>NC_081356.1:110476793-111700364 GCF_030684315.1 Stegostoma tigrinum
GCATGCTAAACAGGACATATCAGTTCATAACAACATGAGTTTCAATGTATCATATATTCAAGCCCTTGGTAGCAACTGCTGTTTAGACATAAATACAAATTAAAATTCACAGAAGAAAGCTCAAGCCATAACAATAATTGGTGTTTACACTGCAAAATGTAGCTGTAAGTCTGCATCTGAATTGTTGCCTCTCATTAACATAGCAACAAAAGTGTGAAGAACTTGTCTTAATGAAAATACGATAGTTATCAAACATCACTGTATATGAGTATACCTTACACTCTAATCTCTGTAAACCCAACATGGGACTCTCAAAATGAATGCTATAGGAATCTCGTAAAAAAAAAATGAGCTCTTTCTGATAATGCACCAACATTCATCATTGTCGTGCACAGATCGCATTGTGAGAGACTCGGCACTTCCACTCTCAAGCTCTGCACTTTGCTCTCCTAAGTGCGTGACCAACCAAATGCACTGTCGAAGAACAATAGTTTGCTGGGTTACCCTCCCAACTAGGGTCCAAGCCAAGTGTAAACGTCATGCTACAATACAATGAATCACATAGTCAGAGAAATTAAGCAGAGTAAGGTATCTAGAACAGTCTGCAGGATATCTCATGTGGTATTTGATACAATCTCTATAGAGCTCAATAACTACATGCCTCTTCCTCTAGAGGCTTCTTTCTAGGCTGGAAAGGTCAACTACAGGAAGGCACAGGTTCAGAGTGAGAAGGAGAAAATTTAGGGAAGAATTGCAGGATAACTTTTTCATACAGAGGGTGGTTGGTGCGTGGAACACACATCCTATGGAGATGGTGGAAGCAGACATGTTAGCAATGTTTATAGACACATGAAAGTTTGGTGAACAGAGGAATAGATGCCATGCATGGGTAAAAAGTAATGGGTCTAAGTAAGAATTAGGAATTGGCACAGACTTGTTGGACTGAAGGGTCTATTCCTGTGCTGTATTATACTGTATATTGTTTAATGTTTATTGCCACAGAATTTTGGTATGTTTGAGAGATAATCCAGAGTCAATGGTTTCATGTCTCCCTGTTTCACTGAGTCACAAAGTTCCATGACTTTCAAAGATCCTCTTCCGCAATCTCCTGAGAACTTCTGAACTGACTTTCACTTTAATGATTTCTCCTCTTGGCAACACCAAGTCAGATCTTCCAGATTCCTTAGTTAGCAATCTGTGACTTTGATTTACAAGGATGTTGCCAGGGTTGGAGGGTTTGAGCTATTGGGAGAGGCTGGGGCTATTTTTCCTGGAATGCCAGAGGCCGAGAAGCGAGCTTATAGAGGTTCATAAAATCGTGAAGGGAACGGATAAGGTGAATAGACATCATCTTTTTTCCCAGGCTAGTGACATACAGAACTAAAGGCCACAGGTTTAAGATAAGAGGGGAAAGATTTAAAAAGGACCTAAGGGATAACTTTATCATGCAGAGGGTGGTGCCTAGATGGAATGAACTGCCAGAGGAAATGGTAAAGGCTGATACAATTACAACATTTATAAAGCATCTGGATGAGACATGAGTGGATGGATTTAAAGGGATAGAGGCTGGTAAATGGGACTAGATTAAGTTAGGATATCTGGTCAGCATGGACAAGTAGGACCAAAGAGTCTGTTTCCATGCTGTATGATTCTATGACTCCATAACCAGAGACCACCTCCCCCTCAAATTCTGCATAATAGCTCACAGAGGACCCACACACTTTTCTGTCCCCAGCTTTTCTCTCCATAAGATCGCTCTCTCTCTCTCTCTCTCTCTCTCTCTGTGTCTCTCTTACTGTTTAAAAAAAGCTGAAGTAAAGTCCATTCACAGCCAAGCAAGCTGTTCCTGCCCTTGTTTACAAATGTAAACCTTCTACTTCTTTTGCCTTCGTAAATCTAAACCTGGACCCCCAGTCTCCATAGTCACAAAGGCATATAGGTTTATTATTAGACAGAATGTGTAGAAAATCATATGATTTTCTTACATACTCCAGTTTACCTTAAGTTAAAGAGTCAAACTAAAAGATTGTCGTCTTATAAAACCTTGCATTCATAATGCTGTGACTGAAGCCACGCACATAAACTCAGAATTTAACACAAATACATTCATTGACTTGACACCAACCAAAGGCATATAAAAATGCTTGAACCAGCCCCCAACTCCCTGTCTTTCTGTAAGGAAGTGAAATATTTCTGCAGAAGAAGGGGAAGATTTCCAATATGTGCTCCGGCAAAGGTACAAAAAATCCTTCAGCAATCCAAAGTTTGGTCCGATCTTTGTTCTGTAAAATTCTACGGCATTCTGTAAAATTCTGCAGCAAAAAGTACAAACACTGAAGCAGTTTAAAGCTATACTGATACGCGTAAATTGCAGTAAGTAAATCATTCAATATTTTGCTTGATAATGTGTACATGAGTCATAAATTTTATAGAAAGTTTTAAAGAACTGCTGAAGAGCTGAAAGGCTGTCTGCTAATGACACCTTCCTGCCCAGGTGAGTCAGCAACACAAAAGACAACATTTACAAGGAGCAAATTTCAGCAAAATTAAAAATGCAGTTCACAATACAACTGAGTGCTTACTTCCCAGAATCTGAAATGCTAAAACAAAACTTCTCTTTCAATTGAGAAGAGCATTAGGTAATAAGTGGACTCATTGTAATCACTGACATAGTCAAATGAGCAATATCTTTGCAGATGTACAACAAGTTGAAAATAAGAAAATAAACCATATAGGAATGAATAAAACCATGAATGCTGAGAATATTGGGAGGAGGTTAAAATTGTTTAGCAGTAAAGGCAAAGAGGGCCAGAGTAACAGCAACTCTCTTTCACACTTCACCCAGCCCACGCTTCATTTTTGTCTGTCTTCGGCCTCTGACTAAAATTAGTTTATCTCCCAACCCTGATCACTCCTCCTTACTGAAAGGTAGACAGAAACTGCTGGAATGTGGTCCAGCTGAGATCTCACATGCAATAATCCATCTTTCACTTTCAAAAGTGGACTAATGTCCTGTGCAGTTTCAATATTGTATCAGAGATAAAGGGAACTGCAGATACTGGAGAATCCGAGATAACAAAGTGTGGAGCTGGATGAACACAGCAGGCCAAGCGGCATCTGAGGAGCAGAAAAGCTGACGTTTTGGGCCTAGGCCTTTCATCAGAAGGGCCTAGGCCCAAAACGTCAGCTTTTGTGCTCCTAAGATGCTGCTTGACCTGCTGTGTTCATCCAGCTCTATACTTTGTTATCTCAGTTTCAATATTTTATGTTCCTGCTTCAGAAAGTAGCGCTTGGTCAATATCTAGTTCATACTAACACACAGGCACACATAACAATTTCCTTGGACTCCCAGAACAATTGC
The DNA here is from genome assembly GCF_030684315.1 of Stegostoma tigrinum. Taxonomy (NCBI): domain Eukaryota; kingdom Metazoa; phylum Chordata; class Chondrichthyes; order Orectolobiformes; family Stegostomatidae; genus Stegostoma; species Stegostoma tigrinum. The sequence continues at coordinate 110,480,155 of NC_081356.1, forward strand.
TTAAAGACTGCCTCTGGAATGGTCTCGGTTTTTATGATGTTAAATTTTATCATGCTAAAGCTTTGCTGATGTTAGACAACTTGAGGAAATGTATACCAAAGAATAAGATGCTGCTCACGAGCATTCAAATTAATTTTGTTTTTAATAAAAACAAACTTCACTAATCTTAAATCTTGCCCAAAATTTGCTCAGTGACCACTTTATTCTCCATGTTTATTGATATACTCTGAGGGACAGTCAGTAATCTTTTTGCTTTACGCTGCCAAATGCTCATATCTCATTGCCAAGTCAAACCTTAATTCCTCCAAGCATTAGGAAAACTTCCAGAAATGCTCATTATTTTTCTTTGACTAAATGAACTGCAGAATATTGACTCCAACTGGCAATGTTTCATTTCTAAGTGGTAACTCAAAATTATCAATCAAAGGGAGGTTTTTTTCCAGTGGTATTAAAGAGCAAAGAAGTCTGGTCAGACAATCTCCTTAGAATTGTCCACAACGATCACATAAAACTTTCTTTATCGGAACAGTTTTACAACCGATGGTAAAACAAGTTATTCAATCAGAATTTACACTAAAGGTTGCCCATCAATCTGGTAACTTCTGAGAGTAAACCACTTGAGTTATGCAAATTACTCCATTGCTTCCCCTCATAAAAAAATGGCACCTGTGACAACCTTAATTCTCCATGTTATATTTACATGGGCTTATGGAACAGTTCAAAAGATTGTAAAGTGTGCTATTAGCACACATGAGCCCTACCTACTCACCATTAGAGTTTCTGATGTGGTTGGAAAATCACCACAAAAAATCAATGCATTTTCCACAGCAGCTTGAATACCCGAGGGCATCTGTAACTAAACTCTGAAAGAAACTGCTTCTAATCAACAACAAAAAAATTGCGCAGCCCGCCAACTCAGAACATTTTGTCAAGTCGACAATCTCAACATGATGGAAATCACAGTAGTTACACCAGTAATTTGGGAATTATTGTATTATTTTGCTTCATCTTTATCCTGCTACTCCAGATTTTAACATGTCTGCTGTGAACAAATGTGTTGCACTAATTTACACAAAATGCCTTGAGAGTATAGCCCAGTGCTGTTAGTTATTTCAATAATTATACTCTGTATTTTGGTCTGTTCAGACTGTTTTATTGGTCAGTTTAAGGTTTGTATCTGTTGATGGGTTTAGTTGAAGGGTAGAACCTGGCTCACGGGTGGTGTGCAAAGGACTGGAGCACATAGACCACATGCAACTGAACAGTTGTCGGTTGTCGGAGGAAGGTCGGAAATGGAGCTCAAGGAGAACTAAAACAGCAGAAGTAAGCATAGCCCAATAAAAAGTTAATCAACCTGCAGGGGAATGCTATGGGAGGGAGGAATGGAAAGAATATGTAGATTCAATGGCTTGAGATGGATGAAATGACATGCAATGGTAATGGGGCAGAGGAACATAGAACATAGAACATAGAACAGTACAGCACAGAACAGGCAGTTCAGCCCACGATGTTGTGCCGACCATTGATCCTCATGTATGCACCCTCAAATTTCTGTGACCATATGCATGTCCAGCAGTCTCTTAAATGTCCCCAATGACCTTGCTTCCACAACTGCTGCTGGCAACGCATTCCATGCTCTCACAACTCTCTGTGTAAACAACCCGCCTCTGACATCCCCTCTATACTTTCCTCCAACCAGCTTAAAACTATGACCCCTCGTGTTAGCCTTTTCTACCCTGGGAAATAGTCTCTGGCTATCAACTCTATCTATGCCTCTCATTATCTTGTATACCTCAATGAGGTCCCCTCTCCTCCTCCTCTTCTCCAATGAAAAGAGTCCGAGCTCAGACAACCTCTCTTCATAAGATAAGCCCTCCAGTCCAGGCAGCATCCTGGTAAACCTCCTCTGAACCCTCTCCAAAGCATCCACATCTTTCCTATAATAGGGCGACCAGAACTGGACGCAGTATTCCAAGTGCGGTCTAACCAAAGTTTTATAGGAGAGCTGGGCATTGGCAAGATACATGTAGATAAAATCATTGGATTGGTTAACTGTGACACAATGAACAAACTAATTATTTGATGCGACTTAATATTCAAAAGCTATTCTTTGATATAAAATGAAGTTGTACCATATTTGATAGATTTTTATTCAAAATGCGGTCAGGTAGATTAAGATAATACATCAGCACTGACTCAGTGATGGTAGGAGCAAAATGCTGCTGGCATGTGAGGGCAGGTGGTGTAGGTTGGAGATAGCGTGACAGGGATGGGATGGCTGGGGAGAAGTGATATGAGAATGGGCAAAACATGGGAGGCATGGATCATCCAACCCATTATGGAATGGGTTAAGCAGCAATTTCGTGGTTACAACTATTTCATACACTTCACAATTAGAACACTTAGCCAGCTTTAATTGCCCATAATTGATATCCCTTGAGGTGATGGTGAGCTGTCTGCTTGAACTGCTGCAGTCCATTTAAAGGAAGAACACCCACAATAACATTAAGGGTGTCCCAGGATTTTGACCCAGTGACATTGAAGGAACGACAATAAATTTCCAAGTCAGGATGTTGAGTCGTTCGGAGAGGAACATGCAATTGGTGGAGTTCCCATGTCTCTGCTGTGTTTGTCCTTTTACATGGTGGTTGTTGTGAATTACAAGGTGCTGTCTAAGTAGCCTTGGTGTGTTGCGGCATTGCATCTTGTAGATGATACACATTGCAGCCACGATAACTCAATGCTTGAGATAACAAATGTCGAAGATGTTAAATCGGATGCCAATCAAGCGGGCTGCTTTACCCTGTATGGTGTCAAGCTCCATGAGTCGGAAATGCACTCACCCAGATAAGTGTAGAATATTCCATCACACTCCTGACTTGTGCCTTGTAGATGGTTAACAAGCTTTGAGAAGTCAAGAGTTGATTTAGTCACCACAAAATTCCCAGCCTCTACTCTGATGCCACTGTATTTATATGACTGGTCCAGCTCAGTTTCTCGTCATTGGTAAGCCTCAGGATGCCAATAGTGGGGCATTCAGCTCTATCAATGCCATTGAATGTCAAAGATAATTGTTGAATTTGCTCTTTTTGAGTTGGTCATTGTCTGCCACTTGTTTGGTGTGAATATTACTTGCTACTTGTCAGCCCTAGCTTGACCATTGTTTATGCCTTGCTACATTTGGACACAGACATGTTCAATATCTGAGGAATCACCAATGGTGCTGAACGTTGTGCAATCATTGGCAAACATCCCCAGTTCTATCTTTAAGATTGAAGGAAGGTAATTGATGAAGCAGTTGAAGACAGTTGGGCATAGGATACTTGTCTGAGGAACTCTTGCAGAGATGCCCTGGAGCTGAGATGGTTCATCTCTAACAACTATCTTCCTTTGCGTTAGATATTACTCCAACCACTGAAGTGTTTTCACCCTGGCACTGTTGATTGCAGTTTTGCTAGGGTTTCTTGATGCCACACTCAGTCAAACTTTGCCTTAATGTCAAGGGCACTCACATTCACGTCCTACTTTTGACTTTTTTTAAAATTCATTTGTGAGATGTGAGTGTCACTGGCTGGCCAGCTATTTTTGCCTATCCCTAGTTGTCCTTAAGAAGGTGGTGATGAGCTGCCTTCCTGAACTACTGCAGTCCATGTGCTGGAGATAGGCACATAATGACGTAAGGAGGATATTCCAAGACTTTGATCCAGTGACAGTGAAGGAATGGTAAATATTTCCAACACAGGATGGCGAGTGGCTTGGATGAGAACTTGTAGTTGGTGGTGTTCCCATGTATCTGCTGCCCTTGCTCTTCTAGATTGAAGCAGTTGTGGATTTAGAAAGTGCCAACTTTGATGAATTTCTGCACTGCATCTTGTACACAGTACACACTACTGCTACTGCCATCAATGATGGAGCTAGTGGATGTTTGTGGATGTGGTGCTAATCAAGCAGTCTGCTTTGTCTGGATGGTATCAAGTGTCTTGAATTTTGTTGGAGATGCACTCATCCAGGCAAGTGGGGAGTATTCCATCACACTCCTGACTTGTGCCTTGCCGATGGTGGGAAGGCCTTGGGGAGTAGGGAGGTGAGTTACTCATCACATTATCCTCACTTCTGACCTGCTCTTGTAGCATTTATATTTATACGGTGAGTCCAGTTGACTTTCTGGTCAATGGTCAGCCCCAGGATGCTCACGGTGGGAATTCACTGATGACAGCACCACCGAACATGAAGTGGTGGTGCGATCAGGAGCCTTAGAAAAACTGGTGTCAACAGTAACAGGGTGGAAACTCTTCACAGGTAGGAGTGATTCAATTCCTGGGTTCAATTCCAGCCTCAGGCGACTGTCTGTGTGGAGTTTGCACATTCTCCCTGTGTCAGCGTGGGTTTCCTCCAGGTGCTCCCGTTTCCTCCCACAGTCCAAAGATGTGTAGGTTAGGTAGATTGGCTGTGCTAAATTGCCCGTACTGTTCAGGGATGTGTAAGTTAGGTGGGTTATAGGGGGATGGGTCTGGGTGGGATGCTCTGAGGATCAGTGTGGATTTGTTAGGCCAATGGGCCTGTTTCCACACTGTAGGGATTCTATGACCTATGAAATCAGATGAACTATGTTGAAGAATTAGGGAAACTCAATCTCTCATCAGAAAAAATTCTGCTGAGAGGAAACCCTGACTAAAAAGTCTGAAGAAGAAATGGCATAAGGTAAGCCCACAGTATTTAAAATCAAACCTGAAACTACAATTAGAGGCATAAATCTAAAATGATGACCAGTTTTTATTTGATAATGAATGTTTGTTGCTTGTTATTTTCAAGGGCAGCAGATACATGAGAACACTATCATTTTTGCCCCGAATCCACTCACCATCCTGATGTGGTAATATATTCCTGTTCTTTCATTGTCGCTAGGTCAAACTTGTGGAACTCCATCCCTAACACTCTTGTGGGTGCATTCCATGTTCCTACCAGATCACAGGGCTGCTTTCTTATGAGGGAGAGATGATGGTTTGATCTGCAGATCGCCACACGTAAAGTGAGGAGTGAGGTTGAGAAGGTGAGTCCATGGCAACTTCAGCCACTGCACTCCCACTTGGTATTGCTCTGCATCACAAAGCAACAATGCAGCCAATTGCATCAACCAACAAGTGTCTTGCAGAAGTTCAAGAAAGCAGCTCATAATAACCTTCTCAAGGGACAACTAGGGCTGGGCAGTAAATGCTAGTCCAGCAGCGAAGCCTCAATCTCATAAGTGATTCTAAAAAAATACTTACAGTTCAGTGCGAGTCTGGCAGCTGCCAAACATTGTTTCCTTCTGCTTGCTGTGGAGTGACAGAATCACAGAATTGTTATGACTTAGAAGGAGGCCATTTGGCCCATTGTGCTTACAATGGTTCTATTTCCTCGTGCCAACCTCCTGCCTTTCCCCCATATCCCCGCACACTATTACTATCCAAATAACCATCCAATTCCCTCTTGAATCAGTTGAACCTGCCCCCACCATATTTCCAAGCAGTGTATTCTATATCCTAACCACTTGCTATGTGAAAGAAAGGAGCAGTGACTTACTCCTTCCACTTTGCATGTGATGCCAGCTATTTTTGTATAGCTATTACAGTTATCTTTTAACCCAAAATTGCACAATTAGAACTTTGTTTCAGTGGAGTGACTTGCATGGTCTGTATGCGGTTCCTGAACTTCCTGCCAAGCTTCATGTTCACTCATGTGTTGTAGTCCCTGTGACCCTTGTGATCTCCAGCCTCCCCCAACTTCCCACTTAGCTCTTGAGCATCATTGTTGATGACACCCAGAGTCCATGTCTTTGGAAGTTGCCATGCCCTAGTTGGCCGTACATCCTCCCCTTGTCGAAGCTGTTGTTCCCACAACCTGTTTGAACTCATCTTGAGCTTCCAAACACCTTCTATTCTCTATGAGGCTGCACCCTATTATTTACAATTATCCCCTATTACTGTCACCAGACCATAAGATGTAGGTGTAAAATTAGGCCATTTGACCCATCGAGTCTGCTCCATCATTCGATCATAGCAGACATGCTTCTCAATTCCCACTCTCCTCCCTTCTCCCTTGATCCCCTCACTAATCAAGAACTATCTATCCATCTCTGTCTGAAAGACTCTCAATGACTTGATCTCCATAGCCTTCTGCATCAATGAGGTCCACAGATTCACCACCCTCTGGCTGAAGAAATTCCTCCCCATCTCCGTTCTAAATGGTCATCTCTTCACTCTGAATATGTCTCTTCAGGCCCTAGTCTCTCCTACTAGTGGAAACATCTTCTCCACACCCACTCTATCCAGTATTCTGTAAATTTTAATGTGATCCTTCTTTGTTTTCCAAACTCTATCAAGTGCAGACCCTGAGTCCTTAATCGTTCCTCATATGACAAGCATATTAATCTTAAAAGAATCCTGAACTAAGACTCCTTAGTCCCTTTATGCTTCAGATTTCTGAAGTCTTTCCCCATTTAGAAAATAGTCTTTGGCTCTATTCTTCTTATCTAGTGCATACGCTAATACAATAAAGCCCAATCTGCAAAGCTGAGCTCTTTGCTTTCCCCAGGATTCCATGAACTGCCCCCTGACCATTACTGACCAAAGGACTAAGTTGTGCCTGTCCCCTAGGCTGACAGGGCAGGGCAACCCTGAATGACCATGGGCAAACCTCAGACTGTGTGTGAGTTGTCTAAGACCAAGCATGAAGATATGGTGAGGCTGGTGGTTTGCAATTTCCAATCTACTAGCGGATGAACGTTTGAGGAGAAAGATGTCCATGGAGCATGCAGGGACACTGTGCTGAACACAGAGTTGGATGATGACCAGGACAAGGATTTGATTAGCCGCAGTCATATTATATTTGCTCTGATTTACATGTTTGGAACTTGTTCTGATTAGTTTCTTGATGAGGGAAAAGAGAGTTGGAGGTGGTGTTTAAATAAGTGAAATAAGAGATTTAATGCAATGCAATCACATGGAAATGAAATAGTTCACTGCTCAATCGTCAGATTCTGAAAACCTGAGGGGAAATTTAGGAAAACTTTTCTTGATGTCATATGTCATACGCTTGTCATATGTATTTTCACCATAGTTTCTCAGCTTTCTCAACAATAATTACATCAAACCAAGGAGGGGAAAATTCTACCCTTAATCCAGGCTGACATTCCTGTGCCACGCACATGGTGCAGCATTATCAGAATCGCCGTCTTTCTAATGAAGTGGTGAATGGAGATCCCATCTGCCCCCAGATGGAGACACAAATGATCCCATGGCATGATTCTGAAGAAAAATTGAAAAGGTTTCTCCAAACTATTATCGTTCAAATGGTATCACAGATAATGATCTCATTATTATCACCACTGCTATTTTTGGGATATCACTGCGAGTAATTTGACTGCACATTTTGTATAAATAATGCAGTGTCTGCACTTCAAAACTAATTCAGAAATTGGTTGCAAAGAGCAGTGGTTGCAAAAGATGCTATACAAATGTAAATCTGTCGTAGGCAGCAAAGTCCAGTAAAGCAAATCCACAATTAGGTTCTCATTGCCTAGAAACATAAAATAAAGAATTCACCACCGATTTAAATTCAGATTCTAGGTTGGTAAGTTGCATTTGTTATTGATTACGTGAACTTGATTGCTACCCAGTAATGTACAGTAATAACCGAAGCATATCCTATTGTGACTGTTGGTTGCGCGCCACTTTTTGTTTCAACTCCTATTAAGATCTGTAACAGTCAAGCTCAGCATTCTTCCTGTGTAACCCCAAGCTTCTTTAGGTGGTTATGACATGTTTCACTCTTATGTAATCCTCTTGCAAAATATGTAAGTATACCAGCAAAATGCTTAGACACAGTAGAAAGCAACAGTTTATGCAAATAGATTAAGACTACCAAATCCATCAGCAAAAAAAACAAAGATGTGACTTCAGTATTCAATCTTTCTGGCATTAATTTTGGTTGACTTGTGCAAAGGAAACCTGAGTTTTCTTTAGCATAAGCATTTTATTTGGTTGATTTATTTAATTTTTTTTTGTCAGATCTACATGACGCTAACCAAAGCAACTGGTTAGTTGATGCTTGGTCTGCTTAATAAATTACATTTTTCTGCACAGAACAACCACTATTTTCAGTTTGACATGGGGTTATACTAAGAAGATTGTGATGGATATGCATTAAAGTGAGAACAGGATGTGCACATGGTCATGCAAAAACAAAACATAACATCACAGAACTGGTGTTCTTATATAAAAATTAATCAATGTGGTGTGATGGACATTTGTATACCTGTAGTGTATACCTTTTCTCTCCTGGATTTGAAGAAGTAATCAGCACTTGATTTCAGTGCATGATAACTTGAAATGTACTTTGTAGGATGTGAAATGATCCTGATATAAATCAAAATTTAAAGGAGAAAGAAGAGGCAGAAAGACAAGTAAGAAAAAAGACCTTTAAATAGTGACATTTTAAAATCACTACCAGCTATTTATTACAAGAAAGCACAAGGTTTCAGAGTTCGAACAATGCTATTTCCCAGGTGTTGCATTAACAATGGTTTGTCACTGAAATGGTACTAATCGTGTACTACAAAACCTACTTTCTGTGGTGAGTTTACTGGAACATTGAAGGTAAAAATTCATTATGGCCTATTTTCAGCACAAGGAGTTAATGACCAGCTCATGCTTGGTACTAACTTGACAGGCAGCATGCAAAATGAGATAGCAAGAACTGCTGATGCTGGAGTCGGTGGTCACACAGTATGGAGCAGGAGGAACTCCGCAGGCCAGGCAGCATCAGTGGAGCAGGAAAGTTAATGTTTTGCATCGAGACCCTTCTTAAGAAATGGGGAGGGGTAAGGGAGCTGGGAAATAAATACAGTAGGGTTGGGGCTGGGGAAGGTAGGTGGGATAGTGGTAATTGAGTGCCGATAGGGAGTGGTGGGGATTGGTTAATGGGGTGAATGGAGCAAATACGTGGGAGACTGTGTTGGCTTCCAATTAAGCTGATTGTAACATTAGGACCTGTATTATTGGATACCTTCTGTCAGCAGAGGGCCCGACATGTGGTGTAAACTGTCCTCCTCTCCGGAGGCCCAAGCAGTGGAATGGAGCTGCTGCTGGTTCTCTGTATTGACACTGGGTACATGTAAGATTTGCCAAATGGAGCATTTACGGGATAGAAAGAGGGTTCCTTGGGTCACAATTGCTGCTTTAGAGGCCTTTCTCATGGAGATGGACGTGGGCAGAGAGTGTATGATTTCATTGAGAGTTGGGGGAAGGAATACAGAAGACTGTTAAGAGTCCCTTTTCAAACTGAGCCAAGGAGCTCACTGCCATCTCCAATTTCTTTGGTGCTTATACTCTGGCCCTGAAAAGCTGCCAGCTTGAAGTTTAATGACTTCACATGGGTGTGTCAATGTTGATGAATGCATCTGCAAAAAGCCTCATACACACTGTACCACTAACCTCTCACACTGTTCAATATGCAAAAGCCCATCAATCACTCTTCAGCAATCCCTGGCACTTAGGCCTAACATCCACATGTTTGATGTGTTAACATTCTATCTTACATCCAATTTCCATCTCCATCTGTTCATGACTGGCTCATCAGGAAAGCACAGTGCAATAAAAGCTCTTTTCACAAGGTAAGGCCCCACAGTGTTGGAGGCAGTATATTAGCTTGGATAAAGATTTGGTTCATGAACAAGAAATAGCAAGTGGGGATAAAGGATCCTTTTTCAGGTTGGCAACCCATGACCAAGTACAGAGGATATTAAACTGATCTCCCGCAGTTGTGACATGATATTTCATTTACTATTGCCGGTTTTTGACAGTTCCTACTCTTTCATTCATGCAGTTTTACAGAAGTGTTGTTTTCATAGTAAGTTTCTCAAAAGGGGCAGTGACCCTATTTAATATGTATTTAAAAAGTATAAATTCATACATTAGTACAAGATGGCAGTCCTAAATAAAAGTTAAAAATAGATAGTACTGTGTCGTAGAAATAGGTAGTGTATAAGGACATTTCCAAGAGAGAAAAAACAGCAGGCAGTAGGTACAAGCTGGTGGAGGAAACTGCTCGATGTCCTGTCGCCTATTCAGGTCCAGAAAGATGGCTACAAAGTGCTAATGAATATTATAACCTTTCCATAGTTTTGAGTGGGTTAGGGAGACACGATGGCAGGATGGCATTGTTTTGAGTAGGCTGCTGTATTAACAGTTATTCAGTGGTAGCCTTTGATACAGAAACAGGTCTAAACACTACTTGCAGCATGGGGCCAATAAGAATTGGAAGGTGTAAAGAAACAGTAACGGGTTGGCAGCCAAGGAAGTGATGGTTAATTTGATTTATCTTATAAAAGAGTAAAGTACACTACAAAAATGTTTTTATGAATGAATGGAAACACAGTTTTATGTATGAAAGAATGGAAATACAGTATAGTAAACATAAAGCGATTGTGAGTGAGTAAAGAGGATCAGAAGACAATATCTCACAATAGTCAGACTATTGTAGGCTTAGAGTAGTCTTTTGTCAGTGCAACTTCAATGAACTTTAAGACCTCATCTATGAATTCTATGATTTTATGAAAATGTTCATTTTTGGGGACTGTTTTGTGAACTCCTCCATCCCAAGTTATGACTGGAGGCCATCTTGATCAGATGTTGTCAACTGCATCTAATGGTGAACACACACAATTGCCAAGTAGATAATATGTCAGGCCTAACTCCTTGAACTTTGGTGGGCTTTGTGGTAGATCATCTGGTGGGCACTTTTAGCAACACATCCCTTTTCTAAAGGATTTATCAAGATCAAATCCAGTGTCACTAGCCCATAATTTAACTTGTAATTGCTTAGCAGTACAGAACTTAAACATTGCTAAAAGGAAACATGAAGTCAAAAGCTTCCATCTTGCATTCATCATGCCTGGCACAAGAAACCAAACTCTGAAAGGGATCATCAATTTATACATCAGAAGAAGAGGGTGTTAATTTCTTGGATTTGGTAAGCGCAGTGCCCTCTGAGCTGTTTAATAAGGCCCACCAGTTGTTGAGATTTATGGCCTAAATAGCTGGCACTCATATCACACAAGACTCATTTGTGTGGTAGACAGAACGTCTTCTTGGCTTAATGGGAGCAAAACAATTGTATGTTTACTGCAAGCAACGGTATAAGAGAGATAACTTCATTTGTTGATCAAAGGTTTGAGACGCCTGCCCCTAACACTGTAATCTAAGATAGAGAATACACTTGACAGGATCAAACCTGGTGTATATACTCTCTTTCATGAGTTTTTGTGTGATATACAGCAAGTTATCATTTGACCAAGGTAAACATTATCAAGCAGGATGGAGTGATCTTGAGTCAACCAGTTTAGAGTCTACCTCCTGGTTTGAGGTTAAGTAGCTATCTAAGATTAACAGTTAACAGATCCTACTGTATCTCCATGCTAACCATGGTCCAACTAATCGATGCTCTCATCTCATGCTGTATAAACTGGTGTTGCCTTTCAAAGTTTGGTGATTGCAGGACAAAAAGTTTCAACCTTGTGCCTGTTTTTGGCAATGTTTCAGATTTACCTTTATTTTGTTTGTCTTTAGAGTCACTACTATAGGTTCTCATATAAACTAACAAACACATGGATTAGCAACAGGAGTAGGCCATTCAGCCACCCTAGAAACACTGTGCCATTCAGTGAGATCATGACTGATCTAAATATAACCTCAAATCCAAATTCCTGTCAACCCCAAAAATCTTTCACCCCTTTCTTATCAAGAATCTATCTGCCGCTGCCTTAGAAATATTCAAGAATTCACAGTCACTTTGATATCTCGATAGTAAAATGATCTATTTATATCTTGTAAATTACATTGCGTGATCATTAATGTACTTATCTCCTCACAAGGGGTTGTTTTGACCTGAAGGCTGGTTTACAACACAGACTGGTACCAACAGCATGGGCTCAGTTCCTATATGGGCTGAGGTTACCGTGAAGGGTTATCTTTCTCAATTGCTCCACTTTCCTCAGCTTAAAACACCACTGGTCATCTCTCTCTAATGAGATTTCTAAATTCTTGGAAGTTCAGGGTCGGATTAGAACAAGTCAGCATGGATTTAGTAAGGGGAGGTCGTGCCTGACAAACCTGTTAGAATTCTTTGAAGAGGTAACAAGTAGGTTAGATCAGGGAAACCCAGTGGATGTTATCTATCTAGACTTCCAAAAGGCCTTTGGTAAGGTGCCTCATGGGAAGCTGCTGAGTAAGGTGAAGGCCCATTGTGTTTGAGGTGAGCCACTGGCAAGGATTGAGGATTGGCTGTCTGACAGAAGGCAGAAAGTTGGGATAAAAGGCTCTTTTTCGGAATGGCAACCGGTGACAAGTGGTGTCCCTCAGGGTTCAGTGTTGGGGCTGCAGCTGTTCACTTTATATATTAATGATCTGGATGAAAGGACTGGGGACATTCTGGCGAAGTTTGCCAATGATACGAAGTTAGGTGGACAGGCAGGTAGTACTGAGGAGGTGGGGAGGCTGCAGAAAGATTTAGACAGTTTAGGAGAGTAGTCCAGGAAATGGCTGATGAAATTCAACATGAGCAAATGCGAGGTCTTACACTTTGGAACAAAGAATACAGGCATGGACTATTTTCTAAACCGTGATAAAACTCATAAAGCCGAAGTACAAAGGGATCTGGGAGTGCTAGTCCAGGTTTCTCTAAAGGTTAACTTGCAGGTTGAGTCTGTGATTAAGAAAGCAAAGGTAATGTTGTCACTTATCTCAAGAGGGTTGGAATATAAAAGCAGCGATGTGCTTCTGATCAGAGATAATGGGAACTGCAGATGCTGGAAAATTGAAGATAACAAAGTGTGGAGGGTCTCGGCCCGAAACATCAACTTTTGTGCTCCTAAGATGCTCCTTGGCCCAATGTGCTTCTGAGACTTTATAAAGGTCTAGTTAGGCCCCATTTAGAATGCTGTGTCCAAATTTGAGCCCCACACCTCAGGAAGAACATACTGGCACTGGAGCGTGTCCAGCGGAGATTCACACGGATGATCCCTGGAATGGTAGGCCTAACATACGACAAACAGCTGAGGATCCTGGGATTGTATTCGTTAGAGTTTAGAAGGTTGAGGGGAGATCTAATAGAAACATACAAGATAATGCATGGCTTAGAGACGGTGGACGCTGGGGGGTTGTTTCTGTTAGGCGTGGAGGCTAGGACCCGTGGGCACAGCCTTAGAATTAGAGGGGGTAAATTTAGAATGGAAATGACGAGACATTTCTTTAGCCAGACAGTGGTAGGCCTGTGGAATTCATTGCCACAGAGCACAGTGGAGGCCGGGACATTAAATATTTTCAAGGCAGAGATTGATAATTTCTAGGTCTCGCAAGGAATTAAGGGCTATGGGGAGAGTGCGGGTAAGTGGAGTTGAAATGCCCATCAGCAATGATTAAATGGCGGAGTGGACTCGATGGGCTGAATGACCTTACTTCCACTCCTATGTCTTATGGTCTTATGGAAAGAGCAGCCCGATGATCTAGTAAGACAACAGCGACTTCACTTTTCCTACCTTGTTGTTTGAAGCCAAAATACAGGTACAGCATCCATTACATATAGTTTCACTGCACATCATTAGGCCACTTTTGCGTTGAGAACAGCTGTCGCTTGCTTAAGAACACCTTTGAGAAATTGGGCAGCACTTTGCAGAGTTGCTTTGGCTTAACCTGCAATCATCCAATGAAAAGCCCAGTTTTAAGAACCTACTCAAAAATGATCTCCTCCCATCCATGCTAGTTGCCTGCCCCATTCCCAAAACAAACACCTTCCTAAACAATTTATCTAAGGGCCAGCCACCACTGATGAAGTAAATGGGCAAATTTAATCCTGCTATCCACGTGGGCTACCTACGGAGGTGTGACAGGGACCATATGTTTATGACATGAGACCAATAGCAAATCTCTGTTAAACCAGTCTCTTGACTCTAGAACTATGCTGGCAAACATCATCTGTTACAGATCAGAAGCAGAACTCTTATTGATATTAATGAATGAATACCCTTCAACAAACATCATCAACCCACATTTGATTGAAATTTATGGAAACTTACCTTCAAATTGGCAACATTTCCCACATACAAAATGTATTTCTTCATGTCATGTGAAGTTCTGTGGTGTATCTTGAGGCTGTGAAGTTCGCTAGACAAATACAAATCCTTTTTTTTCATTCAAGGAAAGGAGGACAAAGTCAACAGAAGTATCTTTGTACCTTCAATAAACCAGAGTTTGGCTCTGCTGCATATGATCCCAGAATGGAACGGTGATTTATAAGTCCAGACAGGTCCACTATCCCCTTATACAATGGAGTTTCGACAGCTTCTGAAATCCTTCTTCCAAATCATGTTCAAATTTGAAGCTCTGCCCATGAACAGCAGAAAAGTAGAGAGAGAGTAAAATCATTAGACCATAAGAAATAGGAACAGGTGAAGGCCATTCAGTCTCTTAAGTCTGGACTGCCGTTCAACAGGATCACAACTGATCCGATGCTCATGTCCAATTTCCTCACCTTTCTCAATAGTCCTTGATTCCCTTACAGATCAAGAATCCATCTATGTCAGCTGTGAAGGCCTATTCCTCTCACCCACAAACACTATTAACACCTTTTGTAGGCATTTCCGAAATTAGCAAGATGTCACACCAGAGTAATGTTCTTAACGTGTCTGCTCCATCTTGCCCAATTTATATTTATTGTGAGTGCATTAAACTGAGCCTTTTGCAGTGAGTTAATGTATCCACCTAGTATAATGAGATTTGTTAGTTCTAATTTTGCTTCAGTTAACCTGTTAACCAGTTAATCTGTTAACGAGTGCAAGGAACCACTAAAATGTAGCTCACATCATCAAGAAGTGTAACAGTAATTTTCATAATAATTGTCTATAAATTGATTACATAATTAATTGCACTTTGAGCTGAATCACAACTAATATTATGCAAGAATTTGAATGAAACATAACATATGAATATTAGTACTGTATATCTGCTACAATGATTGTGCACATCATGAAGACCAAAAGGTCTCTTTCAACGAAAGCAGCTTTACTGCTCACCCACCACTCTTACTTTTCCAGATACTGACGTTACCATCTTCTAGTTACAGCATCACTGGCTTATCTGAATGGATCCAACATATTGACCTTTATTGTGTTTCCTGGCTGTTGGCTATACCCTGTGTAAACGTTGTCTTTAAACCTTTGAACTTTTAAACTTTAAACTTAGATAACAAAGTGAAGAGCTGGATGAACGGCCCAAAACGTCAGCCTTCCTGCTCCTCTGATGCTGCTTGGCCTGCTGCGTTCATTCAGCCCAGCACCTTGTTATCTCAGATTCTCCAGCATTTGCAGCTCCTACTATCTATAAACTTTAAACTTGATTTATTTCATCAATAATGACTGTGCTGTCATGCACTGCTATATTGAAAACTCACTCATATCTGAACTAGAGGCAGTGGTGTAGTTTTAGTGTCACTAGGCACATAATCCAGAGCTCCAATGGTGACAATTGTTGTAAAATATCATCGGGTTATGCGGGGAAATGCTGGTGTCCCTTATTGAAGATTTAATAGCAGATTGCTTGGAAAACAGTAACAGTATTTGACAGAATCAGCATTGATTTTACGAAAGCGAAATCATGCTTGTCAAATCTAATAGAATTTTTGAGGATTTAACTCAAAGAATTGATAAAGGGGAGCAAATGGGAATGATTTACTTAGACTTTCAGGAGGCTTTCAATAAAGTCCCACATAACAGGTTAGAATTAAGAAATAAAGTGCATGGACTGGGGATATGGAGAGAGAACTGCTTAGTAGATAGGGAAGAAAGTGTGGGAATAAATGAGTCTTTATCCGATGGTAGTCAGTGATTGATGGGGTACTGCACGAATCAGAACTTCGATCCTAGCTATTCACGATATATGTCAATGATTTGAGTGGGGGAACTAAATGTAATATTTCCAATTTGCAGATACCTCAAAGCTGGGTGGGAGAGATAACTGCAAAGAGGATGCAAAGATGCTTCTGTGTGATTTGGACAAGTTGAATGAGCGGGCAAATGCATGGCAGCTGAAGAATAATATGGATAAATATGATGTTATCTGTTTTAGTGACAAAAGCAGGAGACAGATTATTATCTGAATAACAATGAATTTGGAAAGAGGGCGGTGCAATGAGACCTGGGACTCCTTGTACACCAATCACTAGAATAAACATGCAAGTGCAGCGAGCAGTGAAGAAAGGAAATGGTATGTTGCTCTTCATAGCAAGAAGAATTGAGTATAGGAGTAGAAATATCCTGCTGCAATTGTACAGGGTCTTGGTGAAACCATGCCTGGAGCATTGTGTTCAGTTTTGGTCTCCTCACTGGAGGAAGAAATGTTGGTTATTGAGAGAGTGCAAAGCTGTTTAACTGGGATTGAAACGGTTAGGACTATAGTCACTGGAGTTTACATGAATGGTGGAGGGGAGGTAAATCTCATAGAAACCTATAAGACTAACATGACTAAACAGAGTAAAGTCAGGAAGGATGTTCCCAATGGCCATGAAGTTTGGAGCCAGGATATGTCTAAGGAAAGTAGGCCATTCAGGACAGGGATGATCTTCACCAAGAGAGTGGTGAGTCTATGGAATTCTCTGCTACAGAAAGCGGTTGAGGTTAAAACTTTGAATGTTTTCAAGAAGGAATCAGATATGGTTCTTGGGTCTAAAGGGATCAAAAGATGTGGGGTGAAAGTGGAAACAGGGTACTGAGTTGCAAGATCAGCCATAATCAAATTGAATGGTAGAGTAGGCATGAGAGGCCAAATAGTCTACCCTTGTTCCTATTTTCTAGTTTTGAGTGCTTCAATGAAGCATCGAAGGCATACTGATGTTGGGGGAATCGAAAGAACCTTTTCAGGATTTGTCACAATTTGGTGGCTATCATGAGGGACTAGAACAAATATAACTGATATGTTGTATCCTCATAGAAGATTAGAGCTATAAATCATCAGTAGGATATAAAGTAGGTGCACTGTCTTGGTGCTGCTTTTTCTTTAACGATGGTGCAGAGAAGGTTAGGCTACTTTAAAATTAGTGCATCTGAAGATATAATTCACACATTAACATGAATAATGTAACAATCATTCTGCAAGCCAAAAAGTGACAAATGCCAATCCTACAAGTTGTTTATTTACTTTACACTAAGTGGGGGCTGCCTGCCAGGTGTGCGATGTTGAAATGTTTTCATAAAATACTGTACAAAGTCTGAACTGAGCTCAATCATGCTGGAAGCAGCTGACAATAAGGTTTCCTCTGGCCACTTGGGCTCTCTGAAACATTGCTCAGCTACCTCTTGTGGACAACCCTCCTGGTTAATGTCCTGGCCTACAGCCTCATCTTCATCCTCAGAGGAGCGCTCTTGTTACCTTATTTCATCTACATCCATCCTTCCTTTGTTGGATCAAATTATGCAGGGCACAGCATTCAGCAATGAAATGGGGAACCATGTCTGAGCTACACTGCAAAGGTCCACAGGAGTGATCCAGGCATCAAAAGCTCATCTTCAGGACACCTATGATCCTTTCCACTAAAGCTCTAACAGAGATGTGTGCAGAGTTGTAATTGTTCTGTGTCAGTCTGTGGATTTTATTAAAGTTTTCACAGGCCAGCTTCAGTGGGGCATGCCCTTGACTCCAAGTCACTGTTCTGTGTGGGTTGAAGATCTTGGAAATTGGCAGGAACCTGTGAGTGCTTCAGTATATACAAATCATGGTAACTCCCAGATATCCAGAGCTGACCACCAAAATCTGGATTCTAAGATCATAAATAGTTGAAAGTTAAGGTGGTCTAATCCTTTCCAGTTCACAAATATTGTTGGTTAGTGATGGGGTGCTTTCAAAGCAACGTGGGGCACGCAATCCATGATGGTGAAGAATCATGATTCTCTCGCTGGTGACTCAGTCAAAGTTGAAGATACTGAAGAGATTGGCTCTGGTACACGTAGCATCAGGAAGACTGGGGTGCACTATTAAGTGGAGGATTGAAAGATGCCAGAGGCCCCCAGTTGGTCTCTGAAATGTGCAGCTGGCATAAAGATTAAAGACAGATGTGACCTTGATGGCCACTGATTGCCACACAGTCTTTGCTGGCAGCTGGCATAGCTCTGAGAAAATAGATTGGAATGTCCTTAATCTCTGTGAGGATGGATTGGAATATCTTTGATTTTTGGCGGCACAGCCGTATAAATGTTTGCAGATGGCTGCGACAAAGACATCAAATTCTGGTTCTCATCATTCTTCTGCAGCTTGTTGGTGAATCTTGTCCGACTGTTGCTCCCTCTGGAGGCTGTGTTGCAGCCGCTGGTAATTACTGAAGAAGGGTAATACCCAAAACATTGACTGCCCCTTTCCTCCAGATGCTGCCTGGCCTGCTGTGTTCTTCCAGCCTCCTGTTTGTCTACCTTGGATTGCAGCATGTGCAGGTTTTTTTGTCTCTAATTACAGTCCTTGTTGGGTTTGCTGAAAATCTTTTTTCCACTGTCTTCTTTTCCATTGCCTTCTCATTAAGAGCAAAGTCACAAGAAAGGCAGACATAGAATGAGACATTTCAGCTCCATGAGCAGATAACCTGTGAGGAAAGTCAAGGAGATCACGCATTGCTATTGAAGGGACATCTGAACCACCACATACATAACAATTAAGTTGAATGCGCTGCCCTCACACAGTGAGGATGTCCCAGATGGCCGCCATCATGCCTCAATGAGGAGCTCTGTGGTGTGTGACAATAACCAATACATGTTGGACATCAAAATGTATTTATGTTCAACTGGTAATAGACTCCTGGCAGCAAAGCACTATGAAATACACTCCCTATGAAATGTTCCTTCTACATCGTAGTCTATATTCATGCAGACTTACTTGTCTCTGTCAGGATATGGAAGCTGTTATGTGGTGTCTTCACATGGCCTGCTGTAGATTGATTGCCCAATGGAAACATCAGATTCTGCTTTGAAGTTCCTTGCTACAATGTCAGGGGCTTGTTTAGCTCAATCAGCTGGACAGTTGCTTTGCAATGTTGAGTATACCAACAGCTTGGGTTCAATTCCCACATGAGCTGACATTATCAAGAAGGATTATCCTTCTCAACCCTTTCCCCTCACCTGAGGTGTTGCAGCTCAGTGATTAGCACTGCAGTCTCACAGCGCCAGGGACCCAGGTTTGATTCCAGCCTCAGGTGACTGCCCGTGTGGAGTTTACACACTCTCCCTGTGGCTGCCTGGGTTTGCTCTGCTTTCCTCCCACAGTCCAAAGATGTGCTGGTAAGGTGGATTGGCCATGCTAAATTGCCCGTAGTGTCCAGGGATGTGCAGATTAGATGGGAGAACGCAGACGTATAGTGATGGGATAGCGGGTGGGTCGTGTTGGAATGCCCTTCAGAGTGTCACTGTGGACTCACTGAGCCAAATCTCTTACTTCCACACCATAGGATTCTCTGACCCTCAGATTAAACAACTACCAGTTATATCTCATTCTCTATCGAGAAAGAGAGAACAGGACAATGGTGACTTTATCCTTTGTTTTTTGTTGGGCTTGCATAAGGAGGTAAACAGCCATCACAAAGTAATGCTCATGATTGTTCAAGGCCATAACTTGTTATTTGCATTTTTTGATAATTACTGTTCTCCAGATGAAGACAGTATTGAAGACAGATGGATGGTATTGCTTTATCAGTGAAGCATGATCACTGAAATCGTCCCTTGCAGAGCCTTAAAAAAATCTTCAAGCTCTACCCCATGTAAAAATAAACTGTAAATTAGCCTTACCACTTTGCATGCATTTCTAGCCAGTTTGTTAAGGACTCTCGATCCTACATGGTGCGGTTCCAACTTCTTTAGTCGTGTTAGTGACCTGCAATCTCAGCCTGTGACCCATCAACTTCTCCCCATTCTTGATGTCCTCTTTGGTGTTGCTGTTCCCTTGGCCAGAAGACCCTTCTTAGCTTCATCTATTTTGGTTATGCCCTTTCATATCACTAATTTGCCCATTTGACCCCTGAATCTATGGCTCTGTGTGCTTCTATGTCCTTGATGGACCTGCTTGATACACCCTTTGAGACCTCCGGCCCCCTCCCATTCACAATGAGGTCCTACCCTACCATCTGTAATTATCCTCTATCACAATGATCATTCCCTCAGCAACCTACTACGATGAAGCTCAAGCTTAGACTTGAACTGACCACTTACTCCAGGACACAATAGACTGCCCATATAATCCCCTGCAGATGAGCAACCAATCATCTGTAAAAACTGAGATAATAAAATGTGAGGCTGGATGAACACAGCAGGCACAGCAGCATCTCAGGAGCACAAAAGCTGACGTTTCGGGCGTAGACCCTTCATCAGAGAGGGGGATGGGGAGAGGGAACTGGAATAAATAGGGAGAGAGGGGGAGGCGGACCGAAGATGGAGAGTAAAGAAGATAGGTGGAGAGAGTATAGGTGGGGAGGTAGGGAGGGGATAGGTCAGTCCAGGGAAGACGGACAGGTCAAGGAGGTGGGATGAGGTTAGTAGGTAGCTGGGGGTGCGGCTTGGGGTGGGAGGAAGGGATGGGTGAGAGGAAGAACCGGTTAGGGAGGCAGAGACAGGTTGGACTGGTTTTGGGATGCAGTGGGTGGGGGGGAAGAGCTGGGCTGCTTGTGTGGTGCAGTGGGGGGAAGGGACGAACTGGGCTGGTTTTGGGATGTGGTGGGGGAAGGGGAGATTTTGAAACTGGTGAAGTCCACATTGATACCATTAGGCTGCAGGGTTCCCAGGCGGAATATGAGTTGCTGTTCCTGCAACCTTCGGGTGGCATCATTGTGGCACTGCAGGAGGCCCATGATGGACATGTCATCTAAAGAATGGGAGGGGGAGTGGAAATGGTTTGCGACTGGGAGGTGCAGTTGTTTGTTGCGAACTGAGCGGAGGTGTTCTGCAAAGCGGTCTCCAAGCCTCCGCTTGGTTTCCCCAATGTAGAGGAAGCCACACCGGGTACAGTGGATGCAGTATACCACATTGGCAGATGTGCAGGTGAACCTCTGCTTAATGTGGAATGTCATCTTGGGGCCTGGGATAGGGATGACGGAGGAGGTGTGGGGGAAAGTGTAGCACTTCCTGCGGTTGCAGGGGAAGGTGCCGGGTGTGGTGGGGTTGGAGGGCTGTGTGGAGCAAACAAGGGAGTCACGGAGAGAATGGTCTCTCCGGAAAGCAGACAGGGGTGGGGATGGAAAAATGTCTTGGGTGGTGGGGTCGGATTGTAAATGGCGGAAGTGTCGGAGGATGATGCGTTGTATCCGGAGGTTGGTAGGGTGGTGTGTGAGAACGAGGGGGATCCTCTTTGGGTGGTTGTGGCGGGGGCGGGGTGTGAGGGATGTGTTGCGGGAAATACGGGAGACACGGTCAAGGGCGTTCTTGATCACTGTGGGGGGATTGTTGCAGTCCTTGAAGAACTTGGACATCTGGGATGTGCGGGAGTGGAATGTCTTGTCGTGGGAGCAGATGCGGTGGAGGCGGAGGAATTGGGAATAGGGGATGGAATTTTTGCAGGAGGGTGGGTGGGAGGAGTGTATTCTAGGTAGCTGTGGGAGTCGGTGGGCTTGAAATGGACATCAGTTACAAGCTGGTTGCCTGAGATGGAGACTGAGAGGTCCAGGAAGGTGAGGGATGTGCTGGAGATGGCCCAGGTGAACTGAAGGTTGGGGTGGAACATCTGCCACTGTGGTATACTGCATCCACTGTACCCGGTGTGGCTTCCTCTACATTGGGGAAACCAAGCGGAGGCTTGGAGACCGCTTTGCAGAACACCTCCGCTCAGTTCGCAACAAATAACTGCACCTCCCAGTTGCAAACCATTTCCACTCCCCCTCCCATTCTCTAGATGACATGTCCATCATGGGCCTCCTGCAGTGCCACAATGATGCCACCCGAAGATTGCAGGAACAGCAACTCATATTCCGCCTGGGAACCCGGCAGCCTAATGGTATCAATGTGGACTTCACCAGTTTCAAAATCTCCCCTTCCCCCACCGCATCCCAAAACCAGCCCAGTTCGTCCCCTCCCCCCACTGCACCACACAACCAGCCCAGCTCTTCCCCTCCACCCACTGCATCCCAAAACCAGTCCAACCTGTCTCTGCCTCCCTAACCGGTTCTTCCTCTCACCCATCCCTTCCTCCCACCCCAATCCGCACCCCCATCTACCTACTAACCTCATCCCACCTCCTTGACCTGTCCGTCTGCCCTGGACTGACCTATCCCCTCCCTACCTCCCCACCTATACTCTCTCCACCTATCTTCTTTACTCTCCATCTTCGGTCTGCCTCCCCCTCTCTCCCTATTTATTCCAGTTCCCTCTCCCCATCCCCCTCTCTGATGAAGGGTCTAGGCCCAAAATGTCAGCTTTTGTGCTCCTGAGATGCTGCTTGGCCTGCTGTGTTCATCCAGCCTCACATTTTATTATCTTGGAAGAATGGCTGTTTTAAGAAAACCAAGAATTGTGGAAGGGATTACAGCACCTTTTGAGAGCAAGTTATTGAACTACATTGTGTGGCGTTTTTACACTGCTGCTTTATTTCAGCATTGGGGAGGTTGTTTATAGAGGGTGTGTACAAAGTGAGATTAGATTGCTGATTGGTTTATAGAATTGTGAACAGATGTGGATGCTGAAATGCCTTCAGCCTGACACAACGATCTGTCTCCGGGGGAACTGAACAGCTTGAGAGTGTGAATGATATTGTCAGAAGCCTTCAGAATGCTGTCAGGTCTGTCTTTCTCTTCAGTAAAATACTTAAAGCCTGGAGAAAGCCCAGCATATTTTTCCTCAATATTTGCTGTAGCCTGGGAGCTTTAACAAGCACAAAGAGATGATTGCAGTTAGTGGACAAATCACATGTGGTTCCTGCCAAAAATTGAAAAAAAAATTGGAGAAGGGACGTTGAAGGACAGAAAAGGCTGGCAAGCAAAAAGGGTCATCTCAGATACTTTAGTCAGAAACTTTAGAGACTTTTAAGCGACTCTTGGATAGGCACATGGAGGATAGTAAAATATAGAGTATGCGGGATAGTTTGATCTTAGTAGGATAATAGGTTGGCACAACACTGTGGGCCGAAGGGCCTGTACTGTGCTGTACTGTTCAATGAAGCATGTGGCTGGGGTGATTGAATAGCTTCCCCTGTCTCTTCTACTCTACCCATAACAATATTTTATTTTGCCTGTTTGTAGGTGTGTGTTTGTGTCTTTAGAATGGGGTTTAGAATTTTGACGAATAGATTTATAAGTGAACAGTTCATAGTTGCTGACCTGTCATCAAAACTTATTTATTGGTCATAAATAGTAGTTCTTGTTACGTACAGAAAGCTGGTCTGTGTTTTGCAACGGCCTGACTGGTAAATTGTGGACTTTGTGTTCTTGACGGTAGAGCAGGGCTTCTGAACCCAGAGCTTGTCCGCTCCATCTGCTTTTCTTTTTGTTTCTCTCTCTTTGCTTCTCATTTTATTTTCTCTTTTATTTTACTTATCTCTTGTTGAAGTGCTCAGTTGCGACAGCAGCATTGTCGGCAGTGAGTGAGCCCAGCGTAGACTCATGGCAACAGTGTCGGAGGTGAAGTTTAGGTTCCTAGTGGCTTCTGAACTGGCAAGGAGCTCTTAGTGCTGACTCACGGCTGCTGAGGCAGAGGTGAGTTTGAATTCACGGCGGGGTCTGTGTCTGCCTCTTGTTGCACATTCATAGAGGCAGCGACAGAGGGCGGTTTTAGGCTCAATACAAGACCTGGCAGGATTGGTAGTGGTTGCATCAGCAAGGTGTGCCCGAAGAAGATGCATGGCAGTGGCAGAGCCATGTTTGGGCTAGTGCAGTGCCCAACATCATCGGTGGCATCTGCATTGGCGAGGTCCAGCAAGGACATAGTGGTGAGGGCATTGGTGGGGGTGAGATGGTGCATAGGAGTCGCGGCTTATATTCCAGTACCAATGGCGTAGTGAAGCGGCCTCACGCCTGGCCACCAGGCCCATGGCCCATGGAGGAGCACTTAAAAAGGACCGTAAAGTTGACACTTTTACTAACTTTTCTGCCTTTATATTCTGTGTTTTGGATTTTTTTCTGTGTTTTAAGATAGCACTGGATAGTAGCAACACTACACAACACATTTCACTGTATTTGTAACAAAATGCACGTGACAATAAATTAAGTACTTTGATAGAATGTTTACCTTCTGTTACCAATGTATTGTGATCACTGAAAATTGGAAATAAAGGTAGAAAGTTCTGGAGAAACTCAGAAATTCTGACAGCAGATTGTGGGGGAGGTAATGGCCTCATGGTATTATTGCTGGGCTTTAATCCAGATAATGTTCTTAGGATTTGGATTTGAATCGCACCATGGTTATTGGTAGTGGGAATCTGATTTGTAGCTCCAGCGAACAGGAGGTTGAGAGTACTGAGGTCATGAATAAGGTTTCAAGGTCGCAGGAGTGTACGGGCAGGCAGTAAGATGGTTTGAAGTGCGTCTACTTCAACACCAGGAGCACCCAGAGCAAGGTGGGTGAACTTGCAGCATGGGTTGGTACCTGTGACTTCGATGTTGTGGCCATTTTGAAGACATGGATAGAGCAGAATCAGGAATGGTTATTGCAGTTTCCAGGGTTTAGATGTTTCATTAAGATCGGGGAAGGTGGTAAAAGAGGGGGAGGTGTGGCATTGTTAGTCAAGGACAGTATTATGGTGGCAGAAAGGACGTTTGATGAAGACTCGTCTACTGAGGTAGTATGGGCTGAGGTTAGAAACAGGAAAGGAGAGGTCACCCTGTTGGGAGTTTTCTGCAGGCCTCTGAAAAGTTCCAGAGATGCAGGGGAAAGGATTGCGAAGATGATTCTGGATAGGAGTGAAAGTAACAGGGTGGCTGTTATGGGGGCTTTAACTTTCCAC
The DNA here is from genome assembly GCF_030684315.1 of Stegostoma tigrinum. NCBI lineage: Eukaryota > Metazoa > Chordata > Chondrichthyes > Orectolobiformes > Stegostomatidae > Stegostoma > Stegostoma tigrinum. Next base: position 110,505,141 of record NC_081356.1, read on the forward strand.
ATATTGACTGCAGAGGCTATAGTTAGAGTACTTTAGATGGGTCAGTTCGTGTCCAATGTGCGCAGGAGGGCTCCCTGACAGTGTGTAGACAGGCCAACAAGAGGCGAGGCCACATTGGATTTGGTACTGGGTAATGAACCAGGCCAGGTGTTAGATTTTGGAGGTAGGAGCACTTTGGAGCACTTTTGTGATAGTGACCATAATTCAGTTACATTCACTTTGGCAATGGAAAAGGACAGGTATATACTGCAGGGCAAGAGTTATAGCTGGGGGAAAGGCAATTATGCGGCAATTCAGCAAGATTTAGGATGCATAGGATGGAGAAGGAAGCTGCAGGGGCTGGGCACAATTGAAATGTGGAACTTGTTCAAGGAACAGCTACTGCGAGTCCTTGATAAGTATATGCTGTCAGGCAGGCAGGAAATGGTCGAGCCTGGGAACCGTGGTTTACTATAGAAGTTGAATCTCTTGTCAAGAGGAAGAAGGAGGTTTATATAAAGATGAGGCATGGAGGATCAGTTTGGGCGCTTGAGAGTTACAAGTTAGCCAGGAAGGATCTAAGGAGAGAGGTAGGAAGAGCCAGGAGGGGACATGAGAAGTCTTTGGCAGGTAGGATCAAGGAAAACCCTAAAGCTTTCTTCAGGTATGTCAGGAATAAAGGAATGACTAGAGTAAGATTAGGGCCAGTCAAGGACAGTCATGGGAAGTTGTGCATGGAGCCTGAAGAGATATAGAGGCGCCAAATGAACATTTTTCATCGGTATTCACACAGGAAAAAGACAATGTTGTCGAGGAGAATACTGAGATATAGGCTATTAGTCTAGACAGGGTTGAGGTTCATAAGGAGGAGGTGTTAGCAATTCTGGAAAGTGTGAAAATAGATAAATCCCCTGAGACAGATGGGATTTAATCTAGGATTATCTGGGAAGCTAGGGATGAGATTGCCAAGCCTTTGGCTTTGATCTCTATGTAATCATTATCTACAGGAATAGTGCCAGAAGACTGGAGGGCAGCAAATGTTGTTCCCTTGTTCAAGAAGCGGAGTAGAGACAACCTTGGTAATTATAGACCAGTGAGTCTTACTTTGGTTGTGGGTAAATTGTTGGAAAGGATTACAACAGATAGGATTTATAATCATCTAGAAAATAATAATTTGATTAGGGAAAGTCAACGCAGTTTTGTGAAGGGTAGGTCGTGCCTCACAAACCTTATTGAGTTCTTTGAAACAGGTGGATGAGGGTAAAGTGGTTGATGTCTATATGGACTTCAGTAAAGCATTTGATAAGGTTCCCATGGTCTGCTATTACAGAAAATACGGAGGCATGGGATTGAAGGTGATATAGCAGTTTGGATCAGAAATTGGCTAGCTGTAAGAAGACAGAGGGTGGTGGATGATGGGAAATGTTCACCCTGGTGTTCAGTTACTACTGGTGTACCGCAAGGTTCTGTTTTGGGGCCACTGCTGTCATTTTTATAAATGACCTGGATGAGGGCGTAGAAGGATGGGTTAGTAAATTTGTGGATGACGGTAAAGTCAGTGGAGTTGTGGATAGTGTAGAAGGATGTTGCAGGTTACAAAGGGACATAGATAAGCTGCAGAGCTGGGCTGAGAGATGGCAAATGGAGTTTCATGTGGAGAAGTGTGAGGTGATTCACTTTGGAAGGAGTAACAGGAATATAGAGTACTGGGCTAATAGTAAGATTCTTGGTCGTGTGGATGAACAGAGAGATCTTGGTGTCCATGTGCATAGATCCCTGGAAGTTGCCACCCAGGTTGAAAGGGTTAGGAAGGCGTATAGTGTGTTAGGTTTTATTGGTTGAGGGATTGAGTTCGGAACCATGAGGTCATGTTGCAGCTGTACAAAACTCTGGTGCGGCCACACTTGGAGTATTGCGTACAGTTCTGGTTGCCGCATTATAGGAAGGATGTGGAAACATTGGAAAGGGCGCAGAGGAGATTTACCAGGATGTTGCCTGGTATGGAGGGATGGTCTTATGAGAAAAGGCTGAGGGACTTGAGGCTGTTTTCGCTAGAGAGAAGAAGGTTAAGAGGTGACTTAATAGGGACATACAAGATGATCAGAGGATTAGATAGGGTGGACAGTGAGAGCCTTTTTCCTCGGATGGTGATGGCTAGCATGAGGGGACATAGCTTTAAATTGAGGGGTGATAGATATAGGACAGAGTTCAGAGTAAAAGACGATGTCAAAGACGAGTAAGGGCGTGGAATGCCCAGCCTGCAACAGTAGTAAACTCACCAACTTTAAAGACATTTTAAGTGGTCATTGAATAAACATACGGGTGATAATGGAACAGAGTAGGTTAGATGGGCACAGATTGGTTTCATAGGCCGGCACAACATCGAGAGCCAAAGGGCCCATACTGCGCAGTCATGTTCCATGTTATATGTTCAATAAATATCTGGAATAAAGAGTCTAATAATGACCATGAATCCATTGCTGATTGTCAGGGAAAACCCATCTGTTTCACTCATGTCCTTTAGGGAAAGTAACTGCCATCCTTACACAGTCTGACCTACGTGTGTGACTCCAGGCCCTCAGCAATGTGGTTGAGTCATAACTGCCCTTGGCCAATAAATGTTGGCCTAGACAGTGACATCCTCATCCCATGAATGAATAAAGAAGAAAAAATAATCCTTGGAGAAAGAAAACAGTTAACATTTTGAGTCCAACAAGGCTCTTCTTCAGAACGTAAGAGTCATATTGAACTCAAAATATGAACTCTTTCTCTTTCAACAGATGAAACATTAAAGTTTTTATTCACTTGTGGGATATGAACGTCACTTGATGGTCAGCATTTATGGCCCGTCCATAATTGTTCTTAACAAGTTGGTGTTGAGCTGCCTTCTTGAACTGTTGCAGTCCATGTGCTGGAGGTTGACGCACAACGCCATTAGGGAGGGAATTCCAGCAACACTGAATGAACGGCAATATATTTCCAAGTCAGGATGCTGAGTAGCTTGGAGGGGAACTTGCAGGTGGTGGAGTTCCCATGTATTTGCTGCCCTTATTCCTCCGAGACTGAAGTGGTCATTGATTCGGAAGGTGCTGTCCAATGATTTCTGCAGTCCATGTTGTAGATAGTACACACTGCAGCTGCCAGGAACGGTCATGGAGGGAGTGGATGCTTGTGGATTTGGTGCCAATTAAACAGGGTGCTTTGTCCTGGATGGTGTATGGTGGACAAGCTTTGGGCAGTCAGGAGGTTGGTTACTCACTGCAGACTGCCTAGCCTCTGACCTATTCTTGTAGCCATTGTAGTTATACGGTGAATCCAGCTGAGTTTCTAGTCAACAGTAACCCACAAGAATATTAATAGTGGGAGATTCAGTGATGCTAACAGAATTGAATATCAAGGCACAGTGGTTAGATTGTCTCTTATTAGAAATACACATGCCAGGCAATGATTATGTTGCAAATATTCCTTGCCACTTGTCAGTTCAAGGCTAAATATTGTCCAGATCTTGTTGCATTTAAACATGGACTGCTTCAGTATCTGAGATATTGTGAATTGTGCTGCACATTGTGCTTTATTAGCAAACACCCCTAATTCTAACCTTATAATGGAAGGAAGGTCATTGATGAACCAGCTAAACAAACTGGATTGCAATTCTGCTGCTGTTGATGATATGCAGGGCCTCATGGGTGCTCAGTCTTGAGTTGCTAGATCTGGGCGAGGTCTGTCCCATTTGACATGGTGATAGTGCCACACAACATGGGATGGAGATTATTCTCAATGCAAAGGCAGGACTTCATCTCCACAAGGACTGTGCTGTGGTCACTCTTAACCATTCTGTCATGGACACATGTAACTGCAGCTGACAAATTGGTAGAATGAGGTCAAGTATATTTTTCTCTCTTATTGGTCCCCTTAGCACCAGGCTAGCAACTATGTCCTTTAGGAGCCAACCAGCCCCATCAGTACTACTGCTGAGCCACACGTCATGGTGGATTGAAATCCCCCACACAAGATGCATTTTGTGCCCTTACCACGTTCAGTACTTCCTCCAAGTGATGTTCAGCATGGGAGAGTGCTGATTCAGCAGCCAAGAAAGGACAGTACATGATACTGAGAAGCTTTCATTGTCCATGTTTAGCGTGAAGCCATGAGACTTCACGGGTTCTGTCCTGCTGTGGGATGGGATATATTCAGGGATGGTGATGGTGATGCTGGTGACAGTGTCTGTAAGTATGATTCTGTGAGTACGACAATGTCGGCTGTTGCTTAACTACTCTATGGGACAGCTCTCGGTGTTTTGGCACTAGCCTATAAGATACTGGTAAGGAGGACATTGCAGAGAAGACAGATTGTTACTGCTGTTGTCTTTTCAGATGACATGGTTGAAACTTGGAGGTCCTTCCAGTTTAATAACTTCATTGTAATTCGTACAGCTGAGTGGCTTGCTAGGCCACTTCAGAGGGCAATTGAGAGTCAACCACATTGCTGTGGGTCTGGAGTCATATGTCAGCCAGACCAAGTGAACACTGCAGATTTCATTCCCTGAAGGGCACTAGTGAACTAGGTAAGTTTTTCTGACAATTGGCAATGGCTTCATGGTCATGAATTCAAACTCCACCATCTACAAGATTTGAACTTGGGTCCTCAGAACATTAGTTGATTTTCTCAGTCTAGCAATTATGCCACTGGGCCATTGCCTCCCCAAATTCTGTTTCTCCTTAGACAGTTGACGTGTTAATTCTGTTTCTCGTTCCACAGTTGCTGCTAAGTTTCCCCAGCACCTTCTGTTAGTATACCAGTGAGATTTTCACAGCACGTCTTCACATTGGTCCTACATCTATCTAAGAAGATAGAGAGAGCCTCTGTTTAATGCATCATTTCATAAAGACAGCAATTCCTCCATTCCCTGCTCTGATAAAGGGTCTAGGCCTGAAACGTCAGCTTTTGTGTTCCTACGATGTTGCTTGGCCTGCGGTGTCCATCCAGCTTCACACTTTGTTACCTCCCTCCATTCTGCCCTGAATTATCAGCTGACAATTGAGTTTCAGCAGGGTAAGACTTAAACCCAAAACTTCCTGAAGCAAGAGTGCAACACATTGAGGAACAACTGAAAATTTAAGTGCATACATGACTACAAAAGGACCCTTGCCTGCTTTCAAGTAATTGTTAAAGCAAACTAACAGTTATTGTTCTGGTGAAATGTTCTTGTTTGTCAGGGAGCACGTTTCCACTTCTGCATGAGTAGCTTGCATTCCTCAATCCTTTCTCCATTTTGTTGATGCCTTCAGATTATTGAGCCTCACTTGCCAGATGACTTGTCAATTACCGTAAAAGTTGCAGTGAATATGGGGGAAGGGGTTGGATTGCACTCCTACTGGCTGTTTCCAAGGGGCTGTAAGAATTAAATTAAATTAACTATTGGGGGGACACAATCTACAGTCCCAATAACACCTGAAGGTATTTGTTCACTGCTTTCAGTACCTAAAGGCATATAAACCCAGCCACACTTATTTCCGTCATTTTGCGACAGAGGCAATGGCTAAGCAATTTATTAGTGGCAGATTCATTGAGATTCCTGAGGCAGGTCTTTTCGTATCTATGACCATCACTGCCATGTGCAAGAGGTTTCTTCCACACTATCCACTATATATTACAGGATGCAGAGATGGGCTGAGAGGTGGCAGATGGAGTTCAACCTGGATAAATGCGAGGTGATGCATTTTGGAAGGTCGAATTTGAAAGCTGAGTACAGGATTAAGGATAGGATTCTTGGCAGTGTGGAGGAACAGAGGGATCTTGGTGTGCAGATACATAGATCCCTTAAAATGGCCACCCAAGTGGACAGGGTTGTTAAGAAAGCATATGGTGTTTTGGCTTTCATTAACAGGGGGATTGAGTTTGAGTCGTGAGATCTTGTTGCAGCTCTATAAAGCTTTGGTTAGACCGCACTTGGAATACTGCGTCCAGTTCTGGTCGCCGTATTATAGGAAAGATGTGGATGCTTTGGAGAGGGTTCAGAGGAGGTTTACCAGGATGCTGCCTGGACTGGAGGGCTTATCTTATGAAGAGAGGTTGACTGAGCTTGGTCTCTTTTCATTGGAGAAAAGGAGGAGGAGAGGGGACCTCATTGAGGTATACAAGATAATGAGAGGCATAGATAGAGTTGATAGCCAGAGACTATTTCCCAGGGCAGAAATGGCTAGCACGAGGGGTCATAGTTTTAAGCTGGTTGGTGGAAAGTATAGAGGGGATGTCAGAGGCGGGTTCTTTACACAGAGAGTTGTGAGAGCATAGAATGCGTTGCCAGCAGCAGTTGTGGAAGCAAGGTCATTGGGGACATTTAAGAGACTGCTGGACATGCATACGGTCACAGAAATTTGAGGGTGCATACATGAGGATCAATGGTCGGCACAACATTGTGGGCTGAAGGGCCTGTTCTGTGCTGTGCTGTTCTATGTTCTATGTTCTATCCCATGTATAAACCTCATTAAGACTCTTTTCTGTTGACTATTTTTGTATTTTGCTCATCTTCAAATTATTTCCATTGGGGATCGAGGGTGGAGAGGATTCAAAGTCTCTATTACCAGCAGGTTTCAAGAGTTTAGGTCATTATAGCTTTTGTGATATTCTAGAATATCAGCGAATCACTGTTCTAGGAAATCACCACTTATTGTAGGGTAGACATTCTTAGCTTTAGAGGCTATGCTCCTGGTGTATGGAATGGATTAATAGGATGGACTAACTACAGTCTCAAGGATCGAGATATCTATCTTTGTTGCAGAGATAGTAGGAACTGCTGATGCTGGAGAATCTGAGTCAATAAGGTATAGAGCTGGAAGAACGCAACAGGCCAAGCAGCATCAGAGGAGCAGAAAAGCTGATGTTTCAGGTCTAGACCCTTCTTCAGAAATTTCTAGTCCTGAAACATCAGCTTTCCTGCTCCTCTGATGCTGCTTGGCCTGCTGTGTTCATCCAGCTCTACACCTTGCTGTCTCAGATGTCTATCTTTTATTGGTTAACTTTGTGTTGAGGATATCTCGTGGTGGGCATTAAGGGATTATGAAGGCAAACAGAAGTATAAGATTAATAGTAAGCAAGGGAAAATGTAGGTTAATTGGAAAGGACAGCATAGATTTATTACAGGAAAATTGTTTTAAATTGGAGGTTTTTGAGGTAGAGACAGTTGCTGAAAGTAATGCTGAGTTAATGTAGTGTACTTGGATTTTCAATACAGAGCCACAGAATAAATGTGTGAGAAGAGAGGAATAAAAGGAACAGTAGAAACATGGATACAAAATTGTTTGAGTGAGAGAAAACAAAGGACAATGGTTATTGGTTACTTTTCAGGCTGAAAGATTTATAGTGGACTTTTCCAGGGGTCAGTATTAGGAGTCTTCCTCTTCCTAATATATATAAATGATCTAGATTTTGGTGAGCAGGAGACAATTTCAAAGTTTGCAGGTGATACAAAACTTGAGAGCATTGTAAACTCTAAGGAAGACAGTGCAGCGCTTCAAAAGAACATTAACAAGTTGGTCGAATGCGTGGATAAATTGGCAAATTAAATTTAATCTGTAGAATTTTGTTGGACACATTTTGGCACACAGAATAGAGGGAGACCATACAGAATAAAAGTCTGCTATTCTAAAGGGCATGTAGGAGCAGAGGGACCTAGGTGCTCATGCACACAATTCATAGGGTTATTGGAATAGAACACAGGAATTGGACTGACTGGATAGCTCGACAGAATCAGAAGGTCCAAATAATTTCTTTCTGTGCCGCAATGACGCTATGACTCTAAATTTGAATGTTGTCCAGATCCTGCTTAAGTTTGTAATAGCTGCTTCATTATTTACAAAAAGTGAACGGAGTTGAACGTTGTGCAACCTACCCAGTATTGCATTTCTGTCTGACAGAATGGTATTGCTGACACAGCTATTAATCATTGTGCTAAGGGCAGTGAACGAGTGAGTGTGATAGTGACTTTCTGGGACTGGGCAAACTTTCTTCTCCAATGTCAATATCTCTCTCTTCTTTAGTGCTGAGTCTAGCTCCAATCACTGTAGATTTCCTTATTCGCCTCCTTTGAGCACGGATTGCGGATTAATGGGAAAGGCAATGACCCTCACTTCCAATCTGCCATTTAGCTCTTGAATTCACATTTAGATCAAGATTGCAATGAGGTCTGTAGCTGAATGATGTTGAACTCAAGTGCACATCAGCAAACAGTTTTTGCTTGTATCAGTACTTTCCAAATAATTCACCATCTCTATTTCTGTCATCCACATCAACAGTGAGTTTCAGTTCATTAGCTTCCATGTGCATGTGCTTCCTCGCATGGTCCCCTGCATGTCTTAACTAAATCCATACATCTTTGTCCCATAGACTTTGTACTTTCAACTAAAGGAAAAAGCTTCTGTTGTCTACTTTATCTAAACCTATTATAATCTAGTACACTTCTATCAAGGTTTGCCTTCAGCTTCTTACGTCACGAGAAACCAATCTCAGATTCTTCAATGTAACCTTATAGCTGAATTTCTTCTGCATTGCCTCCAGAACTCTCTCATCCTTGCTGATGGGTAGTGGATGCAAAAGTCTAGTTGTGACCTAGCCAGAGCTTCAAAGAGGTTCATTATATCCTCCCTGCTTTTGTACCTCTACTTACAAAGGTCATGGCCTTATATGCTTTGCTAATTACTATCTCAATATGTCCAGCCATTTTCAAAGATGTTCTCCCACTCTCTCAGTCCTTGTATAGTTTTCAGAAACATTGCATCTATGTTACATTTCCTTATGTCTTCGACCAAAATGTAACACCCCCACATTTCCCTCTATCATCTGCAATTTGTCTGCTCGTTCTTCAGCTATCTATGTCCTGTTGCAGTCAACTGTTATCATCATCATTAGAAACGTTTAAAATTTCACCCATTTTCCAATATTTACTCCTTTAGATATGTAGAAAAGACAAGTGACAGCTAACACCCCTATTCTCCATCTCTTTCCTTTTCATATATGCTTCCCTCTCACTTTATTCTCCCTTTTCCTTCCCCATCCCTAACCTTCCTGCCTATCCTGTCTCTTCACCAACAGCCCCACCTCCTTCGCCCTCTATCCACTCTCTCTCCCCATTCTTCCCTCTCTCTTCCTGCTTCTCCCCTTACGTCCATCACTTGTTTACTAGTTCTTAGTGTATTTTTTTATTCTTTATTCATTAGCAGGATGTTAGTCGCTGGCCAGGTAGCATTTATTGTCCATCCCTCATTGCCCAGAGGGTAGTTTCAGAGTTAACCACATTGCTGTGGATCTGAAGCCACATGTAGACCAGACCAGGCATAGCAGTTTCCTTCCCTAAAGGGCATTAGTGAACTAGGTGGGTTTTTCCGACAATCAACGATGGATTCATGGACATCATTAGATTGTTAATTCCAGATATTTTAATTGAATTCAAATTCGACCGTCTGCCGTGGTGGGATTGAACACAGGTCCCCAGAATGTTAGATAATAAAGTGTGAAGCTGGATGAACACAGCAGGCCAAGCAGCATCTCAGGAGCACAAAAGCTGACGTTACGGGCCTAGACCCTTCATCAGAGAGGGGGATGGGGTGAGGGTTCTGGAATAAATAGGGAGAGAGGGGGAGGCAGAACGAAAATGGAGAGAAAAGAAGATAGGTGGAGATGAGAGAATAGGTGGGGAGGTAGGGAGGGGATAGGTCAGTCCAGGGAAGACGGACAGGTCAAGGAGGTGGGATAAGGTTAATAGGTAGGAAATGGAGGCGTGGCTTGAGGTGGGAGGAAGGGATGGGTGAGAGGAAGAACAGGTTAGGGAGGCAGACAGGCTGGCCTGGTTGTGTGATGCAGTGGGGGAAGGGGAGATTTTGAAGCTGGTGAAGTCCACATTGATACCATTGGGCTGCAGCGTTCCCAAGTAGAATATGAGTTGCTGTTCCTGCAGCCTTCGGGTGGCATCATTGTGGCACTGCAGGAGGCCCATGATGGACATGTCATCTAAAGAATGGGAGCGGGAGTTAAAATGGTTCGCGACTGGGAGGTGCAGTTGTTTATTGTGAACCGAGCAGAGGTGTTCTGCAAAGCGGTCCCCAAGCCTCCACTTGGTTTCCCCAATGTAGAGGAAGCTACACCGGGTACAATGGATACAGTATACCACATTGGCAGATGTGCAGGTGAACCTCTGCTTAATATGGAAAGTCATCTTGGCGCCTGGGATGGGGGTGAGGGAGGAGGTGTGGGGGCAAGTGTAGCATTTCCTGCGGTTGCAGGGGAAGGTGCTGGGTGTGATGAAGTTGGAGTGCAGTGTGGAACGTACAAGGGAGTCACGGAGAGAGTGGTCTCTCTGGAAGGCAGACAAGGGTGGGGATGGAAAAATGCCTTGGGTGGTGGGGTCGGATTGTAGATGGCGGAAGTGTCAGAGGATGATGCGTTGTATCCGGAGGTTGGTGGGGTGGTGTGTGAGAACGAGGGGGATCTTCTTTGGGCGGTTGTGGCGGGGGCAGGGTGCGAGGGATGTGTTGCGGGAAATGCGGGAGACGCGGTCAAGGGTGTTCTCAACCACTGTGGGGGGAACGTTGCGGTCCTTGAAGAACTTGGACATCTGGGATGTGCGGGAGTGGAATGACTCATCCTGGGAGCAGATACGGCGGAAGCGGAGGAATTGGGAACAGGGGGTGGAATTTTTGCAGGAGGGTGGGTGGGAGGAGGTGTATTCTAGGTAGCTGTGGGAGTCAGTGGGCTTGAAATGGACATCAGTTTCTAGCTGGTTACCTGAGATGGAGACTGAGAGGTCCAGGAAGGTGAGGGATGTGTTGGAGATGGCCCAGGTGAACTTGAGGTTGGGCTGGAAGGTGTTGGTGAAGTGGATGAACTGTTCGAGCTCCTCTGGGGAGCAAGTGGCAGCGCCGATACAGTCATCACTGTAACGGAGGAAGAGGTGGGGTTTGGGGCCTGTGTAGGTGCGGAAGAGGGACTGTTCCACGTAACCTACAAAGAGGCAGGCATAGCTGGGGCCCATGCGAGTGCCCATGGCCACCCCCTTAGTCTGTAGGAAGTGGGAGGAATCGAAAGAGAAGTTGTTGAGGGTGAGGGCGAGTTCGGCTAGGCGGATGAGGGTGTCGGTGGAGGGGGACTGATCGGGCCTGCGGGACAGGAAGAAGCGGAGGGCCTTGAGGCCATCTGCATGCGGAATACAGGCATATAGGGAGTGGACGTCCATGGTGAAAATGAGATGTTGGGGGTCAGGGAATTGGAAGTTCTGGAGGAGGTGGAGGGAGTGGGTGGTGTCACGGATGTAGGTAGGGAGTTCCTGGACCAAAGGGGAGAAAATGGAGTCCAGATAGGTGGAGATGAGTTCGGTGGGGCAGGAACAGGCTGAGACAAGAGGTCGACCAGGGCAGGCAGGTTTGTGGATTTTGGGAAGGAGATAGAAACGGGCCGTGCGGGGTAGGGGAATAATAAGTTTGGAGGCTATGGGTGGGAGGTCCCCTGAGGTGATGAGGTCATGAATGGTGTTGGAGATGATGGTTTCGTGCTCGGGGGTGGGGTCATGATCGAAGGGGCGGTAGGAGGTGGTTTCGGACAGTTGGCGTTTGGCCTCAGCGATGTAGAGGTCAGTGCGCCATACTACCACTGCGCCACCCCAACCCCGCACGGCTGTTTCTATCTCCTTCCCAAAATCCACAAACCTGCCTGCCCTGGTTGACCTATTGTCTCAGCCTGTTCCTGCCCCACCGAACTCATCTCCACCTATCTGGACTCCATTTTCTCCCCTTTGGTCCAGGAACTCCCCACCTACGTCCGTGACACCACCCACTCCCTCCACCTCCTCCAGGACTTCCAATTCCCTGGCCCCCAACACCTCATTTTCACCATGGACGTCCAGTCCCTATACACCTGTATTCCGCATGCAGATGGCCTCAAGGCCCTCCGCTTCTTCCTGTCCCACAGGCCCGACCAGTCCCCCTCCACCGACACCTTCATCCACCTAGCCGAACTCGTCCTCACCCTCAACAACTTCTCTTTCAATTCCTCCCACTTCCTACACACTAAGGGGGTGGCCATGGGCAATCGCATGGGCCCCAGCTATGCCTGCCTCTTTGTAGGTTACGTGGAACTGTCCCTCTTCCGCACCTACACAGGCCCCAAACCCCACCTCTTCCTCCGTTACATTGATGACTGTATCGGCGTCACCTCTTGCTCCCCAGAGGAGTTCGAACAGTTCATCCACTTCACCAACACCTTCCACCCCAACCTTCAGTTCACCTGGGCCATCTCCAACACATCCCTCACCTTCCTGGACCTCTCAGTCTCCATCTCAGGTAACCAGCTAGAAACTGATGTCCATTTCAAGCCCACTGACTCCCATAGCTACCTAGAATACTCCTCCTCCCACCCACCCTCCTGCAAAAATTTCATCCCCTATTCCCAATTCCTCCACCTCCGCCACATCTGCTCCCACGATAAGGCATTCCACTCCCGCACATCCCAGATGTGCAAATTCTTCAAGGACTGCAACGTTCCCCCCACAGTGGTCGAGAACGCCCTTGACCGTGTCTCCTGCATTTCCCGCAACACAGACCTTGCACCCTGCCCCTGCCACAACCGCCCAAAGAAGATCCCCCTCGTTCTCACACACCACCCCACCAACCTTCGGATACAACACATCATCCTCTGACACTTCCGCCATCTACAATCCGACCCCACCACCCAAGACATTTTTCCATCCCCACCCTTGTCTGCTTTCTGGAGAGACCACTCTCTCCGTGACTCCCTTGTTCGTTCCACACTGCCCTCCAACCCCACCACGCCTGGCACCTTCCCCTACAACCGCAGGAAATGCTACACTTGCCCCCACACCTCCTCCCTCACCCCTATCCCAGGCGCCAAGATGACTTTCCATATTAAGCAGAGGTTCACCTGCACATCTGCCAATGTGGTATACTGTATCCATTGTACCCAGTGTGGCTTCCTCTATATTGGGAAACCAAGCGGAGGCTTGGGGACCGCTTTGCAGAACACCTCTGCTCAGTTCACAATAAACAACTGCACCTCCCAGTCGCGAACCATTTTAACTCCCGCTCCCATTCTTTAGATGACATGTCCATCATGGGCCTCCTGCAGTGCCACAATGATGCCACCCGAAGGTTGCAGGAACAGCAACTCATATTCCACTTGGGAACCCTGCAGCCCAATTGTGTCAGTGTGGACTTCACCAGCTTCAAAATCTCCCCTTCCCCCATCTCCCCACAACCAGCCCAGTTCATCCCCTCCCCCCACTGCATTTCAAAAGGAGCCCAGCCTGGTTTTGCCTCCCTAACCTGTTCTTCCTCTCACCCATCCCTTCCTCCCACCTCAAGCCACACCTCCATTTCCTACCTACTAACTTCATCCCACCTCCTTGACCTGTCCGTCTTCCCTGGACTGACCTATCCCCTCCCTACCTCCCCACCTATACTCTCCTCTCCACCTATCTTCTTTTCTCTCCATCTTCGGTCCACCTCTCCCTCTCTCCCTATTTATTCCAGAACCCTCACCCCGTCCCCCTCTCTGAAGAAGGGTCTAGGCCCAAAACGTCAGTTTTTGTGCTCCTGAGATGCTGCTTGGCCTGCTGTGTTCATCCAGCTTCACACTTTATTATCTTGGATTCTCCAGCATCTGTAGTTCTCATTATCTCTCTCTCTCTCCCCAGAATGTTATCTGGGTCTCTGGATTAACAGTCCAGTGATAATACCACTCGGCCATTGCCTCCCCTGTAACTGCAGATCATGATGGCCTTGGACCGTACATGGACACAAGGATGAATTCCAGACATGAGGTGAGTATGGCTGCTTTAGACATTAAGACAGCATGTGTCCAAATATTACACTGAGAAACCCAATTATAATAGTATACAATGGGAATTTGGGGGCCAGAAGGGAAGTGGAGTGATGTCTCCACTGACTGAAGTCACCGTTGGTACAAAGGAAAATGTAGTTGTCAGACGTCAATCCTTGAAATCCCAGGGCCATGTCCAGCAGAATCTCTGGTGCTTGGTGAGCCACAAAATGTTGGTGGTGTGGACATTAGTGATGGTTATGATTTTGAATGTCGACAGGAAGTAGCTAAGCTCTTTTGTTAGTGATGGACATTGCCTGACACTAATATGGCATAATTGTTAACCACCGTTTATTAGCCCAAGAACAGATATTGTTCAGGTCTTGTTGCATATGGATATGGACTTCTTCATTATCTTAGAAGTTCTGAGTGTAACCAAACATTGTGCAACCATCAGCCAACATCCCTACATCTGACCGTAAGATATGGAGAATGTGTTTCAAGCAGCAGCAGAAGATGGTCTGCCCAAGGATGCTGCCAAAAGGGACTACTTCAGTCATGCCCTAGGAATGCAACAACTGACCTCTCCCTACTACATCTTCGTTTGTGCTAAATCCAGAAACTCTCCTGAATACCTTACTTTGTAATACCAGCCATTCTTAAAAGTTACATTCCTGGCAAAAGGGTGGGGCCTGGTCTTTTAAGGAATTTTAGTGCAAAGCTCTGATTTTGCAGATTAGCACTCCAAGAGTTATATAAAGAGTGAAGTACAAATTAATTGCCCGGGCCTATGTACTTCAAATGAGGCATGCTGTTGTTGCATCAACTCATTGGGGTGTGGAATATCAGGATAGCCGGTGTCACAGCCTTCCAAGACTTACTAGGGATATTGGCACAAGTACCATATCAAGAGGCTGCACATGTACCCCGTAGAAACAGCAGGAGACAGTGCTACAGAGGTGAAAATCTCACCCATTAGCTACTTCTTATTCTTTCACCAGTTGTGGGTGTCAGCTGCTAGGCTAGCATCTGTCGTCCAACGCAACTGCTGTTAAGATGATGGTGGATTCCATGACCTGACAAGAACAGCAAGGACAACTGTTCATCTCGCCACCTCACTCAACCGCACCTCATAACACACCCTCTCTGGCACCACTCTCAACAATTCCCTCCTCAATTGTAAAGTTCACAGCAGAGGACTCTCTTATTTGAAATGCAATTACCTCATTGTTTCCTCTGTCAATACTGGCCTAATCCCAGGCAAGATCAGAAATCTCTTTCGAAAGAAGTCCAAAAATCCAGCTATTCATTAAAAAAAATGAAGCCTTAGGATCCCATGATTTAAAACAAAAGATCCTTTACTACATAAGAATCAAATAATTAAATGAGACACTAAATACAAGCTTAGGTAACAGCATAAGCTCAACAACTCAGAATCAACATGCAATAAACATGAATTACCAGGCAAATTGCAGTCAAATATATACTACAAATTATATAAGAAAACAAATGCAAGATATAACTAAGATGTATCTTATGAAATGGCTGAGGAGTCCACTCAGAATATAGTCAATCAGTCTCAGCCACAAAATTCCTAAAAACTCTGGCTTCCTCACAAAGAATTTCAGCTGCTTTTCATCTGAGGTTTAGCTTGACTCTCAGCTAACTGTAGCACACAACTAATCTGAATCCATAGACACAGGCTTCGGTAAAAAAAGAAAAGATATAGGTTTGGAGAACCACCTCAACTCCATTTACAATAGCCTGATTGGTAGAGATATACCAATGTTATCTTCAAATAACAAGAGACAGCTACAGCAATAATATCATCACCATTTTCTGAATCTATCCTGTGTCTTCTTCAGCCTGACTATACTGTACCACTGGAATCATCAGTACTATTGAGTTCCAATGGCTCTTAACTTTTTATGTAGCTTTAAGATAGCGTTTTGAATTCATATCTCAGTTTCAGTCTTATTTTAATAGCATTTGGGAGTGGAATGAGGGACCAGGTTTGAGAGGCCAGTCTGAGAGGGTTAAAAGAGGGAGGAGGTATGCCCTTGGTGGGATCAGGGTTTGGCTGTTTTAGGAAGATGGAACTTTAAAGGAGGCCTTGTCTCTCGTCAGACACAAGGCAACTCAAAATAAGTTGCCAGCTGCTGTCTTGGTGAGATTCTTCCCTTGCCACGGGTAAAATGTCAGTGAAATCTCAGGATAGTGGATCAGCGAGTCATTCATTGAACAGCCTGAAACCTTCAGCACCCTCAGTAAAATGCAAGTGAAGTGATGGAAGGGCAGGAAGTTGGCAAGCAGCATATGTGTTACATTTTAGCAGTACCAACTACCAATGCCCCTGTAATGGGGGTGGGGGTAGTTTGCAGGCATAATATTCAGCACTGGGGCAAAGTACAGAATTTTGAGGGAAACATAGGATTTTGGAATACACAGAATGTGGCAAACACTGATTGAGATAATAGCAGACTTCAAGAGGAGAAAGATTGCTTGCTAGAACAGGCGAACACTTCAAATAAAATCCATTACCAGCAAAGCACCTCACCCATTGTTAAATTAATACCTGCAAAAGTGAGATGAAGATAAATAGACATGAAGGACATGCCTAAGAGCCTCAATTATCAGCTGTATAGGAAGACTGCACACTCTCATCATCTTTCTGTATTTAATCTGGTGGAGGCAGGTTGTGGCAAAGTCCTCCCTCACTGCCCTCCAGTTTGAATAAACGCACCCACCCACCCATCCTCCCCACCCGTCCCAAGCACCAAGATCCTCACAAGGGAACGTACAAGATTCAGCTATATTGATCAACTCCAGTGAAGAAGGTATTGGTGATCTGCTAAATACTTCAGACTGGGATATGTCAGTGGTATTCCTTGTAGCAGCATTGAAATACTGGCAAAGATGTTGTAAGCTAATGGCAAAACTTGATGCCTCGTCTAGAAGTGGATGTGAACTTGCAGAAATCTTCTGTTTAGCCTGCCTGGGCCCCATAGCATGACCACCTTCTTCATGAACAGCGTCGCACGTCCTGATATAGTTAAGTAAGGTAGTGCATGACAAATAAATGTTCTTGTACTTTATGATTAATCTCATAAATCTAAACTTGAGTGCACAGTCTACTTTACTACAGTAGTAACGACATGTAAAAGGACAACCAATTCACTCTATTCTAACACAGTGCTTCTTCTTTCCAGCAACTTGCTTTTGGTGGGGAATTGTGTGCAAACATCAGTTAGGTATTTTAGCAAACTCTCGGATAAAACTAAAACAGGTAGGAAGGCAAGTAGCGAGGGTCACACAGAGCATTTAGATTATAAATGGACGTACACAGCTTTAGCAAGTGGCAACATGGAATACAATGTGGTAAAATGTGGGATTATGCACTTTTGGCAGGAAGAACACAAGAGCTGAATATCATTTAAATAGACGCAGAAGGATGGAGCCCAGGTGGATTTCGGGATCCTTATGCATGAATCGCAAAAGGTTAGCACATTAAGTAATTGGAAAGGCAAATGGAATTTTAGCCTTTATTTCAAATGCAATGAAGTATAAACATAGTGAAGTCTTTCTAAAACTATACAAGGCACTCGTTTGACCATACCGGGAATAATGTGAATATTTTTGGTCCCCTTATTTAATGAGGGACACACAGGCATTGGAGGCAATCTAGAAATGGTGCACAAGGTTTATTCCACGTATAGAAGGATTTCCTTATAAGGAGAGGTTGAGAAGGTTGGACTTGTACTCACTGGTGTTCAGAAGAATGAGAAATGCCCTGATTGAAACAAATACGATTCATAAGGGGCCTAACATGGCAGATGCAGAGAAAGCTCTGCTTGGTAGACTTATTAGTAAAGTTACATAACGTGGGATTCAAGGTGAACTTGCCAATTGGATACAAAATTGGCTAGATGGTAGGAGACAGAGGATTCTGGTGGAGGGCTATTTTTCGGACTGAAGGCCCGTGAGCAGTACTGTTCCGCAGGGATTGATGCTGGGTCCAATTTTGTTTGTTATTTATATAAATGATTTGGATGTGAATACAGGAGACATGGCTAGTAAATTTGCAGATGACACCAAAACTGGTGATATTGTCTCCAGTAAAGAAGGTTATCTAAGGTTACAAAGGGATCTTGATCATTTGGGCCAATGAGCTGAGGAGTGACAGGTCGAGTTTAATTTGGATAAACGCGAGGTATTAGATTTTGGTAAAACAAACAGGCAGGACTTATACACTTAATGGTAGAGCCCTGGGTAATGTTGTCGAACAGAGAGATATAACAGTTCAGGTACATTGTTCTGTGAAAGTTGCATCACAGCTGGACAGTGCAGTTAAGAGGTTCAGCGTGCTTGCCTTCATTCCTCAGACCATTGAGTATAGGAGTTGGCACATCATGTTGAGGTTGTACTGCAGGTTGTTTAGGCCACTTTTGAAATACTGTGCACAGCCCTAGTCGCCCTGCTATAGGAAGGAATTATTAAATTGGAGACAGTTCAGACAAGATTTCCCAGGGTACTGCCAGGAACGAAGGTTGATTTTATAAGGAGAGGCTGGATAGGCTGGGACTTTTTCCACTGGACCATAGGAAGCTGAGGGCTAACCTTTTAGAAGTTTACAAAATCATGAGGGGCATAGATAAGGTAAATAGAGAGTATCTTTTCCCCAGAGTGGGGGAGTTCAAAACAAGGGGGCATATTTTTAAGGTGAGGGGGAAATATTTAAAAGGGAGATGACAGTCAACATTTTCACACAGGGGTAGTTCATATGTGGAATGATTTGCAAGATGAAGATGCAGGTACCGTTACTACATTTAAAATACATTTGGACAGGTCCATGAATAGGGAAGGTTTGGAGGGATGAGGGCCAATTCCAGGTGAGTGGGACTAGTTTAGTTTGGGAAACTTGGTCATCATGGACGAGTTGGAATGAAGGGTCTGTTTCTGTGCATGCCTCTATGAATCTAAGTTGTTAGCACCTGTGAGAGAGCCTAGGACCAGAAGACATAATATCAGAGTAAGGCATCACTCATTTAAGGCAGAAGTGAGAAGGAATTTCTACTGTTGGAGGGTAGTGTGTCTGTGAAACTCTTTATTGTAGAGGGCTATCGATATTGGGACGTTAAGTATATTTCAAGGCAGAGGAGATTTGTTTTGCAACTTCAGTCATAAGCACAAGCATACAAGATAAAAACACAGAGAAAGGTAAGGAAGCAAGTTATAAATTAAGAGTTTCAAATAAATCAAAAGATATCAGTATTAAGAAAAAATGACTTAGGACTCAATGATTCTTGTCCATTGAGAATCTGACTGTTGGCTAAACTTGCAACAATTCTTTTCCTGGGAGCTGGGATGCAAATGGTTGACAGTCAGAATTGCAGCAGTGTTCCTTATACTCAGAAATTTGGTCCAATTTGATTGAAAAGTCCAAGACTCATTCCAAAGAGAGATTAAAAGCTGGACAGTGGGCCTTCTAGCTCACAAGGCTTGGAACTATCCTTTACAGAATTGTAGAATGAAATCATTCTGCCCATCGAGCCCACACTGGCTCGCTGAGCATTTTAACTTCATGCCAGTCTACTACCTTTTCCCTGTTATCCTTCACGTTGTTTCTATCCAAATAATCATCTAATGCCCACGTGAATGCATCAGCTAAACCTGCCTCCACCACACTTCCAATGCTTTGCATATCCTATCTACTCACTGTGTAGAAAATATTTTTCTCAAGTTGTATTTGCTTTCTTCACAAAACTCTACCCTCTAGTTTTCAATTTATTTACAAGCAGGAAGAGTTACTTCCTATCCACTCTGTTCAAACTCCTCATGATTTTTAAACCATCTATCAGTGTCCTTTTAGCCTCTCCTCTATAAGGAAAACAATCTCAACTTCTCCAATCTTTCCTCAGAACTGAAGTTTCTCATCCATAGATTCAATTCTTGTAAACATCTTCTATACTCTCTCCAATTAATTCATACGTTCCTACAGTGTGGCACGCAGAACTTGACAAAACACTCCAACAGAGATATTACCAGAGTGTTATGTCCATTCATCATAATCTCCTTGCTGTTGTACTCCATGGCCCTTTATTGTATTGAATTGAATTTACTTTATTGTGTCAGGTACTCAAATGAAAAGTTTATAAGAGTCCCCTTACAGTGCTGCCTTAGGTACAAAGGTACCTGGGTCCAGCTTCTTCAGTTACAAATATGTTACAGTTCAACAATGTCACCAATACACAGTACCATCTTAGTTACAGAGTGCTAGGTACAATCCTTAGTTACAGAATAGAGAAATGAAGAAAGAAAGAGTTATATTACAGTTATACACAATATAACCTTAGGCCAGAAAAACAAGAAGTTAAGTTAAAAAGACAAACAACACCCTGCCTCTACAAAGGTTCCCTGTAGCAGACCAGCGCAGGGGGCCTCCATGTGGTCTGACCTCTGGCTGCTGTACTGCTCCCGCACTGGGTCACTGTCCCTGCCCCTGCACCAGGCCGCTGGTATCCCTGCTTTGGCTCATTGAGCTTTACTAACAGTTTTCTATGACTGCCCTGTCACTTTAAATGACTTGTGCACACTTGTATCCATCTACACCTGCACTCCCTTTAGAATAACGTCCTTTGTTTTATACTGTCTTCCTTTCTTCTTCCGTGGTGGGCTTGAATGTAACCAAGGAAAGTTAAGCTGTGGGATCATGTGGTTCGACTGCTACTGAAGCAAGAAAGTGGAGCTGTAGGTACCAGGAAGTGTCAGCCATGCCAGCTATGTACCATGAGCAGCGTGTGTTTGAGGCTGGAAGAACACAGCAGGCCAGGTAACATCAGAGGAGCAGGAAAGTTGGCATTTTGGGTCAGAACCCTTTGCTGAAGAAGGGTCCTGACTCGAAACGCCAACTCTCCTGCTCCTCTGATGCTGCCTGGTCTGCTGTGCTCCTCTAGCTCCACACTGATTTGTATCTGATTTCAGTATCTGAAGTTCTTGCTATCTCTTGTGTTTGAGGCTGTTGGACCAGGGTTCAAAGATGACGCTGGTGCCAGGAATGCCAGTCTATCCTGGGATATCCAGTGAGTGCTTCCAGCGATTGCAAAATGAAAGGATCAGGCAAGCGTTACATGAGGGGACACCACTGGGATAGAGCAGGTAGTTAATGAGGTGTGTTTGTGACAACGCAGTGAGAATCTCACTACGCCTTACAGAGAAAAATCCTGCATTAAATTGAACAAAACTGACACTTAGTCAAAATATCACAACATTTAGCTGAGATTTTTCCTTTGGGCCTTCTCTTCGTGGCCTCTGGCAAGAACAATCACCTTTGTAACAGGCTGCATTTTATTGGCGGCATGGTGGCTCAGTGGTTAGCACTGCAGCCTCACAGCACTAGGGACCCAGATTCGATTACAGCCTCGGGAAACTGTCTGTGCGGAGTTTGCACATTCTCCCCATGTCTGCGTGGGTTTCCTCCAGGTGCTCCGGTTTCCTCCCACAGTCCAAAGATGTGCAGGCTAGGTGAATCGGCCATGCTAAATTGCCCATAGTGTTCAGGAGTGTTTGGGTTATAGGGGGATGGGTCTGGGTGGAATGCTCCAAAGGGCAGTGTGGACTGTTGGGCCGAAGGGCCTGTTTCCACACTGTAGGGAATCTAATCTAATACAGAAACAAATGCACAATTTCAGCCATCACATGTTTATTCTAGATTATCTGCCTCCAAGAAACAAATTATTTTATCAAGACAATTGTTTTCTTCCCCTGCATTTACAATATTATTGCATTTTATCTTTTTTCTTGATAGCAGAGAAAAGTGACTGAACAAACTTTCCAAGTTGCCAGTTAAATATAAAAAGGGAACATTGAGCAAAACTAAAGCACATTTTATGCACTTAGTGGCATCATGAGTCACCACCAGCCACTCGTAATAAATTATTTGAGCAAATTAATGATTAAACAATAATCTAAGAATAGCCCTCACCATAACAAGATCAAAAGCAAAACTTTTTTTGGTTTAAAATTGAAATACTAGGAATGAAATTTAAAAAATTAATAGATTGATCATTTTATATACTGAAAGGCAAATTAAAACAGTCAAAGCAGACTATCAAATACTGTGGTTCTGTGGTTTAATGCATCCAGTTAAAAGAAGAAAATAAAGGCACATTTCCAAACAGTTTTAGTTAAAAATCCAAGCATTTTCTGTCAAAGAATTTTATTTAGTTGACACTGGGAATTAATCCTAGGGTGAGCTTGTGGTTGGGTTAGTATCATCTGGGAAATTATGACAATGTGTCTGTCAATGGTTTTAAAATTCAGTCAACTCATTATCATTATACTTTGGGTTTTCCATCCAATTAACAGTAATGGGCATGATGAGGGTTGACATTTTCTTTTCATTCCTAAGATATGAGCTTTGATAGTTATATGAGCACTGGGTGTACATCACTAGTTGAGGTTGAGAAAGAGCCACCTTCTTGAAGTGCTAGATTTCATCTTATGTAGATACACCCGGAATACTTTTGAAGAGGTGTTCCAGAATTTTTACCCTGCAACACTGGAAAGATATTATTCCAAGTTATAGTCATACCTACCACAAAGGAGGAGGATTATTGTTGTTGGAGGTCAATCATCTCAACGCAGGGATATATCTGCAGTAGCTTGCCAGTGAATTTTCCAAATCTTCAGTTGCTTCATTAATCAACTTTCCTCCAGCAAGGTCAGAAATTAGAATATTTGCTGATGATTACTCAATATTTGACACCATTCAATTCTCCTCAATTACTTGAGCAGTCCATATCCAAATACTGCAGGTTAAGGGCTACAAAGTGGCAAGTAACCCTTGCAATATGTGTGTGCCAGGTATTGTTCATTCCAACAAGAGACAATCAGACTATCCTCCATTGACAATCAATCACTGAATCCCCCAGCATCAATATCGTGGAAGCTATTATTGACCAGAAATTGAACTGACCAAGTCATATAAATATTAAGGTCCTAAGAAAAACCAAAAGAACTGCAGATGCTGTAAATCAGGAGCAAAAACAAAGTTGCTGGAGAAGCTCAGCAGGTCTGGCAGCATCTGTGAAGTTAAAAGCAAGAGCTAACATTTCGGGTCTGGTGACCTTTCCTCTGAACTGATGGTGGCTGGGAAAACATCAGTTTATCCGCAGAAAATAGGGAGTTGGGTGGGGTAGGGGGTAAATGATAGGATAGAGCCCAAAGAGGACCCTTGGGAGTTTTTTTTTTGTTACTTAACCTATTTTCTAATCAACCTGTTCAGAGATGCTATTACACACCTCTGGAGCAGAAGGGACTCCCACCTGGTTTCTTAGTCAAGGGGAACATCACCACTGCACCACAAGAGGGCCTCTGGAATGATAATTTTAGTATGTAAGCACAATATGATCCACATGCATTTTCAGTGATAAGTAATAACTTGCAACTTAAAGATATTCCAAAAAATTGAAGTAAATCCAGAAAATGGACAATTGTTCTCAGTTCAGTGAAGTCTATTACATTGATATCAATTTAGACTTCTAAATCAATTTAGAGGTCCTTCCAAATGACTATTAAACATAAAACAAGCTTATTCCATGAAAACAGTGACTGTGGCCACTTTAGTCATGTGCTGCTCTAAATCAATATTTTGAGAGCAGAATTGATACATTAGCAGTTTCTGCCACTAACAATGATTGACTCATTCAATAGTTGGCAAATTAAAATCTGCCTCTTGTTATTCCACAACACCTGAATCTTCACTTAACATGTTCCGTTTGTGCAGACATTTTACATAATCAACCAACCATCCAAGAAAGATTGTGAGCTGCAAACGGTGTCTGTCAGCAGGACCATTGAAATGTTTTTCTCATGAATCCACAGAAATATCTCCATTCCCTGTATTTCTCCCCGAAAAGGAAGAACATGGATAACCTAGATCAGAGAAAAAAAATGGAACATAATACAAAACAATCGAGCATCAATTGCTATAGATTGCTCCGTGGGATGTTTCCAATTCCCAGTTGATATACAATGTTTGAACAGATTAAAAAGTACACATGTCTGTGTAACCATGTATAAATAAAAATCACCAGTAAATGAAAATACTAGGTTGTTTAACCCCTCTAGCCTACTTCACTATTTAATAAAATCTAGGCTGGTTTGATTGTAGCTTCAAGTTCATATTCCGCACTGAAACCTATGTGCACATATATTCTTTCTGTTTGTAAAGATCAAGGCCTTGTGAATTAATACATTTAGCTTCCAGTGTGTACAATTGTACTACACTGAAGTCTTTCTGGCAATTTTTGAGTGGTTATCAGCGTATTTCTTATAATACGCGGGATTATTTAAAAGATACACACATCGTGAGATAGCAAGAACTACAGATACTGGAATCAGAGGAACTCAGCAGGCCAGGCAGCATTAGATGAGCAGGAAAGTTGACATTTTGCGTTGGGACCCTTCTTCAAAAAAGTTTCTGAAGAAGGGTACCGACCCGAAACATCAACTTTCCTGTTCCTCTGATGTTGCCTGACCTGCTGTGTTCTCCAGCTCCATGCTGTGTTATCTCTGAACACACATTGTGTCTGTTTTAGCTTAGCACAATAGACAATAGCCATTCACTCATTCATTCCTCAGTACAGTGCCTTGATGAATCAGAATCAAACTAACTGGTTCAAATTTTAACAAAGCTTGGTAGTTAACGGTTAGTCATCATTTGACTAATGCATTCACCGGCTACCTAATTCTACTCATCAGAGTCCACTTGCCAACCAATCAGCATTCTTTACTCATTAAATTTGGTTGCTTTTACATTGATATTATTGCAAATGCCCTGACAAGTGCATTCCAAAAATACATTTGTTCGGCAATACTCATGTTTTATTCAACCAAACCTTTTCCTGTGAAAATGAGGAATAGAAATGGCAAGATTAAGGAACCATGGATGACAGGTGAAATTGTGAGACTAGCCAAGAGGAAAAAGGAAGCATACATGAGGTCTAGGCAACTGAAGACAGATGAAGCTTTGCAAGAATATCGGGAATGTAGGGCAAATCTGAAATGAGGGATTAAGAGGGCAAAGAGAGGACATGATATATTGCTGGCAAACATGGTTAAGGAAAATCCCAAAGCCTTTTATTCATATATGAAGAGCAAGAGGGTAACTAGAGAAAGGATTGGCCCACTCAAGAACAAAGGAGGGAAGTTATGCGCTGAGTCAGAGAAAATGGGTGACATTCTTAATGAGTACTTTGCATCGGTATTCACCAAGGAGAGGGACATGACAGATGTTGAGGTTAGGGATAGATGTTTGCTTACTGTAGGTCAAGTTGACATAAGGAAGGAGGAAGTGTTGGGTATCCTAAAAGACTTTAAGGTGGACAAGTCCCCGGGTCCGGATGGGATCTATCCCAGGTTACTGAGGGAAGCGAGAGAGGAAATAGCGAGGGCTTTAACAGATATCTTTGCAGCATCCTTAGACACAGGCGACATCCCAGAGGACTGGAGACTTGCTAATGTTGTCCCCTTGTTTAAGAAGGGCAGCAAGGATAATCCAGGTAATTATCGACCGGTGAGCCTGACGTCAGTGGTAGGGAAGCTACTGGAGAAGATACTGAGGGATAGGATCTATTCCCATTTGGAAGAAAATGGGCTTATCAGTGATAGGCAACATGGTTTTGTGCAGGGAAGGTCATGTCTTACCAACTTAATAGAATTCTTTGAGGACGTGACAAAGTTGGTTGATGAGGGAAAGGCTGTAGATGTCATATACATGGACTTCAGTAAGGCATTTGATAAGGTTCCCCATGGCAGGCTGATAGAGAAAGTGAAGTAACACGGGGTCCAGGGTGTGCTAGCTAGATGGATAAAAAACTGGCTAGGCAACAGGAGACAGAGGGTAGTAGTGGAAGGGACTTTCTCAAATTGGAGACCTGTGACCAATGGTGTTCCACAGGGATCTGTGCTGGGACCCCTGTTGTTTGTGATATATGTAAATGATTTGGAGGAAGGTGTAGGTGGTCTGATCAGCAAGTTTGCTGATGACACTAAGATTGGTGGAGTAGCAGATAGAGAAGGGGACTGTCAGAGATTACGGCAGAATATAGATAGACTGGAGAGTTAGGCAGATAAATGGCAGATGGAGTTCAATCTGGGCAAATGCGTGGTGATGCATTTTGGACGATCAAATTCAAGGGCGAACTATACAGTAAATGGAAAAGTCCTAGGGAAAATTGATGAACCGAGAGATCTGGGTGTTCAGGTCCATTGTTCCCTGAAGGTGACAACGCAGGTCAATAGGGTGGTCAAGAAGGCATACGGCATGCTTTCCTTCATTGGGTGGGGTATTGAGTACAAGAGTTGGCAGGTCATGTTGCAGTTGTATAGGACTTTGGTTTGGCCACATTTGGAGTACTGCATACAGTTCTGGTTGCCACATTACCAAAAGGATATGGACGCTTTGGAGAGGGTGCAGAGGAGGTTCACCAGGATGTTGCCTGGTATGGAGGGTGCTAGCTATGAAGAGAGGTCGAGTGGATTAGGATTCTTTTCCTTAGAAAGACGGAGATTGAGGAGGGACCTAATTGAGGTCTACAAAATCATGAGGGGTATAGACAGGATGAATAGCAAAAAGCTTTTTCCCAGAGTGGAAGACTCAATTACTAGGGGTCATGAGTTCAAAGTGAGAGGAGGAAAGTTTAGGGGAGATATGCGTGGAAAGTTCTTTACACAGAGGGTGGTGGGTGCCTGGAACCCATTGCCAGCGGAGGTGGTAGACGCAGACACGTTAGTGTCTTTTAAGATATATTTGGACAGGTACATGGATGGGCAGGGAGCAAATGGACACAGACCGTTAGAAAATAGATGACAGGTTAGACAGAGGATCTTGATCGGCGCAGGCTTGGAGGGCCGAAGGGCCTGTTCCTGTGCTGTAATTTTCTTTGTTCTTTGTTCTTAAACCACTGCATGATGAATGTGCAACTGCGTGAGGGTTCAAAAGCTTTCATAGATAATTTCTAACTTGCTAACTCCTTCACGAGAGCTGGGCGTAGTTTTCCAAGATTGTGACTGACTTGATTTAAATTCTCATGCCAAGTACCATATAAGTAAAACACACTATCACTTGCCGTATACTGGTTTATATCACATTATGTAAAAGCTACAATACATATTAATGGCAAGATTACAGGACCAATCAGATTTGCACAAAATCTGTTGCAATGTGGTAAAGTAATCCTTTAAAAATTCCAGTCATGTTGGAAAGGAAAAGGAACAGTCATTTGTGCCAAAACCAATCTGAGTTTGGTCCCAATTTCCATTTAGTAGATTGGGTCTGTCTCACATGCAGACTTGGCATATTTATTTTTACTCAAAATCTGAGATATCTGTGTGATATCTTTTCTTTTTAAAGTTGGTAAAGTAAGTACAAAAATGAACACCTTTAGCTTGACAACTTGATTAACTCAATGGGTCAAATGAGCAACCTTCGAATCTTAGTCTCAAAGCAGTGCAGAAAGTTAATGGCTTAGCACTGACTACTTTTAGGAGAGTTTTTGTTGCATAAAAGTCACATTCCTGGCACATGTTTAGCAACATTGCTGGCCAGCAGATTTTGAGAGGAATTGGGAACGTCTATTGCAATCATTTGTCCAGCTAGGAGTTAAGAAATATATTTTCAGCATGGTAATTTAGTCAGCTGCAACCAATAAGTAAGAAATGAGGCTTTTGCAGGTATGATCCCTGCTACCTGCACAATTTATGGTGGTCCCTCCAGTTGAGTACAAATAAAACAATAGAGTACAACTGCCACTGAGTTGTATGCTTTTCACAACATCATAGATTAATGAGGAGACAGTTTGCCACCATCACCAAGCAGCTGACAAGGTCTGTGTGTTTCTGAGAATGTCTGAGCTATAATTTCTCATATTTTGTACTCTGGTTTTTCACTGTAACGACAAACCACGGAAAGCTTAGTGAATGAAACATGCAGTATCTTCTGCACAAGGATAGACTGTTTGCCTAATTATGGCTTTAGGTAGATGATTATTTTGCTGTGCCTGTGTGTTTTCCCTGGTTGCTTTGAACGGTTGTCATTAACGTTGCTAGACCACACAAGAAAGGCCTCTTCATTTTCAATCATTTAGTATTTAACTTATGGAGAAGTCAGGAAATCTTCACAGACTCATTGAACCATTTGAGTACGTGTCAGCGTGTCAACCTTGAGTTTGCTGAGTACTATCTCATTGTACAACCCAAATTGACTCTCATCTACCATTTTGAAAATGTTAACTTGTCCACAGCTCTGCTGCTGAATTCCTAACTCATTCAAAAACTACATTGGCTGTTAGTTTGCAATACTCGCATTTTAAAATTCTCGTCCTCATGTTCAACTTCTTTCATGGTCTGGCTTTCTTTATTTTGTAGCACCACCTGATCCACAATCCTCTGAGAACAATTGGAGGCTATACCTTCAACTGCCCAGGCTGTAACCTCCAGAATTCACCCTTCAAATCTTTTCTCTCTCTTCATTTCTCTGTCTTCATTTAAGACCCTCCTTAGGACCCACCTCACTGATCTAGTTTTTCAATGATCATCTTAATCTCTCCCTCTTTAGCGATGTAAATTGATACCTGGTTTCGTGCATGTGAAGTGGGACATTTTCTTACATTAGAGGCGCAATCTGAATACAAGTTGTTGTTGTTGAGCTGCATGGTTATTGCACACCAGCTGCAGATGCACGTACTCTCATCCACTTCCTCCTCCTTGGAAGTGATGAGGTCACTGTTGTCACCTACTCCACCAGGTTGTGCAGACATCAGCATTCCATCACAATGTGGGAGATACTCAAGGACTGTGTTAGAGGGTTCTTACAGATCAGTGTAGCCACCTCAAAGACGGTTACAGAGGGTCACTTGCCTACTCATTGTTCATCAGAGCAGCTGTTGTAGGCTTGCTCTCCTTGGCCTTGTTATTCCAGGTTGGCCTGAGCAGCCTTGTCCTTAGTCAATAGCGCTAATCATCCAGGATCCATCCATTAAGCCATTCAGTTGGGCTGGATTTAATTTCAAGGCATGTCACTCCTCCTTCATCAATGCATGTAGTTTGCAATCCCTCGGACCTGTGGGAATTCTCTCTGTGCCTGGTTATTCTTCTCAAAGAGAAATGAGCTCTCGTGTCCCTCAAACAAAGCATCCATTGCTTGATACAGATAGAACAGTCCTGAGAGATTTCATAACTCTTTCTGGATGATCTCTGGATGAACTCTGCAGTAAAAACATTGAATGCCATAGTCACTTTAAGCAGCACAGGCAATAGATTGCTACCACATTCCAGAAAGGTCAACCCATCTTCAGAACTCCACATTTCCTGCCCGACAGATGCAGTGTTTAGAAACACTGATGCCTTAATATTCCTGTGAAGCTAAGCCACTGTCAGTACAGCCTTTGCTTTGGGTACCACCTTTCTTGAACACCGTCTTATATTACTGCCCCCATTTACCTTCCACATCAATACCCCATCACAGTACACTACCAGGGGCCTTAGACCCTGCTCCCTGCCCAATGTGGCTGATGTCATTTCTCTCACTCAATGTCCTCCTGGTTGGAAGAATCAAACTCACAGTGCATGCTCTCATCTCCCTTAGTTTTACTGGCTGTCACTCCCAGACTCCACCCCTTCACCGTCAGTTCTCACTGCTTGGAATCTGGGAGGTGCCTTTTCTTTATATTCCTCAGTAGTAGCCTTACACAGAAATTCTCTCGAGGACTGAACCTCCTAACCTTTGCCTGATGTTTTCCTGCTGAAAGGTGCAGTTGAACTGAATAGTTACAGTTAACACATGCCACTTAGCTGTCATCCCCCTTCAAACAGGTGAGTTGGCTAAAGGTCTGTGGATGCAGACTATCCCAAACTTGGTGCAATATTATTTTCAGTTGATAACTTTATAAGCCTAATTGTCTGCCTTGTTCCAACCTCCACATTCCCCTTTGTATAGCCAACTGCCTCTAAGAAACTTGTCCAAAAGTGGGATGAAATCTGACACCTGCTCCAACTCATTCTCCCACTATTGTCTGGAGTCCACTCCCTCCAAACCCATCACCACAGGACTTCTAGAATTCCACTGTTGTGAGTAAAGTACTTGATGAGTAGGGGAGTAAAAAGATACAAAGCTATAACAGTTTGTACTTATGGGGAAGGATGTAAATTTGAAACAGTGTATAGCATAGATAAAGGCTAAAGACATCAGTCCTGAGTTATGAACAGTAAATTCACAACCAATAATAAGTAAGTGTGAGGCTGGATGAACACAGCAGGCCAAGCAGCATCTCAGGAGCACAAAAGCTGACGTTTCGGGCCTAGACCCTTCATCAGAGAGGGGGATGGGGAGAGGGAACTGGAATAAATAGGGAGAGAGGGGGAGGCGGACCGAAGATGGAGAGTAAAGAAGATAGGTGGAGAGAGTGTAGGTGGGGAGGTAGGGAGGGGATAGGTCAGTCCAGGGAAGACTGACACGTCAAGGAGGTGGGATGAGGTTAGTAGGTAGCTGGGGGTGCGGCTTGGGGTGGGAGGAAGGGATGGGTGAGAGGAAGAACCGGTTAGGGAGGCAGAGACAAGTTGGACTGGTTTTGGGATGCAGTGGGTGGGGGGGAAGAGCTGGGCTGGTTGTGTGGTGCAGTGGGGGGAGGGGACGAACTAGGCTGATTTAGGGATGCAGTAGGGGAAGGGGAGATTTTGAAACTGGTGAAGTCCACATTGATACCATATGGCTGCACGGTTCCCAGGCGGAATATGAGTTGCTGTTCCTGCAACCTTCAGGTGGCATCATTGTGGCACTGCAGGAGGCCCATGATGGACATGTCATCTAGAGAATGGAAGAGGGAGTGGAAATGGTTTGCGACTGGGAGGTGCAGTTGTTTGTTGCGAACTGAGCGGAGGTGTTCTGCAAAGCGGTCCCCAAGCCTCCGCTTGGTTTCCCCAATGTAGAGGAAGCCGCACCGGGTACAGTGGATGCAGTATACCACATTGGCAGATGTGCAGGTGAACCTCTGCTTAATGTGGAATGTCATCTTGGGGCCTGGGATGGGGGTGAGGGAGGAGGTGTGGGGGCAAGTGTAGCATTTCCTGCGTTGCAGGGGAAGGTGCCGGGTGTGGTGGGGTTGGAGGGCAGTGTGGAGCGAACAAGGGAGTCACGGAGAGAGTGGTCTCTCCGGAAAGCAGACAGGGGAGGGGATGGAAAAATGTCTTGGGTGGTGGGGTCGGATTGTAAATGGCGGAAGTGTCGGAGGATAATGCGTCACTTGTCCCCACACCTCCTCCCTCACCCCCATCCCAGGCCCCAAGATGACATTCCACATTAAGCAGAGGTTCACCTGCACATCTGCCAATGTGGTATACTGCATCCACTGTACCCGGTGCGGCTTCCTCTACATTGGGGAAACCAAGCGGAGGCTTGGGGACCGCTTTGCAGAACACCTCCGCTCAGTTCGCAACAAACAACTGCACCTCCCAGTCGCAAACCATTTAAACTCCCTCTCCCATTCTCTAGATGACATGTCCATCATGGGCCTCCTGCACTGCCACAATGATGCCACCCGAAGGTTGCAGGAACAGCAACTCATATTCCGCCTGGGAACCCTGCAGCCATATGGTATCAATGTGGACTTCACCAGTTTCAAAATCTCCCCTTCCCCTAATGCATCCCTAAACCAGCCCAGTTCGTCCCCTCCCCCCACTGCACCACACAACCAGCCCAGCTCTTCCCCCCCACCCACTGCATTCCAAAACCAGTCCAACCTGTCTCTGCCTCCCTAACCGGTTCTTCCTCTCACCCATCCCTTCCTCCCACCCCAAGCCGCACCCCCAGCTACCTACTAACCTCATCCCACCTCCTTGACCTGTCCGCCTTCCCTGGACTGACCTATCCCCTCCCTACCTCCCCACCTACACTCTCTCCACCTATCTTCTTTACTCTCCATCTTCGGTCCGCCTCCCCCTCTCTCCCTATTTATTCCAGTTCCCTCTCCCCATCCCCCTCTCTGATGAAGGGTCTAGGCCCGAAACGTCAGCTTTTGTGCTCCTGAGATGCTGCTTGGCCTGCTGTGTTCATCCAGCCTCACATTTTATTATTTTGGAATTCTCCAGCATCTGCAGTTCCCATTATCTCCAATAATAAGTAAGTATTTCTTTAAATTTAGAATAAAAAAGATGATAGAAACCATGGCTCTGGTCTCATTTGAAGCACAGTTCAATGCTGAGATGGAAGGTAACAGAGCTTTTCATCAGGTAGGATGAGCTAAACACAATTTTTACATCTGAAGACATTCGTGTGACTTAGTTTCATGCAGCACATGACTTAACTCATCTGAAAACATCCCCATGTTCTTGATTAACTTTGCACACTGTGGGGGTCGACATCAATTATCACTTTCCTCTTGCAATGGAAAATCACCGGTTTCAGATTTTTCTTTAGTGTGAGCCAGAATTGGTCCTCTGAGCCAAGTATTCTGTTCCAGTTCATTGTGTCTAAAAGATCAAATATGGGTTGGCTGAATTCTCAGAATCAGTTCACTGCACAAATGAGTACTTTCAGCTGTATGGCTCTAACTGACTTGAGGGCTTAACAAGTTAAGTCAATTTATAATTGGCTAATGGATGCCTTGGTTAGTGAAGTGAGCTCTTGTCAGACTACAGTGGCAGACTGGATGTCTCCTAGAGGGGGTTAGAGCCAAAGCTTTCCAACATATAATCAAAACAAAAGGGGCATTATTCTTAATTACTGCTCAGGATTTTACTTTGAATCTAATATTATCCAAAGAAATCTTTCACAGGCCAGTAATGAATGCATGGGGTATAAAATATTAAAAAGAATTTGAAGATATTGATCACGAGTCGCTTACATGTATGGTATATGAATCCATTTATCATCACTTCTTTTGAGTAAGGAATATTAATTTTCTATCTCAACAGATTGGCAGTGTCAAATTGTGAACTTGTTTACATTGTATCAGATCAGGGTAAGGTTTCCAACCATTTATTTTCTTAAATATTCCATGTCTTTAGTAAAGAAAGATAATTTGATTCCAAGAAAACACAGCACAGATTGGTCTAGTGTGCACGCACTGTGCACAATTTCCTGGAAAGTTGTCTGCATCTGAACTCCAACAAGAGCTTGTTTTCATTAGAACTGAAAGGGCATCCACATTTCAAGGCGAACTTCAAAACTACTTTGAGAAAAGAGAGCTAGTTAATAAATAATAACTTACCAAGTAGATAAGTATCTTTAATTCACTAACATCTAGAAAAAGAGATGATACAGCCCTCAAAAAGCTGACACTTGAAGAATTATCTTGATTATAGCCTGGTAAGGCTGTTCTATTTTGGAGAAGACATGAATAGAGTAGAATGCCTCTCAAAGGGGAGGTGGACTTTGATTCAGAATCTGTCTTTGGAGGGTTTCTGCCTCTTTCTAGTCTGGCTTGAAAACTTAGGCTTTTTCAGCAATGCTCACTGTTAGTATGTCAATGTACCCTCAAGAGCCATGCTCATGAAGTCATCACTGTATCATTGCTTGTGACCTAAGAGTATAAAGGTGTCAGACTCTATCTTAATTCACATCACTCATAGCATGCTACGCTTTGTAACTGAGTAAGCCAGAATGTAATGTGAATATAATATTTGCATGTGTTGGTGAGCTGTAATTAACATCTGTTGGATCTTTCAGCACCACATGACTGATCATCTCATTTTTTTAATGTCATACCAGGTAAAGACACTCACGTGGAAGCAAAGCCCACATTATGGTTAGTAGCTGTGGCTATCTATAAAAAAACTTGGTGATGGAAATTTGGAAACCTCATTGAAGATCACTTAGTCACCAGCTCTAGACATAAAGAATTCAGACCATCAGTAACATCAGCTAGACAGTATAGATTTTAGGTAGAACATTGACCAGCCAGAAGACAGAGGTAATTTCTTTCTGATTAAAATCTAAATTCTTTCAAACTAGTCTCTCCTTTTCAAAAACAAAAGAGTGCCTGCAGTTCAGACTTGAAGATAACTGCAATTACATTTTCCCAACTGCATAGCTTAAAAGCTCTTATGAAAGAAAGCACAGCTTTTGAAATGTCAAAAGGTGGTTTTCTACACTAATAAATCTTACTTGTGTCCGGTCTGGTGTCAATCTAGACAGACGTTTATGTGATCAGAAATAATGGGAACTGCCGATGCTGGAGAATCTGAGGTAACAAAGTGTGAAGCTGGATGAACACAGCAGGCCAAGCAGCATCTCAGGAGCACAAAAGCTGACGTTTCGGGCCTAGACCCTTCATCAGAGAGAGGGATGGGGAGAGGGAACTGGAATAAATAGGGAGAGAAGGGGAGGCAGACCGAAGATGAAGAGAAAAGAAGATAGGTGGAGAGGAGAGTATAGGTGGGGAGGTAGGGAGGGGATAGATCAGCCGGGCAGGACGGACAGGTCAAGGGGGGGCGGGATGTGGTTAGTAGGTAGGAAATGGAGGTTCGGCTTGAAGTGGGAGGAGGGGATAGGTGAGAGGAAGAATAGGTTAGGCAGAGAGGGATGAGTTGGGCTGGCTTTGGGATGCAGTGGGGGGAGGGGAGATTTTGAAGCTTGTGAAATCCACATTGATACCATTGGGCTGCAGGGTTCCCAAGCGGAATATGAGTTGCCGTTCCTGCAACCTACGGGTGGCATCATTATGGCACTGCAGGAGGTCCAGGATGGACATGTCATTTAAGGAATGTGAGAGGGAGTTAAAATGGTTCGCGACTGGGAGGTGCAGTTGTGTATTGCGAATGGAGCGGATGTGTTCTGCAAAGTGGTCCCATAGCCTCCACTTGGTTTCTCTAATGTAGAGGAAGCTACACCGTGTACAGTGGATGCAGTATACCACAGTGGCGGATGTGCAGGTGAACATCTGCTTGATGTGGAAAGTCTTCTTGGGGCCTGGGATAGGGGTGAAGGAGGAGGTGTGGGGACAAGTGTAGTACTTCCAGAGGTTGCAGGGGCAAGTGTCAGGTGTGGTGGGGTTGGAGGGGAGCGTGGAGTGGACAAGGGAGTCACGGTGAGAGTGGTCTCTCCGAAAGGCAGACAAGGGTGGGGATGGAAAAATGTCTTGGGTGGTGGGTTCGGATTGAAGATGGCGGAAGTGTTGGAGGATGATGCGTTGTTTCCGGATGTTGGTGGGGTGGTACGTGAGGACGAGGGGGATTCTCTTTTGGCGATTATTGCAGGGGCGCGGTGTGAGGGATGAGTTGAGAGAAATGCGGGAGATACGGCTGAGGGCATTCTCGGCCACTGCAGGGGGGGAGTTGTGGTCCTTGAAGGACGAGGACATCTGGGATGTGCAGGAGTGAAATGCCTCATCCTGGGAGCAGATGCGGCAGAGGCGAAGGAATTGGGAATAGGAGGTGGCATTTTTGCAGGAAGGTGGGTGGAGGAGATGTATTCTAGGCAGCTGTGGGAGTTGGTGGGCTGGAAATGGACATTGGTTTCTAGGTGGTTGCCTGAGATGGAGACAGAGAGATCCAGGAAGGTGAGGGATGTGTCGGAGGTGGTCCAAGTGAACTTAAGGTTGGGATGGAAGATGTTGGTGAAGTGGATGAACTGTTTGATCTCCTCTTGGGAGCACGAGGTGGCGCCGATACAGCCATCAATGTAACGGAGGAAGTGGTGGGGTTTAGGGCTGGTGTAGGTGCAAAAGAGGGACTGCTCCACGTAACCTACAAAGAGGCAGGCATAGCTTGGGCATAGCTTGCCCATGGCCACCCCCTTTGTCTGTAGGAAGTGGGAGGAATCGAAAGAGAAGTTGTTGAGGGTGAGGACGAGTTCGGCTGGACAGATTAGGGTGTCGGTGGAGGGAGACTGGTCGGGTCTGCGGGACAGGAAGAAGCGGAGAGCCTTTAGGCCATCTGCATGAGGAATGCAGGTATATAGGGACTGGAATTCCATGGTTTAAATGTGGCGTTGGGGCCCAGGTAATTGGAAGTTCTGGAGGAAGCGGAGGGCGTGGGTAGTGTCGCGGATGTAGGTAGGGAGTTCCTGGACCAAGGGGAGAAAATGGAGTCCAGGTAGGTGGAGTTTAGTTCGGTGGGCCAGGAGCAGGCGGAAACAATAGGTCAACCAGGTTTGCGGATTTTGGGAAGGAGAGAGAAGCGGGCGATGCGGGGTTGGGGAGCAATAAGGTTGGAGGCTGTGGGTGGAAGGTCACCTGATGTGATGAGGTTGTGAATGGTTTGGGAGATGGTGGTTTGGTGCTCAGGGATGGGGTCATGATCCAGGGGGCGGTAGGAGGTGGTGTTGGAGAGTTGGCGTTTGTCCTCGGCGATGTAGAGATCAGTGCGCCATACTACAACTGTGCCTCCCTTGTCTGCGGGTTTGATGGTGAGGTTGGGATTGGAGCAGAGGGAGTGGTGGGCTGCATGTTCTGCGGGGGAGAGGTTGGAGTGGGTGAGACGGGTGGAGGGGTTGAGGCGATTGATATCTCGACGGCAGTTGGAGATGAAGAGGTCGAGGGACGGTAGGAGGCCTGGGTGTGGTGTCCAGGAGGAGGACTTGTGTTGGAGGCGGGTGAAGGGGTCAGTAGAGGGAGGATTGGGCTCACGGTTAGAGAAGTAAGTGTGGAGGCCAAGGCGGAGGCAGTGGATAAACTGCTCGATGTCCAGATGTGACTGGTATTCATTGATGTGTGGGTGGAGGGGGTCAAAGCTGATGTCATCACTCATTGTTTGGCATGAACACCACATAAAGGCTAAAACCTGCAACTAAAATCTACAATTTTGACCTACATGGCTGTTGTTCATGAAACAACACTTCTAAAGAGACTAAGGTGAGTAAAGGAGCAAAAACAAGAAAAATAATGAGAAACAGAAGTGGAAAAAGGAAAAATTGAAAGAAAGCGAAGCAAAACCAGTGAAAAAAATAGACAAACACTGCACTGCAACTTACTTCTAAATCAATACAGGGACCTTTAGTGAGAAATGGAAGGCAAACATCAATTTATAGACTGGGCTGCATTGATACTGTTACATCATTTCAAACAACTTGTGCATTTTTATTTCGCCGCTCAAATGATGATCCCAGAAAGAATATTCTGGAAACATTACTTGCCATCAGCTAGGAGAAGCTTTGCAGAATTATCTGGTGTTTCCGTAATCAAACAGAAAGATCTGGAAGGTTCTCAAAGAGCAGCTCAAAGAAAGAGCGAACTGGCTCCAACTTATATTATACAAACAACAACCCCAAGAGTCCATGACCAATTTGTTAGATAGTGCCCGGTAAAGGGAGTGAGTGTCTCTTTTCCAAAGATAAACCACCAGACAGGGACATTGACCTACTTGCCATGTGTACACCAAATTAAGCTTCCAGAAAAGTTTTGTTGGGCGAGGAAAAGCACCACACCGTTGATGAATTACTAAAGATAGACTTACGTATGACACTTCAATGGCAAGGCATCAACAGTTGTATGCTTAGGTGTAGCCAACACTATTGCTACAGTAAACAAGATGCACCAACCTAACAAATATGGAAAATTGAGGTCTGTTACGAGTACCCAAAAGCTGTCTAGCCCTTCATAATATCTACTAATCTTGTGGCACCAAAGATATTGTGCATGTGTGTGCAGGAAATCTGCTTTAAAACCCCAAGCCAGACCGCAGAACAAAACAAGTCACCAGTAAGACTTTCAACATCACAACACCAGCAGCAAAGCAAGTGCTTAGAATAACAAAAATGCAGACACATCAGTGAGGTTCAAAATGAACCAAAGGTTGGCAAACCGTTTCAATACATTTCGACTAAATGGAAGTAATCCATAGCACATCACCCCAATATCCACATTCAAATGGTTTAGCAGAATGTATGGTACAACACTATCAAGTCCACAATCATTAAAAGTAAGCAACGAAACAAAAGATTCACATTGTCATGTAACATCAATGAGAAGGGATTACCATCCCCAGCATAATTTATGCTCGGATGGTAGGTGCAAATGACCTTGCCCAGCAACCAATTGTATGACAGATGCAGGACATTCATCATCAAAGACGGAGAAGAATAAGAGGGATACACCATCACATTACGAGTTCAATGCGCAAGTTTATTTCGGCTTCCTGAAATCTTCAGCACTGGAATCAGTAAGCACAGATGTCAAGAAGTTAGGAACCTACCAAAAGTGAGCACTGAACAGAGAATGTGAGTTATCATAACAAAGGCAAACACTTCGACGCAAATGCAAAACCAGCAGAGATTTCTAAAGTATGTAACCAACCCAATAATATGAAGTTTTTACTGATCTTGGGGCTACATTGCAAAGAAAGAGAAGGAAACTCAGACCAAAGTATGGTACAACTATGAACAGAGACATTCAGAAAGAATATTCCAATCATAATTATCGCCTCATCATTTGACCGACAACAATCAGTAGCAAGACAAACAAATTGACAGGCAAGTATAACAGAGAGCAAAATGTACTGCTCCTGATGGGTATAGGATCACCTGATCAAGGCGCTTCTCATAGAAGCGTGCAATTATTTGTAACCAAATATTTTGAAGTAAACCCAGTCACTGCCTTGCCTGTGAATATAATATTTGCCTGCATTAGTGAAGTGTAATCAATCCCTGTTGAAACTTCCAATACCAATACCAATTCTGGTTCCTTATGTTACAAGGAATGGCATAAGCACTGCTGCATCATTTAAATACACCTGTCGTGAAGGCAAAATTCACATCAATTGGTACATTTGCTGATCTCATTGAAGGATGCATTCTACTAACATTTTAAATAAGAGTTTTTGAAAATACCAACCAAGTCATCGCTTAGCCTGACAGTTGCTTGTCCAGACTTTTCTGCCTTCCCAGTTGACTGATTCTATCTTCTTTGCACTCTGGTCACATGGATGATATACCTTGTGCAATTCTGAACTCTCTCACCAAGATACTCAATTTTCTTTAAACTGTCCAAGTTCATACTTGACCTGTTCAATCACTTTCACAGAGTCATACTCATAGACATGCACGGCATGGAAACAGACCCTTTGGCCCAACCCATCCATGCTGACCAGATATCCTAAATTAATCAAGTTCCATTTGCCAGCATTTGGCCCATATCCCTCCAAGCCCTTCCTATTCAAATACCCATCCTGATGCCTTTTGAATGTTGTAATTTACCAGCATCTACCACTTCCTCTGGCAGCTCATTCAATACACCCTCTGTGTGAAAAAGTTACTCCTTCGGTCACTTTTAAATCTTTCCCCTCCCACCTTAAATGGATGCCCACCAATTTTAGATTCTCTCACCTTGGGAAAAAGACCTTGACTATTCACTCTATCCTTGCTCCTCATGATTTTATAAATTTCTATAAGGTCAGCCCTGAGCCTCTGACATTCCAGGGAAAATTGCCCCAACCTATTCAGCCTGTTCCTATAGCTCAAACTCTCCAACACTGGCAAAATTCTTGCAAATCTTTCTGACCCTTTCAAGTTTCACAACATCCGTCCTGTAGCAGGGAGACCAGAATTGAGCGCAGTATTCCAAAAGTGGGCAAACCAATGTCCTGAGCTATGAAATGTTGAATGATATTTACAAAAACACCATCTCTATATTCTTGTCTTCAGAAGGCAAATTTACGAAGAAATTGTACAGCCCAACATGGAACCCAGCAGCTCAGGGTTATGGTAAAACACCTGGACAAGCTGACGCATAAAGGGGACCCATCTCTACACTTCATGGAAATGGAACAGGCCAGAGAGATAAATGGCTGCAATGATGGCAAGAGGCTAATGTTCTCGCTGGATAGCAACAGGCTGTACCAGGTCCAACTTAGCTGACAGCAAGGAGGGGTCTGGAGTACCTTCGTTGCCATCCAGGAAGAAACTCCGGAAACTATGAGCTTTCAATGATGAAAACTCATCCTCCCAAGTGGAGATTACCCTATAGGTCGCAGGGGAAAACCTACGGGCATTCACGGACAGGCTGAAGCCTATTTACATGAGTGCCTGTATGGGATACTTCCATCGGGATAATCTCTGGGAGTGCGGTGTAGGGGGGGGTGGTGTTGTAACCGGGCCTGCTGGCTCTGCATCCTGATAGCCAATAGCACACCAAGGTTGTGGGCCGAAGCTGAGGTTTGGTTTGACGTCAAAGACCCCCAGACCACCGAGGAGACAGTGGCAAGGCAGCTGTCCCTAGCATTTAGGAAGGGCTAGTGGGAGGAACAGGGTACGTGAGCTGAAGCCCACCCAGAATAAGCGTCAGCCTGACATCAGTGGTGGGTAAGCTGTTGAAGGGCTGAAGGATGAGGGATCCAGGGGTGATTCAAACCACCACGAAGTACTGCTTGCAAATCAGAACCCTAGAATAATCACATCCAAATAATTTATATAGATGACAGATCCTTGCGGGACACCACTAGTCACAGGCCTCCAGTCCGAAACGCAACCCTCCACCAATATCCCCTGTCTTCTACCTTCTAGCCAATTTTGTATCCAAATGGCTAGTTCTCCCTGTATACCATGGGATGTTACCTTGTTAACCATGGGATGTTACCTTGTTAACCAGTCTAGCATGAGGAATCTTATAGAATTCCTTACTGAAACCTATAGAGATCACGTCCACCACTCTGCCTTCATCAATCCTCTTTGTCAATTTTTCAAAAAACTCAATCAAGTTAGTGAGACACAATTCCCATGCACAAAGCCAAGTTGACTATCCCTAATCAGTCCTCGCCTTCCCAAATACATGTAAATCCTGTCCCTCAGGATTCCCTTCAACAACTTATCCACCATTGATGTCAGGCTGACATGTCTATAGTTGCCCTGCTTTTCCTTACCACCTTTCTTAAGTAATGGCACCATGTTAGCCAGACTCCAGTCTTCCTGCACCTCACACGCAGCTACTGATGATTCAGGTGTCTCAGCAAGGGACCCAGCAATCACTTCTCTAGTTTGCCACAAAGTCCTAGTGTACACCTGATCCGGTTCCAGGGATTTATCAACCTTTATGCATTTTAAGTCGTTTACCACCTGCTCCTCTGTAATAAGGACATTTTTAAAAGGTATCTTTATTTATTTCCCCACATTCTCTAGCTTCCATAACCTTCTATACAAGAAACACTGATGCAAAACACTCATTTAGTTTCTCACCCATCTCCTGCAGTTCCACACATAGGTGACCTTGCTGATCTTTAAGAGGCCCTATTCTGTCTCTAGTTATTCCTTTGTCCTTAGTGTATTTATAGAATCGTTTTGGATTCCCCTTAACCCTACTTGCCAGAGCAACCTCATATTCCCTTTCTGCCCTTCAAATTTCCGTCTCAAATATAATCCTGCAACACTTATATTTTTCTAGGAGTTCACTCAGTCCTTGCTGTCTATACCTGACATATGTTCCCTTCCTTTTCTTGACCAGGGCCTCAATTTCTCCAGTCATCCAGCATTCCATACATCTACCAGCCTTGCCCTTCACCCTAACAGGAATATGTTGACTCTGGACTCTCATTATCTCATTTTTGAAGGCTTCCCATTTTCCAGCCATCCCTTTACCTGCAAATATCCATCCCCAACCAACTTTTGAATGTTTTTGTCTAATACTGTGAAAATTGCCATTCCTTCAATTTAGAACTTTAACTTTTAGATCAGGTCTAACCTTTTCCGTCACTATTTTAAAACTAACAGAATTATGATCACTGGCACCAAAGTGCTCCCCCACTGACACCTCAGTTACTTGCCCTGCCTTATATCCCAAGAGAAAATCAAGTTTTGCACCTTCTATAGTAGGGACATCCACATACTAAATACTGAAGGATAATAGGTTGACACAACATCATGGGCTGGAGGGCCTGTACTGTGCTGCACTGCTATACGTTGCGTGTTCTATGTTTATCCAAGCATTTCCTCCTCCTTCTCCTTACCATTAGTTGGAACTCTTCATCCATCTCACATTCCTGCTGGATGACTCATTGCTCCTCCTTTAACTCAATTAGGCACTCTTCTTCTCCAAAACTTGTTCAATATGCTATAGCTCTCAATTAATATTGTCATTCTTTCACAACCACAACCACTTCACTTGAACATGTCACTAAGTTCTCCCAATGCACGCTTACAGACCCAACTCTTTCTCAGTCATCATTAATTATTTTCTCCCCTCCCAAGTGCACCGTTTTAGCTTTTCATACTCTTCCAGCCTAGAACATCATTTCAACTTTCTTCCATGTCCTCCCTCCTTTCTGACCATCCTTCATAGTCAACTATTTCCTTTGTCCTTGAAAAGGCTATTTATCTCCCTCCATTCCAATACAATACAGATTACCCTTTTGTCTCATCACTGCCAGAAAATTCCTTTTTCCTTTGTTTTATATTTTTATCCAACAAACACCAATCCTCTCCCTGCAAACTCAATTCTATTTTGTTTTTCATGGAATTTGAGTGTCACTGACAAGACCAGGTATCTCTTGTCCATCTCTAATTGCCCTTGAGACGATATTAGTAAGTGACTGCGGTCTATTGGAGGTAGGTATACCCATAATGCTATTAGGCAGATGCTTCTAGGATTTTAACCCAGTGACACTGAAGGAACAGTGGTACACTTCCCTGTCAGGATGGTGTATGGTTTGGAGTGAACGTGCAGGTGGTGATGCTCCCATGTTATTGTCCTTTGCTGATGATCAAGGTCACTACAGTTCTGGTCACTGTAATGGTAACCTGTTCTTGCAAGAATTTCCATTGATGGTACGTTGGGGTAAAGTAATCTCTATACATGGTCAAAGCATCAAATAAAGAAAGTGACGCAAGCAGCAATAATTATTTTAGCGGTACTTGTTGACCAGAGACAATGAAACATTTAATGTTATTTATGAAAACGCTACGTCTTATATTCTTGTCTTCAGTGGGCAAATTTATAAAGAAATTATACAGCCTGAGGCAGATTGCCAGCAAAAGACTCCTCATTCTGTGCATCCTTGATGTGTCTGAATATAGCATGCACAGCATATTGAGTTTACACATAACCTTGTACAGGCTCATTAGTGCAACAATAAAGGGTTCAGAAAACCTTTCATCTCTATGACAGTCTATGAGGAAATGAGAGGGGAAGGCAGCTAAATGAATGGCTCTTTCAAAAATCAAGCACAAGTGCTATGTACTGAATGGTCTTGTTCTACATTGTAAAACTCTAAGACTCTATAGTTTGATCACACATGTACATCCATGCTGATATTGTTTCTGGCAAGACGTGGTCATTGGCACTGGCAATGTGCTTCTAATAGTGCACATAAATCTTGGTAGTTGGGTTCCTTAACACTGCCAACACAAGGTGCTTGTATGCTGAAGTTCCACTGACTCACAAAGGAGGTACTGTCTACTTTTCATCCTTTCAATGTCTGTACGTTAATTTCTCCACTGGCTTCTGGCCTTTACTCTGACCTTCACCTTTGTTGCTGCTTTCCAATGAAACTCTGTTCTATGCTGGAACAATCTCTATGCAATTGCTGTTGTTGTACAGGGACTTTCTGTTGTATAGTGTCATAGATCTTCCTGCTCTGCTTTCTATTCCAATGCCACACCATTATCACTAACTTGTTGTTCTAAGTTTGCCTCCCTTGGATTTTGAGTCTGGTCTATTCCATACTTTTAACTTTTGTTTGTTTCTCTCATTGAACTATATTGCACTAACTTCCCAAATTCCTAGTTTTGCTACTGATTTTTGCTCTTGGCTTTCATACAGCTGTGTCTCAAAGCCACTTACTCATCTGCAGTGCCCCAGTAAATTCAGATCTGATTCCTGGGTTTTCCTGCTTATTGTCCTTCTTTTATTCCAACTGCTTCTTGTTCTTCAGCTGCTAGACTTGATCCTCTTGGACACATTGACACCAGCATTATTGCATATATAGAACATACTTCTACCGAAGCACTGGAACATCTTTGATTGGCTCCTAGCTGATTCTCCATTCCTCCTCAGCTCTGTGATTGCACTCATAAATCTCTACTGGTAAACCTGTTCTCTTCTGTGATAATGGTAACTGCAGATGCTGGAGAATCCAAGATAACAAAGTGTGGAGCTGGATGAACACAATAGGCGAAGCAGCATCTCAGGAGCACAAAAGCTGACGTTTCGGGCCTAGACCCTCTCTGATGAAGGGTCTAGTCCCAAAACGTCAGCTTTTGTGCTCCTGAGATGCTGCTTGGCCTGCTGTGTTCATCCAGCTCCACACTTTGTTACCTGTTCTTCTCTAGTGGTTCCAAAATCCATTCTTGTTCTTGCAACTGTCTCCAAACCTGGTCTCTGATTTATGGATTCTGCAAACAGGACCTATCCTGCCTGAAAGCTGGTTGCATCTCAATACAAGTGCATTGACTTTAACAAAAACAGAAGTTGCTGGTAAAGCTCAGCAGGTCTGGCAGCATCTGTGAAGAAAAAAAATCAGAGTTAACGTTTCGGGTCCGGTGAACCTTTCCTCAGAACTAATTGACTTTAATTGACACATTGACTTTAATTTTGGATTCTTCTGTCCTCTAGCTATGGATAAGGCAATTTTCTCCCAGTATCTGCCACATTGTGTAATCTGTGCCATGTAGGTGCACGCTTTGGCTATGAGCAATGTTTATATTGACCATGGAAAGATATAATGAACAACCCACTGTAAAACTACTTAGCTAGAGAAGAGTCAACTTCAGTGGGAAAAGAATGAATCTGGGACAAATAAACTGGAATAGGTTGGCTAGAGGAACAGTCATTGAATCTATCTTCAAAGCCAAGATAGCCCAGGCATAGTCAAGTTATATTCCCAAGAAAGGGATATTTAGGGCTAATGAATCCAGGCTTCCTGGATGACAAAAAATGTAGAGATTATAATCAAAAAATTAAAGCATGCTTATTACAGATAGCAGGTACAAAATTCAAATGAGAAACTGATGGAATGCATTTCTATATTTTCTATAAATTTTCTACAGTCATAGGGTTTCTGTAAATATTTAAAGATGAAAAGTTTTAACAATGAAATATTGGTCTCAGAGAAAGTTACTGGAGAATTAGTAGTGGAAAATAAGCGACTGACAGATGAATTGAACAGTTATTCTGCATCAGTCTTCACCCTGAAGGATAAAAGTAACATTCTAAAGACAGCAATTTATCAGGAAATAGAAGATAGTGAAGAACTCAGGGAA
The DNA here is from genome assembly GCF_030684315.1 of Stegostoma tigrinum. NCBI lineage: Eukaryota > Metazoa > Chordata > Chondrichthyes > Orectolobiformes > Stegostomatidae > Stegostoma > Stegostoma tigrinum. The sequence continues at coordinate 110,550,121 of NC_081356.1, forward strand.
GTGACTATCATCTGAGGGAGTGGTACTGAGTAAATTATTGGAGCTGCAATGTGTTTTTACTTTGTGATATTATTCTTCCATGAGTGAGAAGGACCACAGCTCTGTGAGGAGCCCCATAAAAGGAATACGGAGAATGAAATGAGTTAAAATTCGACAGTATTTTGCAGCACACAAGGGGCAAATTAACAGAAGCTGCGGATGAACAGCCTCTGTTTGGGTGCAGAAAACCCTTTTACTGACAACTGTAAGTGAAGGTGAAAGGAAAAGAAAGAGATCAATGTCAATGGAGCAAGTAAGAAGGGTCAGCTTTGTTTCTTTAGGCCAGTCATGGAGTCGTGGGAGCTTTTGGTAGCTAAACAAAGAAGCATAGAAACTGGGAGCAGGTGTAGGCCATTCAGCCCTTTGAGCCTGCCCCATTATTCAAAATGATCATGGCTGATCCTCTACCTTAACGCCATGTAGCCGCTTTTTCCCTCATACCCTTTGGTGTCTTTTACACTTAAAAATGTATTTATCTCTTTCTTGAATGTATTACAGACTTGGCCTCCACAGCTTCCCACACAATATTGTCTACCCTTGGGGTGAAGAAATGTTTCCTTATCTCACTCCAAATGCTCAACTCCATATTCTGACACCATTCCCCCTGGTTATGAACTCCCCCCCCCCCAGGGACTGTATCTTCTCTGCACCCAATCTACCCAGAAACATGATGCTGTTTGGTACTTGATGTGATTCAATCGAGGTTGGTAGTAAGATTTTGTAGCACAGTGCTTATGCTACCTGACTCCAGAGATCAGTTACAAGCTTAGAATCCCTACAGTGTGGAAACAGGCCAATCGGCCCATCAAATCCATGCCATCTCTCTGAACAGCCTCTGGCGCAGACTCATCCTCCTACCCTATCCCTGTAACCCTGCATTTCCCGTGCTTAATCCATTAGCCTGCACTTCCCTGGATGCTATGGGCAATTTAGCATGGCCAATCCACCTATTCTGCACAATTTTGGACTGTGGAAGGAAACTGAAGCACCCGGAGGAAACCCACGCAGACACAGGGAGAATGTATAAACACTACACAGACAGTATGAGGACAGCCTGAGGCTGGACTCGAACCTGGGTCCCTGGCACTGTGAGGCAGCAGTGCTAACCACTGTGCTACCATGCTGCCCTAATTTGGGCTGCCTTTGGCCTTCTCTGCCCTCTCACATATGGAAGGAAGAGGTCACAGTGATAAATTAATTTTTGGGGCCTGAGGGATGATAAACAATTCATCAATGAAAGAAGATATCCCTAAACAAAGTTACAAAACACGTTTTACCAGGAACGCTGCATGCAGTTTGCCCCCTTACTTGAGGAAGAACCTAATTGTATTGGAAGCAGTTTGGAGAAGGCTCACTAGATGAGAGGCTTGTCATGAGAAAACATTGAGCACTTGAAGCCTACTCTCACTAGACTGTGGAAGGATGAGAGGAGATCTAACGGAGATAGATAAGATGCTAAAGGGGATGCTATGTGTAGAGGTAGAGTGGATGTTTCCTCTTGTGGGACAATTTAGAGCAAGAGATCATAGTTTTAGGCTCAAGGGCAGCAGATTTGAAACAGAGCTGAGGAGGATTCATTTCTCGCAAAGGTTCATGCATCTGTGAAATTCAGTACCCCAGGGCACAGAATAAATTTAAGGAGAAGATATACGGATTTTATTTTGGTGACAGGTTAAAGGATTACGACAAGCAGGCAGGAAAGTGGAGTTGAGGCTAGAGTGAGATGAGCCATGATTGTATTAAATGTCACAACAGATTCAAGGGGATGAATTGCCAACTCCTACTCCTGGTTCTTAAGTTTTTACTTCTTGTGACTGGATGGTTGTGCTTTATCTTTTCCTGGCCTCATTACAATCATGGCTTATATCACCCTGGCCTCAACTCCACTTTCCTGACCTCATTATCTTTTTTGCTGACTTTGATGTGTTGTCTACAACATCATCTTCATTGGTGGAACTGTGGTTACTCAACTGCACTCTTATTTATCTAATGGTAAACTGAGCCATTTGTAACACTAGATTCTCTTCTAATCCTGTGCCACAATTTCCAAGAACCTAGATGGATCCATCCTTGGCCTCTTTCATTGTTTCATCTACTTTTTTTCTGATGACATCAAGCAACATCTCAGGACGCAAGGTTAATTTCCATATGGCTGCTGACAACACTCAGTTCTAACTCCCCACCAACTGAGTTGACCATATCACTGCCTATTTGTTGTTGTTCTGCTTGTCCAACATCCAGTCTGGGATGAGGTTCAATTTCTGCAGGCTAAACATTAGGAAAACTGAAGACTTTTGCTTCAGCCCTCATCACAAACTCTGCACGCTTGCCCTGAATCCCATCTTCTGCTGTTGCCATTCTTCGGTGGAGCAGATTGTTCATAATCTCTGGACCCTATTCAACCAGAACCTCAGCTTCAGACACATTCTATCACAAAAATCCCCAAAATCCACTTCTGTAGCATCATATGATTTTAATTTGACTTAGATAAAATGTTTGACAGATGCTTGTCTATGTCTTTCTTGCTGGCAGTCTCAATTACTGTAACGTTTCACTGAATATTCTTCTATACTCCATCATCCACTCATACGGGTATATCTTACGTTATGCTAATCTTTGCTGCTCGCAGTCTATTTCATACTTCAATCCTGTTCTTGATCTTCATTAACTTCCCATTCCCCAACAATTTAAAATTCTCATCTTCGATTTAAATGCCTCCCTGGCAAAATCACTTTGTAATACCTTCCCACTCTATTTTCCTTCTCCCAAATACTCCTTTGACCATGAGTATTCACATTTATTGGGTTACTACTAGCAAATGTATCAAGTATCCAAGCCCATGGAATGGAATTTCTGAACCAACCTTAATTTTCTTCTTAACCTAAGTTCTCTTTTGAATTCTCCTTTGATCATTCAGCTTAATAACTTGTTAATCGGCTCAATGACCATGCTTTGGTTATGCCTCAGTTTAGAATATATTGGGATGTTTTTACTGTATTATAAGCACTGTACAATTACAAGTTCTTACTCTTTTTTACGAACTAAGGATGAGAAGGAAGCAAAAGTCAATCAGTTGAATAAAGTGAGAAGGGCAAATGCAGTTAAAAGTGAAGGAATAGATACCAGCTGGCTGAAGACAACTGATGTTTCTGTTACCTATAGTGGGTTATTGGCAGAGGAGAAACAAAAGGCTGCAGATGACACACATTGTAGGGACTGGTGCAAATGGCGATGTTGATTGTAAAAAGAAATATTATGTGGACTGGACAGAAATAAACATACAGGGTTACTTGGATAGAGTGGAGAAATGAGTCTGATTGGATTGTCTTTCAGAGTTAGCATAGACTCTATGGGTCACATGACCCCATATTGAACTGCAATGACACCGTGGGCTGAATAATGTGAGGTGCCAGATTCCCCACTTCCTCAGAAGTCCAGTTGGGGTACACGGCCAGGGGAAGCACTTCTGAAGATAAGCCTATGGCAGCATTACCAGCCTCAAGGAGAGGATATCCGACCCCAGATGGTGTTGCTAATCAGAGGCTAGCACTTTTCCAGCACTTCAGGACCAAGGCCTGTAGTGTTGGATCAGGATTTGGGTAAGTACTTGGGGATTTGTTTGGCATCGAGTTGGCAGGCAGCAGCAGGTGGGATTGGGGGAAGCTGAGGGACTACAGCTTGAGGAGCTAATGGAGGGGGGAAACTTTCAGGCTAACACCTTGGGGAGGGAGATAATGGGAACTGCAGATGCTGGAGATTCCAAGATAATAAAATGTGAGGCTGGATGAACACAGCAGGCCAAGCAGCATCTCAGGAGCACAAAAGCTGACGTTTCGGGCCTAGACCCTTCACCAGAGAGGGGGATGGGGGGAGGGAACTGGAATAAATAGGGAGAGAGGGGGAGGCGGACCGAAGATGGAGAGTAAAGAAGATAGGTGGAGAGGGTGTAGGTGGGGAGGTAGGGAGGGGATAGGTCAGTCCAGGGAAGACGGACAGGTCAAGGAGGTGGGATGAGGTTGGTAGGTAGCTGGGGGTGCGGCTTGGGGTGGGAGGAAGGGATGGGTGAGAGGAAGAACCGGTTAGGGAGGCAGAGACAGGTTGGACTGGTTTTGGGATGCAGTGGGTGGGGGGGAAGAGCTGGGCTGGTTGTGTGGTGCAGTGGGGGGAGGGGATGAACTGGGCTGGTTTAGGGATGCAGTGGGGGAAGGGGAGATTTTGAAACTGGTGAAGTCCACATTGATACCATATGGCTGCAGGGTTCCCAGGCGGAATATGAGTTGCTGTTCCTGCAACCTTCGGGTGGCATCATTGTGGCAGTGCAGGAGGCCCATGATGGACATGTCATCAAGAGAATGGGAGGGGGAGTGGAAATGGTTCGCGACTGGGAGGTGCAGTTGTTTGTTGCGAACTGAGCGGAGGTGTTCTGCAAAGCGGTCCCCAAGCCTCCGCTTGGTTTCCCCAATGTAGAGAAAGCCGCACCGGGTACAGTGGATGCAGTATACCACATTGGCAGATGTGCAGGTGAACCTCTGCTTAATGTGGAATGTCATCTTGGGGCCTGGGATGGGGGTGAGGGAGGAGGTGTGGGGACAAGTGTGGCATTTCCTGCGGTTGCAGGGGAAGGTGCCGGGTGTGGTGGGGTTTTTGGGCAGTGTGGAACCTTCAGTTCACCTGGGCCATCTCCAGCACATCCCTCACCTTCCTGGACCTCTCAGTCTCCATCTCGGGCAACCAGCTTGTAACTGATGTCCATTTCAAGCCCACCGACTCCCACAGCTACCTAGAATACACCTCCTCCCACCCACCCTCCTGCAAAAATTCCATCCCCTATTCCCAATTCCTCCGCATCTGCTCCCACGATAAGACATTCCACTCCCGCACATCCCAGATGTCCAAGTTCCTTAAGGACCGCAACTTCCCCCCCACGGTGATTGAGAACGCCCTTGACCGCGTCTCCCGCATTTCCCGCGACACATCCCTCACACCCCGCCCCCGCCACAACCGCCCCAAGAGGATCCCCCTCGTTCTCACACACCACCCCACCAACCTCCGGATACAACGCATTATCCTCCGACACTTCCGCCATTTACAATCCGACCCCACCACCCAAGACATTTTCCCATCCCCACCCCTGTCTGCTTTCCGGAGAGACCACTCTCTCCGTGACTCCCTTGTTCGCTCCACACTGCCCTCCAACCCCACCACACCCGGCACCTTCCCCTGCAACCGCAGGAAATGCCACACTTGTCCCCACACCTCCTCCCTCACCCCCATCCCAGGCCCCAAGATGACATTCCACATTAAGCAGAGGTTCACCTGCACATCTGCCAATGTGGTATACTGCATCCACTGTACCCGGTGCGGCTTTCTCTACATTGGGGAAACCAAGCGGAGGCTTGGGGACCGCTTTGCAGAACACCTCCGCTCAGTTCGCAACAAACAACTGCACCTCCCAGTCGCGAACCATTTCCACTCCCCCTCCCATTCTCTTGATGACATGTCCATCATGGGCCTCCTGCACTGCCACAATGATGCCACCCGAAGGTTGCAGGAACAGCAACTCATATTCCGCCTGGGAACCCTGCAGCCATATGGTATCAATGTGGACTTCACCAGTTTCAAAATCTCCCCTTCCCCCACTGCATCCCTAAACCAGCCCAGTTCATCCCCTCCCCCCACTGCACCACACAACCAGCCCAGCTCTTCCCCCCCACCCACTGCATCCCAAAACCAGTCCAACCTGTCTCTGCCTCCCTAACCGGTTCTTCCTCTCACCCATCCCTTCCTCCCACCCCAAGCCGCACCCCCAGCTACCTACCAACCTCATCCCACCTCCTTGACCTGTCCGTCTTCCCTGGACTGACCTATCCCCTCCCTACCTCCCCACCTACACCCTCTCCACCTATCTTCTTTACTCTCCATCTTCGGTCCGCCTCCCCCTCTCTCCCTATTTATTCCAGTTCCCTCCCCCCATCCCCCTCTCTGATGAAGGGTCTAGGCCCGAAACGTCAGCTTTTGTGCTCCTGAGATGCTGCTTGGCCTGCTGTGTTCATCCAGCCTCACATTTTATTACCTTGGGGAGGGACCTCTGTTAAAGAAGGATGCCCTTGCACTGGGAAACCTGCCAGACTAGATGCTTTCCATTAGCCTCTCCCGCCACTAATTGAATTCCAATAGCCAGAAACAGGACAAATGGCCACTATCCCCACTGGCATTCCCACAAAAGTCAGAGTCATTCAAAGCTGAAGATGCTCTGTATGTGACCTACATATGGCAGTCATTACAACACCATTATGTGACTGTGCATTACCACACAGGGAGCATACTTATGGATGGAGTTCAAGTTTACAGAGAGTGTAAGATTGTGAGGATGAGAACATTTGAATAGCCAAAACTACTGGTTATAAAAGCATGGATAAAAATTTTCACAGCTCCTTGTAAAAAGCTAGAAACTGAATTGGACCAACGGTACAAAACTTTGTGTACAAGGACATGTCAGAGGTTGGGAACTCTTTGGCATGAACTTCACCTCCTGACTCCTCAAAGCCTGTCCACCCATCTACAAGCCACAAGTCAGGAGTGTAATGGAATACTGCCCACTTGCCTGGATAACTGCAGCTCATAAAGCTCAACATTACCCAGGACAAAGCAGCCCACTTGAATGGCATGACATCAAAAACTCTCAACATCCATTTCCCTCACCACTTACACAAAGTGGCAGCAGGTCTCTTGATGCATTGTAGCAAGTCCCCAGGATCTTATTAGACCCACAAATGCACAACCTCCAACATTTAGAAGCACCAACAAAAAAACAGGACATAGCCAACCCAGCCAACTACTGCCTCATCAGTCTCCTCACAATCATCAGTAAAATGAAAGCTGTCATCAACAGTGCTATTAAGTAGCACCTGCTCAGCAATAACCGGCTCAGTGACGCCCGGTTTGGATTCCATCAGGGCCACTCAGTTCCTCACCTCATTACAGCCTTTGTTCAAACATGGATAAAAGAGCTGAATTTCAGAGGGGAGGTGACAGTGACAGCCCTTGATATCAAGGCTACATGCGACCAAATGTGGCATCAAGGAGCCCTAGCAAAACTGGAACCAATGTCTATCAAGGGGCAAACTCTCTGGTGGTTGGAGTCATACCCAACACATAGGAAGATGATTGTGGTTGTTGGAGATCAATCATTTCAGCTCCAGGTCATCTCTGCTCAAGTTCCTCAGGGTTGTGTCTTAAGCCCAACACTTCCAGAGGCTTCATCAAATACCTCTTCTCCATCCTAATGTCAAGAGTGGCAATGTTCACCGATGATTGTACAATGTTCAGCACCACTTGCAACTCCTCAGGTATTGAAGCAGACCATGCCCAAATGCAACAAGATACAGGCTGGACAATATACACGCTTGGGCTGAAAAGTGGCAAGTAACATTCAAGCCTCATAGATGCCAGGCAATGACCATTTGTAATAAAAGATAATCTACCTGCTGCCCTTGACCTGATCGAGGTATGTCAAATTATGAGGGGCATATTTGGGTAAATAGAAAGAAAGATTTTGCCCTAATAGAGGGGCCAGTAGCCAAAGAGCATAGATTTAAAGTAAGGAGCAAGATGTTCAGAGAGCAATGAAGGAAAAAATATGTCATCCATAGGGTGGTGGGTATCTAGAACTAACTTCTGAAAGGGTGATGAGTGAGAATCATCACAACATGTAAGAAGTATTTAGATGAGCACATGAAATGCCATAATATACCAGACTATGGACAAAGTACTGGAACATGGAGTTAGAGTAGATGGGTGTCTGATGAATGGTGCAGACACGATGGGCTGAAGGGCCTTTTTCCAAGCTCTAATACTATGACATTCAGCATAATTTTGATAATTTTGATTTTCTTCCTTCTCTCTCTCTCTCATTTGTAACTGAGGTTGATGATGCCTTTCCCCCTAGGTTCAGACACATTGCTGGCTAGTAGCACCTTCTTGTATACCTCCCATAGGTCTTTGGGGATCAGGGCCCACAGAGATTAATATAGCATTGGCGGTAACCCATCATTTTTAGGTCTCTTGCCCTTCTCAAAGGTTTCAAGGGCCAGAGCCCATCCAGAGATAACAGGTTGTCCAGAACCTTCCCAATGTGCTAGTATCTCCTGAGGTCCCCATCCATAATATTCACCAACCTGGCCTGGAACTATATCGCTGTTCCTTCACTGTCACTGCGTCAATATCCTGAAACTTCCTCCCTTACAATATTTTCTATGTATCTGAATGCTGCAACAGTTCAAGATGTAGCTCACCACCACCTTCTCCAGGGCGATGAGGGATGGGCAATAAACACTGGCCCAGCCAATGATGCCCAGTCCCAGGAAAGACTGCTTGAAAAGCATAAACCGCAAATTCTAGTCATTTATATTACATTGGGGTTGTTAATGAGCTTCTCTCAGAAACATTCATCAATACCAATTCTTCTGCCATCTGGATATTGTGCAAAGTGTGAATTAAGTAAGAAAAATTCCGATGTATATTCACCTCTATGCTCTCACTTCACTTCCATTCAAACTGCATATAAATCCACAAGAAAAGCCAAAAACCAAAGAACTGAAACAAAATGACACAAATTATAAAACAAAAGCTTTTTTGAAGTGGAGAGTATTTATAGTTAGGAGAAACCCAGATGTCCAGAGTGATTTGAAACAGCTTCCAAACTTCATTGTGCTGAAATATGACGAACTCCCCCAGGACATCATTTCCAGATTTGGATTTATAAGCAAATAGATTTAAAATGGATTTAAAAAGAAGATTTTAAATCATTAGTGAAATTACACCATATTAAGGTCTGCAACCAGCTGGATGAAAGTTAAAAGGGGAGTTTTCTCAAAGTCCCATTATAACAATTTTAGCTTCACAATTATTGCCTTTGTGTTCTGAAAGTTTTCAACTCTTGTCCTTTGACGTTTCTGTCGACAAGAATAGTATGTGTAGCAAAGAATTGACATCGTTGAGGTCACTTTTTCACACTTTATTCAGTAACTCTCTGAAACATGGCAAATATATTTGCTGATGATTAAAAGCAATATTTTCATGAGTAATGGTAATTACTCAATTTACTATTCTAATTAAACTGTTTGGAAATTTGCCTTTCACTGACATCTCAAGCCTGAATGTAACATTGTGTTTGCAGCAGGAAGGGAACAATTTTTTATATCCATAATATGGGATTCAGAAACCAGCAGCACCATGAATTCACCCCCTTCAGAATCCTCCTGGTCATGCTGTCTGTGGAACAAATGCAGAATATATTTTCACTGAACAATTGATGCTCTTTGTATTCATTATTCCCTTGTTGTGTGATTTATTAATGATGCTGTTATCATGGATGGTAGTATAATGATCTGCACCAATAATGCCAAGAGCAAAAGCCAAAATGAGAACAGGGAATACAAGATTTAGGAAGTAGTGATTAAACCATATGAAACAACTGCCTTGGGGAATGATAACGTAATGCGGCTGAACAGGGCCAGGGCAATTCTATAGGAGCAAGGACACAAATCCCATTACGCAGTTGGTAAAATTTAAATTCAATTAATAAACCTGGACTATGAAATTAACATCATAATGTTAACTTTGCAACCATTATCAATGGTAATAAAAACTTATCTGCAATCCTGATATCCTAAGGGGATGGATACCTGTAACCCTTGACTGATCTGGCATTCATGAGACTCCAGACCCACAGCAATGTGCTCGACTCTTAAGAGCTCTCTAGAACAGCCGTGCAAGCCACTTACCAGAATGTATTTTCTTCAGAACCACCTACCAGGAGATACGTGAAGGCCTAGGACCAGAGCCTCTCTCTCTGTTGGGAAACAGCCAAGATGCATTCACCAATTCCACATAACTGCTGAGCAGCAGCACAAAACCCCATATCACAACCAACCACTCGTGGAAGTTTTAACGAGCATCTTGAAAATAACTGTTTAAATCTTTCCAACAAGTCTTGCATCGGTCTTGTTGACTGTATTTGGAAGAAAATATTCACAGCTTTTCAAGTTGATATAGTCAGTTATTTTCTTTGGTACATATGCTCGAGCTAATTACAGCCCTTAGTTCTGACAGACTAGGTAAATAATTGAATATTTCTTTAAGTGATAAGAGCTAAGCACTCTCCAAGCATAATTGTTCACATGCTTTTTCTGCATTTGAGCTTATTATTGAGGTATAGGGTGTCAAACAACCAAGTGAATTGTACAACTAAGAACTCTGTGAAAAACTAATGCTTGACATCACTTTCGATTCAGATTTTTGTAGTCTGGCACCCTTTGTTTATGCTATTTTACTAACCTGAGTGGGAGATTCAGACCCTTAGAAATAAATATAAAATCAGAGCATTTGGCCCTTCAAGCCTACTCCACCATTCAATATGATCTTGGCTGATCATTTAACTCGGAATCCTATTTCCACTTTCTCACTATGTCCTTAGATCCTTTCAACCCTAAGAAATATATCTACCACCTTCTTGAAAATATTAAATCTTTTGCCTTCAACCACTTTCTCCACTGTCCAATTTTTTTTATTCATTAGCAGGAGGAGGACATCACTAGCCAGGCAGTAATTACTGTACAGCCTTAATTGCCCACAGGGCAATTCAAAGTCAACCACATTGCTGAGAGTCTGGATTCACATGTCGACCAGACCAGGTAAGTGTGGCAGTTTCCTTCCCTAAAGGACATTCGTGAACTAGGTGGGTTTTTTCAACAATCGACAATGCATTCATGGTCATCATTAGATTTTTAATTCCAGATATTTTTATCGAATTCAAATTCCCCCATCTGCCATGGCTGGATTCGAAACCAGGTCTCCAGAATGTTATCCAGGTCTCTGGATTCACAGTCCAGCGATAATATCACCAGGCCATTACCTCCCCTGAACCACTAGGCCATTGCCTCTTCATTTCAAAAACTCCTTCTCATCTCAGTCCTAAGTGGTTTACCCCATATCCTTAGACTCTGACCTGTGGTTTTGAACTCTCTGATCATCAGGAACATCCTTTCTGTGCTTACCCTGTCTAGTCCTGTTAGAATTTTATAGGTTTCTAAGAGGACCCTTCATTCTTCTAAATTCCAGTGAACATTGTCCTAACCTTAACCAATCCAATCTCTCTTCATACATCAATCCTGCCATTCCACAAATCAGTCTTATTTGGGATAGACAAACAGGAGGCTGGAAGTCCTGAAGAAGGTTAATACCCGAAATGTTCACTTCTGCTTTCCTCCAGCTGCTGGCTGTTTTGATGTGTTCTTCTAGCCTCCTGGTTGTTTACTTTGGATATTTCAGCATCTGTTGTTTTTTTTTGCGTCTAACCCAGTCTTATTTGGAACCTTATCTATAGTCTTCTGAAGTAAACCATGACCACTGTTTTCCACTTATCAACTCAACTGGTCACATCCTTGAAAAATTCCAGTAGATTTTTCAAGCATGTTTCCTTTTTATAAATCCATGCTGACTCTGTCTTATTTTGCCACTGTATTCCAAGTCCTCCGCAAATAAATCTTTCATCCATGACCAGTTCACCTCAGCTAGCTTAGCTTTTGTGCTATTATTTAGATTTAAAAAACAAATATTAGACCCAGTCTTCTTCCTTTTTGCTATATGTAAAATTCAGTCATATTTTTGATACTGCTACCTTGCAGTGCTATTAGTCTGAGTTACTTTTCAATCTTTTTATATTACCCAAGAACAAGCCTTATATAACCATCTCTCTGGTCAGTTCAAGAACACACTACTCTCGGAAATTATCTCAAAAGCATTCTCTGAATCCTTTTTCCAATCTACTATTGCAAATTTGAGTTTTGCCAGTGAAGTCACCCATGACTACTTTCGTCCCTTTATCATAAGAACCTGATATTACAGTTAGGCCAAACGTTGAACTTAATAAATATGAACAAATGATATTAATATTAATAAATATGAATAAATATGAACAAATTATTATTTTGGGTCATTTTTTGTCCAGATGTTTTCCTGGAAACTACTGTCTGAAAAGATGGTAGATGCAAATTCAGTAGGAAATTTCAAAACACTGAAAAGATTAATTGAAAGTCTGTGCAGAAAGATCACAGGAGTGTCATTGGCTGGAATTGAAATGATGCCTGAATGGCCTGTGCTGAGAGATACAGTTCCATGTGTAGGGAGGGGAGAGGAGGAACTATCATGTCTCTTGTAAAGGACTTCAAATGCATTTTGCAAGCGCATAACTTATTTTATGTAAATTGAATCTGTTTCAACACTCTTCCTGTTTAAATAGAAAGTCTGCATCATTCCCTTCCCACATGAAGACAGAGACAAAATACTCAGCATCCTGTACTTCTGCACCCACACTTTAGTTCCATGTGCATCGCTGATAGGCCCAACTCTTTCCTCAGTCTTCCTCTTATTCTTAATGTGTTTAAAAAACATCTTTGGATTTTACATAATTTTACTGGCCAATTGTATTCTCTGTATACTTTTCTAATTTTTTATTTCACTTCATCACTGTATTTTCTATATTCCTCCAAGTTTGCGAGACTGTCATAAGCTCAATTTTTCTGTTCTATTTTACTATGTATGCTTGTGGATAACCAGTGGACTCTATAATTAGCAATACTACCCTTGTCATTTGTGGAGAAATGTTCATATCGTGTCCCTGAAATATTACTTTAAAATGTCTCTCACTGACTTGCCATGGATCTTCTTTCAAGTAACTGCAAGCTATCCTCTTTTGCTAAATGATCTCTCAACTTTGTAAACTTTGCCATCTGCAATTTAGAACATCTGCTGAAAACAAAAAATTGAAAAACAAAAAAAGATCACAGCAGGCTCAAGCAGTATCCATGAAGAGGAAGCAAGCAAATGTTTCTAGATGACTCTTCATTAGAGGAACTCTGATGGAGTCATCATCACAGAATCCCTGCAGTGTAGAAACAGGCCCAACAAGTCTGCACCGGCCCTCAGACATCCCACTCAGACCCATACCCCTATAACCCCATTCCCCATTCCCAATTCCTCCGCCTCCGCCACATCTGCTCTCAGGATGAGGCATTCCACTCCCGCACATCCCAGATGTCCAAGTTCTTCAAGGGCTGCAAATTTCCCCCCACAGTGGTCGAGAACGCCCTTGACCGCGTCTCCCGCATTTCCCACAACACATCCCTCACACCCCGCCCCCGCCACAACTGCCCAAAGAGGATCGCCCTCATTATCACGCACCATCCCACCAACCTCCGGAGACAACGCATCATCCTCCGACACTTCCGCCATCTACAATCCAACGCCACCACCCAAGACATTTTTCCATCCCCACCCTTGTCTGCTTTCTGGAGAGACCACTCTCTCCGTGACTCCCTTGTACATTCCACACTGCACTCCAACTTCATCACACCCGGCACCTTCCCCTGCAACCGCAGGAAGTGCTACACTTGCCCCCACACCTCCTCCCTCACCCCCATCCCAGGCCCCAAGATGGCTTTCCATATTAAGCAGATGTTCACCTGCACATCTGCCAATGTGGTATACTGTATCCATTGTACCCGGTGTGGCTTCCTCTACATTGGGGAAACCAAGCAGAGGCTTGGGGACCGCTTTGCAGAACACCTCTGTTCGGTTCACAATAAACAACTGCACCTCCCAGTCGCGAACCATTTTAACTCCCCCTCCCATTCTTTAGATGACATGTCCATCATGGGCCTCCTGCAGATCCACAATGATGCCACCCGAAGGTTGCAGGAACAGCAACTCATATTCCGCTTGGGTACCCTGCACCCCAATGGTATCAATGTGGACTTCACCAGCTTCAAAATCTCCCCTTCCCCCAACGTATCCCAAAACCAGCCCAGTTCGTCCCCTCCCCCCACTGCATCACACAATCAGCCCAGCTCTTCCCCGCCCCCCACTGCATCACAAAACCAGCCCAACCTGTCTCTGCCTCCCTAACCTATTCTTCCTCTCACCGATCCCTTCCTCCCACCCCAAGCCGTACCTCCATTTCCTACCTACTAACCTCATCCCACCTCCTTGACCTGTTCGTCTTCCCTGGACTGACATATCCCCTCCCTATCTCCCCAGCTATACTCTCCTCTCCACCTATCTTCTTTTCTCTCCATCTTCGGTCTGTCTCTGCCTCTCCCCCTATTTATTCCAGAAACCTCTCCCCATCCCCCTCTCTGATGAAGGATCTAGGCCTGAAACGTCAGCTTTTGTGGTCCTGAGATGCTGCTTGGCCTGCTGTGTTCATCCAGCTCCACACTTTGTTCTCTTGGATTCTCCAGCATCTGCAGTTCCCATTATCTCTGACCCCTATAACCCACCTAATCTACACATCCTGAATGCTACAGGCAATTTAGCATGGCCAATACACCTAGCCTGCACATCTTTGGACTATGGGAGGAAACCGCACACAGACACAGGGAGAATGTGCAAACTCCACACAGACAATTAGTCACCCGAGGGTGGAATCCAACCCAGGTTCCTGGCACTGTGAGGCAGCAATGCTAACCGCTGAGCCACTGTGTCATCTAGACTCAAAATGTTAGCACGATCTTCAGCATTTTTTGTTTTCTGCATAGAATCAGCAGCTGCAGTAATTTTCTCCTAAACTGTGTTAGAACTTTTATTCCTGCCTTATCGTTGCCCTTTCCATAATGATGCTAACTCTAACTGCATTATGATCACAGTTTCCAAAATGGTGACCAAATGCAACTTTGTCCACCTGCCCATCTTCATTTGCAGAAACTCCATGCAGTGTTAAACAGCAGTAGTGTTGATGTTATCACCAGTGATATATTCTCCACTGTTTCTATAGGTGGCAAAGTTGGAAAATGCACTCAATGTACTTATTACATCCTCCAAAGTCTAACTTACACCATTATCATGCTCAGTGTGTTTTCCCTTCCTTTCTATTCTACAGCGTAACTTTGACAGTCTGCAGGCTCTGAAACTCCATCTCTCAAAGCTCATCTAAAGCATCTTCAGTATTTAAATAATTAAAAGTTCTGTTGCGATGTAACTTCCTCTCTGTCCCATTGTTGTAAATGTCCAGCCCTAAAGTTCTTTAGGGTACTTAATTGTATTAAATTACGCAGCAATGAATGTGCACTTTCATTACACAAACATTCAGATTTTCACTCAGAGCTCTAATGTCAAGGTTTTGTGTGGAGACTTGCTTATTTTGGTAATGCTATCATCAGTACTGGGAAACATTTGCCTGAATAGGAATGAAGCGGCAGTAAAATAAAAGAGCCAGCTCCTGTTGTTGAACTGATCCAATTTTTACATATTTTAAATTGTTCTTTTGAAGTGTATTGCTCTCCCAAATTTCTCTGAACACCCAGGTTTTGAAAATGCCCCAGTGCACAGATAATGAAAACACTTTAGATGAAGGTTTTCCACTTCTTACCTTAGAAAATCAATCATACTTTTACCATTTCTGATAATCCTCCCATTCCTCAACTGAAAGGAGAAACATTGAGAGAAATTGTGTAAAATGAAATAGCTGTATGCATTATCAAATACAGCACATACTGTTACAAATGTTTAAAACCTGTACTTAATCAATGCTGTAGCTTTATGGAAGAATTAGCACTCTATCATGCTTTGCTTGTTTGCAGATGCCAAATTATTTGGACACGTAAATCTCAGCACTGTATTGCGAATAAAAATGTTGCTGCTTTAGGCCCATTGTTACTGACGAATCTTATTTTAATATCAACTGGTGTCAATTCCTTTCATCTGAAAGCTTGAACCAAACAAAGGCACTAGTGGACAAAGTGGACCTCATCAATACAGATTCCTTTTGTCTATACATTTTATTAAAGACCCTAACAGTTACAATGGAATTCACTACTCTATTAAAATAAATTAAAGCTACGAAAAGAAAAGAATAAAGTTCAGTCCTTAAAGTGAATATATTCCATTTTGCGCACTGCTACCAGTAGAAAACACATTTGGTTTGAAGGATGATGACCAGAATGGTGATCTGTTCTTCATCCTGTTTGTGCTGAACTCTGAGCCTTAGACTGGAGCCTCTGTAGAATTACTGAGCCAGCATGACTCGCCATTCCAACATCTGGGCCATGTGTTTATGATGGGAATCAGCTTTTACAATCTGTATTTTGATTTGGTTACAGAATCATTTAAATGTTTAACATAATGTACAGAGGTTTGATCTGACGCATGCTCATTTATCTTATTTGCCACTAAGAATTGAGCTTCTGACACATTTCATTTTAAACAGGACAGAAGTCTGATAAGTGTACGCTCTCAAGAGTCAGAATGTCCCCCTAGTTCTCTCATATCTCTTTAAAAAGCCTCATTCAGATTTTCACAAAAGCTCTTTGTGATTTTCTGAAATGAAATATTTTTACATCACTCAAATACCAGTAAGACTTGTGACTACCAGCTACTAAGTGTTGAACACTCCAGAGTTTGATTTCAGGTGAAATTATCAACTTATCTTTGAAGTTTTACATTTCAGCAAAGTAGGAAACCTGAACATTCATGACTCGACAAAACTGTTGTAAAACATACAAGATCACACAGACATTTTTAGGGATCTGAGCAGCTGAATGTGTTTAGTGTGGCCCATAAGGGTATCTGTACAGACAGCTTCAGTAATCCAATATTTTGAGAGAAACAAGTTCAATTGAATTATCAGCTGCAACACACTGGAAATGTCGTCATATTTGAAAAGACTTCTTCCATTTGACTGTGGCTTAAAATTGCTCTTCGAAAAATATGTAGCTCTTTCTGATGCGCCTGAAGTATGATGGCCATAGTAGGACATGGCCATCATTAGATAATTATGGAAAATCATTAATCTCAAACATTGACTCTGTGCCTCTCACCAAATTCTGACTGATCTACTGAGTTTTTCCAGCTGTTTTTGTACCAATTCCAGTTCTCCAGCATCCAAACTCCTTTATTTTTGAATTAACCATGTTTATTACTAATACATATTGTATTCATAGTTTAAGGTTACATTTAATCAAAATCTTCGTGTCCAGACATCAGAGATCAGAATTTTCCTCCCAAGCAGCATTATGGGAGCTCTCAGGGATATCTGCTCAAGGATTCTGTGGGAATTGCCCTCAACTCCTAATGGACAATTTCTTAGCCCTTTCTGAACACCTCACCAGCTCTTGCTCCCAACTTGATTCCCCTCAAGCCAACCAGACCCAGCCTCACCGCCCAGTTTCCCTGTTAACCACCTGACTGATCCTCAACCCTTGCTGACTCTCAACTCAATTCTCTGGCGACTCAACCTGACTACTCCCTTAACCCGACATGATACGGACTCTCCCAACCCTCTCAACTACTCACTGAATCATCTGTCTGCCTCACCAGCCTGCCACCCATTTGACCCATCGACCAAATTCACTGCCTAACTGCTACTCATAAGACAATAAGAAATAGAAACAGGTCTAGGCCACTCGGCCTATCAGGTCTGCTTTGCCATTCAATAGGATCATGGCTAATCCAACACTCCTCACGTCCACTTTCCTGCCCTTTCCCCAAAACTCTTGATTTGCCTGCTGATCAAGAATCTATCTCATCTTAAAATATACAGAAGGACTCTATCACCACAGGTCTCTGAGGCAAGGAGACCCAAAAAATGGACATTTTATCCACTTATCCATTCAACATCCCTTACATATTTTCATTACTTACTTGCCTTTTCTCCATGGCTTTTCGAAGAGATGTTGAGACTCTTTCACACTTTACTTACTGAAATATGGCACCTAGTGCTGTAAACAGTGGGGGGGAGGGTGCGGAATTTAGCCTTTTTCTCTGAGTTTCTGACTCAACGCTTTGTTTTAGTGAATCACTTCTGATAAAATCTCTGTCAGAAGGCTGCCCTAAAAATTCGGGAGAAGGTAAATGTGTTTTCTGTTTGCAATGGCTAAGAAAGCCGATCAAATCAGGAGCAACTGGGAATGGGCGACAAATGCCAGCTTTGCTGGTGACACCCATACCCCACACAAGAATCTGGATTGGCTAAGTTTCCAAACTAGATTAGAAAATCTGCTCCTACCTATCATATACATCAGGCCAAAGCGTATTAAATCAGAATTATATCCCCATGTTACCTATGCTAATGTTGATGTTAAGAAATGGTACCAGTGTAATCTTCGTGAGAATACTGGTTTTCAGAAAACAAGTTCCACTGAACCTCTCCCTCTTGGAGAGACCCAAACTTGTGTTCTTGGTCTGCCCTGTCAGATCGTAAGTTACTTGCGGTTCTGAATACCTATCTCCATTTTAGTTGGATGAAGTGTGTGAAACAGCTTTAAAAAAAGAGAAATTAGCATAGTGTGACAGCCCCAATCCTCTTGAATAATTGGTAGAATTCTAAGGCTGAATTTCACCAGCCCTTTGCTGGTAACACCTTTGACACTAAAAGGAGCGGTGATGTATTTCCAAGTCAGGACGCTGAATGTCTTGGAGGGGAACTTGCGGACAGTGGTGATCCCACGTCTATCTAGATGGAAGTGGTCATGGATTTGGAAGGTGTTTTTTAAGGAGCCTTGGTGGATTTCTGCGGTGTACCTTGTTGATGCTAGACACAATTGACCCAGATCACTAGACACTGAATGTAAAAGCAGAGATGTGTGCTGGGACCCTGCAGGAGTCCCAATGCACTGATGCTGTGGGAATTTCTTGCCAAGTCTGAATTTCTGATGGGCAATTCCCCTGCTCCCCAGAACCCTCCAAAAGAGTCTCCAATTGGAGACAAATAGACTTTGGATAGTTCTAATGTGCCTACCAGTATAGTTTCCCAGAAAATGGTAGATGGAGAACTTCTGGCCAAATTCTTGTGTAAATATACAAAACTGACCACCCAATCACACTGACTCCCCAAGCTCTTCCATCTCCCTTAATGCCTGATTACCCCCAGAAGCCCTGACTCCCTACTAACCCCTCGCAACACAACTTAATTAGTTCCTAACACCCCTTGACCCAACCAAACTATCCTACAAGCCACCTATGCACTTTCCCAGTTGTACTACCTCACTCACCTCGGTAACTTCCTCAGCCAGCTATCCACCATAGGGTTTTCCCGGCTACTCACCAATTCATCCAGGCACCCATTCAGTAAAATGCATTCTTTCGCCCATTCATTAATATTCACACAAGGCAGTTCGGCTTTGTACACTGTAGCTAGTGCTGCATGAAAGGGGCTGTAACTTGTCTCCCTCTCACCCCACCTAATGATCCAGTGCCACAAGGAACCAATTTGATTTCAGGGATGGTCCACATTTTTAAAAGAAATTGGGATCAACAGAGCCAGCCAGAAATATATGATTTCATCAGGCTGAGGAACATGGGGAAGGGAGCAGTAATTCAACAGAGATAATATACTGTGGAACTGGAGGAACACAGCAGGCCAGGCAGCAGAGGAGCAGGAAAGTTAATGTTTCGGGTTGGGACCCTTCTTCAATTCTGATGGATGCCAGGATTATAAAAAATGGTATGCTTGACAAACTTATGTTTTCTTTTAAAAAATAACTTTCTCGGTTTTGTTCAAACTCCCCCCAATGTCATGACACTGATGCTGTCTGTCACTCTACCATGAACTATCCAAGGAAATGGGGTCAGGATCCAGGTGGACAAGACTACACAGCTGCAGCCTGCTCATCATTCTCTCCTGGAACGCAGTCCTGCCAATGTAATGCAAAATTCATGCTTGAAATTTTCAGTTTGTCATATATATGTAGTCAGCAGATTGTTGGATGTAGAATTCCAACATTTACAGCTTCCTTGTCAGGAGATACTTAGACAAAAATTTCTATTTTATATCCCAAGGAGGCATGAAGCTGACACCTAATATCCTGGCTAATGATTCCTCTATGCTGGTCTGAGCTTACCCCAGTAACTTGAAACTATAAGTAAAGAAAGGCAATAAAAGAACAGCCAGAGAAATGGGTTTTCACTATAAAGGGACTTAAAATATGAAGGATGGAACTCGAAAGAGAGAGGATTTTACAACATATTCATATGGGCCACATTAAAAGCTCAATAAAGAATAGAAAGAACTGCAAAACAGCAGGAACTTGCAGTCACTTCTAATAAAGAGCAATTTTGTCTCCTTCCCCAATATTCTCTTCAGATTTCTTCTGCACGCATTAACTCCTCACTAGGCTTTAGATCCATGGAGCATTGCTGTAGATATTAAACTAAAATTTGCTGGTTAGTTGAAATGAAATCATGAAAAGAAGAAATACATGATTAGAAAGGGCACTGGTTTTAATGCTTCTGTCTCCTTTCTTTCCAAGTAGGCTCAAGAAAGTTCTAATGGGTTAATTGATCGTAACCAATGCGGAAAACATAACACATTTGTAATGTTTGCCAGTGGTCAAACTGATCATTTGCTGGAGACTGGGCAGCATTAGGGTTCGAACACACAGCCTGGACTGTATTGAAAAACGGGAATGAGGAGGCTTGCCTCAGAGCATAGTTAGCTACCTCAGGAGGTTATCTGATCAATAGTTGGAGGTTGGGACAGAGTAGTCTGATCCTCTGACAAGTCCACGTAAACAAGTTCACATAATTGTAATCATTGTACGGGAGAGATTTTCTTGCAGTATTTTGAATACATTTTACTTCAAAAAAAATAATGTTGGGTATAGTCCATTGTGAAAACTGCCTTGGATTATTGAAATCTGGAGTAAATCCATCAGACCAGGGAAAGGAGGAATCAAAGCCTATGTTGCTCAGAAACATTATCAGAGAGTGTTAGCCTAATTGCAAAGGCCTCAAAGCTGAGTCTATCCTCATTTGAAATCTGCACAGAGTAACTGGAAACCTGTCTGCCAGTCGTCCCTTCTCCAACACTTGGTATACAAAAGCCAATTGTGTACCAAATATGAAATCAATCACCGTCTTGGCCACATGTCACGACCCCAGATCACGTTTGGACATATCAAACTTTCATTACTCTCTTCAGGAAAATCACATATTTCTCTGCAGACATTGGCTTAAACATTTTAGTCAATGCCTTATTCTTGAAGGCAAAAAGAGAAAGCATAGAAAGGCCTGGACTCTGTCACATCTGGTCACGTCACTAATCGTGCAGTTATTTGTGAAGCCTTCCAGATGCAGGTTTCTCAGAAAATGTTATAAGGTGGTGTTTTTCCAACCAATTTTTAAATATAAAAGAACAAATAGATTTTATTCTCAATTCAACAAGTGGGTTTTATTTTCAGAAATGGAAGAGATCAGCTGAGGTAACGTTATCTCGGCAGACTTCCCTCAACTGAACTAGATAAAACAAGAATCTCACCCAAGACAGTCACTGTTCAAAACATCCTCAGTACGGCTGTTGTCAAAAGTTGTCAAACTGATGATTTGCTGGAGTGTGCTAGCAAGTGAAATATAATATGGGAAAATATATAATTATCCATTTTGGCAAAAAAGAATAAAAAGAAACATTATCTATGTTGTGAGAGGTTGCACGCAGATCTGGGATGCAGAGGGTTTGGATATCATAGTATATGAATTGCGAAAGGTTAACATGCAGGTACAAAAAGTGAGTATGCTAAATATTTATCACAAGGTGAGTGAAATACAAGAGTTAGTGGATTTGTGTCAGTAATACAGGGTATTGGCGAGACCACATCTCAAGTACTCTACGTTATTGATCTACTCATTGACAAAAGGATGTAAATGGAGTTCGGGAAAGGTTTACTGGCCAATATCTGGAATTGGCAGGTTGTCTTATGAGGAAGGGTTGGATAGGCTAGATTTTTATCTACTGGAGTTTAGAAGAGAGAGAGGTGACTTGATTGAAACATGTTAGATCCCAAGGGTCTTGACAGGGTAGATGTGGAGGAGATGATTTCTCTTGCAGAGCACCTAAAATGTGAGACGTCTGTATAAAAACAAAAATAAGAGGTTGCCATTCAAAAGAGTATGGATGAGAAATTTTTTTCACAGTGGGTCATGCATCTTTGGAACTCTTTTCTTAAGCAGATGATGAAAACAGAGTCAATATTCCAGAAGTATATGGAGAGACGACAGCCTAGTGGTATTGTTACTAGACTAGTAATCCAGAAAGACATGTCCTGTTCTTGGGGGCAGCAGATGGTGCAATTCATATTCAATAAAAAAAAATCTGGATGCAAATGTCTAAAAGTAATAAAAAACCTAATGTCCATTTGGGAAGGAATCTGCCACCTTTACATGATTTGGCCAACATGGGTACTGTAGATCCACAGACATGTGGTTGACTCTACACTATCCTCTGAAACGGCCTAGCAATCCATTCAGTTGTAAGAAAGTGCAATTAGAGCTGGGCGATAAATCCAATCAGAAATGCCAACACCCCATGAATAAATACAAAAAAAAATTAAACAAAGTACCTTGGTAAGCAAAGAGGCAATAGGTCACTGGGTGTAAGCGAGAATGTAGAGTAATCAAGTCAGCAATGAAACTACCGAGCGGTGGAGCAGGCTCCTAATCCATAAGCTGCTTTGTAAATCATCCTCCTAGTATTGAACTGAAGTGAATCTGTTTGAGGTGTACAGTCAAAGATTCACATTATCTTGAGCTGCGAGGGTCATACTTTGGACGTGGAAGGGTGTTAGTGGCAACGACATTAATGCTTACAAAGGCTGAATGAGTCAGTAAAAGTACTGGAAGAATGTAAACCAAATAGAAAGAAACAGGAGGAGATGTGCAATCATGAGATTCAAGTAAATCATGATATTTTAACTGATGAAATGACTCTGACATCAGCAAGATGGAAGATACCAGTCTAGAAGGCATATATTAACTGGGAAATTTTACTCTAGAGAACTATATTTGATAGCCTATGCCCAGATGTAAATAAAGATGTGTTACAGTACATAAGGAGTTGAAGTGCTGTAATTATTGATAAAAAGCAAACCGCCTGAGCAGCAATGTATATATAGACACCTACAGCCCTGGAAGACCTCAGATTAGTATTTCAATGTCCAGGTAATAGTACCGAATTAAAGCACAAGCTAAAACAACAACCATTTTGGGGGTGATTTTTATTTGTACAGAGACACTCAGTTTCTATATTAAATAGTAGAGTTGGCAAGGCAGCTTCATGATAGCTCAGAAAGTTTACCTGGTGTATTTTAATTTTTTTATGCAATTTGAAGATTGCTGAAAGACCAGCCTTTAATAGCAATTCCTAATTGCGCTCGAGAAGGGCAAAGCTGGAAGATTATCAACGCATTCACTTTTTAAGTTGAGTTAACAGACCTCAGTTGGGGGGGTGGGGGGGGGAGGAGGTGTGGAGACGAAGTGTGGTGACCTGACCAACCTTAGGTTTGGGATGGGAGTCCCTGCGCCTGCTGACAGAATGTTGGCATGTGGTGTTGTGATGTAAGGATGGGTTTTACCTCAATTGTAAAAGCCCCACAGTATTTACTAGCCTGTTAACTCTCAATGACAAAGTTAGGAACTCGAAAAAAGCAATTTTGTCTGGTACAAGGGCCCCAGCTCCCAGCAAGAAGTCCACATGGAGAAAACGGTGATTAAAAATAATCAAATATCTTCAAAATGTAGCAAGGGTGCTGGGAAGCAGGAAACACGTTCGTACTGTAGACATGATTTTTAAAAAAAATTCTGCAGAACTGGGAGAAGAACTTCTGAAAATCAAAGATTGTCAAAGGATTGCTGCACTTTTTAATCAAAGTAACCTGACTCTCATTGTAAGTGTTGTTTATACAGCTGCAGTGTCAAATAGAGGTCGAAGCCTAGTTTGCTGACCAGCTGGTACCAAGGCTGTGGAGCCTGGCTAGCAACAAGTAGTTGATTGATAACTGGTCATGAGGCTATGGATCGATGAGAAAGGCTTTCTGCTTTCAACAACCATTTGATTGGCTTCTAGGCAACTGAACAGCTTGGAGTGTGAATATTTTGGATGTCCACAAAGGCAGATGTCTCTTTTCTCGGAAGTGAAAAAGTATCATAAACCTGAAGACGGCCCCTTTTGAATTGCAATTAGATGTGACTATTAATTAATAAGTCAAAGACCTTTCTAAGGGTGAATCTGTCACTCTGTACCTTCTGAAAATTGCAGAAAGTATCTGGAGGAGGGAGACCAGAAAGCAATGTTCTGATTAGTGTAAGAACCATCTCAGAAAACCTTGTGGACAGGAACCATTCAATTACCTTCCCCGTTTTTCCCTCTGCCCTTAACACCAAAGTGTTTTTCTTAAAACTGTCTGTCTGTGTGTGCGCATGAGTGTAGTGGGAGAATTTATAAGGAGGTTAGAGTTTTAAGTCGTTGATTTAAAGGCCAACAGCTCATAATTGTTTGACTACACCTAGATTTTAATTATTTGCAATAAGTAGTCTTGCCTGTTAAGTACAGAAACCGTGGTCCAGGCTTTTTATCAGCACAAATCTGAAGGTCAGGTAACTTGGGGAACTCTGAGTACTTATAAAAGTCTTCAGCTTTTTTTGACTCCAGGATTAGCAGGCCTGGAATTGCAGTGCGCTGCCCCAGTGAACCTTAGCAGTAATTGGTGTTTCACAAGATGTAGGAATCACAGGTAAACCCAACACTTATTGATGATCCACTTTCTCAAACAGCAGTGCTCTGTTTGGTAAAGATAACCATACAGTACTGTCAGGTATAATAATTTACTGTAATGATTTTAATTTAACTGAGCAACTTACAGAGGATAATAAAGAGTTAAGCTCAGTACAGTGACTCTGGATTCAGTACGAGACCTGGTCTGGTATGGGCAGCTGATTAATATCCTTTTGCGAAGATTGTCATCCAGATGGATTTTTCCAAAAATTTGGTTGTTTCATGGTGCTTAGTACTGAGATTTTGTTTGACTCATTTAATTATCTATCTAAATATCCTCATACCATAATGGGATTTGAACTCACATACGTGAATCTCGATCACGAGCTTCGTAACATAAATTCACAGCACAGTGGCTCAGTGGTTAGCACTCTGCCTCGCAGTGCCAGGACCCAGGTTTGATTCCAGCCTTGGATAACTGTGTAGAGTTTACAGATTCTCCCCACGTCTATATGGTTTACCTCCAGGTGCTCCAGTTTCCTCCCACAGAATAAAGATTTGCAAGTTAGGTGTGTTGCATATGATTTTAAAAAAAAACCCCATAATGTCCAGGAATTGCAGGCTAGGAAGGTTAGTCATGGTAAATTCAGGGCTACAGAGAGGGATTGCGTTGGATTTGGATGGGATGCTCTTCAGAGTCTGTGCAGATGGGCCCAATGGCTTCTTTCTGCACTGTAGTGATTCCATGATTCTAAATATTGCACTACCATGCTTGTAAGTCTGATCGAGCCAAACGCATTTTGTTTTTCATTGTTAGTCACAGAATGAAATTACTTTTAACATTACTCTGGAAAATGCCAAAATACGTTAATTATTCCACACTGAGACACCAACTATTTGAAACCTTGCTCTGTCAATGCACAAATCCAATATTTTTCAGGCTGGGCATAAATTGGTCCTGGTTTCCCCTCTTCCCTGATTCCTATTTGTGGGTGAGCAGTGTTCAGTTAAGGAATATAAAAGGTCAGAGTGTCTGCTGGCTGACCTCTGCATTTCATTCAACCCCAAGTTGCCTTTCAATGGTCGATGTTATGATACAACTGGTGAAAAGTTCTGCTATTCTTCTGTCACATTCCAGCCTAACCCATTTATGTCTGACATATAAATGGCTCAACAGTCATAACAATGAATCATTCTCTGCCAAATGTTTGTGGTGCAAAGAGGTCCTGGTGAGCCAATGTCCATGGGAAACACATATCTTTGAAAGCATTCTTTTAATTCATTACAGATAACTGGAGTAGAATTGGCTTTGGCTGAGAATTGTTTAATTTTGGTGCATTTGGAGTCTATTTCTTCAATCGTTATTAAGATTTGAGTCCAGTCTGGACTATTGTATCATCTTTGCTGCTTATTTTTTTGAAGGACTGATGATAACGGTGGTGTTGTTGATGCTGAGGAAAGGAAGGAATGGCAGGGTTTGTTTGGGGGGGGGGGTGCGGGGAGATACTTGAACTAGGGCGGGTAATTAGATTTGTAATTCCTTGGAATTCTCTCACCCCAGAAGGTTCTTTATTGAAAATATCAAAGGCTGGGATAGTTGAGGGATATTTGGAGTGAACAGGAGAGCACAATTAAAGCAGCCACGATCATATTGGATAGGAGAGCAGGCCGGAAAGGACTGAATGGTCTTCTCCCACTTTTTTAGAAATCCGATAAGGAAAATGCCAGAAGAAATGAAGTAAGGGGAACAAAGAACATTACAGCACAGGAGCAGGCCCTGTGGTCCACCAAGACTATGCCGACCATGATGTCATGACTGTTTAAATCAAAGATTAAATGTAGGATGTGGGGGAAGAACAACTGTCAAATGGAGATTGACAATCTTCATGGACACATGGAGGCCCAATGAAAAATTATTAAAACTCATAGGGACATAGCAAACAGGAGGGTCTCATTCAGCTCATCAAGCCTGTTTTGCCATTTGAACAAATCATGGCAGCTTAGCTACCACTTTACTTATTCTTCATCACACTCTCTACACCCCCTTAAGTCTTTGGTATTCAGAAATCTATTTATATTTTATCTCGAGGCTGATAAAGGACTGAGCTTCCACATCTGAGGTAGAGAATTACACAGATCCACCAGGCTCCGAGTGAAACATTCCTCCTCGTCTCAGTCTTAAATGGTCTGCCTCTCATTCTGAGTCTATGCCTCCTCGCTCTACACACAATAACCAGAAATGTCCACTCGCTCAAGCCCTGTGAGAATTTTGTATGTTTCATCTTCAATGCTTCGAAACTGTCAAGAGCCAACTTCCTCAGCTTCTCCACCTAGGACAATCCCAATGCCCCAGAGATAAGTCTGGTGAACCTCATTCCACTCCCTCTGTGGCAAATATCACTCTCCTGAGATAAAGAGACCAGAACTCTATCAGGTACTTTCTCACACAGGCTCTATCCAACTGCAGCAAAGCATTTTTACTCCTGTATTCAAATCTCCTTGCAAATAAAATGGTTTAGAGAAAACTAAAGAATGGAGTCAGTGAACAGAAAAAGCTTAGCTCTTGAGGGAATTTTCTCAATGTAGAGAGTGAATAATATCCTTCATCAAAGGCATGGCATGACAAGAAGCTTGGAAACATAAATTGGGGTAGTGTTAGCAATCATTTGATCAGAGGACTAATTGTAACAATGGTTGCATTTTTCAGATGGATGTTGTCACATGTTCCTTCTGGGCCTTGTTAGAAGTGTGATTAGTCGATTGAAATCTAATTTCTCTTCTGCATTTGGATGTGAAACATTCAATTTAGCTTTAAACTCAGATATCTTTGCTAATGATTAAAGATTACTGGTTAGAAACATGGATTTTAGATAAGGCATTAATATATTGAGTTTAATTACACATTGTGTGGATTTTGTGCTGGACTGAAGGCTGATTAGGACTCAGGATCAGACTTTAATTAAATATTCAATTATCACTTTTAAGTAGATTTAGTCATAGTCTAGAGATCCCTTACATATTATTATGAAACCTCAGGGTTCTGAATAATTAATGTTTAGCATCAGACAGATCTGCAGTCGCTTACTCTCAATCCGAGTAGTCAACAGGGCCTGATTTTAACTCTGTCGCTGGTGGATGAGTTTTGAATGAATAAATCCACTATAATTATTTTGAGGAAAGTAAAACATCACTCACAATCTGTCCTGGATCACCCACATTGATGTGATGGTCAAGGCCGCATGACAATGCCTCTACTTCATAAGCAGACTGGGGAAATTCAGCATGTCCATAAGGATTCTTAGCAACTTTTGTAGGTGCACCACAGAAAGTATCCTATCTGGATACATCACGGCTTGGTATGGCAACTACTCTGCCTAGGACTGTAAGAAACTATGGAGAGTTGTAAACACAGCCCAGTCTAAGACACAAGCCAACTTTCCTCTACTGACTCCATCTATACTTCTCACTGCCTTGGGAAGGCAGCAAACATTATCGAAGACCTCTCCCAGCTCTGTTCTAATCTCTTCCATCAGGCAGAAGATGCAGAAGCTTAAATACACAAACCAACAGATTCAAGAACAGCTTCTTCTGTTATTAGACCTCTCAAATTTCATATCTCATGTTGATCTTGCTTTTTATGCACTTTGTCTGTGGCTGCAACATTGTATTCCTTTCCCTGTTCTATCCCCCTATGAACTTTACATGGTATGAACTGCTTGTACTGTATGCAAAACTAAACTTTTCACTGTATCTAGGCACATGTGACAATAAATCAAATCAAATCAAATTCAGTGCAGACTGTGTGCCACATTGTTGAAGGTGCTGTCCTTTAAAAAGATTTTCAACTCATTTATCCTCTCAGCTGGATGTAAAAGAATGCCCAGATCACCAGGGAATTTCCACATTGCTGTTTATAGGATCTTGCTGAGCACAAACTGACCACTGCGCCTCCCACATTGCAACACTTTGAAGCCATGTTTTTTTGCTCTCAAGGACCTTGGACCTTCGTGAAAGATGTGACATAAATGGAAATCTTTCCTCCCTCGCGAGGGAACTGCGACCAATGACAGATTTGCTCACATATCGTTATCATCCCTGATCAGTTATGTGCAAAACACAGCAAGACCATATTTTCCTTGTAGTTTTTCATTGGTAGTTAAATATTTTTGACTGAGACATGTACCACATCTTTTCAGTGAGGGATACCATTGCCTATTGACATTAGTAGGCCACTGGGCTTGAAAGCATTCAGCAGCACAAGGCTTCATAACATCTTGAACAGTCACTGCCCTTAATTCTACAACGAAAATACAACCTATACCCAGTATCAGTGCAGCAAGGTAAGGAGAGGCACTTACCATCTGCAGCAAATGAAACTGAGCTCATTCTCTTTATTGTCTGCACACATTTCTAGGGAAATAGTTCAGCTGCAAATTTACAGGTGAAAGTAAAGCAGCAAAGAATTCACTTTTATACAACACTCTTCACAATCACTGCATATCTCGAAGAGTGTCATAGCCAATAAAATACAGTGGAGTGTAATCATTGTCGTATTCAATGAAACACTGCAGCCAATCTGTCCACAGCTAACTCCTCCAGGTGGCATTGTGGTAATAACCAGGTCATCTTTTCTTTCATGTGATGTTGACAGATTGACATGACCACAGAGGTAACTCCTGGGCTCCCCTTCCAAATGAAGCCGTGAGTTTAGTTTGACATTCAACCAAGCTAACAGATGGGTTAGTCATCAGCTTAACAATCACATCCTCACCTCCAGCAGCCCTGTGTTCCTTTTGTACTGCACTGGTGTGTCAGTGTTGATGTCTGTATTCAACTCTTAGAGTGGGACTTGTACTCAGAACCTTGTGACTCTAAGAGTGCTGCAGCATCTCAGGAGCACAAAAGCTGACGTTTCGGGCCTAGACCCTTCATCAGAGAGGGGGATGGGGAGAGGGAACTGGAATAAATAGGGAGAGAGGGGGAGGCGGACCGAAGATGGAGAGTAAAGAAGATAGGTGGAGAGAGTATAGGTGGGGAGGTAGGGAGGGGATAGGTCAGTCCAGGGAAGACGGACAGGTCAAGGAGGTGGGATGAGGTTAGTAGGTAGATGGGGGTGCGGCTTGGGGTGGGAGGAAGGGATGGGTGAGAGGAAGAACCGGTTAGGGAGGCAGAGACAGGTTGGACTGGTTTTGGGATGCAGTGGGTGGGGGGGAAGAGCTGGGCTGGTTGTGTGGTGCAGTGGGGGGAGGGGACGAACTGGGCTGGTTTAGGGATGCAGTAGGGGAAGGGGGGATTTTGAAACTGGTGAAGTCCACATTGATACAATTAGGCTGCAGGGTTCCCAGGCGGAATATGAGTTGCTGTTCCTGCAACCTTCGGGTGGCATCATTGTGGCAGTGCAGGAGGCCCATGATGGACATGTCATCTAGCGAATGGGAGGGGGAGTGGAAATGGTTTGCGACTGGGAGGTGCAGTTGTTTATTGCGAACTGAGCGGAGGTGTTCTGCAAAGCGGTCCCCAAGCCTCCGCTTGGTTTCCCCAATGTAGAGGAAGCCGCACCGGGTACAGTGGATGCAGTATACCACATTGGCAGATGTGCAGGTGAACCTCTGCTTAATGTGGAATGTCATCTTGGGGCCTGGGATAGGAGTGAGGGAGGAGGTGTGGGGACAAGTGTAGCATTTCCTGCGGTTGCAGGGGAAGGTGCCGGGTGTGGTGGGGTTGGAGGGCAGTGTGGAGCGAACAAGGGAGTCACGGAGAGAGTGGTCTCTCCGGAAAGCAGACAGGGGAGGGGATGGAAAAATGTCTTGGGTGGTGGGGTCGGATTGTAAATGGCGGAAGTGTCGGAGGATGATGCGTTGTATCCGGAGGTTGGTAGGGTGGTGTGTGAGAACGAGGGGGATCCTCTTAGGGCGGTTGTGGCGGGGGCGGGGTGTGAGGGATGTGTTGCGGGAAATACGGGAGACGCGGTCAAGGGCGTTCTCGATCACTGTGGGGGGAAAGTTGCGGTCCTTAAAGAACTTGGACATCTGGGATGTGCGGGAGTGGAATGTCTCATCGTGGGAGCAGATGCGGCGGAGTCCCCCTCGTTCTCACACACCACCCTACCAACCTCCGGATACAACACATCATCCTCCGACACTTCCGCCATTTACAATCCGACCCCACCACCCAAGACATTTTTCCATCCCCTCCCCGTCTGCTTTCCGGAGAGACCACTCTCTCCGTGACTCCCTTGTTCGCTCCACACTGCCCTCCAACCCCACCACACCCGGCACCTTCCCCTGCAACCGCAGGAAATGCTACACTTGTCCCCACACCTCCTCCCTCACCCCCATCCCAGGCCCCAAGATGACATTCCACATTAAGCAGAGGTTCACCTGCACATCTGCCAATGTGGTATACTGCATCCACTGTACCCGGTGCGGCTTCCTCTACATTGGGGAAACCAAGCGGAGGCTTGGGGACCGCTTTGCAGAACACCTCCGCTCAGTTCGCAACAAACAACTGCACCTCCCAGTCGCAAACCATTTCCACTCCCCCTCCCATTCTCTAGATGACATGTCCATCATGGGCCTCCTGCACTGCCACAATGATGCCACCCGAAGGTTGCAGGAACAGCAACTCATATTCCGCCTGGGAACCCTGCAGCCATATGGTATCAATGTGGACTTCACCAGTTTCAAAATCTCCCCTTCCCCTAATGCATCCCTAAACCAGCCCAGTTCGTCCCCTCCCCCCACTGCACCACACAACCAGCCCAGCTCTTCCCCCCCACCCACTGCATCCCAAAACCAGTCCAACCTGTCTCTGCCTCCCTAACCGGTTCTTCCTCTCACCCATCCCTTCCTCCCACCCCAAGCCGCACCCCCATCTACCTACTAACCCTATCCCACCTCCTTGACCTGTCCGTCTTCCCTGGACTGACCTATCCCCTCCCTACCTCCCCACCTACACTCTCTCCACCTATCTTCTTTACTCTCCATCTTCGGTCCGCCTCCCCCTCTCTCCCTATTTATTCCAGTTCCCTCTCCCCATCCCCCTCTCTGATGAAGGGTCTAGGCCCGAAACGTCAGCTTTTGTGCTCCTGAGATGCTGCTTGGCCTGCTGTGTTCATCCAGCCTCACATTTTATTATCTTGGAATTCTCCAGCATCTGCAGTTCCCATTATCTCTGACTCAAAGAGTGCTACCAGCTAAATCACAGTGATGCAATAGGAGTTTGGGTGGAATAGAGGAAGAAAGACAATAAAATGGTGCTATCTCCATTCCAAACTGTGCTGCCTTCCCTGAGGATGGACAGTGCTGCTGGTGGTGGTGGTGTTTGGGGGAAATGAGGCAGCACACAGGAAGGTGAAGTTGTTGCCGTGTTCATTAGGTGTGTTGGGGGCCAACAGGGAACCCATTGAGAGTTTGTCTCCTGGCTACTCGGGATTTTCAAAGCCATTCAGGGGCTTCCTGCAGCTGTGCAGTTTTACAAAAGAAAGTTAAAGCTGGGGGAGGAAACAGTCAATGGGCCGGTAACCGAATTTCAATAACCAATGCTTTTGTCACCTACCCCAGCTCCATTGCCTTTGCCACTTTGAAAACTGTGCACAGTCAACATCCACAAGAACGGCTGCCCCACCCAGCCAGAAAGTGGCCCTAATCCCTGCCAGGCTCCACGTCTATATCACTCCACCCAACCACCAACTGGGCATCAGACCCATTGCTAAGGCCCTGATCCAGTAAAAATGGTGCTTGGCACAGTCTAGAGGTGCAAATGGGATCATGGCACAGGGTTGGTCCTGTTTCTCAATTTCCACCTCCAGGCTTTGATGAGAATATCAAGCTTTAGATGCCAACTTCGCTAACGATGTACCTAATGTTGATTATGAGGCAGATTAAATTTGAGAGAAGGAGCAAAGGACAAGTGGAACTGAATGATACTCAGGGATAAAAGGCTGTTCAAACAAAAGCACAGGAAGAAATACAACATGACATACCTTTGATAAAATGGAAAGGTCAAACAGCGTCCACGTACCAAGCATGCCTGAATGGGTAAGAACAAAAATGCAATTCATTTCAGTTCTGACAGGAGAAACTTTATTTCTCTCTCAGTTTGGAGCTGCATAATTTTTGATGGATTGAGCTCACCACTAAAAAGACTGAGAGCATTTATTAAAAGTTTTGCAATTTGCTGAAAAAAAATCCTTGTGTCAAGTGAGTTGCTGTCACATTATTGACGTGATATTTCAAGTTGTCCTTTTCTCTAAATGTATTGATGAAGAGGAAAGGTTCTGACCCCTTTAAAACTGGCTGGTCACAAACAGAAGATGCTGTATTTAACAATCACCCTGACAAAATCACAGCCAAATTTTTTTTAAACCCTCAAGTGACCAAAGAGAGTTAAATTTCAAACAGTACCTTGTTAGGTCAGCAGTTCACACTGAATATGGAAAATCCAACATGAAAAACCAAAACTCTAAGGAACTCCAGATGCTGGAAATCAGAAACTAAAGCAGAAATTGCCAGAAAAAAGTCAGGTCTGGCAGCATCTCTGGAGAGAAAGCAGAGTTAATGTTTCGGGACCACTGATCCTTCTTCAGTTCTAAAATGTTAACTCTGCTTTCTCTCCACATATGATGGCTGACCGACAAAGCTAACATGTTGCTGACCACCAGAACAGGAGATGCAAAATACAGTATTGCTTCAAAATCTCATGACACTCACGGAGCCGTGTCTCAAACCATCTTAGAGCTGCGAGAATAAACAGCAATGGTTGACCAAGATCACATAAACAACTGGGACTATTCCACCCTGTGCCTGATTTGTATGTACTTTATATTTTCCCCTTTCACATCACGAACTAAGTTCATCCAAAGACGAAAGGCGTCAGAAATTTTACCACAAAAATGTATAATTACTGGCATTGGAGGCAGCTCAGAGAAGGTTCACTAGGTTAATCCAAGGTATGGAGGGATTGTTTTAAGGAGAGGTCAAGTAGCTTGGGCTAGTACTTATTGGAGTTTAGAAGATTGAGAGTCGACATTATTAAAACATACAAAATTTTTAGGAACCCCCAAAACCAGAAACACACCTGCTGGTCAGCTATGTGAACAAAGCAGACTTAGCTGTTTTGATGAAGAGTCAGTGGACTCGAAATCTGCTTTCTCCCCATGGATGCAGTCAGACCTGTTGAGTTTCGCCAGCAATTTCTGTTTTCATTTCAGACCTCCAGCATCCGTAATTCTTTGATTTGGTTTGAGATTCCCGGGGGACCTTGACAGGGTAGATGCAGAAAGGTTGTTTCCCCTTGAGGGACTGGAGATCATACTTTCAGAATAAGAGGTCACCCATTTATAAAGACAGAGATGAGGAAGAATTTCTTCTCTCAGAGGGGTTAATGAATCTGTGGAATTCTTTGGCTGTATGGGCTGAGTCATCAAGTACATTCAAAGATGAGATGGATTTCTAATCAGCAAAGGAATCAAGGGTTATAGGAGAAAGGTAGGAAAGTAGTATCGAAACTATTAATCCAGCAATGATCTCATTGAATGGCAGACCAGACTTGATGGACCAAATGGCCCATCGTTGCTCCTATGTCTTATGGTTTAAGGCTTGAAAGTTTGTTTTCAAATCCTATCTACTGTCAATCTGATATTTCTTAAACGGGTGGGAGTTTGGTGAATTCTATCCTTTGAGTGAGTGCCAAGTTTTAAAAGCATATTTTTTTTAAAAAATGTTGTTCTTATATAAGGCGGTCACCGTCACGCACACTTACAGGAGGAAAGATATCCAATGCTACCACCTGCTGTTTGAAAGCTCCCATTTCAACCTCAGGAATATTTGCTGAACAGGCTGTTCACATAAATGATATCAGAGTATCACACAACACAAAAGGACACAGTGTCCTCTTCACATTTTCACAAAATCTTTGGGAGAAAGGAGACTATCGTATTAAACTCCTGGCCCACTGGTTCCCTATATTCCTGCATTGCTTTCCCATTCAAATTCTCTACTGGATGTCAATTATGAATTTGCTGTATCCACTTTAAGAGGAATTGAATTCCTGATTACAACAAACGGTACTGTGAAATTATTCTCTATCTCCCCTCTGATGCTTTTCTAATGGTGCATTGTCACCAGTGCCAATGGAAATTTTTCACCCTTTGGATCAAAATATTTTGAAACTTTGAACAGCTGTGTTATATTCTCCTCAACTTCTCTGCTCCAAGGAGGCACTGTCAGCTTTTATCGTCATTCTTTTGTCGGATGAGTGCTTCCCACAGCTCATTGTGCTGTAAAAGTTCTCTAGTTGATTTACTATCAGCATCCTCTTTCCTGCAATAGGCTGCTTCCTCCAGTGGAGCAGAGGGAACATCAGCGGGTCAGAAGTGGGTATGATTGCTATTGACTGCAAAATGTTCAGCACCATTCACGACACCGCAGATACTGTTGCAGTCCGTCCCTAAATGTAGCAAGTCCAGGATAAAATCCAGGTTTCAGCTATCAAGTAAAAAGTAACAACTGTGCCACAGAAGTGCCAGCTAATGGCCATCTCCAATAAGAGTGTATCTATGCATCACTCTTTGGTATCCAATGGCATCCCTATCATTTAATTCTTCAATATCAATATCCTGGGGGTTATTGTTGACCAGAAATTGAGCTCAACTGGCATTTAAGTACAGTAGCTACGGTAGGAGGTCAGAGGGTAAAAATCCTATAGTGAGTAACTTGCTTCCTGACTCCTCAAAGCCTGTCTCCCATTGATAAAAGTCAAGTCAGGAGTTTGATGGCATACTCCACTCTTACCTCCAAGAGTCAAGAAGGTTTGACATCATCCAGGAACAAAGCAGCCCGCCTGTTTTGCATGACATCCAGAACAATCCATTCCCACCACATCCGCTCAGTAGCAGCATTGTGTATTAGCTTCAAGATGCACTGCAGAATTCACCAAGGATTTTTATGGCCTCTACCACCTAGATGGACAAGGGCAGCACAAATGTGGGAGCACCACTTCCTACAAGTTCCCTTTCAAGCCACTCACCATCCTGACATGGGAATGTATTCATTGTCACCAGGTCAAAACCCTGGAATTCCCTTTGAGGGCATTTTAGGTCAACTTACAGCACATGGAGTACAGTGATTCAAGCAGGAAGCTCACCACCACCTTCTCAAGAGTAACTAGAGATGGGCAATAAATGTTAGGCTGGTTGTGAATGAATAAATATTTGTGAAAAGCATAAAAGATGGAGTGAAATGCTCCTGATGGTGAGATAGACTTCATTCCACTTCTCATCCGTTTCTGCCACACATCTTTGGGTGGCTCAGTGGTTAACACTGTTGCCTCACAGCCGCTTTCTGCTTCTACTAGCATTTTACCAGTTTCTCAGAGGCTAGTCACTGCTGGCAAGAGGATGGATGCCCTTCTGGGACACAAGTAGGGGTGCATCAGCAACAATGACCTCCCCACAGTAACAGAATGATCTGCTGTCACTGATAGTTGCTCACAGATGCTTATCTGATTGGTCATTTTTCTCACAAAACCCTCAATACCTGACTGAGGGAGCACAGCCATCAACGTGCACAACTGCAGATTCGGCAGTCGTCGCCGATGGCGCTGAAGAGCCACCAGTTTTCTGGATGGGCTGACAGCTCTTGGGGGTTGCTCCCATCCTTAATAGTGTCCTTCGCATAAAATCAGATTTTCAAGAGCGTATACAATGGAGGAGAGTAGCTAAATTAAACGTTGATTCTTTGGGGGCAATAACGAAGACATCAGGGAGAACAGGAAAATGCTAGAATTTATGACAAAGGTTAGACTAAGTAGGCACCTGGTTATAACTCCGTTGTTCATCCAAGCCACAATCTCAGGACAAAAGGCCAATCTGTTTGAACTTAGGATGAAGAAAAGCTGAGCTACGTGAATCCTTTGGAATTCTCTATCCTGAAGTGTTGCAGTTGCTCTACCATTCAATATGCTTAAGGTTGGTACAGTATAGATAGATTTTGAGTTTCTCGAGGGATAAAGGGTCACGGGGAGCAGGCAAGAAAATTCAACCAATGACCATATTGAGACACAGTGGAGGGCCAAGGGGATGTATCATTTATTCCTGTTCCTATACTAGGGGATACAAGCACAAGTTCGTGGGTGAGATTAAAATAATTTAATTTTCTCCCTAATAGAATCAAACCACATTAAAATTTTTAAAATGCAAAATAACTCCTTTAATGATAACCTGAATGAATATCTAGTGAAAAACTGGATTGAAGAATACAAGGTTGAACAGATGTCGAAATGATTAAGTACTTTCTGATTAACTACTTTCTGATTAACTACATAATTATGTAATAACCTGGTCCTGTTTGAGCATTGCAGATTAATGCAAAACCAGAATGATTTTCTAAAGTCAGGAGTACTTACTTCAAAATAAAGCTCCATGAATGGTCTTTGATGTTAAACCCTGGAGAGTGCGTGGCTACACAAACTGTAAATGAAGCAGATTCCACGGGGTAATAGTTTATTGCTTTTGCTAACCTAAGCAGTCCGACCTATTTTCCCATAAAAACATCACATGAATTTTTAAAATTCTGATGCCAAAGCTTTAATGGTATTCACTCCAAAGTAAAGTCACGGCTGCAATCTAATTTTTTAAAAAGTGCTGATATCGCGACTGTGTTGAAATGGTTTCCCTACTCCACCTGTCAGCAATAGTGCAATACCTAACGCCACCACCGAGATTCTCAGATGAGGACAAGCCTTGGGGACTGTTCTGAGAATTCAATTTTTCACATGCACTCCCTGAACACTCCAGGGGCCTCACCCAGTGAGTCTGCACAATGAATTTTTAAGCACGGATGGGGTGGGGAGAGGAAGGACACTGCCCATAGGTTTCGCAATGTTTGCCATCCCTCCCCCATTTGGACCAGGTTTGTAAAATGACCACCCAGTATCACAAAGATACTTATCGATGAGGTTTTTATAATCCGAGCATCACTTCTCCTTAATTCAGTTTTGGAGTGGGGTTGACAATAAAATTAAAGAGAGTTGCAGCTGCTGCCCAAACATGACAGAAATAGGCCATTTGGCAAGGCTGGCCATTGTCAGTGCTGTGGGTCCACTTGTGCATTCTCCAGAAACAATCCAGAAAACCCTTGGATTCTACTCAATCATCAGAAAATAAAATGCCGATAGGGAGTGGCTTGTAAAATATGATTTCCCATTATTCAAAGTTAAGAAAAGTTCTGTTGAAAACTCTCTTGAAATTTATTGCATGCCATTAAGAAACTGCACCTCTCAAAATGGAAATTTCTACTGAGGAAATATATGGTTTTTGCTGCTGGCCACCTTCATTTTGTAAATTTGCAAGGTTTAATAACCATTGGAACCAGAAGCAGGTTGAGGAACACCAGGGGATTTTTGTTTATTTGACTGAAATGCTCTGCTCAAATGGAAGCATATTATACAGTAACTGTTCAAAGGGACATAGACAAGGACTTAAACGGCAGAATAGACATAATAGCTTCTATGTATGTTGTAAGATCCTATGATTAAATCAAGCCTTCCTTTGCAGATATTACCTTGAATGGAGTTGAATGACACTGGTCTAATAACTCAGGCAATATTCTGGGACGTTGGTTCAGATCTCACCAAGGCAATTTGTAGAACTTAAATCAATTAATACATCTGGAATACAAAACTTGTCTCTGTACTAGTGGCTATGACAACTGTTGTTGTAAAATCCTCTTTCATTTCCTAATGTCCTTTAAAGTAGGAACCCTTGCCTGGGTTGGCCTATATGTCACTGAAGATCAACAACAATGTAATTAACTTTAACTACATTCTAAAATGGCCCAGCAAGTTATTCAGTCCAAGAGCAATTGGGGAATGGTAACAAATGGTGGTCTTGCCATTGGCACATACATCCTATAAGAGCGTTAATATAAAAACATTGAGACATATTTTTCCAATATGTCACATACATTAAAGGATCAACTTTGAATAGCCGGGACCACTGATGTTGAGTTGTCAAATTTATTTTCTTAAGTTGTTTATCGTAAGCACCCTAAGATTTTCAACTGCTGCAATGAACAGACATCTTTTCATGCTGAAAAACATTTATTTTTTGAGATATGCGAATGCATAGGTATAAATATTTCTTTTTTCATTACAATACAACAGTTAGAACATTCACAAAGCTCTGTGGTGGAAAAACAGAACACAGAAGCTGCAAACAACTTTTTTTTATTGCACATCAGACAGCATATTTCAAACCATTGCTTTAAGCATCAGTCCAACTACAGTGAGTACTCCAAGCCAACAGATACAGCACACACCTGACTTCACCTGCGCCACAACAGAACAAAGAAAACAGATTCCACACAACCCAACATTCTTCACGTGTTCAACACTTGGTTGGTACATTATTACCAAAACATAAATTGGTACATATACAAACAAAATACTTGTGAGGTTTCCAAAATGCCACACATATATTTGGCAAACATAACATTGCCATATAGTTATTTACACCTCTGATACATTTGTAAACAAGTGTTTAATATGCTTCATAACTAGCAAAGAGCACAGACAGACTTTGTTTGAAGGCTGCAGAATAGGAGATGACATCTTCATTGGGATTTTTCTCAACCAAATAATACATGCCCAAGTCCTCTTGACATTGTGATGTGATCTTGCCTGTGCATTCCTGTTTATTTCAAACAAAAACAAACACCAAACCTGGTTTTTGCTTTGCACAGAATCAGATAAATAAAAGGGTTAGCAAAATTTATTTTAAAATAATTTCATTCTACACTGTCACCAATGGATCCCATTCCTTTTAGAACAAAAACAAAACCCTTTCTGTAATTTGCAGTTTCTCCTCATGAATGAAATGGAGTTATTTGAAATGTACAGAGCTACTCAATGCATTCAAACGGAATGTAAAATTTAGCCTTACCTGCTAAAAACAGCAAGCTTTTCCATAGCGACACTAATGTTCCATTTATACAGCAACTTTTATTAAATGTCACTAAGGGAGCATTGATGTGAAAAATTGTTACAGTTGAAATAACATCACCACCTTTTAACCACACAATGAACATTCATTCCTGTTACCACAGAGGGCAAGGAGTGTGTTAGATATCTCGTTGGTTAAATTACGCCTGCAAATGCTTTTCCCCAAAACTGTGTGAGCCATTTATTACATTATATTTACACAGAAGACTTTCTACACACAATATTTCAGACATTCAAGAGATCCTGTATAAATACCCAGAACACTTCTATTGATCATTATAAACAAAGCAGTTGGAGAGGTGGGGGGGGGGGGGGGGGGGGTGAAACAAAACAAAACCCAAACTTTTGTGAAGGTAGCAACCCAAAGACTTTAATAATTGAGAACAGGATACTGCCATGCTTATGGATGAGGGAAACCATAGTGTACTTACAGCTTTTGCTATTTTGCCCTCATTTTCACTGCACTAAAACATTCCATTTGACCAGCTATGAATTCAGAGGTTGCCTGTCCTGCAAAGCTTCCTTTGGACATTGTTTCTGTTTGCTTATCTCTACTTCCAGATGGGTACCACCAGGAGAATGATGTTGCACGGAGGACAACTTTAATGGGGCATCTTTCCAAGCGTTCCCTTTCTTTGCAGAATAGGATTTTGAATGACTAACTTGCTTATTTCCTTTGAAGTCCGTGATGTCATTTCTCTCTGTCGATACATGCATTTCTGTGTTTGCACTTTGTGGTGTAGACCCAGGGCTACACTTAGTCTCACAGGTCCTCTCCATTATTGAGCAGGGCAAATTGCTTTCCTTTGATACAGGTTTTTCACCAGCTGGCATGGCCTCCACAGGCAGACAATTAAGTGGCAAGCTTTGAGAAACATTGCTTGTTTCATCTGTCTTGCAACAGTCAGCAGCAGTCGTGTTTTCTGAAAGAGGTGGTTGTGCATTGTTATTGGGGTTGGGCTTCTGGCATAACATGCTCTTTGCCGATGAGATCTGCTGGTCAGATTTTGCAGACAAACGTTTTTCTGCCTTTGATGCACTCGGACCTGACAAGAAGGCAATATCAAGGGTACCTTCCAGTGGCTTTAGGCTTAAAATAGATCTACTATCCATCTTACATTCAGTCATTTGCCTGGTAACACTTTCAGTCATTAAACCTAACTGTGGTTTGTCCAAAGCAACTTGAGCCATTCCAGTTACTGACTTGGAGCAGTCGGTTGGGGTTGACCTTAAATGACTGTGAGCAATGCATGTAGTACTTGCTGACGTATTGTTTTTCTTCACAACTGGGGATTCCCCTTTAATCGAAGATGTTAGTGCCTTTGGCTGAGTATTGTGAACAGGTGAGCTCATTTCTTTCTTGAACAGATCTGATGAAACCTTACTATTATTAGTTTCTTTGTCACATATCTTGTTTCCTAAAACTTCGACGTTTGAAGTCTTGCTTTCCAATCTTTCACAAACAGTCGGCTCTTTATTAGTGTGTTTTTGAGTCCACTCTACATCACCTTCCTTACCAGAGAATATCTCCAACTCTAGCAAAGGGGTTGATGATTGTGCAATTTTCTTAGTATTGAGTACACTAGGAATTGATACACAACTTCCAACTTCTGAACCAGAGTTAGCAGTTGGCAACACTGATGGGACGTCATTGCGATTAGAGCTCATATCTAGTGTTTGACAGGAAGAAACCAGTGGGCCATTTGCAGAAACGCACTGTTCATCTGAACTTTGCATTTTAATTTCATTATACTTAGAATCTTCAGCAATGTTCAAAGTTAACTCAGTTACATCTCCAGATGCTTGAGCTACATTGTCATGTCCAAAGTTTGGTTCTTGTACAGCATTTTGTTTTTGAAGAGATTCTCGTCTTACATTCCAATTTTTCTTCCTTACAACTAATGACTTCAGTTTCTCTTTTTCGATTTCATCAAGTGACTCCTGTCTTCCGACTTTTCTTGCTACAGGGCGTTTGAGACATCCCTGCTCCACAGGTCTAACCTTAGTGATGGATGACATTTCAAATGCATTCTCTTCTAAACTATGTAGACACAAATCTCTCTGTAAAGCTTCTTTCCTTCCTTCTGCTTGTGATGTTTCGAGGCTATGTTTACGAGCACACAATTGTTTCTTGTCAGAGGTATAAGAAGGAGACAGTTTCTCAGCAGACTGCACTCTCTTTAATAATGGCGATCTTGGAGGTTCTGCACTTTTAGGCCGAACCATGTGCCTTAAAATAGTTGGTGGTGAGTGCATCTTAGCAGGAAATGTCTGGGCCATTTTGGAACTGCCCACTGAGTGACCAAGCAAAGGTGACGGTGATCTCTGGGGTGAAGTTGGTTGGGGTGTAGGAGAAGGTGTTCTTGCCAGGGGCGACAATGGGATGCTACCAGCTGATTTACGTCTGCCCGATCTATACTTTGGTCCACCTAGCTTTGAACCCAAACCATGAAGCGTACTTGGTCTAACATGACCAGAGCCAGCAGGAGAATTTGGAGCACTTGAACTAGGCGAGCTGCTTTGTGAAGAATTTGTACCTATTAAAACACAACATTTTTCTTTGGTTAGTTTATCAATTGTTTGCCCAAAACTTCAACTTGAGTTTGCACATTTTACTTTCCATTGCAAAAAGCAATTTGCTACCTTATTAAGCGAGCCTCTATACTCGTAGCTGGTGAGATTTAAATGTTGTAACAAAATATTCTGACAATGACAAGACTTTTCAGTAGCTTATTATGATAAATCAAATGGTAAATTGCTGAAGTCTCAGTTATTAGAATCGGATAACAACTCCTGAGTAAGATTGAAAGCATTAACACAACAGGTTCATTTCAAAGGTCTACATAGATTCAATAATGTGGTATATAAACAAGAGATTATTGGGTCGTCAGAACATTAACATTTATCATACGGTCAACAGGTGTAGTACTGTAATTTGCCTCAAAATCACTGGGTCACTTAACAAATGACGTTTACTGAAAAGTGCAGAGTTAGGATTGCGGTGAAGCTGAAATATATATACAGACACTGTAGACACCTCAGGAACTTTACCTCAGCGTGAGTCAGCTTTCAGAGGAAGAAGGGAAAAGAAAATTGGGAGAATCATTCGACTGGGTTCCTCCCTGAATCTATTCCATATTTTCTGAACACCAGGATGGCACGGTGGCTCAGTGGTTAGCACTGCTGCCTCACAGCGCCAGGGACCCAGGTTTGATCCCAGCCTTGGGCGACTGTCTGGATGGAGTTTGCACATTCTCTCCATGTCTGCGTGGGTTGCCTCCAGCTGCTGCAGTTTCCTCCGACAGTCCAAAGATGAGCGGATTACGTGGATTGGCGATGGGAATTACCAGGTTACAGGGATATGGTGGGTGGCTGGGTCTAGGTGGGATACTCTTTGGAGGATTGGTGCAGGACTCATTGGGCTGAACGGCCTCTTTCCACACTGAAGGGATTCTACGAAACATATTTGCAGTCAAATGTAAGCTGGCAGGACTGGCATCAAGGTCAGGATGAAGATTTAATGTTATGTGGCCATCACTCAACAATAGCTGTCATTTTCATTTATCATAACAGATAGAAGTTTTATGCTTAGGGGAAGTATTAGTGAAATGATAGCAATGCGATTAACAGTAATACTCACCATGGAATAAACCTGTCTTGAATTGCCAGTGTGTATTCCTTCAGCACTACAGCAGGGCATCAGCTTAGGCTTTTGTGCTCAAGTCTCTGGATTGTGACCAGCCACAACCTTTTGACACTGCGCAATGTTCCATCAACTGAGCCATGGCTGACCCACAACACAATCAGGCTAACACGGTCTGGCAGAGGTTAGAATTACCCGACAATTCAGACAGAGGTGGCTGAAAACCTACCTGATTGAAAATCAGGGGCTGAGCGGAAGTTTTGTGTTGGAGACCTGGGAGATAAACTGTGTGTTGGCGACCCAGGCATGCTGTCACTAGACGAGAGCGAACGATTCAGTGAGGAGAAACTCCGGCTGGTGTGAAGTATAACGGGCTGCTTCGCAAATTTTTTAAAGAGCGACCGCCTTCTGTGAAG
Organism: Stegostoma tigrinum; assembly: GCF_030684315.1. NCBI lineage: Eukaryota > Metazoa > Chordata > Chondrichthyes > Orectolobiformes > Stegostomatidae > Stegostoma > Stegostoma tigrinum. The sequence continues at coordinate 110,593,757 of NC_081356.1, forward strand.
GAAACAAGAGATGGGATTTTACTTGTCAAACTGCGCACGTCTTCTTTTTTTTCTCCTAGATGAGAGCCTTTTAGTTTTAAGAGCGTAACAAATTGACTGCAGAAGACAACAGCTTACTGAAGACGTGCCAAAACTGGAAGAAGTCAATTACATCTGAGAAATAGGAGGAGTAGGCCGCTCTGCCCCTCGAGTCTGATCTGCTATTCAATAAGTTTCTGGCCTCCACATGCCCCAGTCAGGAACCTGCCAGATCACCCTTGGTTACATCTAATGATATGGCCTCTATATCTCCGTGGAAGAGGGTTCCAAAGCCCAATGATCCTGAGATCGAAACTCCTCCTCACCTCAGTCTTCAATGACAGCTGCCCTCCTTTATAAATTGTGCCCTCACCCACCCCCACCCACCTCCCCAGTTCTAGGTTCCAACATGAGGGGACTGCCAATGAATACAGGCACAACTTATTAAACCTTTCCTTATACAACTCGTTTGTCCCAGGAATCAGTCCAGTGAACTTTCTCTGAAATGTTTCCTGTGCAAGAATATCGAGTATGTCCGTTGCAATGGGAACCAATGAGCTGCATTTAATGCTATTGTTAGGATCTACCATGCAAAATCATGGAAGAAACTGTGCATCAGTCTCCTGGTGATGGCACAAATTCTCCTTTGGTGAGAGGATACAGCAGCTGATAGGGAATAATTCCCAGCTACTGGTGGCAGGACATCAGTTAGAGTCATAAACGATCCAAGTGACACCTGCAGTATCCTTGAACAAACTGCAATTCAGGGATGGCTCGGGGATTAATACACACTTGGGTGGCCAGCCAGCAAATACTGTCAGGTTTACCAGAATCCTTCAAGAATGGAGGCTTACCTCATGGTCAGATACTCTCTGCCTGACGGAGGGACCTTGGTTAGGAAGTTGGGATGGGGTAGGGGTTGCAGAAAATCATCCCCTTTCTCCAAAAATCTGCATGTTCCACCCCCAACCTATCACTCACATTTTGTTTGGGCTCCCAGGGGAGGCAGAGGGAACCTGGGATGGCAGGAACAGCGAGAGAGAGCGCGAGAGAGCGAGCGAGAGAGCGAGCGAAGAGAGAGCGCGAAGAGAGAGCGCGAAGAGACAGCGAGAAGAGACAGCGAGAAGAGACAGCGAGAAGAGACAGCGAGAAGAGACAGCGAGAAGAGACAGCGAGAAGAGACAGCGAGAAGAGACAGCGAGAAGAGACAGCGAGAAGAGACAGCGCGAGAAGAGAGAGCGCGAGAAGAGAGAGCGCGAGAAGAGAGAGCGAGAAGAGAGAGCGAGAAGAGAGAGCGAGAAGAGAGAGCGAGAAGAGAGAGCGAGAAGAGAGAGCGAGAAGAGAGAGCGAGAAGAGAGAGCGAGAAGAGAGAGCGCGAGAAGAGAGCGCGAGGGAGGGAGGGAACCTGTGATTACAGTAACTGTAGGATGCAGAAAGAGAGCGGAATCCAGAAATGAGCACAACATGTTGAGCAAGGCAGGAAGTGATGCTCACTCTAGCTTCATAAGTCAAGGTTTGTGGCCGGGACACAACTCCAGGACTCATGAACATTCCCCGGTAAAAGACTGCCTTAGGTGGAGAAAGTCAGAGCTGGGTTAAAGTGAAACTGGAGAGTGCAGCCTATTCCACTCCAAGCCAAGGCACAGGATTCAATCTGGAGCTGAACTGCTATGACAAGTTCACTGCACAAATAGTCACCAAACCAGAGGGTCCTGCCCTCCATTACCAGACAAATGGACAGATACACAATCTCTGGGATGAGGCTGATCAATGGATTTTGTTTCAAAGAACACTCACTGCTTTCTGATGGGCAGGCTTACAATGAAGGGTAGATGATTTGTCATATTTATGGAACGTGTTAGACCCTGTGCAGGTAAATGGATGAGAAACGACTTTTAATGAGTTCTATCTTGCTGTTAGGTGAAAAAAAAATGTATCTTGAAGATGCTGATGGTTGCTCAAACTTTTGAGCTGCGTGCACCTTTCCTGTTTCTGTTGCAACTCAACAACTCTCCTGAAAGCAAGAGCTAATAATGGTGGGGAGTTGACATGGTACAGATGTGAGGAGGAATAGAATTGGAATGTATGAGGAGATGGTGATTGCAAAAGTTGAGTGGAGAATCAATGGGTCACATGAAAAGAGAGGTCGAATGGGCTGTGAGGGGGCAGGCAGAATGAAAGCGTGGGAGGAAAGGCTCAATAAGGGCATGAAGACACTAGGACAGCAACAACAGTCCCACAGCAATTAGTGATGAGCCGCACATCGACATAAAGAAGCCCCTTACAACAGTGACAAAGTTGAATGGCTTATAAAACATTAGTTGCTCAGGTGTAAAAATCAAACAGAATGCTCCCAGGAGTTTCTAGCCAGCTCAGTACAAAGAAGATTTAGAAGCATTCACTGTCAGAGATCTTGATAGCTCAGGTGAATTTTTTGTTTATTTATTCATTCACCCTGGGATGAGGGTGTCACTGGCTAGGACAGCATTTATTGCCCATCCCTAATTGCTGAAAGGGCAGTTAAGAGTCAACCCCATTGCTGTGTGTCACGTGTAGGACAAGGTAAGGATGGCAAGTTTCCGTCCCTAAAGGACATGAGTGAACCAGTTGGGTTTTTCTGACAATCAACAATGGTTTCCTGGTCATCATTAGAGCCTTAATTCCAAATTTGTATTGAATTCAAATTCCACCATCTGCCATGGTGGGATTTGAACCCAGGTCCGCAGAACATTACCTGGGTCTCTGGATTAACAATATACCACGTAATTATAATACCATTAGACCACTGCATGCCCTATTGGCTTCCACCTCTCAGGTTAATAGAATGGTTAAACACAATCTGTGATAAAGTAATAATTCTTGGGTTTGGGAAGGAACACGCTCAATTGGCTGATAATTGTTGCTTCAAGCTTCATGATCAGTTTTAAAAGGTTAGAACATTCCAGGTACCTTTCTTGGCCTTCCTTCTTTTTTGTTTTTTTACTTCGCCTCATCATTCTGCTTCTGTAGCTGGGTCTCCTTGCTGGACCAGTTCTTATAGATGTGTTCTCAAAAGGTGTGGTTGTGATAGCAACCTTGTTTCCACTCTAGTCACAACACATAAGAACATGGTTACTCATGGAAGAATCGGCATTTATGAAAATATTTCACAGCTAATTCCTCTACAAAATACAGATAAAATTATTGTCAGCTGCAATTCAACACTAGAACTAAAACCAATATTAATGTTCCAAATATGAATGGCTCCTAAAATATAGGTAGAGTGTTAAAATAACCAGTGTTTTTAACCAAACAAGTAGAAACAGAGCAAGTCAATTTGCTGGAAGCAAATCATCCAAGTATGAATGTATTAAAACAACAAACTAATTGGGAGGCTTGGACATGAATGCTAACATTCAATTTCTGGCATCCTCAATATTTAGCATGATCCTGTGCAAATTCCATCTTCTTCTTCCTGTGTTCCTGTATTTATTCTGCCACTCTTTGGGACAGAGAGCAACAGTGATAATGTCATGGAATATTAGAGTTTTACAGCAGGGAAAAAGGCCCTTTAGACCATTGTGTCCACGCCAGTATCAAGCAGCCATCTACTCTAGTCCTATTTTCCAGTCCTTGGACCATAGCATTGTAGGTAATGGCATTTCAACTGATCATCTAAATACTTCTTAGGTGTTAGTTGGTTCCGGCCTTTACCATCTTTTCTGTCAGTGAGTTCCACCCTCTGCGTGGAAATAGTTCTTCCTTAACTTCCCTCTAAATGTTAACCTTTGCTCAAAACGATGGCCCATGGTTATTGAGTCCTCTACCAAGGGAAAAATGTTTATCCCTATCTAGCTACTGAATTTTTTGCACCTTAATCAGTGCCACAAGAAAAACACCTATCCAGTCTGTCTTCATAGCTGAATCACTCCAGTTCAGGCAACATCTTGAAGAATCTCCTCTACACCATCTCGAGTGCAGTCACATCCTTCCTATAGTGTGGTGACCAGGACTGCATACAGTACTGCAGCTGTGACCTAGCTAACATCATGTATGGCTCCATCATCACCTCCTTGCTATGCAATGCCTTGACTAATAAAGGAAACTATCCCATCCATGTTCTTAACCACTTTATTCATTTGTCCTGTTGCCATCAACATCTGTGGACATGCTCACCAAGGTTCCGCTGATCCTCTATAATTCCTATGGCCTTACCATTAATTGTGTAGTTCTTTGCCTTGTTGGTCCTCCCAAAATGCCTCACCTAATTTTTCAGGGTGAAATTCCATTTGCCATTGTTCAGCCCATCTGACCAACCATTATATTATTCTGTGGTCTAGGTTTCCCTCTTCACTATTTACCAAACTACCGATCTGCAAGTTTAAAGATAAAATCTCCTACATACGTGTCTTGATCAACAATGTTTAAGTAATAAGAGGCCCAGCATTGCTTGCCAGTCACAAAAACACCCTTCAACCATCATACTCTACCTTCTGACACTAAGCCAGTTTTGGGTCCAATTTTAAAAACTGCCCTGGATTTCACAGGCACTTACCTCCTTGACCAGTCTCCTATGCTAGACCTTGTCAAAAGCCTTACCATTGTCTACGTAGATCACATTCACTGCATCACCCTGTTTACGCAACTAGTCCAACACCTCGAAAAACTCAGTCAAACCTCTCAGACGTGATCTCCCCCAACAAGGCTGTGTTGATTATCTTGGAGTAATTTTATATTGGAGCTGCCAGTCTCTTCTTCATATCTCTGTGATATCAATGCGGTCATATCCTCATTTGTTAAACAGCACCCTCAACTCATCTGCCTCATTCACAAGACTCCTTGCTTTAATGTCATCTAACCTTACTGAGCTTTGTTGTGTTTTAACTTGACAAGATATGAACTGCCTGTCCAACTGTTTTGGCTTTCAGATATAGTTGTCTGCATTCACTCAGTATCCCATTCCCCTGCGTTCGTTTAACACCCTACCAACATTACTTGCAAACCCACACCTCCCCCCCACCCCCCACTATTGCTGTCACTCGTACTCTAGATGCCTAGACAAATGCCCCATGGTTTTGATACCATCACAGCAACTGTTGATTGCTACATAGCCTCATCTAATTCAATAATGCCCTTGTAGGGGAGGAAATCCTTTCCCAGACTGGCCTGGATAGGACTCTTAATGCCTTCTACAACGTCACTCAGTTTTATCAAACTGCCACAGGAAAATCAAAAAGTGGGCAAAAGTAGGCATTGATTTCACCTTCTGATTGCCACTTACCACCCCAGTTGATGAATAGTACTTCATATAGAGCTACACTCAAATGGTGTTCAGAGACCAAGGAACAAGATGCATTGCGGATGAGGGACCTCAAAGGCCATCATCAAAAACCATTCAGTGGCATCACATTACTAAGGAGGATGAAGCTTGAAGGAAATACTCACTAAACAGAGAAATGTGGTGTGTTGTGAGGGACCCAATAAGAATTAAAACTCTCTTGACCTCGTCCTCATCAACCTCCTGGTCACAGATGCAGTGTCCATATCTGTATGGGTAGGAGTAACCCTTGCGTGGAAATGATCTATCGTCAAACTTAGAATATCTTACATCATGCTGTGTGGCAGCAGGTAAATGAGCCAAATTCAGAACAGATCTAGCAGCTCAAAATGAGACACTGTGGACCATCAGCAGCAGCAAAAATACATCGGTCCGGCTTATTTTTCACTCTTATTATTGTCTTTAAGCCGGGAATCAACCTCAGCAGGAAGCTGTCAGAAGCAGCACCAGCTATACCTAAAAGTGAAGTGACAATCCAGTGAAGCTACAACACAAAACTTGCTGTATGCCATACAGTACTAGCAACCAACAGGTCAGATCCAAGCTTTGCAGTTCTGCCAGAGTACTGAATGGAGGTGGATGATTAAACAATCAAGTTTGGAGAAGGAAGGTTGGAGTGAGGGATGCAGGGATCTGATGAGGGACTGGTTCTGACAGAGGGGGAGTCAGGTGCAGAACAGAGGAGTAGTTGAAGGAGATGGTGTGGCAGTGCAGGTGAGCATAGGGTCAGTTTATTAGGAGTTAAACAATGTAGTCACTGTCTAACTTTGGCCAAATAACTAATTTAATTAATTTAAGCAAAATCCATCGAATTCTCCAATTTAAATGGAGACTTTAGAGGGTTCCAAATGTGAGGTAAATTGTCTAAAGGAAAATTCAATTTCTTGGGTGATTCCTTTGGAATGTGCTATGATGGGAATTCTGCATGTGTAACTCCCAACTACGACAAAATAACAACCGGTCATTGTAAAACGTGGGCCATGAAAATCCCCAAGTAATCTTGACAGGCTAGACGTGGAGAATGTGTTTCTTCAAAGTCATCGTTTAATAATAAGGGGTCACCCATTAAAAACAAGTCAGGTTTCTCACAGGAGGTTACGAGCCTGTGGAAGTCTCTTCAAGAAGAGGTATTAGAGTAGAGAGTTCGAAAATTTTGAAAGCAGAAGTGGACTGAATCTTGTTAAGGAAAGGGGTAAAAGGTTATTGGGGATTGATGAGAACGTGAATTTGAAGTTCTAATCAGATCAGCCATGACGCTACTGAATGGCGGAACAGGCTTGATGGCTGCATGGTCTATTTGTGTTCCTAATTCATATTCATATCTCAATTGCTGAATCTCCTACAATCAACACTCTGGGGGTTACCACTGACTGGGAACTGGACTGCACTAACCATATACACACCGTATTTACAGAAGTAGATCAGAGGTTGGGAATTCTGAGGCGAGTGTTCTCCATGTTTCTGGGTAAGTGCAACTTTAACAATCTTCAAGAAGCTTGAAGCCATCAGGAGAAAGTGATCTTCCTGATCAGCACCACATTCACCAAATTAAAAACATTCATTCAGCGTTGTGTATTATCTACAAGATGCGTTACAGCAACTAACCAGGGCTCCTTCAACAGCACTTTCCAAACCCTCAACCTCTACCACTTAGAGGGACAAAGACAGCAGATGCACGGTAACACCACCAACTGGAAGCTCCTCTCTAAGCCAATTACCATCCTGATTTGTAACTTAATCGCCATTCCTTCGTGGGCTGGGTCAAAATCCTGGAACTGTTTCCCTAAAAGCATTGCAGGTTATCTGTCCCATATGGATTTCAGTGCTTCAGGAAGATAGCTCACCACCACCTTAACAGTGACGAGGGTTGGGCAATAAATACCGGATATTCGCTGATAGCTGTGCCCATCGAAAAATTTTTACAAATTCACTGGCAAAAAGGAAATCTAACAGGTGTTTCACAGCAGCGCTCCTTCCCCAGCAGGTAAAGGATGGGATGGATTTTTTTTTCAATCAATCAGATTTTCCACAAATGAGGCATATATGTAACTGTCTCTGGTTGCTCTATGGTACAGAAGCAGCAGAAGTAACTTCTCCAAAAGGAAACTTTACTTAAGCAATATGCAGCTAATGTACAGCAAACGTCTCCAATATTTAATATCTAGAGCTGATATGTCAGGACTTCATTCTCAAAGGCAGTGATGATCAGCAATAAATACTGGCCTTGCCAGTATTTCTCACATTCCCCAAATAAATCAAATTTAAACAGCAAAGAAATTTGAAAATTGATGTTTTACACTTAGTGATAACAGATAATGTTCAATTGTTCAATGCAATTTAGGAATATATATTTCCTACTACTCTTTCAGCAAACTGTATCTTATTTCTGTGATGTTCTGTTTAATTAATGCAAGAAAATTCCAAATTAGTTTAATGCAAAACTCCCTATATTCTCCAGCATTGGCAGTTCCTACTATCTCTGTTCTGAGGAAAGGTCACCAGACCCGAAACGTTAACTCTCTTTTCTCCTCCACAGATGCAGCCAGACCTGCTGAGCTTTTCCAGCAACTTTGTTTTTGTTCCTACTATCTCTGAATCAATTTTAGCCTCACTGTGAAGCCAGGAAGAAGGGTCCAGACCTGAAATGTTAGCTTTCCTGCTCCTCTGGTGCTGCTTGGCCTGTTGTGCTCATTCAGCTCTACACCTTGTTACCTCCCCATCTGTAGTTTCTTTCACAGATTTTTTGTCTGTTTTAACTAGCAATTACAATAACATCTAGAGCCAAAACATAGCTGGATAACTTCAGAGACACCCTGAAATGTACTCTTCCAGTGAAGATGAACATGAAAAGAGTTCATGCTAGAAAACGGGAAAAAAAGTACAGGAAATGTTCTGATGGGACAGTCAAATTGCTAACTTGCACACAAAGCTGCATCTTGACACACTGCAGTTACAAAGCACTGCAGGAGTACTTTGACAATGTGTACGGCATCTGGGTTAGCAATATAAGTGGAATGTTGCTTGTCTGTCGATTGTGGGAAGTGTTTAGACTATAGAGTACTGACAGACAACATTAAGAAAATGCCTGGTATTAAATTAAATCTGGATCTCCCTTAGACAGACTTATATTGCAAAACAACACCCCCAGCTCACTGAGGAGAGAGCCGAAAGAGAGCTTATGGCTGTACATGGATGTTGCCAGGATTGAAGGGTTTGAGCTACAGAGTGAGGCTGAATTGCTTGGAGCTGTTTTCCCTGGAGGGGTTTATGAAATCATGAGGGGCATGGATGGGTAAATAGTCGAGGTCTCTTTCCCAGGGTAGGGGAAATCTAAAACTAGAGGACATAGGTTTAAGGTGAGAGGGGAAAGATTTAAAAGGGACGTAAGGGGTAACTTTTTCACACAGAGGCTGGTGCATGTACGGAATGAACTGTCAGAGGAAATGGTGGAGGCCGGTACAATTACAACATTTAGAAGGCATCTGGATGAGAACATGAATGGGAAGAGTTGACAGAGACGTGGGACAATTGTCAACAAATGGGACTAGATTAATGTAGAATATCTGGTCAGCATGGACGAGTTGGACCATAGAAATGTACAGCACCGAGACAGACCCTATGTCTCTATAGCTTAATGTTATGAGCATAGATGAACAGATTGATTCTTCAGAATGGGAAACGAATAGAAAATGATGCGTAAAACAATGGTGCATATGGTGCTTGAAAAGATGATGTACAATTTTGCAACACAGGTAAAATATTTCTGAAGATTAGATGTATCCTGTGTAATTAGCTATGCAAATGTACCTAATTAGGGAAAAGGAAGCAAAGGTAAAACAATGCCCTGGATAGACAGGAAATGGCTTTCACAGAGTAAACAATATGTGGTTTCTAATGGCAAAAGGACTGTCCTCCAGAGAACATGTATTTTGATAAACTGGCAAAAGGGGCTGAGGTAACATGAGGACATGGTGGAATCAGATTTAACAGAAATGCTTGAAAGGGAATCGATGAAATATTTGAAAGTAACAAGTTTACATGGCTATGGGAAAATAGCAGAGCTGCAGCATAATTGGATCATTCTTCCCAAGAGGGCCCAAACACAATGGGCTCAGTGACTCCAGCTGTACTGTATCATTCTGTGGTTCGATGACACAGGATTTTCAAACAATAATTAATGAACATAAATGTGTTCAAAGCTTTACCATATTTGAAGAGCATTCTTTTGAATATATAATCACTGTAATAGTAATACCCCAGGAAAAAAAATTACTATTATACTACAGATATGCTAAATAATATGATACTTTGATTCTGCAGTTTTCCTTTCATTTGTCAGACCATAAGAAATATGAACAGGAGCAGGCCATTCAGCTCCTCAAGTTTGCTCCACCATTCAGTAGCACCATGGCTGATTCGACATTCCTCATTTCCTGCTCTGTCCCAGTAACCCTTTATTTCTCTACTGATCAAGAATCTCTCTATCTCTCAGTCTGAAATATACCCAAGTGCTCGGCTCCCACAGCTTCATGTGCCAAGGAGTTGAAAAGACTAATAACACAAAAGAAATTCCTCCTCACCTCAGTCTTAAATTGGCACCCCTTCATTGAGATTATGCCCTCTGTTCCTAGACTTTCCAAGGAGGGGAAACATCCTCTCAACATCTCCCCTGACTCAGCAAACCCGTTAGGAATCTATATGTTTCAATGAGATCACCTCTCATTCTTCTAAACTCCAGAGGGCACAGTCCCAACAGGTTTAGCCTTTGCTCATAAGGCAATGCCTCCAGAATGGGGATTGCTCTACTGCCAGCAATGAAATGATATCATTTCTTAAATAGGGGGACCAAAAACCGCTGGAAGTACTCCAGATGTGCTCTCAACAGCTCCTTGTACAGTTGCAGTAAGACTTCCTTACTCTTATACTATAACCCTTGAAATAAGGTCCAACATTACACTAGCGTTCCTGATTGCCTGCTGCTTCGATCTCCTCGCTTTCTGTGTTTCCTGTACAACTACCTCCAAGTCACTGTGTGGCAGCTTTCTGTAGTCCATTGCAAGGGAACTCATGTTAATTTGGAAAATCACCATAAATATTAGCATTCAAGGCACTTTTTGCAAGTTTACTATTTTCCCAAGGACAACTTAGTGATCTGGCTTTCAAATTTAACGTAACTACAAAAGTATATTGGGGGCAGCATGGTGGCTCAGCAATTAGCATTTTCAGGTGACTGGCTGCACAGAGTCTGCACATTCTCCCTGTGTCTGCATGATTTCCTCCGGATGCTTCTGTTTCCTCCTGCAATAAACATGTGCAAGTTAGGTGGATTGGCCACGCTATATTTTCCCATGGTATCCAGGGATGTGCAGACTGGGTGGGTTAGCCAAAAAGATATGCAGGGTTACAGAGATGAGGTAGGAGGGTGGATCATGGGCATGATGCTCTTCAGAGGGTTGGCATAGTCCTGTTAGGCCGAACGGCCTGCTCCCACACTATTAGGGAGTCTATGATTCTACATAATTATCCAGTTTTACATACTCTTAATGAAAGAGTGATCCAGTAAGTTTATGAAGGAATTAAAACTACACTTGCACTCCAATACATTGCGTAGGAGGATACTGTTTGTCAGATATAAATGTTTTATAAACGTACCTTGACGAGCAGTTCGACCACTTCTGTGTGAACCAGGCCAAGTACTGGCTCACTATTTACATGTGTTATCAGATCACCAGCCTTTAATCCTGCAGTGTGAGCTGCACTTCCTTCTTCAACATTCTAGTGGCCAAAAATAAAGAGAAACAATGAGTTAATTTTTTGTTAACAATCAAAATGTGAACATATACACTGCATTGTCTCACACACACTTACCCAAACAATGTGATGGAGCGTATAAACATCACTATCCCCCATGTAGACTCTAATGGCTCGGAGTGTGAAGCCATATTTCTTTCCTGAACTGTAGATAATTATAGGAGGCTTCGGACTTCCAGAGCTCGTGGAAGAATCCCGACTCGGTGAGGAATCTCGTGACGAAGGGTCAGAAGAAAGAGAATGTGGGGAGATTGGACTTGCCAATGGAGAAGCACCGAAAACATCTAAAATGAAAGGGCACAGTGAAATGAACCTTTCAGGTCTCTGGTTAGCTGCTGGCTGAATATGTCAGAAAACAAAAGCTATAAGACCTGGAGTATCGATTTTAACGATCGACATTAAACATCAAGAAGGGTATAATGTCAGGGGTCTAATAATCCAGAATACCAGTTCAACAGTCTAGGGTCATGAGGTTGAACCCCTGGTGAAGTCTGAATTCCAAGTGTCATAAAAATACCCTGGTTCACTAAAGTCCTTTAGGAAAGGAAGTCTGGCATCCTTAAGTGGTCTGGTTGTGTCTTCAGACCCACAGCAATGTGGTTGACTCTTAACTGATGAATGAATTAAAAAAAACCTGAACACTCTGAACTAGATTTTAACTGTGCAGTGGGTTTTGGGACATAAAGCTTGCCAAATGCTCGAAATATCAGACGGCTAGCCCAGTACAAGTGTAAGGTAGGTCAGCTGCAGACTAACTAGGGACCATCATCCCCTGTGGGGGTAGGGAAGACAGGTGGTCTGTTCCTGGGCCAGGGTGGGTTGGGGAAGGGGCGTATTATCTGAAAACATGTCCTTGGAAATTATGATTGTAGAGGTTAAAGTTCCTAGCACTGATCTTTAGGATGGCAGTCAGCATAGACCACGTGATGCTCTTCATAAATAGAAAATCAGGTGGAACTTGTTCACCTTCTCACCTCAACTGGAGCAAGAGATTTATTACTTTCAAGAATTTGCACTTAAGCAACTTTAAACTTTAATCACAGGACATTATTTGGTTCTGATTTTGTTCTATTGTGTGTTCCATTAATGAAACGCTTAGTCACTTGATTAAAACATTAATCGAAATGCAATCCTCATGTGTTATCAAAGTAAACTGAATCGCAAGGTCCACTTGAACAGGTCATGTTCAGACTTCTTGCTCTGCATTCTAATTTACCATAGATGTGATAAAATACTTAGTCAGCTTCAGAGTACATTTAACATTCATAGAAACCAGGCAGTACTAGAGGCAAACTGACCAGTTTCTGCGAAGGACCTACAAAACCGATTGATGATGTTCAAGGGGAAGCTACCATTAATCATTCACTCGAACTAAGCTGCCCAGGTAACCATTACTGGACTGACACCCTGTGTAAAAATATCTGCAAAAAGACACAAAGGGCTGAATCGACGATGTGCCTAGGTGATTCTCCCCCTACTCATCTCCCCTCCCTAAAAACAAACACAAAGTCCAATAGGAAATGTAATCTAAATGAATGACGAGCACAGCTATCATTACTTCTTGCTTCTTGTATCACTTCCAAGACAGTAATGAATTTAAACATTTTTGCCCATGCCATCTTCAGTAGCATTGCTTGAGTTATTGTTATTTCAATACACCCAGAAGCGTATTAATTACACATAAAACTTCAGTTGTGCTTATTAGCAACCCTAATCACAGCTTTCTGTAATATGCAAGAAAACACATACATCACCAAATCTTAAATCCTCATTACATGCTTGCCACAGTGACAAATTTTAATTTGGTTCCTAATTAAGCTTTGCTACAGTTTGCAGAGGCACAAAACTTGAAAGAATTACCAATTAAAGCATCTACTTTACAAACATAAAAATGAACTGTGGTGTCTTTTTTCATTAAAAATGCAGAAATACTGTTTCGAACATTGTTGGGCTGCACACTAGCATTGGGTCTTGGTAAATAATATGCTTGATGTAAATGTGTCATTGTCTATAGACAGGCAGACTCATAAAACCGCAGGTTGTTTAGTAAATGAGCTAAAAGGAATGAACTGTCAATATGTCTAACCTGAACAAAAAACCAATGTCCCTCAAAGGTCTGAGAGATGGGTTGAGAACAATCAAGGTCCATGGAGTATATTGAGTCTTTTAAAAGCATGGGACAAAACAAGAGGGGGTTTCGGAACACATGGTAGACAGTGTGGCTCCACGCTCAATATACAAGAGGGATGTTGGGCAGATCTGCTCCTGAATCACTCAGAATTCATCCATTGCGTGTGACCAATCAGACAGAAGTCACCTCCATCAATCTGAAGAATTGATCAGCCTCAGCTGCAACTGGGAGAGAACCAGCCTGTGCTCAGAGTCGGGTGGTGAGTGGTGTAGGAGTCAACAAGTCCGGAGCAAGCAGGGATGGGGACAGGAAATCAGACCACCAAGCAGGTGAGTGAGGTTGCTCAGCAAAGCCTGAGAGATTAGGGCTTGAGGCGAGGAAATAAGACCAAGGGCCTAGGGATGAAATGTGCATGCATAGTATAGAGGACATGCAGAGATAGGGGAGAGGAAGAAACTGAGGTGGAGGGTGAGGCGAGGAAGAAAGGCATAAGAGAATTGCAGTGGGGGAGATGACAGCAGCCATTGGAAGATTAGGACCTGCCAACAGAGAAGAGTTATAGGAGGAGAGGCACTGCGGGGAATGGAGAAGCTGCAGAGTAGGAGACAGGAGTTGCAAATGGTGGAGAGAGAAGAGAAATTGCAAAAGGTGGGGTGGAACAGCTACAACGGGTGTAGGAGCAAGATCTGTAAACAAGGGGAAAGTGAAGAGTGGCTACGAAGAGGGGTGGGACAAAGGGACACAAAGGGTTGAGGAACAAAGGTTGCAACAACAGTGATGGGCTGTGAAAGTTGGACAAGGTCTGAATCGGCAGATAATAACCTTCACACCACACAAATGGCAACCTATAAGCATTTCCAATGAGAAACAATCTAGCCACCACTCCTTGACATTCAGTGGTGTTACCATTACTGAATCTCCTACTATCAACATCCTGAGGGTTACGATTGACCAGAAACTCAACTGAACTCAGCATATAAACACAGTCACTACAACAGCAGGCCAGAAACAAGGAAGACTGCAGCAGGAAGACTCCCCAAAGCCTGTCCATCATCTACAAGGCACAAGTCAGGAGTGTGATGGTATACAGAGAAAAAAGAACAAAGATAAAGAAAATTACAGCACAGGAACAGGCACTTCGGCCCAAGCCTGCGTCAATCCTGTGCAACTGTAACACGACCTGCCAACTCTTGTACTCAATACCCTGTACGATGAATGAAAGCATGCCGTATGCCTTCTTGACCACTCTATCGACCTGCGTTGCCACCTTCAGGGTACAATGGACCCGAACACCCAGATCTCTCTGACCATCAATTTTCCCCAGGGCTTTTCCACTTACCACATCGTTCGCTCTTGAATTGGATCTTCCAAAATGCATCACCTTGCATTTGCCTGGATTGAACTCCATCTGCCATTTCTCCGCCCACCTCTCCAATCTATCTACATTATACTGCATTCTCCAACAGCCCCCTTCACTATCAACCAATCTTAGTGTCATCTGCAAACTTGCTAATCAGACCATCTATACCCTCCTCCAGATCATTTATGTATATCTCAAACAACAGTGGTCCTAACACAGATCCCTGTGGAACACCACTGGTTACAGCTCCCCATTTTGAGAAACTCCCTTCCATGACAACTCTGTCTCCTGTTGCCCACCATTTCTCTATCCATATAGCTAGTACAGCCTGGACCCCATGCAACTTCACTTTCTCCATTAGCCTACCATGGGGAACCTTATCAAACACCTTACTGAAGTCCACGTATATGACGTCCACAGCCCTTCCCTCATCTATCAACTTTGTCACTTCCTCAAAGAATTCTATCAAGTTGGTAAGACATGATCTTCCCTGCACAACGTCATGTTGCCTATCACTAATAGGCCCATTTTCTTCCAAATGTAAATAGATCCTATCCCTCAGTATCTTCTCCAGCAGCCTCCCCACCACTGACGTCAGGCTCATTGGTCTCTAATTATCTGGATTATCTTTGCTACCGTTCTTTAACAAGGGGACAACATTAGCAATTCGCCAGTACTCTGGGACCTCACCTGTGCTCAAGGATGCTGCAAAGATATCTGTTAAGGCCCCAGCTATTTTCTCTCTCGCTTCTCTCAATGACCAGGGATAGATCCCATCCGGACCTAGGAATTTGTCGATCCTAATGCCTTTTAAAATACCCAACACTTCCCCCCACCTTCTGCTGACTTGACCTAGAGTAATCAAACATCTATCTCTAACCTCAACATCTGTCATGTCCCTCTCCTCAGTGAATACCAATGTAAAATACTCATTAAGAATCTCACTCATATTCTCTGACTTTTCGCATAACTTCCCTCCTTTGTCCTAGAGTGGGCCAACCCTTTCTCTAATTACCGTCTTGCTCCTTATGTATGGATAAAAGGCTTTGGGATTTTCCTTAACCCTGTTTGCTAAAGATATTTCATGACTCCTTTTGGCCCTCTTAATTCCTCGTTTCAGATTGGTCCTATTTTCCAGATGTTCTTCCAAACCTTCGTCTGTTTTCAGTTGTCTAGACCTTATGTATGCTTCCTTATAACTCTTTGCTAGTCTCTCAATTTCACCTATCATCCATGGTTCCCTAATCTTGACCTTTCTATCCCTCATTTTCACAGGGACATGTCTGTCCTGCACTCTAATCAACTTCTCTTTAAAAGCCTCCCACATATCAAATGTGGATTTACCCTCAAACAGCTGCTCCCAATCCACATTTCCCAGCTCCTGCCGAATTTTGTTGTAGTTGGCCTCCCAATTCAGCACTCTTCCTTTAGGACCGCTCTATCAGTATTCTAAAAACTAGGGAATTATGATCACTATTCCTAAAGTAATCCCCTCCTGAAACTTCAACCACCTGGCCGGGCTCATTTCCCAACACCAGGTCCAGTATGGCCCCTTCCCGAGTTGAACTATTTACATAGTGCTCTGGAAAACCATCCTGGATGCTCTTCACAAATTCTGCTCTATCTAAACGCCCAACACTAAGTGAATCCCAGTCATTGTGGGGAAAATTAAAATCTCCCATCACCACCACCCTGTTGCTCCAACATCTTTCCATAATCTGTCTACATATTTGTGCCTCTATCTCACGCTCGCTGTTTGGAGGCCTGTAGTTCAGCCCGAACATTGTTACCACACCCTTCCTATTTCTGAGCTCTGCCCATTTTACCTCACTGCTCAAGTCCTCCATAGTGCCCTCTCTTCAGCACAGCTGTGATATCCTCTTTGATCAGTAATGCAACAGTTCCACCCTTTTACTTCCCTCTCTATCCTGCCTGAAGCCTCAATATCCTGGGATATTTAGTTGCCAATCTTGCCCTTACCTCAACCAAATTTCAGTAATAGCAATAACATCATACTCCCATGTAATAGCCCAAGCCCTACGTTCGTCTGCCTTACCTACTATACTTTTCGCATTGAAACAAATGCACCTCAGGCCACCTGTTGCTTTGTGTTCATCATCTGCTCTCTGCCTACTCTTCCCCTTAGTCACACTGACTTCATTACCTAGTTTTTTTACAGGCTTTAGTTACAGCCTCCTTACTGTCCACTAACCTCCTCATTTGGTTCCCATCCCCCTGCCACATTAGTTCAAACCCTCTCCAAAAACATTAGCGAAAGCAGCCCCTAGGACATTGGTTCCAGTCCTGCCCAGGTGTAGACCATCCGATTTGTAATGGTCACACCTCCCCCAGAACTAGTCCCAATATCCCAAACATCTGAACCCCTCTATCCTGCACCATCTCTCAAGACACTCATTTATCCTGCCTATTCTTTCCTTTCTACTCTGACTAGCACGTGGCACAGGTAACAATCCTGAGATTACAACCTCTCAGGTCCTACTTTTTAAACTTGGGTCCTAACTTCCTGAATTCTGCTTGTAAGACCTCCCCACAAGTCGGGTATACTCCCCATTTGCCTAGATAAGTGCAGCTCCAAGCACTCAAGAATCCAGGGCAAAACAGCCCATTTGACTAGCTTCACATACACGTGCGTCCGCTCCTTCCACCACCTATGCTCAGTAGCAAGTGTGTAAAATCTTCAAGATGCACTGCAGAAATTCACCAAAGATCCTCAGGCAGCACCTTCCAAACCCACAACCACTTCCATCTAGAAGGACAAGGACAGCAAATATGTAGGAACATAGTTACCTACAAGTTCCCCTCTGAGCCACTCACCATCTGACGTGGAATTATATCACTGTTCCATTCACTGTCGCTGGAATTCCCTCCCTAATGGCATTGGGGATCAACCTCCACCAAATGGACTGCAACAGTTCAAGATTGCAGTTCAACAATACCTTCTCAAGGGCAATTAGGGACAGGCAATAAATGCTGGCCAGCCAGCATCACCCACATCCCTCTAACAAAAAAAAACATTTCAACTGTGGAAAAAGAAATAGAGTTAATGTTTTGAGTTTGATATGACCCTTATGTTCTGAAGAGTCTGGCTGGACTCAATGTTAGCTCTCTTCTTTCTCCACAGATGCTATCAGAATTGCTAAGTTTCTCCAGCACTTTGTTTTTATTTCAAATTTCCAGTATTTGCAATATTCTGGTCAGTGTTGCAAGGTCAATACCCTGGAATTCCCTTCCTACAGGTCAACCCACAGCATGAGGCTGCAGCAGTTCAAGGAGGCAGCTCATCACCACATTCTCAAGGGCAACTAGGGACAGGCAATAAATATTGGCCAACCAGCAACTTCCATATCCCACCAATGAATTTATAAAATGGGTCTACAAAATATGAGAAATGGCAGCAAAAGTTGGGGGAAGAGGCTGGGGATCACTTAGAGTTCTCAACAAAGGAACAGCCACCTTACTGGAAACAGGAAAACAGAAGAATTGAATTATTTGAAATATAATGAGGAATTTCTGGATGAAGACTACAGGAATTCACAAGCTGTTACAGGAGAGGAAAATGTAGTGGATGCTACTGAAATGAACTGAATTGCACAATTTAATGTTGAATATTTTTATTTCACAAGGGTTTGCATTTACAGGTATTTGTATTATCACAGCTGAAAGTATCTTCTATATTGTGAATTTACTTTAAGGTGTACTGACTGCATTAATGGATTAGCTGCGATTTCGCCATGCTGCAGAAAGCATGTTTGAGGTGATAGTTTTTGTGTGCAGAGCTGTGTCGGCCATTTACTAAGAAAAACATTTGTTGCTAATTTATGTTTGTTGTTTTGTGCTGATTTAAATGCAGTGTCTAGGAAATTAACATTTCCTTGTGTGTTGTGGCTTTAGATTTAATGGAGCAGTGATTATTATTAAACTTGTTGATACATTCTTCTAATTCAGTTTCTGCACAAGTCCAAATCCTGCATACGTCAGCACAAACATAGAAGGTATGGTTATAAAGTCGTTACCTCCTCTCAGCTCCCATCAGGTTTTAGGCTGGGTTTCTGGGGGAGTTCAGCAATGTAAATACTGTAAAACGTAAAGCAGAAATAGCTTGATTCTCGCTAGGTGCAAATGGTCATTGCCTGGTATTTATGTGGCACAAATGTTACTTGCCATGCGTCAGCAGAAACCTAAGTACAGTCCAGGTCTTGCTACATGTGGGCAGAGATTTCTTCAGTTTCTTGAGTTTTTGTGAGTGCCATTGAACTCCTACAGCAAATGTCCAAATTAACTTGAAAGCATGGACTAAATAGTTTAGAAAGATGAAACATCAAAATTTAAATTGGCTTATTTTGTGGATATAATGAATGCTTACCCTGAAAGGTACAAATATGAAGAGCAGAGAATGGCAATCTTATTTGTGCTGAGGCACATGTCTTAATGGCTTTTATATTACATTAGCAGCAAATTGTTTGCCCAGAGCTTTAATATAGGATGTCAAAAAAATGAATCATAAGATTCAACGCTCTTGCAAAAGAGATCACCTCGAAACTGCGAAATATTAATTGCAACATATTCAATTAATTATATCATTTATTCTTGGAAATTGTTCTTGAAATAGTTTTATGGTGGATCTTGTTAAAACATGCTCATCTACGTAAACCTTTTGAGGTGGTTTATGGTACCAATTATATTTAGAGAGCTATGTACTACTAAATTCGCTGCGTGTTTTCTATGTGCTGTTACTGATTGTCATACCTGCAGGGATCATGAGCGAAAGAGCAGTGGCAGAGGCTGATTTCATCACTTTCCTGGTTCGTTCTTTCTCTGTACTTTCTAATCGCTGACGGGCTAGCTGTGGAACATTGTCACTTGCAGTCTTTGATGAAATATCTGTACTTTCCACACTGTCACTCCTGGTGTTAATCTGATCCAGATGTTCAGAAAAACTGCCAACTGTTCAAAAGTAAATGCATTCAATCAGTATTTCCCCATTTCATCAGACATTCTTTTTAACTGCCACATACAAGTACAAAAGTTAAAATATTACACAAATCCCAACATCTAACAGCAAAGGCTGGCAGTCTCACTGGTCTGCAAAAATCTAAATAGCAATATCTCAAAATGAATTGAAAATCAGCTTATATTACAGTGACATTCATCGTTCTACTTCTCCTTTCTCCAAATGGAATTAATATAACAATCTCAGAAAGTACCAGAGGACCAGCTTCTGTGAAAATTTAATGTATATGGGACAAGAGAAGACAACTAAGGTAATGCTTATAAAAAAAATTTACATGAAGTAGTTACATTGTCTCCTATACTGGAATGTTTCACTAATTAGAAACTGAAACAAACATTATTTTGCTGCCCTAATTTAAAGATTTTATACATTACAGAAACTAGTGAGCTCGGGGGAGTGTCGTGTCACACTGGGGAAATAAGTCAATATTTAGATAACCTAGCAAATTGCAAGCGATTTAATTTCAAATCACAAGCTGCAAAAAAGAAAGGGAGTTGTGCAGTTTAATAGAATTATAGAGTCACGCAGCACAGAACAGACCCTTTGGTTCAA
The DNA here is from genome assembly GCF_030684315.1 of Stegostoma tigrinum. Taxonomy (NCBI): domain Eukaryota; kingdom Metazoa; phylum Chordata; class Chondrichthyes; order Orectolobiformes; family Stegostomatidae; genus Stegostoma; species Stegostoma tigrinum. Next base: position 110,613,978 of record NC_081356.1, read on the forward strand.
CTAGTCCACACTAACCAGCTTTCTCAAATTAAACTTATTCCATTTGCGTGCTTTTGACCCCTATCCCTCTAAACCTTTCCTATCCATGTACCTGCCCAAATATTTTTTAAATGTTGTAACTGAACCTGCATCTACTACTACTTCTGCAGTTCATTCAATATAAGTACTACCCTCTGTGTGAAACAGTTGCCCCTCAGGTAAAGTCACCCTTCGATCTCCGGGGCAAAGAAAAGTTCCAGCCGATCCACCCTCTCCAATCTCAGTAACCTCCTTGTAAATCTCTTGTGCACCATTTCCAATTTAATAAAATCCATCCTACACCAGGGCAACCAGAACTATATGCCGTACTCCAAAAGCGGCCCCACCAACATCCTGTACAGCCGCAACATGACAATGCTCTGATCAATGAAAGCAAGCATGTCAAATATCTTCTTCACCGCCCTGTCTATCATTGACATCACTGTTAAGGAACTGTGTCTGAATCCCTAGGATCTCTCTGCTTAACAACACTCCCCAGGCCCAGCATTAACTATATAAGTCCTGCCCCGGTATGTCTCACCAAAATGCAACACATCCCATTTATCTGAATTAAACTCTACCTGCCACTCCCCAGCCCACTGGCCCAGCTGATCAAGGTCCCACTGCATTCTTAGATAACCCTCTTCACTGCCCACTATATCACCAATCTTGCTCTCATCCAAAACTTACCAATCAGGCTTCCTCCTCATCCAAATCACTTTGGTCAATGACAAACTGTAGACCCAGCAATGACCCTGTAGAACACTGCTGGTCGTAGGCCTCCAGTCCAGAAGACAATCTTCTACCACCATCCTCTGTCTCTTACCATCAAGCCAAATTGTATCCACTTCGCAAGGTCTCCCTGAATCCCTTGTGATCTCACTTTACTAAGCAGTCTACCATGCAAAACCTTGTCAAAGGCCTTGTTAAAGTCCATGTAAACAACACCTACTGCTCCACCTTCATCTGTCTCCTTGGTAACATCCTCAAAAAACCCGTATCAAGTTTGTGAAAAATGATTTTCCACGCACAAAGCGGACTCTCTCTAATCAGTCCTTCCACTCCAAATTTTGTCTTTCAGGATCCCTTCCAATGACTTATCCACCATTGATGTCAGGCTCACTGGTTGATACTTCCCTGGCTTTTCTTTGCAGCCTTTTTAAATAAAGGACCTTGGAATTTAATCTTTACACATTTTAAGACCTCTAGTACCCCCTCAGTAATGTGGGCTGTTCTCAAGATATCATTATTTCCCCAAGCTCCCTAGCTTCCATGTCTTTTTTCACTACAAATACTGACACAAAATATACAGTCAGTTACCCATCTCCTGCAATTTCGTACAGAGACGGCACGTCTCTTTAAAGGAGCCCTATTCACTCCCTTGTTGTTCCTTTGCCTTTAACGTACCTACAGAATTTCTTCGGATTCTCCTTAACCTTATCTGCCGAAGCTATCTCATATATCCCTTTTGCTCTCCTGATTTCCCTCTTAAGAATGCCTCTGCTCTCATACTCTGCAAGAGATTCACTTGATCTGTACCTGGCATATTTGATTTGTTATTATTATTGTACTGAGATACTGAAATGAGCATTGTTTTGCAAGCTCTTCAGGTAGATCATACCATACAAAGTGCATCAGGGTGGCAGAACAGAGTGCAGAATGTACGGCGACAGTCACAAAGAATGTCCGGAAGGAAAGAACAGATATTTATGAAGGCCATTCACAAGTCTGATAACAATGGCAAAAAAGCTGTTCTTGAATCTGTTCATACGTGTATTTAAACTTCTATATCTTCTGACCAATGGAACAGGATGGCAGTGTAATCAGGATAGATTATATTGGCTGTGTTCCTGAGGCAGCAGGAAATATTGACAGAGTGAACGGATGGGAGGCTGGTTTGCGTGATGAACTGGGCTGTATCAGAGATAATGGGAATTGCAGATGCTGGAGTTATCTTGGAATCTCCAGCATCTGCAGTTCACAATATCTCTGATACAATTTTAACCTCACTGCAAAGCCTCTTCCAGGGATGCCTAACCTGAAGAAGTTACCCTCGTCCCTCCGGACAAACCTCGGGATCTCTCTCCCACTGCAACTCTTGTCCCCCGCTCTCCCTATTTATTTCAGAACCCTCTCCCCCTCCCCCTCTTCTGGAGGGTCTAGGCCCAAAACGTCAGCTTTTGTGCTCCTAAGATGCTGCTTGGCCTGCTGTGTTCATCCAGCTACACACTTTGTAATCTCGGATTCTCCAGCATCTGCAGTTCCCATTATCTCAATAACCAGCTCCTTCGTTTTGCTGACATTGCTGGGATTGTCATCTTTCCATCATGCTAAGTACCGTATCTCCTTTCCTGTACACTGTCTCATCATTGTTTGAGATCCAATCTACAATAGGGTTGTGTCGTCAGCAAATTTGTAAATGGATTTGGGGTGGAATTTGGCCACCCAGTTGGAGCATATAAGAACTAAAGTAGGGGGCAGACCACGCAGTCTTGAGAGGCAATGGTGTTGAGGATTTTCATGGAGGTGTTGTTGTTGTTGCCTATTCTAACTGATTGCGGTCTATGGGTCAGGAAGTCAAGGATCCAGTTAGAAGCAGGAGTTGAGGCCTAGATCTTGGAGATAAGTTTATTTGGAATTGTGGTGAAGAAGGCAGAGCTGATGCCAGTAAGTAGAAGCGTGATGTTGGTATACTTGTTGTCCAGATATTTCAGGGATGAGTGCAGGGTTAGGGACATGGTATCTCCTATGGACCTGTTCTGCTGTTAGGTAAATTGCAAAGGGTGAAGGCAGTGTAGGGGGCTGGAGTTGATGTGCGTCATGACTAACCTCTCAGACACTTCATAATGACGGAGGTAGGAGCCACCGGGCAGTAGACATTGAGGTAGACTTCATGATATTTCTTTGGCAATGGAACGATGGTGTTCTTCTTGAAACAGGTGTGGACTTCAGATCAGAGTAAGGAGATGTCAGCGAATACTCCTGCCAACTGTTACACACATATACCTCCTTCGTCTTCTTCACCACAGCCATAATATCTCTAGTCATCCAGTGCCTCTCCTCCGACCAGCCTTGCCCTTTACTCTCATATGAGCATACTTTCTCTGAACTCTCATCCTCTCAATTTTGAAAGCCTCCCACTTGCCAGATGTCCCTTTACCTCTGAAATAACCTACCCCAAAAAAATTTTGAAAGTTCCTATCAAATACTGTCAAAACTGGCCGTGCTCCAATTTAACACTTTAACTTTTATACAAGGTCTATGCTTTTCCATAAATGTTCTAAAGCTAACAGAATTATGATCACTGGTCCCAAACTGCTCTCCCACTAACACCTCAGTCACTTGCATTGCCTTATTTCCCAAGAGAAGGTCATGATCTCTCAAGTTATTGATCAGTAGGTGTGTGAAGAATCCAGTGGGGAATGACAAGCAATAATTTAAGGTCTCACCAGTGATAACCGATGTCTAGAATAAATAGAATACAATTCTGTAATTCTTCTTGAGATGCACAGGAATGTGGACCTATAATGTTGACTGACATTCAGGATTACATGAAAGGATTCTGAGAGATTTGAACAACATTAGGCCGAAAGGAACCTCACAGATTTCTATTTTGTACCTGGAAGGAGTATAGTGAAAAGGAGATGAGGGTGACAGAGTTAATAGACTTGGTGAAACCCTCACTGACCCCACTAACATTTAGAGTATTGAATAAGTAGTGAATACATGGCATAGTGAAGTACTGTAGTCTGAGGAAGGGTCACTCAACCCGAGAAGTTAACTCTGATTTCTCTCCTAGATGCTGCCAGACCTGCTGAGCTTTTCCGGCAATTTCTGTTTTTGTTTCTGATTCACAGCATCCACAGTTTTTTCCATTTTCAATGTTCTGGGCATCAAATCCCATCCAGACAGATGGTAGAATTTGAATTCAATAAAAATCTAAGAGCCTACAAACAGAAAGAGCATGTACGCCCAACAAAATAGGTGACAACCATCTGGTGGTTTGAAACCCTTATCATTCAGAGTTAAAATTTAAACAATGCCTTGCAGTTAACTGTCAGTGTTTAGGTGCATTCTCCATGGCGACACCTCTATCACAGTCCATTTGTCAACCAACTCTGCCCTCATGCAGTATAAAGTGGGTTAGCCCTTTGAAGGGGCATTCTTGAAAATTATTCACGAGGCAAAAAGCTTTGTTTAAATATATCTATCTTTTTTCAGCTATATTCGGGAAGCATGTCCTGGTGTCAGTTTTAAAGAACAAAATCCTTATCCTGATCCCATGGCCCTCACTTCCAGATATCCAATCGGTGAAACAGCCTTTCAGCACCTACCCTTTCAGTGAGACCATCTCTCACTCTTCTCAACCTCAGGAGGGACAGACCCATTTTATTCAATTATTTCCCATAGAACAACCAGCTCCTTGTCGGAAGCAATCTAGTGAACCTTATTTGCACCAACTCCAAGCAAAGTGTGTACTTCTGTTGGGGTGGGGGTACAATGTTAACACTGTATACCGTAGTCCAGGTGCAGTCCCACCAAAATCCTGTACAATTCTAACAAGACCTCCCTATTCTTGCTTATAACACCAAGGGAGGAAAAACTTATTAGGAGGCTGTATAACAAAGATTCATTTGATTGATTCCTGGAATAACAGGGGTGCCTATGATCAAAGGCTGGAAAAACTGGATCTATACTTTCTGGAGTTTTGAAGAATGAAAAATAAATGATTTCATACAAGATTTCAAACAGACTCAGCAGGATCGACAGAGAGGTAGTTACACTTGGTTCAGGAATCCAAAACGCCATGGGCACATTCTCAGGCTAAAGGGTCGAATCATTTAGAACTGAGATGAGGAGAAATTTCTTGACTGAAAGCACTGCTAGGTGTTTGTTTTTTTTATCCCAGTGAGTGTTATTGTCCTATGTTGGGGTATAGTTAGGGTTGAAATGAACAGATTTTTGATCATTCAGGGAATCAGGAGATATGGAGGGCAGGCACAAAACTAAAGTTGAAGTAATAGATCAACCATGGTCGTGTTTAATGGCACAGAGAGTTTCAGGGACCTTTTACTTTTAATGCTTTTTCTTCATACAATTTTATTCTTTTGAAGATCCTCCAGAACACTAATGATAGTTCGTGACTGTCCCATACAACTTAGAGGGTTTGTGTATGGGAGTTACTCATTGAATGGGCATGTCAGGTACACATCTCCTTTTCACCTTGATCTTACCTCATGCTTTTTCACATATTCTTCTCAAAATGTACTGGTCATTAATGTGAGGGTGGAAAACTAGAAATGGGGCTAAAATATTAATTACCAAAATGACTACTTATATCATAACTTCTCAGAATTTAAATGATTTGGCAAGTATTCTATATGCAAAACAAACTACATAAAATAGAATTTTTAACTGTTCATTAATTTCTAGTTCTTTGATGCTAACACATTTTGTACTCATTAGCAGTTCTGATGACTAGTTGATCGGAATAGAAGCAGCCAGAGTGATTGGGTTCATGACATGTTGTGAAATTGAAGTCAACCTGCCAATGGCCAGACAAGTTCCTGTCTTGTTGTAAAAATGTCGTCTGGCCTTCAGGGAAAGGCTTAAACGGCTCTGGTCTATTGGACACGTGATTCTACTTTCACATTGTCTGGGTGCCTCTCGAGTTCAAATATTTCTCTTTAAAAAGTTGTACCTGAAAGAGTTGAGCTACTGATGGTGCTGGGAGTGGTTGCATCAATCTCATCCTGAGATGTCCCTATGGAAAATATGATCTTGTCCTGGTCCCTGTGAGAGTCTTCCTGGGACAAGGACTCATCGTCCTCAGCGGAAATTGCAAAGCTTGGGAGCATCCCAGAACGCTGGTAACAGCTGCTGTTCTCACTACTTGGCGTTTGGGTTAGAGACAGGTGTTGCCTGAAGGTGGCAAAAACACAACACATCATGTTCTAATAATACAGGACATCTGTACAATGTCTGGAATTGTGTCCTTTGTATTAATATTTAAAAAGCCAATCAGAAAATTTTATATCCGGTTTCTAAAATCTGCAAGTGAGATTTACATTTGTGAGAATGGCTGGGATTAGACCTCAAAACACAGGAACAAAAGTAGGGCCATTCTGCCCTTCAAGTCTGATTTCTCCTTCAACAAACCATTCCTCATCTGATCATTCTCAACTCCACTTTGCTGCCTTTTTCCCCATAATCCTTGATTCCTTTACCGATTAAGAATCTGTCTATCTCAGCCCTGAATATACTTAATGCTCCATCCTCAACAGCTCTCTGTGATAAATATTTCCACAGACTCATTACCCTCAGAGAAGAAATTCTTCCTCGCCTGTTTTATATGGGCGACACTTTACTCTGAGGTAATACCCTCTGCTTATAGCCTCTCCCAATCTATCCTGTCAGGCCCACTCAGAATCTTATATATCTAAATCAGGTCACCTCTAGTGCTTCTAAATTCCAAAAAGTACAGGCCCAACTGTACTCAACCTCTCCTCATAAGAAAATCCCTCCATGTCCATGATGAACCTTGTGAATTCAAAGAGAAAAGTGAATATTGTGAATATTGAAATCGAAAGTAATTGATTTTGAAATACAGATTAGAGCGATCAAATTTGTAAGGTGTTTTCTTTCGTTCCTGAGAAATGGAGTAATACCAGAAATATGTGCGAGGTTTCTTTCATCTGGGAGATGGTATTTCGGGGAGGTCATTCTCACCAAAGGAGCAAGTCTTTTATATACCACCTGCCAATTAATCTATCCCAATCCATTCATAGATCAAGTCCTCCTCATGGCTTGCTTTCCTACATACCCTTCTACTGTTAACAAATCTGCCTACAAAACACTGTCTCCCATTGTGCAGGTTATTAACATAGTTTAAAAATATTTGAGGTCCCAATACTGATCCCCACTGAATTCCACTAGTTGCATTTTATCACATGGAAATAAATATTCACTCTGGCTCTGTTTCCTGTGAAGTGGCCAATCCTCTATTCATGCAACATTTGGCATATCCATCACAATGAACTCTTACCTTGTGAAGCAACCTTTGTTATTGCACCTGATCAAATTTTTGGAAATCCACTTGCATTACATCCCATTGTTTCTCTTGGTACTCCCTCAAAGAGCTCGAATAAATTTCTCAAACATGATTTCTCTTTCACAGACCCCTTCAACTCTACAGGATTATATAATGATTTTGCTTCTACTTCTTTAATCATGGAATCTAGTGGTCTTTCAATGACAGATGTTAGATTAACTGGCCTGAAGTTTTCTGCTTCTTTTCCCTCCTTTCCTGAATAGAAGGGTCATATTGATGATTTTCCAATTCAGTGTGATCTTTGGCCATCAAATTCAGGGAACTCATAAGCTTTTAGGGGCAGGAGGTTTCCTAGTACGATCACTCTAGCATTCACGATTGTTTTAGGTCCATGGAGGTGTGTGTGGAGGGTGGAGTGGGTAGGATTCCTATGGTGGTTCAGGATTTTTAGTGACCAATATTTGATCACTGAAGTGCTGTTTCTCACCAGGTCTCCATTTTGAAGTTGGTGAGGTGAGTTCAGGCCAGTGGAAATTGGTTGGGAGGTCAACCTGCTTGGGCTTCTGATGGGGTGGAAGGGAGCAAGAGGAGACATTTATCTTAAGGACTCCCTTTCCACATTCAGTGCCCAGCTTCCTTGCCACCTCCTTTCTTTCTAACCTCCTTAAATGTGCAATACATCTGCAGATTTCATATCCAACTTTTCACTGCTTTGCAATCAGTGCTGCATTCTGTGGTTTTAATCTACTTTTATTTTACTAACTGAGGTGTCGGTTACACTGTACAATCTAAAACTATCTGAAACTCAATAAAAAAAACTAAAGATGATGGATTCCGCAAAGATTAACAACACTTACATTTCAGAATCAGGAATCCAAGTAATTGAATCGACATGCAACGTGTTCGCCTTTTTTAACTTCCCGCCTGTATTGTCCTTCTCCTCTCGAATTTTTTCAGCACATCTTTTCTCATCAACTTGAGAGATTCGGTCCATGCTTTTGTAAACCTGGAGAGTGAGGACAATTTGACAAAATACTTTTTGTCTAATTAAACATATTGGAAGAAATATTCACACTGAATAATTCTGTTTTAAAACACACTCAAGTAAGCACTGGCGGCAAGAGGTTCTCTGTTTATAACTTTTGATGAAACAAATCCTCGAAGTGTCAATTCAAGTAAACCAGACCTTTAACTAATTCCAATATGAAGTAACAAATTGTACTCCTACAATTCTCTAATGTATAAATCAATGGGCATTGCTTTTATTTTTTGAGTCACTTCATGACTACATATTTATTACAATCAACTGGATTGCTTCTAATGGAAGTAAAAGACATAGTTTTTAAAAGGCAAGGAAGGATGGAAGCCCTCCAATATTTCAAGTTGCATGCCATCGTTTTGCTGAAGCTGGGATCGTAGTGTCATGTAAGCATCAAGAGAACAATATGGTGGCAGCAGCTTTGGTTCAGCAGACGTTTAGAGGCTATAAGTAGACTTGAGCATTTCAGTGGCAGATGAAAGTTAATGCCGAGAAACGTGAAGTGATCTCTCTTGGTAGGAACGACAAGGAAAGACAATGTTAAACAAAAGGGGCCACATCAAACATGGTGTACATTTCTAAAGGGAATGCAGGACCACATTGACTACATATAAGCAATAATCATTGAAGGTGAAAATAGTATCAGAGATAATGGGAACTGCAGATGCTGGAGAATTCCAAGATAATAAAATGTGAGGCTGGGTGAACACAGCAGGCCAAGCAGCATCTCAGGAGCACTCTCTGATGAAGGGTCTAGGCCCAAAACGTCAGCTTTTGTGCTCCTGAGATGCTGCTTGGCCTGCTGTGTTCACCCAGCCTCACATTTTATTATCATTGAAGGTGGCAAGGTACATTGAAAAAGCAGCATGTAGTCTTAGATAAAGTCATACAGCACAGAAACAGACCCTCCAGTCCAACTCATCCAAACTGGTCTAGTCCCACTTACTGCGTTTGGCCCATATCCCTCTAAACCTTTTCTTCACGTACCGATCCAAATATGTTTTAAATGCTGTAACTGTACCTGCATTGACCACTTCCTCTGGCAGTTCATTCCACATACAAACCACTCTGAAAAAGGTGTCCTTCAGACACCTTTTAAATCTTTCTCTTCTCACTTTATAAGTTACACTTGGTTTTGCACTTCCCAACCCGAGGGAAAAGACCTTTGTAATTCACCTTATCAATGTCCCTCATGATTTTATAAACCTCGATAAAGGGTCACCTCTCTATCTTCTACCCTCAGTGAAAGAGGTCCCAGCCTATCCAGCCTTTCCTTTAAACTCAAACCCTCCAGTCCCAGCAAAGTTCAGTAAATCTTTTCTGAACCCTCTCCAATTTAGTAATAAAATAGAACAGAATCCCTACAGTGTGGGCCCAACAAGTCCACACCACCTCTCTGAACAGCATCCCACCCAGACACATTCCCCTATCCCTGCATTTCCCCATGTCTAACTCACCTAACCTAAACATCCCTGAACACTACAGGCAATTTAGCATGGCCAATCCACCCAACCTGCACATCTTTGGACTGTGGGAGGAAACCAGAGCACCTGGAGAAAACCCACACAGACATGGGGAGAAACTGCAAATTGCACAGAGACAGTTGCCCGAGGCTGGAATCGAACCCGGGTCCCTGGCGCTGTGAGGCAGCGGTGCTAACCACTGAGCCACCGTGGCGCCCCAAATAATATTCTTCCTATGTATAGAACTGTTCACAGTACTCCACAAGTGGCCTCACTAATGACTTGTAGAAAATACTGGCTTAAACTCCATTAGAGTAGTGCATCCAATTCTTGGCTCCACAGTTTAGCAATGATGTAAAGGGATTAAAAATGGTGCGGGGAAGATTTATGAGAATGGTTCCTGGGATGAGAAACTTCAGTTACATGAATAGATTGGAGATGCTTGGGGTGTTTGCTTTAGAGAAGAGAAGGCTTGGAGGAGATGGGATAGAGGAATTCAAAATCACAGGGGTTTTGGACAGAGTAAATAGGGAAACATTGTTTCCATTGAGAAAAGGATCGGCACAAGAGGACACAGAATTAGAACGACTGTCAAACAAACCAGAGGCAACATGAGGAAAAACTATTTCTTACATTGTGAACTGTTAAATTCTGCAGCCCATAGTCTGAGATAGTAGCGAAGGAAAATTCACTCATGGCTGTCAAAACAGAATTGAATATTGATCTGAAGAGGCAAAATTTTTGCAGGAATACAGAGCAGACCTGACAAAGAAGTGTCATAGATATGACGGACTGAATGGTTACTGCACAGAAGGAAGCCATTCTTTGATTTCCAATGACTGAAGTCACGGCTGAGATGGATGTTGCAACACAGACAGAAGTGGGTGGATAAAATGTAGAGCACAGTAGGTCAGACAGCATCTGAGGCAAAGGAAAGTCGATGTTTTGGGTCTGGACCCTTCATTGCGTCTTATTTTGTAAAGAGAATGCATTCCTAAAGTCAAACAGATTCCAAGCAGTCTGCTAAGCTGAGACAGTAGTCAAGGAGGAAGATAGAGTCAGAGGTTAAGGGACAGAGTTTGAGACAGTGTTCAAAGATGACTCTGGTGTGGCATTTAAATGCAGAGGTTACAGCTTATCCAAGGGATAGAGCCCAACAAATGGTCTGAAAGCACAGAAGCTGCTGGGGGTACAAGGGATAATGGGAACTGCAGATGCTGGAGAATTCCAAGATAATAAAATGTGAGGCCGGATGAACACAGCAGGCCAAGCAGCATCTCAGGAGCACAAAAGCTGACGTTTCGGGCCTAGACCCTTCATCAGAGAGGATGAAGGGTCTAGGTCCGAAACGTCAACTTTTGTGCTCCTGAGATGCTGCTTGGCCTGCTGTGTTCATCCGGCCTCACATTTTATTATCTGGGGGTACAAGGGAGGTAGAGCTGGGTCCCATCTCCATGCAAGTAGATGGGAAACTCCCATCTGAAGTCAAAGTCTTAAAAATACAGCACATAGGGCAAGAAAGGGGAGGGCTGTCTTACAAAATGTATTTGAAAAATATCCATCAGCCATACAGGAAGGTGCCATTTGACCGTACTCACTTTGTTAAACCGATGGGAGCATGATGAAAATTGTCCTATTTCCAAATTGAAATTCTCCTCATTTGTCTCGTCCTCTTCTTCAGTTTCCATGTGGTGGTATCTCTCAGACCGAGCTAAATTAGAGAGGAAAAAAAAAATCAAAAAGTGTTGTAGAACTTGAAGCAAAATCGAAAGCATACACACTTTCACCTTGTAACATCTCATCATAGAACGGGAATACTGCAGGAGGCCACCAATCAGCCTGTTGTGTGCTTATGTTGCCTCTCTAAGAGTTACTTGGCTATTCCCATTCCACAGCCTTATCCTGTAGGCCTGCAAAGGATATCTCTTCAGGTAATTAATCAAATTCCTTCGGAAAGCTGCAACTGAATCTGCTGGACTCCCAGAACATACATTCCAGATCCCAACCACCTGCTGGATAAAGAAAAACATTTTTTTTTCCCCTCATTTTACCTCTATCCCTTTGATTGTGTGATTCTCAACTCTGCTGACAAGCTTCTTATTTTTACCACTTTACCAAAGGACTTTTGGAAGTTCATGTACAGGACTTTTGGAAGTTCATGTACACTGCAACAACTGCATTACCCTCAGGTTTCTTTGTTACTTCATCCAAATACTCTATCAGCTCGGTTAAACACAATTTGTTCTTAACAATCCTTTGTTGACCTCCCCTAATTAATCCACACTTGAGTCCAAGTTTTAGTTTGTTTTGTTCTGGATTACCATTTCAAAAAGCCTGCCTACCAGTCGGGCATGATGCCTATAAACTGTTTCTGTTAATTTGCAATGTGGTAAATCACAGAACCCCTAGAAATGTGAAAGCATACTATTCAGGGTATCAAGTCCACACTGACCCTCCAAACAGCATCCTACCCAGACCCAACCATCTACCCTAGCACTGTAACCTTTCATGGCTAATCCCATGGCTAATCCCATGGCTAATCCATGTACCTTGCACATCCCTGGACACTATGGACAATCCACCTAACCTGCACATCTTTGGACTGTGGGAGGAAACCAAAGCACCCAGAGGAAACACATTCACAGACAGGGAGAACATGCAAACTCCACATAGACAGTCCCCTGAGGGTAAAATTGAACCTGCGCCATTGGCACTGGGAGGTAGCAGTGCTCACCACTTAACCACCAGCGCCCCCCCCCCCCCCCCACTTAAATGTCACATTGGCACTGATAAATGCCAGACTGGCATGGGATTTGAGCCAATGGGCAGAATCTCCCAGTCCTGTAGCAGCAGGCTTCAAGATAGGACTGGGAGGTATCTCAGGAAATGAAGAATTGTAACAGTGGCCCGCTAGATTCCTGCCCAGAGGGTGATCTTCCCACAGGTAGGTCAACACTTGCTCAAGTTAATCTGGATAATTAATTATAGGTAGTTCTGATAATGCAACAGTTGTGTTCTTGCATGACCTCTTGCTATAGAAAATCATTATACCTGTAGAGCAGAAAGTTCACATTATCCAAACAGTGTCCAATATTCAGCAATCGCATTACAGCCGATTCGCATTAACAGAACACGGTCTATCCGCTGAACTATCTGTACACGTTGGAGGGCTGATCAAGAACACCAGCATACACAGGCAGCGTGCTCCATACTAGGGCTATGCTCTGCATGTCAGAGTCCCTGGCTGAAAATATTCCACATTCACCTACTCTTCTGAGGATGCAGCTAGGGTCTTTGCTGGGTCCATAATGTTTCTACAATTTATAGCCATGATTGATAGTGAGGAGAAACTATGCTGGCTGAGCTTGCTGATGACTTAAAGATCTTATAAAGCCAAGTCTTAAGACAGGATCTTATGTTGTGAAGGCAATAGAACAAGAATGCAGACTGCTACGTACAGGTTGAGTGAGTCGGGAAAATTCTGGCAGACATTGGTTTTCAATTTTGATTTTGATTTTGTCACGTGTACCGAAATACAGTGAAAAGCTCTGTTTGAGCAGTACAGGCAGATCATGGCAAAGGAAGCACAAATCCAAATGACTTGTTGGTATACAGGTTACTTTACAGGTTTTTCGGTATATTTACAGTGAAGTGTTACTCATACCGACTGAATTCCTTCAGCAAGTTGTTTTCTTCCTCTCTGTCCAGTTGTAGCCTGCAGCTGTAGTTGAGGGAGCCCGTGTTCGAGTGGCTATTTGTGGCTAGAATCCATTCAATGTTCCAAAAACAGCCCGATAGAAGCTGTTCCTGAACTTGCTTGTGCGTGTGTTGAGGCTTCTGTATCTTCTGCCTGACGGAAGAGGCTGTAGGAGATGGTTACCAGGAGGCGATCAGTCTTTGATGTTGGCTGCCTTTCCACAGCAGCGAGCTGTGTAATTGGAATCCATGGATGGAAGGTTGGCTTCCGTGATATTCTGGGCTGCGCACGCCACCCTCTGTTGTTTCTTACGGTCCTGCGCAGAGCAGTTACTATCCCAGGCTGTAATGCACCCGGACAGTATGCTTTCAATGGTGCATCTGTAGCAATTGGTGAAGGTCCCTGTGGACATACCCAATTTCCTGAGCTGCCTGAGGCCAAAGTGATATTGTTGTGTCTTTTTGACTGTCACATTTCGGTGGGAAGTCCAAGACAGGTTGTCGGTTATCATCACTCTGAGGGACTTGATGCTCTTCACCCTCTCAGCCTCAGTTCTGTTAATGTAGTCGGGGGCTCCTTTCTTTCTGAAGTTGATGATCAGTTCTCTAGTTTCGCCAACACGGAGAGACAGATTGTTTTCATTACACCACGTCACCAAGCCCTCTACCTCCCTTTTGTATTTTGACTCGTCGTTGTTAAATATCTGTTCCACTGCAGTGTTGTCATCAGTAAACCTGTGGATGGCATTTGTTTGGAATTTGGCAACACAGTTGTGGGCGTATGTGGAGGCGATGGCCTCGTGGTATTATCACTAGACTGTTAATCCAGAGACCAGATAATATTCTGGGGACCTGGGCTCGAATCCCACCACGGCGGATGGTGGAATTTGAATACAAATAGCTGGAATTAAGAGTCTAATGATAACCATGAATCCATTGCCGATTGTCGGAAAAACCCATCTGGTTCACTGCTATTCCCGAGGGAATGAAACTGCTATCTTTACCTGGTCTGGCCTACATGTGACACCAGACCCACAGCAATGTAGTTGGCTCTTAACTGCCCCCGGGCAATTAGGAATGGGCAATAAATGCTGCTTAGCCAGCGACGTCCTCATCCCATGAATGAATTTTTAAAAAAAGTACAGTAAGGGCTAAGGAACCATCCTTAGTGTACTCCAGTGCTCCACTGGAGTCTCAATGTGGGAGAATGTGGAGTTGTTCGCTTTGGCAGGTGGAACAATGATTATCCAGAACAATTTTAGAATTCTGAGCTGCAGAAGGGTTGATGTGTTCAAATATATGAGTTACAAAGTGGCTTGTGTCTAGGTACAGTGAGTTGTCAGGAAGATTACTGGGACCTTCACCTTTATTAAGAGAGCAATTGAACACAAAAGTGAGGATGTTACACTCCAGTTATACAAAAATGGCAAGGCCTGATCACGAAAACTGCTTGGGTATTGTTTTGAAGGAAGGATGTGAAAACATTGGAGATGGCTCAGGAGTAAGTTTTCCAGATGGATACTGATACATGAGCAGCTTCACCTTAGGAGAAATGATTGGACATGCTGGGGCTAGAGGAACACAGCAGGCCAGGCAGCATCGGCAGATTTTCTGAAGGCTCCTGACCCGAAACAGCAACATTCGGGTGTTTCTCCAGCTCCACATTGTGTTATCTCTGACTCTAGGGCATTGGCAATTCTTACTGTCTCTCTTGGACAGGTTGGGCTTGATTTCACCGCAGTTTAGAAAGGCTGGCAAATTGATTGGAGCATGTAAGATCCTGACGGATGTCACTCTAAGATGCATCGCTCTGCCTGACTCAAAGTTGAAGATCCACATATGACAAATCGGCGTCAGCACGCCAATCACAACACTGACTTCCAAAGGTCTGTGTAGCTGATAAGAAAATTCAAGAGAACCCTGATCCTGAATGGCCTTGACCATGTGGACGTGGAGAGGATGTTTATTCATGTGGGTGGGTCCAGAACGACTGGACAATGTTTTAAAATTACGTGCTGCACCTTTAGGACCGAGGGTTGTGCAATGTCAAAACCGTCTGCCTCAGAAGGCAGTGGAGATGGGGATTAATTAAATACTTTTAAGGCAGAGATAGTGAGGTTCTTGTCAGGCGCAGGATCAAAAGGTTACTGGGGACAGTAGGGAACCTGGAACTTGGAACACAAACATATTTTACTGAATGGTGAGCAGGCTTGAAAGGCTGAAGGGCTGAAATGACCTACTTCTGTTCCAAACTGATATATTTGTAAACCAGTTGGTGCTATTGTGACAAGACAGATTGCTTTCAGGATTGTGGCTTGATTCTTACTTTAGCTGTTGGACTGAAAGCCATTGTAGTGTTCCTGCCAGGTGCAGCTGGTTGGTGGGGGTGAGAAGAGAACCACAGCTACAGAGAACTGGCAGCTCGCTTCTCTTTTGTAAAAAAAAAACCTTGCAATGAAAATTTAGGCCTTGCCCATTTACATCCACTTTCTTGTTTTAAAGGCCCTCGCAAAGCTCCTCCCATCCACTATGATATATCAAATTGTCAGGGACCATGCATTCTGTCCCAGCTTTTAGTTCAATGGTGCATGAAGACAAATTCAGACAATTGAATTCTCTCGGCTTCTTGCTGCTGAGGTTAATGGGTGACCTGGAGGGTATCTCAGCTCGCACCTGTTTGATTCCTTCTCACGGCTCAAAGTTGAACTAAAAACGTGCTTCATTTCTCTCACTGGATTTTGAAAGGCGCTTTCCAGAACACATTGCATCACTGAATACAGATTGTGGAAATGTTTCACATGAAATAACCCAGATGTGTAACACTTTGTAGAGGGACAGTCAGAGTTTCAATCATTGCAGAGTTTGATAATAACCCAGCAATCTCTCCAAGTATGAAAATTAGGCAAGGCATTTAATATATGGCAGTTTATCCAGGAGGCTCACAGCAATCTTATCACAAAAGGAGGCTTCAGCATTTCAAACACTTACTGTCAAAATAGCTGGTGTCATCCTCCGACTCCAACTGAGGGATAAATTCCGCTTTCTGTCTCAATAAACCATTCCAGTCCAAGCCACGGAAAAAATTGTGCTGTTTTACCTCATAGGCACCACCTGGTGGAGCAAGAGAGCAAAGGAAAAGGCAACTGTCAAAACCAGGGAAAAGTCTTGCGTTTAAAAGCATTTCAAATAAAAGTAGGCAACTGAGTAAAAACTAAAAATGCAATCACAACGACTGATGTGTCTTTGAAATTGACCAAATTCAGCTGACATACAATTTGATCCCATTAATACTGCCACCAAGCTGTAATACAGTCTGTATTTGTACAGTGATAATAAAATGTGAAGCTGGATGAACACAGCAGGCCAAGCAGCATCTCAGGAGCACAAAAGCTGACGTTTCGGGCCTAGACCCTTCATCAGAGAGGGGGATGGGGAGAGGGAACTGGAATAAATAGGGAGAGAGGGGGAGGCGGACCGAAGGTGGAGAGAAAAGAAGATAGGTGGAGAGGAGAGTATAGGTGGGGAGGTAGGGAGGGGATAGGTCAGTCCAGGGAAGACGGACAGGTCAGGGAGGTGGGATGAGGTTAGTAGGTAGATGGGGGTGCGGCTTGGGGTGGGAGGAAGGGATGGGTGAGAGGAAGAACCGGTTAGGGAGGCAGAGACAGGTTGGACTGGTTTTGGGATGCAGTGGGTGGGGGGGGTGGAAGATCTGGGCTGGTTGTGTGGTGCAGTGGGGGGAGGGGATGAACTGGGCTGGTTTAGGGATGCGGTGGGGGAAGGGGAGATTTTGAAACTGGTGACGTCCACATTGATACCATTAGGCCGCAGGGTTCCCAGGCGGAATATGAGTTGCTGTTCCTGCAATCTTCGGGTGGCATCATTGTGGCAGTGCAGGAGGCCCATGATGGACATGTCATCAAGAGAATGGGAGGGGGAGTGGAAATGGTTTGCGACTGGGAGGTGCAGTTGTTTGTTGCGAACTGAGCGGAGGTGTTCTGCAAAGCGGTCCCCAAGCCTCCGCTTGGTTTCCCCAATGTAGAGGAAGCCGCACCGGGTACAGTGGATGCAGTATACCACATTGGCAGATGTGCAGGTGAACCTCTGCTTAATATGGAAAGTCATCTTGGGGCCTGGGATAGGGGTGAGGGAGGAGGTGTGGGGGAAAGTGTAGCATTTCCTGCGGTTGCAGTGGAAGGTGCCGGGTGTGGTGGGGAACCCCAATGGTATCAATGTGGACTTCACCAGTTTCAAAATCTCCCCTTCCCCTACTGCATCCCTGAACCAGCCCAGTTCGTCCCCTCCCCCCACTGCACCACACAACCAGCCCAGCTCTTCCCCCCCACCCACTGCATCCCAAAACCAGTCCAACCTGTCTCTGCCTCCCTAACCGGTTCTTCCTCTCACCCATCCCTTCCTCCCACCCCAAGCCGCACACCCATCTACCTACTAACCTCATCCCACCTCCCTGACCTGTCCGTCTTCCCTGGACTGACCTATCCCCTCCCTACCTCCCCACCTATACTCTCCTCTCCACCTATCTTCTTTACTCTCCATCTTCGGTCCGCCTCCCCCTCTCTCCCTATTTATTCCAGAACCCTCTCCCCATCCCCCTCTCTGATGAAGGGTCTAGGCCCGAAACGTCAGCTTTTGTGCTCCTGAGATGCTGCTTGGCCTGCTGTGTTCATCCAGCCTCACATTTTATTATCTTGGAATTCTCCAGCATCTGCAGTTCCCATTATCGCTGTATTTGTACAGCGTATGTCTGATGTAGAAAAACGTTCCATCTCAAGATGTTTTATAAAGTCATAATCCTATCAAAGTGGAGAAGTGAAATGAGGCAACCAGGAAAGATTTGCCACAAGCTCAATCAAATGAGTAGGTTTGAAGGATAATCTTAAAAGATAAATTTAAGTGTAGAGGTAAAGTGCTGCCTGAGGGAATGCTAACCTGAGAAGCCAGACAGCTGTAGGTCCAGTTGTCAATGCTGTGGTGAGGGATGGGCATGCGTCCAAAAGGCCAGAGTCAGAGTAGGACTGCAAGGACCTAAGGAGATAGGGACTAGCAAAGCCAACAAGGGTTTAAGTGGGAGGATTTTAAGAGGGTGCATTTTAAATCTGAGGTGAGGGGAAAGGGGGGCCATTGGATTAGAGCAATGGCAAAGGGGCACATGGAGTGGAAATATGACATGGGCAAAATAAATTGGATAAGCTGATGTTTGCAAAACATGAGGATACAGAGGTCGAGCAGTTAAGAAAGCAGTGGAATAATAAAATCTGATAGAGATAATGTATACATGAGAGTTTCAGCAACAGGTTGGCTGTGCTGGTGGGGGGACAGATGAACTAACTGAGGTGGAAGAAAAGCCATTGATCAAGATGCTCTGGCTATGATTGAATGGGCAAGGGTGGCACCAAGTGAGGGCACTCTTAGTGAGCTAAACAATGAATGAATATTAGAAGGCAATGGTATAATTGAATATATTAATGCAGAGAGGCAGAGCAGGGAGAGAAGGTTAGTGTACCACAGTCACAGAGGATGTCATTTGTGGTGTTGATTTGTACCATTAATGTTGTCTCCTTGATACTGCATTTCTCATTCTGCCCACGCACAGTGTGGGATTGAAGACAACTAGAACTTCAACTGAGAGGCAGAAAGTGGAGCAAGACGAGGTGCTCAAAAGTGGCGGTGCTAGAAATTCTAGGGGAGCGAGGGCCAGACTTGTCACTGTGGGCAGGGCAGGGAACAGGCACGACAGTAATGTTTTTCCATTCATGAGCCATTTTCCAATAGAAGTCGGGACATCATTGCAACTGGACACGGTAAGATTGGTGGTGAGAAACAAACTGGTTGTGTATGACTGAATAAACATTGAATGACCTGATGGAAGTACCAGAGCAGTGATAGTCACGGTTTAGCAGAAAGGCGCGACCGTAAGTGGGGTTATGCATGGTTTCGGAAATTTACTGTATCTGTATGCTTTTCTTTTTACAATTAGGGTATTAATCATATCTTATTCTGATATAAAATCTCCTTGTGTAGACATCCACGTTTCTTTTTAACAAGACTGCAAGGCCACAGAACAGAGTGTGTAGCTTTGAACAGGCCAATATGGAAAAAGCACAGAAGCTTTAGGAAAAGACCAATCACTACATCCCTGGCCCCCTGAGTCTAAAGTCAAAGGCTGGCTGTTTTTGCTTCAGCTCCTCCTGTGGTGTTTTAGCAGTGGGTCAGGTTCCTCTAACTCTACCTTGGATACCTCCAGTGCGTAACGTACGATAGCCCACGTCTGATGCCCGGAGCCTCTCAGAAATTCATTCTCTTCTTCAGGTGGCAAAGGCATCAAGGTGGTGACATCTGCCTTGTCCATCTCATCTTCAATGCTCGCTGGAGAGGGAGAACCCATTGGCTCCAGAACAGTCGGAAAGGCTGTCAAGGGCATGGTTGTGGCATTGCAGCTTTCACACGGCCCATGTGCTTGTTCGGGACCGTTGCATCTACCCGAACTTTACACATCACTGGATCGGACCTCACGTCACCACATGCCTTTTACCCCATGCAGGGCTATTCCCATGGCTCCTACAGCAAACTTTATCCCCTGTAGTAAACTGTCCCTCTCATTTAGCAGACTTGTGTCTGACATTGGCGTTCCTCTCCTCCCCAGGGCTGGGAAGATTAGATTTAACTTGATGCAAAGTCTTGTCCCCATTAGCAACTCTGCTGGAGCTATCCCTGTAGTTGCATGAGGAATGGTTCTAAAATCAAGTAGGAACTGGGGCAGTTTGGTATCTAGTAAAGCCTCAGGCTGTTTCTTTAAGCCTGCTTCCAAAGTTTGGACTGGTCTTTCTGTCAGACCATTGGATGATGGATGGGATAGAGCTGTCCTTACATGTCGAATACCACTCAACTTTAGGAAATACACAAATTCCCTACTGGTAAACAATGGCCCGTCATCAATCCACGTATTGCAAAAGATACACACAGTTTTTCCATTGTTGTCCCTGTGTTTTGCAAATGAACTCTTATGCACGTCCACTTTGACTGGGCATCCACAATGACCAGGAGCATTGAGCCAAACAAAGAACCTGCAAGGTCAAGATGTAGGATAATAAAGTGTGAAGCTGGATGAACACAGCAGGCCCAGCAGCATCTCAGGAGCACAAAAGCTGACGTTTCGGGCCTAGACCCTTCATCAGAGAGGGGGATGGGGAGAGGGAACTGGAATAAATAGGGAGAGAGGGGGAGTCGGACCGAAGATGGAGAGAAAAGAAAATAGGTGGAGAGAGTATAGGTGGGGAGGTAGGGAGGGGATAGGTCAGTCCAGGGAAGACGGACAGGTCAAGGAGGTGGGATGAGGTTAGTAGGTAGGAAATGTAGTGCAGCTTGGGGTGGGAGGAAGGGATGGGTGAGAGGAAGAACAGGTTAGGGAGGCAGAGATAGGCTGGGCTGGTTGTGTGATGCAGTGGGGGAGGGGAGATTTTGAAGCTGGTGAAGTCCACATTGATGCCATTAGGCTGCAGGGTTCCCAAGTGGAATATGAGTTGCTGTTCCTGCAACCTTCGGGTGGCATCCTTGTGGTACTGCAGGAGGCCCATGATGGACATGTCATCTAAAGAATGGGAGGGGGAGTTAAAATGGTTCACGACTGGGAGGTGTAGTTGCTTATTGCGAACTGAGCGGAGGTGTTCTGCAAAGCGGTCCCCAAGCCTCCGCTTGGTTTCCCCAATGTAGAGGAAGCCACACCGGGTACAATAGATACAGTATACCACATTGGCAGATGTGCAGGTGAACCTCTGCTTAATATGGAAAGTCAGTTTGGGGCCTGGGATGGGGGTGAGAGAGGTGGTGTCGGGGCAAGTGTAGCACTTCCTGCGGTTGCAGGGGAAGGTGCCGGGTGTGGTGGGGTTGGAGGGCAGTGTGGAGCAAACAAGGGAGTCACGGAGAGAGTGGTCTCTCCGGAAGGCAGACAAAGGTGGGGATGGAAAAATGTCTTGGGTGGTGGGGTCGGATTGTGGATGGCAGAAGTTTCGGAGGATGATGCGCTGCATCCAGGAGGTTGGTGGGGTGGTGTGTGAGAATGAGGGGGATCTTCTTTGGGCGGTTATTGCGGGGGCAGGGTGTGAGGGCTGTGTTGCGGGAAATGCAGGAGACGCAGTCAAGGGCGTTCTCGACCACTGTGGGGGGAAAGTTGCGGTCCTTGAAGAACTTGGACATCTGGGATATGCGAGAGTGGAATGCCTCATTGTGGGAGCAGTTACGGCGGAGGTGGAGGAATTGGGAATAGGGGATGGGATTTTTGCAGGAGGGTGGGTGCGAGGAGGTGTATTCTAGGTAGCTGTGGGAGTCGGTGGGCTTGAAATGGACATCAGTTACAAGCTGGTTGCCTGAGATGGAGACTGAGAGATCCAGGAAGGTGAGGGATGTGCTGGAGATGGCCCAGGTGAACAGAAGGTTGGGGTGGAAGGTGTTGGTGAAGTGGATGAACTGTTCGAGCTCCTCTGGGGAGCAAGAGGCGGCGCCGATACAGTCATCAATGTAATGGAGGAAGAGGTGGGGTTTGGGGCCTGTGTAGGTGCGGAAGAGGGACTGTTCCATGTAACCTACAAAGAGGCAGGCATAGCTGGGGCCCATGCGGGTGCCCATGGCCACCCCCTTAGTCTGTAGGAAGTGGGAGGAATCGAAAGAGAAGTTGTTGAGGGTGAGGACGAGTTCGGCTAGGCAGATGAGGGTGTCGGTGGAGGGGGACTGGTCGGGCCTGCGGGACAGGAAGAAGCGGAGGGCCTTGAGGCCATCTGCATGCGGAATGCAGGTGTACAGGGACTGGACGTCCATGGTGAAAATGAGGTGTTGGGGGCTAGGGCCAGGGCCAGGTCGACATGTAACTGAGCCCATGGCTTACCCCGCCATTCCCACAGATGTGGGGGAACCTTCAAGTGGTAATTTTTGTTCTTGTTGGCTTTCTGGGCACTTATCGCCACTGAAATAACTGCACAGAGGCAAGCATCCCATCACCCCATTCTTTACACGTGGACAGTCCATGGCACTGATCGAGCTTTCTCAGCTTGCAGAGTGAACAGGATGTCCCTGATTGGGACTGTTCATCTGGTCCAATCAGGGAACTCATTCTATGAGGTCCACCGTTTGACCTTGTTACACTGTGCAAACAGTTATAGATGTCTTCCTAATCAACTTGTTCAGAGATACTATTACACACCTCTGGAGCTGACAGGACTTGAACCCCCTCATCCAGTGGTAGGGACACTAGCACTGCACCACAAGAACTATTCCCAGTAGATATGTTCTAATCAACCTGGTCAGATATGTTCTGACACATCCCCTGGAACAGGCGAGACTTAAACCATGGTCACCTGACTGAGAGGTAGCGACACTACTGTTGTACCACAAGAGCATGTGAACCATTACACCTTTCATCCAAATGGTCTCAATTGATTTATGACCATCACCGGTGCCCAGGTCCAATTGGCCTCAGTCACACCTTCCAGGCCCGACCAGACAATCACAAATATGCCTCCAGCAGCATGAAGACTTGGATAACATTTCTTAATCCAGTTGTGAAAATGATCTAAATTCTGACATGCACTGCTTATTTGCACTTACAGTACACTCAGCTGAATGGAAAATCTGTCTACCAACAAGCTGTATTACTCAGTACCAAACTTATTAGCATATTAACTATGGCCAGGGACTTTATTTCACATGTTATTTAATAAATCACTTACTTCAAGCTTTAATCAAAATAGTACAGCTTATGTTACCTGCCAAAAAATTCAATTTATGGGCTAACAAAACAAATGGATGCATTTACTGCATCAGGATTAACATTCCAGGTTATATGGTTACAAGCTCTTATGAACTGAGCAGCACTGTCTGAAAGTATGAACAAAATGACATTAGGTAACAACTCTAAACGACCAACCTACCAGAGAGTACTTGAAACATTTTCAGTGTCACAACAGCACAGCAAAAAGAGCTATCTCAGCACAGACACAGGCATCTGGCCCCATATATATAGCCTGTTCTACTATTCAGTGAGATCATGAACTAACTGTGACCTGCCTCTAAATATCAGCCACGTGTATCCCTTAAGGCCTTTGCTTAATAACATAGTTAAGTATCAAAAGCTTCAAATTAACAACAGATCCAGCATTAACTGCCATTATTGGAAGCAAGTTCGAAAGGTATTACCACTAAGTTTCAGAGACACAGGTAATGTGCTGGGGACTGGGGTTCAAATCCCGCCATGTTAATGGTATTTTTTATTCAATTAATAACAAAGAATCTGGAAATAAGAGTGTAGTGATAATTGTGAATCCACCGTCGATTTGGAAAAATCCATCTGGATCACTAATGTCATTTAGAGATGGAAACTTCCATCCTTACTTGGTCTGGCCCACATGTGACTCCACAGAAATGTGATTGACTCTTAAATGCCCTCTGGGATGAGCAACAAATGCTAGCCTAGCCAGCAATGCCCTCATCCCATGACTGAATGAAAAAGAAATCATGTCTATAAATGCTTCCTAACATTTCTCCAGGACAGTCTGGCCTAATTTTTAGACCCCAGGTTTAGAACCTTTACCCAGTTAAGGTGGTTGCAAATGTACATTTATTGTTCAATGATAATATCAGCTCTGAATAGATTGACATTTTCTTTCTATAGTCATCTAGAACTGGAGTTTAAATGACAGCAAAACCTCTGAAAAGTGGTTAACTTTAATTCTGCACAAGTGGAACAAGCATCCCAGTCTGACCAGCTGAGAAACATTTCATAGTTTAGCCAACAGCAATTGTCAGAATGTGGGAACGAAGAAATTGTTATGCTGAAAAGCTAATATTTAGTTTACATGACAAAGGATAGCAACCCATTAGCCAGAACAGAATATCAATGGAAGGACTATTACATTTTAAAAAAATTTCAGATTCAGCAATTTTCAGAGTAATGTGCTAATTGCAGGGTATTAATAATGCCAACAGCTTTACAGTACCTGTTCCCAGTCTCTCCAATGGGTTCTGCCTGAGCAGCATAGTGATGAGGTCTTGAGCATCAGATGCAGGAGCTTCATCCCCTTCTGGCCAGTTTATCTCATCTAGGAAATAAACGAAAAGAAATATAAAAAGCACTAAATTGGAATTAAAGCACGATCTTCACAAAACTAGGAGATATATCTAAATTTCACCATAAACTCATAGATTAAGCCAATCAACCTTAACAACTCAGCCCACACAGGGGACTCATTGGATTGGTTTCTTAGTTGCTGGTCTGTTTAGATATTGCGGCCCTGAAGGTTTAAAATGGCTGATGTCAGCATTATTGTCTCATTGGGAGATCATTCCAAATCAAAGCACAAAAATCTGTTGGTTGCAACATCTTGAGGCAGTGTACAAACTTAAATATGGCTCCCTCAGTACACAAATGTGCCAACCATACGTACAAAACTCTTAGGAGAACTCTGCAATACGGGCAAAACATCAGACTCATCATGAGCCCTTTGAGAGCTTTCTCTTAAATTTCATGCTGTGAGAGAGAGACTGTTAAGAGAAAAGGTGGTGTGACTACTGAGTATAGGAGTTAGTAGGTCATGTTGCGGCCATAAAGGACATTAGTTAGGCCACTTTTGGAATACTGCATGCAGTTCTGGCCTTCCTGCTATAGGGAGGATGTTGTGAGACTTGAAAGGGCTCAGAAAAGGTTTAAAAGGACATTGGGGGAATTGAGCAGTAGGCACAGGTTAATTAGGCTGGGGCTATATTCCCTGGAGTGTCAGTCACCTTACAGAGGTTTAAGAAATCAAGAGGGGTGTGGATAGGGTCAATAGACAAGGTCTTTTCCCTCTGAGTGGGAGAGTCCAAAACTAGATGGCATAGGTTGAAGGCGAGAGGGGTAAGATTTAAAAGGGATCTATGGGGCAACTCCTTCACACAGAGGGTGGTGTGCATATGGAATGAGCTGTTAGAGGAAGTGGTCGAGACTGGTACAATTACAACATTCAGAGTTGTCTGGATGGTACATGAATAGCAAGGACCGAGAGGGATATGAGCCAAATGCTGGCAAATGGGACTAGATTAATTTAGGGTATCTGGTCGGCATGGACAAGTTAGACCAAAGGGTCTATTTCCGTGCTGTACATCTCTATGACTGAAAGAAAAGATTTGTAATGTTAGCACGACTGTACATGGTTGAAACAGGGGAACAGAGTTTATCTTGCACTTCTAATTCGTATTCTTCATAACTACAGTACAATGCAAAAAACTTATACAACTTATTAAGTTACTTTTGATTCTCTCATTGGATGTGGGGGCTGGTTGCCAGGTCAGCATTTATTACCTATTTGTAACTGCTTTCCCACAACAGCCTGAGATACATTTCATCTGAGCCGAAGGACCCGCTAAAATCTCCTCCCTCTCAATGCTAATCTGTTCAGGTGCATCTTAGACCCCCTCTCTGACTTCGCTGCCTCCATAAGGTTTTTCTATTGCGAATGCAGATGCAAAGTACTCATTTAAAACCTCAGCTGTCTCTTTCATCTCCACACACAGATTGCTACTTTGCTCCCTAATGGGCTCCACTCTCTCCCTGGTTATTCTTCCAAATCTAAAATACTTTCTCTTTGGATGTTCCTTAATGTTACCCGCCAGTGTTTATGCATGTTCCCTCCTCACTGTCCTCACTTATTTTTTAAGCAAGCCCATCGCTTGCCATTTCAACAAACCACCTTATTCTTGTGCTAATATTTCCGTCTTGGGCCTGTTAAAACATTCCAATGAAGCACAAAGTGAGCCTGAGGAACAAAATTTCATTTTCCTCTTAGGCACTTGACAATCTTGAGGATTCAGTGCTGAATTCACTACTTCAGAACTTGACAACATGTCGTCTGCTCTCCTTCTCTCTTCCAATCTTTCTCTCCTGTGTCCACTCATTCCCCCCACCAACCCCCAAAACAACACACAACATTTCTGAAGAAGGGTCCAGAGCCAAGACGTCAGCTTTCCTGATCCTCTGATGCTGCTTGGCCTGCTGTGTTCATCCAGCTCTACACCTTGTTAACACAGCTTTTGTTATTTCTTACAGGTAGTAAGAACTGCCAATGCTGGAGTCAGAGATAACACCACGTGGAGCTGGAGAAGCACAGTAGGAGCATGAATGTTGAGATTTTGGGTTGGGACCCTTCTTGAAGGCCTTTGATGCTGCCTGGCCTGCTGTACGCCTCCAGCTCCACACTGTGGTCTTTTAGTTGTTTCTTGTTTACTTTGCTGTCCTGCAGACGGGACCTATTCCCTCCCTTTACACTTCAATTCAGGCCCAGTTTACATCTCTTTTCTGTTCCACTACCATTTACAACCAACTTGTCTTTTGCACTGGGTCTCTGTTAAGACTGGTTCCCTCAACATTACTCTGACTCTTACAGAAGTATATTTAAAAAGCATTTTTCAACCCCTTTCAGTTCTGAAGGAAGATCACACACCAGACTTAAAACATTAACTTTTTCTCTCTCCACAGATGCTGCTAGGCCTGCAGAGTTTTCCCAGTGTTCCATGCTTGTTTTTATTTATATGGCTAGTGCACTTCAGTTTCTGGCCAATAGTAATCCTAGAATGTTGAGTGGTTTCAGCAATGGCAAAGCTGAACATCAAAGAGCAATGACTAAATCTTCTCTCTTGTTGGAAACGGTATGATGTGAATGCTACTTGCCATTTGTCAGCTCAAAAACCAAAGTTGCTGGAAAAGCCCAGCAGGTCTGGCAGCATGTGTGAAGGAAAAAAACAGAGTTAACGTTTCAGGTCCGGTGACCCTTGCTCAGAACATCAGACCGGAAATGTTAACTGTTTTTTCCTTCACAGATGCAGCCAGACCTGCTGAGCTTTTCCGGCAACTTTGTTTCTGTTCCTGATTTACGGCATCCACAGTTTTTTTTGGTTTTTAATTTGTCAGCTCAAACCTGGTTGCTGTCCAGGTCTTGGTGCATAACAACATGGGCTGCCTCGGTTTGTGAAGTATCATGAATAGTGCCAAACATTGTGCAATCATCAGCAAATATTCCTACTTCTGAGTTTGTGTGTGAAGGAAGGTTATTGATGAAGCAGCTGAATGTCGTTAGGCCTCAGGCACTACATTTACAAACTCTTGGAGTGCTGTGGAAGTAATCTTCCCTCTGCACCAGGTCAGCTAGGTTCAATTCCTCCTGTTCCTGAGGTGTAGCACAGCACATCTGAACAGGTTGATTGAAAATGTTTTCAAGGGGAAATAGACTTCTAGAAGTTCCCAGAGTATAGTGCTCGTGTCCCTACATAGTGGCCAAGTTGGCCTAGGTTCAAATCCTATCTGCCCTGAAAAGGTTGATTTGAAAAGACCTATTCTGAGGAGCTCCTGCAGAGATGCCCTGGAGCCGAGATGGCAGTCCTCCAACAACCACTAACATCTTCTTTGTGCCAGGTCTAACTCCAACCAGAATATAATTACACCCCTAAATAACCCTGACTTCAGTTTTGCTAAGGTTCATTGATGTCATACTTTGTCAAATGCTGCCTTGAAGTCAAGGGCCATCACTTGTGCCTCACCTCTTGACATCAACAGGCACATTTGTGGTAGGTACATTGTTGAGGATGAGGTCAAGTAGATGGTGCTCTCTGTCGGTTCCTCATCACTTGTTGCAGACTCAGTCTCAGAGATACATCTTTTAGCACTCAGTTAGCTCTGTCAGCCATCATGCCACCAAGCCACTCTTAGTTCTGGACAATGAAGATCTTCACCTGGAGTATTCTCTGATTCCTTAACACCCTCAGTGCTTCCTCCAAATTATGTTCTACATGGAGGAGTACAGATTCAGAGAGGATGGGGCAGTCAGCAGTGATCAGCAAAATGTTTCCTTGTCCATGTCTGACTTGAAACTTTCAGAGGTCAAGGGCAACTCCTTTCTAACTGTATATCATACTGCTACAAGTACTGGTAGCACAGGACATACCCAGGGATAATGTCTGGAACACTGTCCTGTTAGGTATGATCCCCTGAATCTGACCACTTAGAGTCATGGTCAGAGTCGTACAGCACAGAAACAGACCCTTTGGCCCAACTTGTCCATGCCAACTGATATTTAGACTATCGTTTGACTAGTGTGGGAGATAGGTCTCCCAATTTTGGCATTAACCTCCGTGTGTTGCAAAGAGAAGCTTTTCAGTGTCAGTGGAACTGTTGGCAGTTCTCGTTTCAGGTGTCTTGGTTCATATGGTTTCATTCCTTTCTGAAGGCTCTATAAAGTTTTATACTGAAGCACAAATGGGCTTAAAAGTCCTAGTTCATGATTCTCTTAAGGTTAACACAGGTTCATTTGGCAGTTAGGAAGGCAAACGTAATGTTAGCATTCATTTCAAGGGGGCTAGAATACAACAGCAGAGATGTACTACTGAGGCTGTATCAGGCCCCAGTCAGATTGGATTTGGAATACAGTGAGCATTTTTGGGCCCTGTACCTAAGATAGGATGTATTGGCTTTGGGGATGATCCAGAGAGAGTTCACAAAAATGATCCCAGGGATGAGAGCTCATTATATAAAGAGTGGATGAGGTCTCTGGGCCTGTACTCAATGGAGTTTGGAATGATATAGGGGATCGCATTGAAACTTACAGAATATTGAGTGTGGGGACATGGAGAAGATCTTTCCACCACTAGGACAGACTAGGACCAGGGACACAGCCTCAGAGCGAAGAGGTGACTCTTTCGAACTGAGATGTGGTTGATCTGTGGAACTCTTTGCAGAAGGCTGTGGAAACCAATTCAGTGCGTGCATTCAAGATAGAGATAGATAGATTATTGAATAGTAATGGGATTGAGACTAACGGTGGGAAAATAGGGTAGAGAAACATATCAGCCACGATCAAATGTCAGAACAGACCCAATGAGCCCGACGGTCTAATTCTGCTCCTATAGTTTACAGTCTATTGGTTTGATACAACTGTTTTGGTGGGCCATTTCAGAGTGTGGCCAGATCCAGTTAAGGACGGCAGCTTTCTTTTTCTTAAAGGATATCAGTGAATCTGATGAGTTTTTACAATAATCAACAGTGACACAGAGCTGCAATGTGACCATCTGCCCTGGTGAGATTTGGACCTATGTCTTGAAAACATCAGCCTAGGGCTCTGGATTGCTAGTCTAGTGACATTACCACAACACCACTTCCTCCCTGAGGAAGGATACTGATCATTCACTTTCATGATCACATTAACAAATTTGCCCAACCATTGCACAAAATGGCAATGTTGAAAGGAAGCCAGATGCTGTTTCACAAAGACTGAAGGTGCTATTATTATTTATTTGGAACTTTGCACCTCAAGCTGTTGACATGATGCTGAACAATACTGAGCCCTGCACAATGAATCATTTAAACAAATATTAACACTAATTACCAAATAGTTGGCAGATGCACCCAATTACAGTGCCATCATAAATGATACTGAGCAAAGGCATAGTTATATTTTATAAATACAAATGAACCATGAATCAGAGGTTATAATTTAATTGGATTGCAGTAACAAAAAAAATAAGATTAGTAATCACTAAATTTATTATTGCAGGCGTAATTTGCAATTCTATTAACAACTGCTCAAAGCCATGGGACACCACAGAATGCTGAAATAAATTTATTCTGGGTTCGTTTAGCCAGCAGGCTGCTCCATAAATGTAATTACATCATGTGGAAATGATACATGAATATGTAAATTAGCAATTGCGCTCCAACAGCCATTCACAATGCTCTTAATTAATCACTCAATTCCCACAGCCTCTTTCACTCTGGAGCACATGACAAAACAAGATGGAATGGAATTGACATGGGGTCTCTCTGGACAGCTGTAGTATTACAGCAACTGCAATTGTCTGGCCCAGAACCAGACGCCTGTGAATTCAGAATCCCTAAACAAAAGCAATATTCTCAGATAACACAAAAGCAGCGTAGAGTTAGATATGTGAAATAAAGACAGAAAATGCTCAGCAGGTGTGGCAGCATCTGTGGAAGGGGAATCAGAATTTCATTTCAGGTGAGTCACCCCTTGTCATTTTATCTTTTTGCTAAGTACATCAAAATGTTCTTATATTTTCTCTCAGATACTCTAATATCTACAGTTTGCAGATGAAATTATTTTAACAAGCTCATTTCCTCAAAAGTGATATTTTAGATAAGTGTTGCATCATGAAATTGATTTGGAAATAATGAAGCTGGAAGAGGTCAAATTGCCCCCAGAAACCTAAGTAACATTTGCCAAAAATAATTCTTTCCAAGTACCTGGAACGTCAAGCAAGCAACGTTTCAGGAACAAATCTAAATGTGACAGCAGTTTCCAGTTGAGCCAGCTGGGTGTACAGATGCTCTATCACAGTACCTGTCAGACAGCCTCTGCAGAGTACATCACATTTTTCAGCAAGGATGAAAGAAACCATTTCTTAAAACAAAACAAAAATTGCAAACTGAAATAAGCCTGAGTCCAGAAATCAACTGTTCAGCTAAAGGCTCTGAAGTTGATATTGATAATAGCATATGTCAGGGTTAAAAAAAATCCAATGTTAGTTTTTCCTCCCTTCTTGGCAAGGTTTCATTCAGATAACTCAGTTATTTCTTGATGCTTACCACTAATCACCTGTCCAAACAGCTCCTCGGGCGTGTCTCCAAAGAAAGGGACACATCCAACCACAAATTCGTAAAGAATTATCCCCATGGCCCACCAGTCCACTGGTTTGCCATATCCTTGTCGCAGAATTACTTCAGGAGCTATGTATTCTGGAGTTCCACAAACCTGCAATAGAATAATAATTAAACCACAACTGGTATACTGCGTCTGGTCACCACATCATATGAAGGATGTGATTGCACTACAGAGGTGCTAAGATGCTGCCGCCTAAGTTGCCCAGTTTTAATTATGAGGAAAGGTTGGGTAGGCACGGGTTAAATGGTTAAAGAAGTTAAGAGAGGATTTGATGGAGGTGGATAAGATTATAAGTGGCATAGACAGGGTGGAGAGGAAGACAACTTTTTCATTAGTAGAAGGAGCAATTAGCAGGGGATGGAGATTTAAGGCACAGAATGAGATAGAAGGCTAATTCAGGTGAATGTTTTTCACCCATAGGGTGGTGGGAGTCTAGCACTCGTTGTCTGAAAGGGTGGTCGAGTCAGAAATTTGTGTAATATGTAAGCAACAATCAGACATTCACTTGCATTGCAATAGCTTCTTGGGCTACAGACCTCGAACTGGAAAATGGGATTAAACTAGTCAGATCTTCATTGACTGATACGGACACGATCGGCTGAATGACCTTCTGTGCTGTAAATGTCTCTGGGTCTAACAATAAAAATGATCATGGATGGGGCAAGATGGTATTGGCAGAGATTGGGGCTTCTGTTAACAACTATTCACCCTTCCAGCCTGATCATTATCAACTCCTTTGCCTGTCCAACTGTTCTCTCTCAAGGCTCTATCCTATTGTTTATTCCCCAACCCCCACACCTCCCTATTTTCTGCGTATAGTGACATTTTCCTAGCCACCATCAGTTCTTTGTGTCACTGGACCTGAAATGCTAACTCTACTTTTCTTTACAGATGCTGCCAGAGCTGCTGAGCTTTTCCAGCAACTGTTGTTGTTGTTGGGGCTTCTTACGTTGTTTATATACACATTCGTAAGAGATTTTTAAAAAAACCCGAAAGAACTGCAGATGCTAGAAATCTGAAACAAAAACAGAAATTGCTGGAGAACCTCAGCAGGTCTGGCAGCATTGGAGGACAGAAATCAGAGTTAACGTTTCAAGTACAGTGACCTTTCCTCAGAATACAATGGAGGTGTACCCAAGAAAATGTTCACTTAACTTGGCAGTTTATGGATGGCATGCAATCTCCTGTGTGGTTTTACCACATGATACTTTTATTTTATTTGAAAGTAGATTCAATTTTTTGTTTGATATCTTTAGTGCGTATGATCAGCTGAGCCTGTCGGTACAGTCAAGGTGCTCAGTCCATTTGGACAGTGCTCGCTGGCCACTGGGTAGGAGTTTGCGTCTAGGTCACAGGAGGCATCATCCAATGATCCAATTAAACGGTTCCAACAGTACAGCGGGCAGTTCAGATTGTGTGGGGGTAAGGAATTAAATTTACAAGATGTTACGGAAATCTGCAGGCTTCACCTTTATTTGTGTCTCGGCTTCCTGGCAAAGCAGCCCATCGTCTGCATTTTTTTTAAAGAGAAAAACCAAGTTGTCAATTGGCAGGTCACAAAGATACAGTGGGATTTGCAGTGTCTGTATACCTATCCTGATTTTTAACTACCAACTTGCCCAATTTCCATTGGGCAAGCAGGGTTGAAATCAGACTTTGAATCATTAGCTACATTTTTCAGTTCATTTATATGTTATGATGAATACTTTTTTTAAGTTTGTTAACATTTTTGTCAAATTAAGCAATACAGCAATGTTCATTTTTCTTACAATTGTATGGAATAAAGTCTATTGTAATAGTGAAATAAAGGAAATAAATGTGCACAAACATATGCAATAGAGATAAATATTATCATATTTGTATATTCACAATCTGAATTTGTACAGTAAAACTACAGTCTTTCCTCTATTGCTTTATAATAGAATTTGCTCACTGCAGCAGTGACATTAAAATCAAAATATTTAAACCAACAACACTAAAAACAGCAATCATGGAAAAGGAATGGCAAGCTATATCCTGTCCTGTTAGAACCTAGACATATAAATATTATTTTATATGTATATTACAATGACTCACTAAATTGCGTATCTGCAAGACAGTAGAATGGAAGTATAACTACATCAGGGACTATATCATACTCATTATTAAATGAAATGCGCTGAATGGAAACGGGGCACAATTCTAGAATTAATAACTGTTATGGATTTTGGAATTACTTTGCATAGATTGCTATTTGTTCAGTGATGGGTCTCTGTTTACTTCTTGACTGTTGCTTGCCATTCGAGAGCAGGCCAATAAATAACAAATGGATACATGAGAATGAGTTGACACATTTGCTTAAATTAAATCTGAACGTTCCCAGAGAAAAAGGGGAAGAGAAAAGAAGAGGAATGTAGCAAGAATGTGGACCCCGTG
Organism: Stegostoma tigrinum; assembly: GCF_030684315.1. Classification (NCBI taxonomy): domain Eukaryota; kingdom Metazoa; phylum Chordata; class Chondrichthyes; order Orectolobiformes; family Stegostomatidae; genus Stegostoma; species Stegostoma tigrinum. The sequence goes on from NC_081356.1 coordinate 110,647,368, forward strand.
TTTAATCCCCACATCCCAGTTCGGAGCAGTGAAATAAAATGCAGTTTTTTTCCTTAAAATTGACTCAGTCTTACTATTAGCTAAAGAGTCAGGATTCATGTGGCTGCAATTGATGTATTTAATTGCTTGAATTTTGCTCTCTTTAAGTTGTTTTTTTATATATTTCCTTTTGATCCCTCCTTCTGCTCAGTTGCCAATTTTTCCAATTCCACCATACTATGAACTCAAGTCTCTGTCAGTTACTGCAAGAGTGATTGAGGTTTGATTCTGGCTTCATCTTAGTTCGGTGTCACTTGCTCCAAGAGAGATTTTCTGTTTGAACACCTCAAGAACTTGAAAATTAGGAATCTCTCATCCACACCTTCAATACACAGGTAAATATTTTCAGAAGTGCAATAGTGAGCACAGGAACAAGATAATTAATGATACAAGCTCACTTATTTTGCAATTTTGACAACATTTTTACACCAGAATTAAACATTCCTGACAGAAATTATGGACTTTCTTTCATAAAGATGACCATCAGTAATCAGTGGCCAATAGTCGTCAGACACCAGTTATATAGAGAACACCTGTCAAAACGCATAGCATCGAACCATGAAAAGTCAAGTTCTAACATACAGATTTGAAAAATGAGTTGGGCAATGAATTGCAGCAAATTACTGTATGTGATATTTGTCTGATATCTCATTTGCTTTTAGCTTTCCACAGCGTTAGTATCTTGACTGTTTCTAAACTGTGGAGGTTTGTTCATGCGACAGGCTCAACAAGAAAAAAAACAAACTCATGTTTTCAGACAGGTGACATGTTGTAGCTTGCTTCAAGCTTTCAAATCCCGATGGTGCGGAGCAGCTGAGACAATAGAGACGCCGTTCAGCAAGACTGCTACCTTACACAGCCCCATGTGGCTCTCACCTGCTTGTCCAGGAATTCTCTGGCATCCTTCTCAATGTGCCCTTCATAAAGGTTAGTTGTCATGTTCATCAGTCCAACTTTGGACAATCCAAAATCTGTCAGCTTAATGTGCCCCAACGATGTTACGAGTAAACTTTCAAAGAAAATGAAAATGTATAATTCGGTTCCTCCAAAATACACTTTTGTACAATTTTAACTGAAAAATAACGACAAGGGAATTCTCAACAATTGCTAGGTCAAACCCAGAGGAAGGAAGCCACTGAAAATGATTATATTACCACGATAATTTTGTAAAACCCAGCACAGAATCTCACCAGACATTTTAGGTGGGGATGGGTTAGTGGGCAAAACTAACCTACAGGTTTATTTCAGTTCTAACAACAAAACTTCCATCTGGCTAAATATAGCATAATTACAACATGCTCTGATCCCCAATGATTTAAACTTTTATAAAGTGACAGTGTTCACTTACACCGATTAGCATTCAAGCATTTACGTTCACCCACAATCTTTGTCAGGATAAACTTATGTATTTATGCTCTCGCCCTCAGAGATTTTTGATCTTTGCATATGTTCTTCCAGATTCCTGAAATTTTGCTTCCATAAGAAATAGGAACAGGAATAGGCTGTTTTGCGCCTCGAACTTGCTCCTCCATTCAATAGGGTCATCGCTGAAAAGACATTTCTCACGTCCACTCTCCTGCTCTTTCCACCATAATCCTTCATTCTCCTACCAATCAAGCTTCTATCTCAGCTTTAAATATACACAAGGACTCTGCCTTCACAGCTCTCTATGGCAAGAAGACTCTCAAACCTCAAAGAAATTCCACCTCATCTCAGTCTTCAGTTGGCGCTCCTTTATTCTGAGGTTATGTCGTCTGGTCCTAGATTCTCCCAGGAGGGACAGCATCCTTTCAACTATTACCCGGTCAAGTCCTTTAAAAATTTTCTATGTTTCAATGAGATTACCTCTCATCCTTCGAAATTCTGGTGACTAGGGTATCGTCCTGTTTAGTCTTTGCCCATAAGACAATCCCTCAATACCAGGGATCATCTTAGAGAACCTTCTCTGAACTGCACTTGAGCATTTGTTGTGGGATTGCAAATAGAACACCAGGCTGAAAATGACTATTCAATACAATTGAGCGGGTGCACTCTCCAATAAATCTTGACAATTAGATCTTGCTCGACTAGATGTAAATGAGGATTGTTTTTATAAAAAGTGCTTGCTTTCGGAATCCTTTTTTCCATTCCAGTCATCATTTACAGATTGTCCATTTCTACTACATTACAGCAAAGCATACTGTCACGCATCAGAATGCGCAACTGTCACATAGATATGATACATCTTGGCACTACAGATTTATATTGCCATTTATACATCTGTTGCATCCATGTGAGATGGCAGTGGCTGCTCCATTAATCAGATGCTGTCTCTTGTGCTGAACTGAAAGCTCAGTGTAACACTGACCTATTGCTGCTCCTTTATTCTGTCATTCAGTTAGATCATGGTTGGTCTCTGTCAACCTCATCTACCTGCTTTGATTCTCTACCTGAGCCATCGTTGCTCCATCAGAATCCATCAATCTTCATTCAGAAATGTTCAATTGGCTGTCAGCCTCAAGAACTTGAGGGATGAGAATTCCAAACAACTTTGTAAAATTACCTATACATGTGGTATACTGTGTCCACTGTACCCGGTGTGGCTTCCTCTACATTGGGGAAACCAAGCGGAGGCTTGGGGACCACTTTGCAGAACACCTCCGCTCGGTTCGCAATAAACAACTGCACCTCCCAGTCGCGAACCATTTTAACTCCCTCTCCCATTCCTTAGACGACATGTTCATCATGGGCCTCCTGCAGTGCCACAATGATGCCACCCGAAGGTTGCAGGAACAGCAACTCATATTCCGCTTGGGAACCCTGCAGCCCAATGGTATCAATGTGGGCTTCACCAGCTTCAAAATCTCCCCTTCCCCCACCGCATCCCAAAACCAGCCCAGTTCGTCCCCTCCCCCCACTGCATCACACAACCAGCCCAGCCTGTCTCTGCCTCCCTAACCTGTTCTTCTTCTCACCCATCCCTTCCCCCCACCTCAAGCCGCACCTCCATTTCCTACCTATTAACCTCATCCCACCTCCTTGACCTGTCAGTCCTCCCTGGACTGACCTATCCTCTCCTTACCTCCCCACCTATCTTCTCCTCTATCCATCTTCAGTCTGCCTCCTCCTCTCTCCCTATTTATTTCAGAACCCTCTCCCCTTCCCATTCTCTGAAGAAGGGTCTAGGCCTGAAACGTCAGCTTTTATGTTCCTAAGATGCTGCTTGGCCTGCTGTGTTCATCCAGCTTCACATTTTGTTATCGGGAGGGGGGGGGGGGGGGGGGGGAGAGGTGCTGTTCAACACATTGACATACTCTCAGAAACTTTGCCAATTCTTCCTGAGGTTTTTTTTAAAAATGTCATCCTAGAATTGATAATAACAATGCCTAATTTTAGAAAATATTCTGTCCAATTTTTATTTTGGCATTTTTACAGCTTAATTTCAAAAAAGGCTTTCCAAATGCCCCAATTTCATTCAACACCAATAATGTGAAGTTAGGCTTTGTGGCCCCTGAACCCAATGCTCAACAATTGAACAATGTTGAAAGGAAATTCTCCATCCCTATAACATATGGCACTGACATCTATCCTGTCCCCCAACAGTTCTCATGTTCTGCTCCAGTCACTAAAATCCTACATGGACAAATTTTATTCAGCCCTGCTGTACCGGAATCAGCTTCACAGCCCTCTGTTGGTTTCCCTCCTTTGACTCTTCATTCAATAATTCTACATCCTTCTTGCCTTTGGAAGTCCCTGGCAAACTGAGAATTAGAAAAAACCTCCTGCTTAAAGCACTTCCTTGTATTAATAAAAAATCACATGTCCCACAATTGCACAACTGCAACAACTTCTAGTATGAAACATTTGGATAGAGCCACTGCCATCTGGAACACAATCAAGTCCGTATAGCACACATTACAGTCATCTCAAACCAATTTACTAACATATTAGTTTGCTTCAAATCAACAGGCCTTTACCCATTTAATCCCTTCCATGTTTTATTGGAATCCACCAGTAGATGTCAGTACCGCTGGTGACAATTAATGGTTTTCAATGAAGAGGGTCTAATACAATGTTTTCAAAAGGGAAAGTGGCATGCACTGAAGACCCATAACTTAAGATCTCTTAATGCCCTGGCACTCAGATTTCTTCATCAACCTTCAAAACATTCTTGTTAATAATCTTAAACATGCACTTCATAACTTATTTCATCTCATCGGAAGTTTTAGGTAAGATACAAAGTGCAACAACAAAGAGCAAACCATTTATTAAAGTAAAACTTTGCATGTGCAGTCAAATGCTGTACTAGAGATCTTGATCTGCAAACTTTTAACTAACTTAAAATAATTGATTCTGTAGGCAACATCGTTTACATTTACATACTTATCTGGTTTCAGATCTCGGTGTACAATTCCATAATTGTGCAGATATTCCAAAGCAAGAACTGTCTCTGCAAAATACATTCGAGCCATGTCTACTGGTAAGGGGCCCATATTTTTCAACAGCGTAGCACAATCTCCACCTATAAATTCACAAACAATTATTCTTCAGTTACCAAAGATTTAATTGGTGAGAACGCTACATTGAGCAAGAATAGGTCTTCCCAGAGACAAACAAAAACTTTAATTAAAAGTGAGTACATCACCTTCTACATATTCCATGACCATACACAAATGGCGCTTGGTTTCAAAGGAACAGTACATGCTAACAACAAATGGATTTTCTGCGAAAGTCAGGATATCTCTCTCTACAAATGCTTGTTGGATCTGATTTCTAAGGATTAAGTTCTGTTTGTTTATTTTCTTCATGGCAAATCTTTGTTTGGTTTCCTTGTGACGAACCAAATACACAGCTCTGAAGAAATAGAAGGAACAGTTAGTCCTCGAGTCTGTACATCACTGATAAGAATGTCAGGACAGTTAGATGATTCAACTGGGGATGAAGTACAATTATCAAGGGACAAATGAATACAGTTCATTATACTTAATTTTGAATCCTGAAGTATACAGATGCAATCAAAATCAACATACTGTCTGTTGATGTTTTGTCCCAAAATGATTCTGGGGGCTTGGGCCACAGACTTCCTCAGTTGGACAACTTTTATAGATGAAATAATACAGTGGCTGCCATTTGGGAGGATAGCTGAGCAGGTGACTGCTTGCCACCAGGATTTACACGCGAGCAATTGACCTGCTCGGCCACATGACCAATGCAGCTTTCCTGGCCAACAAGTCTTGTCAGTGGTCTCGAACCCAGAGCTTTTGGCCCAGAAATTGAGATCCCATTCACAGAGCCTCAAAAGGCCATAATGACAATACATTCAACTAACTGTGCTGCAGAAGGTAAACTTTTTTTTTCAAAAAAATTCCATGATTTTAAACTAAGCTCAGCAATATTTTAACCATTGAAAGTAATGCTGATGTGCTTCCTGAAGCTGCACAGTATCAACTCACAATAATCTCAGGGAATCATGAAATGAACACTCTCCTTTTCCAGGCTAATAATTCACTGTTGCAAACAGGGTACACAGATGATTGCTTTTTCCAGTGTGAAATTAAAAATGGAAGCTAGTTGACTTTAACCACGACACTCACCCATAGGCTCCATTGCTGATCAGCTTCATAGTCTCAAAGTCAATTTCACGTGGCTTTTGCCTCCCTTGAACTGAAGGACTAAAGGTCTGCAAAGGAAGAATGTATTTAATTTTAAACTTCTGAAAGAATTATGGTATCAGAAAATTCTTGAAACATTGCATTTATCTCTAATGCTGAAAAACTATTTCATGACATCTGACGGCTTTTCATCTGTTACGTTAACACAACATTATCTAACTTTAGCTAGGCTTTCCTTGAAAAATTAATTCAGTCAATATTTCAAAATAAGTCTGTTTTAAGTGACAATTTGTTATGTTCATCAAATAGAGGCAACATTGAACAAGTGTGTTTGAATTTCAATGCTTTTGTTCTAATGCTTAAATCATGGGACATCAGTGCTGTTGAAAAAGAGGGACTGAACTTGAGTCCACGTACAAGAACAATCAATCAGATGTTGGAAGCTGTAAGAAACTCAGGCCACTGGTTTCCCCTTTCTGGAGGTGAACAGAGGAGTAAATAATGGGGCAATAAAAACAGAAATTTTTGGAGAAACTCAGTAGGTCTGGCAGCAACTGTGAAGAGAAAGCAGAATTAATGTTTCCGACACACTGACTCTTTTTCATAACAATGGGCAAGTTGGCCCCATTGAGATACTCTACACCTGCTTACCACCTCATCACCTAAGTGCAGGGTGAATAGGTCCATTTGGGATTTCCTTGACTCACCAGAAATTAAGGCCCATTGGTGATCAATTAATAACCATTTAAGGACACAACTTGCCCCCTCCCTGATTACTGGCCTTTCTGGCAGATGAGAGAGGTGGCTAGGGACCCAGTTGAGAAACAAGGGCAACCTGCCTGTCAGGTTACGATGGTGACAACTAGAGGTATTTACGGAGGGGCACGGGACTAGCTACCGAAAGCCGAGATGTCTCCTGCTTCCAAAAACTCCCTTTCCAACATCTCACAGCAGCAGGCTTCACCCAGTGGTCTTCAGGACTCAGAAGCTGCCTGCGAAGCTACAGATGTCTCAGGATGCTACTGTCAAGGTCTGTGATAAGACAAGATACTCAATCTGGTTTGCCTGTCATCTCTCAATGAACTGTCTGGTGCATGATTTGCTGAGTTATATCGACAGCGGTATCAGTCACGACTTCACAGATGCACCCCCACAGTTGAATGAAAGTGGGACATTCATTCCTTTAGTCTTTGGTGCGATTATATATGTCTATGTTGTTGTCCTGGTGGACAAGCCTAATCTGCTATTCAAGTGCAACAGAGCTGAACTGTTTGCTTTCCAAATTCAATATTCCCTTATACCCTGATAGCATTTGATTCCATTTCCTAACAAGAATTTCTCTACCTTCATCTTAAAATGTTGAAAAACACTCCCTCCAATGCCTTCTAAAGAAGGGAGCTCCAAAGTCTCTCAGCTCTCGAAGAAAAATATTCCCCTTAACTCTGCATCATAGGGCAGCACTCAGTTTTAAAACAGTGACCCCTAGTTTCGGACTTACCCAAAGAAGGAACATCGTTTCCTCATTCATCTTGTCAAGGCAACTTAGGATTTTAGAAATTTCAATCAAATCATTGTTCATTCTTCCAAATTCCAGTGGGAACAAGGCCAGACTGTACCTTTACATCATAACACAACCTAACATTCCAGATATTAATCTGAATCAGAATGATCTCAGATTGATATAAAATCTTCTTTGAACTACCTCTAATGTACTTACATCCTTTGTTAAACACAGGAGACAAAATCTGCAGAGTATTCAAGGTGAACTCTCACCAATGTCCAGCATAATTAAAATATAATATTGTTAATTTTATTTTAAAACAGAAATTGCAAGAGACATTGAGCAGGTGTGGGAGCAAGTGCAGGAGGAAAGCAGTGTTAACTTTTTCAGAGATAATGGGAACTGCAGATGCTGGAGAATCCGAGATAACAAAGTGTGAGGCTGGATGAACACAGCAGGCCAAGCAGCATCTTAGGAGCACAAAAGCTGACAAAACGTCAGATTTTGTGCTCCTCTGATGCTGCTTGGCCTACTGTGTTCATCCAGCTCCACACTTTGTTAACTTTTTCAGTCTTGTGACTCCTGCTGCCATGAAATATTGCCAGTTCTGATGAAGTGTCACTGGTTGAGAAACATTCACACTGCTTTCTCCCCACAGAAGCTGCCAGACCTGCTGAGCGTCATCAGCAATTTCTGGTTTTGTTTCAGCTCTCCAACATCTGCAGTTCTTTGTTTTATTTCATTTTTTATTTTACGTTCAATTCCTTTCACATTCCATTAGCCTCTTATTCACTTGCTATACCTGCAAACTAACTTCTTGTGATTCAGGTACAAGAACACCTAGATCCCACTGTACCGCAGAATTCTGTAGCGCTTCTGTTTAAGCAATTTTTTTGTCCTTCCCGCCAAAGTGAACAACTTCGCATTTTCTGACATTATTCTCCATCTGCCAGATTTTGGCCTCACTACTTCAGTCCTTGTTATTTCATTTTTGCAACATACTTTCCCCTCTATTTATGTGTCATCTGCGAATTCAGCCAACATACCTTCAATCCCCTCATCTAAGTAATTGATAGAGAGTATACAGGTTGAATGGTCTCGCACTGACTCCTCCAGGATTCCATTCCCACCAATCAGTAAAAGATCCATTTATGCAAGCTCTGTTTTCAGCCAGTCAGCCAATAAATCTAACTATTCTAGTACTGGAAACTTTGTTTTAACCGGCAGTCTTGATAAACCAGCAAAAAATTACATACCTCAAATACCAGAAGGTTACTGTGTTATCGTGATCTCCACGATGTCACAGTAGTCAACTGAGGGTGCAAGCGTGAAGACTCTCTGCCAGCAAGCTTTGTGTAGGAAAAGCTGCATTTTTATTTACGTGATTTATGCTGTAAATAATGTATAACAGTGATGTGTATACCGTCTGCAATTCTTTTCTATTACATGGCATGTGTTTTTACATTATGTGGGCCTCTTAATTATCCAGAATATTTGATTGACTGGTACGTTCTCGGTCCAATAGATGCTGGTCAATAGAAGGTTTGCTGTACTTCACCCGTCTACTAGGGACATCTTGTTTTGCACATCAACCTATTGTGTGATACCTTGTGAAATATCTTCTGGAAATCCAAATACAGTTCATTAATGGACTTCCCTTTATCCATAGTGCCAGTGTCAAATGTCAATGAATTCCAAAAAATTGGTTACACAAAGCCACACTAACTCTTCCAGAGTACCTTGAAAGTTTCAAAGTGCCCAATGATAACCTCTTTAATGATTCCCAATGACATATATCAAGCTAATGGGGCTTTTCTTCACCACTGTTTTCTGCTTCACTCCCTTCGTGAATAGAGTGGTTACACTTGCTACTTTCCAGTCTGATACCTTTCCAAATGTACCTACTTTAAATCTGGTTAATAATCAAAGGATAAGTGTCCAATCAGAATACATGAATCTGTCACCAACAACAACTTCATGGCAAAACAAATATAACAGATGTGAACAAACTAGATATATACAAAACACATGCCTCTAGAAATAGTGAACTTCACATTTTCCTGGATTTTTCCCACTCCGAATCATCGACTCAGACAGATACACAGCGTGGAAGCAGATCCTTCGGTCCAATGTGTCCATGCCAATCAGATATGCTAAGTAAATCTAGTCTCATGTGCCAGCATTTGGCCCATATCCCTCCAAAACCTTCTATTCATATACCCATCCAGATGTCTTTTAAATGTTGTAACTCTACCAGCCTCCACCACTTCCTATGGAAGTTTATTTCATACACTCACCACCCTCACTGTGTGGAAAAATTTGCGCCTTAGGTCCCTTAATCTGTCTGCATCAATGTGTAGCTCCCTTATTTCCTCTTCACAATTTTCTTCTCTTTCATGACCTGAACCTATCTTGTGTGATAGTCACATTTCTAAGGATAGCCACTTCAAAACCTGAATAATTGCATAAATTGTGCCGGGATAGCTTTAGGTATCAACAAAATGCAATAAAGAAACGTTGACAAGTTGCACAAGTCTGGAGATCTATACTATTTAAGTGACGACCGGTACAGCAAATATACTTACACCCACTGAGTCATCAGTTTCAGGAGTTTCTGCTGTTCCACTATCATAGCTAGCCAACTGGGCCATTTCTTTTGAGAAAGAAAAAAAGTTACCGATTAGGGAAAACAAAAGTTGATTCAAGGGGAAAAGGCCACTCATTAAAATTAACCAAAAGTAATAAATATTGTGAAACAAGTTGCTAAAGATTGGAATTTTCCTTGACAGCTTAATAGTATGCTGCAGGTGACCAGAAGTGTTATTCGCTTTATCTTCCTTTTACTAATATCACTGTCTTATTCATTCTGATTATAACAAACTCTGTACTTTGCTATATCTAGACCAGTTGTGTGAGCCTGCCACACTTCCATTTAGTGCTTGGCACGGCAATCTGTGCTTTCGCCATACTGTTTGGGATTGTTTTACCTGATTTCACTAATTGTCTGAGACCTTTAAATTATTCACAACTCAAAGCGGTTGTTAGTAACTGGTACAATCCTCAAACTGAACAGTGGGTCAATGAAGTAGCTACAATGACTGCTGAGACTTTTAACATGTTTGTGAACCAGCCGAGCATCTGTCCTTTGTACTCAAACGAACTATTTCTCAAGGCCCATGATAGAAAAACTGCTGAGAACAACAGAAAAATAAAACTTCCTTCTGGAGAACCCATCTGTGATGCAGTCACTGGTGCCTAATAGGTTACAAAGCTATTTTTTAATGGTCAAGAGGAAGGAAATTTTAATTTATACGGCACGATCTCCCATCAGCAGTGCTGACTACAGTGTGACCAAACATCCAACTTGCAGGAACAACTGATCTTAAAAAAAAAAGTAGACATATTGAATTGGCTGAAGTGTCTTGAAGAATTTAACATACTTTAGATCTCACAATTTTCTGTAAGATTTGAGAGATACAGAAACATTTGTTTAATTAGATGGGTTCCAATTAGATGCTCAAATGCCTTTTTAATGACTGTTTTTAATGTGCGACTGCTGCTGCATTTGGGGCTTAATAGACCAGCAAGGCAAGTAAAAATGAGTGTCACTGATGGTCATACTGTGCCAAATGAACAGGGCAAGAACAAATTAATGTAGAGCAGATGCATGGTACCTGAGCAAGGATAAGAAAGCTTTAAATAACACGTACAGCCTCCTAATGCATATTCTGTCAGAAAAGTGCTTCTGTTATTAGTTATATGCTAATTTATTCATAACTCACAGGCAAGTAAATAAATAATGCTTTCTCTGCTTTCTTAAACACATTTACACATCCAATTCAAAATGAAAGCTTTTTTTGTTCAGTGGTATTTTCAAGAGATTATATTTCACACCAAGTGCTAGGTATGGAAGAACATCCCAAAAGCATCCCAAAACTTTAACTCTGCTTTAAAATAACTCAACTCTACAATACAAAATTTCCCAAAACACAGATTCAAATTAATTTTGACTAACTAGTGATGGCTTATTCAATACATTCAAAAAAGGATTGTTTCAAACATCAAACATGATGAAAAGCATCAATATATACACAACAGCAACGTTTTAATAATCTTTTAATAAGGATAATTTTTAATTAGTCACTTTTAAGATTTGTGAGAAAGAAGCCATTTTGAAAAATTCATTCATGGAATGGGGCATCACTGGCTATACAACATTTATTGCTCACCCCAATTACTCTTAAAGGTGGTGGTGGTAAGTTGTCACCTTGAACCACTGCTGTTTCTGGAGCGTAGATATACTGGCATTTCTGTCAGAAAGACAGATTTCGCCCAGTAATAGTGAAGGAACAGCAGGTTTGTTCCAAATCAGCATGGTATGTGGTTTGAAGATGGTGGCATTGACATGCATTTGACGCCATTGTCCTTCTAAGTGGGAAGAGTTACAGGCTTGGCAGATTGAAGAAGCCATGGCGAACTGCTGCAACACTTTATGCAGATAGTACATACAACGTGACTGTGTGTCAGTAGCAAAGAGAGTGAATGTTGTTTTCTAGGTATGCCAGGAGCATTATGTCATTGCTACACTTTTCTGGTAATTTTTATTCCACGCTTGACTAAGCACTCGGAGAAGAAAATTACAATTTGCAAGTGACACAATTAAAATGATCACTCACCCTCTAAGGGATCTCTAGTAAGGCCCAACTGACTGATAATATAACGGGGAATGTCGGATTTAATGCCTTGCCCTTCTTTAGCATGTCCTTCTGCTGCTTCCAACAAGTGATAGAATTCTTCTGGATCAAATTCCTGGAATAATAATAAAATTTATCTCAGTCAATGCTTTAATATCCTCTAATATCTCAAATGTATTCCTCTGTGCAAAGTTTATGGGAACAAAAATGTCACCATGCTTCAAAAACAAACTCTGCAGGTCAACAGATATATTAAATCATATTCTCAAAGTATGTCTCTTGTGTATTAACTGTTAGAATCAGCTAGCCCAAATGTATATTGTTCATCCCTGCGTAAATAACTTTCAAATGTATCGCGTACTTATATGACAAATTGCTTGTGAGATATATAGTCTCTACAGTATCACTTCAGATTATATACATCATCATTTTGACTATTTGCCACATGCATACCTTTACTTTTGTGAAAAAGGACTTACAAGACATTCCAACAATCGAGCTGGACGAGCAATGATGATCAGTAATTTCCTGACCAATTGATCAATGACTGCTAGCTCATTACTTTCAGAACGTTTGTGAGCCTAGACATAAAGAAAAGAATAATGAGAGCGTTATTTTAATAATCTGTGCATAAAGACTATTATTGGAATAAAACTCTTTAAAATTCTTTCTAAATTAACCAAACATAGGAACAATTTTCAGTACTTAATCCCCCATTTAAAAAATCTTCAAAACAATTTTCCCCACATTAAAGCTAAATTACAACTGTTTGCATTGTCAATCATTCCACTATAAAAATCATTAAAGACTCGAGGCTCAGAAACTTGATTAGAATTCCATTACAACACAATTAAACACAATATCCAGCCAACATAGCTGATGGCACGATGCATTAGTCGGTTATAAAAGCAAGTAGAATATTTAACCCCTCAAGCCTGTTTCAATATACAATGAAATCGTGGTTGATCTGTGACCTAACTCTACTTAGCCCAGCTCCATTTTGCTTACTGCATTTGGTTGACTAAAATTGATCAATCTCAGATTTAAATGAACAACTCATCTAGCATCAATCTCTATTTTGGCTGTTTCCATGTTACATGGGGTTGTCACTCTTCGTCATTCCTCAGGTTTGGTGGATGTTTTTACTGCTGTACGGCTTTCTTCACCCCCAAGCATTACCGTGTCTGGGAACATTAGAAATCTGCTGCCTGTCATCCCAGATGCAAAGGACAGAAGCGCATCCTCTGCACTGTAATCTGGTTTGCCTGCACCATTGGCTGGGTTCTTTGGGAGCAACAAATCCTGGAGCACTTGGAACACTCCCAACTGTGTCACTTGGGCACCCATGTAGCATCAACTCTGATTTGTGAACAAGATTTCCAAACTTTCATCACCCTGCACATACAAATGGCTTTCCTAACTTCAGTCGTGAAAGATCTGGCTTCAATTCTTAAGCCGTCATCCTGGACTTCCCAATCAGTGGAAATACTTTCTATCTACCCTGTTTCCCACAATAACATTCTAAATTCTATAATTCCTAACCATTATCTCATTATTTCACATTAATCACATTGACACCAGGACTCCGAAGGTGAAATAATCTGTTAAGTCATGAAAAACCACTTGCTTTCTTCGACACAGGCCGAAATGGAAGAACTAATTAAGGCACTGTGGCAGCACTTTATTTCAGTAAAAGAATACTGGGGCAGCTATTGATAATAGTTATTTTACTAATAAGTTGCTGCATGCTAGTGTGTACTGATTTGATTTTTACTGTTAAGCAGTATCACAGCTGAGTGATAAGCTGTCAATAATCACTGGTTATATTTAAACAGAAAGTCAGCTACAAAGCCTTTACTACATCAGAGATGATGATATATAAACATGGGAAAGAGCAAACGTTCACAGGCACCATGACAGCAAAATGCATTTTCATTTTTGCTGCACCTCCTGGGAAATTAAAACTTTTAAAATGAAGAAATCAAATTTTGATACAGAAAATACTTTCATAGAAATCAAGGTTACTGGGTCTCAATGTCATTTTTTGTCCTCTTATTATTTTTTGCTGATTGGCCATTCTACCTAGATGCTTAAAACCATTGTGAAGAGAAAACTAAGGTCATTAGACACACTACTCTGCCTTTCACCTTACAAAACACAACTGTTCAAATACCGAGTCACTGTCATTATAGCTTCTGACTTTTAGACATTCCCTTAATCATTCTCCTTATACTGAAAGAATGGTGGATGAAAGATTTAAATTATTTATTCAGAGTCCCTCAAGTCTACCTTTACCATTCTTGAAGAAAGCTGACCTCTATGCATCAGTTTTAGAATGAAAGCATTATTAAATTCTGTTGGTCAAACAGGAATGAAGACTGGAATTTAATGATACAACAACATTATTTAGGTTTCCTTCAAATTATTTGACCAGTATAAAATTTTATCCCTGTGGCAGAGTGTAAGTGCACTCAATTTATAACAGGCAACCCTAAATATATTTTAGTCTTGGTCCGTATGAAAAAAATTAGAAGCTTTGTGGAGTTTTTATATGCATCAAGGAGACTGTGTCAAGAAAACATGTTTTCCACTCAAATAATGGTAGCACTGGGCATTAAAGTTGGAAGCTAAGTTGAAATCTTACAAATGGAAAGACTCCAGAACCATCAAGATGGTGGACAGACCTCATTCTAGGATTCCTGCCACACTGATGATAATTGCTAGCTCTGGCAATGTGGGATAAGGGTGAGAGTCGCATGTCCACACACTGCACTCGCAACCTGGCTGGCTTCATTGGTAGGAGGCATCCCCTAAACTCCTAATACTTTTCTGGTGTCATGCCAGTTTCTTGGTCACTCATGATTCAAGACCCTTCTGAAGACTAGTGAATCATTACGTGGAAATTGGATTCTTTTGAACAGTAAATTCAAAACCCATACCTCTCCCATCCATCACCATGACCCCTTATACGCTCCATGTCAACTCATTCCCTTCCAGCCACTCTCCACGGCCTCTCAAATTATCCATGTCAACTCAATGGCAACTCATGGCCTTCCCATGCTTCTTAACCTGCTATGCACTTTGTATATAACCAAGGAGCCCCATAATAACAATGGCAAATGTTGATCTGTTAACTATGAGGAACTAGGGGCAACTTTTATAGGAGGTATATGGAAAATTTTGGCCAAAAATAGGGGATTGACTTTTACTCAAGTATATACGGCACATCAGATTATAGAGATGCATAGCACTGAAACAGGCAATTCAATCAACATGGCCTACGCCAGTGCTCGGGCTCCACTCAAGATTTAGAATAGAATAAAATAAAATTGAATCCCTACAGTGTGGAAACAGGCCCTTCGGCCCAACAAGTCTACACTGAACCTCAGTGCAAAAATGAGGAACTGTCGTGAAAAATAAACACCCAACCATAAATCACCTTTTGAAAAACAAAACTGTTTCTACAACTTTATACAAGTGTCATTGAGACAGACCATTAAAGTACCCATAACAGGACTTCAAGCAATTTAACTCTTTCAATTTTGCTGAATTAACAGAGACCTCAAATGAACAGAAAAAAAATCACTTAAAAATGTCAATCAAGCAAAATCAACAAATCAGTTACAGTTGTTGAAACAGGATCCAGAGGGGCAGTGAGTGGTTGGGGATAGCATGCTATTGCTGGGCTGTGTTACACGGAAAAGGCAGGGGAGTGGCACTGGGTGAACTTCAGTCGGCCAGCACAGAAATGACAAGCCAAATGACATCCTCTCGTGCAGTAAACTGTTCTATTACAATTTCTCAACTAACTGATATAATGCTGGTAGCATTATCTTACAGTACAAGATCCATCATAGCACTCAACATAAACGTTGGTCATGAATACCATCAAGTGTGCAAATTGTTACTCTTTTAGTCGTTAAAGGTACTACATAAATGCAAGCTGTTCTTGGCTGAGGTGCAGTTACACAGATAAGCAGTATATTGCCGAAAAGCCAAGATGTGCTACTAGGGAAAATAATAATCTCAAGACTTCCTTTTTTGAATTCATTCCTTCATACTGAAAAGAAACTCAGGCTAAACTAACTTAAATCAAAGATTCAATTCAGTCTGTTTAAGCAGAAAAATGTGCAGAATTTAGGAATATTTCCATATTTGGGTTTCCATCTGATTTTCATGGTCAGAGGCTGATTAATTTGACATACGAAGACAACTAGTCTGAGTTCAGATTAAAAGGTCAGTGCTTCAAAACGCTGAATTTGAACACGCCATTTACTTGGGATGCATAATTTGCTGCTCTCCTTTTTTTAAGTGTTCTGCTCTCTACAGCTGGATTAAATATCTTCGGTCGTTACTTAATGAGCTAAATGACTGTTCAGTCGCTTGGGAAGCACAAAATGAGTATTATATCATGTAGATTCTGATTGGTCAGGTTTCTACTGGAGAGGCATCCAGCAGAAAACTCAAGTAATCAGCAATTCTGCTTGAAGTCTCTCTGTTCCAAGGAAAACAACCCCAGTCTGTCCAGTTTCTTTTCCTAGCTGATTTGCTCCAGCCCTGGCAAACATCCTGGCTGCTGTAAATCAGGAACAAGAACAGAAGTTGCTGGAAAAGCTCAGCAGGTCTGGGAGTACCTGTGAAATAAAAAGAAAAATCAGAGTTAATATTTCGAGCTCCAGTGAGTCTTCCTCAGAATTCAGTTAGGTGGAAGAGTCACCGGACCTGAAAAGTTAACTCTGATTCTTTTCTTCACAGATGCTGCCAGACTTGCTGAGCTTCTCCAGCAACTTGTTTTTGATCCTGGTAAATAACCCCTGTGCCCTCTCCATTGCAATCACATCCTCCCTTTGTTGTGGCAACCAAAAGTGCACACTGTACACCACTGTGGCCTGACATTAGACACAGCTCCATTGTAACCTCTTTGCTTTTGTATTCAATGTGTTGAACAATAAAGGCAAGTGTCCCATCAGCCTTGGGCTTTTGTGGCACATGGGTAGTGTCCCTGCCTCTAAGCCACTAGTCATGCATTCATGTCCCACCATCTCCAGAGGCACGGAATAGCATCTGAGCAGGTTGATCAGAAAATAGCTCTCATATACCTTCTTAACCACCTTATCAACCTGTTGCTATCAAGGACACGCATACCTAGATGCCTCTGATCGTCTGTGTTCCTAGGGCCCGACCATTCAACATGTACTCCCTTGCCTTCTTCATCTTCCTAAAGTGCATTTGCCTTACTCTCTTCCAGACTAAATTACATTTGCTATTGTTCAGCTCATCTGACCAGCCTGGCTATATCATCCTGCCATCTAAGATTGCCTGCCTCACTATCTACCACACCAGCAATTTTGATTTGACTTGATTTATTACTGCCATATGTACCTAGGTGCAGTGAAAAGTTTTGTTTTGCGTGTAGTGCAGGCAGATCATACCAAACAAAGCGCGTTAGGCTAATAGTACAGAGCGAGGAATATAATACTATGGCTGCAGAGCAGGTGCACAAACAGCAAGATCAACATGAAATTTAAAATTTGAGAGGTTGACTCAGAAGTTTAACAACACCAGAGAAGTAGTTGTTCTTGAATCTGTTGGTACGGATGTTTAAACTTTTGTATCTTCAGCCCAATGGAAGAGATTGTAACTGGTCCCTCAGAAATTTTTCCAAGCATTTCCCTGCTACTGCTGTTAGACTCACTGGCCTATAGTCTCCTGTTTTATCACTTCCAATCTTCTTGAATAAAGGTATTATATTAGCTGTCCACCACTCCTCTGGTACCTTCCTGTGGCCAGACAGGATTTGAAAATTGCAATCTCCTCCCTTGCTTCCCATAGCAGTCTTGGATACATTTAATCTGGGCCTGAGTATTTAGCAACCTTCAAGCTTGCTAAAACCACTCGTACCCCTACCTGCTTAGTGCCAATTTGCTTACGCATAAGTCCCTCCCCAATTTCCTGATTTCATTAAATAGTGAAAAAGGGCTCGCTGCCAAAAGAAAGGCTGCCTATATCATCAAAGATCCGTCGCACCCCAGCAATGATCTCCTACAACCTCTTCAGTCAGGCAGAAGATACAGAAGCTTGAATACACGCATTAGCAGGTTCAAGAACAGCTTCTTCCTGGCCACCAACAGGCGGATGAATGACTCTCTAACTTCAAATAATGCTGATCTTGCCTAGCACAAGCCCTGTGCGATGCAACCTGCATACTCCCAATTTTTTTTGGTAGGTATATATGACAATAAATAAATCAAATCAGAATCAAATTGGCAAATCTAGTTTCTAAAACCAGAAACACAATCCCTCTGACATCACAATTTAAAAATCAGTATTTGCCCAAAAGTCAAATAAAAAGAAAAATGATTAGATGCCATTGCTTAAAAGAAAGAAGATCTTAGCCGTCATCTAGCATCTCCCATAACTTCCAGATAAACTCAAATCAACTTGCAGCTGAAGTAATTTTGGAGAAGTTAATTTGCATTATAGCAATATCCCAGAAGCAGTAATACCATTGTTAGCCTAATAATGTGTTTCTGGTTATACTGCTTGAGGGATAAACATTGGCCATGACAACAAAAAAAAGCCCTGCTCATTGGCCATGACAATGAAAAAATGGCTCTGCCCATCTTTGAACTTGAACATTATTTATCTCCATTGAAGGGGACAGGTATGGTCTGGAAAGACGATGAGCGGGATTTTCATGGTGACAAGAAGGTTCCAAGGGAGGATGACAACCACAAGACCATGAAAAATAAGGACAGCAGTAGGCCGTTCGGTCCTGCTAACCTGCTCCACCATTCAATAGGATCATGGCTGATCTGACAGCCACTCTTTCCCCGTAACCATTTGTTCCGCGACTGATCAAGGACCTGTCTATTTCAGCGTTAAATACACACAAGATCTCTGTTCCTTCAGCTGTCTGTGGCAAGGAGTTCGAAAAGCTCACAAGTCTCAGGAGAAATTCCTCCTCATCTCAATTTTAATTTGACACCTCTTCATTCTGAGACTATGCCCTCTGGTTCTAGACTCTCACATGAGGGGAAACCTCCACTCAGCACCCCTTAAGAATGTATACGGTTCAACAAGATCACCAGTCATTCTTTCAATGAGTAGAGTCCCAACTAGCGTAGCCTTTGCTCATGAGTCAACCCCTCCACACCAGGGATCATCCTAGTGATTAGGTTCTGAACTGCCTCCAGTGAAATAATATCTTTCATTAAAAAAGGGGGCAAAAACTGCTCACAGTACTCCAGATGTGGTCACCAGCACCTTGTTCTATTGCAGCAAGACTTTCCTACTTTTATATTCCAAATCCCTTTAAATAAGTGTCGACATTCTATTCGCCTTCCTGATTATCTGCAGCAACTGTGTACAAGCTTTCTGTGTTTTGTGCACAAGTTCCTCTGGGGTGCAGCTTTCCTCCATTTAAATAATGGTGTTCTTTTGTTCTCCCTTTTAAAAAGAACGTGGTCATATTTTCCCCACAGAAAATGACGGGAAGACCAACTCTGGAATTCCAAACCCCAATACCCAGCCTGTCTAATTTTCACCAGGAATATTTAAGGGTGTGTGTGCTGGTTTTGGTTGGAAGCCCACATTCTGTGCCAACCTGGCCAGCTCCATCACTGTCACAGGCATACCTTGGTTGCCTGCAGTTGCAAAGTTGGGTAGAATGCTTGTAGATTGGGAGGCATGAAGTTAGAATTTGGGGTTTGTAAAACGCTAGGGAGGAAAGTATTACATGGTCCCTTTGAAAGATGATAAGCTTTTTTTAAAGATATTTAAAATGGATATTTGAGAGCAGCAGGTTGAAAGTTTGCAAGCACACAGAAAGCACCCAAATTGAAACATTTATATCAAACGGCTGTACAGTTAGCAGGCCAAAACAATAGTTTTTACCAAGAAGACAAGTTTTGAATTTTGCTAATCAATTTGAACCAGGCACTTAGAAGGCAAAAATCTGTCTAATTTAAATATGATGGTTTTCACAACATAGGAGCAATCCTATTGTAAGATATATTGATGTGTCATCAAGGGTATAAAAGAAGGGTGCAGTTGGTCAAAGCCCCAGAGCTAACTGCCATTTGCCAGTGTTAACAGCCCTTAGCTCTCAAGACAGAATCTCTGGCTCTCACAACCTCCTCTATGTATTCGAGAAAGCACCATCTAAATCACAACAGTACTAGAGAAGGTATTCCTGACTGGGGTTGCGGGGGGGGGGGGGGGGGGGGGGGGGAACGATGGAGTAGGCACAGAACATTCCGAAAGACACATTACCTGGCTGTAATTTTGAGACACTAAGTTTTTTTTAATACAAGTGAGACTTCTATTTATTGGAACAGCATATCATTAGAATCTTGTTTTGTTCATGAACAGACAGTAGGTAGAGGGGGCTGAGATAGTTTGTTAATAGTTAAGTTACTTTGTTCACTGTTAGTGTTAGATAAATAAATTGTTACTTATTGATTTTAAAATGAGTCTCAGGGATTTATTTTGTCTAGTTGTTGAACACCAGGTTACACCATTTTCGCACTTTTTTTGACAGATTATAGGGCGAGGTGCTCCTCTTTACCGTATCACATTCAGTTTTGGGAGGTGTGGGCCAACCTCCGCTTTTTAGCAATGGCAATTTCCTGGCAGCGGGCCAAATTAATCCTATAGTGACAGCAGGATGTGTTAAAATATAATTTATAAGTTGTTGATAATTTGCCAATCACATTAAAATTCTGTTTTTACTCCAGGTCAACAATATCAACCACCATCCAGGTTGCATAAACTGTTAATAGCAGTAACTGCAAACTGTCGTAAACTCATTCCTTTGTGTCAGTAAAGGCGATAAAACCATAAGACATGGGAGCAGAATTAGATCATTTGGCCCATCAACTCTGCTCTGCCATATGATCACAGCTAATTTAAAACCTCATTCTCCTACCTTCTCCCTTTAATCTTTTAACCCCTTACAAGACCTATCTAATTCTGTCTTGCATACACTCAATAGGTTGGCCTCCACTGCCTTCTATGGCAATGAATTCCACAGATTAACCATTGTCTAGCTGAAGAAATTCTTATCTCAGTTCTAAAGGGTTGCCCTTCACTCCAAGGCTGTGTCCTCAGGTCCTCGTCTCTCCTACTTGTGGAAACATTGTCTCCTTAGTGATGGCCACCACATTTATCTTTGTCCCTTGCCTCTCGAAATTCTGGGGTGCAACAAGCATTGTGCAATTGACAGAAGAGATCAGATAGCTACGGGTGTCAATCAAAGAATGATTTTGCTAGGGCTCCGGTGCTTCAACACATTAATGAGCGTCTGCGATCTCAGCCAAACTGCTTGATACATTCTTTGGAATGAGTGGGGAGCATAAAGTGAATACAGTGTGGCAGTGCTTGGGGCTAGAGGGTGAGAGAGATGAGGCCTTACTTTTACAACTGGAATAGAATCCCACAGCACTGAGGCATCCTTTTAAACAACTCACCTTAGCATGCAGCAGCCTGTAGCTGCTTTTGACCATTTTTTTTCTGGTCAGCTGGCCTGACTACAAACCCCTTTCAGTAATGAAAATCCTGTCTTTAGGGAACTTTCACCAAAAGTAGGATGGCCAAGATAAGAGTTTTCCCAACTCCCGTATTTCTGTCTCGAGGATAAAATTCCAAGCCGACATCCCAACTGCATCATGTGTTCAATGCTATTATTGACCTGTTAAGCCTAGAAAGAACACTGATGTCCCTGGGGTGGGGTTTGAACCCATCATCTGTTGACACGAAAGTGATATCACTAAATCAGGGTTCGTCCATGTTAAACCTATCCTCCTTTTTTACCCCATCAAGAAAGATAACTGTACATTTTTGACACCTTTCCACGGGTTCTAACAGGAATAAAATATGTCTCAAATATGTATATTTTCCTCTCTGTGATACCATTCCCGTGGTTTAAATCGATCCTGGAGCTAACAATTCTGAACTCGTGAAGACTGCGTTTTCAAATGGAACTTTCTTTGGGAAACTCTATCTAACACCAGGTTGCTGACAATACACCTCCCGTATATTGCTTTCAAATCAGACTGACCATTTCCTTGGCATTATACTTGATTTAAAGCTGAGCATTAAATACTAAACTCCTACCTCACACCAAGATCACTTCACCTCCATTACTGCTCATTGCTGTCTTTAGGTCTCCGTTTACAACCACTAAAAGATTCACACTTTCACTGTTTAATTCGTAATTGCACTAATAAACTCTCTTTATCTTATCTGCCAATCTTCCATTCTCATTAACTTCCACTGGCATGATTCCTCAACACGAATATTTAAAATCCTCATCAAGATGTGGAAATACATCACATAATTGCAAAGTGCTTCAGCCTTACAACACTTCCATCAAATGTCCATCCCCATGCAGTGTCTATGAGGTCCTTTTCAACAATTTTCTACGTTAGAGGCTCTCCATAAGTTTAAGTTCAAGAAAGGTATAAAGCTCTAGGAAGAAGAATAAGCGAGATTCACCAGGATGGTACCAGGCATGAAGGGCTTTAGACAGGTTTGAAAAATGAGGATTGTCCTGCTGGGAGCAGAGAAGGTTAATGAGTAACAATGCAGATTTTCAAGAGGATTTTAAGTTTGATGGAGAAAAAAAAGGAACTGCAGTTTATTGAATGACAAAAAATTAGAAGTCACAAAATCGCTGTTAGAATATCTAGACGGGTGATGGGGACAGAATTTTTCCTTTCAGGATTATCAGGATATAAGATGCTCACTGAAATGAGGGCATAAGCTATTTCTATAAATCAGTTCAAAAGGGCCTTGGACAGATACTCGAGGTTGCGGTACTTACTAGGTTGCAAACATCAGGGATAGAAGCCTATGCATGGCTGCTTTTTCAAAAGTCAGCACGCGCACGATTGGCTGAATGGCCTCACTGAGAGCTCTAACTTTCTATAATTCTGTGTTGCTGTTAGGATGACAAACAACTGTCCAGTAATGAACAAACTGACAACATCAAAAACATATCCCTTAGATTCTGTAACATATTGGAGGTAATGGGGAATGAAAAAAAGGCTTTAAATTTAAATAAATTTGCAGTTCCCAGCTTCAACCTTATCTCCATTTTGTGGAAGGAATTTTGCCCTCTCCAGCTATTCCAACAAAACAGCCCCATGGGGACTGAAGTCTTGCATTTAAGCTTATGCTAATAGCATGCCATTACTATAAAACTACGGAGATTATGGCATATGTTGCTGTTTACTTCAGCCTTTTTATCGCTATGTTTCATTCTGCAGTACAGACAACAGTGTTGTGTAATCACATGACAATTCAAAGTTAACAAAATCTTTAAATGTTAAAATGTTAAAATGTTTAAAAAGGTCAATGTCCTGAAATTCCTGTAAGTTTTGTCAGAAGTTGAAATTTCTGATATTACTCATTTAAAACCTGCAGCACTATGCTGTATATTCAATGAGAATATAGCAAGGTGTCAACATTAGAGACAATTCAGTTTATACTAAGACTCTATCTCTTGCTTTTCTAACAAGTGCTGTGCCTCAGGCTGCCAACAGGAGTGATGAGTTTGGAGCAAATCTGCTTAACTTAGATAAGAAACTTTACACTTGGCTTGAAACTCAGAATGCCACTGAACATAAATATCTGTGGATGTACAGGGTTACTCTGTAGCTGTTCTTTGTATTGGTATCATTACAGATTTTGTAGCATTCTGTTCAATGTCACCAACACCAATATAATAAACTTTTCAAATCTTTCTAAGACCAGGGCCCTAAAATGTCATAGTTAGTCTGCATAACAATGAACTCTGGAATGCTACATTAAGACTTAACCCACTAAATGTAAAAGTACAATTAAGTTACCTTTCTCTCTTTGCGTTAAAGCAACAATGTTAAAGCAACATTATATTCAGAGGAAACAGCAGAACACATACTGTACTCTGGTTGTTTTGTCCAACTACACAGAATTAAAATCTATTCACCGACGTGTATCCACTGAACTCATGGACCATGTGTTGGATTTTCACAAGTAGATAGTTCTTACAGCCACAGATGACACCAGGGTGTGACTAGACTTCAAGACAGTTAGCTCAAGCTGCTTTACTGGACTCACTGGTATTTTGAAGCCAGATTGTCTCACCATAGCTTTGGATCCAATGATGTTATAATTTGAATTTGGTGCCAGTTTTACAACAGTGAAATTTGGCATCTGTGATGCAATGGTAGCATTAGACACTCAGTTATTGGCGTTTTCTTCTTCCAGATTATAGAACACAAAACAACATTGAAAAGGATTCAACATTAAAGCTAATGTACAGAAAACTATCTTTACATAAACTGTCCAGCAATGAAATGTGTTCAAGACAGGTTTGTATTTGATCTGCTAATAAGCATGGACGACCAGCAAGGGATTTCTAGTGCTTCAAATCTGACCTACCTACTAATTTAAATGGATGCACTGAAAAACTTAACTTAGGGACTTCACGTTTAATAGCTCAACATACTTATCAAGTAAAGAACAAGTACTAGGTTTCAACCTAGCCACTCCTGCCATTAAACACTGAAGCAGAAAATCCTTTACTGAAGTTAAAGGTTTAAACAGCAAAACTGAATCTCATGAATGCTATTAAACAAGAACGAGATAAATGCCATGGGAAACAAAATATTTACGCTGTGAACTCAAATCTGGTCTGTCCATGGTTCAGGATGTCTCTGGAAGAATAACTCAGACTGGAATGGCTTTGGACTGATGTTAGCTTGGGGCATTGGCAGGGGAAGGATGTGGAGTTGCAATTACCACCAATGCTTTTGGTTGATCAGAGTGGGTTAATCAGCCATGGATTGGTAATGTTGGCAGCAAAGACAAATGCATGGCTCAAATACAAGGGCAGTATTGGATATAACATGTCACCAATCATTTTCTAGGTTTATATATGATTAATGGCCACTTGGGAGAGGAACCAAGGATATGTAATGCATCTAAGAATCATTCTTGGTTGGCAGGCAGAGACCATAAGGAATAGGAGATGAAAGCTGGCATGGAAAATAAGTCAAACATATTCATTTAAAGAACATAAGGTTTAGGTTAGCTGTGAGAAAGGACAAGGAGCGAGTTAGGGTAGAATTATTTACCTGGAGAAGTACCAATTCCCGAATGATGATTAATCATCATTTTCCCAGGTAAACTGAACCAAAGGCAAGATTGTGGCAGAACAACAGTTTGCCTTTAGAGCAGAGCTGACATGGGTGCAGTCAAGGTACATTGATATTAGGGAGAAACAGAGCAAACAAGTATTGAACTCTCTGGAGTATGGAAGAGATAAAGTGGACGATGAAGTAGAAAAGGTGCATATGACAGATAAAGTCAAACAATTCATGTCAGAATCAGACTCATTCATGTAAATTGGTAGGAGTAAATTTGCTGTCTTTACGCAATCCGGCCTCCATGTAACTCCAGATGTGCAGCATTGTGGTCAACTCTTAAAAGTTCTCTGAAATAGCCCAGCAAGTCGGCACAACATTGTGGGCGTCGGCACAACATTGTGGGCTGAAGGGCCTGTTCTGTGCTGTACTGTTCTATGTTCTATGTTCTATGTTCTAAGTCACTCTAATGCATAAACGAATTACAGCAATGAATTAAACTAGACCGATTATCCAGGATCAACTTAGGCCCTGGAAAATTGCTCACTGAACTCTTAACAATTTATGCCAAAATTCAGAGAGTAGCCCTATAGAATAGTCAAGCAACAGCCTGACAGTCACACTCATTGAATCATCAGTTACAATCAACATTCTAAACACCTCCATCACCAAGTCTTGTTTATTAATATAGATCACAAATATCTGCAGTCTAATTACTGACCCCAGGCAACGTGACTGTTTATCTTAGAACAGAGAACATTGAACAGCACAGCAAAGTACAGGCCCTTCGGCCCACGATTTTGTGCCAACCTATAATCCTACTAAGATTAAACTGCCCTGCATACTCTACATTTTACTATCCTCCATGTGCCCATCCAAAAGTCGCTTAAAAGTATCTAATGTATATGACTCCACTTGCAATGCTGGCAGCACATTCCACAAGCCCACCACTCTCTGTAAAGAACCTACCTCTGACATCTCTCCTATGCCTTCCTCCAATCACCTTAAAATTATGCCCTGTCGTAATAGTCATTTCTGCCCTGGGAAAAAGTCTCTGACTATCCACTCTGTCTATGCCTCTCCTCATCTTGCACACGTCTGTCAAGTCACCTCTCATCCATCTTCACTCCAGTGAAAACAGCCCTAGCTCCCTCAACCTCTCCTCAAGATCTGCCCTTCAGTCCAGGCAGCATCCTGGTAAATCTCCTCCGCACCCTTTCTAGACCTTCCACATCTTTCCTCTAACGAGGTGAACAGACCTGAACACAATATTCCAAGTGTGGTCTAAACAGTTTTATAGGGCTGCAGCATAACGTCACAGCTCTTAAACTCAATTCCCCTGCCAATGAAAGCAAACACACCATACGCCTTCTTTATATCCCTATCAACTTGGGTAGCAACTTTGAGGGATACATGGACGTGGACCCCAAGATCACTCAGTTCCTCCACAGTGCTGAGATTCCTGCCATTAACCCTGTATTCTGCATTCAAATTCGATCTTCCAGAATGAATCATTTCACATTTTTCTGGGTTGAATTCCATCTGCCACTTCTTTGCCCAGCTCTGCATCCTGTCAATGTCCCATTGCAACCTACAACAGCCCTCCACGCTGTCCACAACTCCACCAAACTTGCTAACCTACCCTACCACTTCCTCATCCAAGTCATTTATAAAGATCACAAACAGCAGAGGTCCCAGAACAGATCCCTGCAGCACACCACTGGTCACCGGGTTTCAGGCTGAATACTTTCCATTTACTACCACACTGTCTTCTATTGGACAGCCAGTTTTGTATCCAGACTGCCAAATTTACCTGAATCCCACGCCTCCTTCCTTTCTGAAAGAGCCTACCATGTGGAACCTTATCAAATGTTTACTCCAGTCCCCAAAAAATCCCAATTTACTGCTACACTGTTTCTTGTCACTCAGTCAGCTTTGTAACCATTGTCCCTTATATTCAATGAAGCTTTAACTTTGCTGCCAAGCTAATATGTGTCACTTTATCAAATGCCTTTTCAAAGTCTATTAAAAGCTTTACTCTCATTAATCCTGCTTGCTTGCTTACCAAATAACTGAATTAAGTTAGTTACACACTGTATCTCCTCAACAAACTTATTCTGGCTTTCATTAATTAATTAATCAATGCAGACTTAGTAAAATTACAGTTAATCATATCCGCGATTATTGGTTCCTAAAAGCTTTTCCACCATTAAGGTTAAACTGACTGGCCTGCAATTGCAGCACTTTTTGAATAAGGATGTAACGTTTGCAATTTTGCAGACCTCTGGCACCATCCCAAATCCAAGGTTTGGAAAATTACATGCATTACTCCACAATTCCATCTTTCTTTCCCTCAATGGTTTCAGTTACACCCCAAACTATCATGAGGATTTGCCTTTCTAACACTTCCTTAATTTTTAGCTTCTGATTAATGAGGCATAAGTCATCCTGTGCTTTATAAACAAAGGCACAGGTTACAAAAATTAGGAAGTTACAGTGAGATTAATCAAATACTTTTTTTTTCTTAAATGTTAGTGTTGTATCCAGTTCTGGGTGCCGTACCATGGGAGGAATGTGACTGCTTTAGGGAGGGCACAGAAAAGCTATACAGGAATAATTCCAAGGGAGAGACTTCAGTTTATTTAATGAATAGGTTGAAGAAGTCAGGCTTGCTTTCCATATGAATAAAAGATTGAAAATCTCTGTCCAAATTCCTCAAAGTCATAAGGCTTGAAGACCAAGTAATTGGAGGGAAATTGTCTCCATTAGCAGAAGAGTCAAGAATAAGAGAACTCCAATTTAGGGTGAAATACAAAAACAAAAGTGAGGTAAATTTTAAGTAGTGAATGTTTAGGATTTGAACTGCACTGTCTGAATGCGCAGTGCAGCAAAGAACTAGATAAGCAGTTGAAGAGAAAAGAAATTGCGCGCCTATTTGCAGGAGAACTGAGAAAGAATCAGTTACGCTGGCCGAATTGCTCTGTAGAGACCTGGCACAGACACAATGAGTCCAATGCCTTCTTTACTTGCTGTATTCAATCTGTAATTTTTATACTGGTATTGGTTAGACAGTTTTAACCAGCGTACTTCATTACAAAATTCCTCCATCATTAAATAATCAAACATTTTGCAACCTTCAAATGGTAATAATGTTCTTTTGTTTATTCATTTTATTCTAATCAGGGTAACTTGTGTTTCAGATTCGTACCTTCCATTCAGCCACATGAGTTTCAAATCACAAAAAATCAAATTTGTTCTTATCCATTTATCAGAAAAAACTTAGAAATACCTACTTCCTGCAACAACTTTTCTAATTTTTCCTGCAATTCAAAGAAGTATCTTGAGGTGATATGGCCCTGTCGGGATTTATCCAGGCAATCTCGTGCCAGCTCAATGATCTGGTGATGTGCAAAACTGAGGACTCCATCTGCTAGTGGAAGAACATTATCAAGAGAATAGCTAGTGATAATGTCCTGCAGCCTTTCTTCCATCTGGGCTGTGGCCTAAGGATTGAAACAACTTGGTTAATGCATTAAAGTATCAAATAAACACCAAACATATTCCAAATTTTGAAATATTGCTATTGTATATGCAAAATTTCATAACATTGATTTTCAGCTTTATAACATGCAGCAGAGTATATTGGGACTTTCGTCACAAACTGCAAAGCTAAACTTTCTTCATGATGAAAGGAAGTAATTTATCTCATGCTAACCACATTGGTTATATATTTATGAGTGGGTTGCTTGGTCACTGCATGTACAATTTACTGGCCACTGATGATGCTGAACGAAAATTTACTGACACTTATTAGGTTGTGAAGTGCTCTATAAGATCAGCCACTTATGAGCCATGTATCCATCATAATGGATTTTTATAATGTACCCTCTTTATTAGATAATTTATAGCTTCAAAATACACGTCACCCAAGTATATTCACTTTGTAAACCGTTGAATAAAAATGTAAGCACACACATTTCAGAACAAGTATGAAAGACTACATTCTGGAATGACTTTTTAAAATGGGGAATAAATTCTGGGACAGGCAGTTTCATTTTGATCTAATGTCTTGTGCAAAGTGCAAAAGTACAGGAATAAGGTTTCTTAAAAGTTAGGAATACCTAGTTATTACATTATTGTTTTACAACTATTTTATTCCTGAATATGATAATTGGAAAGAAATATGTAAATAACGGTCACATAATTTTGAGGCTCCACACTCATTCTTCATGTCTCAAATTATTTTTTAAAGTGCGATTTTACTTGTAAACAATTTAACCTACCCTTTTTCTTCACAATATTTTCTCCATCCAAACATAATATTTTGAATCTTTAACTCAGGCATTGTCTTCAGCTTCCTACAGTGCAAAATTTCATCAGAGAGCAAACTTAGTAAACCAGGCACTTTTTCTGCCAATGAAATGTCCAGATCTGGCAAATAAACCTGGTCAAACCTTTAATACTTTTGCAAAGCAAACAAAGAAGGTAGCCGCTGAGCGAATACACTCAGTAACACTGCAAACCTTTTATAGCTTTTGCATGGTCCAAAATAAAAATTCAAAACCTGGACAAATTTCAGCTGCAGAAACTTGTGACCATATCCAGATGCCGGTAATTTACTGCAGTTTGAACTGCATCATCTGTAAACAATCTTGCCTTTGGAAATCGTTCCTTGTAGACATGGTTCATCATGATAATCTCATTATCACAGCAAGCTGGAGAACGTCCAGGGCTACAGACAAGACAAACATTTTATAAGCCGACAAGCATTTTATTCACTTTCAGAATGAATAAATGTTCTTGAAATTCTCCTGTAAAAGGGTGGCAATTATGATATAAACTCTGTAAACTTTTCAGCAGACTCTACCCCTGCAAATAGTTAAAAAGCAAATGAAATACCAGCTCTAAATCAGGTCAAAAAGCAAAATGTTCCAAATGCAACAATATTCTTACAAGACAATCTAGGCAGCATAGAAGTTTATATCTAGAGGTTTAAGGTTAAAATGTCATAGCAATACACCTCTTAAAGTACGAACAATTATCTGAAGCCATTTCAAATTTATGCAGGTTTATTTGTCATCATGTAATTTACTTGTCTATACAATTTAAACCATTGTAACCTGAAAGGTCAATTTGCATGAATACAGCATTTTTGCCGAAGAATAGATGTATCCTTCAACACGGCTTCAGCTATACATTTGGAAATGTTTTATCATTAGCTTTTATTGAATGACATGTAACGGGCTTTTAGCCATGCAGCACACCCTGAATTTCTGTTTTAATTATCTGTTAAAGTACCCAGATATGTAAAATTACAGACAATCTCTCATACAAAAATTAAAATAGTCAGAACCAATTTTCCAAAATGACATCCTAATAGATTTAATAAGGTACTAATTCCATAGTTATTAATAGCACACTGAAAGTATACCAAGATATATTTGCATTAAGGCTCACATCGGCTTCAAGTTCAAACACATCCAAAAAGCTCCATCTGTTCTTCCAAAAATACTTTCAATTTTGAAAATATCTTCAGAGGCAGTCCAATCAAGATCGAAGAGTAGCTTGCTGTGGTGATAAGCAAATGATGACAGATCTGGTATGTTAGCCTAAAGCTCACTGAACTGAGGTGAGATGCAGAAGCTGATGACCGTGTAACTTCTACTTGAGCCTCAAGTTCCATCGCATTTTATTTTTTTCATTCATTCATGGGCTGAGGATGTTACTGGCTAGGCAGCATTTATTGCCCATGCCTAATTGCCCAGAGGGCAGTTAAGAGTCAACCACATTGCTATGGTTTTGGAATCACATGTAGGCTAGACCAGGTAAGGAAGGCAGTTTCTCTCCCTAAAGGACGTTTGACAATGGATTCACAGTCATCATTGGGTTCTTAATTCCAGATATTTATTGAATTCAAATTCCACCATTTGCCATGCTGGGATTTGAACCCGGGTCCCTGGGAAGTTGTCTGGGTCTCTGGATTAAACAGTCTGGCAATAATACCAGTAGGCCATCACCTCCCCTGCTTTCAGGTTCTTTTGGAACTTTAATTTCTGTTCTACTGGAGGCTGTCTACATAAAAGACAATGAGGAGTTACACTGTGCGCTAAATTAACTTCCCATAGATCTGTATGTCCATTTAAAGTTCTGCCTGGTTCTAAAGGAATCACTGCTTCTTTATATGTGATCCACAATTGAGTCTCCCATTCTGAGAAAATGTGAATTATCCTGAATTGAACATACTCTATATTATTGACAAAAATTAAAATAAGTGATGTCAAAGATCAAGTCAGTGTAAATCATAGTATGGTGAAATCAAAATATTAGTGAATATTAATGACTTAACAGCTGCCAACACAAGACAAATCTTTAATGCAAAAGATTTTTAGTGGCAGGGGACAGAGACATTTTTGTCCAAGGATTTTCCAGGCCTAATTACAGCTCGGCGAGCATCTGGCAGTTTCAGATTGATCTGGAGTTTCAGCCAAGACATTTCCAGACAGAGGATCTGAAGCTATCCCAGTAACCTTAGATCCTGTTTCCGACCAACGCATGCCAATTAGAGCAAAGGTGATGGCCAAAAATGTCCTGAACCTGTTTGAAACCATTAGCATCAGCCACGGTCTATGGAGCAATGGGGTT
Organism: Stegostoma tigrinum; assembly: GCF_030684315.1. Classification (NCBI taxonomy): domain Eukaryota; kingdom Metazoa; phylum Chordata; class Chondrichthyes; order Orectolobiformes; family Stegostomatidae; genus Stegostoma; species Stegostoma tigrinum. Next base: position 110,678,965 of record NC_081356.1, read on the forward strand.
AAAAGTTTTCCATGTCGGACATCAGCCCTCTGGCTTAAGTTACATGTTCAGGACTCAAGCTCATTCCAAACTGCCACTTTCCCTGGAGATGTTTAAGGCTAAAATACATACATTAAAAAAAAGAGTGAAGCCATACAGTAGGTTTAAAAGAAGCCCATTTATGAAGCAAATTTATGGAGATGGAATGATTCACAGTGAGTTAGAACTCAATAAGGCCTGCTGTTGCTACTTGTAGCTTCTACCCAGAGACCTGCTGTAATGGTACACCATGTTCATCTGTTTTGTGATACTGATTTGATCATGTCAATTGAAATTAATGACCAATCATTTTTAAATTGTAACGTACAGTGCAAAGAAGCTTGTTGATTAGTCAGTATCCAGTAAATCGTTAAAGTTCATTCTATTCCTAAAGTTTAAGATGGTATTAGAACTGGTGGCAAAGTTAATAAAATATATATAAAGATGAAAATAAGTAGGGGAGTAAAATAATGAACTTGTTAAATAAAACATGTTAGGAATGGTAGGACAGGTAACGTCTCACAACTGCAGCACTATTTTATTCATTTATGAGACGTGGGTTTCACTGGTTGGGTCAGTATTCACTACCTATCCCTAATTACCCTTAAGGCAGCATTTTGGCATTGATTCCCTTTAATGCATGCACTTAGACAATATATTAATTGTTTCTTCGACAAAGAACTGAAATTGTATCATCCTTAACTGTAGCAAAACATAATCCATTTTCCCTCACAACGCCTTTTTCATTAATATTAATGAGAAGAAATTTTAGTCTTCAAGTTGATGGTTACAAACCTAAGACTTCGCGAACGTGGTCGCATGGCAGGAGGCCTCCGCTTCTCATCGTTGGCGATGGTATCCGTACTGCAGAAATGCTTGGAAAGAAAGTGAAGCTCATCCGGAGTCGGTTGGTATGGCAACTGATGTAGCTTTTCCTGAGATGAACACGATGACTAGAAAAATAAGAGGTAGAACATTACTGTTCATTTCACAGATTGCTTTCTATAGAAGGATGCTGGATATTAACAAAAGGGCCAAGAATTCTGGTGGAAACATGTGCAGGGTCCATCAGGAGGAATGATGTCAATTAACAGAACATCAAACTATAATAAAATAAAAGAGGCCAATTGTTTATCCAAAAGTCATTTGTGCTATCCAGTACACTTTCCATGAGGGGAGTGGACGAGAAATAACATTTCCCCGATGAACTAGCATCTGAGTTTAACAATGACCATGAATCCACTGATTGTCAGCAAAACCCATCTGGTTCACCGCTGTCCTTTAGGGAAAGGAACTGCCATCCTTACACGGTCTGGCCTTCATGTGACTCCAGACCCACAGCAACATGGTTGTCTCTTAACTGCCCTCTGGGCAATTAGGGACAGGCAATAAATGCTGGTCTAGCCAACGATGCCCTTGTCCCATGAATGAATAAAAAAAAATTCAATGACTTTCAATAAGTCACAGAAAAAGTTCGTTTGCTTTTGAACATGCTGTTGAAATGTTACCATAATTAAACATTACATGCTAACTCAGTCATCTGTTAGTTACTAGCTCCTTGCTCAGACTAAATAAGAATTACTTGACTATTCAACTGACTAGGCTGAATAATTATCCCGAAAGGAAAAAGAAGCAAAGAACCACGGATGCTTGAAGTCAGAAACAAAAACAGAAATTGCTGAGAAAACTCAGCAGCTCTGGCAGCTTCTGTTGGGAGAAAACAGAATTACAGCTTTGGGTTCAGTGACCTTTCTTCAGTTCTGAAACATTAATTCCCCTTTCTCTGGACAGATGCTGTCATTCATGCTGAGTTTTCCCAACAATTTCTGTTTTTGTGTCCAATTATCCCAAAAAGCTTAGAAACATTAATCACAGTTCATATACTTTTCAGTCACATCTTCTCAGCCCATTTAAAGTGTTTGCTGCAACTTGAACGTTTCCAACTCTTCACTGTTTCTTTTTAATCCTCCAACCAAAATTAATTTCAGGGTGGATCAATTGCAGGTGTGTTTTAGAAAGAAGCAAACACAATAATTTCAAAAATAAGTCACTTAATTTACTGCTTGGAGCTTAGAACACACAACCTTGCTAAATCTTTTCTAAAACTGATTCCCTGATTCATTAAGTTTCCAAAGAAAGGAAACCAGAATATACGGAAGCATATCACCCCAGTGAACCAGAACAAGTGTTTTCAGGCTCTGGAATGCTTGGTGCTATTTTAACATGCAAAGAACAGGTTCAACTTTTAGCAAATTAATGCATAAATTTGTTATTGGTCTCTATCTGCTTACAGGAAATTTTGTGGTTGCTGTGCAAGAATAAGATGATATGGATGAGATCAAAAGAAACTTACAGACACAGTGGAGCTTGGAGTATTCGTGCCATATCCAGATGATGGGAGAGAAGCCAAAGACCATCGACGCCCATCACTCCTGAAATAATTTTAGAAGTTATCTCAATATTAACTCTAACATTTAAGGTCAAACATCTATAAACAATTACAAAGTTTTAAACTGTTTCTTTTTTAACATGAGTTGCGTGTATTGTAGTTCAACTACACTGGAAGTGGAAAGTCAGTTCACTTGACACTGATGCTGAATCTATGGCATAGGCTTGTCATTAAAATACACCAGTAAGGAAGTCAGTAATGTCATAGTTCAAAAGTAGGAGTGTATTATTTTTCTCAATGGGAATTGAATGTAAAAGTTAAGTGACACAAATGGCAAGAATGCAGGCAACATTTTTATTTCAGTGGGCAAAGACTTCTCACACAGATTCTTAAACATGAGTGGTCTGGCAGGTTTAATAAGTAGATAAATATCTAGGGCCACATATAAACATAACCCGAGCTGTTGAGCGAAGTGGGTGAGAAAATAGCAGGGGTGCTGCCAATAATGTTCAATTCCTCTCTGGCCACAGGAGAGGTTGTTGACTTGCTCGCTGAGCTGGCTTGTTTTTGTTCAGACATTTTGTCACCATGCTCAGTGACATCATCAGTGTAGCCTCCAACAAAGTGATGTTATTCTACTTCGTTTGGAATTTATATTGTCCAATCTGTTATCATTTCTGGTTTATATGCGTGTCTATGTTTGCCTTGGGGTACTACGGTTACCTTGTCCTAGTTAAATTGATGGCCTTCATTGTCTGAATATATCAATATTAAGACATGACAAACATAGACACGCTCGGGAATTCCTAGAGGCATGCTTCTCCTCCAGTACTTCGATAAACAAACATATAGAATTGGACCCCATATATAAACCCATACAGATCAAAACCAGAAATGACACTAACTCACCATAACTGACCAAATAGTATAAACTACAAGTGGAGTAGAATAACATCGCTTCATCGGAGGCTCCACTGAAGATGTTGCTGAGCACGGTGACGAAACATCTGAACGAAAAATGGCCAGCTCGGCGAGCAAAATCAACAACCTCATCCACAACCCCAGCTACAGATCTTTGCCAGAACTTTGAACGGGAGAGGTGCCAGAGGGCCGGAGGCCAGCTAAAATGGTACTGTTGTTCAACAAGGGAGCAAGGGATAAACTAGGAGTTAATAGGCCAGTCAATCTAACTCAATGGCAGGGAAACTATTGTAAGAAATTCTGAGGGGAAAAATTAATTAAGAACATTCAGCACAATTTTGTTAAGGGCAGGTCATATCTGACCAACTTGATTGACTTTTTAAGTAACCTGGTGTTTGGATTAGGGCAATACATATGACACAGTCTAATTAGGCTTCAGCAAGGCTTCTGATACGGTCCCATTTGGGAAATTAACAGCGCAAGTAAAAGCTTATGGGATCCAATGAAATTTGGTTAATTGGATCCAGTATCGGCAGAGCTAGGTGAAGGTTGAGAGATGATTCTGTGACTGGAAGCCTCTGTCCAGTGGGGTTCCACAGGGATCAGCATTGGGGCCCTTGCTGTTTGTGCTGTACACAAATGATTTAGATTTGAATGTAGAAGGGTCAGTCAGTAAGTTTGGAGATGATATGAAAGTTGGCAGTAAATAGTAAAGACAGCCTTAGATTAAAGGAGGATGTAGATCAGCTGGTCACATGGAATATATGATGAAGAGTAGGACTCTGGGAAGCATGGAGGATCAGAGGGACTTAGTGTACATGAGCACTGGCATGACAGGTAGATAGTGAATATGGAGCTATATGGGATGCTTGTCTTTATTAGCCATGGCATGGACTCAGAGCAGTAAGGTTATGACTCAGAGCAGTAAGGTTATGCTGGAACCATTCATGCCACAGGTTCGGCCACAGTTGGGGAATCAAGTACAATTCTGGAATCCATGTAGAGTAGGGATTTGATTGCACTGGAAAGCGTGCAGAGGAGATTCACCAAGATACTGCATAGGTTGGAGAGTTTTAGTCAGGAATGGAGAATGGATAGGCTTGGATTGTTTTCATTGGAGCAGGAGGAGATTATGAAGGGTCACTATGAGGGGCATAGATAGGGCAGACAGGAAGAGACTTTTCCCCTTGGTGGAGGGACCAATGATCAGGGATGAAATGAAGGGAGAGAAAGAAAGATTGGATTGAGAGACAGAAACGTTCAAAAAACTTTAAAAACAATTAAGACCCAAAGAATTGAGATCCATAACTAAGAGTTAAAATTAGCTGACAGTGGAAAGATACTTCAACTTGAAATGATTTCGCTTTCTCGGTCATGCCTACTGCACACATACAGAAGCTTCACATTATTCCTTTCGTTTCAATCCAGATAGAACCACTGAAGCCAATGGTGGAATGCCACAGTTCACCAGCAACTTGTATATGTCTATGTTTAATAGCAAAGCTACCATTGGCTGAAGCTGCTGCACCACTTGCACATAAATAACAATAAATAGCATTTGCCTTGTTGTTGTTCAAGAGCAAAATCTGACTTTATGTTTAATAATAATATAATCGTGGAGTCAGAGTCGAGCAGCATGGAAACCCTTCCGTCCAACACATCCGTACTGACCAGATATTCTAAACTGATCTAGTCCCATTTGCCAGCATTTGATCCATATCTCCATCAAAGATGTTTTTTAGATGTTGTAGTTGTTCCACTTCCATCACTTCCTCTGGCAGTTCCATACACGCACCAGCTTCTGACTAACAACGTTACGCTGCAGGTCCTGTTTAAATCTTTCCCCTTTCACATTAAACCTATGCTCCCTAGTGTTGGATTGCCCCACCCTGGGAAAAAGGCATTGGCTATTCATCCTATCTGTGCCCCTGAAGATTTTATAAGCCTGTAGTGTAGGTCCTCCATATACTGTACCACCAATAACAAGTGACTCTCTCATGACTGTGACAACTTGTTGCGTCTGCCTGTATCCCCCCCCCCACACTAGCAACTACAGTTTTTGAGAAGATTTATAGCTCAGGTTACGGATGAGGTTGTAGATTTGCTCACCAAGCCGATGTGTTTGGTTGTAGATGTTCAGTCACCCTGTCAGGTAACATCATCAGTGTGCCGGTGTTCTGTCCCACTTGTTATTTAAATGCCCCTGTTTGCTGACGTGGTTGGCGTTACTTCCAGTTCTATTTTCCAGTGGTTTGTCATGTCTCTGATGGGCTCGTGCTATTATGAATGTGTTGTCCCAGTTGAATTTGTGTCCTTGTGGATTGAAACCAGTGAGAATTGGTTGTGTCTCTTGGTGGCTAGTTGGTGTTCGTGTGCCCTTATAGATATGTAATGTCAGATCCCTAGGTATCAACGCAGCCCACAAACTAACAACCATCCTATGACAACTACTGATGAACATAAAGGATCTCACACCCACAACCGATGAAACTAATGTAATGTACAAAATATCAAAAAAGGACTGTGAGAAACATTACAGAGGCCAAACACACCGGCTCGGTGAGCAAGTCTACAACCTCACGAGTGACTACAATTCAAAAGTATTCTATTGGATGTGAAGCTCCATGGTGAAAGGTGTCTCAGAATAATTTTCTAGTACCTTTGGCATTATAACCCATTCAAAAGTACTTTAGGGACAAAAGAACAAAGCAGACTCAGTGGAGAATTTTAAACTGGCTGGGCTGAAAGCAAAGGCAGGATAGAACCTGGCTTCCAAACAGATAGTAAAGGGTTCGTATTTCAGAGCCACTCATCACTCAGATCCACCAACCACTGCTGGAGACGTTACAGTCAGACCTACCTTGGATAAATGACAGGACATGAGAATATGAAGCCTGAGAGATGAAGCATGCCCGATACATCACCTTTTATTCTTTTTGCAGTCCTAAGAATCTGGAAAAATTATTAACTTGCTGAAACGCATTGAGGACTATAAGAATCAGAAACCTGACAGAGAAAAGCATATTTTTCCTGATCCAAAGTCTTGACTTTCCCTTCCCATACAAAATGGTTCACTCTCATTTTTTTCAGCCCTCGTCCCCGGACTGCAGTGAAAAACAAAACTTTTAAATCACCTCTCTCAATGAATGAACACCTACGTAAAATAAATATTGCAAGAGTAGAGAAAATTAAGAAATGACAGATGGAAGCTGAAGCTTGTCTATGTAACCTTTAGGTTCTGTGGATAATTCTTCAGTTATATGGGAGCATTTTGGACAATAAAAATGAAACACAAACTATATGAAGTTTGTCCTTAACCCACAACCCATCACTTGTCTTGCAAGTTTTTTCTCTCTCAAAAGAAAGAAAATATAGATTTAAATTTCACACTGAAAATAAAACCGCAAGTAAAACAAGTTATGACAAAGCAGACAAAAATAGCTTTGGTTAGTGAGTAGTATGATGCAGACAGTTTCATAAATTATCCCCATGCTGACTTACCTGTCGGTTCTGTGGCCGTGACTGAACGATATCACAGGATAGTTAAGAAGCAGAAAAACAAAGGCAAAACAGACACTTAAGATATTCAATCATGAAATGATGAGTGGCAAAATCAGAATAATGTTTAGACAGCAACATCATTTACAGTTTATATTCTTCCTACAACACTCCAAAATGGCCACTAATTCCAACGTACTCATCAGCCCAAGACATTCACATTTTACGTTGCATGCAGATCAATTCATCTCTCATAAAATGGCATTACAATTCAATCAATGAAACCTCAATGTCAAGGCTCTCTGTTACTGTTATTTCAACGACTGTAGGTAATAGCGTATAAGTCAACCTCTGAAACCTGAAAAATCTAAAACAGAGGCCAATGTATATGCCTGGTAAAAATGTATAGTGCGCGTGTTGGTGATGTTGGTCTCCGTCTCAAAATACGGAATAAGACACAATGCTGGTAATTCAAATTAAATGTATCTGGCATGTTTTCTTGAAATTTATTCTGCAATGATATCTTTAACAATGATCAAAACATTTTTAAAAATCCATTTTTTTCAGTGTCTGATACAGAGTGTTGATTAAATTCACTGAGTCAATGTGAGAATGGTGTCATCATCAGGATCCCACGCTGAACTAGACTTGGTACATATGGTTTCAACATCATTCCTTCACAACAAATCATCTTCCCTGCCCCCCCCCACCTCCACTGAATTGCATGCTCCTCATTTTTATTTTAAATGATCTCATGTCAGTGTTTGCATTAATAACATCCTATAACTTGATGACAAAACCATGAGAAACTTCAAATAGAGCATTACAGCACAGTAGCTAGCACTGTTGCCTCAGAGTGCCTGGGGTTCTGGGTTCAATTCCAACCTCAGTTGTCCGAGTGGAGTTGGGCACTCTCCGAGTGTCTGTAATGGCTTCCTCCAGCTGCTCCAGTTTCCTCCCACAGTCCAAGATGTAAAGGTTAGGTGCACTGGCCATGGGAAATATGGACTTACAGCGTGGGATGTTCTTTGGAGGGTCAGTGCAGAGTCAAAGGGCTGAATGGCCTCTTTCTGCACCGTTGAGATTCTCTTAGGACATATTTCCACTTGTAAAGGTTTCTCCTCCACTAACCATCCATCTATTCAGTGGCCAAATATGATGCCCGAATGGCTTGTTGAGGCATACATCGAAAGCTTGAACTATATTAAAGCGCCTCATAAAACATCAATTTGGGTGTTGTGTCTTTGCAGACCCCTTTTGATCTCGTCAGTTAAAGGGAACTCAACACATCCATCTTGAACAAAGGACAATAACTGCATGCATTATCAAAGAACTTTACTCTACCCCCATTCATTCAATCGTTGTAAAGCACATTTGCAAAATTTCCGGCTGGTAATTTCATTTGTGGCATGGCTTAACAACTGAAAACGACAGTGGGCTTTAGCTGGGTTCTGTTCTCTGAACCATTCAGCTCCATTGCTTTTCTGGGCTCAGCGGTTTGATTTAGACCATTCAGTGCATATGTAGGCAATTTCTTCCCGGCAGCAATCTAACCATTCTGACAAATTTCAACCAGCTATTCTGGAAAACGCTTCTCAAGATCGGGCCAGCACTTGTCCCTGTTCTCTTCACGCAATTCAGTCCTGGGCAACATCTTCAGTGTGGGTTTTTCTTCTCCATTCTCACACTAGCTGTTCACTAGTACCGAATTACCTTGCTACAGCACAGTTATTTTGACAAGTTCTCAAATGTTTTGACTTTTGGCTTAAAACTGTCCTTTTATTTTGTTTTCGTTTGCCATTGGATCTATTTTTGATCGTCATTAGCTACAAGAAATCTGTTCTGTGTGGGAGTGTTCTCAGACTCCTGCACACTTCTTAGCCACACGACCAATATTCCCTCTGAGCTACAAGCAGGGTTTCCATGCACACTGACTGGCTTCAGCATGCAGACTGTGGCACTGGCCATGCACAGATCTCGGAGGGCCATGCAACCAGAAAGCAATAGACAATAGGTGCTGGAGTAGGCCATTCGGCCCTTTGAGCCAGCACCACCATTCATTATGATCATGGCTGATCATCCACAATCAGTATCCTGTTCCTGCCTTATCCCCATAACCCTTGATTCCACTATCTTTAAGAGCTCTGTCTATCTCTTTCTTGAAAGTATACAGAGAGTTGGCCTCCACTGCCTTCTGAGGCAGAGCATTCCGTATATCCACCACACTCTGGGTGAAGAAATTTTTCCTCAACTCTGTTCTAAATGGCCGACCCCTTATTTTTAAACTGTGTTCTCTGGTTCTGGACTCACCTATCAGCGGAAACATGCTTCCTGCCTCCAGAGTGTCCAATCCCTTAATAATCTTATATGCTTCAATCAGATCCCCTCTCATCCTTCTAAACTCGAGTGTATACAAGCCCAGTCGCTCCAATCTTTCAACATATGATAGTCCCGCCATTCTGGGAATTGACCTCGTGAACCTACGTTGCACTCCCTCAATAGCAAGAATGTCCTTCCTCAAATTTGGAGACCAAAACTACACACAATACTCCAGGTGCGGTCTCACCACGGCCATGTACACCTGAAGGACCTCTTTGCTCTGATACTCAATTCCTTTTGTTATGAAGGCCAGCATGCTATTAGCTTTCTTCACTGCCTGCTGTACTCGCATGCTTGCTTTCATTGACTGATGTACAAGAACACCTAGATCTCGTTGTACTTCCCCTTTACCTAACTTGACTTCATTGAGAGCAAATCAGAGAGAGTGCTGAACATGATCCAAATTGCCTGCTAGACTCTATGTGTTGACTTATATCAAGAGAGTATCATGCATTTGTGGGAGAAAAAATTGAGACCAACTTCTATTAAGAATGCAGCTTCTTATTTAGCAAAAAAGGGCAGGTTGATATAAATGCAGTGCATATGCCTAAAATATAAATTTTGGTGCCAAAAGGATATAGCAAATCAACTTTGCAATTCACTAAGAAAAGCTCTCTGATGCTTTTAGGTATTGATAACATTTCCAACCACTTGGGATGGGCTGAATGGCATTGTACACACTGTAGGGATTCTATGAGTACATATATTTCCACTCAAAGGTTTCTTCTTCGTTAACCATCCACCTATTCAGTGGGCCAAAAATGATGCCAAGATGACTTGGTTCAAAATGTTAATACATTTTTTGAAGATATTAAAATGGTCGCAGAAAGCAATTACTGATGTTACGTGATTGAGGTTTTACTCCTACTTACCTTCGAGCAAAGGAAAAATGAGCTGAGGCACTGGGGGAGAAATTTCTTGGGCTGTCTTGAGGGCTGTTTCCTGCTAAAGAGATGAATATCTTTGATCAGTGTATACAGCCTTGAGAAATGATATTAAAAGGAATTGCTCCTCCTAATAAATGTAATAAAGCAGTCTTAAACCAACAACATTGTAATTTTGGACTCAAGGAAGTATGGACTTTTAAAAGTTTTCATTCAGAAAAAAATACATATACATATTTTATGATACCATTGTCCAGTTTTATCACTATTTATGGAACACTTTGGGGTTGTTAGTTAGCTTGTGTGCATTCTTGAATGGTGGTGGGATTGGCTTGCCAAGACGACTTGGAAACAATCCCTGAGGTTCATTTGGATCAGGATGATGAAAGGGTCTGTTTTCTCATCTCTTCCAATTTATTCTTTTTCTTCAACTTCTGTAAAAACATCAATATATGCTTTTTACATTAAATCCAAGTATGTTGCAAGCTATCTTAGCTAGATCCCGTCAACTGCATTGAAGGCAGGTATGTGCCAGGCTCCTTAAGTGGAAGCTCTGATGCTCAGAAAGACAGCTGCTAGAAAGTACCAGCTGGAGGCTGGGTACATGAAAATGCAGTTAACCAGAAATTGTTGGTGACCTTGATTCGTTTACATCAAGGTAAGTCATTGTTGCTCAAGCTTCACATCTCCACCTGTGTAACTGCTGTCCAATGGGGATATTTTCAGCACTCACATTTAAGTGGAAACATAAGTGTAATGCACTTCCAATCATTTTGGTGAGCTGTACCATTTCAGTACCTATATATTCATCTAGTCAGCGTTCAGACTCATTCTTGTTAATTGTCTAAAGACAAATAAGTGACAATTCACCTGCAGGAAAGGCAGGCAAAAGACACAAAGATGCAGAGCTTCCTTAGGATTACAATCACAAAAAGAACACACAGGAACCAAAAGTATCCTTTTCAGCTACGTCTGTAATTTGATACCCAGCCAGATAAGCCAGCAGTAATCTCAGGTATTGTTAATGACCAACAGACCAGATCTGGCTCATTAATGGGACCCAACATAGCTCACTGAATGGTGGAGCAGTCATTTATTAGATTTGCTCCACTAGACTCAGCAACCATAATTCCCTTGTAAGACACAACAAAATACATAAAAGGTCAAAATAACCCATCAAAACTAAGCCAATTAAGACAAAGCTGTGTTCTGAAATCTAAAGCTGTTTTCACTTCCAAGTGATTTAGCACTTGTCCTGAGATGAGCAAAGCCATAAAATGTAACCGTGGATCTCTTCCAGCATTTTGACTTGAGGGCACATAGCCAATCACATTTAATGTACAGAAATGCAGGTTACAAACAATATGGTGAAACAGGGTTATCTTTCACTGTCGACAATTAAACCAAAAATAAGATTAATATTTCAATGTCTTAAACATTACAGATAATTAGTTATAATTTGTGTCGTACAGTCATAGAAATGTACAGCACGGACACAGGCTTTTCTGTCCAACTCGTCCATGCCGACCAGATATCCAAAATTCATCTAGACCCAATTGCCAGCATTTGGCCCATATTCCTCTAAACGCTTCTTATTCTTATATCCATCCAGGTGTTTTTTAAATGTTGTAATTTTACTAGTCTCGAACACTTACTCTTGCAATTCATTCCACACACGCACCACCCTAGCATGAAAAAGTTGCTCCTTAGGTCTCTTTTGCATCTTTCCCCTCTCACTTTAAATAAATGCCCACTAGTTTCGGACTCCCCCATCCTGGGGAAAAGACCTTGTGTCTATTTACCCAGTCCATTCCCCTCATGATTTTATAAATTTCATAAGGTCACCCCTCAGCCTCCAACGCTCCAGGGAAAATAGCCCCAGCCTATTCAGCCTCTCCCTTTAGCTCAAACCATCCAATCCTGGCAACTTAAAGTGTGAAGCTGGGTGAACACAGCAGGCCAAGCAGCATCTCAGGGGCACAAAAGCTAACATTTCGGGCCTAGACCCTTCCTCAGCGAGGGGGATGGGGAAAGGGTTCTGAAATAAATAGGGAGGGGGGGAGGCGGACCGAAGATGGATAGAAGAGAAGACAGGTGGAGAGGAGAGTATAGGTGGGGAGGTGGGGAGGGGATAGGTCAGTCTGGGGAGGACAGACCGGTCAAGGAGGCGGGATGAGGTTAGTAGGGAGGAAATGGAGGTGCAGCTTGAGGTGGGAGGAGGGGATAGGTGAGAGGAAGAACAGGTTAGGGAGGCGAGGACAAGCTGGTCTGGTTTTGGGATGCAGTGGGGGAGGGGGAGATTTTGAAGCTTGTGAAGTCCACATTGATACCATTGGGCTGCAGGGTTCCCAAGCGGAATAGGAGTTGCTGTTCCTGCAACGTTCGGGTGGCATCATTGTGGCACTGCAGGGGGCTCATGATGGACATGTCATTTAAGGAATGGGAGGGGGAGTTAAAATGGTTCGCAACTGGGAGGTGCCGTTGTTTATTGCGAATCGAGCGGAGGTGTTCTGCAAAGCGGTCCCCAACCCTCCGCTTGGAACACCTCCGCTCGGTTCAGAAACCAAAACTAGCATCCCAAAACCAGCCCAGCTCGTCCCCTCCCCCACTGCATCCCAAAACCAGCCCAGCTCGTCCCCTCCCCCACTGCATCCCAAAACCAGCCCAGTTCGTCCCCGCCTCACTAAACTGTTCCTCCTCTCACCTATCCCCTCCTCCCACCTCAAGCCGCACCTCCGTTTCCTCCCTACTAACCTTCATCCCGCCTCCTTGACCTGTCCGTCCTCCCCAGACTGACCTATTCCCTCCCCACCTATACTCTCCTCTCCACCTATCTTCTCTATCCATCTTCGGTCCGCCTCCCCCACTCTCCCTATTTATGTCAGAGCCCTCTCCCCATCCCCTCTCTGATGAAGGGTATAGGCCTGAAACATCAGCTTTTGTGCTCCTGAGATGCTGTTTTGCCTGCTGTGGTCATCCAGCTTCACACGTTATTATCTTGGATTCTCCAGCATCTGCAGATCCCATTATCTCTGATCACAATCCTGGCAACATCCTTGTGCAGCTTTTCCGAACTCTTTCAAGTTTCACAACATCCTTCCTGCAGAGAGACCAGAATTGTATGCAACATTCTCAGAGTGGCCTAACCAATATCCTATACAGCCGTGTGATTGAGAAATAAATCAATCCTACAATGCTAAATGTGCAGATTTTAGAGGTATCATTGACATTTAGCCAGCAATGTATATTTGTGCTCACATATAGCTTTGCTTTTTGCCATTCTGTATATTATTTTCAGTGTACGTGAATATAAAGTTAAGGTAAAGTCCCCATTGTCCCAAAGGGCTATAGGGCTGCTCTCTTATTACAGAGAGACAACTTGCGGTGAGTTTAACCCGAGGGTCATGAGGCCTCAGGTGAAGGGTAAAATCGAGAAGAAAGGACCTTCAAGTAACCTCAGCTGGTACGAGAGTCAGATGTAAAGTTCTTTTGTATGTTTCTCCATAGTTTACTTTCGACTCTTAAGATCAATGGTGGATTGCCAAGAACGTCAGATGATATGTTAAGTGTTGTTGCTAAAGTAAACAATTTCCTCCAGGTTTGGGATCAGAGGGATATATTTAAAGGGCCACTTGCAGTTTGGAAGCTGCATTAAGAAAACATTGCATTTCAGTGAATTGCACTGCAATGTGGTAAGAATTGATACTGAGCCAAAGGAGAACCGCAGGAGGAGTGACAAATGTTTGGTTTAATAGGCAGGTGTTAAGGGAATTTTAAAGAACAGAGAGAGTGCGAGAGAGCTCACAGGTTTGAGCTGTTAAGGTAGGGAATGCCTGAGGACTGGTGTACACTTGGTTGAAAACATGGGCGAGACCATGGAGGCGTTCGATAATGAGCATGACAAATTCAAAATAAAGCTAAGGCAGATGGAAGTCAATGTATGCCAGCAATCACAGGAAAGCTGGGTGAACAGCACGCAGCGCAAGTTAAGGTACGGCTGGTCACAGATTGCAAACGGGCAAGGAAAGGGTTTCAGCTGCAGACAAGCTAATGCAGGAGTAGGGATGGTCAATGTTACGGAGATGTAAATAGGCAGTCTGTTTGATGAAAAACATGACAGGATCAAAACTCAGCTTAGGATCAAAAAGCAGCAAGGTTACAAAAATTCTGGTTGCATACATTCCCTTGAGCATACTCTGCCACATTCAGTTAGTTCGAGACTAATCTGAGCATGAACACTGCATCGCCCTTGATAGCCTTGTCTGATAAGAACTGATCAAACTCAGTCAAAAGGTTCCAAGTATCTCTGTATCCTCATTGGAGGAGAGTATTCCAGATTTCTCCTACACTTTGTATCAAAAAGGGTTTCCCAATTTCCCTTATAAGTAGCCTAGCTATATTTTCAAGTTGAAGCAAAATGTATCTGGCTATCAGGGAAGGAAAGAGGACGGGGACTTCATGGGTACAGTGGATCGAATGGTCTCCTGTGCAGTATGATTTTACGAGCTCTAATTTCTGAATCACTAGAGGAAATCATTTCCTGTATCAATCCTATCTAAGTTATTTAATATTTGTAGATCCTCTATCAGACATTCAACCTTCCATACTGGGGGGAATGCAAGCCAAATTCATGGAAACTGTCCTCAATTTAAGCCCCACTAAGGCCCTGTATCATTGTGGTGAATCTGCAACAAAACCTCTCCAACAACAGAACCTTCCAAAGAGGGAGTGGAACCAGTGGCGAGTGAATGGAATAATAATTATAGTGAAATCAAATCATCGGTTTGGTGTGTATGTATCTTCCATTGTGAGGTATTTGAAGGCTAACCTAAGTACTATAATAAGCAAAGATGAAAACTGCAATTACCTCAGAGATCGATAAACATGCTGAGCAACTGCTGTTTTTGTTGGCAATAGTTATGCAATTAAACTGACTTTTATTGCAGCATCAAGACTAATTAAAAGATGAGATGCTGCTTGTAAAGAAAATATTTTGCTTTTCCTGAATTTTGTTTGCTCTGTTACCTTTGTGGGTCAGGGCAAGGCTTTTTTTATAGAAACAAAATTCGCAAGCAATCCAATAAAATTAGCGTTTTGTGTACAGTGGACATTCCTAGCATCCTTTCATTAACAATTTCTCTTGTAATGTATGAAAGCATCAATGTGGAATGCTTTTTTTGCTTCTGACCAATTTCTAATGATCAAAGTTAGCACTACAGATGTGAGACTTATTTTCTAGAATGACTCCTCTCAAAATTCTGACTTTTTTTGTCACTATCTGATGCTTTTCAAATCACCTGAAATCTTTTACAATCTGTTCAAATCAAATTAATCTGAAAACTTTTATGTACAGTTTAAATACAAAAATAAAACATTTGTTACAAGTGACCATCAGATTGTGTCCAGTGAGGAGGAATTTAAAGGTTCGCCTGATTCACAAAGCACATTATGAAGAGTTAAAGTGCACACACAGAAAGGAAAATAAACTTCTCTCAATGTGTCCAACTCAGCAATATTTCTGTTTTATTTAGGAATGGTTACACATACTGATTTTATATCTTTGGAAAATGTTCCTATGTAGGCAAGGAATTAGGGTTAGCGTGTTTCAAATTCAATCAAATGAATGAGGGATGGTCGTGTTATACAGGCCAATGGAAAAACTGAGTTACGAAAACATCGAGGATTTCATGAAGCCAGGCCTACAAAACAAATTCACCTACCTTTGTGCACGGAGTGAAAACATCCAGTTCTTTTCTTGATTGACTAGTAATATGTGATTTCAACAATACAGTACCTGAATGATGTGCTCGGCTCTCACCATAGTATCACAAAATCCCTTCAGTGTGGAAGCAGCCAATCGGCCCATCAAGGCCACACCGCCCCTCTGAAGAGCCTCCCATCCAGATCCACAACTCCTACCCTATCCCTGAAACCCTGCATTTCCCATTGTGAATCTATTTGGTCTGCATCCCTGAACACTATGGGCAATTTGGGGCAGCCAATCCACCTAAATTGCACATCTTTCGACTATGGGAGGAAACTGGAGCACCCAGAGGAAACCCATGCAGCATGGCAGGAACAAAGAAACTCCCACACAGTTGCCTAAGGCTGAAATGGAACCTGGGTTCCTGGTACAGTGAGGCAGCAGTGATAACCACTGAGCCACTACGTTACCACCAGAGGTTCAAGAATCTGTTAAATTACAGTTTCTTTACCTCAAAGAAGAAAGTGTACTTTGTTGGCTGATCCAGCGAAAGCTGTCTTACTGGTTCAGTAATCTCTGGGCTGCCTACGTGCAACATTGAGTATTCCAGCCACTTAAGCATAAACTGCCATAAACCTATAAAACAAATGAACCAGATGGCAAGTTAATAAAAAGTGTGAAGCTGGCTGAACACAGCAGGCCAAGCAGCATCTCAGGAGCACAAAAGCTGACGTTTCGGGCCTAGAACCTTCGTCAGAGACGGGGATGGGGAGAGGGAACTGGAATAAATATGGAGAGGGGGGGAGGCTGACCGAAGATGGAGAGAAAAGAAGATAGGGAGAGAGGAGAGTATAGGTGGGGAGGTAGGGAGGGGATACGTCAGTCCAGGGAAAATGGACAGGTCAAGGAGGCGGGATGAGGTGGTAGGTAGGAAATGGAGGTGCAGCTTGAGGTGGGAGGAAGGGATGGGTGAGAGGAAGAACAGGTTAGGGAAGCGGAGACAGGCTGGGCTGGTTTTGGGATGCGGTGGGGGAAGGGGAGAATTTGAAGCTGGTGAAGCCCACATTGATACCATTGGGCTGCAGGGTTCCCAAGCAGAATATGAGTTACTGTTCCTGCAACCTTCGGGTGGCATCATTGTGGCACTGCAGGAGGCCCATGATGGACATGTCATCTGAGGAATGGGAGGGGGAGTTGAAATGGTTCGCGACTGGGAGGTGCAGTTGTTTGTTGAGAACCGAGCGGAGGTGTTCTGCAAAGTGGTCCCCAAGCCTCCCCCGCTTGGTTTCCCCAATGTAGAGGGTTAACCACCTAGAAACTGATGTCCATTTCAAGCCCACTGACTCCCACAGCGACCTAGAATACACATCCTCCCACCCACCCTCCTGCAAACATTCCATCCCCTATTCCCAATTTCTCCACCTCTGCCGCATCTGCTCCCACGATGAGGCATTCCACTCCCGCATATCCCAGATGTCCACGTTCTTCAAGGACCACAACTTTCCCCACCACAGTGGTCGAGAACGCCCTTGACTGCGTCTCCCGCATTTCCCGCAACACATCCCTCACACCCCGCCCCTGCCACAACCGCCCCAAGAGGATCCCCCTCGTTCTCACATACCACCCCACCAACATCCGGATACAATATATCATCCTCCGACGCTTCCGCCATTTACAATCCGACCCCACCACCCAAGACATTTTTCCATCCCCTCCCCTGTCTGCTTTCCGGAGAGACCACTCTCTCCGTGACTCCCTTGTTCGCTCCACACTGCCCTCCAACCCCACCACACCTGGCACCTTCCCCTGCAACCGCAGGAAATTTTACACTTGTCCCCACACCTCCTCCCACACCCCTATCCCAGGCCCCAAGATGACATTCCACATTAAGCAGAGGTTCACCTGCACATCTGCCAATGTGGTATATTGTATCCATTGTACCCGGTGTGGCTTCCGCTACATTGGGGAAACCAAGCGGAGGCTTGGGGACCGCTTTGCAGAACACCTCCGCTCAGTTCACAACAAACAACTGCACCTCCCAGTCGCAAATCATTTCCACTCCCCCTCCCATTCTCTAGATGACATGTCCATCATGGGCTTCCTGCACTGCCACAATGATGCCACCCGAAGGTTGCAGGAACAGCAACTCATATTCCGCTTGGGAACCCTGCAGCCTAATTGTATCAATGGGGACTTCACCAGTTTCAAAATCTCCCCTTCCCCTACTGCATCCCTAAACCGGCCCAGTTCGTCCCCTCCCCCCACTGCACCACACAACCAGCCCAGCTCTTCCCCCCCACCCACTGCATCCCAAAACCAGTCCAACCTGTCTCTGCCTCCCTAACCGGTTCTTCCTCTCACCCATCCCTTCCTCCCACCTCAAGCCGCACCCCCATCTACCTACTAACCTCATCCCACCTCCTTGACCTGTCCATCTTCCCTGGGCTGACCTATCCCCTCCCTACCTCCCCACCTATACTCTCTCCACCTATCTTCTTTACTCTCCATCTTCGGTCCGCCTCCCCCTCTCTCCCTATTTATTCCAGTTCCCTCTCCCCATCCCCCTCTCTGAAGAAGGGTCTAGGCCCGAAACGTCAGCTTTTGTGCTCCTGAGATGCTGCTTGGCCTGCTGTGTTCATCCAGCCTCACAAGATTATTTTCAACATCCCTTTTGTTTCGCGTCATTCTCTTTCACGATAAAACAGTCTGTTTACCAGTCTGCATCTGGTAAAAATAAATGAAATTTGATGGAAGATTGTTGAAGATTATCTTGGAAAATGTGAGGGCCTTTTACTTGGAAACACCTTATTTACTGATGTAATTTAAATCCTCAGCTTTCAGTCAAGCAAGCACAAAACTAAAAAAAAGTATGGAGTACTTGCAGTTAACTGACTTGTTGTGCCTTACAATTTGATAATTAACTGAAAGACTTTCACTTAAATCCAGGACATATGCAGTACCTTCTTTAAAACACACGAACATTTCATTGCACAATTTCTAATTAATGCTGGCGCCATAATTCTCTCAACTAAAGGTCATTCTATGTGCAGCAATGTCAATCCTGGCCATCTCTACAGATCTGTTTACTCCAAGTAAAGCATTTGGCTTCAACTTAAAGGAAACTTCAAATGTGGGGCAACCAACTTTGAGGGTAGGGAAGCTACTTGAATCCAGCACATACTGTCGACCTACCTGGAGCTTTACGTAATAATATTCAGCACTGTGGTAGGTTTTGGAGGGGGCTGCGGAATTACTCAACAGGGGAGTCGGTGGTGCCCTGAGCTCTCATCTCCAGGCAGCTAAGATAGTTTCCAGTAGCAGGGGAGTGTCAGGGGGTAGGGGTTGCGTTCCACTTAGCCTCCTTTCAACACACCTCACAAGATTGCTCATGAGCCTAACTGGCCACGCATCTCCCTCCTGATCCCAAACCAACTTCGGTTAAAAAAAATAAGTAATGCTGGAATTGGAGTCAGAAAACGAACACATATCCAATTGGCACCAGTACCCCTGGGACCTGTCAGTCTCTGTTCACACCCTTGGAACAGCCCAAAACGGCCAGCGAAAATGAAGTGGCAAACCAAATGAACACTGAAATTCTGCCACGAAGGAAAATTATTTTCACAACTGATCCTTGTACTCCCAGGTCTGACTGCATACAGCAATTGATTTGAAGGTTAGTGTGATGGTAGTAATCATTGTCTTTTGGTGATACAAAAAAATTGATTAACGTAGATATGAGATGAAATGAAAGATGCATTAAAAATGTTCGGAATACATCAAATTCAAGGGCATACATGTATTCCCCACGTGCTATAAATAAGATGCCTCAAGGACAGTATCTTTGCATCAAGCTCCTGAGACTAACTTTTACCATAAACTTAAATTGACCAGCCATATCAACACCTGGACATCAGAACAGGTAGGAACTTGGGAATTCCGAGCCAAGTGGCTTGACTGTTCATGCTCCAATGTAAAACTCCCCACTTGCTGGATGACTGCAGCTTCAATAGCACTCAAGTAGCTCAGCACCATTACTATTCAAAGGAAGAAGTTTGATCAGCAAGGTGCAGAGCTGGATGAACACAGCAGGCCAAGGCGCATCACAAGAGCAGGAGAGCTGACATTTCGGGCCTAGACTCTTCTTCAAAAAGCACCTGGACATCACGCAACTCGATGCAACTTTCTTGTAATTTCCTTGTTATCTCAAATTCTCCAGCATCTGCAGTCTTACTATCTCTGAAACAAATTTGATCAGCATCCTATCGGCCACATTAACTCCCTCCACCACCAACGTACTGTGACTGCAGCAATTAGAATCAACAAGATGCACTGCAGCAACTTTCTAAGGCTCCTTTAACAGCATCTCCAAACCGCAACTTCTACTTCCTAGTAGGACGAGGGCAGCAAATGCATGGGAATGCCACCACTTGCAAGTTCCCCTCCATAGTGCATACAACCCTGGCTTGGAGATTTGTCACTATTTCTACACCGCTGTTAGACCAAAGTGGAAGTCCATCCCGAGGATCACTGTGGCTACATCATTACCAGATATGAGGGCAGCTGTTTAAAAAGACAATTACCACCACTTCTAAAAAGCAACTGGAAATAGTAAAAAATGGACTGACTCCTAAAACTGAAAATAAATTTCAAAAAACCTTCTTCTGTTGGTAAAAGCAGATGAGCCAATCCAGTTCGCAAACATTATCTGTGCACGTGAGGTAGGAACAGTTACTGCATGCTGATTGTGAATCAAGATTCCATTGCCTGGCCTTGTCCAAGAGTGTGGAGATTAACCTGCTGAAAACAGACAACTGGGGATTGAGTTGACTAACAAGGTGAAGGATTATTACAGAGTCGGGGAGGACTTAAAACAGCTTAATAGAATGAACAGATTGGGGTAGGGCCAATATAATTCAAAATCACAAGATAATTAATTATGTTTTGGTAGGTAAACAGACAGCTAGCAAGTACAGATATAAAATTCTTTGGAAATGCAAATGCAGCTAAATAACAATGCCAAGATCATTTTTCAATCCAGATGTTTAGTGCAAATTAGCAGTTGTAAACCTGTTGGAGGCAATGATTATGGTTACACTTTAAGAGCAGAGTGATGGAGAATTTTTCACTTCTGCCAGAAAAAGACATGCTTTCAGATGATGTAGGGAGTCTGTATACATTTTGATGCACAGTTTTTCAAAAGCTCTGGGATAGAGCACTTGGACTACTTCAGGCATACTCTCCTAAGCCTGTCATTGAGCCAGAATTAGTCACCTGACGATGTAAATGGTAGAGTACAAAAAAGAAAGTATAAGGGTTACTTGAACAGTCCAAGTTTAGAAGCCATCAATTATTATGGTGCAATTGTAGAACTGAATCATTTTACTCTGAATATATTTTAAGGCTATTTCACTGAACTATCAAAAGGATAGGGAATTGTTTGCGTCTGAGCAGGGAGAGTCGTGGAAGAAAAGAGTGATCAGGAGGCAGCGAGGAGGGTCAACAAGCTGATAGTTGACAGCAGGGAGCAGGAGCAGGTCATAGAGCAGGCAAAAGGTAGCAAACAGGAAGATGTGGTCAAGCAGGCTGCAGTAAAGACAATCATATACCATGTACAGAATACTGCTGGTTTGGATGCTGTTCACACAAAACCATCTTGCAGAGTTTCAAAGTGTACTGTTTCAAGCAAGTCCTGATACCTTGAGTGCACACTTTACAGCCATCTCATTGCTTCCATGAAACTGAAGTGAGCAACTCTGAATGAGGCAACTTAAAACAGGGTCTTTATTGCATGGGAAATCTAAAAAAAAATAAGCAGGGATTACAACTGTGATGAGGGAATAGGGGAGAAAATTAGGAAAAAATATTATGACAGCAAGATTAAAAAGTCAACAGGAATTCAATTGGGATGTTCCAGAATGAGGGGTTACAGCTAAGAATGAGTTGAGGTCAGGACTTTTCTCAATTGGGCTGCAGAGGCTTAGCTTGACTTGAACACAAGATTAGGAAGGTTTGTGATAACATGAACAGAAATGGATGGCTTCCATTGGACACAATTTCTACTCTATTTGGTGAGCCACATTTCTCAGATTTCTGGAGGAAAATGACACCCTCCAACAATAACAAATAGCAGCTGAGAAAGATGAAAGCAAAAATATAACTCAATGATTTTACTGGTGTGTAATTTCCACAACATTCATATCAGCGATGCCGTCATGTACCGAGACAGGTACTTGCACTTGAGCTCATATTGAGCATCTATTAATAAACATGGAAATGGGACATTTAAGCAGAAGATTCTTCCAGATAATTCTCCATCCATATGGGAAGCCTCACTTCATGCCAAAATCTCACTGCTACTAGATTTCACTGGGCTGTTATGTAGCTAATTTGCAGATTGGGCTAGCAATGCAGTAATTAGCTTCAATGTTCCTGCTGTGATTGAGTAGCCTGGTGTGCCTGTCATGCATTTAGCAGGTAATGAACTATGTCACCTCAAGGGAGACACACTGCAGAAAATATTTAATTGGCATTTTTAAAAAAAAACTTAGACAATCTTTGTGATTTCAAACTAGATTCTAAACTTGAAGGTTGAATGTTATATTTCAACACCATGAGGGAGTTTTGATTAATTGCAAATGTAGCCATTTTATTTCGGTGCAGTAGACAACACCAGGTTTCATGTCATGAATGATATTTGATTTGTAAGACTTCTGACAACCAATTGTCTTAAAAATGCTAGTTTACAACCATTTTAAAGAATTTCTAATTCACAATGGCAGGCAGACTGAGTCCTCATAAACATTACACATTAAAAAGAATCCTCTCTGACAAACGTATAATCTGAAATGTCGAGTGCACATCAACTACATATTTTGTAAGAGTCAAGCAAGCACCTAAATGTGCTATAATACATCCTCACTTTCATCATAACTACCTCTCTTTCACGCTAAATTGACATCATTAAGATAACCATTAATGAAATACAAGCACCCTGTAATGGGAAATATTAATTCACCTGAGTACTGATGAAAAACTATGAAGGAAACATTTATTTTTAAATAAAACATATACATTACTTTCAAATGATCTGCGCATTCAGGAGATTTAATGGATCCCACTATCAACTGCAGCCTACAATGTAGCTCCTGCTTAGAAAGCAGTACATGCCAACAACAATCATTAGTCAATGTGACATGCACCGGTCAGCCACAGTGTTGAATTGCTGTTGCAAGTCATCAATGGCGTTACACACACTCAAAGCCCTCAGATATAAAAACATAGTTTACAATTATTTTTGAGAACATTTAAACATCAAAGGAAGTGTATTACACCGGAAGAACAGTCAAGTAGAACTGTTCTTGCTACAATTCCTGGATCTAAAATATTCTTAATTTAGTTTTCCATTCTATTCCCATGCTGACATATCAACAGCATAGCTGGTAGCAGTTGTGTCTCAGCTATCTCCAAAGCATATACATCTCTCCATGAATAAGTGTACAGTGTACAGAGTGCTTTAGTTCAGGTCTCTGATACCCTGTCCCTTGGTGACAGGATTTCCCTACTTTTATATTCTATTCCACCCTGCAAGAAAGGCTAATGTCCCATATGCCTTCTTAATTGCTCACATGTTAACTTTGTCAATTAGTTGGCTGTTACCTCTGACGAGGTGTGAGAATTAAGATGATGGTGGTGAAAAGAAAGCAGAACTGTAAAATCATCCAGTATGTTACCAACTGAACATGTTATTGCACAAGTAACCAAAAGGATTTACTACACATTTGTTAATGAAAATGTAAAATATGGACAAAATCTGAGATTCAGGAATGCAGAGCTTCACAATTCAATTGTTAATCTCTCATTACCATACAGTTTATTACAGTGTAGCGTCTAAAATGTTTCAAGAATTCCGTTCTTGTCCTTTCTTGGATCACAACTTTTAAGGCAGTCAGCTGCTTAAGAGTTACTGAGATGTTGAACATTTCCCTGCACTTTGAATAAAACTATCTTGAATCATTCACCAAAGGAACGGAAACTTATGTTGAGATTCTCGATCTGAAAGTGGTGAAGATATAACAATAAGAAAACAAAGTTTCCTTCCCCCACAATCATGATGCACCCCTGACTTATGTTTGTGTCTGCCTAGGAGATGCTGACCTCCTCCCTTTCTTCCTTCACTGCTGCTCATTTAAAGCCAATCATTCTCCATTTACCTTTTGCATTGTTTTAAAATAACTTTTCTGCACTGCAAGAGGTATTAATGTAGAAATTATCCACAAGTACAGAAGGAAGTTTCAGACTCTTCATCCTTTCTTCAATAGTAACATTAGCTTGATTATTCTGGTCTTTTGTCTGTAAGGTCATATTTACAGACATGATAGAGCTCTGAGGAACACTGGAATTTGGGGCTGTCTGTAACAAAGAAACTAAAGTGCCTGCTGAGGTTCCAAGGTAATAAACTATTCAGATTAAACAACAGAAATGCAAGGGAATTTAAACATTCACTATACATTTTGTTGAAAGTCTTATTCACTATTTAACATGATCATGGTTGATCATCGAGCTCAATATCCTAATCCTGTCCTTTCCCTACATTTCTTGACCCCTTTACCTACAAGAGTTTTAGCTACCTCCTTCTTGAAGACACAACCATTTCCTGTGGTGGTGAATTCCATAGGCTCACAACTCTCTGGGTGAAGAAATTTCTCATGTCAATCATAAAAGGTTTGTCCCTTATCCTTAAAGTCTGACACCTGGTTCTGGATTCACCCACCATCAGGAACCTAAATCACAGATATAGCTGTGTAATTGTCGGCATTGGTAACATGCCCAGTAACAACAATGTACCTTGCAAATGATTCACAAGCAACATTATATGGTCTTATGTTTGAACTTGCCATGTGTTTCGTAAGATCATACTATCTCTCTGCCTTTTCTTAAATATGCATTAAATCAAAAAGCATGTGCTGCTCAGCTTGCTGTCCAATCCAATAGTTAGCAGTCCTTCCATGTCCATTGTAATTCCACTCTGGTTAATTCTACTCAATTTAACATCAGCCAAATGAGTAATTAGTTTATCAAACCTAGTTTATCAGCATCTAGTATTATTAATTGTCTAATTATCTATATCTAATTAATTATCTCCTCCATCATCCCCTGTGTAGAGTCCCTCAAATCCTCATCCCACCTGAGAGTCCAGCCTCTTTCGCTCACCCCTCTGCAGTGCTGAACTAACACCCTTGGTCCTCCAGCATAATCCATCCACTGTGAGTGCTTTGTAACTCCAGGTGGTTTATTATCCTGAACAGCTTTGACAACTGTTATGAAAACCTCTAAGTAAATCCATGCAAAAACAGGGCAGGTGTGGTGCAGGGGAGATCAAGAATGCGTAGTTCTGAGCATCTGATCTCACTATCTTATGAGTTTGGAAAAGGTATGGGTGGGGTAAAAGCAACAATTAGAATTTTAAGTCCCACAATGCACTTATATGAGGAATTTCTCATACACCCAAAGCACATCAGTGATTAAAAATTGAATCAGAGACCATTGTCCACGGAGGGAGGTTCGTGTGGTAATCTGATTTTACTTGAGAAGTATTGCTCGTTTCCAATGCCTTTTTTCAGCAGAAGGCAACTCACAATCATTGTTAACACCACAACAAGTCGAAGACAAGCAAGGTGGTAATGAGAGGGAACTGCTGTTTTGCGATTGTCATTAAACAGATCACTCAAGGCCACTACAAGATCTCAGCACAGTACAAATAAAGTCTGGGATCTTTCTGGTCAGTACCTACTCCCAAACTTAACTCTTGCAGCCTCTACATTGGAGTTACGTCCAGGCTGTCAATGCAAATCAGCAGCAATACACCGAATGTGCGAAATATTGAGTAAACATTGATGTTAGTATGAAGCAATCTGAAGGTTGACATCTAGCAGGGACCATTGTGCACTTGTTCTGTAATTTGAACTAATTATGATTAAAATCAGAAAAACAATGCAAAAATGGAATTCCCTTCCTTATGAAATTGTGGGTCTATCTACAGCACATGGATGGCAACACTTCAAAATAAGCTCACTGTCATATTGTCAAGGGCAACTAGGGATCATTAATAAATGCTGGCCCAGGTATCAAAGCCCACACCTAACAAGTGAATAAAGAAAATCTTGGAGTACTGTGACAACAGTTAACCAGGTACAGATGTTTTGAACTGACTTATAGTTATCTCGAGTCAAAAGGATAAATGAATTCAACACAAAGGTATGAAATAACTGCAAACTTGAGAGGACGAAGAGCAAATAATGAAGCAACATAATTGTGGGCTTACAATTTCAGAAGAATCGGTCCATTGCAAAATTCTTGCCTTTTTAGAAACCGAGTTATCTGCTGCTCCGGGACCAATAAGCGTTCATTTTGGAGCAAAACACATTTGTTTGTTCAAGGGATGTCAGCAGGTGGTGGTGTTCACATGCATCTACCATTTTTATCCTCCTAGGTGATACACATTAGAAGCAGAGACATTGAAAATAGAAGCTAAGTAGGCATTCAGCCCTTCAATCCTGTTCCACCATTCAATACGATCATGGCTGATCATCCAACTCAGTACTCGGTTCCTGCTTTCGCCCCATACCCTTTTATCCCTTGAGCCCTAAGAGCTATATCTACCTCCTCCTTGAAAATATTTTTCAATTTGATCACAACTGCTTTCTCTGGCAGAGAATTCCACAAGTTCACCACTCTTTAGGTGAAGAAATTTCTCATCTCACTCAAACAACCCAATCTGTACGCCGAGACCATGGCCCCCCCTTGTTCTGGGCTCTCTAGTCTGTCCTAGGTTACAGGTTGCCTGTTAGGGAGGTGCTGTCGAAGCAGCCTTGGTGAGTTACTGAAATGCATCTTGTAGACAGCACTCACTGCTGCCCCTATGTTCAACAGCAAAGGAAGTGATTGCTCAAGGAAGTGGGTACGGCACCAGTCAAGCCAGGATCGTCTCAAGCTTGCTCAGAATTATTGGAGCTGTACACATGCGGCAAGTGAGGAGCAATCCTGACTTGTGCCTTGCTGTACAGGATTTGGGAACTCAGGAAATGATTCACTACAGAGCTGCTAGCTTTTGAACTGCTCTCGTGGCCAAAGCATTTATGCGGCTGGTCCAGTTCAGTTTCTGGTTGGTGGTATTCTCAGCCTGTTGTTAGTGGGAATTCAGCGATGGCACAGATCATTAAGGTGTGGTGTAGATTCTCTCTTGTTTGACGTGTCTGGCACTTGTGTGACGTGAACGTTAGTTAATACAATGTGCACAAGCTCCGATGACATTGAGGTCTTGCTGTTCATGGATCAACGCTGCTTCGGTATCTGTGGAATTGAGAATGGTGCTGAGCATGGGTTCCAGCATTCTTAGTCCTCTGCTCCTCAGAAAGTTGAATTTACTTGAATACGATTCTGAAAACACCAGCATTTAATCCACGTACCAGTACCTCATGGGAGCCAAAATAGTGGTCTATTTGACTACAGCTACCAGAGCCAAAACTGATGTGATTTTCACCCAGTACCTATGTGTATATATTCTGTAGTTGTGAATAATAGATAGCAACTCAGTAGGAACGATGGCCATTTACTTTCCTGTTCCCAAGGGTCGGCATGAGTTCAGCACTAACGACCAGCCTGCAATTCACATTCAACACCAGCTTCTTTCAGCTGCAACTGAAACAGAAATTGCTGGGAAAAACTCAGCTTTATTTAATTCTTTCAGCTGCACCTGCCCACACTCCACCAGCAGGCCAGATTTTTGTCAAAATTAAACTTTCTGTTTTGAACTATTTCAATTAATTTTAAAAGAGCCGCTTCATCCGGTTTCCACATAAAGTAGTCACCTGCACATTACAACGAATCCAGTGGGTGATGAGACAGTTGACACGATAATGGAATGAGCTTGGGAAATCTCAAAGATTATTAAGTTCTGGATGTAAACTGAGAGCACAAAAATACTTCGAATTCAGCAAGGGTTGATATTATTACTTATAGGGGCCACCAGGTGGCTAATCTGAAACATGCACAGAACAGTGGAACTGTTGTAGCTTTGAATGTCAACAGCTGGGACCTGCAAAGGGAATTTTGCTTTGAAGGTGACTGCAACATGTAAACTGACCTGGAAATCATTCATGAATGTCGTACCATTCAAAGATCTAAACAGTACAAATTAAACAAGTGATCTAGGTTTTTTTTTGGGGGGGTGGGGGAACTGACCTATTTATCTTGATATTCCAGGTTTTTTATTCATCACCCACAGCACTGACCACCGTTCCTTCAGACCAGGCACAATGCATTGGCATTCCCTAAATCCCTCTACTCCTCCTGCAAGATCCTTCTTAAAACCCACATCTGTGACCACATTTCTTACCACTTTCCGTGATTTGGTGTCAGGTTACAGATAATCCCCAGATTTACTTATGACGAATTAATCATAGAACATAGAACATAGAACACAGAACATTACAGCACAGTACAAGCCCTTCGGCCCTCGATGTTGTGCCGACCTGTTATACCAATCTCAAGCCCATCTAACCTACGCCATGTACGTCCATATACTTGTCCAATGATGACTTAAGTGTACCTAAAGTTGGCGAATCTACTCCATTGCAGGCAAAGCGTTCCATTCCCTTACTACTCTGAGTAAAGAAACTACCTCTGCCATCTGTCCTATATCTTTCACCCCTCAATTTAAAGCTCTGCCCCCTCGTGCTTGCCGTCACCATTCTAGGAAAAAGGCTCTCCCTAACCACCCTATGTAAAAAAGTGTCACATTAATCTAGGTTGTTGACGGATTAGAAGTCAGGAACAGGAACCATGTCTGATTTACTGCTCCCCCAACATCAGGTGCATAGACATCTATTGTTGCACTTTTAATATGAGCGCAAGAAATAAGCTAACTCAGCAAAAACTGAGGACTCCTTTTTGCATCTGAGAGATAGAATCATCCAGTACAGAAGAGACCTTTCAGTCCATGGAGTCAGCACTGCAAAAAAAACACGACTATCAATGCCAGTCGCACTTTCCTGCTCTAGGCCCATAGCCTTGAATGTTATATGTCACTTCGAGTACCCATCCAAGTGCTTTTTAAAAGGGTGTGAGCCTACCCACCTCAACTACCCCTTCAGGCACTGAACTCCAGAAACCCACCACCCTCTGGGTACCAAACATTTCCTTAAATCCCCTCTAAACCTCCTGTTTTTCACTTTAAAATTGTGCCTCCTTGTTTCTAACCTTTCAACTTAGGGAAACAACTCCTTTCTCTTCACTCTGTCCATTGTCCTGTGCACCTCAATCAAGTCACCCCCTCAACATTCTCTGCTCGAAAGAAAACAACCTGAGCTTATCCAGCCTCTCTTCATAGAAAAAATGCTCCATTCTAGGCAACACTCAGGTGAGTCTGCTCTGCACCCCCTCCAGTGCAATCACATCCTGTTTACAGAGTCACAACCAGAACTGCACACATTTCTCCAGCTGCGCCCTCACCAAAGTCCTGTACAGTACTGAGTTGGTATTAATCACCTAAAATTGTTTTATCACTACAGGAAGTTTACGCAATTTTTGTTTCAACATCTTCCTTAGTGGTGCATGATTTATCCTCAGGTTTATCATGGTGTAGAACAGATTCCATCACATTGAAATTCAAACTGTATTAGATTATGACTAAACTGTCCATTTTTCCTGCTCTATCTTCCAAATTAACTTCAACTCTTGATAGCTGTGCATTGTTACCAGGAGAGCAATATTTTCTAATATATAAAAATTATACCCAAGGTAAAAACGGTAGTCTCAAAGTCTAGTCCTGATCAACTTAGGGAGCAAAACGGAAGTCTGACAATAGGTTTAATGAACAAAGAAAATTACAGCACAGGAACAGGCCCTTCGGACCTCCAAGCCTGCGCCAATTCAGTTCCTCTGTCTAAACCTGCCATCTATTTTCTAAGGGTCTGTATCCCTTTGGTCCTTGCCCATCCACGTACCTGTCCAGACACATCCTAAAAGACACTATCGTGTCTGCGTCTACCAGCTCCTATTCAGGCAAGAGGCCAAACTTCAAGCGGACATTTACAGAAAGCCCATTTAAGTGTTAGCTGCTGGGTTCTGTAGTTAAAGCTGCCGCCTGACGCTTTTAGGCATTTTTCACCTTGTCAATCTACACATCTTTTACACAATCAGGTTATGCAGGCAGGAAGAGAAGAGATTTTAATTTAACATTGCATTTAGGGTGGGTAGGAGGATTAAAAGTCTTAAAAATCAGATTCCTGAACTAAACCAACACACTCATCTCTGACTTAAACTGAAGGGGGTGTGGTCAGCAGGCAAACATCCCCTTCTGAGGAGAACGTGGTACTTCAATAATGAGGGAACCTTATGGTCATTCAATGTGATCAGGTGGTAGCAGCTACTTCCAAGTGTAATGTTCCTGAACCCAGAAGGTAAATGCATAGCTGCCCAGATACCTGCCCGATCAAAGCTCAATGTGGGGGAAAACTCCCCATGCCTTTCAACCCCCATCCTCAAAGATTCAGTCAACCGCTACCTCCATCTCCACTCTCCTCCCCCACATTCCCATTATCTCCGAACTGGATCCCAGGAATCAGCAGCCTCAGATTGGGATTGATTACCCTGCCCCACTAACCAAGCCTGGTCCTCCAGCCATGAAACCAAGGCAGCTTCTGAATGGGGAAACATGTGCGGGATTCACGTACACTATGACGGAAAATCTCACACAATGATGTGCAAAATATTTTTGATTTCTGACATTCCCCCACCTTTCTGATCCATCCATTTCCAGGTCAGGCAAGTTAAAAGTTCAGATTAAAATGTCTGCTACATCTTGTTTGTAGATATAGGATTTAATTCAATAATCAAAGGCTTCACTTCCGGAGTGGCTCAGATTATTAACATATGTCATTAATGAAGTCTTTCCTACCTAAAATATAGAAGTGAAAGGTTCTAAAAGTGTTTCGTTTAACATTATTCAAAACAGGTGTCAATATGCTTTACCAATTTAAAAAATGTGCAGACTCATTTGGCACTACAATAAAAAAATTAAGAAATTTTAAGCAAAATGCATACAGAAACTTTCATACCACGCATTCAACAAATTGACAAAAACCTCTGTCACAGAAAAATGCTACATTTAGAAATAATTTTATTGAAAAATCAATGCCTGTCACAACCTTGGGTAACCCAAAATTGCTTTACAAAAAATTAAGCACTTTTGAAACACAAGGAAAGCAGCACTCAAATTGCGCACAGAGAGCTCTCACAAGCAACAATGAAATAAATGTTCATGTCATCTATTTTTAGGTGTTGATTGAGAGATAAATATTGTCTGGCTACTGACTGAAAAGTTCAAATCCATCCACGGGATCATTTACATACACCCGATAGGCCAAACAAGGCCCCAGCTTACCACTTCACAGCTCTGGCTTTGTACAATGCTACCTCAGAGTCAAGACCGAGACCATAAACATTAAAAGACCAGCAGACTGGATTGTTTATAGAAGACATACCCTGGAATAATGGTAATCAGAATAAAAAGGGTCACTGATTAAGGCCCAAGAGCAGAATACATGACAGATATCCAGCCCAGGTTTAAGAATTCAGCTTTTGTAACTAGGAATAATGAAATATTCCAGACTTCTGTGACAACACTTTTTAGAAGCATATAGTCTACACAGCATACTCTCCTAAGACATTAACATGTCAACAGCCTAAGTAATATTTAACTTTGCATACTTGCTTCAGATGCCATGCATTATACAGATTATCATCTGCATGAATGAACTGATTAATAATTACACTGGCAATATAAAACTTACTGTTACTTAAGTGACCTATTCTCATTCACCAATGCACTGTAATTCAGCACACTGTACGATGACAATATTATAAAAAGCTCGTCTCAAATAGTAATTTCTTACCTGAATGAGCAGGGAGAGGAGAGTGAGGTCGTGGAAGGGCTGCAGACTGACTGCTTCCTATCAGGCTTTTCCGATTATTAGTGCGGCAACTGAAATTCAAAGAAGAAAGTAAAATAAATAGTCACTCAGTTTTATGACAATTCAACATTCCTTTTACATTTCTGTTGTCTTCCCGGCTGATGATCATATCAGACATGTCAGACCCCACAGTGAGACCTGACTCGAAAGGCTTTTTTATCTTATCATTTTTAGTGATCATGGAAGTCAGTTACTGAACATATTCACAAGAGGCTGCCAGTGTTTGTTTCAACAAAGACCATTAGAGTTTATCAAAAAAGAACATTTCAACAGTTTTTTAAAAATTCACTTGTGGGGCATGGCATTCACTGACCAGGCTAATAATTTATTGCCCATTTCTAATTAGCCTCAAGAAAGTGGTGAGCTGCTTCTGTGAGTAACTGCAGTACATTTGCTAGATACAGAGAACCCTTAGGGAGGGAATTCCAGGACTTTAATCCAATGATACTGAAGGATTGGTGATATATTTCTAAATCAGGATGGTGAATAGCTTGGAGGGGAATTTGCAGGTGTTCCTTTGTATCTGGGCCAGCCAGCAATGCCTATGTCCCACGAGGGAATAAAAATAATCTTACAGTCTGGTGAATCTGACAGCCTCTTCCAGGAGGCTTTATGTACCTGGGTTTACTTGTTTTCAGCTTCAAATATATCTTCAAGGTTATATCCCAACACTTACTTTTGGGATTGATCTATTAATAAACTCTCTACTCTGAGGTCGTTTTTATTTTTAACATATCTTAAACTATCTTCTCTCTTTCTCAGGAGTAACTGCTTCACACATCCATAATCAGCGCAGAACCACCCCAAACTGAAGTACACACTGAAAAGTTGCTTTCTAAGCCATGGGTGTTTCCTCCAAACTTAAAAAGAATAAATCTAGAACAACACATTAGAAAGCTTAATGTACAACATTCTGTACTTTATTCACCCATACACTCCCCTGATGTAAAGAAAAACCCATTCATTTTTGGAGGCTCTCTCTCAAACTGTTTTAAAAGAAATCACAATGACGTGGAGACATACGACAAGGTAATCATTAAACCTCTTCAGACACACGGAAAACCCATATACGACGAGTTCAAAATTCAAAACCCTAAACTGAAATGTAAATGATATTTATTTATATACATCACACCGTACAAATATCAGACAGAATCATCCTTTTTAGCCCAACAATAACCCCGCAAATATACAACCTCAAGTCACTTCTACCTCCATGTTCAAGTTCCTTGATCATTTGGCATAGAATTGTTGGCTTACAACAGATTTAGATGTAATAAACAAGGGATAAAGAGATTGTGGAAGGGTGAGGAACATAGATTTAAGATTTGAACAAAAGATGTCGGGGAACATGAAAGAATGATCCTGGTTTTGCATAGTGAATGATAGTGGCCTGGAATTTACTGGTAGCAAGGGTAGTGAATGTGTAGGTGATCAATGATTTCAAACAGACATTAGATGAGCAGTTGAGGGAGATAAGCTTGCAGGGCTACAGAACTGAGCAGTGGAAAGGGACCGGGTGGATTGTGCTACAGTGAGATACATGGACGTGATGGGCCAAGCGGTCTGCAACACTATGGCATAAGGATCAATACTTCAAACTTGTCTAATCGCCACGTTATAACTCATTAAACAGAAGCCCAAGTTTCCTCCAAACCACTGCCATCCTGACTTGAGCCTACGTCAAGATTTACACATTGTCATTGTGTCTCAGAACCTTCTCCCTAACAGCTAATCCTTCCTGAAAGGCATTGCACAGACCTAGTGGACTGTTAATCCAGTGACCCAGGAAAGTTATGCATCGTGGCAGATGGTGGAATTTGAATTCAGTTTTTTAAAAAAAATCTGGAATTAAGAGTACAATGAAGAATTTGAATCTGTTGTTGACTGTTATAAACACCCATCTGGCTCACTACCATGTTTTAGGGCAGGAAACTCCCATTCTTACCTAGTCAGGCCTACATGTGACTCTAAACTCTTAACTGCCCTCTGGGCAATTAGAGGTGAACAATAAATGCTGGCCTAGCTAGTGACACCTCATCCCACAAATGAACCTTAAAAAAGCACTCTGGATGTAACGACACCACATAGACTATAATGGCTTCAAGAACATGGCTCACCACCATCTTCTCAAAGGAACTTTGGGATGAACCAAGCTGGGTATAGCTCACATCCCATGATTTATTTCCTTTAAAAAATGTTTTTATCCTTTTAAAAGAACATCCAAAATCTAAGTTTCTTGGTGTCATTTAGTAAGGTGAATGATGCCAGCTTTGAGTAATTATGTTTAACTTCATTAGGTACAATGTATTAAAGATGATGAGTACTCTTAGTTCTAAAGGCAACATTCCTGTAGGTAGCACTGCGCATGTATGTTACAGGCTTAATGGATTACATGGGGGGAACCCCCATGCCACACCTTTATTAATGCCCAGGTGGTTCCGGTGAAAGAAACATTGCGCAGATCGTCTAATTGATGACTATATGTTGAGCAAACGTGTTTAACAAAAATAATGCTATCCCAAAAGAGGCATCAGTTTTTCAAGATCTAAAAGTGAGTCTCCAGAAGGTAGGCACGCCGGTTAGAAATGGTGGGATTCAGGGAAAAGCTTTGGTGCAAGCAGGAGTTTGGTTATGAATAAATAATGGCTACATACAAAAGAACTTGTTAAAAATTCAGAAATCGAAGAATGCTTATATATAAACTAAAGGTGTTTGATAGCAACAGAATCAGCTACAGCCAACATCCTTTTCCCCGAAGGCAACAGAAGCAGCTCATGCACATAGGAATACCTTCCTGTCAAGAGGATATTCTCATCATCAAAAAGCATCTGAAATCAAAAGCTCAACAGCCAAGAATTAGCAGCTTCAGCAGGAGCCTTGATCTGCCCCATTCACACCTGCACTACTCTATCCAGCCCAGTATTAAATCATTCAAAACAGGATACAAACAGAGTTCCTGTAATTAAAATCAAAACTCTTACTCAAACCCTGCACATCCCACTAGGAAAACCTGAAACCACACTGATTGTTCAAACAGAACAGAAGATCAGCCTGTAATTCTCCTGTCAATCCCATTCCACCCCAGTTCAGAATTAAATTGGATGTACTGCCTCTTCAGCAACCACAAAAGGTGGAAATAACCCCTGTTGAGTCACAAATCTGAGCCAGTGGCATCTACAAAACTTGAGGGAATTCTGACCTTAACTCATACCAGTCTCAAAATCTGGGCTACTCTATTGAAGAAAATTGAACCTTTCAATGATGACTTTAATCATCAGTCTCAAGGAAACAAAAACCATGCACTATAAAAAGCCTGGATTACTTGTTTAAAAAGTATAATTTAAATGAAAGTATGGAGAGGGGTTAGGAAACAGAACTGTTAAACCTGACCGTTGAGAAGACATGGTGGGAAGCTGCAGTAAGTTCAAAATAATAACTTGGATTGTTATTACTTTGGACTGTTAAAGATTAACTGCTGCGTTAGCCTCAGTAAGGCTACAGGGTCAGGAATGATCCGTCACATTTTCAAAGGCGTAGGAAAGATAAGAAGTCATGACGAAGACTGTTGCCTTTGTAACCAAGAAAGAGAGTGAGGAAGGCCAGACAATTTCATCAGCAGGTCACATAACAATAGTCATTTTAGTAAATTTGAAGCAACGATCGAAAGCAGAGGAGGGTGTCAACAAAGCCTTTAGGCTTCAAACTCCCAAATGCAATGAATGATTCACTCACTGCCATGTGTCCTGCTGTGACCAAACTTTACAGACAAAAAAATGTTCACAGCCATGCCTCATCTTTACTTTTCAGTTGTTTAAAAAGTAGGATTTTTAAAAACCCTACACCAATATACATGATATATAAATATAAGCACATAAAAGGTTCAAATTATTTGGCTAAGTTTTGTGATCATAAAGAACTTGAACTGATACTCATTTTGGCTAATAGATGATTCAAACTACTTTCAAATCGTTCTATTTTATAGTCAGAGTCAGACAGCATGGAAGCAGACCTTTCAGTCCAACTTGTCCATGCTGACCACATATCCTAAGTTGATCTAGTTCTACTTGCAAGAGTTTGGCCATATCCCTCTAAGCCTTTCCTATTTATTGACACATTCAGATGCCTTTTAAATGTTGTAATTGTACCAGCCACCACCAGTTTTTCTGGCAGCTCGTTCCATATACTCAGCATCCTCTATGTGGAAAAAGTTGACCTTTAGGTCCTTCTTAAATCTTTCCCCTTTCACTATAAATCTATGCCTTTTAGTTTTGAATTCCCCTACCCCACGAAAAAGTCCTTAGCTGTTCACCCAATCCATGCCCCTCAGAAGTTTTATAACAGTTCGAAAAGGTCACCCCTCAGCCTCTGATGCTCCAGGGAAAAAGCCCCAGGTTATTCAGCCTCTCTCTCCAACCCTTAGCTCAAATCCTCCAACTCCAGCAACATCCTTGTAAATCTTTTCTGCACCCCTTCAAGTTTAACAACATATTTCCTATTGCAGGGAACCTGAATTGAATACAGTATTCCAAAAACTGCCTAGTCAATTTCTTGCATAACTGCGACATAACTTCCTGACTGCGATACCCAACGCATTGACTAATAACAGCAAAAATGCCAAACGGGTTCTTCACAACCCTGTCTACCTGTCACTCCAACTTCAAGGAACTATGAGCCTGCACTCCAAGGTCTCTTTGCTATCGGTCAGTGTTAAAATATCCTTAATTGCCCAAATTTAAATCTTAAACTGGCTTCTATTATAACCACCATTACCCCCGAGGTATTTTAACAGGTAACTGTTTTATATATTAAATACCTCTTTTTACAGTAAACCATAGTAAAATAACAGCAGACAATAATTCCAATTTCTGTCATTTTGTTTAAACATTAACTGCTCGTCACGAATTCGGGAATGGTCTGATCACTTGGATTTGAGCTTTCATTCCAGCCCTCAAAGGTTATAGCGATTTCACATTCCAACAGCAATATTTTAAACAAAGGAAGACATTTGCAGTCAAACTAAAAGAATGTTATCGCTCTCCTATCATGTAAAATTCCAAACCCAGCCTGAGCTTGTTCTCACTAACAAACAAACTCTCATCCAATTTTCCTGCTGGGACCACTAAATAGTAATCAGATCCAGGGACAGCTGAGCTGAATTTTTTTCTGCCCTAGTTGCAAAGCACGAAGGTAAAAAAAGACACTGCTTCAACTGTTTTCCCAGCAGAGATCATGCAACATTACACATAGCAGAAATCAAATTTGAGATCTACCAGGTTGGTATTGCTCATTGTTACAGCATATGGTACCTTTACCCACAAGACCCTTAAAAGACTGCAATCTAATTAGCTTAATATTAAGGGATTGGACACTGTGGAGGCAGGAAGCATGTTTCTGCTGATGAGTGAATCCAGGACCAGAGAACAGAGTTTAAAAATAAGGGGTAGCCATTTAGAACAGAGTTGAGGAAAAACTTCTTCACCCAGAGTGGTGGATATATGGAATGCTCTGCCCCAGAAGGCAGTGGAGGCCAACTCTCTGGATGCTTTCAAGAAAGAGATAGACAGAGCTCTTAAAGATAGTGGAATCAAGGGTTATGGGGATAAGGCAGGAACAGGATACTGACTGTGGATGATCAGCCATGATCATAATGAATGGTGGTGCTGGCTCGAAGGGCCGAATGGCCTACTCCAGCACCTATTGTCTATTGTTTACTGAAGCTTATTATATTAAATGATAGAGAAAAAGTTTATATGCAGAAATACTTTAGTGTGTACCACACGATAAAATTTTGAGGCTGCAAGCTTCCAGTCAGCAGTGGCTGCCATGAGCTCTGACTGAATGCAAACAGCTAAAGGTCCCATTAAATCATTGCTTCTTTTACTGAAGAAGTTGGCCTAAATTGCTCCAAAGAGGTCTAGTACAAAGGTAGATTCTTAAAAAAACTTTGATGATTAAATACACTGTTTTCATCCTCAACCCCCCCTGACCTAAACATCTCCTGGTCTCACTGTTTTTTTAAGCAGTTCAGACACAGTGTCCACTCCATCGAGGCTGATTTTGCAGGAGTATTGTCTGAATGCCTGTGGATTTGGCTCTAAGGAGGGCATGAACATTCGTTTGATGGTCTTCCCATTATATTCAGAGAGTGTAGTGGAGACACTGCAAGTAGAATTGCTCTGGCTCTCTTGTGCATCACTGGTGCACAGTACAGCATTGTAGAGATGACACTTGCTCTGTAGGCTTTTGTTGACTTGCTTAAGTCTTTATTGTCAAACACTCAATATGTAATTATTCGAAGGCTCAGCCTGCGCAGGTGATCCAGTCTTGCAACTCCTTACTGATGGCAGGCTGACAGAGGTAGTTGCGAAGGGATGCAAAGTACTCAACATATTCCTGATTGTCTCCTTCACCGTTTACAGTGGGCAAAATATTTCACAGTACAGGTCTGGGTTGCAAAGTTAGGGGAACTTTTGGCAAATTTGAAGCACACAGGCTGTATACACAAAGAGTTTAAATGCAGCGTATAAATCTGGTGTAGAGTCACAATGATGCTGCAGTCGGATGCAAACTGCTTGTCAGGTACTGCTATTTTCTTTGGGTGGGGGGGGGGCATGGGGTTGTCAGTTTACATGGGTTGCAAATATTATGGGAGCTGCACACAAACATGGTTGGATTTTGAACCGAAAAGTTTCCGATCTCCCGCTCAGGACAACAATAGCCATTGCATTACGAAGCAGTTGCAAGGTTTTTTTCCCTTTACTCATTCTCAGGATGAGGGCGTCACTCGCCAGGCAGCATTTAGTGCCCATCCCTAATTGCCCGGAGGGCAGTTAAGAGTCAATCACATTGCTGTGGGTCTGGAGTCATATGTACGCCAGAGCAGGTAAGGATGACTGTTTCCTTCCCGAAACGACATTCGTGAACCAGATGGGTTTGCCCCCAACAATCGACAATGGATTTGTCATCATTATTGGAAGCTGAATTCAAGATATTTATTGAATACAAATTCCACTACCTGCCAAGGCAGAATTCAAACCCAAGTCCCCAGAACATTGTATCGGAGATAATGGGAACTGCAGATGCTGGAGAATCCAAGATAACAAAGTGTGAAGCTGGATGAACACAGCAGGCCAAGCAGCTTTTGTGCTCCTGAGATGCTGCTTGGCCTGCTGTGTTCATCCAGCTTCACACTTTGTTATCCCCAGAACATTATCTGGGTCTCTGGATTAGCAATCCAGCGATAATACCACTAGGCCATCACCTCCCCGTACTGTGATGAAATTTCTTAGATATCCTAATCTTTGGAGGACAATCCACAAAATCTTGCAATTTATTAAGTCAAAATGCTCTGGTCAGGGTTTTTTGCATATCGTTGACTAAGTGCTGCTTGACAGTACTGTTGATGCGAGACTTGGCTAATTGAGTTTGTCTTGCTTTTTATTGACTGGAGGTATCGTCCACATTGTTGAGTAGTTGCCAATGCTGTAGCTGTACTGGACTAGCTTGGTTAGTGGCATGGTTAAATCTGGTGTCTCTAGTGCTGAGCCCAGATTACTGACTGCTTCTGCAGACTTTACAGTATTCAATAACATGAACCACTTCTTGACGTCACATGTAATGAACTAAATTGGCTGAAGACTGACTGACATTTGTAACGGTGAGGACTGCAGGAGGCGGTAGAGAGGGATCATCCACTCGGCACTTCTGGGTGCCCTACGCTTCAGCCTGGTCCGTTGCATTAAGGTGCTGATTCTCTCACTGTTGAGGATGGTTTGTTTGTGAAGTAGTTTCCTCCAGTGAGTTGCTTAGTCACCCACTACAATTCACTACTGGTTGCAGTAGGACTGCAAAACTATAATCTTAGCGGCTAATTGTGGAATTTCTTTGGTTCAGTCTGCCACATGCTGCTTTGGTATGCATGAAATTCTGTGCTGTAGCTTCAGCAAG
This sequence comes from Stegostoma tigrinum, assembly GCF_030684315.1. Taxonomy (NCBI): domain Eukaryota; kingdom Metazoa; phylum Chordata; class Chondrichthyes; order Orectolobiformes; family Stegostomatidae; genus Stegostoma; species Stegostoma tigrinum. The sequence goes on from NC_081356.1 coordinate 110,718,739, forward strand.
TTGACACATCATTTTTAGGCATACTGGCGCTACCCTTGGATTCCATGTCTCTGTTTGACCTAACTTCATGTGACATGAATTTGAACATGGTAAGTGTGAGGTTATAAATTATGTTTGGAGGAATAGAAAGGCAACTTATTATCTTGATGGAGACAAACTTCAGAGTACTTCAGTGCAGAGGAATCTGGGGGCCTTATGCATGCATCACAAACCAGTAAGCAGGTATTAAGGCAAACAAATGTAATTTTGGCATTTATTGCTTGAGGAAAAGCTTAAAAGTGGGGAAATATTGCAGTAACTATACAAGGCATTCATGAGACTGCACCTTGGGTATTGTGTACAATTCTGATCCCTTGAGGAGGGATAGAAACATAGAAAATAGGTGCATGAGTAGGCTATTCGGCCCTTTCAGCCTGCACTACCTGCTGTAGTTATATTGGTGGCAGTTCAGAGTAGGTTCACGAGATTGATTCTAGAGATGAGAGGCTTGTCTTATGAACATAGATTGTGCACTTTAGGCCAATGCCGACTGGCGTTTATAAGAATGAGAAATTGAGGTGTACAAGATGCTAAAGGAGATTGATACTGTAGACGCAGAAAAAAGAGGTTTCCTCTTGTGGGGCAATTGAGAATGAGAGGTCACAGTTTTAGAATAAGGGGCGGCTGATTTTAAAACAGAAATGACGATTATGAGTTTGTAGAATTCATTACCCCAGACTGTCAAGGGTGCTAGGACATTGAGTAAATTTAAGGAGGAGATGGACTGATTTTTAATTCAGAATGTGTTGAAGGGCTGTGGAGAGTGGGCAGGAAAGTGGAGTGAGGCCAAGTTGAGATCAGCCATGATTGCATCAAATGGTGTAGCAAGCTTGAGGAGCCGAGTTGCCTACTGCTGTTCTTCTGTTGTTAGGTTCATCATGAAGATCAGAGGCAATCATGAGACTCCCAAGGATACTCCTTCCCAATGGTATACCACAATGCTGCCAGCTCTGGTAGATCAAACATATATAGGACTTGTTGTGGAGGAAGCTGCGTCATTGGCTGCAATGGTTGATTTAGTAAATATGACTATGCTGAGCTTGACTCATCTGAGAGACAGATCTGCCCTTTTTGCCACAAGTCCCCAGATATTAGTGAGGAGTGGGCTGTGTACGCCTTTGCTATATCTGTCGCCCAAGTCGATTCTTGGCAGTTGTTTAGAAGAATGATCCTGGGGATGAAGGGCCTGTCATATGAGGAGTGGTTGAAAACTTAGTCCATGTTGGATGGAGTTTGGAGGGATGGTGGGGTAGAGATCTGATTGAAACTTACAGAATACTGAGAGGCCTAGATAGAGTGAATGAAGAGAGGATGTTTCCACTCGTTTGAGACCAGGGCCTGATGACACGGCCAAAGAGTGAAAGGGCGATCCTTTAGAAGTGGATGAGGTGGAATCTCTTCAGCCACAGGACTCTTGTTAATCTGTGGAACTCATTGCTATAGAAGGCCATAGTAAGACGATCAAGAGTTACAGGGAGTGGGCAGAAAAATGGGGTTGAGAGACATATAAGCCATGAATGAATGTGGAGAAGACTCAATGGACCAAAAGATCAAATTCTGCTCCATTATCTTATGACTCTTCTGTCACAGTTTGATACAACTGGGCTTTCTGTGGTATTTCAGAGGGAAGTGAAGGGTCAACTACATTACCATAAACCAGGCTGGTAGGTAAAACCAACCGTTTTCCTTCAAAAAATAGAAAGTCAATCAATACTAAAAGAACTTCTCCAGGTCTAGAAAACTGACTATCTATTTAAGTAATGTCAAAGCGTTTCCATTTTGATCCAACCCTGGGATTAGAACAGTTAGGTGGTTGATTTTGACCAGCTGAAAGGTCTTTTTCTGTCCTGTAGATCTGCAACTCTGCCTCTAACTTAGTTTTCTAACATAATAAGTTACTTGTATGATGCATGAACCAAATTTTATTTCACAGTCTCTAATGTTTATAACAAGTGAAGGATAATGAGATTTGTTACCAATGTGATGGCAGGTACATAGACCGTGTGCCCAGTGATTGGTTAATCAACTCAAAAAGCATGTTCCTTCAGTTGTTTCTAACTGGCAGAGTACAGACTGTACTCAGTAAGCAATCACTTGCAAATCTCAAAGTAACACATTCAAAAACTGTTACATGCAGTTCCACGGTTAGGCAGCATTTGCTGAACATACACTAAAAAATAATTTTAAGATAATCAGTCAAGCTCATGTTTTACTTGCAAGGAGTGACATACACTGGGCTTGTTCTCCGCAAACAAAAAGGAATATGTTCAAGACTTCAGCCTTTTTTGAGTTCCAGGGAGATTAGGGAGCCATTCCTTAGGTGTTGCCTTCTCCTTGATAATGGCTTACTATCAAATCCCTTTGATTTGCCAACTTATCAGGAAAGAGTGCATGCCCTGTGCCCATCAGGAGCATCTTAGTCTATTGTGCATGATGTCTTCGAGAGGTGACCTTCCAGTGATTTATAAAATCATGAGGGGCACGAAAAGGGTGAATAGGTCTTTTTGCTAGAATGGGGGTCCCCAAAACTAAAAGGCATAAGTTTAATAGAAAGATTTAAAAAGGTCTTGAGGGGCAACTTATGCATGCAGAGGGTGATGCATGTATGGAACAAACTGCCAGGAAGTGATGGAGTTGGGTATAATCACAACATTTAAAAGTCATCTGGATGTGTAAATGAATAGGAAGGATTTAGAGGGACATGGGCCAAATGCTGGCAAATGAAACTGGAATGTCTGGTTGGCACAGATGAGTTGGACCAAAGGGTCTGTTTCTGTTTTGCATAACACGCTTTTGTGCTCCTGAGATGCTGCTTGGCCTGCTGTGTTCATCCAGCCTCACATTTTATTATCTTGGAAAAGCTTTTGTGCTCCTGAGATGCTGCTTGGCCTGCTGTGTTCATCCAGCCTCACATTTTATTATCACTGACTCAGGACTGCTCATTATCCCAGCAGCAACCCATCTCAGTTAGGGTATTGCTGGGGCTATTTGCTCTTCATCTGATTAATCAGATTGACTGATGACGCTCAAGAGTGAAACTTCATTTCCCTGAAAAATAGATGTCATGCAATTAACTTCTTAAGGTTGCTCCCAGTGCATTACTGCTGAGGGGCAGCTGTTTAATGAGCCTATTCTGAAAGATATGATAGAGATGAAAAGGTGATCAAGAGGTGATAAACTTGGGCCTGAGGCAGTGTTTTAAGTTTGCGAATTGCATAGGCACAAGACAGAGGGAATGCTGTTAAGAAGGAAATTTCAGGATTTTGAATCGTTGACAGTGAAGGGCCAGAGATTTACTTCCAATTGCGGAACGATGTGCTGCTCGGACAGGACCTTGCGGGTGGTGGCATTAGGCTAGTTTTTAATTCTCGCTTTTTTTTAAAAAGTGTAACTTAACTTCCACCGTGTCAGCAGAACATTAGTCTGGGATTCTAGACCTTAAAATGAAAACAAGATGCTGCAGTTGTTGGAAATACAAAATCAAAACAGAAATTGCTGGAGAAACTCAGCAGGTCTGATAGTATCTGTGGAGACAGAAAGAAGTTCACAGTGGTTAGCACTGCTGCCTCACAGCGTCAGAGTCCCAGGTTCAACCCCAGCCTTAGGCGACTGTGCAAACTCCACGCATTCTCCCAGCATCTGCGTGGGTTTACTCCGGGTGCTTTGGTTTCCTCCCACAGTCCAAAAGTGTGGAGATCAGGGGGATCTAACTTACCCAAAGCGTCTCTGGAAATGCAGGCTAGGTGGGTTAGCCATAAGTAATGCAAGATTATGGGGATATGGTATGGGTTGGGCCTGGTGAAATGCTCTGACAGACAGAACAGACCAGATGGACCAAATGACCTCTTCTGCTCTATAGTGATTCTATGACAATTTCTGAAGAGTCATCGGAGACTCAAAACATTAACCCTGTCTCTCTCTACATATGTTGCCTGACCTACTGAGTTTCTCCAGCATCTGTTTTAAATGACAGCTTTATAAATGGTCACCCATTTAAGATGGAAACAAGGAGGAGCTTCTTTTCTCATAGGCTCATTTCTCTTTGGAATTCTCCACTCCATAGAGCAGTGGATGTTGGATCACTGGCTACATTCAAGGCTGAGATGAACAGATATTTCAATGGTTGGGAAATTGAGGCTTTGCGATGGCGGGGTTGGGGTGTAGGTGGTGGTCGTGAGGGAGGTGGAGATGAAGCCACGATCCTACTGAGTGGTGGATCAGGTTCCAGGACCTCAGGCTTACTCCTGCTGCAACGTCTGATGTCTCTTCGTGTTTGGCAGTGAGATCTGGATCAGCAAATCTGGACCCGTGAACTTCACATAACTTGCTTTTGAAACAAAATTGTTATAGAAACTAGCTCTCTGTCTACATTGCCAGGCAAGCAGGAGTTCAATATTCATAAGGTGTTGGCAATCTGCCAGTGTAAACAGACCTGGTTGAACGCCAGAGTAAGTGTTTGATCTCCCTGTTTCCCTAGGCAACAAGGGATAGATTGAGGTCTTGATCTCTGCTCTGTAGTTGTGGTATTCAGTTCCAAAGGTCTATTATCTGCAATTGGATAAACTCTGCAGCAATGTATAAAGGCACAAACAGAAAGGAAAACTTCTGCAATACTGCTGGGACATTCTACGATACTGCGGATAAAAGCACTTTTATTCAAGAAAATAGATTGCAAATCTTTCCTCTTTCTTTTATCTAAACCAAATTATTATATCTACTGTTGATAAACAAATTAACATTGCAAGTTACTGATTTGTCATGTTAATCTGACAACTGGGGAGGTGTGCGAGAAGCAGGTGGTTTTGAACAGTTTGACTTAATAATATTAACTAAGCAGAACGTGAGGTGAAATAAAGACTGAAGGTGTCATAGTGCTGCCATAGACTGCACTCTCATTAGAGAGAGACAGAGAGAGAGACACAGAGAGAGAGACACAGAGAGAGAGACACAGAGAGAGAGACACAGAGAGAGAGACACAGAGAGAGAGACACAGAGAGAGACACAGAGAGAGAGAGACAGAGAGAGAGAGACAGAGAGAGAGAGACAGAGAGAGAGAGACAGAGACAGAGACAGAGACAGAGACAGAGACAGAGACAGAGACAGAGACAGAGACAGAGACAGACAGTGGTGGTTTAACCTGAGAGTCGGGGGAGTTAAGGAGGAGAGTTCTTCATGGTAACCTCAACTGGTATGAAAACTGAACCCACGCTGTTGGCATCACTCTGCATCACAAACTGACTGTCCAGCTGACTGAGCAGCATCTTAGGAGCACTTGGCCTGCTGTGTTCATCCAGCTCCACACTTTGTTATCTCGGATTCTCCAGCATCCGCAGTTCCCATTATCTCTGTCCAGCTGACTGACCTGTCGTCAATGTCCGTAGTATGAATCACTAATCTCCTCTTATCAGCCAGATTCGATAATCTGAATTTAGGGCCTTCACATCATTGTTAATTTTAACAGTAAGTCAATGTTAATGAGTGTAGTTAACTCATAACCCACCCAACATTTCTGCCATCAGCTACACATCTCCGCTAATAGCTACATGACAGAACTTTTAAATAAATAATTCTGCACCACACCAAGTAATCGGTTAAGTACAGAGTTAGCTGTCAGGAAATGAGATTAGAACAAGTGAAGAAATCACTCAATACAACACGTTTCTCTGTGTTAATGGATGGATCCTTTAAAAAAATGTTTGAGTGTCTGAATCCACCAGGGCCAAATCGGTTCTTCCTCCAACTACATTTTTATGTGTGTATCAATTTTCATTGAAATCCAATCAATTAAATTTGGCATTTTTGATAGGTTTACAGGCAGACTAATAAAATAAATCAAAACCATTGCCTCTACCCATCTTCAACGGCAGAGACAATTAGTATTATCAGATACATAGTAGGATAGTAAGAGAGATAGTAAGAACTGCTGATGCTGGAGTCTGAGATAAGCGTGGAGCTGAATGAACACAGCAGGCCAAGCAGCATCAGAGGAGCAGAAAGTTCATGTTTTGGGTCATGACCCAATTCTGCTCCTCTGATGCTGCCTGGGCTGTTGTGTTCCTCCATCTCAACACTGTTATTTAGGAAAGTACTAGTTCTTTTTAACTTGATTCATGGGGTGTGGGCTCGACTGTCTCAGCCATATTTATTGCCCATTCTTTGCTCCTTTGCCTTCTTGAGCCACTTCAGCTAGGCAAACCCACTATGCTGTTTGGAAGGGAGATCCAGATTTTGTCCCAGTGGCAGTGAAGGTACATCAATACAGTTTCACGTCAGGAAATGGTGGTGTTCCCACGCATGGTACCCTTTCCTTCGAGAAAGTAGAGGTTGCAGGGTTTGTAAGGTGCTGTCTACGAGAGTTCCTGCAGTGTGGTATGCCGATGACAATGTCTACCCATCAACATTCACTCCTTCCATCACCGATACACCATCGGCAGTACATACAATCCTTATGGGAAGGCAATGGCCCAGTGGTATTACTGCTAGACTATTAATCTAGAAACTCAGGTAATGTTCTGGGGACTCCGTTGAATCGTGGCACAGCAGATGGCAGAATTCAAATTCAATAAAAATCTGGAATTAAGACTTTAATAATGACCATGAATCCATTGTCATTTGTTGGAAAAATCCATCTGGTTCACTAATGTCCTTTAGCAAAAGAAACTGCCATCCTTATCTGAGATAATAAAATGTGAGGCTGGATGAACACAGCAGGCCAAGCAACATCTCAGGAGCACAAAAGCTGACGTTTCGGGCCTAGACCCTTCAGAGCTCTGATGAAGGGTCTAGGCCCGAAACGTCAGCTTTTGTGCTCCTGAGATGCTGCTTGGCCTGCTGTGTTCATCCAGCCTCACATTTTATTATCTTGGAATTCTCCAGCATCTGCAGTTCCCATTATCTCTGATGCCATCCTTATCTGGTCTGGCCTACATACACTCCAGACCCACCGCAATGTGGGTCAGTTTGAACTGCCCTCTGGGTAATTAGGGATGGGCAATAAATGTTGGCCTTTAATAAAAGCAGGGTGCAGACAAGATGGAACAATACAGTGATTTTTATTTTGCAGTAAGTTGGCAAAAATGACTGCGTCCATTTCAGTGTCATAAAGCTGTACTATTTCTTGTCATCTTGTTTAGATCAGAGAAAGGTAAATTTCAATATTAAGGGTGGAAGGCCAGGAATTCACACACCCATTTGAAAAATACACTAAAAGCTGGCAAAGTGAGAAAGTCATTTTCAAGCTGAACAGAGGCTTTGTAAGATCCGATCTGGTATATATATATATATATTGAACTTGGGAAGAGGACAGCAAGAAAAAAAACAAATTTGTATCTGGGAGACACAGCAAACATATCACTAGAATGCTACCAGGCTTCAGGATTAAATGAAGAGGTCAGGATATATAAACTGGTATCTATTCCCTGAAATTTAGAAAATGAAGGGGTTATTAAAATCAAAGAATATAAGATAATTAAAAGCATCGATGGGGTAGGTACAGAGAAATAATGTCTTTCTATCAGCTATCAGAACAAGACTGCATAATGATATATGAAAATTGTCCTTCCTAGCTTCATATGAAAGGAGAATTGTTTGTCTTTCTGCATAGAAAGGTTCTAGATGCTGGATTAATCAAGCATTCCAAGATTAAACCACACATATTTTGATTAGAGCACTGGAATATAGAAGAAAGGTACATAGATTGAATTCAGAAACAGATCTGCCTCAATTTAACTGAGATGAGGTAACAGGCTCTAGGGGCTGAATGACCTACTGGGGTTTCTATGGAGAAATGGTTAGCAGTTAATAATGTTGCAATACGTGGTACAGATTTTTTGAAACCGCTTGAATACCAAGACAAGACTAATGATGGAAGTGGGGTTTGCAAAAATAACATCACTGTAGACCAAACATGGTTTGCAAAAAATTGACCTGTTTGTGAGAGTTTGACAACCTGTCTTCATGTAACAGTAGGACATTGTTTTTGTGGAGTGAGAGAAAGAACAAGAGCCAAAGGTTTTGTTGGGATTACCAGGTGGAGGAGGCTGGTGCAAAAAGCTATCATAGATACAATGCTGCATTTGGAAGATGACTCATTCCTTCTGTAATTCAACATCCAAAATAAAACCGATACCCAATATCCTGTCGAGATCCAAGTCACTTGCAGCTGTTGCGATGCTTTTGATGCATGGGACCAAAAGGTTAGTATACAAATCTCCAAATTAAGCAGGAACAACTTTCCTTCTCAAATAGATGACTGTAAAAGAAAGCTCGTTTGAAGGGGTTTCTGTTTCTACTTCCTATCAATCCAAAACAAAAACTGCAAAGTAGGAATTTCAGCCACGTGACCACGATGGGAACACTTTAAAAACAGAGGCTATTCCTCCAAACAGGTTTTTACTCTGTGATTAGAGGTGCAGTTTGAAAGACATGAAAGTACACAAGTGTTGGAATGTTTGCAGACTGCACAGAACAATTAATTATCATGTTAAGTGGGCAGCACCAGGGACCGGGTTCGATTCCAACCTCGGACAACTGTCTGTGCAGAGTTTGCACATTCTCCCCATGTCTGCGTGGGTCTCCTCTGGGTGCTCCAGTTACGTCCCACAGTCCAAAGATGCGCAGGCTAGGTGGATTGGCCATGCTAAATTGCCTGTAGCGTTCAGGGCTGTGTGGGTGATAGGGGGATGGGTCTGGGTGGGATGCTCCGAAGGGTGGTGTGGACTTGTTGGGCCGAAGGGCCTGTTTCCACACTGTAGAGAATCTACTCTAACCTAAAGTGTTACTTCATTTTGTCAAACACCTTCCATAAAGGACCATCGGTAAACTTTAAAGGACCAGCCTTCACATTTACCACATCTATGCCAGCCCAGTTTGGATTCGGAAACAGAGTTCATTCTAACTGTACAATGTCTGGTGATTATGCAAATAAAAGTAAAATCTTGTAAAGTGCTGAAAATCTGAATTAAAAACAAGTAGATAAAGACACATGGTCTGGCAGCAGCATTTGCGGAGAGAGAAACAGAGTTGAATGTTTTGTGTTTCAGAACCAATTCTGAAGAAGTCATGTCAGACTCAGAACGTTAACTTCGTTTCTCTCTGTGCAGATGCAGACTCTGCCAGTCTTAGTTTCTCTAGCACTCAGTGCTTTCATTTCTGATTACACATTGGACACATGCAGTCGCTTGTGTCTGGTAAGTAAGCATACGTTAAGTGCTGGTGTTAAGTATGGGAACTGTTACTCAGAAACAGAGTTATTTATAATCTGGATTTGAGGAAGCACTTAACATTGCTCCACAAAATAGAATATTTCAGCAGGTCCACACCCCTGCAAAGCTGGAATGCATTAAAAAGGATGTTAGACCACTGCACGTAGTAGCTGTGAGCTTGCATCTGTTTAATTTCAGCTGTGATGAAACTGAAACATAAGATCCTGAAGGGTCTAGACAGAGCAATATGGAAAGAATGTTTCCTCTTGTGGGTGAATCTAGAAATGGAAATCACTGCTTAAAATTAAGGGGCATTGGGAAGTCGCATATACATTGACCATCAGTCCACGTACAACATCAAAAGGATCTTCGTAAACCCAACAGGAGGCAGAGAAATTGCAGATGCATTTTAATGCAGGGAAATATAGTTATGAGATTTGGCAGCTGAATGCTTGGTGTAGATAACCTATTTAAAACAGAGAATGAGAATTCGGAACATAATGCGGAGCTAGAGGAACACACCAGGCCAAGCAGCATCAGGGGAGCAGGAAAGTTGACGTTTTGGGTTGGGACCCATCTTCAGAAATGACAAGAGGGAAGAGAGTTGGGAAATAAATAAAGATAGGAGGGGTGGTGCTGAGGAGGGTAGGTGGGATGGTGATAGGCAAGTGCAGGTAGGGAGTGGTGGGGATTGGCCAGGGGGATGGGTGGGGCAGATGGGTAGGAGAGGTTTTGTTTTGTGATACAGGATCGTCAGTCTTTGAAATGCTTTTGAAGGCTAGAGAGAGGTAGATCTTTTATAAACAAAGGGGGTAAAAGGTTTTCAAAGGGAGACAGGAACGTGGACTAATCTGATTAGCCATGATCTCACTGAATGGCAAACAGGTTCTGGGGCCTCAAGTATCCTGCTGCTCCAGTATCATATGTTTGTATGTAGACATAAGCAGGTTTCTGGTTGGTAGCCCGTGTCTGTCGACATGCTGGCACAGGGTTGGTACCAATCCTGTCTATGGATGATTTAGTGTTTAGAAGAAGTCAGCGTTGGGAAGTGGCATATATGTTGGCCATCAGTCCATGCACAACATCAAAAGGATCTTCATAAACACAACAGGAGGCAGAAAAATTGCAGATGCATCTTAATGCAGGGAAATATACAGTTATGAGATTTGGCAGCTGAATGCTTGATGTAGATAACGAGAATGAATAGGAATGAAGGAACGTACTTGAAGTATCAGTGGAGAGACGTCTCGAGGTTTCAGCCAACAGATCACTATGACTATCAACACAATGGGCAAGATATCACTGCACATGGTTGGTTATTAGTTAGATATTTTCTTAGACCTTTCAAGCTCAAAAAAAAATTGCATGCATAAGAAGTTTGAAGGTGCAGGTTGATAATGGGAATGCGAATGAAGTGCTTTTTAGACAAGCACACAAGTGGGTCACAGAGCTACTATGTGGTGTTGGGAGATTCACACTCTCAGTTTGTATTTGACTAGTGGAGATTTTTTCCCCAATTCCCATCAACTCATTTTGATGGGTTCCTTGATGCCATGCACATTTGAATACACAATACCATAATAATACCCACTATCAACATCCAGAATCTGAACTGGAAGAAGTACATAAATACTGTGGCAAAAACAGCAGAGTGTCGGATAGAAATTTGGAGGTGTGCATCCCACCTCTAAACTCACTGCATTCTGCGTACCACCTACAAAGTCCACGTCTGGAGTGTGACAAAATGCTCTCCACTTGCCTGGATGAGTGAAACTTCAACAACAATCAAGCAGTTTAATACAATTCAGGACAAAGCAGCCCACTTGATTGGCATCCCAACGTCACCTTATGCATTCAGGTCCTACTACTGACACATAGTAGCAGCAACGTACACCAACTACAAGGTGCACTGCAGCAACTCAAGTTTCTTTCAATAGCACCTTCCAAACGGGTGACTTCTACCACAAGGAAGAACAAGGGATATATGATAGAACCAGATCTGCAAGTTCCCCTCAAAGCCACACATCATCCTGACTTGGATCTATATTGCTGTTCCTTCAGTGTTGTTGGATTAAAATCCTGAAACTCCGTTTCTAACAGTACTGTGGATGTATCTACAGTCCCAACACACTATGAATGGCACTGACTGAAGAAGACTAACTATCACCTTTTCAAGGGCAGTTGGGAATGGGTATTTAATGTTGGCCCTGACATAGGACAGGCCTGTCCTATGAATCAATAAAAAAAGTATAAAAATGATTACAATCAATGTCAATGGTTTATTTACAATAGTATGACCTACTACAGCACGTCTATCCTTTCCAGGAACTTCCCACCAGATACTCTAAACCTTAGCTTGCCGGAAGTTGGTAGAATATGTCAAGTACAGAAAATACACTTCCAAAAACAAAAAGAGATGATGCACTTTGCCATTTTATACGCCATTTTCATTCATAACCAGATGTTTCCAAAAGCGTTAGATTAACAGTAGTGAGACAGGAGTTGCAAGATCATCTTCCGTGCAAGATTCCTGGTGGATGTGGGACTTTTAAGCCAGTAGCATAAGTTAAAATCAGCTTTTCCTTATTCGTTTGTCTTAAGTACAGTACATGCAGGATTCGTTCAATTTATGGTAAAGTCTACAGATGTGTTTAGATTATTTTCCAGACTAGGCGAGATGGAGAAATAATTAGAAAAGCTGAATTGCCCTTCAAGGCAAAGGTGATGACTGGAGGATAGCAAATGTGGTTCCCCTGTTCAAGAAAGGGAGTAGAGTCAACCCTGGTAATTATAGACCAGTGAGCCTTACCTCAGTTGTTGGTAAAGTGTTGGAAAAAGTTATAAGGGATAGGATTTATAATCATCTGGAAAAGAATAAATTGATTAGGGATAGTCAGCACGGTTTTGTGAAGGGAAGGTTGTGCCTCACAAACCTTATTGAGTTCTTTGAGAAGGTGACCAAACAGGTAGATGAGAGTAAACCGGTTGATGTGGTGTATATGGATTTCAGCAAGGCGTTCGATAAGGTTCCCCACAGTAGGCTATTGTACAAAATGTGGAGGAATGGAATTGTGGGAGATATAGCAGTTTGGATCGGAAATTGGCCTGCTGAAAGAAGACAGAGGGTGGTAGTTGATGGGAAACGTTCATCCTGGAGACCAGTTACTAGTGGTGTACAGCAAGGGTCGGTGTTAGGTCCACTGCTGTTTGTCATTTTTATAAATGACCTGGATGAGGGCGTAGAAGGATGTGTTAGTAAATTTGCAGATGACACTAAGGTCGGTGGAGTTGTGGATAGTGACGAAGGACGCTGTAGGTTGCAGAGAGACATAGTTAAGCTGCAGAGCTGGGCTGAGAGGTGGCAAATGGAGTTTAATGCAGACAAGTGTGAGGTGATGCACTTTGGTCGGAGTAACCGAAAGGCAAAGTACAGGGCTAATGGTAAGATTCTTAGCAGTGTAGATGAGCAGAGAGATCTCGGTGTCCATGTACACAGATCATTGAAAGTTGCCACCCAGGTTGACAGGGCTGTTAAGAATGCATACAGTGTTTTAGCTTTTATTAATAGAGGGATCGAGTTCTGGAACCAAGAGGTTATGGTGAAGCTGTACAAAACTCGGCCACACTTGGAGTATTGTGTACAGTTCTGGTCACGGCATTATAAGAAGGATGTGGAAGCTTTGGAAAGGGTGCAGAGGAGATTTACTAGGATGTTGCCTGGTATGGAGGGAAGGTCTTACGAGGAAAGGCTGAGGGACTTGAGGCTGTTTTCATTAGAGAGAAGTAGGTTGAGAGGTGACTTAATTGAAACATATAAAATAATCAGAGGGTTAAATAGGGTGGATAGGGAGAGCCTTTTTCCTAGGATGGTGACGGCAAGCATGAGTGGGCATAGCTTTAAATTGAGGGGTGAAAGATATAGGACAGATGTCAGAGGTAGTTTCTTTACTCAGAGAGTAGTAAGGGAATGGAACGCTTTGCCTGCAATGGTAGTAGATTCGCCAACTTTAGGTACATTTAAGTCGTCACTGGACAAGCATACGAACGTACATGGAATAGTGTAGGTTTGATGGGCTTGAGATCGGTATGACAGGTCGGCACAACATCGACGGCCGAAGGGCCTGTACTGTGCTGTAATGTTCTATGTTCTATGTTCTATTTTCAGGAGGAGAATCAAAAGTCCCTGGCCACTTTTCTGCATCTCCATTTGCCCTAAAAAAATTAATAAAACCAAATGCAGGAATTCATGTGAAATCAGTGGTAATATACCGAAACTCATCGCGTTCAGGAAATCTGTGTGTTCTTATGTTATGTCAGTTACATAGGTAACACTCAAAAGGTAGAAATTTAGTGATACAAATTGACCTAATAGTACAGTTTGTGTAAAGATAAAGTTCTTCCCTTGTGTGACTGATCTCTACCTACTCTTCAGCACAAATAAGACAATAAATAATTTGAGTAAATCATGCTTATCCTGACGTAACACGCAAAGCTGTAAAAATACCCGTTAATTCCCCCAAAGCTAATGAATCCACTATTACCATTGCTCCTAAGTTCCTCGAGCCCCTCTTGTGTACAACTGGACATTGCCACAAACTTGGTTCTGTTTGTGCTCCATTGAGAGAAAAAAAACACCATCACCAGCTTTCTAAATGGAAAACTGATTTTTGAGTGGAACCACATGGATCTCCTGCATAGCCTGCCTCTTGGATTGTCTGGTGGTCACCTAATTCCTTCTCTGCCTCTTGGCCCTTAAGCTGCAGTACCACCACTTTCCTGAAGTGATAGTATCGATATAATTCTCAGCCTCACAGATGTGTCACAGTGACTCCAGCCAATGCAATCGGAACAAAAACAAAGTTGCTGGAAAAGCTCAGCAGGTCTGGCAGCATCTGTGGAGGAGAAAACAGAGTTAATGTTTCGGGTCCGGTGACCCTTTCTCAAAAGTGATGGTGGCTGGGAAAATGTCTGTTTATATGCAGAAAACGGGGAGGTGGGTGGGGTAGGGAGTAAACGATAACATTGAGCCCAAAGACAGTTGGGCAAACAAAGGAGTTACTCATGATCAGGCTGGGAGGGTGAATTGTTGTTATCGGGGACTGTTAGTGACTAACAACAGGGGGTGTGTAATGGCAGGCTATATGGTAACAAAGCCTAATGTAATGGGTAGGGAGCTGGGAAATGGGAGAGTTTAGCCCCTAAAATTATTGAACTCAATATTGAGTCTGGAGGGCTGTGAGGTCTCCAAGCAGAAAATGAGGTGTTGTTCCTCCAGCTTGCGTTGGGCTTCACTGGAACACCGCAGCAAGCCAGAGACAGAGATGTTGACCAGGGAGCAGGGTGGCAAGTTAAAGTGGTGCCAGCCCCCTACCCCATACGCCAGGTCTTGTTACCACATAGCCTACCATTATACACCTGCTTGTTGTTAATCACTAACGGTCCCCATTAACAGCTATTCACCCTCCCAGTCAGATCGTTAGCAACTCCTTTGTCTGTCCAACTATCTTTCGCTGTCTTTGGACTCTATCCTATTAGTTACTCCCTAACCCACCCACCTCCCTATCTTCTGCACATCAACTTTCCCAGCCACCATCAGTTCTCCAGAAGGTCACCAGACCCGAAAAGTTAACTCTTTGTTTTTTTCCTTCACAGATGCTGCCAGACCTGCTGAAATTTGTTTTTGTTCCCAAATTACAGCATCCCCAGTTCTTTCAGTTTTTATTTGCTTAAGATCTGAAACCTGGAGCTCAAGTTTATGCAGCTGGCATCACATTCTGTCCATGTTTATCTAGCATCCATGATTTTCCACATATTACAGCCAAAGGCTTCACTTGACCAAGCTGAGCTACCAAATCTTAAAATTATTTTTCTTATGTTAACTTTACTCTACTTTGGATTACTTTATTATATAGCCTTGGCCTTTCCTTGATCTTGGTTTTCTCGGCTAAACATAAGTATAGCTATTTAGTTAAAAGTAAAACATTGAGTTTACAGCAATTTAAAGACAGTCCTTATTCACAGCTTTCTTACCACTCCATGACTGAATACATTTTCTGGGATGTCACAGTGCATCTACTGGTTGTCCTTTATCTATGTTAATTGTTATTTCTTGAAGAAGAAGAAGAAGGAGAAGAAGAAGACGATGATCAGCAAACATGATTTCCCTCTCATAAAACCGTTCTGGATCTGCGTGGTTGCATTGAGACTTTCTAAACGGCCTGTTTTAATGTCCTTAATAATCACTGTACACAGTAGAGTAGTTTCCAAAACTGAAAGGCAGCAATTTATTTGAAATACATTCATGCTGAATTACAGCAAAGGACTAAACAAAGTGTACAAACTGCTTGAGCTGCTAACACATTGAATTACAAACAGACTTGAAGTTTATGGATTTGTGTGTGGTTTATTGAAAGGGAGTATTTAAATTTGTCATTTTGCAAATACAATTTTGCTTAACAGGTCAAAGTGGAAGGTGAGTATAGATCCAACCAACTTATACAAACATATGTGCATGCAAGGCTCTAAGAATTCTTCAGTTTCTAATCTGCGAGGGCATTCAACAATTTCACCCAACACTACAGAGAGAGAGTGTCCTCAATTGTACTGTATTGGTGTACTACTTGCTGCAGTTAACATAAATCTGGCTCAATTTAAACATTTCAATCTAAATCAGTCTGATTCCAAGTAATATTTTAAGGCAAAAAGCAGATGAATCCATGATCTTCTCAAGTCCAATTAGCAATTCTTAATGACTGTGCCTATTCTCCACACTCAAAAGGTGATGCTTTGCACAGTTTATCTTTATTTACTAGTGAAGACAATGAAAACTTGGTGTTTTACGAGTTATAAATAAAATAAGCATCACTTTAATGAAGTGATGTGCATTCACTAAAAAGTCCAATAGTCCAAAGGGGTGGAAGAGTTGCAGTAATGGTCAAAGACGATATCACAGCCGCACTGAAGGAGGGCCCCATGGAGGACTCAAGCAGTGAGGCAATATGGGTAGAACTCAGAAATAGGAAGGATGCAGTAACAATGTTGGGGCTGCACTACAGGCCTCCCAACAGCGAGCGTGAGATAGAGGTACAAATATGTAAACAGATAATGGAAAGGTGTAGGAGAAATAGGGTGGTGGTGATGGGAGATTTTAATTTTCCCAACATTGACTGGGATTCACTCAGTGTTAGGGGTCAAGATGGAGCAGAATTTGTAAGGTGTCTCCAGGAGGGTTTTCTGGAGCAGTATGCATGTAGTCCAACTCAGGAAGGGGCCATACTGGACCTGGTGCTGGGGAATGAACTCGGCCAGGTGGTTGATATTACAGTAGGGGACTACTTTGGAAATAGCGACCACAATTCCGTAAGTTTGACAATACTCATGGACAAGGATAGGAGTGGTCCTAAAGGAAGAGTACTAAAAACTGGGGGAAGGCCAACTATACCAAGATTCGACAGGATCTGCGGAATGTAGATTGGGAGAAACTGTTTGAAGGTAAATCCACATTTGATATGTGGGGGGCTTTTAAAGAGAGGTTGATCAGCGTGCAGGAGAGACATGTTCCTGTGAAAATGAGGGATAGAAATGGCAAGATTAGGGAACCATGGATGACAGGTGAAATTGAGAGACTAGCCAAGAGGAAAAAGGAAGCATACATGAGGTCTAGGCGACTGAAGACAGACGAAGCTTTGCAAGAATACCAGGAATATAGAGCAAATCTGAAACGAGGGATTAAGAGGGCTAAGAGAGGACATGATATATTGCTGGCAAACATGGTTAAGGAAAATCCCATAGCCTTTTATTAAGATATAAAGAGCAAGAGGGTAACTAGAGAAAGGATTGGCCCACTTAAGGACAAAGAAGGAAAGTTATGCGCTGATTCAGAGAAAATGGGTGACATTCTTAACGAGTACTTTGCATCGGTATTCACCAAGGAGCGGGACATGACGGATGTTGAGGTTAGGGATAGATGTTTGCTTACTCTAGGTCAAGTTGACATAGGGAAGGAGGAAGTGTTAGGTATCCTAAAAGACATTAAGGTGGACAAGTCCCCAGGTCCGGATGGGATCTATCCCAGGTTACTGAGGGAAGCGAGAGGGGAAATAGCCGGGGCCTTAACAGATATCTTTGCAGCGTCCTTAGACACGGGTGAGATCCCAGAGGACTGGAGACTTGCTAATGTTGTCCCCTTGTTTAAGAAGGGCAGCAAGGATAATCCAGGTAATTATCGACCGGTGAGCCTGACGTCAGTGGTAGGGAAGCTACTGGAGAAGATACTGAGGGATAGGATCTATTCCCATTTGGAAGAAAAAGGGCTTATCAGTGATAGACAACATGGTTTTGTGCAGGGAAGGTCATGTCTTACCAACTTAGTAGAATTCTTTGAGGACGTGACAAAGTTGATTGATGAGGAAAGGCTGTAGGTGTCATATACATGGACTACAGTATGGCGTTTGATAAGGTTCCCCATGGCAGGCTGATGGAGAAAGTGAAGTCACATGGGGTCCAGGGTGTGCTAGCTAGATGGATAAAAAACTGGCTAGGCAACAGGAGACAGAGGGTAGTAGTAGAAGGGAGTTTCTCAAATTGGAGACCTGTGACCAGTGGTGTTCCACAGGGATCTGTGCTGGGACCACTGTTGTTTGTGATATATGTAAATGATCTGGAGGAAGGTGCCAGTGGTCTGATCAGCAAGTTTGCTGATCACACTAAGATTGGTGGAGTAGCTGATAGTAATGGGGACTGTCAGAGATTACAGCAAATATAGGTAGACTGGAGAGTTGGGCAGATAAATGGCAGATGGAGTTCAATCCGGGCAAATGCGGGGTGATGCATTTTGGAAGATCAAATTCAAGGGCGAACTATACAGTAAATTGAAAAGTCCTAGGGAAAATTGATGAACAGACAGATCTGGGTGTTCAGGTCCATTGTTCCCTGAAGGTGGCAACGCAGGTCAATAGGGTGGTCAAAAAGGCATATGGCATGCTTTCCTTCATTGGGCGGGGTATTGAGTACAAGAGCTGGCAGGTCATGTTGCAGTTGTATAGGACTTTGGTTTGGCCACATTTGGAGTACTGTGTGCAGTTCTGGTCGCCACATTACAAAAAACATGTGGATGCTTTGGAGAGGGTGCAGAGGCGGTTCACCAGGATGTTGCCGGGTATGGAGGGTGCTAGCTATGAAGAGAGGTTGAATAGATTAGGATTATTTTCATTAGAAAGACGGAGATTGAGGGGGGACCTGATTGAGGTCTACAAAATCATGAGGGGTATAGACAGGGTGGATAGCAAAAAGCTTTTTCCCCCAGAGTGGGGGACTCAATTACTAGGGGTCATGAGTTCAAAGTGAGAGGAGGAAAGTTTAAGGGAGCTATGCGTGGTAAGTTCTTTACACAGAGGGTGGTGGATGCCTGGAACACGTTGCCAGCGGAGGTGGTAGATGCAGACACGTTAGCGTCTTTTAAGATATATTTGGACAGGTACATGGATGGGCAGGAAGCAAATGGACACAGACCGTTAGAAAATAGACGGCAGGTTAGGCAGAGGATCTTGATCGGTGCAGGCTTGGAGGGCCGAAGGGCCTGTTCCTGTGCTGTAGGTTTCTTTGTTCTTTGTTACCAGTAAATAAATGATAAGCAATGGAATACATATTATAATAAAATGCTACCTCATGCTAATGTAGAATTTCTGTTTGATAGACTGAAATATTGTACTGAAAAAATTAAATGGATTCCCATATACCATTTAAAAACACATTGAAAATTCTTAGATCACTCATTGGAAATGGAAAAAAACCATTTGAAAATCACCGAACTGGTGTGGGAACATCAATTCTGCCTGGAAATGATTCATTAAATCGTTCAATAACATCACAGCAAAGTTGGCAAGAATAACAGTATCCCACACACTGAATTCCTCACTCAAATTCTAATTAACAAGGTATTTATCCTTCTAGGCTTTGTAACTGATTGATCTCAAATTATTCAGCTGGAATTTGCATTCATAGCAATAATCAATTGTTAGTTCTATTTTCCGTATTACTGGGAGAATTTCTCCTTTCAAAGACACACTCCTACCCCATCCCACCACCACTGTGGGTCAAATACAAATTTGCTCCATGTCCTCTCCACTGACATCTCTGTTGCATTCAATCTTGTCCAAACTGGGCCAATCCCAGATTTGATGGGCCGAATGGCCTTACTTCCACTCCTATGTCTTATGGTCTTATGCTCTTTGTATTGACAATTGCTCCTACCTGAGTCCAAATTCCTCAGGGTTTTATGGCTTGAGGCCTCCATAACATTGTGGCTAAGCTATATCACGGGCCCACAAAACCCTTATCCCTGCACCCAACACCAACTAAACAACACTGACATGCTCTTATAAAACCAACAACTCCACTCATTTTCCTAATCCAATCAGGTAAATCAACCCTTTATGGCAATGAGATAGCATTTGGACCACAGGCAAATTTCACAGACTGCATATTCATTGTGTGGTATCTGATCTCACTGCATCAGATAAGTAAACTTGTTATGGCCACCATCAGTTAAAACAAAATAACACTCATTCTTGTGGATGATCAAAACTCTCAAACCATGCCCATCATTCCAAACTAAAATAAAAAAGGTAGTCATTACTGCTAAATTCACAAAATAAGAAGTTTTCAGAAATACCACATGGAGTTAGATTTGAAATCCTTGTTATTTTGTTCAGAACATACACAAGGATTACAAGGTTCTTGTGGCACAATGGCAATGTCTCTCACTTTGAGCCAGAAGGCCAGGATTTGAGTGCTGCTCCAGCTTGACAGGTGAGTCATAATATATCTAAACTTTTTGATTAAAATTACAGTCTCTATTTAGATTTCAAACATGTTCTGTTTTTAATGCAGGACCAAAACATTACTTACAGACAAGATAAAGTAGTCAATCATACATCAAAGACTTGTGCTTAAGGTCATGTGCAGAGCTTCCTTTTTCAACGTAACTGACAACTGGTCTTTTGTTTTGTAAGTGAAATTATGGCTCCAGTTTCTATTTAAAAGTATTTGCATGATGACAAGCCAAAGACCACGAACTAAACCAATCATACTGTGTTTTGGAAGTTATCTTTTCTTTGCATTTGCAAACCTTTCTTGATATAGACAAGGGTGGTTTAGCCCAGTGCAGCTATATTAAAGAGGCAGAAAAACATTTTTACTCAGTGTTTGGCAAGTCTATCACCTGCAGGTTCTTGCATTTTAACCAAGTGAAAAGGACTACTAAAAGAATTAAATAGCAATTACCACCTTTACTGGCGTATATACAGATTATAGTATTGTCTGGCAGAGAGTCCAGAGAATACAAGAATGAGGCTAAATTTGGAGCAAAACCCTACACAGATAGACCATAGACAAATCATAGTCAAGTGCAGCAACGTTCCACTCAGTTGATTGGATGGTCAGTGTTGATCAGTTTGGCACCAACAGCACAGGGTTCCACCCCTGTTTTAGCAGAGCTGGACTTAGGACTTGGCTTATTACCCTACTCTAACTATGGTGACTGTGGCACTATGGGTCAGACATACCCTCATAGGCAGAGGACCCAACAAAAAAAATGCCTTTGAAGAAGTAGTGGTGAGTTGCCACCATGAATGCGAGTGGATTGCGAGGGCAGTCAATAGTCAACCACGGATCAGAGATAATGGGAACTGCAGATGCTGGAGAATCCAAGAAAATAAAGTGTGAAGCTGGATGAAGACAGCAGGCCAAGCAGGATCTCAGGAGCACAAAACCTGACGTTTCGGGCCTAGATCCTTCATCAGAGAGGGGGATGGGGAGAGGATTCTGAAATAGTCAACTGCTGGATGGGGAGGCGATGGCCTAGTGGTAACATCACTGGACTTTTAATCCGGAGACCCAAGTGGAATTTGAATTCAATAAACATCTGGAATTAAGAATATAATGATGACCATGAATCCATTGTCGAGTGTTGGAAAAACCCATCTGGTTCAGTAATACCCTTTAGGGAAGGAAACTGCCATCCTTTCCTGGTCTGGATTACATGTGACTCCAGACCTGCAGCAATGTGGTTGACACTTAACCGTCCTCTGGGCAATTAGGGATGGGCAACAAATGCGGCCTAGCCAGCGACACACTCATTCTCTAAATGTACTTTCTAAAAAAAAGTTGCTTTGAACTGTCTACTGCACTGATAGTTCAATAATAGCTGCCTGTCACCTAACTTTATTTACACTTCCTCATCATACAGGGGCAGCAGAGATGCATAACAAAATGTGCTCATCTTGCACTGCATACCCCATCTCAGCTTCCTCCAGCAATCCCCAACATCACAGATGCCCATCATCAGCCAATTCACTCCACATGATTGCAAGGAACAGCTGGAGGTAATAGATTATGCAAAGACTGAGTCCTCACAACATACAATGAACAGTGCTGAAGATATGTGAGCCAAAACTTGCTGTGCCCATAGCTAAGCTGTTCTGATGTTGGTACAGCACTGGTATCTACCCAACACAAAATTGCCCAGGTGTGTCCTGTACACATAAACAAAAGGACCAATCCAATCTTGTCAATTACTGCCCCGACCAGTCTACACTCCAGCATTAGGAATGTGACAAACAGTGGAATTAACTGTGCAATTGAGCAACATTTACTTAGCAATAACCTGCTCACTTACACTCAGTTTAAGTTCTGCCAGGGTCACTCAGCTCCTGACATTTTTAATGTCTCAGTTTTACAAAAGATCTGAATTCCAGAGATGGTGCAATGTCTTTGAAATTAAGGCTGCGCTTATTTGAGTGTTGAATCAAGGAGACGTATCTAAACAGCAGTCAATGGGATTGGGGTTAAAGAACAAAACAACAATGGTTGTGGCTGTTGGAAGAAAGGTCACTGCAATTCCATGGCATCTACGCAAGGTAGTATCTTGGATCCAAACATCTTCAGCTGCTTCATCAACGACCAGCCTTCCATCATTAGGTCAGATGTGGGAATGTTCACTGGTAATTGCAGGTTGTTTAGCATCATTGGTGTCTCTTCAGATTCTGATGCAGTCCAGGTTCAAATGCAGAAAAACATGGACAATATTTAGGTTTAGGCTGACAAGAGGCAAGTGACATTCACACCACACAAATGGCAGGGCAATGACCATCTCCAACAAGAGAGGATCCATGTTCCATTACATTCAATGATGCTACCATCACTGAATCCCCACTATTAATATCCTGGAGCTATCACTGACCAGAAATTGAACTGGAGTATCCCTCTAAATACTGTGGTTACAAAAGCAGGTCCAAGTCTAGGAGGCTAGCAATGAGTAACTTACCTGCTGACTCTCCAAAGTCTGTCCATCATCTACCAGCAATAGTCATGAGTTGATGGAACACTCCCCACTTGTCTTGATGAGTGCAGCTCCAATAACACTCAGGAAACATGAACCCATCCAGGACAAACCAGTTCACGTGACCGGATTACATTTCCAATAATTCACTTCCTCCGCCTCTGGTGCTCATTAGCAACAATGCGTATATGCAGAAATTCACCAATGCTCCTCAGACAGCACCTTCCGAACCCATCTGGAACATGAGTAGCAGCTAGGATACTAGGATATCATTATCTGCAAATTCTCATCGAAGCCACTCACTCATCACACTGACTTGGAAATATATCGCCATTCCTTCACTGTTGCTGGGTAAAAATCCTGAAATTCCCTCCTTAATAGCCTTGTGGGTATACCTATACCAAGTGGATTGCGGCGGTTCAAGAATGTAACAAACTTAACACTTTTTCAAGGGAAACTAGGGATGGGCAATAAATGCTAGCATGGTCAGCGACATCTAACTCCCATGAATGAACAAAAGGAAAACACTGTGCATTTGGAATTATGTACAAATGAGACTGTGTAAGGATGGCAGGTTTCCTTCCTTAATGGATATTAGAAAGCTATATGGTTTACAGAGTCCAGTAGTTTTATGGTCATCATGACTGAAAACAGCTTTTCATTTTGGACCTACTTTATGTGTTGTATTTAAATTCTTCAGCTGCCTTGGTGGGATTTGAATGCATGTCACTGGATCATTAATCTTGGTCCAGTAATATAACCATTATGTTACTGTACCCAATTCACCATTGGTAACCCATTTGACAAATTTGTTGCTTTGGTTTAGTGCTAGGAGCAAGTTGAGCTGTGGGGAGTGTGAGACCTGGTCAGTGAATCCATGATAAAGGGGTAGATACATATAAAATGGTAATGGCTGCACACAAACATCAGAAACTTATTGCTTGAAATAGATGAATAGTAATTTTCAAATAGGATCGGATAGATTGATGAGAAAGGGGCACGAAATTATGAGGTAATAAGGAAGGAGCAGAGGAGAGGAACTAACCAGGAAAAATGCTCCAAAAGGCCTCCTTCGTGCTGGAGGGCCTTATGAATCCAATCATTTGCAGGGAATAGAATAAAATACTTCCTTAACTGTGTGCACAGTTCTTACACCTTTTAAGCACTGGACCAAGAATTTAGAGCATCCATTACAAGGCAATTAAAATCTCATTTACCATGCTGAAAAGTTTGGAGTGAGCTATATTGTTCTAATATTTCATTTGATGGCAACATCAAGAGAAAACCTGATTTTTACAGCTTCTCCTGAGTTTCTGGTTTCCTTCTTACCAGAAATGCAAGTAATATGTCATTGTGTGTTATATATCTATAAATGTTGAAATTTCTGGCTGCATGAAAATATAACTGAAACTGATTTATTTATAAATGGACCATTTTCTCTTAATTGTTATTATAAAATAATAACCGACTTTCAAAATTTTCATATTCACAGCAGCTATGATCATAAAGAAATTAATACAGCTTGAGAAGTCATTAAGAATACAGTGAAAGGAATAAGAGAAAGTAGACATTTGGAAGGGAATGGGAGTTTGAGATGCAAATGGAAATGGCAGGTAGATTGAAATAGATTAAACAAGACAACTTAACTGAAGAACAGGAAGAACCCTTGTCAAAAAAAAATCAAAATACACAAGATAGCATTAAAAGGAAAAATTGGCATCCACTCTAATATTTACTTGTCTGTTTCAAGGACTTCAGCAGCACATTCCATGGAGAAATGCAGAAACACTGACAACAACTTTAGGACTTTCTCACTTAACAGTGCATACACAGGCTTTGGAATTTACTGTCAACTTCAGAGCACGAATGAAGGAGAACACTGGTAGCTTGCCAACACTGCTCCTTCAAAATCTCAGTTACGGTAGCCCATTCATCAGTGCAAAGTTAGTGGATGTTACAGTGAGGCTAAGGAGCTGTAGGTGCATGCATAGACAAAAAATTTCAAAGTGTAGATTGTATCAGTCTTCACAAATAGGGTTTGGGAGAAAGGTTATTACATTGACGAAGCTCTTTTCTGTGATGTATTCTTGATCATTTTCTCTCATGTGTCGTTGCTTCAATGAGGAAGGAAGACAAACTTGACCTGGTTCTTCTAATGAAGTAGCAGACATAAAAGCAAACACACGTTCAGGACATGATGCCAATATCGTAAATGAATAGTAGCACAACTGAAGACAAAGAGAGCAAAACAAGAAAGAAATGCATCCTTGACATAAAAAAGTTAATGTCAGTGACATTAATAAATATCCTGTCCAAGTTAAAGGATAAAGCTCGTCACGTACAGCAGTAAGATTGACAAGGGAAAAAATGTAAGTGGTTGAAAATAGTAAAAATTAAATTTATTTTGTCGAGATAAAATTGAAAGCTTTCATCTTGTTTCCACAGAAGCAGTGGAGATGAAACTAAATCTGTAAATGAGGTCAGGAATTACCTTGGAGCTACCCCTGTTCTATACTTATAACTTCATTAGAAGAGCAGTGGAAATTTCAGTTATGCACAAGAACAGAGTTGCTGTCATAGTTGCAGCAAAGTTACAGTTACAGAGGAACAGCAATTCTGGAGAAATCCCTGGAATAAATACGGCAGTTAAATCGTACTAACAAGTTTGAAAAAAAGGCAGAGGAGGCAAAGAATGCAGGAAAACTGAAAAAGGGAGATGAGAGAGACTAGGTGAGCATACGTCAGAGAATTAGCAAAAACACGCAAAACAACCAAACGAATGTCTTGGCAAACGAGAGGACAGTCAAAGAGAATTAAATTGGAGAGAGAACAGATGGTAGAAATATTTAAACAAATATTTTGCCTCAGTGTTTGTACAAATATTGAGATTGTAAAAGCAACAACGTATGTATGAAACAGGCAGCAAAGTTAGCATTTAAAGAGAAAACATTAACAAATTTGTGCAAACTTCAGGTAGAAGCAACAAGTCTTGATCATGTTATTTTCAAGATCCTGAAGATAACTTAGGGAATACATGATACATAGAAACACAGAAGACAGCAGCAGGAGGCCACGATTTGGCCCTTCAAACCTGCTCCGCCATTCGTCACAATTATGGCTGATTGTCCAACTCAACAGCCTAAGTCTGCTTGCTCCCCATAACCTTTGATCCCATTCACCCCAAGTTCTATATCTAGCTGTCTCTTGAATACATTCAATGTTTTTGTATCAACTACTTCCTGTGGTAATGAATTCCACAGATTAACCACTCATTGGGTGAAGAAATGCCTCTTCATCTCCATCCTAAATGGTCTACCACAAATCCTCATCCTGTAACCCCTGGCTCTGGATATACCGACCATCAGGAACATCCTCCCTGTATCTAACCTGCCCAGTTTTGAAAGAATTTTCTAAATCTCTGAGCGATGCTCCCTCATTCATCTGAACTCCAGTGAAAACAATCCTAAACTAGGCAATCTCCTCATATTCATCAGCCCTGCCATCCCTGGAATCAGCCTGGTGAACCTTTGCTGCACTCTCTCGAGAGCAAGAGCATTATTCCTCAGAAAAGGAGACCAAAGCTGCACAGAGGCAACAATTCTCCATAATGCTAGGAGAAAGAAAATTGCATCAGAGACTAGAACATGACAAATGCAACATCACTTGTAAAAAATGAGATCAATCAGAACATTATATATCTGTCACCGAGAAACTGGAGTTTATTATGTATGAGAAAATGTTGCGGGATGAGAATGGATAGGGGCATAAACTAATTAACCAAATAAATCCAGCACAGAATTCTCAAGGTAGGGCATGCTTGAAGGAACAAAAATTCTCTGCAAAAAGAATGTAATGTAAAAATGATAGGTACAGTTAAAGTCCATTATAAAATGGTTCAATATACCATGAATTATAGCTTTATGGCTCCCAAGAGATGTAAATCTTCATCTTCATTTTGCTAGTTAAAAATAAGAGTTTAAGTATTAGTGTGATCCAGCCATAATGGAATTCGATTTTCGGACCCCAACATCCACAGTATGAAGGGCCTACACTGTACATGGATTTTTTAAAAATGTTGTGATAGACATCCACTTACAGCATCTAGAAAAGGTAATGTGACCATGTGAACAGAACAGCAAATAGGTAGAAAGCAAAAGTTGGGAAAACATTTTCTTAAAAATAATTCTTTTGACTTGGCAACTGAGGGATAACATTGAAACTGGATGACCTTAAAACTGGGGGATCTGGCAAGTTGTAATGAGAAAATAGTAGAGGAGGAAATGATCCAATAGAAAGCACAGCTGGACGGCAGATAGAGTTTAAATGTAAAAAAAACAAAAATGTTGTATCGTTGTCAAATTTAGAAATGAACTAAGCACAGAACACTGGGAAACATCACCGTCTAACATCGTCCAGCCTATTAGTCTTTTGTATAATGTCTTTCAAATGCCTCCTCAATGTCCACATAGACATATTCATTGCCTAAATCTTCTAAATTACTTTGTAACTAATCTAGTTAGTTTTTTGACTGTCTTGATTTTTGTTTTTATTAGTCATTTTAGAAAACCATGCTGTTTTTCCTTCATTAGTTCAAGCTTTTCTGAAGCATTTGATGATTTTTTTCCCTCCCCCCCCCCCAATAATTGTGTCCAATACTTCATTCATCTCAGGTTAAACAGAATATGTTTACTAGGATTGCCCTTCCATTTTTTTCTTGGATAAGGGTATCTGCCACTCTCTGATATTAAGCCACTTCCAATTTTGCTCTCAAAGATTGGGAGATAGTACTAAGCCCTTCCTCTTACCTCACTACCTTTAGCGACCAAGGCTGCAAGCTATTTAGACCAAATGAACAGTCTACTCTTATATCCAAATCTTTAGGTGATGTCAATTGAGTTGTGCCCACCACATCTAGAAAGTGTTTGAGCGCTGTTGGCAGCTGCTAAAACAAAACAATAAAACAAAACAATACCTGTTGCCACCCACATAATCTCCACACTTTATTCCTGCCAATCCATATCACCTTTTGCCTCCATGAACTCTCATACCCTCCATGCTAACATATATCCTATTACCCACCCCAAATGACCCCTCATACCTTCCATGTGCCTCTTTATCCAACACATGGGGCTCCTCTCCATCATCATGCATACCTATAACTCCATCCATCCCTGCAGCTCTGGCTAGCTCCAACGCCAAATTCCTGAATCCATTTCTCCAGCCTTTCCACTCTTATGCCCACCAGGGCAACTTAATCAGTATTCATCATGGGCCCTTCTGACAAAGGGTCACTAGACCTGAAACATTAACCCTGATTTCTCTCCATGGATGCTGCCAGATCTGCAAAGCTTTTCCAGCAATTTCTGTTTTTGTTATTCCATCATGGGCAGATTTCAGTCCAATGTTGATACGATATAAAACAAAAGTTCTAAGTGTCTATTGCATACTTCATTTCATTAAAAAAAATCACATTCGTTAAAAAAAACCCATTCACTAAATTTCTTGACTTGAAGAAACGTAAACATTCAAATTTTGTAATTTCTTATAAAAAGGCACATTTAGATTCACAGCCCCACATCAAATACTTTATAATCACTTGGAGCTGTCAAACAAACTGCAAACTGAGGATCTCCCAACTGAGCTGAGAAGTCGTGAAAACCGTCAGCCTTACAATGACAACCCTCAGAATAAGGTCATTTGAGGTATGACAGTGGCAGTGGCAACGTCACTAGACAAATAATCCAGAGTCCTAGACAAGCGTTTTGGAAACTTGGGTGTTAATTTACATTTTCATTCAGAAGGACAACAGCTGAATTCCAATGGTCAATTGAAAGTGACAGGTTTTGAAACCAAGGCCTAATTCGACCAAGTGTTGTTTCCAGCAGCTCTGACAAAAGTGGAGTTAATGGCAATCAGGAGAATACTCTCCACTGACTGGAGCTAACATACAGGAAGATGGCTGTAGTAACTGGAGGTCTGCCATCTCAGCAAAGTGTCCTAGGCTCAACCATCCTCCGCTGCTTCAATGACCTTCCGTCATTCTTAAAAGGCAGAAGTGGGGATGTTCGCTGGTGATTGCACAATATTCAATACCATTCACCAACTCCTCAGATACTGGACAATATTCAAGTCTGAGCTGACAATTTGAAAGTGACATTCACACCACAAAGGTGACCCACTCTAACAAGAGATAACCTAACCATCATCCTTTGACATTCAGTGGCATTACCATCACTTGATCACCCCAGTATCAACATCCTAGAAAAGGGCTACCATTGACCAGAAACTGAACTGGGCAGTACAGATACAATAGGGAGAAGAGCAATTCAGAAGCTGGGAATCCTGCACTGAGTAATTCGCCTCCTGACTCCCCAAAATTGTCTACCATCTGTAATGCACAAGTCAGACTGTGATGAAATACTCCCCTCTTGCCTGGATGGTACAGGTCCAACAGCACCATCCAGAATAAAGCAACCAGTGTGACTGGTACCACATCCTCACATATATATTCCCTCTGCCACCAAAACTCAGTGACAGCAACGTACACCACCTACAAGGTGAACTGGTGTTGACTAATGCTCCTTAGACAGTACCTTCCAAACCCACGATCACTTCGGACTAGAAGGACAAGGGCAGAGGATACATTGAAAAACCACCACCTGCAAGTTCCCCTCCAAGCTACTCATTATTCTGGCATGGAAATATATTGTTGTTTCTTCACTGTCACTTAGTTAAAATCCTGGATAACCCTGCCTGACAACATTGTGGATCTACATACACCAAATGGACCGCAGCAGTTCAAAGCAGCCCAACGCTGCCTTCTCAAGGCAACTGAGGGTCGGTAATAATTGAATGTCCAGGGATCAATGGTCTTATTGCTGTGAATAAATAAACACCAAAGATGTTGGAATTTACAAATTCAATTAATGCAGCAGGTATTTTAAAAGAAACTAGTCTCGGTAACAGATGAAGTCATTCTTGATTGTTGTAAATACCCATCTCATCCATCAATGGTCTTTAGGGAAGGAATTCTGCCATTCTTATCTGGTCTGGCCTACATATGGCTCCAAAGTCATGATATGATTGACTCGAGTGCCCTCTAAAGGGCCATAAAAGGTTCAAGGGCATTTAAGGATATTGGTGATGCCCATGTCACATGAAAGAATGTCAAAGCATGAAATAACAAGCATTGACCTTTTAAAAAAACCTAGTTTCAAATTTACAAGTCAGGAGCTTAAAAAACCTTTACCACGTGACAGTCTTATTGAAACTATCTGCCATCAATAATCTCACAGGACACCCTGCATCTCTTCCAACAGGACATTCTGGACCTCTTCAAACAGGGCATCCAATCTCTCTAAATGGTTCTGGCAGTTTCTCCCAGGAAATACTAAACACTGGTTGTCAAATTCTGATATTCCACTGCAAACACAAGATCAATTTGAAGGCAGCTACACTCTAACATGCAAAAAGTACAAGTCAGCTGTGCTCCAAAGCCTCCCAACCAGTGGCTGCCAAGTTCAGGAGGGTGCGATCTCCAGAACTTGGGATCCAACAAATGCTGGCTAAGCCTGAGGCCCTCACTATCATGATCGAAAACCAAACCTAAACAACCAAACTTTCCAATACAGCCTGACTATTAATTTTACCCTCATGTCATCAAGTGATGATGGATGCTTTTAAAAAGCATAACGATTTTTAAAATCTGGCCAGTTTGTTTTAAAAATTCTTTCCAGGGGTGTGGGCATCACTAGGGTTGCAGAATAAATCCTAGCCACAAACTGCCTTTGAGAACATGGTGATAGGTCACCTTCATGAATTGCTGTAGTTTATGTTTTGTAGGTACATAGAAACAATGAACAATAGTAGGCCATTTGGCCCTTCAAGTCTCCACCATTCAATAGGAACAGAACTGATCCTCTACTTCAATGCCATGTTCCTACTTACCAATATCTCTTGATGTCTTTAAAATCTAGAAACTTATCTATGTCTTTCTTGAATACATCCGTGGCTTGGCCGGTATGGCCTTCTGTGGAGGAGAATTCCACAGGTCTACTATCCTTTGAGTGAAGAAGTCTTTCCTCTTTTCAGTCATAAATTTCCTCTTATCTTGGGGCTGTTTCTGCTGGTTCTATATTCCACATCAGGGAAAACACACACAGAGGTTTGTTCGTCTAAAGCAGTAGACGCAGGTTCAGTTATGACATTTAAAAGACATTTGGACTGGTACATGATTAGGGAAGGTTTAGAGTGATATGGGCCAAACACAGACAAATGGGATAAGTTCAGGAAACTTGGTCAGCATGGACGAGTTGGATTAAAGGCTCTGTTTCCATTTGTTAACTCCATAGTCTTTCCAGTCCTGTTAGAACTTTACATTTCAATCAGATGCCCTCTCATTGTTTTACACTTTAGTGAATACAAGCACAGCCATACCAAGATAATAAAATGTGAGGCTGGATGAACACAGCAGGCCCAGCAGCATCTCAGGAACACAAAAGCTGACGTTTCGGGCCTAGACCCTTCATCAGAGAGGGGGATGGGGAGAGGGTTCTGGAATAAATAGGGAGAGAGGGGGAGGCGGACTGAAGATGGAGAGAAAAGAAGATAGGTGGAGAGGAGAGTATAGGTGGGGAGGTAGGGAGGGGATAGGTCAGTCCAGGGAAGACGGACAGGTCAAGGAGGTGGGATGAGGTTAGTAGGTAGGAGATGGAGGTGCAGCTTGGGGTGGGAGGAAGGGATGGGTGAGAGGAAGAACAGATTAGGGAGGCAGAAACAGGTTGGACTGGTTTTGGGATGCAGTGGGTGGAGGGGAAGAGCTGGGCTGGTTGTGTGGTGCAGTGGGGGGAGGGGACAAACTGGGCTGGTTTTGGGATGCAGTGGGGGAAGGGGAGATTTTGAAGCTGGTGAAGTCTACATTGATCACAGCCATACCAATCTTTCCTCAACGGAGCCTGCACTGCTGTAAGGAGATCCAGGATTTTAACATATCAACAGTAAAGGAGCAGCAGTATACTTCCAAGTCAGGAGAGTGAGAGGCTTGGAAAGCAACTTGAAGGCGCTGGCATTCCCATGGATCTGGTGCCTATGCCTTCTAGCTAGTAGAGGTCACAGGTTTAAAAGAAACTATCAAATCAGCCTCGATAAATTAATGCAGTGACTCTTGTAGATGATACATAATGATGCTTCTGAGCATCAGTGGTGGAGTGAGCGAATGTTGTAAACAGCATACCAATTGTAACATGAGCTGTCAGGCATTTACGTACTTTAATATAAGTTGGATTTAGTAACAATTTTTTTTACATGCCCAAAGTTAATAATTAATTATTAAGTTTTTCTGTAGCCATGGTGATTTCTTTTGAATCAGTTTATGGGATTACTTTGGCAGCCTAATGGTTTTATATGTATTTTAAGAGTTTGCAAATTAGCAGGATGATCAATTGTGCTTCAAGGTCTATTAGAAAAAGCGTTAGATATAATGAATCTTTTGTAAACTTAAGGGAAACATCAATAGCTCTAAGCAAGAGGTTTAATTTTAATTTCACTTTGTTTTGAGCAGTTCTGTGAAACCACCTTGCAGAGTGGTGTATTTACACAGTGCTTCTGAGGAGAGTATGATGTATCTAGATTACTTTAGGAGCAAGGAGTAATAGTCCCAGACTAAGTGCTTGGTTAAAACTCTGAAGAGAACTTGAAGGTGAGATTGTTTAAACTGAAGTGTATGATAGCACCAGGAAGAAGCTATCAGCATTTCCAGTCGACAAGTTAAAGACAGAGTTACCTTAAGTCCATCAAGATGTTAGAGAAATGGATTCTGCTGTGAGTACTGTACAGATGTTGCTGTTGGCTACTGTACAAAAGGTTTGGGTTTTTTTGGAATAAGCAAACGAGTGTTTTGATATTAATGGGATTATATTTTCACTGCACGAAAACAAAGTTGCCTGAAAAACCCAGCCCCTGTGAAGGAAAATTCTTCATATTTGTTCTGAAAGTAAATACATTGGTTTATTATATCTTATCTTTATTTAACTTGCTTATTAATCTTCTGTTTTATTGTTTAAGCAAAATCTATAACATTCTGTCTTGTGTTTCAGAGAGAGATCACCTGGATATGAATTATCCAGGTGCAATATGAATTGACGTGTCCAGTAATAGCATCAGCAGATATCATGACACAATCAAGTGGCTGACTCATACGACTAATCATCAGGTAACCAAACAAAACTTTTATCTTCCCCTGTGAGGTGCAATTTGCAATGAATCTGAAGACCAGTAGCAACCAAGTGAATTGTATTGACACAAGGAGGAACACTGCCATTCAGTTTGCAAATAGCTTGCTGTAGACACAATGGGCTAAACAGCCTATTTCTATGCCATTACCTTTATATTATTCTACAGCTCAATGGCAAGCAAGACACAGTTGCCTGTCATTTCAATTCTCCACCTTGCTCTCAGGATGAGAACTGTTGTCAAACTTTTATTATGTCCCAATCAACTTAAACTCAAGGCTCGACATTGCATGTAATTTCTCCCTCCAGTGATAATGGGAACTGCAGATGCTGGAGAATCCAAGATAATAAAATGTGAGGCTGGATGAACACAGCAGGCCCAGCAGCATCTCAGGAGCACAAAAGCTGATGTTTCGGGCCTAGACCCTTCATCAGAGAGGGGGATGGGGAGAGGGTTCTGGAATAAATAGAGAGAGAGGGGGAGGCGGATCGAAGATGGAGAGAAAAGAAGATGGGTGGAGAGGAGAGTATAGGTGGGGAGGTAGGGAGGGGATAGGTCAGTCCAGGGAAGACGGACAGGTCAAGGAGGTGGGATGAGGTTAGTGGGTAGGAGATGGAGGTGCGGCTTGGGGTGGGAGGAAGGGATGGGTGAGAGGAAGAACAGGTTAGGGAGGCAGAGACAGGTTGGACTGGTTTTGGGATGCAGTGGGTGGAGGGGAAGAGCTGGGCTGGTTGTGTGGTGCAGTGGGGGGAGGGGACGAACTGGGCTGGTTGTGTGGCGCAGTGGGGGGAGGGGACGAACTGGGCCGGTTTTGGGATGCGGTGGGGGAAGGGGAGATTTTGAAGCTGGTGAAGTCCACATTGATACCATTGGGCTGCAGGGTTCCCAAGCGGAATATATGAGTTGCTGTTCCTGCAATAAACAACTGCACCTCCCAGTCGCTGACCATTTCCACTCCCCCTCCCATTCTTTAGATGACATGTCCATCATGGGCCTCCTGCAGTGCCACAACGATGCCACCCGAAGGTTGCAGGAACAGCAACTCATATTCCACTTGGGAACCCTGCAGCCCAATGGTATCAATGTGGACTTCACCAGCTTCAAAATCTCCCCTTCTCCCACCGCATCCCAAAACCAGCCCAGTTCGTCCCCTCCCCCCACTGCATCACACAACCAGCCCAGCTCTTCCCCTCCACCCACCGCATCCCAAAACCAGTCCAACCTGTCTCTGCCTCCCTAACCTGTTCTTCCTCTCACCCATCCCTTCCTCCCACTCCAAGCCATATCTCCATCTCCTACCTACTAACCTCATCCCACCTCCTTGACCTGTCCGTCTTCCCTGGACTGACCTATCCCCTCCCTACCTATACTCTCCTCTCCACCTATCTTCTTTTCTCTCCATCTTCAGTCCGCCTCCCCCTCTCTCCCTATTTATTCCAGAACCCTCACCCCATCCCCCTCTCTGATGAAGGGTCTAGGCCCGAAACGTCAGCTTTTGTGCTCTTGAGATGCTGCTGGGCCTGCTGTGTTCATCCAGCCTCACATTTTATTATCTTAATTTCTCCCTCCAATTTGGTTCCTGTTTCTTTGCAGGTTTCGGCTCTTCTCTTGCTTTTCTCCTCTTCTTGCGTTCAGGCAATAGCTGCTCACCATTATGCCAGTCTTACCTCCTCTAGGTGTTATCACACCCACAGGCTTTGAAAAGAAACACTATTGTCATTCAATTTCTCCTGTCTTTCACAGTTCTCCACTGCTATTTGTTTTCTGTCCCTTCATTTCACTTGCTTCAAACTCAAGAGACACTGTGGGCTAGCTATATTTTTAAGACACACCACTGCCTCGGTTTTTACTGAAAACACTGCATTAAAAAGTAAGAGGCATTTTAAAATGAACATTTTTAAAAACAAACACTTTGGTATTTAAACTAACGAAGCATAAATAATTAATTACTACTTTTAACACTGAACTGATCTAATCTGCAAGGAATAAACAAAGAAAAACTATTAATTTTACTCATTGCTGATTTGACATTCCTAATTCTTAGAAATGCATTTAATTTATCTCAATCTCAAAATAACTCAGTTTCATATTCTTCCTCATTTTCCCAACTCTTGATTAGGAGTGCTGAATTTGTGGGAACATTGTGCACTTCAGGCACCGTGCTCTGCATGTCCACACTTGCAAGTCAAATTGTTGACGACTCGGTTTCTTCACTCCCCAGGCTTCACAAGCGCCATGCAATGACTCACATACCTGCTGACTGCAGCAGCTGGTGAATTCTATTAGTAAGTCAGACACACCTGACTAGGAGAGATGAAATGATATCAGGAAACTGGTGCAAGTGACAGGTTGAGCTGGTCACATCAGTTGTCAGAGATAATGGGAACTGCAGATGCTGGAGAATCCAAGATAATAAAGCGTAGAGCTGGATGAACACAGCAGGCCCAGCAGCATCGCAGGAACACAAAAGCTGATGTTTCGGGCCTAGACCCTTCATCAGAGAGGGGGAGGGGGTGAGGGTTCTGGAATAAATAGGGAGAGCAGGGGAGGCGGACCAAAGATGGAGAGAAAAGAAGATAGGTGGAGAGGAGAGTATAGGTGGGGAGGTAGGGAGGGAATAAGTCAGTCCAGGGAAGACAGACAGGTCAAGGATGTGGGATGAGGTTAGTAGGTAGGAAATGGAGGTATGGCTTAGGGTGGGAGGAAGGGATGGGTGAGAGGAAGAACAGGTTAGGGAGGCAGAGACAGGCTGGACTGGTTTTGGGATGCAGTGGGGGGGACGGGAAGAGCTGGGCTGGTTGTGTGATGCAGTGGGGGGAGGGGACGAACTGGGCTGGTTTTGGGATGCGGTGGGGGAAGGGGAGATTTTGAAGCTGGTGAAGTCCACATTGATACCATTGGGCTGCAGGGTTCCCAAGTGGAATATGAGTTGCTGTTCCTGCAACCTTCGGGTGGCATCACTGTGGTCC
Organism: Stegostoma tigrinum; assembly: GCF_030684315.1. Taxonomy (NCBI): domain Eukaryota; kingdom Metazoa; phylum Chordata; class Chondrichthyes; order Orectolobiformes; family Stegostomatidae; genus Stegostoma; species Stegostoma tigrinum. The sequence continues at coordinate 110,754,519 of NC_081356.1, forward strand.
ACTTTTCAGTTGTGCAATTGAACTGGAATATAGCAAGATACAGTCAAGTTGTGACTGAATGTATACACTGCGATTAAAAGAAAAGGAGGGTGCTATTGTTTTTGCAACAATGGGAGAAAAATTATAGAATCACTGTAAAATTCAACCTGCTTACCGAATGCATTCTCAATAACACACTATTACCAGAGTTTTTCCACATATCATCCACTTTATAGGATGAAAGTAGTGGCTTCTCCAGATGTCTTTATTATACAATCATCATTAAGCTACAAAAACCATTGAAAGAACAAGCAGTCTTAAGAGATGGCTTTCCAGTAGAATTACACTGACACTTGAGCTTTGTTGACAGATGGATGGATACCAGATTTATGAGACAGTAGTAAATTATTCTGACACTCTTGTATTAATGACAGAGAGGTATTAGTTTCAGCATAAACATATTACTAAGAAATTCACACATTAATGATAGCAGGATACGACAAAAGGGATGGAGATGAACATTATTGTGCGCACAATACCAATTCCTTTGCCTTAGAATGAAACAACTTTGCATTTTTTGTGTTACTGGCTTCTTGAGATGAACCAATATACATTTTACTGTACTACATTATATTTGCTCACAGTGCTGCATTTCTTCACTATCTGTCGTGCTGTATACAAACAGAAAAGACACTTAACATTCCTGTGCTGGTTTTGGAACTGCCACACGACACCACCCTCCTAGCGCAACTTCATGGAAATTAATTTTCCACTTGGTGCTTGAGAACTAGCAAATCTGAGATAACTCACAAAGTCCACAAAAAGCAGATGGTGTTCTTGCTGGAAATTTCACAGCAATTGCAAAGGGAAATATACTAAAAACATTTAGCTGCCAAATAATAGCAGATTAGTATTTAAGTATCCTGGATATCAACAAACACTACGCGTATGGCAATGATACAGAATATGGTCTAAACATTTTTAAAACAAAAACTTTGTGTATTAAACAAATCAGTAGAACTTAAAATTATTACAAACTCTGCCTTGTAGAGAGAGATTTCAAGCCAACAATGAATAAAATGCAATATTTTTGGATGCAAATATTGTGCAGAGTGCTGAAAGAAACACCATTTGAGTCGTAAGCTAGTGAATTAAGTAAAACACATAATTGGTTAAGAACATACATACAACTTAGAAGGAGTACAAACACAGCCACTTGAGCCGACTTCACCATTCATGTCTGACCGGAGTGTAGATTCAACTCTACTTTCCTGCCTACCCTTGATATCCTTTGGCTTTCTTGTTAGTCAGCAATCTACCTGCTTCTGCCTAACACATATTCAATGACCTTGCCACTAATGACCTTTGGGGACAAGAGTTTCACGTACTCTCAACTCTCAGATTAAAAATATTCTCATCTCCATTTTAAATTGGAGGCCCCTTAGATTTCAACCATGTCCCCTACTTCCAAAGGTGTCTTCCAAAAAGGAGAAACATTCTTTCAGCATCCACTCTGAAATTCCTTTTAGGATGTAAAATATTTCAATAAGAACATTCATCTAAACTCCAATCTATACAGGATGAGCTTCTCAAATCTTTCCTCCTCAGATAATTCTCTTCAGTACACAAATCATTTCTGAGAACCTCCTCTGAAATGCCTGGCACGCAATTTTGTTCTTTCTTAAATAAAGAGGTAAGAACTGTACATAAGCTCAAGATGTCTCATCCTTGGCCTCTACACCATAACAAAATATTCCTGTCTTTAGATGCCATATCCTAAGCGATAACCAATATTCTAATTTTCCAACAACTTGCTACAACTGCATACTAACATTTTTTGATTCATATACCAGGATGCAAAAGTCTGAGGTACAGAGGCAATCACTCTCCATTTAAATAACACACTGCTTTTTGCATCCTTCTGCCAAAGTGGACCGTTCAGAATTTCCTACTCACTTAATCCCTTCAAGACTCCTTAAATCTTCTTCACAACTTACTATCCTACCTATTTTTGTGCTACCAGAAAATTCAGAAACACATATTTGTACCCATCATCCAAGTTATTGGCTATAGAGAGTGTAAATAGCACAGTCCTCAAATGTGGTCCCTATGGCACTCCACTTAGTAAAACTTGCCCACCTGAAAACAACCCACGAGTTCCTCGGTTTCGCATTAGCTAACCTATTCTGTATCTGTGTTAATATGATACTGCTACACCAAGTCTTATTTTGTGTAGTAACTGATCTGATCTTGTTCAATGCCTTCTGTAAATCAAAGAAATCAAAATAAAATCAAATTCACAAGTTCCTCTGTATCCAAGTTGTTAACTGTTTTCAAGTATTTGATTTGATTAGATTATTGCCAAATGCACTGCTATGCAGTAAGAAATATTGTTTTGTGTTCTATATGGGCAAATAAATACCGTACATAGGTATATCAGGGTAACAGAACAGAATGCTTTCGATAATGTTTCAGTTATGGAAAAAGTGCGAAGAAAGTCCAACTAGTCCATGCTGACCAAGTTTCCCAAACTAAACTAGTCCCACTTGCCTGCATTTGGCCGATATCCTTTTAAACCTTTCCTATTCATATCTCTTAAATGTTGTAACTGTGCCTGCATCTACCACCTCCCCCAGCAGTTCATTTCCCATACATACCACCCTGTGTGTGAAAGAGTTGCCCTTAAGGTCCCTTTTAAATCTGTCTCCTCTCACCTTAAAAATATACCCACTAGTTTTGCACTCTCCTATCCTAGAGGAAAGACCTTGGCTATTCACCTTGTCCATGTCCTTCATGATTTTATAAACCTTTATAAAGATTATCCCTCAACGGCATACGTTCCAGTCAAAAAACTTCCAACCTCTCCAGCCTCTCTTTAGAACTGCAATAGGACTGAATTTTAGTTTCAGTTTGAGGGAGATGAGTGGGTGTTTTGTACAATTTCAGATTCAAGTAACCATATTTAAGAGAGCTTGGAAACACAGCTGGCTGAAGCAAAGTGGCAAATTAATAGAGATGCATTGGCAGGTACTTAAGGATATATTTCAGGATACATATAATAGGTACATTCCAATGATTAAGAAAAATTCCAAGGCATGAACACCCATCAAAAGTGGGGGACTTATGCGAGTAGATAATTAATAGTTCATGGTTTCATTATGAAGTAACATGAGCACTAGTATACAAAGACAAGATGACACACACAGTTAATGGAGTTGGGTGTAGAACTTTGTGGCTCCTATTGAAAAATGACTGACAGCTTGTGTATGTACACAATTGCATCATTGTATTTTTATCCAGAAACATTCATTGTGAAGTGATGCAGGCTGCTTAACACATTGCACAAAGCTACAGAAGTGATGAAGCTCAGAAGTTTATTATCATTGCTCATCCTATTATTGCTGGGATGACAATGGCCCTACTGTTTCAAGTCTTGCTCAATAACTCCAATTCCTGTTGGAATATGTCATTCCATTGCTTTTATTCTATTCCCCACTCCGCCCCCACATCCAACCCTAACTTCAGCAAATATACCAGCCTTTACCCAGCTACAATCAGTTCCGAAGAAGGATCAACCTGCTGAGTTTTTCCAGACTTTTCAGTTTTTGAAAGGTTCCCTTGGTCTTTGTTACAATTATGAAAAGGAATTTTCACAGATTCATGGGAAGCAAGGAAACTACCACCATATTTTTGAGAGATAATGGGAACAACAGATGCTGGAGAATCCAAAATAACAAAGTGTGAAGCTAGATGAACACAGCAGGCCCAGCAGCATCTCAGGAGCACAAAAGCTGACGTTTCGGGCCTAGATCTAGGCCCGAAACGTCAGCTTTTGCGCCCGAGGTGCTGCTTGGTCTGCTATGTTCATGCAGCTTCACACTTTGTTACCATATTTTTAAGCACTTTTTTCATGAAGCACACGGTGATTGGAAATTGAAACAGTCACAAAGTTAAAATTAACAATAAGGCTCCAATTGCACAAGTGATAAAAACAAGATTGTTAGATGCCAATAATTTAAATGTGAATGAAACATTAGTACCTGAGCAGGAAAAACAGCAACATGGTCAGATGTTGCATCTGAAAACAGATTCCTTGTCATATTATGTTGGTGCTGATTCAAATGCATGCAACAACTTTTGTCTGTACTATTCAAATGCAGATTGCAAATGACAGGTGGTCATAAGAGAAATCACCTTTCATAAAAACCAATCATAAGCCCTAGCAGGTTTTTCAATACAGTCAGGAAAACAATAAAGATATAATCAAGGGAAGCATCTGTTGTAAAATTACTAGTGTGAACTGTTCCATTATGACCACATAGTGCTCAGTGTCATTTGCAAGTCCTTAAAAGCCAAAGGACAATATGCTTGCACAGATAACAGGGATGTGCAGGTTAGGTAGGGTAGCTATGGGAATACAAAAGTAGCATAAGGGGTGGGTCTGGGTGGGATGCTCTTTGGAGGGCAGGTGTGGATTGGATGGACTGAATGGCCTGCTTCCACACTGGAAGGATTCTGTGATGTATACAGCCTAGGAAACAGTCAAGGTGGCCAATAAATAGTAAGTACAATTTGCATTATACAAATGCCGGGTAATCACCAGGGGATGTTTAATCACCTTGCCATGAGACCAGGTGAAGAGGGATCACAGCTCTCCTCTTTTTATTAAAATCTTCTCAATCAGTCTAAACATTTAATGTTTTAACACAATGCTTTAACAGTCTAAACATGTTTTTCCCTTTATCCATTTGACTTTCCCACTTAAAGTTAGTAAACAAGAAAAATAAAGGGAGAGCCAATTCTAAGGTTTTCTTGAGTGAAAGAGGGCAGAGTTTTATTACATGCTGCTTCCGCATCCCCCCACCCCCAAACATTTAACACATGGTATCAAACACACAGATACAGCTATCAAGCTTATAAAGAAGCAAGGGGAGAATGGTGACTAGAACAGACAGGAATCAAAGGCAAATACAGTTACAGATCTTAACAGTCCTTTGGATTTAATGAATGAAAAGACCTGATTCCAACCATTTAGCTGTTATCCTATTTCGCTTACAGTGGTGAACTTTGTAGATCACAAGGTAACAATGCATGGTGATGTTTCAGAAATAAAAACAGAAGTGCTGGAGAAACTCAGCAGATCTTGCAGCATCCATTGAGAGAAAAACAGTTAACATTTAAGTCCAGTGACCCTTTGTCAGAACTCTCTCACACTTTCCAGTGCCTAAGACAGTTGTGTGAGGAGCAGAATTGAGTCAAATGTTCAGCAAGGCCCACCTTGACGTCAAGATCATCTCACTGTACCTTGTCCACTCTTCCCAAGTATTGTCGTGAGATTCTCATCAGGCAGCAGTAAGTTCCCAAATGACTATCATTAATATTCGCTGGAGTTGTCAACAGTCCAACGAGTTGTGATTTTACTAAACATGCCACACAAGTCAGTTGTTGAGAAACTCAACATGGAATCCAACGTGGGTTCTCGGTGGGTTCAACTTGCTACTTCTTCCAAGTGACCTCCACGCTGGAAACCCGGCACAAAAGCTCAGGGACCTTCCACGGGCATTAGCCCTTACACATCTCACCTCCATGGATATTGGCACTCAACACTTGCCGGCCTTTGTGAACCCTCATAGTACATCCGCAATCTACCTACAGGACATTCATACAGAGCTAGTAACTATTATTGTAACCCTGCAGCACAGACACTTTGTGCTCACATTCGTGCATCCAGCTCATGGACTGGACTAGGCTGACTTTTGTTCACAAGATGTGAGCGTCGCTGGCTATCCTCGCTCCTAACTTCCAAAGGTCAGTTTAGAGTGAACCACATTGTTATGTTGCTGAAGTGACATGTAGACCAGACCAGGTAAGGATGGCAGATTTCCTTCCTTAAAGGCATTAGTCATCAGATGGGTTATATTGCCTAGTTTTCCTTATTCCAGATTTTTTTCCCCTGAAATTTGATTCATACTCAGGTCCCCAGAACATTAACATTGCCCCTTCAGCCGGAAATGCCTAGCTCAGATAACTGCTGTGTTGCCAAGTCACAAAGCCAGGAAGGTTACCACAGTGGTCAACAAGCCGCAGTCCAGTCAGGAAGGCCAGATTCACTCAGGGGATCCCAGCACAGTGAGTCAGACACAGCCACCGATACAAGCCCAAGCCCTGCTCAGGCAGTCAGTCAGGACTCTCTGATCATAACAGAAGAGGAGCTGAACAGGGATAGCACACCTATTCATTTTTGTGCTAGTGGGGAAGATTCCTGCATCACTGAGTAAGCAGCAGAGAGAGTGATGTAGTTTGGGGTGGGTAAGAAGCGAAGATGATGCATGCATTTGTGAGAGTTTTTGAGCATGTGACTTGGTGAGAGTTGGTGCACTGACAGAGGTAGAATGGATGAGAGGTATTGGAGAGAAATAGTGGCATTTATGCTAGTGCAGTGGAGAAAAATACCGCTGGACATTCCTCCAGATGGCTGAGGTTGCTTTAATGCTGTAGGAACCTTGGGCCAGGCTGGCATAGTCTGGTCCTGTGACCTCCACTTGGGGAATGGCAAGTCTTGCCTGTGTACGACAATGTCAAGCACTAGCTCCAGGACCATCACAAAGCAAGGTGTCAGGTTTCCCTCTTCCGCGCCTACACAGGCCCCAAACCCCACCTCTTCCTCCGGTACATTGATGACTGTATCGGCGCCGCCTCTTGCTCCCCAGAGGAGCTCGAACAGTTCATCCACTTCACCAACACCTTCCACCCCAACCTTCAGTTCACCTGGGCCATCTCCAGCACATCCCTCACCTTCCTGGACCTCTCAGTCTCCATCTCAGGCAACCAACTTGTAACTGATGTCCATTTCAAGCCCACCGACTCCCACAGCTACCTGGAATACACCTCCTCCCACCCACCCTCCTGCAAAAATTCCATCCTCTATTCCCAATTCCTCCGCCTCCGCCGCATCTGCTCCCACGATAAGACATTCCACTCCCGCACATCCCAGATGTCCAAGTTCTTCAAGGACCGCAACTTTCCCCCCACAGTGATCGAAAACGCCCTTGACCGCGTCTCCCGTATTTCCCGCAACACATCCCTCACACCCCGCCCCTGCCACAACCGCCCCAAGAGGATCCCCCTTGTTCTCACACACCACCCTACCAACCTCCGGATACAACGCATTATCCTCCGACACTTCCGCCATTTACAATCCGACCCCACCACCCAAGACATTTTTCCATCCCCACCCCTGTCAGCTTTCCGGAGAGACCACTCTCTCCGTGACTCCCTTGTTCGCTCCACACTGCCCTCCAACCCCACCACACCCGGCACCTTCCCCTGCAACCGCAGGAAATGCTACACTTGTCCCCACACCTCCTCCCTCACCCCCATCCCAGGCCCCAAGATGACATTCCACATTAAGCAGAGGTTCACCTGCACATCTGCCAATGTGGTATACTGCATCCACTGTACCCGGTGCGGCTTCCTCTACATTGGGGCAACCAAGCGGAGGCTTGGGGACCGCTTTGCAGAACACCTCCGCTCAGTCCGCAACAAACAACTGCACCTCCCAGTCGCAAACCATTTCCACTCCCCCTCCCATTCTCTAGATGACATGTCCATCATGGGCCTCCTGCACTGCCACAATGATGCCACCCGAAGGTTGCAGGAACAGCAACTCATATTCCGCCTGGGAACCCTGCAGCCATATGGTATCAATGTGGACTTCACCAGTTTCAAAATCTCCCCTTCTCCTACTGCATCCCTAAACCAACCCAGTTCGTCCCCTCCCCCCACTGCACCACACAACCAGCCCAGCTCTTCCCCCCCACCCACTGCATCCCAAAACCAGTCCAACCTGTCTCTGCCTCCCTAACCGGTTCTTCCTCTCACCCATCCCTTCCTCCCACCCCAAGCCGCACCCCCAGCTACCTACTAACCTCATCCCACCTCCTTGACCTGTCCGTCTTCCCTGGACTGACCTATCCCCTCCCTACCTCCCCACCTACACTCTCTCCACCTATCTTCTTTACTCTCCATCTTCGGTCCGCCTCCCCCTCTCTCCCTATTTATTCCAGTTCCCTCCCCCCATCCCCCTCTCTGATGAAGGGTCTAGGCCCGAAACGTCAGCTTTTGTGCTCCTGAGATGCTGCTTGGCCTGCTGTGTTCATCCAGCCTCACATTTTATTATCTTATGTCAGGTTACCTCTGTCAGCCATGTCCTGGGCAAATGTCAGAAACTGTGCAGGGCAGCTCCAGACTGGGGCGCTTGTTAGGGGGCACAGCTGATTTCAAAGATGGCACTGGTACCATGGGTGCCAGCAATTCTAGTGAGTGGTGAGTTGCTCCATCAATGGCATATACTAGGATGGAGCTGAAATTAGATATAATACTCAGCTACAGGGCTACGACGAGAATTAATGTTAACGTGACAAGATTATGTGGTAAGGGCATGTTAATGCAAGAAAATAGCTCTCCCCATTCACGAACAAGATTCCTACTTCATCACGTAAAACTTGGTTGCAGGATCAGACTATTTTTCCCTTAATATCGAGAATCTCAACTTTCCAATCTTGCCATATTTTCCCAACCAACCCAATGTCTATATTGTTCAGGTACCACGATAATTCTACCCACATTAACAGATTGGACACATAGCATTAGAATCATTGTTCATGTTGAATATAAAAACTGGGCTGGTGGGGCACCATAACCTATTTTCTATATCATGATAAGATTCTTTGGAGGAATCTCTTTAACACAATATGCTATTCGAGATCTCAGGTTCCAAATGACTGAAATTGTTCATGATTTTGTACCAGGATACGTATTTGTTTCTTTTTAAGAGGAATGCCAAAACATCAATGATTCTCGAAGGCCTTTAATCTACAGAAGAAATAGTATCATCATCCCTAGCCAGTCCTCAGGGCTCGGGGGACTAATTTTTATCCTTATACCTTGAGGTTCTCACGAGAATGTCACAGTTTTTTTTAAGAAAGGTATTCTAGGTGAGCACAAAACTGTTGTATGCACAAGACAATATTACTTTCAATCCCTTTGATGATACATTCAAGCAGTTTTACTTACTGTTGTTGAAGGCTGGCTACTTTGATGGTTTCTGGAAGACATTCATCAATACCCTAACATTGTCCCGTGTTGTGTCAAATATTGATCTTATTTTCCCATTAATGCTGTGCACTGATGTTGCCCTATCCTTGCTCTTGTCAATATTAAGTAAACATCCGTCACTGGTTTGTTTAAATCACTAATACATAACAAACATTTGTTAAGCTGTTTGTGTTATTTTCAGTTCTCTCTAATTTGAGACTGATAAATTCAGACAGTGCTGTTAGTGTCACAACTTTTTAAAAAAAATCATTCAGGGGATTTAGGCTTCGCTGGCTGGAATAGCATTTGTAGCCTATCCCTCTGCCCCTTGAAAAGGTTATCTGTGGACAACTTTGACTTCTATTAAACATGCTCCTCCATGCAAATCTGTGTCAACTCATCTTTTACTTCATCAAAGCCAATACCTCATCTCAACTCACTGGTTTCTGACATTGTAGATAAGATTAATCCACATGATTAATTGGCTAAAATTCAAATACGTGACACTTGCAGAGTTCCCATTACTCCCAAAGCTGTAATCTCTTCGAAGAAAAGTTATACATTTCTGAGACTTGATCACTCTTCGATAAATAGAGATCTCTGAAATTATGAAAAGTTTTGATAAGGATAGGAGAGAATAGATCTCCATGAATTAGGGAAACAAATCCAAAACTCTGGCAAATAAAAAACTTGTGTTTAGATAAGACAATCATCCTAAGACTCTTCACAGGAGCATTATAAAGCAAACTTTGGTGCCAAGATATTTAAGTTGATACTGGAGCACATGGCCAAAAGCTTGGTCAATAAAGTGTGTAGCTGGATGAACACAGCAGGCCAAGCAGCATCTCAGGAGCACAAAAGCTGACGTTTCGGGCCTAGACCCTTCATCAGAGAGGGGGATGGGGAGAGGGTTCTGAAATAAATAGGGAGAGAGGGGAAGGCGGACCGAAGATGGATAGAGAAGATGATAGGTGGAGAGGAGAGTATAGGTGGGGAGGGGATAGGTCAGTCCGGGGAGGACGGACAGGTCAAGGAGGTTAGTAGGCAGGAAATGGAGGTGCGGCTTGAGGTGGGAGGAGGGGATGGGGAGAGGAAGAACAGGTTAGGGAGGTGGGGACGAGCTGAGGTGGTTTTGGGATGCAGTGGGGGAGGGGGAGATTTTGAAGCTTGTGAAGTCCACATTGATACCATTGGGCTGCAGGGTTCCCAAGCGGAATAGGAGTTGCTGTTTAAGGTAGCTTTAAGGAGTGGCTTTTAAAAAGAAAGAGGGAGGAAAGACAGATCTTACAGAGGGAAGCCAAGAACTTAAAGGCATAAGCCACTGAAGAGACAGCTATCAAGGCTGGAGTAATTGAAATACAGGATGCTCAAAAAGGCCAGAATTAGAGAGGAGATGTTTCTAAGGGTTGTAGTGTTGGAAGAATTTTCGGTATGGAAGGTTGAGATCATCGACAGACTTAAGAACAAGGCATAGGTCTGGGTGAGTTCAAAACACACCTGCTTTTGAGCCAAGACTTGAGCATATAAATCTATATGCTGACCTACCAGTACAGTACTCAGAGGGTGATGCACTGTCAGAGATGCCATCTTTTAAATGAAATCTTAAGCAAAAGCCCTAACTGCAGCTCAGATAGCTGTAAAAGATCCCATTTTGAAGATAAGCAATGGAGATCCCCCGCTGTCCTGTTTAATAGTAAGGTGCCATTCAGCAATGCCAATAAACACATCGCCTGACTATAGTCACATAGTTGGACACAGACTGGCTGCTGCATTCCCTACAGCATTCCCTACACCATGATGCTCAACATGCTTGAAAAGTATTTGCTGTAAGGATCTTTTGGTTATGAAAAGCAATGAGATAAGTGCAAGTAGTCATTTGGTAGTAAAGAATTTGAACATTCGATATTAGATGCACTTTTGCAATTGGAAATTTTTTGGATAATTCTGATCTAGCAAAGAGTGACACTGACAACCAGAACCAGTTTAGGATAGTCAGTTGGGCCTGACACGTACATATACTGGAAGCTACATACATTAATACAAAGGGCCCTGCTATTTACAGACAGAAACAACACGTACATGCTCTGCAGTCATTTGCCGGTTCAATTCTGGGTCAATGCCCCGACCAATCAAGAGGCAACCTGGCTGGTTTGAAATCTAAACGAAATCTGGCAGCTGTCACATCTTTCACTTCTTTAAAGTCATCACATAGAAAATCCAATCATAAATTCCAAAGGAATTATTTTTCCTGGAAAACTATTGGAACATGGAGGTGAGGATCATCAGATCAGAATGATCTCATTGAATGGTGGGGGAGACTCGATGGGATGAATGGCTTACTTCTGCGCCTATCTTAAGGTCTTAGTAATCAAGCATCACTGATTGCTGTAGATTCCATGGCAATCTATCTATAAATGGGACTGGCTTCACTGCCCCTGAACATTCCAAGTAGTTGGACTTTCTGTATCACCTGTCCTTTGTGGAGAAATTTGCACCTTTGACCACATGTCCATGAAGAAGTATTCAGCATGTAACATCTTCAAGACCCTGCGGCAAAAGGAGAGGGTGGATCCTGTCGGGTTGTTCCCTCAGCAGACTGTCAAAGATGAGGCAGAATGCCGCATCACCAGAACTTTCCAATAAGCACCAAGACACTGTTTGGCTGGTGGTGAGAAGGGCATCGTCTATGAGATCCTTTTTGTACATTTGGACCGCCTGTGCCACTGCATGCTGCCCTCAAAGAGGCTGTGGGGTGGGAGTGGAGACTGTCACAATATCTCCTTCTGGAATATGCCCTTGCAAAGTAAGTCTGCAGAGAGATGCATTGGTTTTTGCTGAGGCTCATCTCAAGCAGATCCATGACAAGGGGCTCTGTGCTCTACAGTCTTTTCCCCAGGACACACATAGAGACAAAGATTGACAGCGCCTGAGGACCATCAACTCAGTCAAAGACACTCTTTGATCTGCCTGAAACTTGTTGGTCTTCCAGAACAGAAACTCACCCACAGCAATTGTTGTAGACCAGCACATTCCAAGGTCTAGAAAGTGTTGAGAATGGACAGCCTGCCAGCATATGGAGTAGCTGGCACAGTTAGCCTTGATACTTTACAGGGGAAGCTATACAAGGGGGAAAAAAGTAGTAAAAGTTTACAAAAGAGTGAGTTGAAACAAAATTGGTGGCCTATTTCTGTGTTCTAAATCCTCTGTAAAACGATGCTATGACATGGTTCTTTTTCAGCACACCCTATTATTCATACAATATTATACCACAATGCCCTCGTAAATTTTTGAGGTGGAACATGTCAAGTTAAGCTGTTAATCCTTTTCATTTGAGAAGTTAAATGGATAAATGGCTTGTGCAATATACTCTCAAACCAAATTCTAGAAAGGATGAATGCAAAGATTCTCAATTAGGTAGGTCGACAATGCAAAATACCACGTCTGATTGTGGATGACAACATGAGAAAGACTTTATAGCACTTCTCGAACTCACTGCTTCGTTTGCCAGGTTACTGTGCGTCGCTGCTGTGTACATTACACTGGAATCGTCATGGTAAACAAAGCTGGTCATTAAAATGACTGAAAACTAATCCAGAACAGCCGTAAACTTCCAAACGTCAAAACAAGAGTTTTCATCCAAGCAACAGCAATGAACAACAAATGTTTCACATTACCTTTTAGACCGTCGTAACGTGGTTCGATTTAGAAAATGAGACATCGAGATGTTCGAGAGAACTGACCACAGGTTTGAGTCAGACATGATCGAGAAGCCAACGTTTCAAATTATTTTCGAAAAAAAATAAGTACAGGTCTTCCACGTTCAAAGCCAAGACGCGCTCTCTAGATCAGAACGGGAAAGCATAATCACTCGGGCTTCCAGATCAGTCGAAAGCTGCTCCTTTTAAGCGATTGCCACAAACTGCAGCCCAACTTAAAATAACAAGGTTTTACATACGACAGTGAAAAAAAACTTTGTCCCTTCCAGTCCAGTTTTCACTTCTATTTTGTAAGTCAAAGATTCTGCAATGCTTTCCGGTTACAGTGAGTTGATTGTCAGAGATCGGTGCCGTCACACCACATTTTTTCTGTATTCTGCTCGAACATTTTGGGATTGCAACACGAAAGGTAAATTATCTATTTGGAATGTGCCATTCTGTGAAAATTGGGAGGGAAGCATCTCAATTGCTTAATAAAAAAACAAAAGTTTGGAAACCTTGCTGATAGAGACAAGCCGTATCAATCTTTTGAAATATTTCTACTTACATATGTATCCATATTTAATATGTAAAAATAAATATCAGTAAGTAAAATTTACAGTTTCAACCCCCACCCCCCGACCACCTACACAACTTCTGAACATAAAGCAGTCCCTTGGTTCTTTCAGCATAAGAAAAGTCGATCCTTACCTACCTGCGGGTAAGAGTTAATTACATGCCCAAAGAGCAGGATAGAGGTGTGTGTTGAATCACATTGCTCTCCACAGAAAGCGACTGTACAATTATAAAAGATAGACATCTGTGTGTGTTAAAACTAAATAAATGCATCATCTCTTATGCACAAAACGCCAGCTTCAAAAAGTGTTATGGGTCTGGTTCACGCTCAGGATGCAGCCGTAAGGATAACTAACAGCAGTAGAGCAGGGGATGGAGTGAGATCTGACAACCAGCGGAACCATTGCGTCTCCAAATAATCAGGCAGGCAGAAAAATACTGCCACCACACAACCTCGAAAAATAAGACTTGCTAGCTGGGCTTAGCATATTTTGTGGAAAATCTTCATTTTAATATTCTGAAGTAATTGAATAATAAAGTCTTAAATCAACTTATTACAATTTTTTGCTTCTTATACTGCGCAGGCCTCCCCATCTAAAATGGATATAATTGAAACTGAGATAACAGAGTGTGAAACTGGATGAACACAGCAGGCCAAGCAGCATCTTCGGAGCACATTATCTCTGCTCATAATTGAAACTCAATGCACTTTGGAATTCTGCGGGGCAGGGTGGGGAGCTGGTAGAGATGTATTCAATGAACAAATGCCCAGGCTCCACTCCCCAACACCACCACACTGAGTTTGTACAATTACTTTTCACAGAATCATAGAATCCATACTGTTCTGAAAAAGGCCATTCGGGCCATCAAGTTTGCACCAATCCTCCAAAGTGCATCCCACCTTATTCCCCTAACTCCGCGTTTTCCCAGTTAACATGCTTCGACATGGGGCAATTCAGTATGGTCGATCCACCTAGCCTGCACATCTTCGGACTGTGGGAGGAAACCGGAGCATCCAGCGGAAACTCATGCATACTTGGTGAGAATGTGCCACACTATTGTGATTCTTCTTACATTACTGCTTTTTGGAAAAGGAAATGATTTGGTATTGTTACTAAATGTCATCCTCAAAAATAAAACCACTGGAAGTTCACTGTAATACAAGCATTCATAAAAGTACAGAGGAACCTTGTAATAGAGCAGCCTGAACAGAGACCGTTTTACTGCAGCTCAGGGAGAATTAACATTTTTTTTTCCCTTTATTTATCTACGGGATGAGGGCATCACTGGAATTTATGCTGGCATTCCCTGATTACTCAGAAGTCACTTATGTGTCAACCATATTGTTGTAGATCTGGAGTCACATGCAGGCCAGACCAGGTAAGGTTGGAAAATTTCCTTCCCTTAAGGATATCAGTGAGCCAGATGGATTTTGCCTGACAATTGGCAATGGATTCATGGTCATCATTAGGCTTGTAAATCCAGATATATATTGAATTCAAGTTCCACAATCTGCTGTGGCGGGATTCAAAGCCAGGTCCCCAAAACATTACCTGAGTCTCTGGATTAACTAGTACCACTAGGCCATTGCCTCCCCATCTTCAGAGTTCCACACAACTTGTGCTCTCATTAAAACATAGCAATGGGTTTATTTCCAAAGTAGCCCAATTTCAATTGGTTCACAAATGAAGTGATACAAGAGGAATGACAGCATGTCAGGAAAATAAACAAGTATTAGAACCATACACACCAAGCCACTGAGGTTTGAAACTAGTTAGAAATGACCAAGGACAACTGCTGTTTCAGGGTGCAACACAGCCACCTGAACAGTTAACTTACTTGTTGCAAGGATGCTGTGACTAACTTACATTACAGATACAACTTAGCCCTTAAAAACAGGCAAACGCAGTCTTCAGTGATAATTTTTTTTGCCCTTGCCTCTTTTTTTGAAAATGGAGATTAACAGCAGATCAACGAAACTGCTCCCATTACTAGTACAATGGGTAAGTTTGATGCATATGCACGGCTGGCACATTCAGCTTCTATAAACTAAACAATAGAATACAGCTACTGAATGGTCACAACACAACTCCATTTACCTCGCGGAGTGTGGGGAAGAGGCATCCACATTGCAACAGGGTAACACATTCATGTTCCTCCAACTGTATGCTGTACATCATCTCGTGTTAATTTTTCCTAGCTGGATGGAGAGAGAGATGCAAATCCCTGTTGTGTCTCAGGCGAACAGACAGGGAGGTGACTGTGATTAAAAACAAACTAGCTGAAAATATACTGACAAAAAATATTTCTTATAACAAATTGTGTCTAATGTTCATATTGTTGCATGTATTCCTGTGAAAGGAAAACAATAGGGACAAGACATCAAACCATGGCAACACCAGCGATGAGCTATGATAATTAGTCAACAGTTTTAAATTTCTCCTATTCTTTTCATTCTCTAACTAGCAATATATGCAGACAGAAATTATCCAAGCTCTTACTACGGCATCTTCCAAGCCCACAGATTTAGCAGCCAGAAGGACAAGGGTAGCAGATACATTGGAGCACAAACACCCACATATTTCCCTTCAAGCTGATGACCATCCTGAACCAAATCAATAAATCGCTGCTCCTGCAGGATCAAAATCTTGATATTCCTTTCATGCCAGCTCCGTTTTCACATGCTGCTCTGAAAGAGGTGTCAATTTGTCAAAAGCCTGAGACTAGGTGAACCATGAAAAAAAAGAGCGAGAATTCATCTGAATTGGAGAGCTACTTTATTCTGCAACAGAACATGGAAGTTTGTGACAGGAGATTCAAACTGAGGTTTTCAAACTTATGACCGTTTTTAGAGAATGAACAGTAAATGAGCATTTGCCACTCGATGTTGAACTAGTAAGAAATAAAGGGGCAGAAGCCACCCGTAAACAGGTGAGTTTGGGTCAAGTGAGACATGAAAAGTGAAAGAAAATCTCAAACACTAACTCATCTCTCCTGCTTCTGGTTTTAACAGAAGCAAGGGAATTGAGAAAGGGTATGTGGATCAGCTGAGGAATGTGCAACTAACCTTCTGCCAGGAGGTAGGTTTAGTAACAAGCAGAATGTGCTGGACAAAGTTTGCAGTTCTGGCAGTATCTGTGTAAAAGGAAACAGAATTAATGTTTGGAGTTCTAATGATCGTTCTTCGGATTCAGGCAGGTTTAGTTAATTCATTCTGAAATTATAATTAACTAATCAGCTTGACTGGACTTTGAGTTTCTGGAATCACGTAACGAAAGGACACAAGGCTGATATGCGAGAGAGGAAATAGCTTTTAAGTGCTGTTTAAGGGTCAGAAACAGCAGGCATGTATCTTCCCTAGTCGTCCCATAGTGTACCATTCAACAACAACCATCCTCAACTGAATTTGGAAGTCAATGATTGTTATAATTATATGCTTCATCCAATCCTGACAAAACTGATTTTCTTTTTCCTCCAAAATGCATTGTAACCTTTAGCAAAGCTAAAGCCATTTCAACTTTCACATTAACGGCCATTCACTTTATAATGAAGGCCAGCATTGCATTTATCTTCCCTCTTACCTGCTGAATTTGTATGCTAATTTTCTGTGATTTAAATAATATTCAGCTCCTCTATTCTTCCAACCATGGTGCACAACCTCACATTTTCACACATTTATATTCCATCTGCAATTTTTTTTCCCCATTCATTTAACCTGCCTATTATCCCCAGCCGACAGTTACCTTGACCACTTGCATTCCCACCTACTTTTGTGTCATCTGCAAATATGACTGTAGTCCATTTACTTTCTCATCCAAGTCCTATATATATTTTTTGTTAATAATTGTGGCTGCAGCATTGATCCCTGTGACACTTCACTAGATAAAGATAGCCATCCTGAAAATATCCCTCTTATCCCAACTGTCCAACTTCTATTAGTTAGCCAATTCTCTATCCATACAAATATAGTACCTCTGACACCATGAGCTCTTATCTAATTAAATAAGAGCCCAACATGTGGTACCTTATGAAACACCATTTGAAAGTACAGATCTATTGCATCTACTGCTTTGCCTTTATCTAGTCTGCTTATTATATTCTCAAAGAATTCTAATAAATTTGTCACACATCATTTCCACTTTGTGAAGCCATGCCAGTTCTGCTTGATCATATTTTGGATTTCTGAACCCTCAGCTCCTGCACCCTTTATTAAAAAGGACATTTTTCCCAATAAGAGACATTAAACTAACTCTGCCTTAAGACACAAAATAAAAATAAAATTTTAACTCAAAACTATACATCATCTACTTTAGAACTCAAAGCCTCAAACAACAGCAATATACCATGATCCTTCGTCAAAATGTCAAAGGTGCTATTTAATTGCAAACAGTTGTTGCTAGGTCCTTTGCATTACTTTCAGGCAGCAAAATATACTTGACTTTTATGATTTCCACAGATTCTCAAGCATGTCATCAAAAAGAGTACTTCTTGAAACACGGCAGGGTCTACATTCCACCACACAAATCCAGTGATGTTAGACTGGGATTCCTCACACAGTCCACGTCCTTGATCTAATTACTGGTGGTAGCCAACTGCAGCAGCTTCCACAAAAGGTCAGCCTATGTTGAATCGAGCAGTCTTTAAATGTCGTATTAGAAGTTTAACGCAGCAGAAACTGCACATCTTGCCTTGCCATGCTTTTGAGCCTTGGTTACATTACTTTTCATTGAAACACGAATATCAGTGCTGTACTCTTTTGTTTGCCAAGGGGGTCGTCTTAAAGTCAAGGTGCCTCCAATAATGTTCTGTCTTTTTCATCCACAGCCAAATTAAGAGCCAAAGATCATACTTCCCTGGAACAGGAGATCTCTCAAGTATAGAGAAGGTCGTCACAAATATACAATACATGTAAAAACTGTAAGAACTGCAGACGCTGTGAATCAGAAACACAAACACAAACATAAATTGCTGGAAAAGCTCAGCAGGTCAGCCAGCATCTGTGGAGAGAAATCAGTGTTAATGTTTTGGATCCAGTGACCCTTCCTCAAAAGTTGAACCAGTTCTAAGGAAGGGTCACTGGGTCCAAAACGTTAACTCTGATTCTACTCCACAGATGTTACCAGACATACAACATATCTAATTTATTTAATAATGCAGACTGTTGAATAATTATCTTGTCTCCATCATGCTTTCCATCTCTGTTTCTATTACTTTTGTTTGGTTATTTTAAAATCAAACCTAGGAATCCACTCGTTTCTTCAACATTCGCCATACAATGTTGAGTTTTGTTCACCGCTGTGTTAAAATCTACTTCCTGTGACAGTTACTTCCATATACCACACCTACCACTGTCGGTTCAGTTTCTGCCTCACATCAATTCAAATTTCTAAGGTACTAGTCTACATCCACTTGCGCCACTCACAGTCAGGGGACATGTCTGACTGCAATCCAGAGTGTAGGCCACAAAGCTGTCCTGGAAGGCCAGTGTCAGTGTCAGGGGAATTATTGCCAGCTGGGAGCTGTCTGAACAGTTATGAAAAGGAGCTGCTCATCAAAGTCGATCAGATGTCTGTGGGAGAACAGTCCTGGAGTAGGTCTGTCAGGATGGTTTCAGATTGAGGCAGCAAGGGTGGGAGAGGGTAGGATAAGGGCATTTGTAGAGGCGGGGGCCAAAAATGGTGATGGGAGGTAGGGACTGGGGAGAGACCTCAAGACTTATGGGGCAGTACGTAGAACAGAACCAGACAAAATGGTAGGCCGTGGGAGGATATTTATTAAACTAACCAGCACTTTGGCCTCCACAAATGGCGTGTAGAGGAGGAGGGTGGTGGTCACCATCAAAGTATAATGTCAGGGTTCAGGTGGGAGGATGGTTGGAGGAGAAGTTCAACGTAGTGGGTCTCCACTGGGGAGATGGTGCAAAGGCATAAGGCATGAAATGATATGGAGGCTTTGGGAAAGTTGGCAGCATTACATGGTGAGCAGACTGAGTCTATGGCTGATGGTGTCCTCTGCAAGCTGGGTTACCCACCATCTCTTGCCATACTCACTACAAGAAATGAGGCAGGAAACTGGCTGGAGTCAGTGTCACTTTAATTATCAAAAGAACGATATCCAAATTTGCGACATAATAGGGCAGTGAAGGGGCAAATACATGAAGCAGGAAGCCTGCACCATGCCATTGGTACCTGAAAATTGAACCTGGCATCTCAACAATGTTGCAGGTTATCAGCAATGATTTAATAAGAGGCCAATGCTGACCAAAGGTGAACTACTCGTTGGGCAATTTTTAAGTGTGCTTTCTGAGGCTTACAGTATCACTTCACCTGTTTTGCAAATTTAACATTAGTCTGTACTGAATACAGTGAAACGTTGAATGATTGAATGTGGATCTGGGATGGGAGATCTGTCATAGTACAGCAAGAACTCCCTTTCAATGTAATGTGCTGGTGCTTCAGCTGGCACAGCACCTTCGACCAAGGTGTTATCATAGAATCATGAATCCCTATAGTATGGAACCAAGCCCTTTGGCCCAACAAGTCCATACTGAGCCTCAAAGCGACCCACCCCACTATAACCCACCTAATCGACACATCCCTGAACACTACAGGCAGTTTAGCATGGCCAATCCACCTAATTTGCACATCTTTGGACTGCAGAAGGAAACCAGAGCACCTGAAGGAAATCCACGCAGACAATTGCCCAAGGATGGGTCCCTGGTGCTGTGAGGCAGCAGGGCTAAACACTGAGCCACTATGCTGCCCCCGTTGTAGAAGCTGAGGATGAAGTTGAATGAATGATGGGGACACTGTCAGGGTGCAGCACGCCTCACTGTACAAAGGAGTGTATTCAGCCCTCCCTGCAGTGTACAGCATGAATGACTCCTCTTGGTCCCAATATAAGTTGCTTCCATCGAGATTCACAGACGCTGTAGCTGGTGGGATGGGAATGCTGTTCACAGGTGGATACATGAGACCAGGGCTGATGGCAAACACAGCTGCTGCAGCAGCAGGCCAGGGCAGAGCATGAGGAGCACCAGCTTGAGGAGAGGCAGGCTTGGCCCTGACTCCATTTCCTGGGCAAGGATGGCTGAGGCTCAGTGTTGATGCAGGTTATGTAATGCTCCAGGACATTCTGATGAACTACACCAGATACTGGAGTGGGGCTTTTAAAAAAAATTCTTCATGGGATGAGGGCATCGTTAGCCAGGTAGCATTTATTGCCCATCCATATTGCCCAGAGGGCAGTTAACAGCAACCACATTGCTGTGGGTCTGGAGTCACATGCAGGCCAGACCAGGTAAGGATGGCGGTTTCCTTCCCTAAATGGCATTAGCAAACCAGATGGGTTTTTCCCTGATAATCAGCCATGGATTCATGGTCATCATTAGACTTTTAATTCCAGATATTAATTGAATTCAAATTCCATCTGCCATGATGGGATTCAAACCTGGGTCCCCAGAACATTATCTGGGTCTCTGGGTTACCGGTCCAGTGACAATACCTCTATGCCATTGCAAGGAGAGTTCAGGTGGGAGGCTATCCTCTCCCACTGGCTGTGAAAACTTTGAACCTTTCTGCAACTGGCTCCTTCCAAGGAATGACAGAACCTCTGTGGAATCCCCCATCACGCACCCACTGGCAATGCAGTGAACAATGATATCTGTGCAAGATCACATCGGTTCTTTGCATTTCCTAAATGGAAAGATCAGTGCTGCAGCCAGACAATTGGATTTGGGAACATAGCTGGCTTCTCACAAGATCAGGGTATCAAACACATGGAACTGAGAGGGCTGTACAATTCATAAGTAGAAGGGGTTCCATTCAGTTTTCAAGTGATCTGTGATCACCATTTAACACTTCCTGGAGATGGGTTTGCCTGCCAAGATTCCTACATTCTGGAGCAATATCATGTATTTATTCATGTGACATGTATGTCACTGGCTGGGTCAGAATTTAATGCTTATTCCCAACTGCCCTTGAGAAGGTGCTGGTGAGCTGCCTTCTTGAACCACTACAGTCCATTTGGTATAAATACACCCACAGTGCCATTGAAGATGGAGCTCCAGGATTTGACCCAGTGACGCTGAAGCAACAGCCTCATATTTCCAAGGCAGGATGGTGTGCAGCTCGGCGGGGAACTTGCAGATGGTGGTGCATGCATGTATATATTGCCCTGGAGTTTCTAGATGGTAACAGGCTTGCATCTGGAAGATGTCTTCTTAGGAGCCTTGGTGATTTTTTTGCATCATGTATTTGGTTCATTTGTATTTGCTGACTCAGGACATTGATGGTTTAGGGACTGAATGTTTGTGGACGTGGTGCCAATCAAGTAGGCTGCTTTGTCCTGGATGGCATCAAGCAGCCCAAGTGCTGGTTGAGTTGCACTAATCTGGGCCAGTGGGGAGTATTCCACCATACTCCTGACCTGTGACTTGTAGATGAGGGACAGGCTTTGGGGAGACAGGAGTCGAGTTATTCACCGCAGGATTCCTACCACAGAACTTATCGCTAGTCCAGTCCAATTTCTGGTTGATGGTAACCCCCATTTATAGATGAGTGCTGATCATAGGGGATTCAGTGACAATAACACCATTGAATGTCAAGGGGTGGTGATTCGATTGTTTGTTGTTGTAGATGGTCATGACCTGATACTTGACTGTTCAGGATCCTTAAAAGGCTGATTACAAGGGGATAAGGTATGCCCACTGCAACTATAGCTCATAACATCATTGTGTAATCCTCTGATTGTTAGAGAGTACAGGTGCTATTTTGTTCAGGTTTGAACCAGGGTACTGGCAGAGCAGACAATACAGCTTCTGGAGATGTGGTTTCACTGCTTGAACCAGTTCTTGGTGCACCTTCTTGTACAGCCTGGCCAGAGGGTGCAGCATCATTGCAGCTTGCTGTTCTTTGCTCAAGCGGCCCAGGCAGCAAAACAATGTGCTCAATGCAGAGATGCTGGGATAACAGGAAGAATCTTCGGAGGAAGAGGACAATCACAATCACAGTGAGGAGGAGGAAGCTCTCGCTATCCATGTCAAACTCCGCTGATTTGTACTTGACAAGCCTGCCTAAACCTGATTTACAACCAGTTCCAGTGGATCAGACTCAGTGCACCAACCATCATAGAACATAAATTGAATTTGGTTACATTTGGTTTGCATTGAGGAGGTGAACAGAAGCCTCTATTGGTTCTGTTTGTGTTCACTTTGGATTACTATGAATGAAAGCTAATCTTTGGAATTATATGACTGCTTGCCACAATGGGATGTTCCCTGACCGGACAATGATGGGATGTGGGTCTTTAATAGGCACCGGGGCCTAATTATCAGTGACCTAGAGAAGGCATTTTGACAGGATTTTGCCAAGGACAGGTAAAGTCTGTGAATTAGTCATTAAACAGCAACTAGAGTGACAGAATAGAGTTGTCAGCTGAGCTTCACAGCAAGAATCCCTCCAACAAAACATAAATTGAGCTCAGTGGAAAAAAAAGTAGTAACATTCATGCCATTGAGAGATTTCAAAGCAATTTGATTGGAGAACTTTGAGCACAGTGGTGGTAGATTTGCATTGTGGGGATGAGAATTATATGAAGTAAATGAAGAATAGGGAGAATTGAAATGTAGGAAAGATAATTTGTGCATATCAAAAGACTTGCACAGCCAAAAAAAACTGAGAATGATCAAACACAGGTATCTGGTTCTAATTCTTCTCTGTGACCACATTAATTAGAAGCATGCTGGTGCACAAAGAGCTGGTTTTGTTCCAGCCAGTAACTGAAGAGTGAAAATACTGACTCTCATTCCTGACTGCTTGTCAGTTTTCAAAACTCCTGGAGTTATAAAATAATTTATTTTGTTTTGAAAATTCAGACGTCTGAAAATGAACTTGATATGTGTGTCAAGGGTATTCTTGCTATGAACATCCACATGAAGCTCCACTTCAAAAAAAAATCTTGGTCACATAAATCACATAGAATTATTCCTCAGAAAGGGAGTCTATACATCTTCACTCTGCAGATTGAGCGAAACAATTCAATTCCTGTACCAGCTGAGGCCACGATGGAGGTCCCGCTTTCTCAGTCTTTCTCTCTTCTGAAGAATGGTGACCCTCAGATTACACTCCCCAACAGCCACCTCTTTCTCTCATTCAAGAGCAGCCGATAGTTCTCTACGGCAACTTCATACAAGTAAAGGGAGAAATAGCCATATTTGAATTTTCTGTTCCAGCTCTGAAACTGTCCTAGACTGGAGCTGGAAAAGTTTCTTGCTAAGCTTGCATTTGCTTCTTCTTTCATTCTTCTACTCGAGATTGTGAGCTGGTCTCCTCATACTTCCAGTCCAGCAGCTTCCATGATGAAACAAGTATTCACTACCATCAACAATGTACCAGGTCAGCAAAACTGTGCTTGAGGCCTTGTACTATGGTGCATAGGTGGTTGATCACAAATCTTCAATGGCCAGTTTTTCTTGTAATGAACATTTGGCATTTGACTCGTTTGCATATTCTTTCTGAAAAACCTCTATTAGTTTTGCCCCTGGATTAAGTTATGAATACAAACACAAACAAAATTAACACCAGAAATACCTTCAGTGCGAACAGATGAGTTGAACTCCATCCCTCACAGCAACCATGAATGTCATACAAAATCCCACGCACACTCCATTCTAAGTGACGTTTTCATCAGGTCTCAGGAACTTTGTTAGTTGTCATGTATTTTCTCAAAAAGCAGCATTTATTCAATACTACCCCTGACGATAATTTAGCACATTTTAGCACTTCCGCAGATTATGGAGATTAGAAATCAGACGGCTGAGTCTCTCTCATATATACATAAAAACAGAAAATACTGGAAATATTCAGTAGGTCTTGGTGTTAGTGGAGAGAGAAACAGGATGAATATTTTAGATTATTAGATCATCTGAAAGGTCACAAAGACAAGTTCATGATTTACTCTCACATAATGGAGATGAGGGCAGAGGGGGAAAGAGGAGAAAAAGGCATGAGTTGACAGTAGGTTGAGGAGAGTGACTTGCGATTTTCTGAAAAAGACAGCAAGACACCACAATGTGACAACAAACAGACCAGATATGCTGAAGTTTCTTTGAGGGCAGACCAGGAACAACATCGATGATGATCAAGAGTAAAGGCTTTCAACAGATGCAAAACTACCATTGCAATTGAAATGAGTATAATTTTGAAAGAGTCGGAGAAAAACATCTTAAAATTATAGTCACATAAGGAAGTGGCCTGGGGTTGTGGGTGATGAGCATTTAGAGGAAATGGTCTGGTCTCTCATCAGACTGTGCAGTGGAGAGATCACATATGAGTGCACGGTTGACAGGATATCAGGTTGACATGTGGAGAGGGAGGAAACATTAAATGGGGTAGGTATTTATGGAGAATAGGGCAAGTTTTCACTGTAGATAATTAGATAGCACCTTCCCAGATATCCTTTGGATAGGATTAAAAGAAAAGGTGGGTGGCAAGGAATGAGGATTTTAAAGGAAATGAAAGAAGGGCAGATCAAGCTAAGAGGCTTGAAAGCAACAAATATACAGCAGAGTGTATTCTCATGATAAGGCACATCCCACACCCCCATCAGTTTGGATATGGCAAATGATGGAGAATATTCTCATAGGGAGACTTTAGTAAGGAGTTAAATGTTATCATCTTTGAGCTAGGATTCAATGAATGCTGTGTGAATACAATCATTGACAAGGCCATGGATTTCAAAGGCCTTGTTAGTCAGGGAGTGGACATTCTAGAGGGAAATGTGATCTATTCTTTCCCAGGATATGGGCAAAGCTGGCTAGGACTGATGAATTACCCAACCCTAACTGCCCTTGAGAAGGTGGTGGCGGTGAGTCACCTTCTTGAACTGCTGCAATCCGTGTGATGTTGCTACATGCACAATGCTGTTAAGAAGTGCTGTAGAAGAGTGGAGAGGATTTGATCCAATGTGTGGATCAAGTATTTCCACTTCATTACAACAATAGAAAGGGTGGAAAAACAAAAGCAAAAATCACAACGAGAATAGGAAAGCATTTCCATTTCAATTCCAAAATTTGACAAGTAATGTCAATTTGTACATGTCTGCTACATTAAAAGATGTGCATCCTTTGAATAAGAAATGGCATGAATTAGGCTGCCCATAGTAATCTTTAAAATGCAAGGAAATCTGTCAGTAGCCTTATTATATTTACCCATCGATCAACAGTTATAAGAAAATACATGAGTCATTATTAGTATAGATCTTGTGTAGAAAGTAGCTGCCACATGAGTCTAGATAATGATAGTTATCACACTTCAAAGTAATTTGTCTTCTGAAACACTTCTAAAATATTTTGCAGAAACGTGTGTGGGTGAGCAATACCATGAGGAAGAAAAAGGAAGTGGGAAGGAGAGAAAGAGAGAAATAGTGCCAGAAAGAACCAGCCCGAGAAAGAGAGCAAGTGTGAATAAAAGAAAGAAAACGAAAAAGCAAGACAGAAAAGGAGAGAGAGAGAGACAGCAAAGGAGAACGAACGGGGAGAGACAGAGAGAGGAATGGCTAAGGGAAGAAAGAAAAGAGAGAAAGTAGATAAAGAAAGAAAAAGGCGAAAAAAAAGGGAAGGGAGGGGGAGGTTTGGAAGGAGGATGGAGAAGGAGTAGGAAAGATTCTTGGAAGGATGTTCAGATGGTGGGATGCACACCAAGAAGATAAAACTTATGCATTTGAGGAGTGGCTACAGTTTTAACTAATCTTTCTCTCCATCATAGATCAACATCTTGGTTTACAAGTCTTTCCTTCTGCATATGCTAAACAGAGATTCCCCATTAAATGATAGCAAGACTACCAAAAGTGCTAAAATAAAACCAAGGCATGAGGACTGAGCACAGGTATCAAAAGTACGAACTTATATACCTTTCATATAGAAACCTCAATTATATTGATAATTCTTTTGGGATTTTTTAAAAAGATGTATTGGTATGTCCCTAAAAGCGGCAGAATCTGTTGTCCAATCCTAACTGTCTACGAGAAGACAGAAGCAAGAGAGTCAGTGACTGACAACAGACAGTACTGCACAAAAGAAGATGCATGCAAGAATGAGGGTGCAAGAGAATGTGTGTGAGAAAAAGAGCTAGCATGTGAAAGCAGGCATACCATAGGCGAAAGCACGGGGGTGAACAAGCGAGTGTGTTTATGCATGTATTTGTGAGTACGCACAGGTGTATGCAAGACAACATGCAAACACAAATTTCTTCATAAATTTCCTTTTTCTCTCTTGTTTGCACCACCACCACACCCAAATAAATACCAGTTCCACTACCAATGTGGTTTGGAAATGATCAGCAAACTGAACACTGACATTAAGCCAAGTTATGAGTCACTTACTTTGAAACCAATCCAAATCATGATACATATTTTATCAATTCATTGTCATTTCTTCTACAGAAATTTGAACCTATTCTGGTCCTGTGCTGTGGCTCATGAAGATGAAGAAACCGGTTTTCCCAAATACAAACCCATACTGCTTCTATTATATTTTCTTATACCATTACAATGGTCTTATTTCAAATTACATAAAAGATTCAAGTCTGTAAACACTAAACAACAACCTTACAGACACTCAAACCTCAGAAGGGTCATGGTACCTCCATTTAAAGTTCCTTATTCAGTTGGCATGGCTGTAGTTGGTATCTGGGGATTTCTTCTTACTGACTTCTAAATCCTTACAAAAGCAAACATATGGGTTTCCCATAGCCTCAACTTGTAGCCGTTTTCTGTATCTTGAGTTTCCATGTTATTCATTCAAGTGTTTCCCCTAGCCCTGACACACAACCTGAAGTTCTGGATGGTTCTGACTTTGTGTTATTGAACTCCTATCATTAGAGGCTAGCACTTTTTTTAGTTTCTTCTACCCTTTTTTTAAAATCACTGAATTGTTCAACTGAAGCTCTGCTCCAAGACTGTAAACCCATATTAAAAATCTATCAACAAACTCAAGTTAACTTGTCAAAAAACAGAATAAAGGAATACATCTTAAATGAAACTAAATGAAATAAAAGGAAAACATCTTAAATGAAACTAGGAACTATTCTTTTGTTCTTAACACCCACAATATAGATAATAAATTAGACTTAAAGCTGTGAATGATTTTTTGACTGTGGAATCCAAGTTTCAAAATGCTGATAATATTACAAACCTTCATCACACAGGTGACGGAGCCAGTTATTATGGTTCAGGTTTTAATGAACAATTCTGGAACTGTGTGCAGGGACTGACCCAAAGGATGGGACCAGCATAGGCGCAGATGTACTGGTGATCTATAAGTAGTTTAGATATCTTAAAACATTACTTACATTAACAAGTAAAATCCACTATACAAGGTTTTGAACTTTGGGGTGCCAGGTCTAGGTCAAAACCAAATTGCAGCTTCTGTATATATGTGGACCACTGCACTTCAGTATCTGTGTACTTGGACACATGGTCTATTAAACTTGCCAGGAAGAAACAATTGCTGTTCCTCTGGCCTGGGTATTCTGCTACAGGGAGACACAGTGGCTCAGTGGTTAGCACTGCTGTCTCACAGTGCCAGGGACCCAGGTTCGATTCCACACTTGGGCAACTGTCTGTGTGGAATTTGCACATTCTCCCTATGTCGGCATGGGTTTCTGCTGGGTGCTCCGGTTTCCTCCCACAGTCCAAAGATGTGCAAGCTAGTTGGATTGGCCATGCTAAATTGCCCAGAGTGTCCAGGGATGTGTCTGTTAAGTGTGTTAAGCATGGGAAATCCCAGGTTATGGGGAAGGGTCTGGATGAGATGCTCTTTGTGGGGGTGGTATGGACTTGTTGGGCCAAATGGCCCGTTTCCACACTGTGGGGATTCTAACCCAAACTTTACCATCATGGTAAAGTCATGGTGATGATGGGCAATCATCTCTTACAAAAAAAGTACAAAAATGCTCCACTCTGATTAATCAATACATATATTGCAGCCCTAAAGAGCAAATAGATGATAATTTTTGAGCTCCAATTGTTACTCAGTGCTTTTGACACTTGAAAACTGAAATCCATATTAGTGCAAACTAGTGAACATGTATTGCATATTGACAATAGTTACACAGACATGATTAAGCAAGAATTTATTAGAACCTTCTTCTCTTGAGTCCCAGTTCCATGTAATCTGACATCACTGTAGATGCACGCTAGCTATTGGCATGACAGCTGTTAACTCTTTATGATAGAGCAATGCTCTGGACAATCTTTCCTGGCAATCAGTTTAATTACATCATTGATGTAGCTGAACGATCTGCCAGGATGAACAGCAAACGGAGGGCTTTTGTGATATGATGGCAGTGCCCCTACCTCTGAGACAGGAAGCACACGTTCAAATCCCACATGTTCCAGAGATACAGGATGACATCTCTGACCACAATGATTAGAAAATGTACAACCATACTGTTGGTGAAATGGTAACAAAAAACTCAAAAACAACCTAACTGGGCACCACACCCAGTATCTTCTTGTAGTGGTAAAAGGCACCAAGTTGTACTTTTTCAGAAACCCTACAATTGAAGCACTGCGCCGATATGTCTAGTTGATGATAGATAGATCCATTCATTCCAGGATAAACGCTCTGTGTGGCTTGAGAAATGCAAGGTCAAGGCAGTGTTCTTTGACAACTAGCACCTGCTACTGTGACTGTCACTTACAGGAAGACCTGAGGTATGGCAAGGGAAAAGCTAAGTACTGCCTCCAGAAAACATCAAAAGGGATAACCAGGTTCATGAACTGTGAATCTCCTCTGTTCCCAAAGCATGAAAGGGAAGCAATCAAAGCAATCCCCATGGTACTCAGAGGGGCGATTCCTCCCTGTCCTCAAGTACAAGAGTCAAAACAAACTAGCAAAGGTCGTAAACTCCCCTCAGCAACAGGTTACTCGTTGAACTGCGTTTGACTCTGTGGGATCGGATCAGCTCAGATCTGCTGGAAAAATTGAAATTCCTGCTCAAGCAATCCATACAGAAAAGAACATGATTAAGGGAGTTAAAGTGCACATGATAAGGAATAGTGTACGAACATGGATTGACAACTGGCTGGCAGACGAGCAGCAAAAGAATAGGAATGAGAGGGTATTTTTCTGAGTGGCAGCCAGTGACTAATCAGGTTTGACAGGGATCAGTGCTTGGATGCCAGCTACTCATATTAATAATTTCAATGAGGTTTAAATGTAATATCACCATGTTTGCAGACGATGTAGAGCTGAGTGGGCGGATGAACTGTGAGGATGATGCAGAAATGCTTCAGTGTGATTTGGAAAAGTTGAGTGAGTGGGCAAATTTGCAGATGAAATATAATGTGGATAACCGTTAGGTTAAAGGGAAATGCAATGAGAACTGGGTGTCCACGTACAGCAGTCATTGAAGGTAAGCATGCAGGTGCAGTAAAGATAGCAAATAGTATTGGTTTTCATAGAGGGAGGATTAGAGTACAGGAGTAGGGATATCTTGCTGCAATTGTACAGGGCCTTGGGGAGACTACACCTGGAGCAGTGTCTGCAGTTTTGGTGTCAATATCCAAGGAAGGATGTTTAGGCTATGGAGGGAGTGCACAAAGGTTTACCAGGCTGATTCCTGGGATGGCAGACCTGTGTTTGGAGAGAAACTGGGTCAGTTATGACTATATTAACTGGAGTTTAGAAGAATAAGGGGGATTTCATTAGAAACCTATAAAATTCTAATAGTAATGGACAGAATAAATGCAGGAAAGATGCTCCTGATGACTGAGGAGCCCAGAACCAGAGGACACTGTCTAAGGGGTAGGTTATTTAGAGCTGAGATGAAGAGAATTATTTTTTACCTTAAGGGTCTCGAGCTTGTGGAATCCTCTGCCACAGAAAGCAGTTGGGCTAAAACACAATGTTTTCAAAAGAGGAGATAAATATTGTTCTTAGAGCTAAAAAGGTCAAAGGGTATGAGGCAAACTAGGAACAGGGCACTGAGTTGGATCATCAGCCATGATCATATTTAAAGGTGGAGCAGGCTTAAAAGGACTGAAAAACTTACTCCTACTTTTATTTTCTATATTTCCTCATTGGTAGCACTCATGCCAAGATTTGTAACTAGCAGATGGTGCTGAAGCAGACACAGCAATTACACCTAGAGGCTATATAGTTTGCGACACCAATCTGATGCTGTTCAGTTATTCAGAGTTCTGTTTGAGAGGACTGAAACCTGTCAGTAAGACACAATTACCTGCTGAATATACAGTCAAGGCCAAAACATCTTGCCCCCTCCACAACACTAAGAGAAACCACTAGACAGGCACTAAGGGACAAAGCCAAACAACTAATCATTGCCAGATAGTGAAAAGGGCTGTAAAAACTAGAAAGGGAGGTCAGAGAGTTAGAAATCCAACAGGGACCAATAAACATAAATCATTTTACGAATCCAGTACAAGTGAGACAGAAACTAAACAATTTGCTGCCAACAGCTCATGAACAACCACACTCACAAATGGAACTACAGCAACCGAGAAAAGATCTCCACACAGTTTTATGACAGGGCGCAGAACTGTTAACAGTTTTATTAGGAAGGTAATCTTACCATTGATCATGCAAATCAAAATGCATTTGCAAACCATTAGACCTTGCACTCTGTCTCAATTCACACAATTTGTAACTAACCTCCCATGGGTGATCCTCTTGAAACACACGGGCTCAGTTAATCCCCTGACACCACCCACTGAGTCCCAAAAATTCCAGTCAGGGAATGCAGCAAAGGCCAAATGATAATCCAGAACAGTTTTGTAAGTCTCTACATTGTGAGCTAAATACACACGCTGAAATTCCACGTCAGTGAGAACATCCCAGACACTTATACAAGGTATACGAATTGCATGCAGCAACAGGCTCAGACCATTTTCCTTTCATGAGAAAGCAAATAATTGTGGTAGTACCCGCCTGTATCTTTACCTGGACTATATAAGCTTATGAGGCTATTCCTCAGAGGAAGCTCTCACAACCAGCAAGTTAGGACTGAGTATACAATGTGATGACAACACCAGTGCTATTGATAACTCTGGCATCATATTCAAACATCTCTCGAACAATCAGAGCTTCCTGGATATATGTTTACCTGCTTGTCAGCACGGAACATCCTTTCTGATTAGGGATTCAAGCCTCAGCATGTTAGAATTTGGGTTGTTATTTTGGCTTAATAGAAACTTCAACTTCCTCATCTATTGCATAACCAAACTATGAGATGGCCTAAACAAATGGTGAGATCGGCATGCAATTCAAGGTAGGTAAATAACAGTCCTCCTCCTTTTCCCAAACTTTTACAGTAAAGTTGTTGTCTAACATTTTGAGACTTCAATAGATGCCGTTTAATGTCTTGTCAACAACAAGGGACTATGAATCGCATTCAAACACCTTCATCAAAATTAGAAGGCTCGAAACAAAAAGAAGCATGACCCTTACCAAACATATTTTCACAGACACTCAAGTTGAGGAAGCATCAATCTCCTTGAAAATGGCAACATTGTTGGAGAATTCAATAAAACAAAATCTGGAACTAAGTATCTACCAAAGACTGAGAAACTATTGCCAATTGTTGGAATAAACCATCTTGTTCACTAACGTTTTTCAGGGAAGGAAAACTGCCATCCTCACCTGGTCTAATCTACATTTGACTCCAGTCCCACAGCAATGTGGTTGACTATCAATTGGTCTCTGAAATGGCCTAGTTGTATGAATTTGCAAACCATTAGACCTTGTATGAAGTTGAAGTTTCTAGTTGTATCAATTGCTACAAAGTCTCAAAGAAACGAGACCGGACAGATCAACTGGCATTGACCTAGGCAGCAGAAAAGACAACAGAAACAATCCTGCCCTCCTTGCAAAGTCCTCCTTACTAACATCTAACAAAATTGGCAGAGCTGTCTCACAGACTAGTCAACCAACAGCTTTACAGTCATACTCACATCATCATACCGAACAGTTAAAGTTCCAGACACCACCATCACGGATAGATCCTGTCCTACTGGCAAGACAGGCCCTGCAGAGGAGACAGCACAGTGGTATATAGTCAGGAGAGAGTTGCCCTGGGAATCCTCAACATTGACTCTAGACCCCATGAAGTCTCATGCCTTCAGGTTAAAGGTGGGCAAGGAAACCTCCTGATAACCACTACTGTTCTCGTTACTCCTCCATGTTGAACAACACTTGGAGGAAGCATGAAGGATGGCAAGGGTACAAAATGTACCCTGGGTGGGGGGTTTCAACGTCCACCACCAAGACTGGCTCAGCAGCAGTACAACTGATCAACCTGGTCAGGTCCTAAACGACATAGCTGCTAGACTGAGTCTGCGGCAGGTGGTGAGGGAATCAACAAGGGGGGAGAAACATACTTGACCTCATCCTTACTAATCTCCTGGCTGCAGACGCATCTGTCCAGGAATGTATTGGTAAGAATTACCAGCGCACAGTCCTTGTGGAGACAAAGTCCCAACTACACATTGGAGGTTATTCTTATTGTGTTATGTTGCATGATCACCGAGATAAATAGGACAGACTTTGAACTGGTTTAGCAACTGAGAACTGGGCATCCATGATGTGCTGTGGGCAATCAACAGCAGCAGAATTGTACTCCAGCTCAATCTGTAACCTCATGGCCCAGCATATCCTTCACTCAACTATTACCATCAAGCCAGGGGATCAACCCTGGCTTAATGGAGAGTTCAGGATAGCATGCCAGGAGCAGCACTAGGCATACCTGAAGATGAGGTGTCAACCTGATAAAGCTATCAAATAGGACTTTTTGCACACCAAACAGCAAAAGCAGCAAGTGATCGGCAGAGCTAAATGATCCCATAATCAACAGATACGATCTTAGCTCTGCAGTCCTGCCTCATCCAGTTATGAATGATGGTGGACAACCAAACAACTTGCCTCTCCAGTGGCTACACAAACATCCCCATCCTCAATGATGGAAGAGCCCAGCATATCATTGCAAAAGATAAGGTTGAAGCATTCACAGCAATCTTCAGCCAGGAGTGTGAAATCTCGGTGTCCTCCAGTGGTCCCCAGCATAACAGGTACCAGTCTTCAGCCAAGTCAATTCATTCCACATGATATCAACAAATGGTTGGAGACACTAGATACTGCAAAGGCTATGGGCCCTGACAACATTCTGGCAACAATGCTGAAGACTTGTGCTCCAAAATTTACCACTGCCCTAGCCAAGCTCTTACAGTACAGTTACAACACTGGCGTTTAGCAACAATGTGGAAAATTGCCCAGGTATGTCCTGTACATAAAATACAGGAGAAATCCAACCTAGCCAATTACCACCCCATCAGTCAACTCCTGATTATCAGTAAAGTGATGGAAGATGTCAAGCAGCACCTGCTCACAATAACATGCTCAGTGACGCGCAGGTTTGGTTCCACCAGGGCCACTCAGCTCCTGACCTCATTATAGCCTTTATTCAAACATGGACCAAAGAGCTGAATTCTAGAGGTGAGAGTGACAGTCCTTGATATCAAGGCTGCATTTGACCGAGGGAGGCATCAAGGAGCACTAGCAAAACTGGAATCAATGGGTATTGGAGGAAAACTCTCTAGTAGTTGGTGCCATACCAGACACATAGGAAAATGATCATGATTGTGGGGTGTCAATCATCTCAGCTCCAAGATATTTCTGCAGGAGCTCCTCAGGGTTGTATCCTTGGCCCAAACATGTTCACCTACTTCATCAATGACTTTCTGTCTATCATAAGGTCAGAAGTGGGGACGTTCACTGACGTGCAATGTTCAGCACTATTTCACGTTTTTCAAGGACCACAACTTTCCCCCCCTCGGTCGATTTCCCACAACTCATCCCTCACACGCTCTCCCGGCAATAACAACCAAAACAGAATCCTCCTCGTCCTCACATACCACCCCACCAACCTCTGGATCCAACGCACCATCCTCCAACACTTCCACCATCTGCAATCTGACCACCACCAAAGACAATTTTTCCCTCTCCACTCTTATCTGCTTCCTGGAGAGACCACTCCACACAACCCTCCAGCCCCGCCACACCCAGCATTTTTCTCTGCAACCGCAGGAAGTGCTATATCTGCCCCTACACCTCCCCCCTCACCCCTACCCCAGGCCCCAAGAAGACTTTCCACATCAAGCAGATGTTCACCTGTACATCTGCTAATGTGGTATACTGCATCCGCTGTTCCCATTATGGGCCCTCCACATAGGGGAAACCAAGCGGAGGCTTGGGGACTGCTTTGCAGAACACCTACACATGGTTTGTACTAAACAACTGCATCTCCCAGTCGTGAGCCATTTCAACTCCTCCTCCCGTTCCTCAGATGACACGTCCATCCTGGGCCTCTTGCAGTGCCACAACGATGCTACCCGAAGGTTACAGGTACAGCACCACATATTCCAGTTGGGAACAGTGCAGCCCAACGATATCAATGTGGCATTCACAAGCTTCAAAATCTCCCCTCCCCCTGCCATATCCCAAAACCAGCCCAGCTTGTCCCTGCCTCCCTAACCTGTCCTTCCTCCCACTGATCCACTCCTCCCATCTCAAGCCCCAACCCTATCTCCTACCTTCTAACATCATCCTGCCCCCTTGACCTGTCCATCCTCCCTGGGCTGACCTATCTCCTCCCTACCTCCCCACATACACTCACCTTTACCGGCTCCATCCCCGCCTCTTTGACCTGTCTGTCTCCTCTCCACCTATTATTCACGTTCTATCCGCCTTCTCCTCTCTCCCTATTTATTTCAGCACTCCCTTCCCCTCCTTCATTTCTGAAGGGGGGTCTAGGCCCGAAATGTCAGCTTTCCTGCTCCTCTGATGCTGCTTGGCCTGCTGTGTTCGTCCAGCTCTACACCTTGGTATTT
Organism: Stegostoma tigrinum; assembly: GCF_030684315.1. Lineage (NCBI taxonomy): Eukaryota > Metazoa > Chordata > Chondrichthyes > Orectolobiformes > Stegostomatidae > Stegostoma > Stegostoma tigrinum. The sequence goes on from NC_081356.1 coordinate 110,789,768, forward strand.
CAGCACCATTCGTGACTCTTCAGATATTGAAGCAGTTCATGTTCACATCCAACACGATCTGGACAATATCAAGGCTTAGGCTGACAAGTAGCAAGTAACATTTGCACCACATAAATGCCAGGCTATGACCATTACCAATAAGAGATCACATAACCACCACCCATTGACATTCAATAGTGCTACCATCACTGAATCCCCCACTATATTAACATCCTGTGTGTTTTCACTGACCAGAAACACAACTGGCTTCACCACATAATCACAGTGGCTGCAAGAGCAGGCCAGAAGCTAGGAATACTACGCAGAGTAACTCATCTCCTGACTCCTCAAAGCCTGTCCACCATCTACAAGGCATAAGTCTGGAGTGTGATGGAATACTCCCCAATTGCCTGGATAAGTGCAACTCCAACAACACTCAAGACATCCACAAAGCAGCCCGCTTGATTGGCGCTACATTCATAACCGTCCACTCCTTCCATCACGGAGGCTCAGCAGCAACAATGTGTACTATCTACAAGATGCACTGCAGAAATTCACCAAAGATCTTCAGCCTGCACCTTCCAAACCCATGACCATTTCCATCTAAAAGGACAAGAGCACCAGATACACAGGAACATTACCACTTTCAAGTCCTCTCCAAGTCACTCACCATCCTGACATGGAAACATATCACCATTCCTTCACTGATGCTCGGTCACAATCCTGGAATTCCCTCCTTAATGGCAATGGGGGTTTACCTACAGCACACGGGCCGCAGTGGTACAAGGTGGCAGTTCACCACCACCTTCTAAAGGGCAACTAGGGATGGGCAGGAAATACTTTCCCAGCTGGTGTCGCTCATATCCCACAAATGAATTTCAAAAACTATTTTTTTTTCAGATCTCCAGAGTTGGTAGTACTTTATTAACCTGCCCATCTTACTCCACAGAATTTGCAGCAGGTACTGGCTTCTATATTTATTCTGGTCACCATGCAGCCTTTCTGAACAGAAGGGAAAGGATCTAAAAGCTAAAAAGTCGAGTTGACTCCTGTACCAACAGTCAGCTAATCTTTGTACATTATTTCGCAAGTTTGCTACTTTTCAGTCCTTAGTCAATTAGGCAATTTTGTGAGTAATATTTAGTGTCGGAGTTTTAACTCAAACTCTATGAAGTCAGTTCCTTTTTTTAAGTCTAAGTGATCGCCATCAGAAATATTAATTTCTTTTTAATCAAGTGGCTGAGTTCATTATGTACCAGAATTTCAACACATTCAGTTTTTTAAAATTATTTTTACCTGAAGAAAAAGTCATTGACCAGATGTGACGTTATCTCAAATTCTCTGCATGAAAAAGGACCATCGTTCTTAAGAACAGTCATTCATCGTAAGTGATACCTTAATAAATTTCTAAGGACTGCATTCCGCTCTTGCGGTTTCACCCTCCACGCCACAAGTGCCTTTGACGTGTCCTTTTTCAACTGATCTTTAATCCCCTCATCATCTAAATCATTGATACATATTGTCAAGAAGTGAAAGTCCCAGCACACACCCTTGTGAGACCTCACTTGTCACATTCTGTCAATCTGAAGATGATGCATTTATTCATACTTTGTTTTATGTCAACAAGCCAATCATGTTACTACATTGCCACTAATATTTTGAGCTCCTTTTTTGCTCAATAAGCTTTTATATGGAATTGCGTCAAGTGTCTTTGGGAAATCCAAGTAAATATATCAATAGGCTTTCCTTAACCCACAGAACGTGTTTTTCCTGCAAAAAAATCCAACAAATTGGCTGAACCAAGTTTTCTTTCACAAAACCATGCTGATTTTTTTTAACTAACCTAAGTTTATCCAAGTGTCCAGTTATAACCCGCTTACTGATTAAATCTAACTGCTTTCCTGTACAGATATCAAGTTAACTGTGCTCGAGTTCCAGCTGTCTGTCTCTCATTTGTCTTGTGCACAGGAATTATATTTGCTATTATATTTAATGGAACCTGTCCAAAGTCTAACAAATTCTGTAAAATTTACACCAGTGATCTATGAGCTCTACGGTTCTTGAGTAGATTTGTAGCTTGGGTTGTCGATGTTGTGATTGGTTCGCTCACCAAGCTAGTTAGTTGGTTCGCGGATGTTTCATTATCCTGCTGGGTAACATCATCAATGCAGCCTCCAATAAAGAGCTGTTGTGTTTTGTCTGTCCAATATAATGTTTGTTGGAGTCCTTGTAGATAGACAGGAAGAAAATTGGCCACTAGAGTACACGGACACCAACTAGCAACAAGACAACACAGCCAATACTCACTCATGTCCATTCACACAGATAAGGAGAATGACCAGTTTGATTGGGACATCATCAAGATCCTAGGACAGGCCAAACAGAGACAAGCGTGGGAATTTCTAGGGGCCTGGTTCTCCACCAAGGCGGCCATCAACACACACATAGAACTAGACCCTGTATATACACTATTGCAAAGAAAAACCAGAAATGTGGTAATCAAATCCAACAGACCGCAAAGTTTAAATACCAGGCAGGAAAACACAACAGCGCTTTATCGGAGGCTGCAGTGATGATGTTACCCAGCAGGGTAACGTCTGCGAACTAACGAACTAGCTCAGCAAGGGAACAAACCACAACATCTATTAGCTCATCAGGCACTTCTTTTTAAACACTAGGATGAAGTCCATCAGGACCTGGAGTCTTATCAACGCACAGCTCCATCAATTTGCTCATTAACTTTTCCTCATGATTGTAATTACCCCAATTCCATTTTTCCCTTCAACCACCTGACTTAACAGTATTACTTGAGTGATTTTTGTATTCCCTGCAATGAAGACAGAAGCAAAATACTTATTCATTATATCCTTCATTTACATACTTACTTTACATCCTCTAGTCCTTTTTAGATACCTATAGAAACTCTTGCAATTTTTCTTTATAGTATTTTACAGCTTTTTCCTCAATACTCTAAGATATCACTTTAAATGGCAGCCACTGCTCCTGTACTCATTTGTTAGTCTATTTTTCCTACTTCAGTCCTTCTTTAGCTTGGCTTTCACACCCAAATAGTTCCCCTTTTTAAGTTTAAAGTACAGTCTTAGACCCAATATACTGGTCAAAAATAAAATTCAAACACAGTTTGATTGCTGCTACCTAGAGATGCTTTTACACTGCTGTGATTAATTAACTGTGTCACATTACATTTTATCAAGTCTTGTACAATTTGCTTTTTGGTTGATTCCAAAGTGCGCTGCTCTCTCTCAAAAGAATTTTATGAATTCCTCATCAAGACTACTACTGCCAATCTGATTTTTAAAAATTTTATATGTCGATTTCAATCATGCATAATATGGCTGGCCTGCTATCACAAGCACCCAATATTTCCTCTTGTTTAATTCCTCCTATCTTATAGTTACTATTTGGGGGCCTATAGTTCATTACCACAAGTGACTTATTTCTTCCACTATTCCTCATCTCTACCCAAAAGAATTCTACGAGATCTCCTGAACCAAGGTATCACAAACTATTGCAGCAACACTATCTTTGATTAGGAGTGCTATCCCTCTGTCATTATCTAGCTTCCTATTCTTGATTTTCATCTAAAAGTGACACTTTTTAAAAACATTCTTCTATTTATTACTGAAGAGAAAAAAAAACTGAAACACTAAGTCTTACGTCAGAAATTCCAGGAGAACAAATGGTTTCAACAAAAGGGTTTTAATCCTCAGTCAAGCTTTTAAAACAATAAGCTTTATTTTTCAGTCACAGCACAATGATGAAAAATCAGCCTCCATTTTCTGGTTAAGCAAAGGTGAATGCACATAACCAGCACTGCGATGGAAAATTTTGGGTGTAATTAATTCATCAGTGGTCACACACAGATATCACTTCAACATCAAGAGCAGCTCCATACTGCAGTATATCCACCCTCCCCCACAGTGCAACAGTCCCCTGACAACATCCATAGCAACAGATCGTCAACCTATTATCAGCAATGCAAACACATAGAAGCATGAGACAGCACAAAATCCCTACCAGAAGTTAATGCAAGTAATTCTCTGTGCAAAAACCAAAAGTCTTTCTCATTTTTTCTGTTTAAAAGTTGCCTTCTTAGCTTTTTAACATACATTCATGGGTTATGAGCATCTCCAGAAAGGTTTATTTATATATTTATTCCCCATCCCAAACTGTATTTGAGAAGGTCATGATGAGTCACTTTTCTCTAACTAATGAAATCCACTTCATGTAGATTAACCCACAGTACTAAGGCTAGGGAATTCTAAGAATTAGATGCTGCAAAAATAGTCATAACGCGCATCTTGGGAACTTGCTGGCAGTGGTATTCCTATGCATTTGCCTCCCTTTTATTGGATGAGGCTGCAGGTTTTAAGGAATCTACGGAAATAGCCTCATAGGTTGCTATAAGGAATATTGTAGATGGTACACATTGCTGCCATTGTGCATCAGTGATGGAGTAAGTAAAATTTTAAGGTACTGGATGAGACAAAGAAATGGACTGCGGCGGAAAATAGAGGCATCAATGAGAACAGCCATAATCTCATCAAACGGCAGAATAAAGTGCAATGTAATGTGGGAAAACGAGCGGTTATGGACATAGGCAGGAAGAATAGAAGAGCTGACGATTATTTAAATGGAGAAAAACTGCAGAAAAACTTACAGAACAGGGGGATTTGGGAATCCTTATCCATGAATCAAAAAGGCTAGCATCCACATTTTCCAGGTAACAGGGAAAGCAAATGGAATGTTAGCCTTTTTTTTTCAAAGGGAATGGAATACAAAGACTTTCATTAAAACTATATAAGGCAGTAGCCAGACCACAGCTGGAATATACTGTGGATAGTTAAGGCTCTTTTTCTAAAGAAAAATATGCTCACATTGGAGATAGTCCAGAAAAGGTCATTTGGTCCAAGCAGTCCACATCAACAATTACCAACATGTGATTAGAGTTGTTGCTCACATTTACCTACTTTGTTTTCATATCCTTTCAATACCCCTTTCTTTATTCACCTATTCAAACGAAGCTCAACTCATTGTCAGCACAGTTTCTATCACAATTAATAAATAAATTTTCAAAGTTCAGAACTTCAGATTGCTGAAATGGAAACATGCTACTGAAGCTTTTCACTGATCAGGACAAATGCAAGAATGCCAAATCACAAAAAACTGCAATAATTGATATAACTGGAGAAAGTAATGCTGATACTAGATATGGAGGAACTGTCTTATGAGTAGAGGTTGAGTGGATTGGGCCTACACATGGAATTTAGAAGAATGATAGGCAACGTAATTGAAACATCCAAGATTCTTAAGGAAATTGACAGGGTAGATGCAGACAGAATCTAGGACCAGATGGCATAATGTCAGAATAAAGAGTCACCTATTTAAGTCAGAGATGACAAGGAATTTCTTCTGAAGATTGTGAATCTTTGTAAATTTCTTTTTAATCACAGAGAGCTATTTAGTTGGTCCATCATGTATATTCAAGGTTGAGATCGACAAGCTTTTAGTTAGGAATGAGGAGTTGGGAAATTGGAGTTGACGATAGTCAAATCAGCCATTTGTTGAACAGCAGAGATGGGATGAATAGCTTACTTCTGCTCCTATGTCTTATAGTCTAATAGGTACAAAGGCTGAAAGCTTTACTCTTGTCCCAAATTCAGACGTTTGTATGTATCTCATCTGAATTATAGAACATCCTGAAACTGAACTAATGGTTAGATATGCTCTGGAATGGGTTGAGGCTTGAAACTGTGATCTAATTTAAGTGACAGGAGTGCCACTGAGTCACAGAGTACTTCGAACAAAGCTAACAATTAAAGCAAACTGCTTTTGGAAAGCATTCCAGAACAGAGGAAAAAGCTACAGAAATTATGTGTGGTAGAGTTGAATAAGCGAGAGACAAGCAGAAATCCAGAAATATAGGATGCAGGGCTTAACAAATTAAAACAAGTACTTTGAAACCAATATCCTGGGAGCAAGGAGCTTCGCAAAGACAAAAGTAATGTAGGACCAGAATTTGTCTGAGAATAGACACAAGCTGTATGGTCTTAGTTACAAACACACTTAAGGTTACAACACATTTGGTGTTGTATTTGCTAAATAGCAGGCTGTTTGGTCCAGGCAGTCCACATTAGCATTTACCAACATATGATTAGAGTTTTTGCTCACATTTACCTACTGCGTTCCCATATTCTTGCAAAACAACTTTTTTCTCATTCACCTATTCATGCAAATCTCTACTAGTTGATTAAGTCTGGAAATAAATTCTCCAGGTTCACAACTTTACATATTGATGAAATGGAAACATGCTACTGAAGTTTTTTTTCTTTTCCACCGATCAGGACAAACGGAAAAATGCTGAATGACAAGCAATCATTGTAACTGATGAAACTGGAAAAAGTAATGCTGATAAGCTAGAATGTCAACTCTGGTTTGTTGAGATGTTTCAGCGAGAAAACAACAGGAAACAGTAGCTCTCCGGTAATTTAGAAAAAGCTTAAACATACTAATTTTGTTGCAAAGAGTAAGGGTAAAAGAGCATGTGTCACTTTTTTGCAAGCGTAAATGAGCCACATTGTGAACTTGATTGTTAAAATTTGGTTTCAGAGATAATGGGAACTGCAGATGCTGGAGAATCCAAGATAATAAAATGTGAGGCTGGATGAACACAGCAGGCCAAGCAGCATCTCAGGAGCACAAAAGCTGACGTTTCGGGCCTAGACCCTTCATCATCTCTGATCAAGGGTCTAGGCCCGAAACGTCAGCTTTTGTGCTCCTGAGATGCTGCTTGGCCTGCTATGTTCATCCAGCCTCACATTTTATGATGTTAAAATTTGGTTGTTAGTTCTAGGCAAAGAAATGACTTTGGTTGTTTAGATTTGAACAGCATTAATCATTGATTCTTCCATAACTTCAACTTCAGGCAGGTGTTCAGGCAGGACATTAACAGCGTTAGAGCTGGTGGAAGAAAAGGGGATCCTTGATAAATACAGGAGTCATTTTTACTCTACATCAGACGCAAAGCAATTGGGACAGATATAACTTTGAATGCAAGAACAAAGAACAGTGTAGGAGGGTATGTCAGGAGCTGTACCAGGTGCATTTAAAAATGAGGTGTCGCCCTGACAAAGCGACAGCATAGGACTATTTGTATACTAAATTGCACCAGGTGCATGCCATAGATAGAGCTAAGCAATTCTGCAACTAAGGGATCAGATCTCAAATTAGAATTAGTCTTATTGTCACATGTACTCACATGAGTAAAACAAAAAAAATTACAAGTCATCACTAATGGCACCATCTTAAGTAAAAATGTACCTAATTACGGTTTCTTAAGTACAAATTCTGAGAGGAAAAGAATAGAAAATTTAAGAAATATAAAGTCCGACACAACAGGCCTTCATGCCCTCTCAGTTACAGAAGTACAAAATCAAACGAATAAATTAGAAAAATGTTTTTAAAAGGTTCAGGATAGCAGTCCCTTCAACCCAGACCGTGCTGAGGACATGAAATCGTGCTGGCTTCACCTCAAGGCTCTTGAAGTTGCTGTCCAGGGCTGGAAGCTCATAATGACTTCACTTGAGACTGAAGGACAGAACGTAAGCAAGAAAAAAGAGAAAGAAAGAAACACAAAAGGAGAGAAAAAAAGAAAAAAAAAATGGATGGAGCAGATGAGTTCTGGCTGAGGAGTCCTACTCTGCCACTATCTTGAAGATCTAAACTCTGCAATGCTGCCACATCCAATTGTGAACTGTGGTGAAAAATTAAATAACTAATTGGAGGAGGTAGCCCCACAAATATCCCTCTTTTTTTATTGAGGATGGGGGACAACACATCAGTGCAAAAGGCAACACCGAAGCATTCTACAACAATCTCCAGTCTGAAGTGCTGAGTGGATGATCCAACTCGCCTGTTCCAGTGGTCCCCACTAACACACATGCTAGTTTTCAACCAATTCGATTCACTCAACATGACATCAAGAAATGGTTGGAGGTAGTGGATATTGCCAAGATTATCGACTCTGACAACATTCTGGCAATAGTACTGAACATTGTGTCTCCAGAACTGGTTGCACATCTGGCCAAGCTCTTCCAGTACAGTTACAACACTGGCAGCTACTTGAAAATTGCCCAGGCATGTCCTGCGTGGAAAAAAAGGGACAAATCCAATCTGGTCAACTACCACCCCATCAGTCTACTCTCAATCATCAGTAAAGCGATGGAAGCTGCCATCCACAGTGCTATCAAGCAGCACCTGCTCAGCAATAACCTGCTCAGTGACACCCAGTTTGGGTTCCGCCAGGGCCACTCAGCTCCTGACCTCATTACAGCCTTGGTTCAAACATGGACAAAAGAACTGAGTTCCAGAGGGGAAATGAGTGTGACAGCCCTGAACATCAAGGCCACATTTGACCTAGTGTGCATCAAGGAGCACTAGCAAAGGTGGAATTAATGGAAAACAAAAACAAAACTTGCTTGAATAGCTCAGCAGGTCTGGAAGAATCTGTGGAGAGAAATCAGAGTTAATGTTTCAGGTTGAATGACCTTGTATAGAATTGATGGTAGCTAGAAAATGTCAGATTATATGCAGAATAGAGAGTGGTGGGGAGTAAGGAGTAAACGATAGATAGGGATAGAGCCCAAAAATTGAGAACAGTTGGACAGACGAAGGAGTGGATAAGAATCCGGCTAGGAGAGTGAACAGATATTAGTGGGGATTGTTATTGGCTGACAATGGGTTGTGTGTAATAGTGTGTGATAACAAGGCCTGGTCTGGGGGGATTGGGGTAAGGACATGGGAGACCTCAGGCCCCAAATTTGTTGATCTTGCTTTTGAGTCAAGGCAGCTGCAGGGTCCACAAGTGGAAAGTGATTTTCACTGCAGCAAGCTTGAGACAGAGATATTGGCCAGGGAACAGGGTAGTGTGTTAAAGTGGCAGGCACCTGGAAGCTTAGTTTCCTTATTGTGGACAGGCGTAGGTGTTCTGCAGTGATCACCCAGTCTACAATTAGTGAGATGGCGGGGGTGGGGGTGGGGGTGGGGGGGTGGTATTGTCCAGGTATGGAGTGATACTGGTAGTCAGTCATCTCAGCTCCAGAATCACTACAGGATAATGTCCAAGGCCCAACCATCTTCAGCCTTTTCATCAATGACCTTCCCTCCACCATAAGATCAGAAGGGGAGAAAATTATTGCCGATAATTGGACAATGTTTAGCAACATTCATGAAGAATAGGTGGCTGGCCAGGGTTACAGAGCCAGGCACAGTGGCAGGGCAGAACCAAGTTGGTCCCAGAGTGGGGTGGGGGGAGGAGGGGTAAAGGGTATTGGGATGGAGCAGGCCAGAAGCTGGGAATATTGTGGCAAGTAACTCATCTCCTGACTCCTCAAAGCCTGTCCATCATCTGCAAGGCATAAGTCAGGAGTGTGATGGAATACTCCCCACTTGCCTGGGTGAGTTCAGCCCTAATAATCCTCAAGAAGCTTGTCACCATCCAGGACAAAGCACCCCCCTTGATTGGCACTACACCCACAAACATTCACTCCCTCTGCCATCGACGCTCAGTAGCAGCAGTATGTACTATCTACAAGATGTACTCCAGAAATTCACCAAAGATCTTCAGACAGCACCTTCCAAACCCACGACCACTTCCATCTAGAAGGACAAGGGCAGCAGACATATGGGAACACTACCACCTCCAAGTTTCCCTCCAAGACACTCACCACCCTGACTTGGAAATATATCGCCGTTCCTTCACTGTCGCTGGGTCAAAATTCAGGAATTCCCTCCCCAAGGGCATTGTGGGCCAACCCACAGCAAGAGGACTGCAGCAGTTCAAGAAGGCAACACCCTACCACCTTCTCAAGAGCAACTAGGGATGGGCAAGAAATGCTTGCCAGTCAGCAATGGTCGCATCCCACAAAAATGAATAGAAAAAAAAAAGTCCTGTAGGGTAAAGGTGAGTTCGCTTGCAGCAGATCAAGGGGAGGGATCTCATTTACAGTTGGGATAAAGAGATGTTGGGCCGAGAGCGGGATAGTGGTCAGGGGACTATGCAGCAAGGGTGGGGGAGATCTGACCTGGAGCAGGGAACGATGGGTTGGGCTCAGTTACTCCAGTGGGCTAAGGGTGGGGTGCTGGTGGTGCTTAGATCCCAGTGCTGTCAGGCAAGAGTACAGTAATTGGTCTCGGGAAGGGTAGTTGGGTGGTTGGGGGAGGGGTGGAGTTGAGGGAAGCATGGGTTCAGTTTTACAGTCACTCAGGAGTTGTGCTATGTACTCAGTGGTCTGATCTATCCTGAGTAGCTATTAACTTAACTTCTCTGTAGCCCTGCAAATTCTTCTTTGGGCAGAGAAGGCAGAGAGGGATCTTATGAAGTCTACAAAATTATGAAAGCTATAGGAATAATTTCTTCTGCTTAGTAGAGGGTTCACTTACCAGGGGGCACAGATTTAAGGTGAGAAGCAGGAAAATTAGAGACAATTTAAGGAGAGTTTTGTTTCTTTGAGAGGGTGGTGGGTATTTGGAATCTACAACCTGAAGGAGTGGCAGAGACAGGAACTACCACAACATTTTGAACTATTTAGACTAATTCTTGAAATACTATAGCGTACAAGACTATGGGGCAAGGGCTGGGAATGGGATTAGAATATATAGGAGTTTGATGACAAGTGCAGACAAGATGGGCTGAAGAGCCTCTCTCCACAATGTAGTATTCCATGATTCCACTTTAAAATCTTGAATTGCTACAATGGGCTTTACTGATGATACTCTGCAGGATCCCCACATGTAACTCCCACCTATGCTAAAATGATGAAGGTCTGACCATCGAAAAATCCACACCATTGTTTTCCTAGTAAAAATGCATTAATCGGTGCCATTTCAGCACTCTTGTTTTTATATTTATGGAATAGTCAGATTTTGGAAATCAAAGGGAAATGAAGTTGGATTAAAGAAGAATTTTACTCAACTTTGAAACATGACAAATGATGAATAGGAATAGATTTATTGCTCTCTACAGCCAGACTTTTCCCAATTTACTGATTTCATTATAGCGTATAGTCTTGCAATATGTACCCTTAACTGGCTATGGACAAAGGCAACACCAATTGCAACCTAGGGCTTTGAAAGTGACATGTAGCTTGTGCGCGCATGGAGTGGTGCACTGGATCTCCTGGAGTGATCAATTCAACATCCACCTGTAAATTTGAACAGTAATCATTAAGAATCAATGAGGGAATCAGATTGTGAACACGGACTGCCACAGGCAGTTAGTCATTGATGGTCAAAGAACACAGAATATTCAAAACTGATGTTAACGGCTCTAAAACACACCATTGTGCATTTTATCTTTCATTTTAAGTGCAATGAACAATGACTTATTTCCTGTACTTGTACTTGATAGCTCCAAAAGAGGAAAATGGACCCGAAATGTAGGTAACAGTAGTACATGAACATTTCAACTGAAGACTATAACTTGGCTTCACCCGTTCTTATGCAACATCATAGCAGATTGTTGTGTTATATATTAAAAATCTGCATCCTGTCAACTATTTCCATTATAAGTTCCCTTGTCTGCATTTCTACAATTCTCATTACATTTGATTTTATGATACTCCCTAGTTGGGATGACAGAATTTGGCACGAGTTTACAAAAACAGTCTCCGCTTTCAATCAAGGCACAGATACTTTAAGTGAAAATATTTTAAAAAGGCAGAACGTATGACTTCAAATTGAGTTGAAGCTTTAATCCAATTAAAGATATTTCTTCTCTAACTCTATTTCATCCCCAAATACATCGGACTTCAACTTTCCATACACAATGTCAGAGATCAACTGGTACTTCAAATGGCTTACCTTAAACACTAAGGATTCACAAGCATTTTCAATCATTTCAAAATTTATTAACTCTATCTATTAAACATCTGCATATTTTATCTTCTCCTGAAATCATTTTAATAAAGTGATGCAAGGTTAAAAGTACACCTGTGGTTTTCATAACAATAAGCTCATGCCTCACTCACTCTCAGTCCCATCTTTACAAGTCAGATGGCCTGAAATCATGTCTGTTTTTGAGCTGCAAGCCTCTTTGTGCACTGTTTGGTTCAGCTTTTACTAGTTTTCAAGGCTAACACAGGTTGTTCCTCCACTCAAAGAAATTCACCAGCAAAGTTCAGTGTAAACAGTAATCATGTGGCCGGAGGTACAGGATGACAATCAGCCCCACTGATCAGAACCTCGTGTAAACTGAAATTAGTTTAGAAAAAGAAGATAGTTTTAAAAAAAGAAATTGATTAAAAACCTCAAGTAACTGTAGAAGTCATCACCTTACAAAAGTGCAGTATAAACATATAAGAAAAGCTGAGTAATTCATCTCTGCAAGCAACCCCATCATTTATTGATCCATCCTAGATACTGGACCAAATACCAGACAACTGCATAGATCTCAGATAATAATAAGAACTACAGATGCTGGAGTCAGAGATAACACAGTGTGGAGCTGGAGGAAAGCAGCAGGCCAGGCAGCAAAGGAGGAGGAAAGTTGATGTTTCAGGTCAGGACCCTTCTTGAGAAGTGGGGAGGGGGAGGGGAAGGGAGCTCAGTAATAGAGAGACATGGGATGGGGCTTGGGAAGGTAGGTGGGATGATGATAGGGGATTGCAGGTAGGGAGTGGCGGGGATTGGTCAGTGAGATGGGAGGGACGGATAGATGGGAGAGAAGATGGACACGTTGTGCCAGGTCAAGGAGGCAAAGATGAGAGGGAGGGTTGATCATGGGATGAGGCCAGGGGTGGGATATTTTGAAACCAGTTGGAAGATTCTGAAACTTGTCCATCTTCTCTCCTACCTATCTGTCCCTCCCATATCACTGACCAATCCCCACTACTCCCTACCTGCACTCACCTATCACCATCCCACCTCCCTTCCTCAGCTCCACCCCTCCTTCTCTGTAGTTCTGAGCACCCTTCCCCCTCCCCAATTCTGAAGAAGGGTCCCGACCCAGAGCGGCAGCTCTGATGTTGCAGGGCCTGCTGTGTTCCTCTATCTCAACACTGTCATCTCTGCACAGACTTCAGTAATTCCTCACAAGCATTTATTTTTGTCACATCCTCTGAGAGGGAGTAATTTTAACCTAATCCATACAGTGAGGAAAATAACGTGAGCAATCCTTAACATCCTGCCCAATTTTGCATTGTGTTTTTTAAAACAAATTATAAATTAAAATCAGGTGGGTGCAAAACAGGCAGAAAAGTAAATGCCTTTAGGTCCCCAACAATTGGCTAGAGTACCATTGTTCCCAGTATTCAGGAGATGCTCAGTATATCACATTAACCACTGTTCAGCTGGCAAATTGGAAAACATGATCTAAATTAATGATTGAAACAAATTATTGGCAACGGAAGGTGTGGAAAACAAAAATACGTAGAAATAGAATAAAGAAAATAATCAAGTGAAACACATCACAGAAAATGCTGACTGCATATAGCTCATTGGGAAGAACACAATGGAAATCATACACTTTAATATTAATAAAAAAAACTGGATGTCCCTCCTCAATGCACATACAAATATTGGTTTTCAATTCAGCTTTTCCTTGGCAGGCTAAAACAGCATCATACCCTTACCTCCAAAAGTGAAAAGCATGTAGTGGACTACATGGACTGCAAGGACTTGTGGGAGTAGGGCTCAAGCTTCTTGGTGTCAGGCTGTAAGTTAAAATGTCAAATCTAATCAGAAAACTGGCTGCTCATTATATCATGCTACAGTGAATAGATGGAGAATGTAAAAAGTTCCAGCAATTGACAACGATTGTTAAAAATACATTTCCTCCAGGAATTCAGACATTATGCATTAGATATTTTTCAGGATGTGCTGCTGACAGGTAAGATTAGAATGGTTATTAAAACTGTCTTCACCAAAGGTATTTAAGGATCATGTAAATATTTCCATTGATTTATAAGGCTATAACTAAATTTACTTCTCATGTGCTTGCTTTTCAAACATTTTACGTTTGGTGGCTAAACATTGAAATCTGCTCAAATATTAATAAATCTTGAGATTTATACTGCTCTGTTTGGGAGGTTAAATGTTTTTAAATATCAAAAACTCAAGTAGGTAGGCCATTATCTGATCTCTTTGAAGATACATAAAATTGTGGAGAAATGAATCCCAAAACACATAACATGGAATCCTTTATAGTGGCAGAACATAATATTCTCAATTCCATTCTACAAAGAAGTTCCTTCAAGGAAATAATTTTATTAAGCCACGTACAGCGTGAAGTAAAACGAGCTGCAATACAGATCAGCCATGATTTAACTGAATGGTTTGAGGAGCCAAATGGCCAATTCCTATTTTGATGTTCAGCTGCTTCTGCAACAAGAGTCATTCTCCACCAGCCTCTCCCCATGCAAACCCAACCACCAACCTCACTAATACTTGTAGTCTCCCAACATATGAACGAGATTTTGATCACTGATGAGGTCATCTCTTACCATTTCTTAATTTCACACATCCAGTCCCTCGACCTAGCCCCTCAATCTCTTTTAAAATCTTTGGGTTTGGGTGGGGGGGGGGGGGGGGGGGGCAGATTTCTCCCCAGTTCTTTAACTAGTCCACTGTCAATCACTGGCTTTTCTCCAGGTCATTCGTTCATCACAGCACAATTTAAAAGGTTGATCTGCCAATCACCCAATATTTGTTAGCAAAAGTTTATTCCTCATGAAATCCCTCACTCTCGAGCTTGTTCCCTACAAAATGCTCTGGTTTTTGTCCCATCAAGTCCCGTAGTTTCAAATTTGTGTGCAAGAGTACACAACAGGTCCAGTTATTTATCAAAACAACTGACTCAACTATGTGAAACACAACTGTGTCAGTTGCTTCAGCCTAATTCACCAACTATCACAAGATCATGGAGACAGACACCCCCATAGTTCTTCTCCATCATGAGCTACCTTAACCGGTTTCCATCAAATTCTCCAACACCAAATATAGAGGCGATAAAGATTAAAACCACCTATTCACACTCTTTCACTATGTTCGCTTCACAATCTCTAAGCACTTTGACTTGGCAGCTTCTTCAGATACCCTTTACAATCTTTGAGGTCATATCTTCCAAAAGATTTAACCACTTTCTTTACCCATTCCCTATTCGACACTGACAACTTAATATTCCTGACATTATATTCCCCTTTATTTCTTCAGGTGACATGGACATTGGTGGCCATTCCTAAGTGCTTTGGCTTTGGAGTCACATTGGCCAGACCTAGTAAGGATATCAGATCTCCTTGCCCAAAAAGACATTAGTGAACCCAGATAGATCTTTAAGACAACCACAATAGTTTCAGGATCACCATTGCTAAGACTAGCTTTCGATTCAGATTGTTTTTCATTAATCATCTGAAGAGACACTGGCAAACTGGGCATGTGTTTCCACTAACTCCTAAGAAGAACAGATGATATCATTGAAACCTACAAAATATTTGAAGGGGTAGACGGAGTAAGCTGTTTCCCCTGGCTGGGAAGCCTAGAGCCAGGGAGGCAATTGCAAAACAAAGGGGAAGCCACTTTGAATAAAAATATTTATTTTAATTTTGGTCCTGAGTTGTGGATCTTTGGAACCACAATGGAAATTGCTGGAGAAACTCAGATTTGGCAGCATCTGTGGGGAGAAAACAGAGTTAACATTTCAATTGTTTTTTCTACACTATTTATTTGTGGGATGTGGGTGTTGCTGGCTGGCCAGCATTTCTTGCCCATCCCTAGTTGGCCTTGAGAAGGTGGTGGTGAGCTGCCTTCTTGAACAGCTGCAAACCTCCTGCAGTGGGTTGACCTACAGTGTCATTAGGGATGGGATTCCAGGCTTTTGACCCAATGACAGTGAAGGAACAGTGATATATTTCCAAGTCAGGATGGTGAGTGGCTTGGAGAAGAATTTGAAGGTGGTGATGTTCCCATATATATGATGCCCTTGTTCTTCTAGATGGAGGTGGTCATGGGTTTGGAAGGTGCTGTCTGAGGATCTTTGGTGAATTTCTGCAGTGCATCTTGTAAATAGTACACACAGCTGTTACTGAGCATCAGTGTTGGAGGGTGTGGATGCTTGTGGATGTCGTGCCAATCAAGCAGGCTGCTTTGTCCTGGATAGTGTCAAGCTTCTTGAGTGTTGTTGGGAGATTGGTGACTTTTCATAAGAATTGATAGCACCTCAGAAAAAGTGGTATTTATAAAGAAGACAGAAGCAGTGGGAGTGGAGAAGAAAGAAATGGGGGGAAAGAAAGGTGAATAGATAGGTGGAGACAGAGCACTGAGGGAGAAATATGAAAAAGCTGGGCAGACATGGAATTATCTTCAGAATCTTTGGAATTATTTTCCCCAGAATGCTGTGGAAGCTCAGTCATTGAGTATGTTTAAAGGAGATATTGACAGATTTCTAAAATACCAATGACATAACTTGGAATACTGCGTCCAGTTCTGGTCGCCCTATTATAGGAAAGATGTGGATGCTTTGGAGAGGGTTCAGAGGAGGTTTACCAGGATGCTGCCTGGACTGGAGGGCTTATCTTATGAAGAGAGGTTGACTGAGCTCGGTCTCTTTTCATTGGAGAAAAGGAGGAGGAGAGGGGACCTAATTGAGGTATACAAGATAATGAGAGGCATAGATAGAGTTGATAGCCAGAGACTATTTCTCAGGGCAGAGCAGAAATGGCTAGCACGAGGGGTCATAGTTTTAAGCTGGTTGGAGGAAAGTATAGAGGGGATGTCAGAGACGGGTTCTTTACACAGAGTTGAGAGAGCATGGAATGCGTTGCCAGCAGCAGTTGTGGAAGCAATGTCATTGGGGTCATTTAAGAGACTGCTGGACATGCATATGGTCACAGAAATTTGAGGGTGCATATACGAGGATCAATGGTCGGCACAACATTGTGGGCTGAAGGGCCTGTTCTGTGCTGTGCTGTTCTATGTTCTATAAGGCAAATGACGACACCGTAGGGAAAAGGCATTGAAAAAGATCAACCATGATTGTCCTGAAAAGCGAAGCAGGCTTGAGGGGCTAAATGGACAATTCGGGTTCCTATGTTCCTAAAATTTGCCATGGAGGAGTTTGAGCTTGTGTGCTCAGAGAATTAGCCTTGGCCTCTGGTTCACAAGTCCATTGATATCACCAATGCACCACTATCTCCCCATTAATACTGTTTGTTATAAATAATCCTTTATTCAAGCATCAACTTTGCTTTTTAGAAACTGTCATCACTGGGTTCTCTAAGATAACTGCCCTTCTTCATAAATTCTCCTCAACCAATAACCAATCTGTCATCCTCCCCTTCCTCTCAAAGAAGTTATATGTGTCTCTGCCTTTCTATGGGCTCTCCAAAACCTCTGCTACCTCAGCCAGCTTAGTACATCTCCCTTCAGCCCTCAAACTTGGGACATCTCCTGCCACCCCCTTTCCAGTTCTCAATCAAATTCCGTCACTAAACCCCCATACCTTTGTATTACTCATTTTGCCTTCAGCATCTACCTCTAGTTTCAATCAGATTTACAGTGTTCTCTCTCAGCTCTCCCTATCAGGATTAGTATCAATTCCTTCGCTCCTTTTAATAGCTCCATGTTTCTGTTCTTCCTCCCACTTCCCTCCCCTATCTTGTCCTTCCAGTTTCACAACCGTAAAACACACTCTGCATTTGAAGTGGCAATGTAGATTTAATTGCTGTTTTAGTTTGATAACTATTCCAGAGAACTCTCATTTAAATGTACAAAGTTACAGAGAGTGTCATCAAAATGCCAGTGAAATTCAGAATATTCTAAAATAGAAATGGCACTAAGTTAATTCAATAAATCAGTGGCTGATTTAGAATAATTTTCTCATGCTTTGAGAAAAACCATGTCCAATTAATTTGCAGTACCAACAACGATCTTAATCGCAACTCAAAACCATACAATAATATAAATGCAAATTCAATAGCTTGGCAGATGAAAGGGGAAAAAAGGCATTATCGTGAAAATGGTGTCGATTAAAGGATATTATTTAAAATACTGATCATGACTACAATAAATAAACATTCCTTCAGATGTAAATTGCAGCAAGCACCAAAAATAAAACATTAACATTCATTGCTTAGTGTCAAAGTCACATAGGTAGGAAGAACTTTCTAAGCTTCCCCGTAAAGGAAGTTACTGCCTGCTGAAGCTAGTTCATGTTACAGCCAGGATGCAGCAGGTTCATTAGACATTGACAGTTCTAATTATAAACAGAAGAGCTCTATAACTGTTTTCTGTCTCAGATAGAAGGGAAGCCATTTTTATTTACTAGGGTGGAGGTGGGAATGCGGGGAGAAGAATTTTGATTCTTTCACGTCCTTAGCTGAGCCAAAATTATAACATTTCAGTATATATCCTTCAGTTTGTTTACTTACAATCTAATGGATATTGATTATGGAATAAATGGGAGGCCCTATGAGGAGATATTATGAAAAACAGGGCCTGCATTCTCCGCAGTTTCAAGCAATGAGATAACATCTTACAGAAATACAATAAAAACCAAAAGAATTGTGGATGCTGGAAATCAAAAACAAAGATAGAAATTGCTGCAAAAGCTCAGCACATTTGACAGCATCTGGGAGAGAAATCAGAGTAATTGTAAGTTCTGAAGGAGTGTCACTGGACCCGAAATATTAGCTCTGATTTGTCTCCACAGATGCTGCTAAACCTGCTGAGCTTTTACTGCAATTTCTGATTTTGTTTCGTATTGAGACATACAAGTTTGAGGGGGGGCTGGAACAGGGCAGACGCTGAAAGCATTTCCTTGGAGAGCTTACAACTCAGAATTAGTGTCTCAGGCAAATGGACGGAAATGAGGGGAACCTTCTTCACGCAGTTGTAAATGTTTAGAATTCTCTACTCCAGGGAGCCACTGTGTTATATCATGAATATATTCAAAACTGAGATCGAAAAGAATTTTTGACACAAAGTCTTATATAAAGGATACCTGTTTATGCAATTTAAACTGTGCCAAAAGTAACGTAAAGGGGTGCCTCAGCGTTTAAGTCAAGTCACCATGGGCCTCCGACACTGTAGGACTGCTCTCTAATTAGAGAGCTGGTGGTTTAACCTGATAGGCACCACATCGCAGGGAAGGGGAGAGATTGCGAAGAAGAGTCCTTCATGACGACCTCAGCTGATGCAGGAATTGAACCTATGCTGTTGGCGTCACTCTGCAATGCAAACCTGCCATCTATCAGCATTGGCAAAATGTACGAGAAACTAGTATTGGAAAAGTCATTTTTTTATCTGGAAATTTTATATCTGTCACCACACATTTAAAAATACACAAATTTGTGCAACTCAACCAGTTCAATAAATTATAATCTTTAAGTAATAATTATAATGCTTGAGAATGTTCATTTGAACATCAACCATTCAATACTAAGGGAATACAGATTTCTAAAAAATCTACGTAGGCCAAATAAGATTCTATTTAACAACTGTGTTCCAGATTGATATAACCGTTTCAAGTTATTAATAATCACTTGTTAGTACAGAACTTGAATATTGCCACTAAGAGATAGATATTGTCAAAGGCTATTAATTTTTCACTCATCAGACAAATGAAAGAATTTCTCCATGGTAAATCTTCAGAATTAACATGCCAACCAATCAGTCCCCATTTGTGCTCCTGAGATGCTGCTTGGCCTGCTGTGTTCATCCAGCCTCACATTTTATTATCTTGGAATCTCCAGCATCTGCAGTTCCCATTATCTCAGTCCCCATTTTCTGTTGTGATGGTTTGAAGTTTGGCATTCTTGCACTTATTCTAACATATGCAAGACAAAAAGGTTTCAACAACATCTCTCTCTTTAGGGAAAATGTATTAATGGAATGAACAAAAATGTATAAATGAGCCATAATGCTTTCCAAATTCCATATAATATCAGATTACTTTCAAATTATTCTGCAACCCAGTTAGCTGCATGTGTCATGATGTATTCTTGCAAAGCTTGCTTTACACTGAACAAGCAATTAAAAAGTTAAACATAAACATAATCAGTGTGAATAAATACCAAAGACCTTAGGACTGCGGTATTCTATAACTTAAAAATACCTAAAATACTTAAATTTAATAACTTTTTGCCTGCAGTTATTTTAATTACCTGTTCGGACATGTTATGGCACATTTCCAGTTTGGGTGGGACTTGAAGCCGAGACGTCCTAGAACTTTTTGCCAATGTTATTGTACTTTTTTTAAATTTGCAATCTTGTCACAAATGATGGGGTCTCATCAGATTCTGAAATTAGAGGATTTTATGCTGGCCAAAAGGGTACATTCAATGCGGGAAATGGGATCATCTCATCCATCCACCCATCTCAACCTATTTTCTTCAAAAAGTGGCTCTCATTCTTATCAGCTTAATTAATAACTTAATGATTAGCGCTGAATCAGAGGCCTAATATAAATACCAAGCATCCTACTGATTGAAAAATGCTTCCTGCACATACGAAAATTATTTTCAAATGGAAAGTTGTTATCAGTACATTAATTTGATTGCTCTGATGACAGTGTTTTAGTCATCTGGCTTGTTGCACCATAGAGAGTAAGAAGAGGTTCCTCCCCGACATACTGAGTTCTCAGTTCTGAGCTATATAGGGCACTGCTCCCCCAAGGATTAAAGATAAAATCAATCTGAGGGCATATCAACCCATAGTACACTTTGCTTATCCTACTGTAAAACTGGCAGCTGCAATGACCTGGAAGGCAGTTATCTACATTTTATTTCTGCAATGTATGGCCCAGGGCTGAAGGGAAAATGGGGGCAAGAGGATCTTAAATAATTCCAGAGCAAAATTTAAAAAAGACAATTTGTTTTGTTCACAATGTAGTAACCATTTGATTTTGCAACTTGATTAATCCCTTAGTTAATCACAGATTTATACCAATGTCAGTAAATATCAGATTATAACATCTAGTTACAAGTATTTGTAATACATGTATATTAATGTTATTCTATTTAATATTCTCCTTTATCTTAATTTCTCCTTTTAGCTAGGCATCATTCATGGTCTACTACTTCTGAGCGATTTGAGACAGTGTTTGATTGACATTGCATTTTATATGAGCAAATAACTGCAGGATCTATAGTGGCACTTCATTTGATTGTGGCATGAAGATACATTAATTTACCATATGCTGGTAAGGTTTACTTTCAACCCCCAACAAGGTCTCTTTTCCTGTTAATGCTGATGTGTTGATCATGCGACTGCCTGTCATACAAGTCTGCAGAGCCTTGGCGTAAAACAGACACAGTAATTATTCAAAGCTGCAGTATGTACATGCTAGATGTGTCTCCTGAAACCTCAGAGTTAAAAAAAAGGAAATGGCAGCACGCAGACTCAGAAATATCAACCACAGAATTATTCCAAATCATTTATTGAACAGAGAAATACTTACTCCAAGGTCAAGCCTGGAATGCGGAGCCTTTCCCGTTGGGCTTTCATGGCTGCCGTTTGTTACCACACTCTATTGTAACCATGACAAAATCACTGCCAGCATCCTGGCACTGACAGAGAGCCAAGATGAACCTCTCTAAAAGGAATGGACTAAATCCCTCTTGGGGAGGGGGGACTAGTTTTGGGTTCTTCCACACAAGCAAAAGCCACAGAAAGGAAAAGTCAGCCGATCACATCACATTAAATACAAATCGAAAGAGTTTAAGCCAAATAAAAATATAATTAGAAAATCACTGGTGTGCTACAGTGACATCATTGGCTTCAACTTCAGTTTATTAATAATAGATGTGTCACTAATACCAGTCTATCCCTACATAAACACATACGCACTTAAACGAACCACATTAAAAACCCTCGTCATTATAATGCAGTTTCAAAATACCAAAGGAGAGCACTTGCTACAGCATTTTAAAATATGCTCACTTCTTTTATTCAATAAAACTGTTCAGTATTCAGGATAAAGTACAGCTTTTTTTAAAAAAAAGACTTTATGGTCTTACAAGTTTTTGTAAACTAAATTTAACATACAAACTGGAGCTTTGCTGAGGATTGTAAGCTGCTGAAGCAGTCACGGACAAATCAAACATAATTATTTATTAAACAAGCCATTAAAACCAGTTCAGCTTTTGCCACTCTTGGGTAAATATGCCAAACATTGAGCACATCAAAGTTGCCTTGGCTACTGAAATACTATTAGAAATTCACTGTCCCACATACAGTGCTTAAGATATCCTTTTAAACTGTAGTCAATAGTTAGCCAAGCTGTTTTGGTATTACTGTAGAATCGACATTTAACCAGTGATGCTGGAAATTACTCAGGAATCTGCTGTCTATAAAATATAGAACAAAACCGATATGGTCAACTACTATCCCATTATTCAACACACGTTCAAAGTGATGGAAGCAATCACTGCGAATGCTAGCAAGCAAATAACACCTCGTCACCACATATTGTAGTCTTGGACCCATTGGCACAAGAAATCAATTCCAGACATCAAGTTCATGAGCTTGGTATTAATTCAGCGTTTCACCTGTTACTGGAAACAAGCAATCGCAGTCATCTGAATCACAGCAGGTGTTCCCTGGGGCCATGTTCTAGGTGTAGCTACATTATCAGAAACTTCTCGCCATCATAAAGTCATAGATGGACGGCACACTAATAAGCAATTTCTTGTTTTAAAGAAAAGAAAGAATGTATCCTGGTGGCTAGCTTTCTGCCTGTTTGTCCAATGTAGTGCTTGTCACAGTTCTTGCAAGGTATTTTGTAAATACACCAGAATACACAAACATCAACTAGCCACAAAACGACATGACCCACTATCACTAGTATCCTTACATACAGATGAGGAAGGATACCACTTTGATTGGGACAACACTTCCATTCCTAGGACAAGCCAAACAGAGACACGCACGAGAATTCCTGGAAGCATGGCATTCCAACCGGAACTCCATCAAACACTTTGATTCGGAGCCCATCTACTACCCTCTGAGAAAAAGAACAGGAAATGACATCAACACAGGAAATGACATCACTGACCCAAAGAAACCTAAAAACACAAATAGAAAGTGGGACATAACACCAGTGCTTCGCCGGAGGATCAATGATGTTACCTTGAATGGTGACGAAACGTCTGAAAACGAACCTTCCAGCTCAGCGAGCAAACTTACATTTAAGAAACCCTGATAATAAAATGTGAGGCTGGATGAACACAGCAGGCCAAGCAGCATCTCAGGAGCACAAAAGCTGACGTTTCGGGCCTAGACCCTTCATCAGAGAGGGGGGTGGGGGGAGGGAACTGGAATAAATAGGGAGAGAGGGGGAGGCGGACCGAAGATGGAGAGCAAAGAAGATAGGTGGAGAGGGTGTAGGTGGGGAGGTAGGGAGGGGATAGGTCAGTCCAGGGAAGACGGACAGGTCAAGGAGGTGGGATGAGGTTAGTAGGTAGCTGGGGGTGCGGCTGGGGGTGGGAGGAAGGGATGGGTGAGAGGAAGAACCGGTTAGGGAGGCAGAGACAGGTTGGACTGGTTTTGGGATGCAGTGGGTGGGGGGGAAGAGCTGGGCTGGTTGTGTGGTGCAGTGGGGGGAGGGGATGAACTGGGCTGGTTTAGGGATGCAGTGGGGGAAGGGGAGATTTTGAAACTGGTGAAGTCCACATTGATACCATATGGCTGCAGGGTTCCCAGGCGGAATATGAGTTGCTGTTCCTGCAACCTTCGGGTGGCATCATTGTGGCAGTGCAGGAGGCCCATGATGGACATGTCATCAAGAGAATGGGAGGGGGAGTGGAAATGGTTTGCGACTGGGAGGTGCAGTTGTTTGTTGCGAACTGAGCGGAGGTGTTCTGCAAAGCGGTCCCCAAGCCTCCGCTTGGTTTCCCCAATGTAGAGAAAGCCGCACCGGGTACAGTGGATGCAGTATACCACATTGGCAGATGTGCAGGTGAACCTCTGCTTAATGTGGAATGTCATCTTGGGGCCTGGGATGGGGGTGAGGGAGGAGGTGTGGGGACAAGTGTAGCATTTCCTGCGGTTGCAGGGGAAGGTGCCGGGTGTGGTGGGGTTGGAGGGCAGTGTGGAGCGAACAAGGGAGTCACGGAGAGAGTGGTCTCTCCGGAAAGCAGACAGGGGTGGGGATGGAAAAATGTCTTGGGTGGTGGGGTCGGATTGTAAATGGCGGAAGTGTCGGAGGATAATGCGTTGTATCCGGAGGTTGGTAGGGTGGTGTGTGAGAACGAGGGGGATCCTCTTGGGGCGGTTGTGGCGGGGGCGGGGTGTGAGGGATGTGTCGCGGGAAATGCGGGAGACGCGGTCAAGGGCGTTCTCAATCACCGTGGGGGGGAAGTTGCGGTCCTTAAAGAACTTGGACATCTGGGATGTGCGGGAGTGGAATGTCTTATCGTGGGAGCAGATGCGGCGGAGGCGGAGGAATTGGGAATAGGGGATGGAGTTTTTGCAGGAGGGTGGGTGGGAGGAGGTGTATTCTAGGTAGCTGTGGGAGTCGGTGGGCTTGAAATGGACATCAGTTACAAGCTGGTTGCCTGAGATGGAGACTGAGAGGTGCGACTGGGAGGTGCAGTTGTTTGTTGCGAACTGAGCGGAGGTGTTCTCCTGCACTGCCACAATGATGCCACCCGAAGGTTGCAGACTCCTGCACTGCCACAATGATGCCACCCGAAGGTTGCAGGAACAGCAACTCATATTCCGCCTGGGAACCCTGCAGCCATATGGTATCAATGTGGACTTCACCAGTTTCAAAATCTCCCCTTCCCCCACTGCATCCCTAAACCAGCCCAGTTCATCCCCTCCCCCCACTGCACCACACAACCAGCCCAGCTCTTCCCCCCCACCCACTGCATCCCAAAACCAGTCCAACCTGTCTCTGCCTCCCTAACCGGTTCTTCCTCTCACCCATCCCTTCCTCCCACCCCCAGCCGCACCCCCAGCTACCTACTAACCTCATCCCACCTCCTTGACCTGTCCGTCTTCCCTGGACTGACCTATCCCCTCCCTACCTCCCCACCTACACCCTCTCCACCTATCTTCTTTGCTCTCCATCTTCGGTCCGCCTCCCCCTCTCTCCCTATTTATTCCAGTTCCCTCCCCCCATCCCCCTCTCTGATGAAGGGTCTAGGCCCGAAACGTCAGCTTTTGTGCTCCTGAGATGCTGCTTGGCCTGCTGTGTTCATCCAGCCTCACATTTTATTATCTTGGAATCTCCAGCATCTGCAGTTCCCATTATCTCTGATACCATTTAAGAAACCCTCTTGGATGCACTTAAATTCTTCCCCATCTAAGTCTCTTTCTCTATGGGAGTCCCAGTTAGTATTGCGGAAGTTAGAGTAACCTACTATGACAACACTGTTTTGATTGCATCTTTCCATAATCTGCCGATATATTTGCTCCTCAAAGTCTTGGTGACTGCTGGGGACCTGCAATATAATCCTGTCAGAGTGATTGCATCCATCTTATTTTTGAGATTTACCCATTTTGTCTAAGTGGCTAAATGCTGCAGTATGTCCTCTCTTAGTATAGAAATGACATTGTCCCCGATTACTAATGCAACTCTTCCACCTCTTACCTTCCTCTCTATCTTGTCTAAAACAATGAAACCCTGAATATAGAGCAGCTAGTCCTGCCCCCCTCTCAACCAAGTCTCTAATGGTCACAACATCTTAGTCCCATCTACTGATCCAGGCTCTGACCTCATCTGCCATACCTATAATACTGCACTGCATTGAAATAAACACTTCAACCCATTAATACTATCGTTTTCCTTTACTTGTCTCTGTCTGTCCTTTCTTTCTGATTTACTGGTCCTAACGGAGACCTTCCCCTCAATCCCTCCACTTGCTGACCTGTTGCTCTGACTCTCAGCCCCCTGCCACTCAAGTTTAAACCCACCCAAGTAGCACTATCAAATCTCCCCACGAGGAAATTTGTTCCCCTCCAGTTTAGGTGCAACCCTTCCCTCTTGTACACGTTACCACTGGCCCAGAAGAGATCCCAAAGATCCAAGAACCTGAAACCCTGTCCCCTGCACCAGCCCTTAGCCACACACATTCATCTGACCTATCTGTCTATTCCTTAGCTCATTAGCACATGGCACTGGTAGTAACCCAGAGACTACCATCTTCGAGGTACTACTTTTCAGCCTGTTTCCTAAATCTCTGTACTCACTCCACAAGACCTCATCCCTCTTTCTACCTATGTTGTTGGTACCAATGTGCACAACCTCCTTTGGCTATTCACTCTCCCCCTTAAGAATTTCATGAAACCACGCAGAGACCTTGATCCAAGCACCAGGGATGCAACGCACAATTCTGGAGTCATGAACGCAGCCACAGAAATGCCTGTCTGTGCCTCCAACCAGCAAATCTCTAACCACTATCACTTGCTTGGGTCTTGCCCGACTCTGCTCTACAGCAGAGCCAGTTGTGGTGCCACAGGCCTGGCTGCTGCTGCTAGAATCCCTCGAGGCTTTCCCCCTTCAAAATTCTCCAGAATGGTATATCTGTTAGAGAGGAGTATAGCCACAGGAGACTCCCGCATTACCTGCCTGCCTCTCCCGGTGGTCACCCATCCACCTGACTGACCCTTTGGTATGACCACCTCCCTGTACCTAGTGTCTATTACTCTCTCTGTCCCCCTTGTGGCCAAGATTGTGTCCAGTCAAGCAACATCTCGATTTTGAAGTTCTCTTCATTTTCAAATCTCTCAATGGTCTCATCCCTCCTAATTCTGTTATCCTTCTGTCCTACAATGCCCCAACTTATCTACATTCAACTTTTATTTTCTATTCATTTGTGGGATGTGAGCATCACTGGCTGCCAACATTTCTTGCCCATCCTTATTTGCCCTTGAGAGGGTGGTGGTGAGCTGCCTTCTTGAACCACTGCAGTCCTCCTGCTGTGGGGTGACCCACAATGCCCTTAGGGAGGGAATTCCAGGATTTTGACCCAGTAACAGTGAAGGAACTGCAATATATTTTCAAGTCAGGATGGTGAGTGGCTTGGAGGGGAACTTGGAGGTGGTAGTGTTCCTGTACGTCTGATGCCCTTGTCCTTCCAGGTGGAAATGGTTATTGGTTTGGAAGCTGTCGTCTGAGGATCTTTGGTGAATTTCTGCAGTGCATCTTGTAGATAGTACACACTGCTGCTACTGAGTATCAGTGGTGGAGGGAGTGGATGCTTGTGGATACAGTGCCAATCAACTGGGCTGCTTTTTCCTGGATGGTGTCAACATCGTGAGTGTTGTTGGGGCTGCACTCATCCAGGCAAGCGGGGAGTATTCCATCACACTCCTGACTTGTGCCTTGTAGACGATGGACAGGCTATGGGGAGTCAGGATGTGAGATACTCGCCACAGTATTCCTAGCTTCTGACCTGCTCTTGCAGCCACTGTGATTATGTGGTGAGTCCAGATAAATTTCTGGACAATGATAACACCCAGGATGTTGATATAGTGGCAGACTCAATGATGGTAACTCCATTGAATGTCAAGGGGTGGTTGTTAGGCTGTCTCTTATTGGGGATTGTCATAGCCTGACATTTGTATGGCGCAGATGTCACCTGCCACTTATCAGCCCAAGCCTGGATATTGTCCAGATCTTGTTGCATTTCAACATGGACTGCTTCAGTATCTGAGGAGTCATGAATAGTGCTGAATATTGTGCAATCATTAGTGAACATCCTCACTCGTGACCTTTTGATGGGGAGGGGGGGGTAGCAGGGTGCAGGGAGTCATTGATGGAGCAACTGAAGATGGTTTGGCCTAATTAGATACAAATTAGATGTTCATGTAATTCCCCTGTTTTAAACGATTTATCATTTGTAGCAATGTCTTCAGCTGCCTGAGACCTAAACGCTGGAATTTCCTCCTTAAATTTCTTTTCCTCCTTCCTGCTTTCAGCCAACATTCTAACACTGCCGTACATTTCTGGGCATCAAATTCTGTCACAATACACCTTGGGACAGTTCATTACAATAAAATGTGCCACACAAATACAAGTTTCTCTTCTGTCTGGAGGACTAGATGTTTCCACCAGGAGGCGAAACTAGGGCAGAAGGGCACTGATTCAATATGAAGGGATGACCCTTCAGAACTGAGAAGAGGAGAAATTTCTTCAGCCAGAATGTGATTAATCTGTGAAAATCACTGCCACAAAACAAGGCCAAGTCATTGAGTGTATTTAAGACAGGGGTAGACAGAGTTTTAACAAGTAAGGGGATCAAGCATTACGGAGACGAGACAGGAGAATGGGATTGAGAAATATATCAGCTATGATCGAGTAGTGCAGCAGACTCAGTGGGCCAAATGGACAAATTCTGCTCCTTTATTTTACAGTCTAATGTTTGGAAAATAAGTTTCCATCTACTTTTAAAGATAAAGGACCCCCATTACATCGTTGAGAATTTAAGGATTTTAGACAGCTCTGACTGAAACTACCTAAAATAATAGGCAGCTGATCAAAAAAAACAGCAAATCCTTACAAACACTCACGGGAAGTCACTGCAAAATAGCATTCTGATAAACTGCTCTGGGAAATGAGGGAAAATGTAACTGTGAACCTTTAAGAGAAATGGGAATACCATGTCAATTATGCTGCAAAATGCATTGTCAAGGTGGTAACAGTAGTGGGGTTGGGGGCAGGGAAGAAACCAAGAGCCCCACAGCATCAATGCAGGAACAAAGCACATCACAACAAATGAAGTATTAGAAACATTACAACAGGAGGCAATTGAATGTGGAAAACACCGTGATAAATCATTTTGCAGCTGGAAATTAGCACAGCTCATGCTAGAGACACAGCATAATAAATGTGGTGTGGTGAATCCGAAAATATGGAGTAATGGGGCTAATTGAATGCCTTTTTCAGGGTGAACACAGACCTTTCAATCCAGCAAGAAAATCATCTTAATGCACATTAGAATGCTGGATTTGTTTGCGTGGTGGGAGGGGAAAGATTCTAAAAGAAAAGTAAGCATACAAATTAGAGAAACTCTTATGTTTATCTTTTCGGCTGTAATACCAAAGACAAAAGCCACATTGCAATTACGTAAGAGTATCTGTAACTCGCCAAACATTTATATTTAAAAGGAAAATGAAAGGCTGCTAAATTAATTCAAATAATTAGACAATAAATGAAAAAACAAATTGCACATGGATTATATGAACCAACTCACTACCCTGAATGTTCCCTCTCACAAAAACTACAGTTTGTACAGCCAAAATGCTAAGTCCCTGACTTGATGCCTCTGAGTTACTTGCTTTCAGCAGGGATCACACTTAGAGTGCAACAAGTAGTTTCAGAATCACACGGTTAAGAGTAATCAGCAACAGTTCACACTCTGACAAGTTAATGCTAGAAACAGACTTAAGACTTGTGATGATGCCTATTGTGAATACAAGAGTCTGCCCACACTCAGTGTTCAGGCTCCTTCATTAGGAATAGCCAGTCAAATCAGGTACAAAAGGATACATGCATAAATGTCCAGAAGACCATATGTTCAGAACAACAGCGGAATTCAACAAAGAATACTAGTGAAAGACACAAGGATCTTGCAGATTGAGAATGAAATGAACACAGACATCAATTTATATAGCTTGAGGTGAGGTTGCTAATTGGTCGGGCCACCGCTGGCTCATACGAATTGATGTCCATTTCTTGCATACCAATCAATTACTCAAATGAGAAGCAAAGACATGACTCGATCTTCTCTGTCTCCACCTCCTCCCCCAAAAAAGTTAAAACTGAACAAATTATGAAGATT
Source organism: Stegostoma tigrinum (assembly GCF_030684315.1). Lineage (NCBI taxonomy): Eukaryota > Metazoa > Chordata > Chondrichthyes > Orectolobiformes > Stegostomatidae > Stegostoma > Stegostoma tigrinum. The sequence continues at coordinate 110,819,545 of NC_081356.1, forward strand.
ACTTGCTGCTGCCTAACCTCTGTGATCAGCATTATGTAAGGTTAATCAACTACTGCCTAACAATTTAACATATAGACATCATATCCTCAAGAAGAAAATACAGAAACTACTGGAGGAACTCAGCTGGTCTGGGAGCATCAATGTAGTGAAACTGAGTTAATAGCTGTAAGAGATAATGGGAACTGCAGATGCTGGAGAATCTGAGATAACAAATGTGGAGCTGGTTGAACACAGCAGGCCAAGCTCCTAAAATTGGCCTGCCGTGTTCATCCAGCTCCACACTTAGTTATCTCTAACAGCTGTAAGAAACTGCCACACGTACAAATCTTAAAATCAGACCTATATAAAGAATATACTTATATCTAAATTCTATTTTATATTTTCTACACTTGCCTTTCTAATTGCCAGTTTGGAAATAGAACGCATCCCACTAAAAAACATGACAAACAAAATACTCTAAATACTCAAAATCTGAAAATAAGCCAGAAAATGTTGGTAACACAGATCACTAATATAGTTGGCATGGACAAGTTGGACCAAAGGGTCAGTTTCCATACTGTACAGCTCCATTACTGTATAGCAGCATCCGTGCAGGGGGATAACAGAATTGACATTTCAGGTCAATAATCTTTCCTCAATCTAGGAGAAGTTAGTGATATAGTTTGCAGTAAGCAACGCAAAGGGGAAGAATGGAGATGAAGATCAAAAGAGGGTTCTGCAATAGAAAGTGCATCAGGAGAGATTTAACTCACAAAATATTTGATGGTATAAGGTAAAAGGAAGTGGTAATGGCAGCACCAAAGAAAGAAAGAATGTGTTGTGAGAAAGTATAAGTGACAGATCATGAATAACCATGGTCTGAAAGCAACAAAAAGGAAGATAGAACCTAAAGTGGAAGAGAAGACAAAATGCTCACAAAATGGAAGAAGTTACAATGTAACATTGTTAAACTCAAAATTTAATCCAGAATCCTATAAAGTGCCCAGTCAGTGAAAGCAGACAGGTACGTACAGCAAGCAATTAAGAATGCAAATGGTAAATTGGCCTTCATGGGGGCATAGCTTTAAATTGAGGGGTGAAAGATCTAGAACAGATGTCAGAGGTGGTTTCTTTACTCAGAGTAGTAAGGGAATGGAACACTTTGCCTGTAACGGTAGTAGATTCGCCAACTTTAGGTACATTTAAGTAGTCATTGGACAAGCATATGGACGTACATGGAATAGTGTAGGTTAGATGGGCTTCAGATCAGTATGACAGGTCGGCACAACATCGACGGCCGAAGGGCCTGTACTGTGCTGTAATGTTCTATGTTCATTGCAAGAGGATTTTAGTTCTGAAGGAGGGATGTTTTATTGCAATTATACTGGGTCTTGGTGAGACTACACTTGTAGTTCTACATGGGGGTCTGGCCTCCCTACCTAGGGAAGGACATACTTGCCACAGATGTGTGCAGTGGTGATTCATTAGGCTGATATTGGAGCAGGACTGGACCTATGACGATGAACTGGTTTGACTGAGCCTATATTCACTAGATGAGAGGAGTTCTGATTATAAGGTATAACATTGTCTCAGGGCTGGACAGACTGGATGCAAAGAGGATGTTTTCCTTGATCAGGAATCCCAGGACACAATTACGGGTATGGGGAAGAACATTTAGGACTGAAATGAGGAGACATTCCTTCACCCCAACAGTAGTGAACTTGTGCAATTCTCTTTGAAGAAGATCGCTGTGGACACTAAGTCTCTGAATATATTCAAGATAGGGATAGATTTTTATTGGATTTCAAAGGCATCAAGGGGGTATGGGGAGAAAGCGGGAATATGGCATTGAGACAGAGAATCAGGCTGAAAGGGCCAAATAGCCTACTCTTACTCCTCATTTTTATGCTGTGATCTTCATCTCTATGTCTAATGTGGGATGGAGGGTTGTCGATGAAGCAAGACAGTTGGGCCAAGGGCACCAACCTGAGGAATTCCTGCAGTAATACTGAGGTTGAGATGATTGGCCTTCATCAAATAAGCTAGGTGCATCTTCAAAGAAAAGATTTTCACACCCACCATCAACTCCCCACGCCCCACTCCCCAAGATTCCCAATGATTTTGTCCATGTTTTGACAACAACTTTGATAAGGTTTTGAGTTGAATGGCACTGGCAAAACCCAAGCTGAGCATCAGTCAGCAGGTTTTTATTTTCTAATTGCCATTTAATAACACTGTCATCAAAACCTTTCATCGCTCTGCTTATGACTGGGAGTAGACTAATGATTGGATTGGATTGGATGTTCTCTTTCTGGACAGGATATTTTCGACATTGTTGGGTAGATACTAATACTGTAGATGTATTAGAGCAATTTGGGTAAGGGGCACGATACTTCGACAGCAAAGGCGTCAGGTCTACAGTCATTCTCGGGCAGACTATTGGTTTGACCTCAGTTGGAGCAGTGCCCTCAGTTCTGAATGCTACACTTAGCAAAAGCTGTGAAGGTGAGGTTGTAGGATGAAGGGTCTCGGCCCGAAACGTCAGCTTTTGTGCTCCTGAGATGCTGCTTGGCCTGCTGTGTTCATCCAGCTTCACACTTTGTTATCTAAGGTGAGGTTGTAGACTTGCTTGCCGAGCCGTGTGTAGGATTGCAGATGTTTCATCACCCTGCTAGCTATCATAGTCAGTGCACCTCCGGTGAAGCATTGGCATTCTGTCCCACTTGTTATTTACATACCTTGGTTTGCTGGGGTGGGTGGTATTACTTCGGATTCTGTTTTCCGGTGGTTTGAATATCGGGTCCAGTTCAGTGTGTTTGTTAAGAAAGTTCCGGTTAGAATGCCAGGCCTCCAGGGATTCCCTGGCATGTCTCTCTTTGGCTTGTGCTTTTACGGATTTGTTGTCCCAGTCGAATTGGTGTATTTCTTTGTGCGTATGTGTTGAGACCAGTGAGAATTGGTCGTGTCTCTTGGTGGCTAATTGGTAACCTTCTATCCTTATTGTTGATTTTCTTCCTGTTTGGCCTATCTAACGTTTCTCACAGTCCTTGTATGGTATTTTGTACATTACATTAGTTTTATTGGTTATGGGTATGGGATCCTTTACGGTTGTCAATTACTGTCACAGAGTGGTTGTTGTTTTGTAGACTACCCTGATACTTCGGGGTCTGAATAGTCTTGGGGTCTGAATAGTCTTGTGGTCATCTCTGATGTATGGTACGGTGGCTAGTGTGTCTGGCCGTGTTGTATCTTCTCGTTGTGGTCTGTCGTGGAGATAATGGCAGGTTGTGCTTTTTGGGTATCCATTCCTTTGAAAAACTCCGGCGTGGGTTTGGAGGGGGTGGGGGCAGTATCCTGAGAGAGTGAGTAGGCAATACAGAGGGCAGGCTAGTTGGTAGTGTCAGAGGTTGGTGAGGGTGAAAGTGAGTGAAGCAAGATGTTGCAGGCAATAGTAAGAGTGGTGGAGCATGACCCTTAGTGACAGGTGGAAACAGGAGCAGACAGTAAGAAAGATGATTGTAGCAAGTTACCTGGTCGGGGGCAGAAGGTCAGTGACTTTCTTCCATTGGTGGGTGTTCCTCCAAATGGCCGAGACTGCTTCAATCTGGGTGACAGCCTCAGGTAAGGCTGGCATGGTCTAGTGTTGTGGCCTTCACAGCTGGTCCTAAGGAAAAAAAGGACATCCCGCATTTGCTTGACCACAACCAGCAGAACCCTCCAGGACCCGGCCCTTGAAGCAGGTTGCCATTTTCTACCTGTCTGCCACGTCTAGGGTAAATGCCAGGCACCATGCACAGCAGCTCCAGGTTAACAGGGCTTGTCCAGGTGCTTTTAAAGATAGCACAGCAACAAAGGGTGCTAGACTTTCAGCAGATGCTGACTGAGTGATGAATAGTTTGGGAAGAGCGTGGTAAGATGGGGCACAAACCAGACATGAGGGACACTGTGGGGCAGGCTCAGTAACTAATGAAACAAATTGGGAGAGATATGGTGAGAGGACACAGAGTCTTGGAGCAACAAACCCTCCAGAAAACTTTATGAAACTTGGATTAGGTCAAAAAGTAAAAAAAAAATCAATCCAGTACAGTTTGGTTATAATCGTTACTTGTCAGAAACTGTTGAAGAAATGACACTTCTGAAGAGTCACAGGTGAAGCCACTGAAAAATTGCTGTGGTTATATTATGATAAAAATGTGTAGCATCATAAATTCCCAAGCCTGACTTTCTTTGCTTTCTGTCTAAGTTTGGTTAAAGAATTCTGAGAGTATAACATGTTCTGGAGATGGATAATTGTGAGCAGTCAAGTGTTCCTGGAAGTCCCAAAGGCTGAAAAACACAAGGTCAGATGAACTGTAAAACAGAATGTGTTATTCACAGCCTGGACAATTAGTGGTTCGCTTCACAAGAAGGAACTCTGAGATAGAAAGGAATTTTTTATTAAAATATCAAAATATTTATCCCTGAGCCCTTAAGAAACACATTTTAACCAACGCACCAATAGCTCAAGAGCTTAGTTCTGTAAACTGGAAGCATGCACAAGTTGTAGAGATGCGTTATTTATACGCTGCACAATACTCAGTTACAGCTACGTGGAGGGAGTACATGGTTACTGTCACCTTTTTCAAGTCACTGCCTTACTCAGTTATAACAACTGAAGGCTATTACAATACCATTAAATAGATGAGATCCATTAGAAAATCCATTGCAAAATAGGTTGCGTCAATCAATTTCATTATAAATTTTAAAGTAATTTTAGCTATCAACACATTATCAAGTCAGACCAGCACAGTAATCTACACATTTGAATTGACAGAATCCTATCTTATTGAATATAGTTAATAACTGCCAGTTGTATAAATATTAAAATGCATTATTGCGATCGTTCATGGGCAATATTTAAGAAAGGTGACAGGTATCGTGTCCTCTGGCTGGGACAACTGGGCAGACTCTGGCAAAGTCCTATTGCGTACCAGTCAGCAACAAGACCTTCTCCAGAGTTAAGTGTCCTGGGGCAAAGGCACATCTGTTGAGAACTGCCAAGCAATCTGCAACTGGCAGCTCTTTATTGCTCAGCAGCTCCACCAAGCACATTGAGGCAGCCTGGTCTGGCAGCATCAGCATCAGCAGAAACACAGCTAATGCTTCGAGTTCAGTGACCCTTTGTCAGAACCGAAAACAGCTTGGAAAGGGTGGTATTTATGCTGTCGACAGAGAGGTGATGTGGGGAAGGAGTGAATAGAATGCATGGAATACAATGGCAGAGAGACAGAAAGAACTAAAACACAGGGATTCCTGATGATAAGCCAAGAGGGAGATAATGCTGAGGAGGGTACGAATGATAAAGGTAAATGGGTTGGCTGTGATGGGAACAACCCATACATGGGTGTGGGGGAGGGCAATGAACATATAGGACAGCGTTCATGTTCTAAAATTGTTAAACTCAATGTTGAAGCCTGCAGGCTGTAAGCTACATGGTGGAAGATGAGATGTTGTGGAGCTTGTGGAATACTGCAGCAGGCGTGAGACAGAAATTTTGACATGGGAACACCGTGGTGTGTTGAAGTGACAGGCAACTAGAAGCTAAGAGTTATTTTTACAGACAGAACATAGGTGTTTAGCAAAGCAGTCACCCAACCTGCATTTCGTCTCCCCACTGTAGAGAAAGCAACATTGGAAACTGAATACAGCCGACTAGATTGAATCAAGTGCAGGTAAATCATTGCTTCACTTGGAAGATGGCCTTGGATAGTGAGTAGGGAGCAAGTAAACAGGCAGTACTGAACCTTCTGTGATGGCATGGGAAGTGCCATGGGGTGTGAGGTGGTGTTGGGAATAGAGGAAGAGTGGACCAGGGTGTCCCAGAGGGAACAGTCCATGGGGAATGCTGACATGGGAGGGGAGGGAATTATGTATCTGGTGGTGGCATCCTCCTGGAGGTGGTGGAAATGGTGGCTCATGATTCTTTTGGGTGGGGGTGGAAAATGAGGACAAGGGGATTTCTACCATTATTGTGGGAGCGACAGGAAGGGGTGAGGGCACAGTGCGGGAGATGGGTCATACACAGCTAAGGGTCTTGTCAAACATGGTGGCAGGGAATCCTCATTTGGAAGAAAAAAAAGTGGATATTTCTGAGGGACCTGTCCGGTCACTCTTAATGACTTATGCATGCATGCAACAGGTCTCTGATTCTGTACACTATTTAGAACAGTGCCCTTTATTCTACATTACCTCTTCATGTTCATTGGACTGAAACAATTCTCTGCACTGAATTTCATCTGACACCTAGCCACCATTCCAAAAACTTGTCAATGTCTTTCTGAAGTTCTATACTATCTTCCTCCCAGTTTACAACGTTCCAAATTTTTGTGTAATTTACAAACTTTGAAATTCACTCTGCCCATCAATATTGAGATCGAGATCATTTAATTACGTATCAGATAAAATATGGCTCCCAACATTGATGCCTGTGAAACTACATTATGAACCCACCTCCAGCTCAAAAAAATACCCATTAGCCATTTGTCTCCACTTTCTGTCACTCAGCCAATATGGCGTACATGTTGCTATACACCCTTCGATTTCCATGAACTAGAACTTTCCCAGCAAGTCTGTTATATGGCGAGTACCAAACTCCTTTTGGAAGTCCGTGTACACCACAGCAGTAGCATTTCTTTCCTCAACCCACTTCTTAACATGTTCAAGAACAACAAATTAGTAAGACACGATTTTCCCTTAAACAGTGAGTCTCTGTGCTGCCCAAACTTGGCCTACTTCATTCCAAATATCAGGTCAAGAAGTGCCTCCTTTCTTGTCGAGATGGGCATAAACTATAGCAAATTCTCCTCAATATAATCTAAGAACATTTGTCCCTCACTGTCCTTCACACCCCCGCTGTCCATGCTTACTCTGAAATGTTATCAGGCTGCTTCTCAGAATCATAACTTTGCCCAGTTAAACATCAGAAAGGTCAAAACCTTTTCTGTCCCCACCACAAACTCTGCAGCCTTAATTCCATTCCTTTTTTCCATAAGATGTTCATAATGTTAGAAACACAGTGCTTTTAAATGTTGAAGTTGTTCTGAGACAATGCAAGTCTGTTGCCTCCACTAAAATGTCAGAACCCATAGGGTGCTCACATTAGAGCATGTTGATATGTACAAATTCATGCTGGCAGTTGTACAAAGATGTTGAAGAAATAGTTGCCTTTCAAATCAGGCAGTAAAGCAACCAACGCTGGGGACAATACAATATGCTGAGATTTAACACAGGAAACCAGAGGAATTGTCAAGCCAGGTTGACGAGTGCAGGCACAATTAGCCTCAAGTAGAACTGAATTCCAATTTTTATTTATTACACGAAATACCAAAAATAATGATATTGCCAGATACACCAAACAAGTTTACTCTTGCATGTGCATCATAAATAAATCAAAACTCAATTCAAAGAAACAAAAATACAACCTATTCGGCATCTATTTCACCAGTCTAAGAGATCCTAAATAATTTCCACGAGGGATTTAAATGAAAGAAAAATCACTAAAAGGTGACATAATATTGAGCTAAAAATTACAAAATCACATTACACACACCAGATGCAGCACTAATGTTATTTATCAGTGTGGAAATACTGATTTTTAATTATATATCAACACTAACAACGCGCACTGTTCTGTAGCGACCAAGTTTGTTTTTATTTAATCTTCAGTGTTGTTATCAAACTATCTTAAGCAAAACTGGAAAGCAGTAATTCTATGCTGTTGATATACTGTGCATTTATGTTGCAGTCTGAGGAACCACAGATCCAGGTTTGAAGCAAAAAGTTTGTTCAGGAGCAGGAGCAGGAGAAGGAGAAGGAAGACTGACCAAATAATAGCATTGGTGAATTTAAAAACCCTAAGCGAAGTTTAGTTTTCAAAGTTGTTTTAAAAAAACAAAACTGCAGGAATAAATACTCATCGGCCTGTTGCTTGCACAGGAATGTTTTCTTTTAGAAAAGCAATTGTAGTCACCGTTGCTGGTCTCTTGCAGACGAGAATGACTCTCTTCCACTCTCAGGGTGAGTCCATAGGCAGCTGTGCAGATTGACAATGCTATCGCAACTTCTATTACCTTGTCATAGGTGGTGGTCACAGGAAGGGGTCGCAAGATGGGGCAATGGTGTGGCAGTGTGCACCTTTCGCTGTTTCAGCCTGGCTCCCATTTTTTGCAATGGCTAGTTTCAAGGTGCTCGAGGCTTTCCCGGATTCGCCTCTTCCATTTTGGAGGGTCTTGGGCCAGTGATTCCCAGGTGTCTGGGGGAGCGCTACACCTCGCCAGTGAGGCCTTGAGTGTATCAGTGAAGTACTTCCACAGTCCACCTGAGGCTTGCCTGCTTTGTTGACGATGGGAGCACAGCACCTGTTAGCTGCCCTCTGTTGAGATCCACCCAGTTTCTTTCTTGCTTGGTTTTCAATGAGGTGGAGAGATATCAAACTTAATTCATAAGGAAGGCTTAGATGAAGATGGAATCCTGCAGCCTATTTTCTCCAATCCCTTCCACTTTCTTTTTAGAGCATTTATAGCTGAGGTGCACTGGTAGTAATCTTCCAAGACACTTGCGATTCTGGAAGAATGCCAGAGTATCGGAAAACTGCCAAAGTAATAATACCTTTCTTCACAAAGGAAAAGAGGCAATAAAACAGGTAACTACAGGCCAGTTAGCTTAAACTTGTTGTTGGGAAAGTGTTGGTGTTTATTATAAAGGATGTCATGGCACAGCACTTAAGAGATACACAAAATAATCAAGCAGTGTCCACATGGCCTTCATGAAGAAATCATACCGGCCAAATTTACTAGAAATCTTTGAGGAGCAGATTAGACAAAGGGGAAGCAGTTGGTGTCTTATCAAACGCCTTCTGAAAATCCCAAAATAAGGTGCTATACATTAGGCTACTAACTAAGTTAAGAGCCCATGGTGTTGGGAGGTAGTAACTAATAGAAGACAGAATTAGGTTAAGTGGGGGCCACAGGATCAGTGGTGGGGCCATAATTATTTACAATATACATTAATGATTTGAACGACGTAAGGGAATATACTATAACCAAGTTTGTAGATGACACAAAAGCAATTGGATGGCAAGTGGTGAAGATCATACCGAGACTCTCGAGGAATACAAACAGGTTAAGCAAGTGGGGAAAACCTTAACAAATGGAATATAAATGTGAGGGCATGCACTTTGGAAGGAAGAACCGAGGTGCTGAATAGTGTTCAAATGGAAACAGAATATGCAAAATTGCAGTAGAGAGAAGTTTGGAAGTCCTCATGCAGAAGTTATAAAAAGCTTGCATCCAAATTCAGTGGGTAAAAGGGCAGGCAAATGAAATGGTGGCCTTTATTACAAAGGGAACACAGTACAAAGGGAACACAGTACAAAGGGAACACAGTACAAAGGGAACACAGTACAAAGGGAACACAGTACAAAGGGAACACAGTACAAAGGGAACACAGTACAAAGGGAACACAGTACAAAGGGAACACAGTACAAAGGGAACACAGTACAAAGGGAGGGAAACCTTGCTAAAACTATACAATGAATTAGTTAAACCATAGCTGGAATACAGTGTACAGGAAAGATATACTGGCACTGGAAATAGTCGAGTGAAGGTTGTCTAGGCTATCCCAGGTATAGAGGAACTGCCAAGTGGGTTTGTCCTGTACTCATTGGAATTTAGAAGAATGAGAGGCAACCCTATTGAATCATATGATTCTTGGGAGAATTTGACAGCAGAGATGCAGACAGGTTGTTTCCCCTTGTGGGGAAGTCTTGGGCCAGAGGGTATAATCTTGGGATGAAGGGTTACCCAGTTAGGACAGTAATGAGTAGGAATTTCTTCTTTCAGGGGCCATGAATCTGTGGAATTCCTTACCGCAGAGGGCTGTCAAGGCTGGGTTGAGTATATTCAAGTTTGAGACAGACAAATTTTCAATCAGTAAGGATTCACAGGTTATACAGGAAAGAGGAGTTGAGGTTATCAGATCAGCCAAGATCTCACTGAATGGCAGAAGAGACTCAAGGGCTGAATGGCCTACTTCTAGCGCTCTGTTTATTTCACTGTTACTGAAATTAATTCAGCTCCTCAACTAACTTTCCTGGTAACTCATACCTGCTGAGTCCACAACTTGTAAAGAAATAAATAAAATAAAAGCAGTTTTGATATAAAAATACAACAATGGAGAGAAAGAACAGAGTCCATGGTCCAAGTTCAATGCATCAAACCTGAATTTCTCCAGCACTTTATTTATGTGACAAAGGAAAGCTTCCTGGCACGCTTGCTGTTTCCAACTGTGACCCTGGGACCTTCTCTGTAAATGTAATTCCTCAGTCATGGTGCTATATATTGGTCAAAAGCCCCTTCTAAGACACTTTCTTTCAAAGCTGGAGATATTCAATTTTACCAAAATCTTCTTTATCACTGTTCCCTTCTGCCACAGAGGCAGCCTTTGTTTTAACAATGGTTGCAGGGATGACAAGCTTCAATGACATTGTCAGATTGGAAAAGGAGAGGTCCTTAGATACCGGCAGACGAACGAGATATTTAATCATTCCATTCAGAATCATGAGGACTCTTGATAGCTTCGATCGGGAGAAACTGTTCCTGTTGATGGAAGTATTGAGAAAATTGGAGTATTCTAACAAAGTGAATTGCAAAACCCGCAACGGAGGCACGAGGGAAAAACATTTGCACGCTGATATTCTGTTGATTCTGGATTATTGTGCTGATGAGTATCATGGAGACAACTTCAAAAAGGAATTGAGCAATTATCTGAAGAGAAAACATTAACGGGGCTACAGCAAAAAAGTCAAGAAAGTGAGATTAGGACAGCTGCTCTTGCAGCAAGTCAGCACAGATTCGAGGTGCCAAATAGCCTCCTACTCTACTTCTTTCCATAGTGTATGTCATGGATAGCCTTCTGCGCAAAAGCTATTCAATAATATTGCATGCAAAGACTAGTAATGTGAAGCTATCCTGTTTATCTCAGGCAATGCTGTAGATTCAGCATGCAGCTCCTTATAAAGTCATAGCTTGATCTTGTTTCCTGGTTTATATAACTTCTCCATGGACTGTGGAAGTAAAAAAAATGCTGAATTTTCCTGTATGAGTGGACAAACCAACACAAATTTGGTGCAAGCCAGAAAAGACGGTCACCAGTTGTGAGTAGCACAGTTGTCTCTGGAGACACTGACACAAATGGTCACTTCTGAGGAACTTGGGACCACCACCTTGGGGCAGCCACAACAATGGTGTGGAATTATGGTAGGAATCCGATCCTCCAAGATGACCCTGTAGTGTTCTGGAGCATTAATTTGTTAATTGCTTCAGAAAGTTTTGTTGGTTGTTCCTGAATATAGTAACAATCATTATCACAAATCAAGTGGATTCATCAAGATGGAGGATAGGAAAAATTGTGGCCGAAAGAGCTGCTCATTTTTAAAAAAATATATATTTTCAGCGTTGGAACAGATTTCCTCAAATTCTAGGGGCAGTGATTACTATTTTATAAGCTGTTGCACTGTTTTGGAACTTTAGGACCAATAAAGATCAAAACAAGGGCACTTATTAAAACAAAAGGGAGGAAGACAGCCAAAGGTAGTGACCACATGGGAAGTGTCATGCAGAGGGTGGTGCAATTATGGAATGAGTTGTTAGAGGACGTGGAGGCTGGTACAATTACAACATTTAAAAAGCATCTGGATGGTATATATCAATAGGAAGGGTTTAAAGGATATGGACCAAATGCTGGCAAATGGGACTAGATTTATCTAGGATATCTGGTCGGCATGGATGAGTGAGACCAAAGGGTCTGTTTGTGTGCGGTACAACTCTATGATTCTATGCCACATCAGAACTCATCAAATGTGGTGTCAGCAACACACAAAAAAACCTTTCAATAATTACTTTCTTTGAGGTTGTCTACAGTCTTTAAAGAACTGCATCAAATGTATTACGAATGAATCTTTGCAAATTTGCTAGTTTTATAATGTAAATACTTCATGAGCCCCCGAGGTAGCAACAGCAGAGGCTAATCTGTAGATTTTTTCAGTTGTCATAGTTACTGAAGTACCCTGGCTCTGACATCAAACACTGAAATATGTTCAAACGGACAGCACGAATGTTCACATTTAAAGCGAGATAAGATGCGACTTTTTGAAGTATTTCATTTTCCAGGAGTAATCCACATCCACAAATAAAATTTTCTAATTTATAACTTTTAAGTTATTCACTGGCTACATCACCTGAGATTCTCTACTTACATTTAACTCATTTTTTCCCCCAACGTAGTTAGAACTATTAGAACTAGAAGTGTGAATTCGAAATTAGAATTGAAATTAGAAATCAAATGAGAATGTATAGCAGGATGATATTTGGCCCATTGTACCTATGCTTCCTCATCAGTACAGCTAGACAATTAATTTTACTTCCTCAATTTATCTACATCATTTAATAGCTTTCCTTCAGGTATTTATCCAATTTTCTTGAGCAAAATAAAGGATTATACAGAATCAGAGCTACACTTGATCATCAATGTGAATATATTATGAAGATATTAGAGCATGACAGGATCAGTTGATAAATGGATGGGATATTGAGGAAACATTAAACTAGCTTCCTACAGCAAAGAAAGATATAACTATGTTAAAAGTGGTAAAAGCTAACAATAAAATCCAAGTCACAAATAAATAGGTAATAATAGGCAATCAGGAGCAACAACAGGGCAAGTAACTTATGTTTCCCGACAAGATTTTTTAAGAGCTTGAGAGGAAATAGTGGATGTACTAGAAAAGTGGTTCTCACTGGGCATTAAAGTTATAATTTTCAAAAATGTGACTTTAGTTTTGGAGTGTCATTACAGGCACTGGAACATCAAGACTACGATGACAGAGTGAAATTGCTGATGCTGTGTTTGTTGCCTTGTTGAAGGAAACTTGCTTCACAAAATGAAATTCTGGGAGAGCTTTCAATAGCGTCACAGAGGAGATTGGCCCAAAAGGTGGGAATGCTTTTGGATCAGATAAAAAAAAGACTCAAAATAAAGGAAATTGTTGCAAAATTGTCTAATTTATTTCAGTTTGGGGATTGAACATTGATGCATCTGTTTTCGGCACTTAGTAAACAGGCTTGAATTGCAGCTTAAAACGGTAACAGCTTTTTACTTAATCCAGGTAGAGTTGAAGTGCAAAAACAATAAACATTGGGGGAGACCTTTGTGTGTGTCTTGATGCAATATCTGCAGTTGTCCTCATGTGGGATTTGAATTGTTCTTACTTTTTATTCCCAATTTCAAAGAAAGCTTATAAAGCAAATGGCACATTAGAAAAATTCTTAAGTAACCATACACTTTTTAGACAACAAACAGGCTTGGGAATTCTCGGCGATTAGGTCAAATCTCTATCTGAGATATTGCTAAAGGGATATATTGCAGGGTTGTGTGTTTTGTGTTTGTGTATATTTAACACACCAGTAAACCATTTTTGTCTGGAGCTGAAAACAACTTGGAAATACGCAGCAGGAAAATGCTACTAGCACTGACTGGGTGCTTACAGCCTGGGATTAAAACACAACTGCTGATAAAACTTAGCTGATCAGGCAGCCTTTATAGGGAGAAACAGAGTTTACATTTTAGATTAGGTGATCTTTCATAAGAATTGAGCCTGAGACCAGCTTTGAGACACAAAATTTGTCAGAAGCTGTAGACCAGAAACAAAATGGGCTAAAAGAAACAGAGTGTTGCCTGATTTTGGAGTTTATGTCTGGCCATTTTTTATTATGCTTTGTCTAATTTATTAAAAAGTGATTTACTTCCCAGTTTGCTGATGTTGAGGATTCCTCAATGTGATTGGTCACTTACCCTGATTGATAACATTCCCAGTTCTGGATGCCTGGAGATCCCTTTAATTTGATGCCTCATTGAAATTAACATCATCAAAAGTGGAAATCCACGCCAGAGAGACAACTAAAACTTTGCAGACAGTGCTTTTATCACAAAGTTAGTGGCAAGCACAATCGATATGCCATTAACCATAATAGTGGGGGAGATGGTGGAATACTGGTCATGTTGTTGGGCTAATAATTCAGATATCCAGGTGAATGCACTGGAGACAAGTTCAAATCCCACCATGGCAGTTCTTGGAATTTAAGTTCAATTAATAAACTGGCATTGAAAGCTATTTTCAGTAATAGTGACTATGAAACTACCATTCATTGTCACAAAAATTAAAAAAAAATCTTCATCAGGTTTAGCCTCCACGTGGCTTCAGATCCACAGTGGGTTGTCTCGTAACTATTCTCGTCAATGGCTTAGCAAACTACTCCAATCAAGATCTGTAAGGGAAGTGCAACAAATGCTGGTCTTGCCAGTGACACCCACATCTGTGTAAGAATAACATTTTTTAAAGTCTGTGTTTATTAGGTTTACTGTATGGTGCAGGGGTCAGTGGTACAGTTTCAACCATGCACAACTCTAGACAATACGTTACAGTAGAGCTTTAAAAGGATGTATAGTAGCACAACAGAGCCAATTACATGGATTAGGCAACTGAGGAATGAGGACAGACTGAAGAAACAGTTCACAGAACTTTTCAACAGCTTAACCTTGTAGCAAACTACTACCAGACTGCGATGGTCGAGTCCAATGCACAGAACTAAGATGTCAACAGGAATTCAACTGGTTCACACAGAAAATAAACCAGTGTTTGGAGCAGAGATATCCAGCAGAGAGCATCAGGAAACCAAAAAAAAATCCAGAACATTTTTGATGAAAGAAGTGACAGAGGAATTTGAGATATGATTGGTTATTTCAAAAGAAACTTGACCACTAATTGAAAAAGGTACAAAAAGCTTTTTCCCCCATTTGTCGGTAAGAGTAGTTACTTTGTTTCCACCGAAACACTGTGACGGCTTCTTGAACAGTTAAAGAGGAATGCAAAACTGCAAAAGGCCATTCATGTTCATCCATGAAGTGACTGAATCAAATTTGCTACCTAATGCTTCTCCATTGCCCTTCAAAACCAAGTATAAATCTGCTACGCTTCCAGCACAAGGCCTTCAATAGCATCACTATCACTGAATACCCCTCAGGTTACCAGAACCTGGACTGGATCAGCCATGGAAACACTAGGACTCCAAGAACAGGCCAAATATTGGGAATCCTGCAGCAACTCATCTTGTGTTTCCAAAACCTTTCCACTAGACTACAAGGTACAAGTCAGCACCTGGATGGGTGAGGTCCAACAACACAAGAACCTCAACATCATAGGGGCTTGGCCTCAGAATTAAGAGGTGCCAATTCAAAGCTGAGATGAGGAGGAACTTCTCTAAGAGAGTGTTAAAAATCTTTGGGTGTGGGAGAGGGGAGAGACAGAGTCCTTGTGTATTTTAAGGCTGAGATAGATAAATTCTTGATCTGTGGGGAAATCAAGGGTTATAGGGAAAGTGCAGGAAAGTGGACATGAGGTGTGTCAGATTAGCCATGATTCTACTGAATAGTGGAGCAGGAAAGAGGGGCTGAACGGCCTACTCATGCTTCTATTTGTTATGTGCTTGTCATCCAGGATAAAGCAACCTGTTTGATTAACACCCCACCACACACCTTGAACAATCGCACTCTACATCCATACACAGTGGCAGCAGTGTGTACCATTCACAAGATGTACGGCCAACAACTCAACAAGGCTCCCTCAACAGCACCATCCAAATGTGCGACCTCTACCACCCAGAAGAACAAAGGTAGCAGATACATGGGAACACCACCTCCTCCAAGTTCCCCTCTAAGCCACAATCATTGTGGCTTGTAACCATGTTGCTGCTCTTTCACTGTCAATGGGACAAAAGATCAGATGTAAGGATGAAAGTTGTCCACTAACCCAATGAGTCGGTTCTGCCATTCAATAGGATAATGGCTGATTTATTATCCTTAAATCCACTTTGTTACTCTATCCCTTATTGATCCGATATCAGCTCTAAATTCTGCTGGGCTGCATCTTTCCCCATTTAAATAATGTTCAGCTCCTCTATTATTCCTGCTCAAGCGCATAACCTCTCACTTTTCCATACTATATTCCATCTGCCTAGTCTTTTACCTAATCCAAGAACTGTCTGCCTTAACAGCACTCTGGGTATACCCACACCCTAAGATTGCGGCAGTTCATAAAGTCAACTCACCTTCATCTTCACCTTCTCAAGGGCATTTAGAAATGAGCAAGAAATGTTGCTAGCCCTTGGCAGTGATGCCCTCATCCCACAATGAATACAAAAGATACAGCTTGCGGATCTAGCGTTCAGAAAGTAGTGGCAAAACTAGCTACAGTCCGTTTCCTGATTTTTACCCAGCTTGACTGATCAATACAGACATATGGAGAGATAATCTTGAATGCTTTTGGAAACAGTGTGAGCAAATATTCCTGTGAAAAATTAGAAGTTGCGAATGGCTGATCTGTGGTAATATCCAAATATTGAAGGCTGAATCATTGATCTAGGGGTATGTTTCTTGCTTCTGAAGGGTGGTAAAAATGCAAAACGTCCAGGGTTGAAACCCTGGATGAGCTTGGGTGGCACAGTGGCTAGCACTGGAGCCTCATAGCATCCCGCTCTCAGGTTCAATTCCAGCCTCCGGCAACTGACTGTGTGGAGTTTGCACATTCTCGTGTCTGAGAGGGTTTCCTCCAGAGACTCCAGTTTCCTCCCACAGTCACAAAGATTTGCAGGTTAGGTGCAGTGGCCATGCTAAATTGTCCATAGTGTCCAGGGATGAGCAGGCAAGGAGGGTTTTCCATGGGAAACGCAGAATGAGAGCGAAAGGGTAGAGGGTGGGTGCGGATGGGATGCTCTTCGGAGGGTTAGTGTGGACTTGATGGGTCAAATGGCCTGCTTCCAACTGTAGGGATTCCACGATATATAAAAGTTATTGAATGGTTAATATAAAGTCACCAAGGAGGCAGAGTCGGGCCTTTGGCTTTGAGAATAGTTTCCTGCCACAGAAGTGAATGTGATTCTCAGATTGATTTCGCGTTAGGGGAAGAATGTATTTATTTTTACTGCTTTATCTTGAAATATTGAAATGTTTGTAAATATGGTAAGTGCACCCTCTGTACATTAAAACTGACAATATCCTGACATGCTCCAGGATCAGATGCTGCCAGTAAATAGAAAAAATGTTGGTTAATTCATTGTAGTTTGTGCTAATAGCACGAATTGATTATAAACATACATTTTGACATTTACTGCAACTTGCAAAGGCTTAATGCCTCTCCACTTTTGATTCTTTTCACTGTAAACAGAGAAAGAAATGCTTCAACTTTCAGCCAATTTACTTCAGACTGACATCAATATTTTATTTGCAAAACAGTGACGCCAGGAGGGTATATATCAGAGATTCCAGTTGGCAAGGCATTCCAGATGGTGGAAAGCCAAATAACACAAATTTTACCATACTTAGGATTGTTTGTTCAATAATCCGATGATAAGTATCTGCTGGACTGTTGGTTGGACTCAGTCTAACAGTATACTTAATAAATCTGTGTAAATTCCAGTATGCCAGAATTCAGTGGCATCCTTCCCAGTTCAATCCCTGCTCTCAATGGGCTGCTAAATCCTGATGCTGTAAGATCTGCTATTTCCTGCATTTTCTGCTTTTTTTTCCAGCTAACTAGCAGCTGCATTTACTTCTGTATTAGTAGTTGGATGTCTTCTCTCCTCGTTAAACAGTCTTGAAGACAAACAGGATGCTGGAAGAACACAGCAGGCCAGGCAGCATGTGAAGGAAAGGAGCAGTCAACGTTTTGGGTATCACCTTGTTCAGTCCAGACGGGCATTACCTGAAAAGATTTTCAAGCTCGTAAAGTCCACATTGAGACCATTAGGTTGTAGGGTTCCAAGGCGGAAGCATCTTTGGAAATGCAGTCACTATTAAAATGTGGGAAATGAGGCAGAATATTTGAGCACAGCAAGCTACCACAAGCAACAGAGTCTGCTTTAGTGGAAAAAAAACACAACTGTAGGTGCTATAAATCAGAAAGTGTAAAACAAAAATTGCTGGAAAAATTCAGCAGGTTTGGCAGCATTCTCTGAAGAAAAAGCAGAAGTGTCATCAGACCGGAAACATTTTTCTCTCCGGCAACTTCTGTTTTTGTTTCTGCTTTAGTGATGCTGACTCAAGTTCAAATGTTACTCAGGATTAACTCGCCCATCTTCACCAAAACAGTGCCGCAAGATATTCTGCATGCAATGGGAGAGTGGAAAAAATATCAGTTTAGCATCTTGTCTGAAGGAGGAAACCTTTGAAGGTGCATCACTTCCTCGGTTTTGCGCTGGGCTGTCAGTCTGGATTAATCCTTACAGTATCTACGTCAGAACTTGAACACACAGCCTTCCAACTTACAGTTGGGATGTTACTAATGGAGAGAAGGCTGAGCTCTAATACAAGATCAAAGCACCGCTTATGCTAGAAATTTGAAATGAAAACACAAAATGTTGGAAGTACTCAGCAGCTCAGATTGCATCTGTAGAGAAACAGAAGTGTAAACGTCTAAGGTCCATGGCCTAGAAACAGTATGCTGCCTCCAGCTGCATCTCAGAGCATTACCCAAACTTCTAGTGTAACAGAATCCAAAGACCAATTGGGCAAGTAATTCATCTTCTGACTGGCAGTCCTATTTCCGCAGAATTGCTTACACCCTGAGGCTTTATTTGAACCGAGTACAGGACGGAGCAAAATTACTTTATTTCCTCTCCCCAAGGAACAATTGCCAACATTTCAAAAATTCATAAGGCCCCTTTAAAAAGCTTGTAACAGGCAATGCAATATAATCGTTTACATTATTGTTTATGGTGACCTGTAAAAGGGAAGGTCTGCTGAAGTATTATGATTTGGTCACTAGTGTTGAACAATTCAACTAACCAAGATGACTAGAGAAACAAGCAATAAGTGCAAGTAGGCTCCCAAAATGAGTAGCATTTTTATTCATATGTTGAAAAGGCTATATTACGTGACTGAGTATCTTTTGCCATGTGAAAACCCCTGGAAAGTGTTTCTTTCAAAGAGATAAAATGGCCATAGAAGTCATTGAGGCTGCAGAATAAGGTATCATTCATTTTTTCAAAGTACGTTCTTAAAAGAGATGGTGTTGCTGAGGTTTGTCGACTGACAGCATGTTGATTTGTACGGCTAAATTCCGAAAGGGGCATCAATTTTTAATAACACATTTTCATTACGTCGTTGACACTATGAATCTCCAAAGGTGTTTTCAAGGAAAAGTGGAAGAATCAATTCTTAAAGTTTCATGTATTTTAAAATAGAATAAAATATTGCTATGTTTACAAGCCAATCTCATTTCTAACTTGAAAGTGAATAAACACTCTGACAGCTTGCTGGACAGTCCAGTACTGATTGCAGAGACTGGTAAGGATTGATGGTACCATCCCATTGGTTGTCTCGAAGTTCCCCTAGTCCAAGAGACAAAATATCCTTGGATGTTTTTCCTTGGCCTAACCCTGAACTAAAATCTTTCCTTAGTTTCCTTCGTATCTGCTCACGCTCAGAATCCCCAGAAGACCCACCTCCGGCTGCTGCGAACTTATTGCCATAAAAATGACCACCGAGATTCCACCCCCCCCCACCCCCGGCTTGCATGTTATCAGAATGTTAAAGGTTTTTTCTCTCTCTATATCTCTCTCTCTTCTCTTCTCTTCTCCCACACCACAACCCCTCAACTTTCCAGGTACTGTCCAGCTCTCTCTCAAATTCAAATTGCAAATTGTCAACCTCTCCTCAAAAACCACGGGCCTTGGATTCCTCTGACCTTGCAAATTAGCACATGATCTCCAAGCTCTCTCCCTCTTTTCCAAGATACTTGAGTGCACTGTAGTTTCCCATATTTCTGCCACTGTTTCCCAGAACTCCGCTTCTGAATCCCTCCAAATTAGTTCACAACTGCCGAAATACAAGACAATCTTTTCAAAGTCAAAAATATCACCCTATGTGACTGTGACAAAGGTAAACATTACCTTCTCAGCCTGTCTGCAACTTTTAACATAATCGACAACAGAATCCTCCTCCAATACCTCTCCACCGTTGACCATCTCAATGGAACTGTTACCCTCTGCTTCTATTCTTATCAATCTAATTGCAACCAGAAAATCGCAAGCAATGGCTTTGCTTTCTCTCTAGCACTGTTAGTCCCTACTCCCTCAGGAGTCTACCCTGAAACCCAAAACAACCTATCTGCATGCTGACCAATGGCATCATCTAACAATACCAAATCAGTTTTCATATGCTCACTTAGCTCTACCTCACTAGCATCTCTTTCCACACTTCATCTCTCATACAGATTGTTTATCTGAATTTCAGCACTTGGTGAGCAGAAATTACCTACTGTTAAAAGCTGTGGACCATGCTCCCTGTATAAACTTCACACCCAAGCCACTAACTCCATCCAGTTGCCAGGCGTTTATAACTTTCAAGTCCCAAGATGGGAACCAAAAGCATGTCTGTACCTCCTCACAACTGACCAACTTCACCTCTCCTTCAGCCTGCCTGCTGCTGAAACCCACATGCAAGCCTGTGTTGCCTCCTAGCCTGAATAATCTCTTGCACTCCTGGATCTTCTTCCATATTCCAACCTCTAAACTTGAAATGATCCAACCCTCTGCTGGCTGGAACCTAATGCTGACCAATACTATTCACACATCTGTCCTCCATTCATTGATCCACATTGATTCATTTAAATTTTAATTTTAAAAGTTCTTCTTGTTTCAAATCCTTCCATGGTCTTGTCCCTCTCTATCCGTCTCCAACTTACAGATATCCACACTCAGCTCTGATCTCCTAACACATGAAAGATATTGTGAAACTTCAAACGGTTCAGAAAAGACTTACAAGAATGTTGCCAGGGTTGGAGGGTTGGAGCTATGGGGGCAGTCTGGGGCTATTTTTTCCAAGAACATCACTGAGGGGTGACCTTATAAAAGTCTATAAAATCATGAGGGGCATGGATATGATGAAAAGCCAAGATCTTTTTCACAGGGTAGATGAATCCAAGACTGCAGGGCATAGGTTTAAGGTCAGAGGGGAAAGATTTAAAAAGGGATCATTTTCACGCACAGGGGTGGTGCATGTATGGAATGAGCTGCCAGAGGAAATGGTGGAGCCTGGTACAATTACAACATTTAAAAGGCAACTGGATGGATACATGAACAGGAAGGATTTAGAGGGATGTGGGCCATATGCTGGTAAATGGGACTAGATTAATTTAGTATATCTGGTCTGCATGGGCAAGTTGGATTGAAGGGTCTGTTTCCATGCTGTATATCTCTATGACGCTCTCACTGACCTCTTGAGAATCCCTGATTTTAACTTTCCCACCAACGGTTGCTGACTCTCTACATCTGTATTTGCACATAGAAATAAAAGGTGTTGCTTTCATATGGATAACCAGCAAGTTTTGCAATATTGCCAGAACTACTACATTGGTCACTTTCATATTGCTATTTATTCTGGTTTGCTGCGTGCATATTAGTGGCCAACTTTCCTGTAGTGTAATGTTCAAACTTACTTTATAGGCTTAATATTATTTTGAAATATTCCAAGTTTATGAAAGGCAAAATAAATATGTATGTAGCAGTTCAAAAGCTCATTAAAAATGGTATTTCATATTATTCAGTTACGCAACTGCACAGAATTTATATTTTGATGTATAAGCAAACATAGATACGTGGCGAATGACTTTGAAAGTGGCTTCACTGAATAAAATGTGATGGTCATCAATATGATGTCAGTAATTCAAACATTGAACTCAGAACAAATGATAAATAAGATAGATAACACATAATAAAGAAGTGCAGTGGGTCACCGTGATTATCTACAGAAGCCCATTTCTTGTGAGATATGTCCTCCAGTCATAGCAGAGATAAAATGAAGTGTTTCATATCAAGTGTTCTGGATTTTTTTTTTCCCAGCTTCATCATTTAAGGAAAAGGTCAACAAAGCACTAAAAAACAAACAGCAAAAGTGCATCTCAGAGATGTACAGCACAGAAACAGACCTTTCGGTCCAACTTATCCATACTGACTGGATATCCTAAATTAATCTGGTCCCATTTGCCAGTATTTGGCCCATATCCCTTTAAACCCTTCCTATCCAATACTCATCCAGATGCCTTTTAAATGTTGTTATCGTACTGGCCTCCGCAACTACTTCTGGCAGCTCATTCCATGCACGCACCACCCTCTGTGTGAAAATGTTGGCTCATAGATCCTTTTTAAATCTTTCCCCTTCACCTTAAACCTATGCCCTCTAGTTTTAGATGCCCCGAACCTGGGAAAACCCCTTGCCCATTCACCCTATCCATGCTCTTCATGATGTTATAAGCTTCTATAAAGGTCACCCGTCGCCTCCGACACTCCAAGGAAACAGCCACAGTCAATTCAGCCTCTCCCTCTAGCTCAAACCCTCCAAGCCCTGGCAAATCTTTTCTGCACCCTTTCCAGTGAATCCTTCTTCCCTGCACCAGCTCCTCAGCTGCACGTTCATTTGCTCTATCCTCCTATTCCTATCCTCACTGGCTTGTGGCACCTGGAGTAATCCAGATAACATTACCATTGAGGACCTCCTTTTTAAGTCCCTGCTTAACTGCCTTTACTCTTCCTATGTCGTTAGTTCCAATGTGTAGAACAACCTCCGGCTGGTCACTTTCCCCGCTGAGAATATTCTGCATCCTCTCAGAAATGTCCTTGATCCTGGGCACCAGGAAGGATACACAATCTGATGTCTCACTGTCAGCTGCAGAAACATCTGTCTTTGCCTCTGACTAGAGTGTCCCCTACCCGGATCAAATCGCTTGGAATGTGACATATCTCTTCTTACATTGGAGCCAAACTCGATACCAGAAAATTGCCTATCAGTGCTACGTTCCCTCGAGAGTCCATTACTCACTACGCTTTCCAAAACGGCATACCTGTTTGAGATGGGGACAGCCACAGAAGACTCCTGCACTGTTTCCCTCTCCTACCTTTCCTGCAGGCAACTCATCTACCCAAATGTATCTTCGGTTTATCTCCCTTCCTACAACTGCCATTCATCATATTCCCTTGCTCCTGTAAATTCCTCATTGCGTTTAACTGTCGCTCCAACTGATCCACGTGATCCGAAAGTTTAGGATATTACCTAGCAACCTTTGTTAACTTACACTTCCTGACCATTTAGTGGCACAAAAATGTGCCGCATGGTGCATTCAGCATCATGTCACTTACCTTAGTCTCAGATATAATACAGCACACATACTGCAGAGTTACCAATAACAATGCCTCTTACCGAATGGGACCCCAAAAATGATTCTTGCTTTCAACTAACATTTCATGACAATACATATTTACTGAAAAAAGCATTCAAATAACAAATACATGACTTTGTTATTCAAAAACAAAACTGAAGCACAAGAACAGGCTTAGCCACTGAAGTATGGGAATGGTACATGACAAGAAAGGCAAGGAGGAACAGAAGAAATAGATGACAACATTACATTGAAACAAAATTAGGCACTGAAATAACTGCATTAAATGCAGTTTAAAGCCATTGTAGAGGCAAACTTGTAACGCCAAGGCTTTCGTTTCTAAGCAAAATCACTGCAATGCAATGGCGATAACTAAGTTACCCAACAGAACTTGTTCATTCTAAGGTTAGTGTCAGCTTCCATCACCAAAGTGGCCTAGAGATAAAGTATGTCTGCTCTAATCACTACCGTCAGAAGGCCAATTTTTCAGCTGCAAAGCTCAATCCTTTAACACAGTTTAATTGACTATTGGCTGAAAAAGTCACAACCACATTGCCATCCAATGATTACAATGGCACGTGAATTTACAATGCAATTACAGATTTGGAAACCCCACAGCACGTCTTAGCAGCACAAAGCAGAGAAATGGCAATTTTTTGTTGTTTATGCATTTTTATTGGGAGGAGCAATGTATATAGGAGCATTTTATTTTTATTTAAAAATCACATTCTTAATATTGATTCTCAACTCGGTCTGCAATGATAGATCACAGAATTAGTAAAACAGTTGTTTCCACACCAGCTAAGATTGCTCCAGTCACTAATTATTGAGGAAAAGCTGTCCCTGCTTGAGAAACAAATGTCAAAACAGTCACGGCCCAATCTATCTAGGCCTATCAAGAGACACCAAAAACACCTGTGTTACACCAGTGATAAAAACCTAAGGTGTTGCATCTACTATGTCCTAACTCAGAGATATCTGTGCTATCAACTAAGCCCAGCTGATGCATCTTAACACTAAATGGAATGTCATTTGACACAAGAACAGGCAAGAAGTACAATATGTCATTTAAACTATGTCACAAAACAGCAAGCCCACCGTGGCCCAGTATATTAACAACATAAAACACACACAAACAAATACTGCAATGGGAAAAGGCATTACAACTTATCAAGCCTGCTGCTTCCACAGGCTAAAAGATCTAAGGTTTCCTCTCAGAGAACTCCCTTGCAATTCTCTGTTAATCTGATAGAAATCAATTCTCAATTGTTAATGAGATGGTGCATTAAGGCCTTTCACTTCTGACCGCGCTCCACTTTTGTTTGTTTTCATTCCTTACCAAGCTAAAAACGTGACAGCAATGCATCTAAGTGTGATTAAGTGGGAGCAGCAAGGTTCTCACCGATTGCATAGAGAACACGAGGTCCAACTTCTGGGAGAAGAAGAATCTTGTGAAATTGATCAGTCACCTGGAATCAATGAAAACCACTGTAATATTCACTGATGGCCTCCACCTGATTTCACAAATGCTATGCAGCAAATAAGCCTGTGAAAAACACAGTTAAACAAATTATCTACAATGCCAAACAAGTAGGTTGCCTGCCTGTAACTTGATATACCACCTACACCACAAAATGTTCTCAAATTGTTCCATTGAACTTTGAGGTGTGCAAGTTGAGTTGGCATAACAGGCATTTAACTTATCAAAACGTGGAAGTTTTTTTTAAAAAATAACTCCACCACATCCAATGTTACATCCAAACTTGACAATTCAGAGGGGGAGTTGCTGAGCACAACGAAAATTGGACAGTAAAGCCACAAGAACCATTCTCCATAAAGTAAATTAAGGCGTCAGCTAGAACATATTTCTAATGGAAAAATCTTGCTCAGGAAATCCTCCTAACTTGGTTCAAATATACCTCAAATGGGGACTGACAAAAGGCAAGTGATGGCATTGGTTTAGATATGTTTGTTTTGAACCAAAGCAGCGGAAGCTCCTTCCAGCGGAAGAAAAGTTGCTTAATTTCAAAGCAAAACAGCTTTTGGAAAATTCAAGACTGAATTTAACATTCAACCTCAATGAGATGATATTCTTATCAAAGATGTGATGCTCCCCAACATAAAAAGCACTTATTGGACAGAAAAGACCTAGATACTTGAACAATATTCATTCTGATCATACAACTTTATCCCACAACCCCCCCAAACATCAGCAATATTATTTCCAAGGGCAGACAAAGGGGGAAAAGTGTGGTGATGTATGGTGAAAAACATTGGAAAATTCATTATGAACATATACATGGTGCAAAAAGAGAATACTTAAACAAAAGGCTGGATTCTTGCTACTTAGGTAGGTAGCTCAAACAGAGAAATTTCCTCAGTTTTAAGGGTCCCATTACATCTAACTTTTACAGTGAGATATGGGGTAAGGTCAAGTTGAACACCCACCTCAATTCTCCAGGACTTTTTTCTCAATTGTTTTAGAAGCGGTTATGTACTTTAACCTTCACCACTCCTCCAAACTCGCAATGTCAACTCATACATCACCTTCCTGCTTGTTATCCCTGCATGCCACCTGCAAAATAACTCACCAAATGTATGCCATGGAGTGATCTCAGGAGCCAGATGAAGATGGTTTAGAAACAACCTTATAACGACAGACTTGCTTCCATTCAGGAAAACTGGCTCTTAAATCCAGCAACCTTAATCCATTATGGAAAATGTTTAATCAGTTTTCACAAAGATGGCTCATCCTTTCATAAGATCTTTAATCTTTCAGTCAGAAATTGCTGCTGAAACAAGTATTGTTGGAGATCCAGCCTAGCCTTCACAATAACTTCAGCTATAACAGCAGTTATGAGGAAATTCCAACAAAAAACTCCATTGAAGCTATGGAACAGATATTGATGTGTACTGCTACACTAGGTGGTGGTCTGTCAATCAAAGCAGCCCAACAGATTCATTTAAAAAAATTCTATTTGAAATTGCAGGCATTTCATTCACATTTAAAGAGCTGGGGATGATTTTTAAAAATTGTGATAATTACATGGACCTTTTCACACTTTAAGAGTGCTTATATCTACTCCTTGATTTATGATTCACACGCTGTGGATTAAGCCCTCAGAACTGCTCGATTTGAACTTGACACCATTTCAAATGGCCTTGCTGAACTTATTTTTCCAAACCCTGCTCCCTTCCCCTTGGAAGGAATTGGATTATTGGAAAAATGAGCAGGGCCTCTCTACCTAAATCTTGCATGCCACTTTTAAAGGTTACCGGAGATGTCACAACACCAGGAAAATCCAGCCCTTGTCTCTTTCTTTCTTTCTCCACACCTGCCTTCCCCATGCCACACATTCCTTTGGGGCACATGACTTCACAGAACTGGGAATTAACCATCACCATCCATTGATACAAACAGACCTCACTTTATCAGATATCTCTATAAAGCACCAATTGCCAAAAATGTCTCCATCACTCTCATCAAATGCTCCATCTTCACCAAGGGTAAGCCAGTTAACATGTTAACCACTGTTAAAGTGATGAAGTTGCATTGTTAATTAGTGTGATCAACTTTTCTAATCTAAGTGTTCCGCTAGCATTCATGCTCGAGATTGGGTTAAAATTGATCATTCAAGGATCTAGTTCATCTATAACCTTGCTTAACATAAATACTGCAATAACTTATCTCTAATCCTACAGACTACCCAGCATAAATATTCCTAGCAGTTGACTTTTTTGTAGCTCAGTTTGTGTCTCATTTAACTCATCACGGGTGCCCTGCCTTCTATAGGGGGAGTCATTCTGTGGTATGATGTCTAAAACAATAGCCAGAAGTTATACAACACCAGGTTATAGTCCAACAGGTTTATTTCAAACTACAAGCTTCCAAAGTGCTGCTCCTTTGTCAGTTTCGGGGATTTATATTCACTCCTTTAGAGAATCATTATTAGAATCATACCTGGCTTTTTACCATTACTGCACAGGGTACCAACGGCTTACAGATATTTTCCTGAATAGTCATTACAAGGGATCATTTGTAACCCTGCCTCTCTGCATAACGCATAATGCAATGGCACAAGCAAGAGCACCAAAAGCTACTGCATTCATCCTCCAATGTTGAATAATTAGGTGAAAAATAACTTGAGATCAATTTATGTGATTTTTCAAGATGATGTTGTCAAAGCCAGATTTGTTCTTCACCCCAATTATTGCAAGAAAGTGGGTGGTTTTGTTCTTGTTTGTTCTCACAACCAAGTGGCTTTAGTTAGTTAACTAATAGTGTATAGATGGCAATTTTTGAGATTAATTTTATTAGCCTTCCTGATTACACCAAGTGTGTAAAATTGGCATACACCATGAGAAATGCCTTAATTATTAGGGGTCAGCATAATGAATGTGTGATTAATATATTGAATGTATACACAGACGCTACATTATTCTTGCTAATTGGCCAACGGATATTAGGTTTTGTTTAAAGAAACAGTAATGTGAGCATTTATGACATTACATAAAAACACATGGATTTGACTGAAGAAACAGGCCACGTGGCCCAACCAAAGTTACACGCCCCAAGCAAGAACCTGGTTTAATAAGCAATGTGTTAACAAAATAGACTGTAAACATGTAATTGCAACCAACAAGTACAGTCCAACTGAACAACGGCTACCTCATCAAGCTTTTGCTCCTTAGAACAGTATAAACAAAACATGCATCAACCTCCAAGTCATTCACACAGCACATGTTTAGACAGCTGTCTGAGCAATGAGTTCATCATATCTTCAAAATGACGGGTTTATTTGTATAAAGATGCTACATATGGTCAAAGCTTGAACTTTGTAAAATGATATCCTTCAAAAACTGCAACCAATTAAACAAAAACATTAAGGCCATCTCTGCAAGATGTAAACAATCTCTACTTACAGACTTCCTCTGCGTGGAAGGCTCAATTCCTTCTGTAAAAGAAAAAGAAAATGGTAATTTAAAACAGTTATAACATTACCAGCTTGTACCTTTCATCAGAGGGGTCTAGGCTCGAAACGTCAGCTTTTGTGCTCCTGAGATGCTGCTTGGCCTGCTGTGTTCATCCAGCCTCACATTTTGTTGTCTTGGATTCTCCAGCATCTGCAGTTCCCATTATCTCTGATAACATTACCAGCTTGGTTGTTTTGTGACAGTGAAGATCAATAAGCTTAACTTCTCTGTTTGCAATAGAGACTGCAATGAATGTAACAAGGTCAGCCAGTTGGACTTCATTGAATATGGGTTCCCTGATTGGGGCTGCTAATTTGGTGCAATCAGGGAGCCCCAGCTGACAGATATACACAGGAGTGTCAGAGGGTCTGTTAACTCTGAGAGCTGGCTCTGACGAAGCCAGACCAGTGTCAAGTACTATGCACTTGTAAATAAAAGGTGAGGGATTACTGGACTCTGGGCATTTATTTCAGAGGGTAACAGCTAGAATCTAATCATAAAATTCAGGGAGAGAGTAACATGCCCACATAGAGAGTTTTTAAAAGGTGCATGTCTTGAGTGTACAGCTTATGCAGTAGATGTCTTAGGGGCGGCATGGTGGCTCAGTGGTTAGCACTGCTGCCTCACCGTGCCAGGGGCCCAGGTTTCATTCCACCCTCAGGTGACTGTCTGTGTGAAGTTTGTACATTCTCCCAGTGCCTGCGTGGATTTCCTCTGGGTGCTCTGATTTCCTTGCACGGTTCGAAGATAGGCAGGTTAGGTGGATTGGCTAAGCTAAATTCCCTGTAGCGTTCAGGGGTCTGTAGATTAGGTGGGTTATAAGGGGATGGGTCTGAATGGGATGCTCCAAGGGTCGCTGTGGGCTTGTTGGGCTGATGGGCCTGTTTCCACACTGCAGGGATCCTATGATCTATGTCAGTAATATTTTAATCAAACCACTGTCCTGTTTCAACCATTACCTTCACATCAGGATTTTATGTTAAAATTACTTTGAGCAAATTGCTGAAGTAGTCCACAGCATCAGGAAATGGAATTTTTAGCTCTGTTTGTTTAACCTCCCTATGAGTACATATTAAAGTGAGAGTGGCCACTGACAAAAAAAATACAAAGTGAAGTACTTCCCACATTTTATAAGACAGCATTACTGTAAAAGGCTCCCTACAGTGGTGCATTCCAGATTAAGAAAGTCCTGGGTGTGAACCATTGTCTGATCTACATTACCCAATTTCAGCTGTAGGTATAGCGCAGATCCGTGATTGCAGCGAGTAGGCCCATTAAATTGGAGGCAGAAGAAATGCCATCTGAGATTTTTTAAAAATCGCCATCTAGTGGTTTCTACGCAAATATGCACATTGTACTGAGGGTAGTCGAGGCAAATTCAATTTGCTTCTCTAGAATGTTTTGAATACTCAGCTGAGAAGAAAATAATTTGAAACCCTAGGAGAGGAAAGGTGTGACTTGCTAAATTGATCGTGCAGATAGCCAGCATGGATTTCTAAGTCCAAATAACCTCCTTCTGGGCAGCGAACATATTCCACCATTTAGTTCAGCCAATCCCTTTCCTTCCAACATGATCAGGCAGAAGACAACAACTCTTTGGTTGAAATACTGGATGGCTATCATGCCTTTCTAAGCTATACTCCTAACGTGAACCAGCTTCAGATGGGAACAAATGCTGGCCCAGCCAGACAGGTCCTCTTTCCGTAAGTAATTAAAAAATGTAGTGCTGACATACCGGAGTACAATGGGGGTCCGTTCATTTATTGCACCCTCCTAGTGTCTCAAATGTAAGAAAATATAGTTTTGTTTAAGTGAGAAGTGCCTTGGGTTTGTTTGCTCTAAATATGTAAAGACTGTTTTCAAAACCGAACGCTCTTGTGACAACGTATGTATATAATGTTTTGCTTTTAGGAATAAAGTTTATCATTGAAATAAAACAAACAGATTTGGGAGACAGGTAGAAATACAAGTCAGGAATCCTTTATCCGAAAACCACAGCACCATCTGGTTTTTGGATAAACGACATTTTCAGTTTTCTGGTAGAGGTCCATTCCAGGCCTTTGGAAAAAAATCTTCACTTGGTCCAAACGGACATGAATGGATCAAAAAGCAAAGTCTCTTCCCAAAGGGCCCAAACTCAGCGTGTATACAGGCTCATTTGAGGCTTCTTTCAACAAGGCCTTTGGCTTTTGGTTTTCAGACATGCGGAGAAAGGATTCCTGATCTATGTGCCCACCACCACTAGGACTCAGTCAGAAATTATATACATGCATCAGCAAAGGGTTGTTTGAGTGCTTCAGTTCAGGGCCACACATCAGTTTATTCTCAAACACCAGGAATGCTGAAATCATCAGGATCTGTCCTGGGAACAATGATTTGAATCAACTGAAATTAGGTTCAGGTGGCTATAAGTTGAACAGATGGATGGAGAAAGAAAGCCATCGACAAAAGGAAAGAACATCCATTGGTCAAGTCCTCAAATTTCCACAGACCATTGGGAAATGGACAGAAAGACTACACAAGTTTGCAGACTCACTCTGCTGTCACAATTGCAGTGTTCACACTATTACGTACAAACCAGTCTCTAAATTTGCATCTGTCATCTCCTTTCACGTTGCCACAAGACTACTGAGTAATATTATGCAAGGACCTGTCAGACAGTGTGTGCACCATGCGGGTGACAGACAAAGCCCTCTTGCATACAGCAACAGGGTTCCTCCAGGTCAACATTACACCAGGAATCTCTAGATCGTTGCATTAACCAAACTATTGAATGCCACAACATCGTACACTGAACGTACCAAAAGGATGCCACCACAGGTGTGAATTTCACAATATAATACATCTCAATCATTTGATCGCTCAAACAGTGACCCAATCCTTCCTTAACGATTCCACTTCAGCCTGGTCAGCCTCAAAACACATTCACCACTTTGAGTAAGGTACTAAGATCTCAACTTGTCCATACTCTTTTTCTGTACAATCTAATGCTTTCTGGTTTTCCATCATCATCAGGCAGATTCTTCGCTTGTGAAGATCAGTTGGGAAGAGATTCATCAGCGATTTTGTTGGCACAACCATTGGTGGCTGTAGAGTCCTATCCTGGACCTGCAGATCCTGGGGCAGTGCAGGCAGGGGAATGCTCCAGACAGCGGGGCTTGAGATGAAGGCTCCTTCCTGCGTTTCTGTCCATCCTCTGCAGCTGCTCTCCTTGAACATTCGAACTGCTCCATCGCCGTTGTAGTTTTCTTCCGCCATGCATCCCTGTCAGAGGCCAGCTTTTGCCATTCCGTTGAGGCGATGCCGGCCTGAGACAGCTGTTGCTTCAGTTGATCCTCGTAGCGCTTGCGCGGGGCACCGCGGTTTCTTTTGCCATCGCAGAGTTCCCTGAAGAACACTGTCTTGGGTATTCTGGTGTTGTCCATCCGCAATACGTGACCCGACCATCAAAGTTACTTCAGGAAAAGGGTCACTTCGATGCTGGGGAGCCGGGCCTTTTCCAGCACTTTGTTGTTAGAGACGCGGTCCTGCCAGGTGATGCCCAATATAGAGTGCAGACAACATTGGTGGAATCGTTCCAGCAGCCGCATCTGTTTCCGATACAGAACCCAGGCCTCGGAGCCGTAGGGCAGTGTGGTGATGGCCGCGGCCTTGTAAACCTGGATTTTCGTCGACATGCTTATCAAGTGGTTTCCCCATACACGCTTCCGCAGTCGCCCGAAGGCGCTACTTGCTTTCGCAAGGCGATTGTCGACGTCTCCTGTGACTGTAGCATCATTGGAGATTATGCTTCCCAGGTACATGAAGCGTTCGACCGTGTTGAGGGGGTGGCCGTCGATCGAGATTCGAGGTGGGTTGTACGTGCTCTATGGTGGCTTCTGGTACAGGATCTCCGTCTTCTTCAGACTGATCGTTAGCCCGAAAGCCTTTGCAGCTTCGGAGAAGCGCGTCACTGCAGTGTGTAGCGCATCTTCTGTGAGAGAGAGTAGGGCGCAGTCGTCCGCATACTGCAGTTCCATGATGGGCTTTCTGGTTCTACAGCCTGTGGAAATCTCAAATAACAGAAAAGAGACCATGAGCCTGCCTATCATGATATGCTGCAATTGCTACTTACAATCGACACCATTCCATCAGCAACCCATAACCTCACAGAGCCCAAATAGCTATCAATTTCCTGGGAAGACTGAAAGGAAACAAAAATTTAGTCGAACAGCCAGAGAAAGCAGTAGGAGTGTGATACTATCAATGATTCATAATCCAGAGACCCAGGCTAATGGGGTCAGATCCCACTATGGCAAACAGTGAAACATTATATAAGAGCTGGAGTAGGCCATTTGACCCCTAAGGCTGCAGTGCCATCCAATATGATCATAGCTAATCAACAAGCTCAATATCACAATCCTGCTCTCACCCAATAACACTTGATCTCTTTAGCCACAACAGCGATAGCTACCTCCTCCTTGAAATAAAATGTTTTGGCCTCAACTACTTTCCACGGTAACAAATTCGACAGGCTCACGACTCTCCAAGTGATCTGGCAGGCCAAAAAATAGATATTTCATCCAGCCCTGCAGATTTTCATCCTAGGTTGTTGAGTGATGCCAGGGAGTAAATAGCAGGCAATTATTTTAAATTCCTCTCTGGCCACAGGTGAAGCAGCAGAAGATTGGAGGATAGCCAATGTGGGACTGCTATTCAAGACGACAGGAAGGGAAAAACCAGGAATCTGCAGTTCAGTCAATTTAATGTCAGTGGTGGGGAAACTATTGGAAACAATTCTGATGGATAAAATTAGTTTACACTTGGAGAGGCAGGGATTAATAAAAGAACAGTCTGCATGGGTTAGTGAAGGGGAGACCACGTCTAACCAGCATGATTCTTCACAGGGGTGGTGTGGTGTGTAGACGAGGGCTATATATTCAACATTGTCTACTTGGGCTTCACCAAAAGCTTTGATATGATTCTTCATGGGCTGTTGTAACTTGCTTTGTAGTTCAGATGCTGAAAATTAGGTAATAATTAGATTGCCCTTTTCTACACTACCTCAAATCCTTTGTTAAATTCGCTATACTATAGTAACTGAATGTGTACACAGTATCCTTGGTGCAGTTACATCAGTACCTTTGAAAAATGGTGCTCTCTTCCTATACGTTCTTAAGTTGATTATTGATACCAAACAAAGTGCTTTTGGATTGAATGAACAAAGAAAATTACACCACAGGAACAAGCCCTTCGGCCCTCCAAGCCTGCGCCAATCCAGATCCTCTATCTAAACCTGTCACCTATTTTCCAAGGTTCTGTATGCCTCTGCTCCCTGCCCATTCATGTATCTGTCTAGATACATCTTAAATGATGCTATCGCGCCCACCTCTACCACCTCTGCTGGCAATGCGTTCCAAGCACCCACCAGCCTCTGTGTTAAGAACTTTCCACGCATATCTCCTTTATACTTTTCGCCTCTTACCTTGAAATCGTGACCCCTAGTAACTGAGGCCCCTACTCTGGGGAAAAAAGCTTCTTGCTATCCACCCTGTCTATACCCCTCATGATTTTGAAGGCCTTAATCAGGTCCTCCCTCAACCTCCATCTTTCTAATGTAAATAATCCTAATCTACTCAACCTCTCTTCATAGCTAGCACCCTCCAGAGCAGGCAACATCCTGGTGAACATCCTCTGCCCCCTCTCCAAAGCATCCACATCCTTTTGGTAATGTGGCAACCAGAACCGTACACAGTCCTCCAAATGTGGTCGGACCAAAGTCCTATACAACTGTAACATGACCTGCCAACTCTTGTACTCAATACCCGATCCGATGAAAGAAAGCATGCCATGCGCTTTTTTTGACCACTCTATTGGCCTGCGTTGCCACCTTCAGGGTACAATGGACCTGAACACCCAGATCTCTGTGCATCAATTTTCCCCAGGGCTTTTCTATTTACTGCATAGTTCACTCTTGAATTGGATCTTCCAAAATGCATCACCTCACGTTTGCCCGGATAGAACTCCATCTGCCAATAGTCCGCCCAACTCTCCAATCAATCCATATTGTGCTGCATTGTCCGACAGTCCCCTTCACTACCTGCTATTTCACATTTTCCACATTCCACATTTTCCACATTCTACAATTTGCCTAGAGCCCTTTCCATTAAGAGTTATTCATTTATGACTATTTCCTTTCACTAGTTTCCTTAGATTGCATTTCTTTACATTAAACCATTTCTTCCGCATTAGTCTGCTTTCGAGATTGAGCATACCTGCTTCCTCCAAATCTGGTGTCATCAGTATTGGGTTATGTCTCATGACCAGTATGTCAGTACACCTTTAAGAGATGTCACCACTGTATCATGACATGTGGCCTGAGGATATAAAAGATCTCATACTCTGCCTTACTCCAGGATTACTTGAAGCATGGCATGCTACTGAAAGTTCATTTTTAATCTCTTATTACAGCTGTTACGCACAAACAAAACTTTATTGGATTCAAAATCACAATCACTATTTAATATCACAGTAGACATTGCTCATTTTGTATGTTACGGGAGGTAACAGCGGCATTGCCACATCAGGTAAAAACGCCAGTTACAGGCAAACTTAAATCAGTCTATTTTCTGTCCTTAGCTATAAATCACTTCAAAATCTAAACAACAATTGTCATGGCATTGACCCTTTCAGCACCCTACCAGTGGGGTACCACAAGGTTCGGTGCTGAGACTGCAGCCGTTTACAATATACATTAATGATATAGATGAAGGCTTTTTAAAAGTAATATTAGCAAGTTTGCTGACGACACAACGTTGGGTGGCAGTGTGAAATGTGAGGAGGATGTTGTTATGAGAATACAGGGTGGCTTGGACAGGCAGGGGAGGGGACGGATGCATGGCAGATGCAGTTTAATGTGGATAAATGTGTGGTTATCCACTTTGGTGGCAAGAACAGGAAGGCAGATTACTACCTCAATGGAGTCAAGTTAGGTAAAGGGGAAGTACAACGAGATCTAGGTGTTCTTGTACATCAGTCAATGAAAGCAAGCATGCAGGTACAGCAGGCAGTGAAGAAAGCGAATAGCATGCTGACCTTCACAACAAGAGGAATTGAGTATAGGAGCAAAGAGGTCCTTCTGCAGCTGTGCATGGCCCTGGTGAGACTGCACCTAGAGTATTGTGCGCAGTTTTGGTCTCCAAATTTGAGGAAGGACATTCTTGCTATTGAGGGAGTGCAGTGTAGGTTCATGAGGTCAATTCCCAGAATGGCGGGACTATCATATGTTGAAAGATTGGAGCGACTGGGCTTGTATACACTCGAGTTTAGAAGGATGAGAGGGGATCTGATTGAGACGTATGAGATTATTAAGGGATTGGATACTCTGGAGGCAGGAAGCATGTTTCCACTGATGGGTGAGTCCAGAACCAGAAGACACCGTTTACAAACAAGGGGTAGGCCATTTAGAACAGAGTTGAGGAAAAACCTCTTCAGCCAGAGAGTGGTGGATATATGGAATGCTCTGCCCCAGAAGGCAGTGGAGGCCAACTCTCTGTATACTTTCAAGAAAGAGATAGACAGAGCTCTTAAAGATAGTGGAATCAAGGGTTATGGGGATAAGGCAGGAACAGGATACTGATTGTGGATGATCAGCCATGATCATAATGAATGGTGGTGCTGGCTCAAAGGGCCGAATGGCCTACTTCAGCACCTATTGTCTATTATCTACAACTCAACATAATTTCATCTATAATAATCTTTCAATTTCTTGACTTTAATCAAATTTCCACTCTATCCCGTGCCTTCCTGCCTGTGTATATTACTTCTCAATGAGCTTTCCCTCTTAAAATTCAGTTTCCATAGGTCATTCTCATAATCCTAATCTTTCCATTCTTGTAACTCAGTTCAAACCATAAAGAATTTCTGCTCTTAGTCTCATCAGCCATG
The DNA here is from genome assembly GCF_030684315.1 of Stegostoma tigrinum. Classification (NCBI taxonomy): domain Eukaryota; kingdom Metazoa; phylum Chordata; class Chondrichthyes; order Orectolobiformes; family Stegostomatidae; genus Stegostoma; species Stegostoma tigrinum. The sequence goes on from NC_081356.1 coordinate 110,855,726, forward strand.
ATCATGTTAAAATTTGTATGCATTCAGAGCCACCGATAGATATAGTCTGTTGAGAGTAGGAGAATTAATTTCAGCTACATTTGATGCAGTGGATCTATAATGCTTTCAGTCACTAATGTTATAAAGTAGTACAGCACACACTAGTGGCTGCAGTGAGGCATTTTTTTGAGCAATGTTCCTGTTTTCTCCCCAGCAACTTCGATATAAAATGCCATCTGTTACTGGAAATTTCTTTCCCTTCAGATTCTCTTCTGAAAGAGCAAAAGAAGCATCCAAGCCTCCCTCTGAAGGACTCTCAATCAGAAGGATTAATTACTGTATTTTTCAAAATTTAAATTTCTATTAAGGAACAATACATGCTGTAAAATTGATTTTTCATTTAAAAAAAAATCAGGGCAAGTTTAAAATTATAGAAAGAGACCGCTTGTCCCATCGTGCCTGTGTCATCTGAAAAATGAACCACACTGCCCAATCCCAGTTTCCAGCATTTATGCATAACCCTGCAGATTATGACAACTGAAGTGCATTTCCAAACACCTTTCAAGTCACACAAGAGCTTCTACCTCAGCTCGTCTTTCAGATAGTGAGCTCTAGACTTCTACTACTCTCCAGGTAACAAGATTATTCTTCATCTCCCCTCTAATCTTTCTACCAATCTCTTTAAACCAACACTCACTGGTCAATGACCTTGTTCTACTAGCCCCTCTCCATTCAGTCTCTCCAGATTCCTTACTATTGTGTATATCTCAACAAATCGCTCCATATCTCCATCTGTTCCAGGGAATACAGCACCCTGCCGATCTAACCCCTTCTCATAGGTGCATTTTTTAAGTCCTGCTTACATCTTCATAATAAGATTCTCATACAGTAGTAAAATATTAGGTAGTCACAAAATCCTCCCTACTATCTTTGTACAAGTCAAGACATAACTGTAACTTTTTCCAACAGTGAGGTTATGCTGCTACTTTCATACAATTACAAAGAGGTTTTAAGTTACAGCAAAATCACAATAAGTTTAATTACAGAGGCTGGTCCACAAATGTGTGATAAGCAGGACATCGAGATAGCTAAGGAAGATCCATGTAACTCAATTTGCCTATGCACATGCTCTATATCAACAGAAAAGAGAGGGGTAAACAGTGACACAGTAAGTGTGAAAGATTTCTTTATTTTTTCAATTTGTTTACATTTTAAAACGGTCTGACCTCATGCTGGAAAAGGCATCACGAAATGTTGGGAGATAGCTCTGAAAAAAGCCGAGTTACATACAGCAAGATTACATAAATTTTAAATAAAGATCGTCTAATCTATTCCTGATGGTAATTATTGGAAAGTACAGGGATATAAAAAGAACAATGTTACCTCACTAATTCCTTACAGCATCCGGAAATTAAAACAAAAAGAAAACATTGCCGTTCGCAGCAGCTCAGGGCAGCATCTCTGGAAAGAACTGGCATTATCTTAAATATGAATGATTTCTCTCAGCCTGACTTGTTGAGTACTTCCAACACTATGTTTTAATTTCAGCTTTCCAGCAATTGCAGTATTTTGCTTTTACATTAGCCTTAAAATAACCAGAACCAGCACAGGGGCCTTGAATCTTCACTTCATAGAAAGCATGGCACCTGCAACAATATTTCAGAGTGTCATCCTACAATAATGTTCGATAGTGTTGCTCAAGAGATCACTTCTGGTAGATATTCCATACTGCTTGTATGTCATTACAGCTTTACAGCACAATGCAAAGTCTCATTTAGGAGAAGGCAAATTGTCCACAGGATTAGCTGGGAATTTTGTATACTTATCTGAAATTGAGAAAATTACATGTTACTTAGCCCTAATGGCTGAGCACCACATTTCAGAGATAGTGGTATGCATCTCCATAACTGACAGAATGATCAATTTTAGCTTATCTAAATTAGCCCCTAAAAATGCTTACTTTTGCGTGGGGAAAACAAAAGTTTGCAACTGCTTACTCTCAAATTAGGGGAGTTCTAAAGAAACTGGAAAAGTAATGGCCCATCATCCACTGGAGATGATTTCAAAACAAAAATGAAGCGTTATGTTCACCATGTAAATCTCACTGTCCACAAAATCCCTCGCGTGGAAGAGATAGTAATTTTTCATCAGGTTCATTACAAAACTAACCAAAAAACTTTGCTTGAATGTCACTAACAAAAGAACAAAGAGGACACAGTGATTAGCTGCTCTAACTTAACACTCATGATGACCGCTACAATTATTGCACAATAAGCACCTTGGATCTATTTTAAAGGGAGATGATCGTCCAGAATGACATGATGTCAGTTTTATTACACTTGACTTTGCCACTTTGATGGATCCCATCTTGGGCCAAAAGCATTATCTGAAAGCAGACTGACTTCCTTCTGTACTTTTGGGACTTTGGATCTCAAATGTAGCTTTACCACTGATAGAAAATTGTACAATTGTTTTATGACCGTAGTTCACCAATTATTTGCAGAAACCTCCATGTGTTCTATAATTGGCAATACTGAAGTTCAGATCATCCTCATCTTTAGCATATCACTTTCATCACCGCATGGCTCTTCTGTCTCAGCAACCTCCTCTAGTGGTATATCCAGCCCTTATTCTTTGGGTTTCTCGTCAGATCTCCAACCCTTTGCATCCCCTTCATCTATATTAGCCCTACCCCGTGAAACTATACTTAAAAACATTCACCCTGTTACTTTACACTGCCTTTAAAATCTGACTCAAACTTATCTTTATCAATCATGCTTTTCAGTGTTCCATTACTGCTCGCATTCCTCTGTGCAACATCATAGGATGTTTACTGCATTAATGCTAAACAAATACGAGATCTTGGTTAACAACATCCCCATCATCAGTTTAATGCCACAATGCACTCTTACCCTGTGCTCAAGACTGTCCCAACCTCACTGAGTATGTCCATATTGTATGGCACAATGCAGAAAGCAAGAGGGGAAATGTGAGCTGAAGATGGACTCAGGTTCAACATTTATGCAAGCACTAGTATACACTGCAAGAGTTCTTCACTAAAGTAGTGGTGGCTGCAGGCCTTTTTAGTCTCTCTGGCCGCAATTATCAATAATTCTGCCGCCTACTGATGAAATCACCCTGCAGTAAAAACATATCGTTTTACCAGGCAACCAAATTGCAAAGCAGCTTTTTAAAAGTGGGATGACTTTGTGAGTTTTGTACTATGCAAGAAACTTCCACATATAAAATAGCAGCAATTTTAACCAATACACTGTAAGAAATTGCAACATTTGAACTTTCAGACATTTGTTAAGTTGCATACTCAAGAATGTAGCTTGTAAAAAAAAGACAGATATTCACACAAAATCAAATGCAAACCTTTAAGCAAAGGCAGTGAAACCACTTGAATAGCTTCAAGTCCTCATTTCTGAAGAGGATAATTCAGCATGTTGATCCTTTTGTGAAATGTTTCATAAGAGTGTTCGGTGCAGAACCACATCAAAGGAGTCAACACATTATAGTGTAAGCAGTAGTTGAAATGGCTGTTTATAGGATTTTAACAGTGGGGTGCCTGCAAACTGTCTGGATTGGGGATTATTCAATGCCATTGGGTTTGTGGAAGAGAAAAGTAAACGGCATGTGTGCAGGCAGTAGACACAGCATAAGAATAAAAACTGCATTGACACAAAACAAAGAAGCAAAGAGAGAAGAGAGAGAAAATGCAACATTGACTTCAGCTCCAGAGTTAATTTGGCTGTGTGTGGCAACTGTCCATAGTTTTTGAACTATAACCTTTACTGCACAAAAGTATAACACTATATCTCAGCTGTATTCAAGCAGAGACTTTCCAACTCTCTTGTCATGTTCTATATTTTAGCCACGGCTCCCCACCTTGCAAGTCAGTTTCACCAGTATCTAATGTGTGCAACTTTCTTTTCCCAAATGCTAGAGGCTGGCCTCTTACTTAAAACTCGAATGTACACATTTTGATCCTTGCACTGTGCACATCAATTGGTCGTACTATTATGCTGCAAAGATGTAGCAAAGCATACCTACAGCGTTTAATCTCTTTCGGTTTTAGAGCAATTTATTTCAGCCAATGCCGAGTGATGTGCCTTGTTATTTTGAAAGCTACGCGTCTCTACCAGTATGTTGGGAATTTAGTTTTTCCTTTAAGTTTTTATTACTTTTTGTTTTAAATACATCACTACCACTACAGCCCTTACATACAAGGATACTTGTTTAGAAAGCACATAAATTACCCAACTGTTCTTAAGAACAACAGCTTTGTATTTTGGAGCTGGCCTGATGGGGTCACTGAGGTTCAGATTGCTGATGCTGTTTCCTAGTGGGGTGTAAATCCAAGGAACGTTTTACTTGCCACTGCCATCTTCCCCACCCCACCCCATCCAATATCCACGTACTTGTCTTTCCAATCCCAGGGATTCAGGCATACCTCTTCGTGGCATGTTGTAATCTGAAATATGCAGAATTGATTATAGAACAGAAGGAGCCAAAATAATTTAAATAATTATACATTTACACGGCACTGCAGTTCTTCTCTTCTTTGGCTATAAGTTTCTTTTATTTTTTTCCCACTGGTTCATTTTTTGTCTCGAAGGCCAAATATTCAGTGTTATTTTCAGACCAAAGTAAAATTAATGGGATAAAATAAACAACAGGCATTTGAAAAAATGTAACTGACTGTTAAAACATTTGGGAAGAAAAGCGACTTCTAGCTCTTCCAAAGACTGTAAGCTGATGCTGACAGCAAAAACGGCAGTTTCTGTAAATAAAATTATACCTTCATTGATAAGAACAACTATTCTTTTCATGGAATGTGTGAAACAACATGTTACATGAATAACAAGCACACCATTTCCACTTGAGTATTAAACAGGCAAGCAGGTTCTGCACCCTATTGTCCTGTCCACACTCAAACAAGGACACAACAAAATGAAAAGAGAATGCAGCAGACATTAGACATTAAAAATACTAGAAATAAAAAGGATTGCATGTGTTCACAAAAGTGTATCTTATCCTCAAAATGAAGTTCTTAAAACAGGCCAATCATGAATCTTTTGCATGGAAACAACCTTCAGAAATTTGTTGACGAAGTCAGTGTAGGAATGGGGAAATATTCTTGCTGTCCAAACAAATAAAAAGAATTTCTAACGTAATTGGAAAAGAAAGACAGGCAAAGAATATCACTGGATTTCCTATAGTGGTGATAGTATTCTTTTAAAAAAAGTACGTCACTGACAAGAAAGCATTCTCACATATCCTGAGGAAGTGAAGGACACTATAGACCTGCAAGCTCTGTTCCTTTTTTGCCCCTTTACTAAGAATCCAACTCTACTGGATAGCACCAGATGGTAGCATCTCCAGATAATTTGATATTTTTGTTGCAACAGTACCAAGGCACAGGATCTCAAAAGCATGTCTGAAAGCATTCTTTATTTTACACTACTTTGGTTACATGTAAAAGGAAGATATAATATTTGCATTTTAAACTTTAAAAGGTATTTATCACATTGACTTTTTTAAAGAAAAGGCATGCTTCCAGCCACCTTAAATTTCCATATCTGATTTTGTTTTTGACAATTCTTGAATATCACATCATTCATTAGTTTCAGTATGAATTTTACATACAGCAAAGCTGCAAATTAAATGGGATGGTTTTAATTAAGTCAAAAAGCTCATTTGTCCCATTAGGTTATATATATCTAGACATCCTACCCCATTACCTGCATGCATTAATATTTGTGCAGCAAATACCTTGAAGCTCATTTATCTCAGTCATTGATATTTGCTCCACTTGGTACATTTCTTACCACAGTTTCTGCTTCAGCAGCCAAGGGTGTGATATGTAGTGAATGACTGGTTTAAAAAAATATTAAATATTGGGCAGTAATGACGTTCACATCCACCTCTTGCAAAATTTCATACTGCCACTGTCATTTTTATAAATTACAAGTGATTAGAGTGTGCTTAGGGACTAGACTAAGTAATCTGCAGTATTGTGTTATGCATCACTGATATGTATTTTAGATACATCTTGTCCTTTTCAAATGAAAAAACAATTTTTCTGTATTGAAACATTATAGTATTATAATTATTTGACTGAAAGCCATTTGCTTCATTTAACACTATACAAATGAAATTCTTAATTACTAATAAATTCAATCAATCAACAAATTTGGCTCAATGATTAATTAGTGCACCACAGTTTTTGTTTACAAGTATAATCAAGGAATCCTTTATAACTTATACCTGCATAGTGTCAATCACTAAGGAGAACCTTTCACACTACTTAATAAGGAGAAAAACACTAACTAACTGGAACAAGAGAGACAAAGGGAAGATTTGGATTTTGAAGTGTCTTTTAAAGGAATTGACAAGCAGAGTCACTTAAAGCAAACGTTCTAAACACAAGGGAACAGTCTCCAGTTAGGCCACAATAGAAGAATGGAAGCTGCAGGAAGTAAAGCTCAAGTCAAATAGCCCCAGGATAGAGTTTTGAGAAACCATGTTCTGACCCATGTTAAAGACTCAGGCTGCTCTTTTGAATCAAATTAATCTTGTTGGAGGCTGGAGATTTTGAAGGAGTCAATTTTTCACATGGTAAAAGGATTCCGTGGCAAAAGGAGAGGCTGTCAGTGTTTACAAGATCAAAACTGGTCACCCATTCCAGAATCAAAACACAGGCCCACATCGTTAACAAGCGTACAATTCTGTCACTGAACTGAAAGAGCTAGATTTTGCAATTGCTAACCCATAAAAATGGGCTTCCAGAATTTTAAACTGAAACTGTAGTGGTATAAGAACATAAGAACTAGGAGCAGGAGTAGGCCATCCAGCCCCTCGAGCCTGCCCCACCATTTAATAAGATCATGGCTGATCTTTTTGAGACTCAGCTCCACTTACCCATCCGCAAACCATAACCCTTAATTCGTTGACTGTTCAAAAATTTATCTAGCCTTGCCTTAAAAACATTCAGCGAGGTACCTTCAACCGTTTCACTGGGCAGGGAATTCCACAGATTCACAACTCTTTGGGTAAAGAAGTTCCTCCTGACTGCAGTCCTACATCTGCTTCCCGTTATTATGAAGCTATGCCCCCAGTCCTATTTTCATCTGCTAGCGAAACAACCTCCCTGCCTCCACCTTTTCTATTCCCTTCATAATCTTATGCTTCTACAAGATCTGCCCTCGTTCTTCTGAGTTCCAATGAGTGTAATACCAGCCTACTCAGTCTCTCCTCATAATCCCACCCTCTCAACTAGAAATGGGTTTTGAAATTGAACAGCTATTCAGTACAAAAATCAAGTTAGATGTCAAACTAAACTCAGCAACTGAAGCCTACTGCTTCGTTTCCAGCATCAACTTCCCCTTTCAAATTGCTGAGTGCGTCACTGTCCCAAAACAGATACCAATCTTTCGTGGACCTCCATGTGTGAATGCCTCCAAGCAGTTTCCACGTTATAGTCATAAAACAGTTCTTTGGTCACATCAGCGTCCTAAGCAAATGTGACAAAAATAAACTTTCCCTCCTCCTTGAGCTGTCTTTGATATGGTTGACCACACCATTTCCACAAAAGCCTCTGTACCTGCTTGGCTCTACTCTTGTCTATGTGATCGTAACCAAAAAAACAACTACAGTAGCATCTCTTCCTACCGTTTCCTCTGCACGCTCCATCTTTAGCTGCTTCCATTGCTCACCCTCATGCTGTTCATGGACCACAGCACCTAAAAACATTGCGACAGTTTCCACAGGCACACTACCGACACCACACTCCACCTCAACAACACATCTTTCAACCCTCCCATGGGCTCTGAATTCTCAGACTTCTTATCTGATGTCCACTACACAGTACTGGATGAGCAGAAGTGTCCTCCAAATAAATTCTCGGAAGTCAGAAACCATTGTTTTCGGTTTCCCCTATAAATCTGGCTCCCTAGCCACAAGATTTCAACTTCTCCTGACAACTGTGCAAGGCTGCTGAGAGTGCTCATAACATTGAGGTTAAATCTGATCTCGAGATAAGCTTTCAACTATTTGAATGCACCACCATTAAGAGCGTCAAGTTCCACTTTCAGAACGTCACCCACACCCATACCTGCTTCAGTTCCTCTGCTGCTGAAACTCTTTTCTTCATTCCTATTTTCACTTCTGGACATGCCTATTCCTGGATGGCCCTCCAGGACTGTGATGGAATAGTCATGCCTGTAAGTTTATACCCAAGGACATTCAAAATTCTGCTTGTGGCCTAATAAAGGGTCCTAAATAAACCAGCGTCTCAATTATAAAAATTCCTAACCTCATTTCCAAATCCCTCTATCGTGATACTCCTCCAATCCTCTATAATCTCCTCCAGCCTCATAATCTTCAGAGATATCGGCACTTCTCTAATTCATCTACAATTTCACTTGTTCCACCATTGTTGACCATGTTCCTGGCCAGCTAGGCCTCTCCCTTAAACTCCCCACTCATCTACTTTCTTTTCCACAGCTTTTGGTCTGCTCTAATATGTCTTTATGTAGCCTAGTCAGGTCAAGGAGGCAGGAATGACAAGATGTCTTCAGATGGGGAGATTTTAAAACTGGTGAATCCCACATTGAGACCTTTGGCTGTAGGCTCCCAAGGTGGAATACGAGGTGTTGCTCCTCCAGTTTGCATGTGGCATAATTGTGGCACTGGAGGAAGCCCTAGATGGAGATGTCACCCAGGGAGTGGGGGGGGAGGAGTTATAATGGTTGGCAACCAGAAAGTGCTGATGATTATAGTGTACAGAGCACAGACGCTCTGTGAATTGGTCACTGAATCTATGCTTGGTCTCACCGATGTAGAGGAGGCCACATCAGGAGCAACGGATACAGTAGACCAGGTTGGAGAATGTACAGGTGAATCCCTGTCAGATTTGGGAAGTGTTTCTGGGGTCTTCTTTTTAGCCTGAAAGATCTGTAGAGCAATGAGGCACAGTGCTCCTGAAAACATTTGCTGATTTTGCTGTCAGGTCATAATCCTATCTGACTGGTTGTCATTTTTTGCTCACCAAACTGGGCAGCATGATAGCTCAGTGTTGCTGCCTCACAGCAACACAGACCCAGGTTCGATTCCAACCTCGGGTGACTGTCTGTGTGGAGTTTGCATGTTCTCCCTGTGTCTGTGCAGGTTTCCTCCGGATGCCCCGCCTTCCTCCCACAGCCCAAAGATGTGCAAAGATGGACTGGCTGTGCTTAAGAATTAACCTGTAGTGTCCACAGGTATGTAAGGTTAGGTGGGTTAGCCCCTTGTGGGGTTATGAGGATAGGGAGTGTGGGTGTGTGGATCTAGGTGTGATGCTTTTAGGAGGGCTGCTGTAGGCCTGACAGGCCAAAAGGCCTTTTTCTACATTGTAGGGATTCTACCACTGCTCAAATGTAGCAAGGTCAGAAATCACATGAAACCAGGTTATAGTCCAACAGGCTTATTTGAAAACACGAGCTTTCAGAGTCTTACTGAGAGAGATAGTACCAGACACAGAATTTATAGGTAAAATTGACGAGATGTTCTAAATAAACCTAAGATGCTGTTAAATCTTCAGCTAGAAGGTTTTTAATTGATTAATGTGTATGTAATTCCCCAAATTCCTTTCAAGTCCCTGTCCTCTGAGAACTAAAGGTTTTATCAGTGCACAGGTGACATTTTAGTCAGACCATGCATGTTAGGTGTGAGGCATTGTTTAGAATCTTTGTGTGTCTTAGTTTGGAGTCAGACTGGTTTTACTTCTAAAGTAGGAACTTATTAAAATGCCACATTGACTGACTGTCCATAAGTTCTGAGCTTTTTGAACAAAATATAATGCACCTGCAAATACAAATGCACCCACAGATTCACGTGCACGTGCGAGGGGGTGAGAGCGAGAGAGAGTGCGCATGCATGAGGGGTTGAGAGAGGTGTGTGGGATTGGGGGAGAGACAGAGACAGAGTTTGGTGGCGGGGGGGGGGGAGAGCATGTACATGTGTGAGAACACACCTGTTTGCGAGAGCGCCCATGTGAAACAGACACAGTGTGGATGTGCATGTACAAGTGTGTATGGTGTGGCGGGGTCATCTGCAGCACGACAAGAACCCAAGATCCTGATTGAGGCCGTCCTCACAGATTATAGAGCTTAGCTATCAGCCTCTGCTCGACGACTCTGCGTTGTTGCGTATCCCAATGTCTGCCTTGGAGGATGTTTACCCAAAGATCCAAGCCTGAATGTCCTTGACCGCTGAAGTGTTCCCGCACTGGGAGAGAACGTCCCTGTATCGGGAAATAATTGTTCCCACATAAAAGGTTTGATTCTATTAAAATCAACATCACCCTGTGGCGATGGTGTTGGTTATTTCACATCACAGGTAATGAAAGTGAAATTAATCAAAAAGTTAATTTGTTAAAACCAGCACCTTAGAAGGCTGAATGTCTCCTGATTGTTCGCAACTTTCCAATTCATGATCATATGCCGATAAACTATTATGCAAGAAGTTCCAGCTACAAGACAGATTTTCCATTTGTAAGGAGATCAGACTTGGGGTCATACAGGCACTAATAATAGTGCTTAGAACGCAGAGCTTCGTTACCACATTGAGTAGTTGTTACGTGTAGCATAGACTCCAGGAAGCTAGGCAGGTTCATCAGAAAAACAACAAGCAGAAAAATGTTATGCTAATAAGGCTAGTGTGAACCATAAATAACATCATAAACCATTTGGGTCTCTATGCTGTAATTCTTTTTGTCATGATTTTTCTGTAAAGGAGAAAAAACATTGCATATGGAAGATCACAGAATCCCATTTACAATTAAAGCTGTCAAAGCAAACAACTACAGCATTGACACAAGTTGTGCCATGGATGTAAGGAGGAAGATGAGGCAGCTGTCCTGTTCATTGAGCCTGGGTACTGGTGGCTGAATGCTTGGAGTTCCTTCAGACAATTGGTCAGGGGATACTTAAATGTAATAGCATTCCACAGAGATATTGTCAAAGACACAAAGAAAAGCCTTCCTGTCAGATAGTTGGTGAGTATGGCTCTCCCTGATTAAACAGGGACTGGTGTCCAGACAGTATTCCAGCCCCCAACTGAATGCAGAAGACATGATGCCACAGGCACTTAGAGATGCTGACCCACTCATCATTCACTGTGCAAGACTGTCTGCACTTCTGTATTACAGAGATAAGTCATTATTTTCACTTACAACTTATTTAATTAAATACAATTAAATGCTTATTCAAGCAGCACTATTCTGGAAAATCAGGCAGAGGATAACAAAGAGAGCAATAAGGAAGGAGAGGATAAAATATGAAGGTAGGCTGGCTAGTAATATTAGAAATGATAGTAAAAGCTTCTTTCAATACATAAGAAACAAATGAGAGGCAAAAGTAGATATTGGGCCACTCCAAATTGATGCTGGAAGGCGAGTGATGGGAGATAAGGAAATAGCTGAAGAACTTAATAAGTACTTGGCGTCAGTCTTCACAGTGGAAGACATGAGTAGTATGCCAACAATTAGGGAGAATCAGGGGCAGAGTTGAGTACGGTAGGCATTACAAAAGGGAAAGTGCTAGAAAAGCTAAAGGGTCTAAAAATCGATAAATCTCCTGGCCCCGATGGGCTACATCCTAGAGTTTGAGGGAGGTGGCTGAGGAAATGGCGGAGGCTTTGGTTATGATCTTTCAAAAGTCACTGGAGTCTGGGGAAGTCCCAGATGATTGGAAAATTGCTGTTGTAATTCCCTTGTTTAAGAAAGGATCAAGGCAAAAGATGGAAAATTATAAGCCGATTAGCCTAATTTTGGTAGTTGGTAAAATTCTAGAATCCATTGTTAAGGATGAGATTTCTAAATTCCTGGAAGTGCAGGGTCAGATTAAAACAAGTCAGCATGGTTTTAGTAAGGGGAGGTCATGCCTGACAAACCTGTTAGAATTCTTTGAAGAGGTAACAAGTATGTTAGACCAGGGAAACCCAGTAGATGTTATCTATCTAGACTTCCAAAAGGCCTTTGATACAGTGCCTCACGGGAGGCTGCTGAGCAAGGTGAGAGCCCATGGCGTTCGAGGTGAGCTACTGGCTTGGATTGACGATTGGCGGTCTGACAGAAGGCAGAGTGTTGGGATAAAAGGCTCTTTCTTGGAATGGCAACCGGTGACGAGTGGTGTCCCACAGGGTTCAGTGTTGGGGCCACAGTTGTTCACCTTATATATTAATGACTTGGATGAAGGAACTGGGGGCATTCTGGCGAAGTTTGCTGATGATACGAAGATAGGTGGACAGGCAGGTAGTACTGAGGAGGTGGGGAAGCTGCAGCAAGATTTAGACAGTTTAGGAGAGTGGTCCAGGAAATGGCTGATGAAATTCAATGTGAGTAAATGTGAGGTTTTGCACTTTGGAAAAAAGAATACAGGCATGGACTATTTTCAAAACGGTGAGAAAATTTGCAAATCAGAAGTGCAAAGGGATCTGGGAGTGTTGGTCCAGGATTCTCTAAAGGTTAACTTGCATGTAGAGTCCGTAATTAAGAAAGCGAATGTAATGTTGTCGTTTATCTCAAGAGGGTTGGAATCTCAAAGCAGCGATGTGCTTCTGAGGCTTTATAAAGCTCTAGTTAGGCCCCATTTAGAATACTGTGTCCAATTTTGGGCCCCACACCTCAGGAAGGACGTACTAGCCCTGGAGCATGTCCAGCGGAGATTCACATGGATGATCCCTGGAATGGTAGGTTTAGCATATGATGAACGGCTAAGGATCCTGGGATTGTACTCATTAGAGTTTAGAAGGTTGAGGGGAGATCTAATAGAAACTTACAAGATAATGTATGGTTTAGAAGGGGTGGACACTCGTAAGTTGTTTCCGTTAGGCGGGGAGACTAGGACCCGTGGGCACAGCCTTAAAATTAGGGGGGGTAAATTTAAAACTGAAATGAGACAACATTTCTTCAGCCAGAGAGAGTGGTGGGCTTGTGGAATTCATTGCCGCAGAGTGCAGTAGAGACCGGGATGTTGGATGCCTTTAAGGCAGAGATCGACAATTCTTGATCGCAAAAGGAATCAAGGGCTTCGGAGAGAGTGCAGGGAAGTGGTGTTGAAATGCCCATCAGCCATGATTTAAATGGCGGAGTGGACTTGATGGGCCGAATGGCCTTACTTCCACTCCTACGTCTTATGGTCTCATGGTCTAAATCCTCCTTCACTTTAATGCCCAATATTTGAAGATGATTTGGCTGACACTTTACAGGTACAAAAAAATGATGCAGCTTGTGGGGAAAAAAATCTCTAATCCTCGTGAGACATGAGAGAACGTTGTCGGCATTAAGGTGTGACTGAGCACCTGTACCTTTGCCCTGACATCACAGAAACAACATACAAATAAAGTCTTCCACCACGACATTTTGTTCAGGGTTTGAGTGAACATTTGTAGCTCGGGTGCTGGTTGGAGATGTTGGTGTGTTCACTGAGCTGGGAGGTTTGATAGCAGACATTTTGTCCCCTTACCAGGTGATATCCTCAGGGCTGTGGAGCCACCTGTGAAGTGCTGTTGTCTTGTGCCAGTTCGAATTGATATGGTCTGGTTTTTGTTGCTTTCAGTAGGTGCCTGTTGCAGTTGTGCATTGCAATGGTCTCGTTAACACATTTCTCTTCATTAAAATATAAAGGGCTGCCAACTACAATCAACTCAGCCAGTGTACTCAAGGTTAAATCAAGGTGTCAAACTGATGTCTAACACAAAGAATTGTAAGAAAATAGTTAGGACTCCAAAGTCGATACAAAACAGACCTATAGCCTTGGTCCTCCCGTAAGAAGGATTGAAGTTAGCTGAGATAATGGGAACTGCAGATGCTGGAGATTCCAAGATAATAAAATGTGAGGCTGGATGAACACAGCAGGCCAAGCAGCATCTCAGGAGCACAAAAGCTGACGTTTCGGGCCTAGACCCTTCATCAGAGAGGGGGATGGGGGGAGGGAACTGGAATAAATAGGGAGAGAGGGGGAGGCGGACCGAAGATGGAGAGTAAAGAAGATAGGTGGAGAGAGTGTAGGTGGGGAGGTAGGGAGGGGATAGGTCAGTCCAGGGAAGACGGACAGGTCAAGGAGGTGGGATGAGGTTAGTAGGTAGTGGGGGGTGCGGCTAGGGGTGGGAGGAAGGGATGGGTGAGAGGAAGAACCGGTTAGGGAGGCAGAGACAGGTTGGACTGGTTTTGGGATGCAGTGGGTGGGGGGGAAGAGCTGGGCTGGTTGTGTGGTGCAGTGGGGGGAGGGGACGAACTGGGCTGGTTGAGGGATGCAGTAGGGGAAGGGGAGATTTTGAAACTGGTGAAGTCCACATTGATACCATATGGCTGCAGGGTTCCCAGGCGGAATATGAGTTGCTGTTCCTGCAACCTTCGGGTGGCATCATTGTGGCAGTGCAGGAGGCCCATGATGGACATGTCATCAAGAGAATGGGAGGGGGAGTGGAAATGGTTTGCGACTGGGAGGTGCAGTTGTTTTTTTGCGAACTGAGCGGAGGTGTTCTGCAAAGCGGTCCCCAAGCCTCCGCTTGGTTTCCCCAATGTAGAGGAAGCCGCACCGGGTACAGTGGATGCAGTATACCACATTGGCAGATGTGCAGGTGAACCTCTGCTTGATGTGGAATGTCATCTTGGGGCCTGGGATGGGGGTGAGGGAGGAGGTGTGGGGACAAGTGTAGCATTTCCTGCGGTTGCAGGGGAAGGTGCCGGGTGTGGTGGGGTTGGAGGGCAGTGTGGAGCGAACAAGGGAGTCACGGAGAGAGTGGTCTCTCCGGAAAGCAGACAGGGGAAGGGATGGAAAAATGTCTTGGGTGGTGGGGTCGGATTGTAAATGGCGGAATTCCGCCATTTACAATCCGACCCCACCACCCAAGACATTTTTCCATCCCTTCCCCTGTCTGCTTTCCGGAGAGACCACTCTCTCCGTGACTCCCTTGTTCGCTCCACACTGCCCTCCAACCCCACCACACCCGGCACCTTCCCCTGCAACCGCAGGAAATGCTACACTTGTCCCCACACCTCCTCCCTCACCCCCATCCCAGGCCCCAAGATGACATTCCACATCAAGCAGAGGTTCACCTGCACATCTGCCAATGTGGTATACTGCATCCACTGTACCCGGTGCGGCTTCCTCTACATTGGGGAAACCAAGCGGAGGCTTGGGGACCGCTTTGCAGAACACCTCCGCTCAGTTCGCAAAAAAACAACTGCACCTCCCAGTCGCAAACCATTTCCACTCCCCCTCCCATTCTCTTGATGACATGTCCATCATGGGCCTCCTGCACTGCCACAATGATGCCACCCGAAGGTTGCAGGAACAGCAACTCATATTCCGCCTGGGAACCCTGCAGCCATATGGTATCAATGTGGACTTCACCAGTTTCAAAATCTCCCCTTCCCCTACTGCATCCCTCAACCAGCCCAGTTCGTCCCCTCCCCCCACTGCACCACACAACCAGCCCAGCTCTTCCCCCCCACCCACTGCATCCCAAAACCAGTCCAACCTGTCTCTGCCTCCCTAACCGGTTCTTCCTCTCACCCATCCCTTCCTCCCACCCCTAGCCGCACCCCCCACTACCTACTAACCTCATCCCACCTCCTTGACCTGTCCGTCTTCCCTGGACTGACCTATCCCCTCCCTACCTCCCCACCTACACTCTCTCCACCTATCTTCTTTACTCTCCATCTTCGGTCCGCCTCCCCCTCTCTCCCTATTTATTCCAGTTCCCTCCCCCCATCCCCCTCTCTGATGAATGGTCTAGGCCCGAAACGTCAGCTTTTGTGCTCCTGAGATGCTGCTTGGCCTGCTGTGTTCATCCAGCCTCACATTTTATTATCTTGAAGTTAGCTGCACTGGTTTTGAAGGAACTGAATTATCCAAGTAAACGTACTTCACTCAGTCTGAATTTACCAACAACCATCAAACGATTTTTTTAAAAACTCACTGAGTCATTTGGAAGGGTGTAAAATAATTTGAATGCAAGTGTCAGTTAAACTCACCAAAAATGATTCACAGATATGATAGACAAGACAAAAACACCTAGTCGGGATTATGTTAAAATGTGTCCTTAAGTCAACTTTTTGTTTACTATGAAATCTCCTCTCAATGTGAGGATATATATTTATGCAACTTCTTGCAGATTTCTTAATCTGTAAAACAAAAATTTAGTATGAAACAGCATGTTTCCTTTTATTAAATGAAAATGTTATTTTTAAACATTAATATTCACATAATTAATACATTGAAAAATTTAATATGATTAGCAACTGAGATCTTAAATCCTATATTTCCTCTTGCTAGTTTTTAAAAGATAAAGTAAAATCTGAAATATTACAGGATTTATGTTAATAGACTGCATCAAAAATTGCACTCACACAACAAAACCACCATTTCACAAGCTATGAATTGATCCTAAACCTTCAAAAAATAACTGTGATGGCAGAATTTACCAACTCAAAAGAGAGAGAAAACCAGTATATTTCAGAAATAGAAATAAAAAATGAGATTTTAAAGACTGCATTTACAAGCTTTGCTCAGGAAAAAAATATTCATTTTCATTTCATCTTGGATGCTGTCAGCTTTATGAATAATTTACATTCTCGCTCATCATTTCATAAAATATCTTTGCAAATCTTACAGATTCATTCTAAGCCGCTCTTGATTACATACCTTTTTATCATAAATTAATACTTATCGATAAACACAGAAATGAAGACAAATTGACAGAGACCTGGAGTGCCTTCGAAATGTGTCAATATTTCTGCGTGTGATTTATTCAGAGACTGTATTATAGTGTTTTGCAATGGGTTAAAATTAATCCTTTAAATCATCTGGATGGCTCCATCAAATTGGCTTCTGCAGGTTGAATGCATCCCATTCCAAATAGCTTTGAATATTTTGTTATCTCCCTTCTCCACGTCCCACAAAGCAAATTCAGATTAAACAGTTATTTCAAACAAGATACACTCCCAGTACTCTTCACAATGTTAGTCATTAACTAACTGTATTGGCAGCTAAAGATTTCTATCGGATTCTCCTCGGGCTGTAATAAATGCGACCCTATCATAACTGCCGTCTATTACATACCAAAACATTTCATCCATCTAATGATCACCCAAGGCCCATCATAGTTCTGCATACAGAACATGCTTTTCAAAATGTTACAGCAAACTTGTTGCAAATATTCTTCTTTTTATTCTATTTTTAATGCCAATATATACTGAAAAACAAAAATGCATAATGCTTTACTCAATCTCAGAATACCTAAGTGCTGTACATCTAATGAAACCTACTTTTTGATGCATGTTTAATATCATAATGTAGGAAACTCAACAGCCTATGCATATAGCTAAGGTCCCATAAACAACCTTTTCCTGTCTGTTTTGAGAGATTAATTTTGGTCAGGGAACAAGGAGGAAAGATTCCCCTCCTCTTCTTCAAAACAATGTTCTGGGCTGCTTCTTTCCACCCAAGAAGATAGATTGTGCTTCAGTTACATTCTATTTGAAACTGGCAATGGATTTGAAGGGGAAATGAATTCACAAGAGGTGTTTTTAGAAGGGGTGTGGATGGATATATTGCTACAGGATGATAGAGATAAGAAAAACAAGATGAGAATTTGAAATGAGACGACTGGCAGGTATGGATGTAGATCACAGAGAATGCGTAATAAGCAAGTGGAACATAGTGTCAATGGCACACAAGCTGAGATTTGATGATCTGCCACTATTTTCAGTGTCATGCCACTGCTCTCGTCTGCTTTCAGAATTCCAAAGGGAACATTCCCTCTGCAATATCCTGACCCACTGTTAAATCCGACCCAACAACCCTCTATTCTTCCCACACACCACGCTCCATATGAGATGCAACATTTGCCCTTTAACCTCTTTTGTCACTATCTGAGTTCTCAAAGCTTAAATTACGTCTTCTTATAAAGGATACTGCATTTGCCATTCATGGTGCAATCTCCTTGACACAGGGAAGTTCAAACGAGAAAATCTAACTTTGAAGAACATCTCTGCTCAGTGCATGTGTCTCTCCAAGCTTCAGATCTCCTATATTTTTAATTCTCCACCTTGATTCCACTGAGACCTCTCAGTCCTCAGCCTCTGGCAGTGTTCCTGCAATGTTCCAGCAAAGCTCCAGGCTAGAAGCTCATCTTTCAATTCAATGCTTTCCAAACTTCCAGAAACAATAGTGAGTTCAAAAGTTTCAGATCGTAACCTTGGCCCAATTTTGTTTCCTTTTCCTTTCTTCTGTTTGTTCATACTTCTATTTACACCTCCTCTAAGCACATCTTCTGTTCCTTTACATTACCAATCCCTTTGCCTTGTATCACCGCCCCTTCCATCATTTAATCTCACCTTTCACTGTATTACAGATTCTCCCCTAGTTTCTACCCTTTCATTTTCTTAAACTCCCTTGTCCAGCTTTAAGGGCAGACTATTGACCTGAACATTAACTCTATTTGGCTGTTCTCAGGTGCAACCACAATTATTTGTTTTCATTTTATCACCAGTTTTGGCTATCGACATCCACAACTTACATCAAATCCTGCCAACTTACAATTCAGCTAGATTCAACAATGATCACTATAGCATGCATACAAGCCAATCTTACTCTTGGCATCACACTATACAGGCACTGCTCAAGATAATTAAAAGAAGAAAAGATTTTTATTCTTTCTATGTGTTGCTAGTAAGGTGTCAAATCTATATTAAACACTGGTTGAAAATAATAATGAAGGTGAAGAGACCAGTGAGGAAAAAAAATTGCAAAGTATTAGGTAAAAGTCAAAGACTAGGATAGGAAGGGTTAATTGAGGGGACCGATTCTGCAGGGAGACCCATTGGTGCAAAATATTGTTGCTGCTCCAATTGAAACGGAGAGAAATGCTACCTGCTCATCTAAAAAGTGTAGCTTATATAGCTTTAAACTACAAAATTCTGAAATAACTAATCAATGTCTAGGATTCTTGAAGTGACGTGGGAACAAATTAGATAGCAAGTAGACGCCTGTGTGGGAATGCTCGGGTTGTTCAAATAAAGAAGGATCTGTGGACATGTAAATCAGATGGTTCCTCGAGTTGAACAGTCATCAGAAAGCCAAATAATATGCTGGGTTAAATGTAGTCCATTCCAAGCACATCAGTACCATCTCCCCTGTGAAGTGTTAATGAAATTCATGGGAAAACTTCAAAACAAAAGGAGCTTACAACGGAATTGTCAAACGACGCTGACAAGAATGAGTCTAAAGGGAGAAGGTGTATAGCTTGGCTAAGCATTACACTGAAGCCTCCACAGAAGAGCAGCATCAGGGTAGAGGTAATCACCACTGCTGAGGTCATCATATCAACGCAATGCAGTGTCTTGTTACTGCTATTGTAACATTGCTGTCTTGTTGATATATGAATTAGGTCATAAATAAAGATTAAATCTTTTTTAAAAAGATCTATAGTCATGGTTGATACAAGCCTGAAACCAAACTTAAATGTAGAGACACCTCATCATTTTGTTAATGTCTCTATCTATACAAGTTGCACATAGTTGCCCCATCAGTCATAAGCAAATCCTCCTCCTACTCCAAAAATACACATCTACTGTATAACCGTCCTTAATAGATCACTGTGATTCATGCCCATATCATCCATTACGGTGGTGTAGGCAATCATAAGGATTTAATGAGAGAGAGCAAAAATTGCAGATGTTGGAGTGAGAGACAATATAGTGCAGAGCTGGAGGAACATAGCAGGCCAGGCAGCATCAGGGGAGCAGGAAAGTTGATGTTTCGGGTTGGAATCCTTCCTCAGAAATGGGGGAAGGGAGAAGGGAGCTCCAAAATAAATAGAGAGAGGAGGGGTGAGGCTGGGGTAGGTAGGTGGGATGCTGGACTTGTACCAATTAGATTTGTCAAGTTAGCTCACTCAGTGGCACTCTTCCTTGTGCCTGAAGGTTGCAGTCCACACAGTGTGGCTTTGTTATCTAAAGGGTCACAATTTTGAAACATTAATACAATGTGGTCATGGCTGGTGTGGTGATATAGAGTGGTAAGTTAGAACACAAGGGCCAAGAGGAGTAGGTAATTCAGCCCTTGAGCCTGCTGTGCCATTTAATATGATAGTGGCTGATCTAACACTCTCAAAAGATTTCAATCCCTAACCAACACTGACACGAGTTGGTCATGCATCACACTGTAAATGGTATAACTGCTAATTAAGAGTAAGTAATTTATTGCACACATGGGCATTAGAGCTAGCATTGTACTGACCTCTTTTTTTATATATTTATATAATTTTAATATTTTCACTTACAAGAAATCAAGAAAGCCTAGACTCAGTTTGGAAGTCTCCCAGCTAATAGTGAGAAAAATGTTTCCAATCAAACTATTTCAAGTTGGATATACAGGGCAAGAAGCTGTTTTGAAACTTGCACTTATTGTTCAAAACATCTGACCACCAACAAAATTTAATCTCACAACTTCTGAACCTGTCTTTTCACCTTGAAGGCCTTCCTTAAATTCAATCTCTCAATCAAACCTTTAGTCACCCCTTCCAATATCATTCCCTATGGCCTGGTCACACTTCTGTGAAGCATTTTGGCACGTCTATCTATGTTAAAGGCACTATTTAAACATACATCATTGTTGTTATCGAGGAAGAACTCTCAGGATCAAGTTGTAGTTTTCAGAGTGGTCATAGAAAATTTGACCAGTAACATTTCCATTTTTCTTGACTGGTAGTAGGTAACAGCAAACACTGAAGGCAGAAATGATGACAAAGCTAATGCACGCAGACTGAGTAACTTACCCTGCATGGCTGTAACACTGGAATGGAACAGAAAACCGCAAGGCTTTGCAAGAGGCTAATGAGAACAACTTGTAAAATGCAAATGATGTCAACTTTTGTCCGGTGAACCAAATAAAAATGCAAAGCTGACCAATCTTATCGTCAATGGTGACATATTTACCTGTTACCACCCAGGTTTATAGGGTTGTTAAGAAGGCGTACAGTGTGTTAGGTTTTATTGGTAGAGGGATTGCGTTTCAGAGCCTTGAGGCCATGTTGCAGCTGTACAAAACTCTGGTGCGGCCGCACTTGGTGTATTGTGTACAGTTCTGGTCGCCGCATTATAGGAAGGATTTGGAAGAATTGGAAAGTGTGCAGAGGAGATTTACCAGGATGTTGCCTGGTATGGAGGGAAGGTCTTATGAGGAAAGACTGAGGGACTTGAGGCAGTTT
The DNA here is from genome assembly GCF_030684315.1 of Stegostoma tigrinum. Classification (NCBI taxonomy): domain Eukaryota; kingdom Metazoa; phylum Chordata; class Chondrichthyes; order Orectolobiformes; family Stegostomatidae; genus Stegostoma; species Stegostoma tigrinum. The sequence goes on from NC_081356.1 coordinate 110,876,969, forward strand.
TCGTTAGAGAGAAGGTTAAGAGGTGACTTAATAGAGACATACAAGATTATCAGAGGATTAGATAGGGTGGAGAGTGAGAGCCTTTTTCCTCGGATGGTGATGGCTAGCACGAGGGGACATAGCTTTAAATCGAGGGGTGATAGATTTAGGACAGGGTGATAGATTTAGGACAGGTGTCAAAGGTAGATTCTTTACTCACAGACTAGTAAGGGCATGGAATGCCCTGCCTGCAACAGTAGTAGATTCACCAACTTTAAGGGCATTTAAATGGTCATTGGATAAACATATGGATGACAATGGAATAGTCCAATGGAAGTGTAGGTTAGATGGACTTCAGTTTGGTTTCACACGTCGGCACAACATCAAGGGCGCTATCATGTTCTATGTCCTATTAATACACATGTGGATTTACACATACAGCTCTTCATACAGATACAGTAGATTCTCCTCATTGTCTGGGCAATGGTCTGGCAGGGTGGGGTACACCCTTTATAGAACCCCTCTGGTTTCCTTTTTTCATTGATGTTGACCCTGAGAATATATAGCCTAGATCTAACATTTTTAATGATAAGCAGGAAATTAGAGTTAAAAAATTGCATGTCAAAATATTTGATTTACATAATTTAAGAGTAGACTACACTTTAACAGGAGTGGGGGAAACATTTGAGAGGCAATCCTATTGCTGGAAAACTACTTTCTATTCGCACTTAGGCATCACTGCTAAATTGCACACACTGCAAAAGTTAAACTGAATTGTAGCAGATTTATGGAACTGAACTATTTAATTACCACATTAACTACCGATTTTACATAATCTTTGCTGAGTGTCGTTTTCCCCTTTGAATTACCCATCAAGCAGAATTATTTTATTATGAACACCAGAGAATTCCAAAGCTACGAATCAGTTTCACTGTTAGCATCACTAAATGACACATGAAAGCCGCTTAATCTGCTCTACAAGATAATCACTTTTCTGTCACATGCAACTGAATGTTGCTGCTACCAGTTCTCCACATGTTTGACTCATGCAATTCTCCATTAAAATGCTAGCAGTCATAGAAGAGCAGTTCAGGAAGACAAAATTTCCCATTCACTAGAACAGTCCACAGTGAACTTCTATTGTCAATAGCCATAAATATTTTATTACCAAATTCACCTAGACTTGGCTAAGGGTTAGAAGACAAAAGCACACTTGTACGTTCTCAAAATCACTTTCTTCATCAGTCAAGCATCAGGATTATGATGATTTTTTTCTGTAATTGGCCTTGCACATATTTTAAATTAGAAGGAACTCAGTAGATGCAAAGTAAATGATACCAGGCACACAAAATTCCAGCTAATGATGCACAGCAAGTAAAACCTGCCAACTGATTCCCAGGCAACACACATGATACTCCTGTGTACAAATATACATATCTCAATAGCAAGACCTAAACATGTATTCTAGTTAATTTGTATACCATTTGGAGCACAGCATTTAAAAGAAAAGCAAGCTATGGTGATGATCAAAAAGCTGAGGTTCATTTAGCTTATTCCTGTAGCCAACTCATCTGTATGAATGGCTTTGACCCCTGGTATAAAATGCCACACCTTGTTCAAGTGACACCTACAGGTTATGTTTTTGGTAGGTGGATCACCATCTGTCTTTTATCTGATTTATACTGAGTCGCTTGTTTAAAAGTAGGGAATTCCATCTATGTAATACAAAAAAAGTTTTCTTTCTGATAGAAGCTGCAGAGTCCTGCCAATTGTGTATTTCACATATAAATAGCAGTAATTAAGATAAACCTAATTGCCAAAGTTGGATTTGCAAATATAATAAAATGTGAGGCTGGATGAACACAGCAGGCCAAGCAGCATCTCAGGAGCACAAAAGCTTCCGGAGGGAGGAGGGTAACTTCTTCAGGTTAGGCATCCCTGGAAGAGGCTTCGCAGTGAGGTTAAAATAGCTTTTGTGCTCCTGAGATGCTGCTTGGCCTGCTGTGTTCATCCAGCCTCACATTTTATTATCTTGGAATCTCCAGCATCTGCAGTTCCCATTATCTCTTTGCAAATATAATCCATTTTTAAAAGAAAGTAATCATATTCCCCAACTCTGGGCTCAGTGATCAAAGACATGAGGGAAAGTGACACGAGGGAAAGTGCAGTCTTGTACTCTACGTGGGTTCTTCAATTTCAGACCAGATATAAATGCAGTCCCAAAGCTGATCTTACTAGAAATTACAATTGTTTTGAAGCAGGTGCTATTCCACTATTAGCACTTCTACACAGAACATTTAGTCATGCATCTGCTTAGATGTACTAACCTAAACGAGGCAGACAGGTTTGACACTGCAAGTGAATGAAGAAAATCAAAAGCTTTCCCACCGTATTTGAAGGCAGGAGTATCTGGAGCAGCTTGACCACTCAGAAATGCTCACTTTAATTACTAGTTTCTGGTGAGCTAACTGAACAACATGCAGAGAAGACAAAGAGGGGTACTATGGTTGGTGCCTGTTAAATCAGACAAGATTCTGATTCCTGGCCACCAACAGGCAACCCTACAGTACAAACATCAAGAACAAACGAGATCAGACTTGGACATTAATGACTTCCCAGGGTCATTACGACACACTGTGGTGTCTCAACAGAATGGTCATCTTGGCACAGAATGGGTAAGGCACCTGTGAAACTGTAACCCAACAAAAATTAATACTTTGAGGTAATGGAATTAAATTATTGGTAAAGAAAGCCCCAGTTCCATGAATCAAATTATAAAATGTTTTCACTGTTATAGACCTGATTGATGGGCCATGCATATCAAAAAACAAATATGTACTTAATTCAAAATTATTCAACTCACAACTTTAACATAAAGTAACAATTGAAATTCATCATAGAACATAGACAGTTAAAGAAACACCATTTCTACTATAAATACTATGAATTTATTTATTAAATTGGACAACTAAACTTTCTGAATCACGGAAGTAAAACAAAGTGTACCTTCAACAAAGTGCAAGGTAAAAGTGAACTTTAATGCCCGAACACTTATTACACAGAAATGTAAAATCCATATTTAAACACGTGAGTTTTTTATTTACTATGTGAACGAGTTCGTCATTTTCATTCTTGTAGCTCCACCAAAAAAAAACTTTACTGAATGCTACTATGCACCTAAAGAGTACAGTGAGTAGTTTAAGTCCCTCTTCTCTGCCTTTCAAATAATGCAATACAACAGCCTGAAACTAATTCAATTGAGTGTATCCACGAGACATAATCCCATTTTCTTTTAATGACTTCATTTAGATTTTAATGCCTTTTTATGAACCACCTTTTCCAGAACAGTACATCGCAAATTAAGATTCAAATGTTTGTACATTACAATCTTTTCCTTAGGCATCCTAAAGGAATGCAACAAAAGATCATCAATGCTGATAGTGTGAATGCTGTCTCACCTCAGGAATAAAATACCTCTGCTTACCTGAAGCCCTCGACGTCTGAGAATACTGGACTCATCCATGCTGCCTTGTGCTTTTTTCTCATTTCTTCCACTGTATGGCCACACTGCAGTGCAAGAGACTTCACCATGCTAATTCTGATCCTTGCAGCTGCTAAAGACTTACATCACAGCTGTCCCGATTGGAGACTGAAAGTCAGCTGACTGTTTCTAGTTATTCACTCCAGTAACTTCAGGAGACTGTGAATGCTGCTGTGCATAGCAGCAAGTGGGCTCCAGCCCTGCTCGCTTATACAGACTAGCCAGCTTTAAATCAAAAATGTTGTCAACCTCTCTTCAAATAGCTATGAAAGAGACAGAAACCATGTAAAGCACAGCTTTCCCCTTCCCCAACAGCACAGTAAATGGGCTCAAAGCAAGGTCAAACATGAGGGTGAATCAGTGGTGACATGTCTGCAAAGATAGCCACTGGATTTGACAGTGAGAAGCTGAGACACAGCTGGTTGACAGTACAACAAAGCTCAGTCTAACACTCATTTTTCCCGTGACTTTGAAAGAACAGAAACCTTAGACAGTACACAATCTAGCTTAGATAGTCAATGGCACTTATTCAGTCATTGACAATATTTACACTAAATACTGAAAGAACACGCATTTCTGTAAACATACACAAATTTGCAATCTTACCACAAACGGATCTATCATCTGATGTGGTATTGCATCAGTGAAATAGACCGTTATACACAGACAGGTAAGAAGGGCACATGCAGCTGTTGTCTATAAAATACACTCAAAGATACTATATTAACACATCAGAAAGCAGAGCCATTCTTTCATTGACACATGCCACCTTTGGGTTAATAAAATAAGACTGAATAGTGAGACTTCTAGTTTGCAACATTATTTTGAGCTTAAAAACCGAAGAAAAGGCCAGTGGCAAGATAATAGAACATAGAACAGTACAGCACAGAACAGGCCCTTCAGCCCACAATGTTGTGCCGGATACATCTTCCCCCATTTAGATAAATACATCCAAAATATCTAGCTTGAAAGATGTTAATACTTGCTGTTTGTTAAAATTAAGCTTCAACATGATTTGAAAGAATATTGGTATGTCAACATTAATTATTAATAGGATTAATTTCTATCTTGGACCAAACTATTATCAAGAACTGATAAACAGAAATGTCCTGTCTTAGAATAAAATGCTATTTTATGACTAGACACTAATATAATTCCAGTCTAAATACATCTTCCTGTATATAATACAGTAATCCTACTATTTCTAGTAGGAAATTATCCAGTATTCACACGGGGCGGTACATTTAAAAATTAAACTTGGGCTTTACTGCTTCCTTCCAATGGCCCCATGATTGCATTTATAAAGTACGTAGTACTAATTCTAAGTAATATTATATCAAACATGTTCTGTTTATCCAAGTATAAATTTTCACACAGATACGATAATTTTTATTGGGTGTTTCGTCCACATGCTGAAAAGGTTTGAGACACCCCAGCTGACCTTTCAGAGCAAGCCTGATGAATATTACCCCAAATCAGACAACATTTCTCCTAAATCAAGTCCCCGCTTGCAGAAATCCCAGCTAGCAAGAGCTGCTGGCCAACCGGAGGTTAGCAGCATTCACCAAGGCAGCCATGGCTGTTACTGGGTGGGCTATCAACATTCCAAGGGCCATACAGCAGGAGGTGTGGTTATCGCCCTCACTTCTGAAACCCTTCTCTGCTGTCTCCACAAGTACCGCCATCATAGAATCATACACCATGACATTCAATGCCATGGGCCAGGTGCCGGAAAGTGGCAATGGTGTAGATTTAGCACAGCTTTGGTGGGAAAGACACAATGGGCTGAAGGGCCTCTTCTGTACTGTATGACTCTGTAATTCTCAGGTAAGTGCTTGCAGAGGGGGGAAATAAATGGTTTCACCAGAAGCAAGGGCAATAACCACTCCCCCACTCTTCCACATACGGTTCCTCAATCATGCACGCCACCACATTTCTCAAACAGCAGCCTGGCCACACAGTCAGTCAAGTGGGCAAATTCTTTTCTCACCTGGAGCCAAGATCACAGTCCAAGCAGAAGTAGGACCACAACTGATCTTGAAGGGCTCATTAACTAAAAATTTAAAGGGCCTCAAACGGACAGCGAGAGGTGGTCAAGCTTTGGTCCTGCCACCTAGAACGTGATTGAGGGAGAAGCAAGATGTTTGCTATGATTTGGGTACCATCACCTTACATTGAGTTGCCTTGCCATCTCCAGCTGGAGACTGGAAGATTCTGTCCTTATTTCAGATAGGAAATATCTTGCGTCTCTATGTGTACTGCATCATAGATATTGTCTACATATCATACTTGAAGAACACCCATTCTATAGAATACCTGCAATAAGTTCTTTTGTAATAGAAGTTCCACTACATTAGTGGATTTGATGCCCTGTGCATTATTAGGTTTCAGGAGGCCTTTATTTTTCTCAACTTCCAAATCAAACATCCATTAGAAATAGTTAGGTCCTACACAAGGTAAGTGTGTTTACGATTTATCAAATCAACACAGCATGCACATGAATCTACAGTTTTCAATTTGTAAAGAATAGCATTCAGAAGAAAAATTGGATTGACCCACATCTTATATTAAGCTCAGAATTATATTGATAGATTCACAAGTAAGAAAAGAACCTTTCAAAGTGTCACAGTTTCCTGACTTTAAAAAAACAATTAAATTGGACCTTGGTTAGCACAGAAATGTGGACCAGGAAATGGAGTATTGACATGGACTGGTAATCTCTGATGAATTGATATTTTAACTTCTCATTATCTCACAGTTCTGAAGTATAATTCATACGGCACAGCACATCTGCTCTCAAACAGAGACAGCTAGATTGTCAAAAAGCTAAGCAGATCGGTGGATTCCAGACTTAAAGCCAAGCAGCACGGTATAAGCTGCCCGTGTTAAGGTACAAGTGTTCCCTCTGCTGGCTGTATGTTCACTATCATCCAGTCATCCGATAATTAAATGAAAGCAGCAAGCCTAAAATCAAGCCTGCTGTTGTCCAAATGACTAGAGCTGCTTATACATTTATAGCATGAGGCTTCTTTTCAAAGTTTTCACTTCTCTCTTCTTTTCCTCCCAGTATCTTCTCAGCATATACCATCCCTTACACTCAACTCCCCTTCCACGATAAAAAATTTCACCAGTAGCTCACAATGGCACTATCCTCTGAAGCAGAGCCCGGATTCCAATCAGTGATTCAGGGTGCAATGCAATCAATAATCATGGAATTCCTACAGTGTGAAAGCAGGCCATTTGCCCATTCAAAACTGCACCAAGCCTCCAAAAACAGCATCCCACCCAGACCCACAAACCTGCACTTCAATTGGCTAATCCATCTAACCCATACATCCCTAGAAACTATGGGCATAGTTTATCCACACAACCTGCCAGCTTCCTGGCGCTGTCAGGCAGTATTGCCAACCACTGAGCCATCACACTCTACAGGAAATGACTTTATTTCCATTTAGTATGTTTACCAAGAATATGGAGATAGATCAAACTACTCAAACATCGGGAACACATTAAAAAAATCTAAGATTCCCCTAAAAGTTTATAACTTTATAAACGTGGCCTAATACTTGACTGATAATTATTTTTTCCACATTACCACTTGCCCACTGTTCCTTTCTCCAACATAGCTCATAGAATAAATCAAAACAGTGGCTATGGGATTTTACACTCAACTAACACAATTTTAAAAAAAAAATATATAGAACACATCTGCCATGTTGGGTCAAATGTGGCTTCTGTCAACTTTCAAACTTATCCACCACAGTTGAAGGTTACATTCCAATTTGAATTGGTCTCCAATGCCAAGAGTGAATGGCTGAATAAATCCGACATGCAACATTTTAAAATGTTATTAGAAACAGAGCAGCAGCAGTGAAAGAAGACTCAGTGAACAAGGATGGTAGTGAGGACACCTAGTGCATCAAGCAAAGTAGGTATTAATCAGCAAAAATATAACGGGACCACAAAGAAGAAGAAAAACATGGTGAAAATGAGAGACTGAGAAAAACAGGCTAATTATTTGTGACCCTTTATATTTACTATCATACACCACTAGCTAGCAGAGGTTTATCCTTGAAGGTGAAATGTTGAAACAGAACGCCCAGGGTTGTTTCTCTTGACGCCTGGTGAGTTCAGGCACCAGTGGCAAAAGAACAAACAGTAATGAGGCAAGGAAAGTATTCCCATAATATGGTAAATGCTTCTTGATGGTTACAGTTCAGTATCCTAGATGCAGGTTATAGAATCCCCACAGCATGTAGCAGGCCATTTGGCCCATCAAGTCCACATCCGACCCTCCAAACAGCATCCTATCCAGACCCCAGACCTGCCTCTACTCCATAACGCTGCACTTCCCAAGGCTAATCCACCCAGCCTGCACATCCGTGAACACTGTGGGCAATTTTAGCATGGTCAATCCACCTAACATGCATCAAAGATAATAGGAACTGCAGATGCTGGAGAATCCAAGACAACAAGGGGTAGAGCCCTGCTCCTAAGATGCTGCTTGGCCTGCGGTGTTCATCCAGCTCTTCACCTTGTTATCTCACCTAACATGCACATCTGTTGTCGGTGAGAGGAAACCAAAGTACCAACAGGAAGCCCATTCAAATGTGGGAACAATGCGCAAACTCCATGCAGACAGTCGGCTGAGGATGGGATCAAACCTAGGTCCCTGCCACTATGAGGCAGCAGTGCTAACCACTAAGCCACCATGGTGCCCCCGTTGCGGCCATCATTTCAGGCCATGTGGGAAGCTAGTGGAAATAGATTAAACTGCACAAGAGGAAGACAAAAATAAAATGTTTCATAAAAATCAGAATAATAGAAAGACAAGGAAATAAATACATTAAAACTCAAAAGCTTCCTACTGTGGCACAAATCAAAACTGCATCTGAAGCGCTGACATCAGAAAATGCTAAAAGCCATCTGATCAAGCCAGAAAATAGCCAAACACAGAATGGTTACATCGGAGGAGAAATGATCAGATCCTGTAGAAATTTCAATCTCAATACAGAATTGCTCTTTGAGCCTTTAAATTTCAACTCATTTAGCCATCATTCAAACACAATTCTTTTTAATAAGTTATAATGTCAAAACTTCTTTATTCTCAAAGTGACAGATATTTATGCCACAAAAATGTACTTAAAACAATTATACTCAGGGGACCGTTTTTTCAAAACAAACTAAAATCATAACTAAAAGGGAAAGTTGAGGTTCTGAACAAATGCAACCAAAGAATATTAGTATTTGACTGTCAAGGTGAGGGCCTGTTTTGTTCAGGGGATTCATTCAGTGCGAGATTTGATGGTTGGACTTAAAAGACTGGACATTGGGTATAGTAAGTGTAATTGGGTACATTACTCACATAAGCTCAAATTGTTCCTTTTTTTTTAAAAGAAAGTCCACATAATATGCATTACCTAAACACAAATGTGGAGAAAACACCAGTCAAAATAGTCAAAGGTTGAAAACAACAAAGCCACAAATAACTGGAAAGGAATTGAATCTCAGAGAACCAGCATGACAAGTTTTGCTTTATTTTATTGTTTAAAAGTTCTATTTGACTTTTTTTTTAATTTTAACCTGAACTTGGTGATTTGTGTTTAGCATAGTGACAGCAGTAATGCAATGCCCAATCATGTGATCAACTTACAGCAGCAGTTCTATATAAATGTAGCATTCTTCTCCTGAAGTTGCATAAAAATGAAAAGCCTCATCTTTCATATCAATACACAATCTCCATCCTGTGATTGACACCATACACAGAAAGCTGTCTGAGAAGGAATTCCAATTGTTCAATCATCCTTGTTTGTCCTTCTCTGTGATATTGATCCCGCTCTCTATCTATTACCTTCTTTCACAAGCTTATTAATAAGGATTTCTTTTCTCCATTCTTTTAGATCGACTTGCTGTTAGCGTACCCTACAACTCAAGCAGGAATCTTGCAGTTTCTTTCAACCTGCCACTTTAATCTCCCAGATTAACTATTTGCCCATAATTAGGGATTTTACAAGTCATTAAATCAAAACTTAAGGCACGTCCTTAATTAAGGAGCTTCAAGGGCATTAAGGTTTATAGACATCAGGCTAAACAGAATTATTGTAGGCATGTGTCACGATTGCTTTTTAATACTAATCTATAAAGGGGATTGTGCAGTAAAGAAGCTTATCTCTAAAACCTTGTTAAGTATGAATGGGCTGTCAGATCTGACAGATAAATCTAAATATTTGTGTTTCTGTTGACTTATTAAACTGTTCTATTGATGGAAGCACATTCTTTTTAATAGACATTTCTTCAGTCAGTTTCCATGTAGCAACTAGTAAATCTTAGAGGAAGTTCCACAGTAGATGAACGAGTATCAAAGACTGGGAATGACTAGGGCATCATTAATAACAAGGACACTGTAAATTCATCTACTCCACATTTTCAGTTTTAACCCAGTTCACAAGAATTTGACCCGTTTTGATTTACTTATTGTCACATGTTTTTTGTTACAAAATACAGTGAAAGTATTTGTATAGTATCGCCACTGATCGGCAACATTTTAAAACATAGTCAAATAAACCAAAGCATAGAACAGAAAGGCAGAAAAATAGAAAAAAAAGGTGTTAAACTTTACAGTCATTCTTATAAAGTGCTCCACCATGGGCTATGAGCCTGGTAGCTAGGCAGGAGTCTCCTTCACTGTGCTGCCACCACTGGAGAGAAGGTTGCCACACCTCAGGTGATATTTTGCCTCCATCAACGCCCTTGCCACTAGGAGATGGCAATGGACCTCACCAACATAGACACCACCAACGCTGCTGGGTACCGCACTAGCCCAAACCCAAGATCTCAGCTGCCACGACTCCACTTTGGGCCCATCTTGCCAATGCAACCACTAGTGATGCCCAGTGTCTTGTACGAGGCCCAAACCTGCCATGAGTTGGCATGAGGATAACCTGCCAGGAGCCCAAAATCTCACTGATGCTGCCGCCATGAGTCTGCACCGTGCCAACTTCCTGTGATGCTGTCGCTGTGACCGAGCTTCTCAAGAGGTACCCTCCCGCACAGCTCAGCCTCCCACCCATCTTGGAATTATCTCATGGCTGTTCATCCACCAGCCAGTCAGTCATTCAATCACTGCCTCTACCCAGTCTCGCATCCATGCCTACACCCCCACCCCGGCCCGATCACCTCGCCTTCCTCTTTGGTCCATCAGCACTCCCACACCCCCTGGCCCCGAGTGTCTACCTCTCTCTCAGTCCCAAAGTCTCATCTCTGAATTATTCAGCCCCTTATCACAGACCATGGGCTGTAAAGTGCTTTAGGACAGCTCAGTTCATAAAAAGATGTCACATAAATGTGAGAATTTTCTTTTAACTGTATTGTAGCATTTTGTATCACATTAAACTGTTCAACGTCTTTTTCCCTATAATGTCAACGCAATAGCAAGAATAAATCCTCTTCAAGTAGAAGTGCTTACTATTATGTAACACCAGACCCATTGACAACCATACCATTGTTCCCCCACTGCCCTGTAACTACCCAACTTCCAGAGCATTCCAAACGTCCAAAGCAGCAATATAAGAGTCATACAGCTCAGATACTGGCCCTTTAGTCCAACTCATCCCTGCTGACCAAGTTTTCCAAATTAAATATGTCCCACTTGCATGCATTTGGCCCACATCCCTCTAAACTTTTCCCAGTCATGTATCAATCCAAATGTATTTTAAATGTTGTAAATGTACCAATTCCTCTGGCAGATCATTCCACATGTGAACCACTGTGTGAAAAGGTTGCCCTTGGGTCCCTGTTAAAATTTTCTCCTCTCACCTTAAAATATAGACCTAGTTTTGAACTCCCCCACCCTCAGGAAAAGACCTTTGCTATTCACCTGGTTTATGTTCCTCATTATTTTTATAAGCCTCTATAAAGGTGGCCCCTCAAACTTCCACGTTCTAGTAAAAGAAGTCTCAGCCCTCTCCTTATAATGCAAACCCTCCACTCCCAACATCATTCTGGTAAATCTTCTAAAATAGAATAGTAATTTATTGTCACTTGTACTTTTTCAACAAAACAAAATACAGCGATAAGTGCTTCAGTCACCACACTCTGGCACCATTTAAATTTTAATAACAAGTTATACGTGTTTAAAAACAAGAAAAATAAACTAAGACAAAGCCCCTCTTAGTTCAATTCACAGCTCCAAGGCTCTTGAGGTCAAGGAAAACTGACACTGAAGCTGCCGAAAGGAATCGCAGACCATTGGAATTCCAGGCTGATCCCACCACAATGCCAAAGAAGCCACCAAAGGCCAGGTAGTCCCACCATGTCAAAGACGCTGCACAAGCTGCTTGATGGAGCCCCAGGCCTTTGGAATTCGAGACCTGGACCTAACTCGCCATTGTTAGCATCTGTATTGGTGAGGTCCAGCGCGGACGCCTGGTGGCAGGGGCATCACTGGCACTTGACTGCACTGCTTTAGAAGACAGAGGACTGAACATTTCCGCAGTTCTGTAAAGTCTGTGACTTCACCAATGTTTGATAATGTTAAACAATTCTCCTGTAGCAACACGAGTTATCTCACTTGATTCTTTCCTCTTTGTGGGTTCTGCCAGGATTCTACATAGCCTAATATACTCAGACATACAGAGGTTCACAGCATAGAAGTAGTTATTCAGCCTATTGCATCCACAGCAATCAACACAAGTATGACTACCCTAGACCCACACTCCAGCTTATGGTGTATAGCCTCGGAAGCTACAGCAATAAGAGTGTTTCTGATTCAACCTCCCTTTTAGGCAGTGAGTTCCAGACTCTCACTACCCACTGAATGAATATAATTCTCAACTCTCCTCATAGCATTCTACGTTTCGCATTTCAATTTAAATGGATGCTCCCTGGTGGCTGACCCCTCTGACAATGGAAAACGTACCTTCCTATCCACCCTATCACCCTTAGAATCTTGTTTAGCTCTACCAGGTCCCTTCTCAGCATTCACTGCTCCAAACAAAACTACAGCCTATGTGACCTTTTCTCATAGCTCACACACTCCAGTCCAGGCATCATCTGGTAAATCACCTCTGCATCCTCTCTAAGGCAATCATATCTTTCCTACAACATGGTGCCCAGAGCTGCACGTTACTCCAATTGTGGCCTAAACAACATTTTATACAACACCAGCCTAACTCTCTGCTCCAGAATTTTAAGTAAATCCCTCTTTCACCAACTTGTCTAACTGCCCTGTTACTTGCACAGATCGGTGGATATGAAAACACATCCTTTTGATGCTCAGTACTTTCCAGGTTCTACCATTCATAATGTAATCACTTGCCTTGTTAGCCCTCACTGAAGTGCATTCAATTACACTTTTCCAGGTTGAATTATATCTGCCACTGTTAACAGACCATTGATATCCTGGAGTTTTCAGCTATCCTCCCCACTACTACTTATCCTAACAATTTAGTGTCATCTGCAAACTTTTTGATGATATCCCCTATATTTAAGTCCAAATCATTAGTGCACGGCACTTACAGTAAGTACCAAGCACTGCAGAAACTCTCTGGGAACAGATTTCCAGTTGCAGAAACATTCCTCTGCCACCACCCTGTCAGCCAACATGGATCCAGTATGGTACTTTGTATTGGATCTCATGGTCTCCTACATTAATTATTCTGCCAGGACAGACCTCACCAAAAGTCTTGCTGAAGTCCATGAAGTCTACGTCACTTCAAATATATTACCCGCATCAAAACTCCAGGCTACCACTTCAAAAAAATTCAAATCATACCTGCCAAACAGTACCTTCCTTGACTAAATCCATACTGGCTATCCCTAACTTATCCCTGTTTCTCCAACTGGAAATGTATTATGTCCCTCAGAATTCTAATAACTTGCCCATCACCAAGGCTAGACTGACTGGTCTGCAATTTCCTAGTCTCTCTCTGTCTCTCTTTTCTAAAATAATGAGAAAACATTCACAGTCCTCCAGGCACCTCATCTGCAGCCACAGAGGATTTGAAAATTACAGTTAGGGCTTCTAATATCAAAAGTGAAGCTCATTAATTGCAAACAGTGCTCATTTTTAACTTGAATAAAAACCAAAAGAACTGCAGACGCTGTAAACCACGAACAAAAACAGAAGTTGCTGGAAAAGCACAGCAGGTCTGGCAATGTCTGTGAAGAAAAATATCAGAATTAGCATTTCAGGTCCAGTGACCCTTCCTCAGAACGAGTTCCAAGAACGAATTCTAAGGAAGGGTCACCAGACACGAAACATTAACTTTTTGTTTTCTTCACTGATCTGCCAGGCCTGCTGAGCTATTCCAGCAACTTCTGTTTTTGTACATTTTTAACTCGCTTATGTGGGTTACTATTGATCAAAAGTAGACTGCTGGAGTGGTATTTAGTGGTTGGATTTGTCCAGTCAAATGTTAACCTCATTCAATGCATGTACCTTATACAAGTTCCAGTCCAGCAGCTCACAACAAATTACAGTAAACAGTAATGGTGACCATTGCTGCTGAAAATCACAAAAGGTGCTTGAAAGGAAAGAACAGGGCAATAAGGTTGGAAATAACAGCTCTTCTGCTCAACCATTATTTGGGGCAGAAGTCAAAAACTAAACCCCACTTTTCCTGTGGGGATTTTTGTTGAAAAAGAGCAATATAATCCTTTCCTGAGGAACGCACAAAACAAGCAGTTATCCAGGAAAAGATGGAAGAATCTTTGTGTAGGTAATGTTATTCCTGAATCAAGATCAGCCACCTCTGTTTTCAAGCTGCAGTACACAGATGATGCTTGCATGTGCACATACTAAGAGGCAGGGCTCCAGATCAATGTTTTCACGGAAGCATATGTAGAATTATAGGGTAGGCACGTATGTCTGGGTGGGATGGTCTTCAGAGGGGCAATGTGTACTCGATGCGCCAAATGGCCTGCTTTCATGCTGTCAGGATTATATGATTCTACAATGTCAGAGAGTGGAGATTAAGCTAAACATCCAGAAGACAAAGATCCTCTATCAACCTGCTCTCAGCCTGTTTACTGTCACCTAACTAGTGAGCCACTGGGCAATGTGAATAAGTTCTCAGATTCATGAAGACTCCTTTTCAGCAAGGGCCGATGTTGACAGTGAAATCAACACCGCCTCCAGGATGCCAGCGTAGCCTCTGGCCATCTAATGAACAGAGCATTCAATGACAAAGACCTCAAAGCTGGGTACCAAGCCTACCATCTACAGGGTAGTAGCACAACCTACACTTCCATGTGCGTTGGAGACATGGCCAATGTTCACCAGACATCTCAAATTTCTAGAAAATGAAACCCAGTGAAACCCAAAAAAAAACCCTGCAAATCCAGTGGAGGAACAGCTGCTCCATTAGCAGTGTCCTTTCTCACTCCAGTATCCCCATTATTGAGGCACTGCTTACAGTCAATTAGCTGCACCGAATGATCAACACTATCAGGATGCCAGACAGATTCCAAAACAAGTTTTCTATTCAGTTTCAAGATGGTAAGCAGTTACCAGAGCAGTAGACAAACAACAGCATCAAGGATGTCCTCAAAGCCTTTAGGGTAAATTGTACCAAACCCCATGGTGAAGGTTGTCCAACTGAAGTAGCAGCATCTGCGAAGGTGCTGACAATCTTGGATATCTTTGACAGATCCTGATAGAGACAAGGCATGGTCCAGTGGAAGGAGCATGTAGAAACCTAAGCATGCCACTCCATGCTTCTTCAAACACCAGTGGTAGAGGATGAGGATCCAGCATTAGGATGTTCAGTTACCTCAGGCCAACAACTGTGGAGTGGAAGAAAGGCACCCTCAGTCTCGAGGAGATGCCAAAGGAGGAGAACAATATGAAGTTGGGTGATTCATTTCTCTTCCCGACTGCTGCATAAATTATTTGACCCAAACCCGATCAGAACTGCGGCACTGCATGTTTAATTGACTGGGAAATAAAGCAACTTAATTAGCAGTAAGCCTTCCTCCACCTGCTGGGGAGTCAATTTAACCTTCAGAGAGGTTAAAGCAACATGCATGCAAATGAGAAACTATTCACTCCAGATCGCAACGGCTTGTTAGCGCACTTTCAGGACAAAACAGGATCAGAGAAGGAAATAAGCACAAGATTCAACCAAGTCCCATTAAAAATAAAATGCCTTGTCCACCTACAGTGGAAACCAAACATAAGGCATTTTCAATAACAAACCCACCATTACCATTCATTGTCAACACACAGAGATATTGAAAAGCACATTTGCAGGTCATCGCTGTTGAAAACTAGATACAACTGTGGTAATTTACACTCATTAAGGAATCTTCTCTCCCAAAACTTTGTGTGAGATTCAATAGAGAAGTTCTGGGAAATTGATATCTGACATAAAACCTCCCCAAAATTCAGCCTGTCAATGAAAGTATGCCATCTTACAATGTAACCTCTAAAATAAGCCCAGTGAGAAAATAAAAACTTTGAAAGGTAGGGGGTAGCACGGTGGCTCAGTGGTTAGCACTGTTGCCAAACAGCACCAGGGACCCAGGTTCAATTCCACCCTCAGGCAAACAGGAGGGGTGTAGGGGGAGGAGTCTGGGTGGGATGCCCTTCAGAGAATCAGTGTGTTCCCACACTATAGGGATTCTATGGAAAATACAATGTTGCAAGTGACAACCTGGAGTAACCACATGGTGTTAAACCCTTGCTTAATGTGCACTCATGCTGTCACAAAATAGGCACAGCACAATCAAGGTAATAGCATGACATTCACTATAACACTGTGTCACACTTGCTGTTCTGTGGCTGCACGCTCCAATACACAAGCATTCTTTTTCGCACACCACTGCCTTCAGTCCTGCAGTCACTCTGACTAATAGCAGTCACCAGTGTCTGTTGCCACCACTGATGACTTGTTCAGCTGGCTCCATTTTCCCTGGATCACAGCTTCTACTGAAATCCTGGAGAGTATCTGCACCAAATAATTTCTGCAATGAGATAGCCTGGAAAATTAAAGCCAGGCTGCTTGTGAGTCATTTTTTACATTAATTTTAATTTAATATGGGTTAAATTTCTTTTCCGCCTTCAATTTTTTATTTTATTTTACAGTTTACTTTTTTAATTCACTTTTAGCCCATCATGTGGCTGACTATTGCTCATCATTAACTGCCCTGGAGGTGTTTGAGGTGGAACCTCTTGAGCTGCTGCAGTCCATGTAGCGAAAGGAATACCCACAGTATTGTAAGAAAACGAATTCCAGGAATGTGACCTAGCATCAGTGAAGGAGCAGTGACATAGTTCCAAGTCAGGACAGAACACAGCTTGGTGAAGGATCAAATTCCCACATATCTGCGACACTGCCCTTTCAGGCCATACAGGTCACAGGTTTGGGAGGTGCTGTCAAAGAAGCCATAGTAAGAGGAGGAATTTAGGAATGGACAGCATTTCAACTCTTGTTTTTTTTGTTTCTGCTGAGGAAGGTCCGAGAGTAATTATCAACAGTATGTCTTTATATCTCATTACTTACTTTATTTAACAAGTTAAAGAAGCTAGGAATCCACAGGCCTGCCAAAGTATTTCCACTTGTATTCTGGATATTTCTGACTCTAAGAAACCAAAGGGCAAACTCTGGATTTAACACTGATTCCTGAGGAAATCTGTGTTTCATTTAAAGTAGTTTCACGTAAGTTGCGATTCTCAGGAATACAACCACAACTTAAAGTGAGGACTTGCTGTATTAAAAAATTAAATATCTCACTGGGGTACTTGCAATTGAAGTACTTTCAAAAATTCTTCCTTCCCATCTCAGACTGACTGGAATTTACATTTGTGGTGCTGGACAAGTTTAAAAAGGAATAATTTAAACCTGCACATCAAAGTAATATTTATACCGCTTACACATAAACATTAATCTTCACTGGAATACAAGCTGGATACTTGAGCAGATCTGCATATTTTGTTTGTTTTTCTTCCTCTTGTAGGACCGCAAGTGGGAACAGGCTCGAAAAGCAGTGAAGGGCAAGAACTGCCAGAAAAATGAAGGTGAATTTCACAATTTAATGAACTTTGAGATCAGGATTATCACAACAACATCTCCAAATGTACCATGAAAAATATTGATTTGTTGTCAACTCCTATCACTTTGAGCAATGATTGACTTAAAGTAATCATGCAGGCTTCAGGTCAAAACATCAATGCTTAAAAATAATGAAGTAGTAAAGACGCCACTTGGCTTTTCAGGAGGGAGGGTAAAAATTATGAGAATTTGTTAGACCAGTGATTAGAATTGAATATTGGCCCAATAATGCTTAGGGTGCAACGAGGATGAAGACCATGAAAACATAAGAAATAGAAACAGGAGGAGACCATTCAGCCCCTCTACACTGACTGCTGGATTGGCCACCATCATACCATTTCAAATCCAATATCTAATGCCCTGGGCTTTCCGAAGAAAGAGGTGGCACAATGGCTCAGTGGTTAGCGCTACTGCTTCACAGTGTCAGTGACCTGGGTTCAAAGCCAGCCTTGGGTAACTGTGTGGAGTTTGCACATTCTCCTCGTGTCTGCGTGGGTTTCCTCCCAGTGCTCCGGTTTCCTCCCACAGTCCAAACATGCGCAGGTCAGGTGGATTGGCTGTGCTAAATTTCCCATAGTATCCAGGGATGTGTAGGTTAGACGGATTAGCCGTAGGAAATACAGATTACAGGTTAGGGTAGAGGGTGGGTCTCCATGGAAAGGTCCTCGGAGAGTGGGTGCAGATTTGATGGGGCAAATGGCCCGCTACCCCACTGTAGAGATTCCATGAAGAACTGAATTCTTCATCAACTGAGGATTTCTTCCTGCACAAGGCCCTCAATTGTGTCTGCCAAACCTCCCACAGTTCCACACCTACCCCTCCCCCATCTCCCAGAACAGCTATAAGGTTCCCTTTGGACTGACTTTCCATCTAGCGTCTGCCTTCAATGAATCACTTTTCACCATTTCTGCCATTTCCAATATGCTGTCACCAGACATCATTCCATACTTACTCCTTTCAAAATTCTGAAAGGACATTTTCTTCCATTGTAACCAGTTTTGTTTTTCAGTCACCCCTTCTCCCTCTATACATGTGCAGGAGATGCAACACATGCCTTTTAATTTATTAAAAACACAAACAACTGCAGACGCTGTAAATCAGTAACCAAACCAGAAGTTTCTGGCAAAGGTCAGGTCTGACGGCATTTGTGAAGAAAAAAATTCAGAGTTAACTTTTTGGGTCCGGTGACCCATCCTCAGAACTTCTGTTTGTTTTGTTCCCTTTTATTTATGCTCTTGTCGACAACTATGTCTCCAAAAACACCTTTCAGAGAAGCAGTGGTTTGCGTACTTCTCTCAATCTGGCCTATAGTCTTTGCTGAACAAGTGGGGTTTCCTCTATATTGGGGGAAGATAAAATGTGGGTTGGATAGCCACTTTGGTGTACAAGGACAATCCTGAGCTTCCACTGGCCTGCCAATTCTCTCTGGTTCTCACATTGGAATTCCTTTCCTTGGCTTGCTGTACCGTTCCAATGAAGCTGAATGTAAGCTTGAGGAACTGCATGTCATCAATCAACCAGGGACCGCACAGCATTCTGGACTCAAGACTGATGCAACGATCCCAGGCCATAACTTGTGAAATTCTCTTATCCCTTTTCTTCCCCAGTGTTGTTTTCTCATTACTTTTTGTTTGCAACCAACAGTACATCAATTCTTAGCACCTTTTATTTTTGCCCCATCACCATTCCATTTGATCCTGGGCAACAGACCCCTCTGTCTTTCAATCTGTTTCCTTGTTGGTTATGGATCTTCCTTTTTGCCCTTATCACTGCCAGCCCATACTCAAATACTAATGCACTTGTAACTTTTCCCAGTTGCAGTGCAAGATCGCACACCTGAAATAAGAACTCTGCTTCACTCCACAGATATTGCTATAACCTGCTGAGTATTACCAGCACTTCCTGTTTTTGCTTCACAACAAAGTTCTGTTTTGAGTTTGGATTCTCAGATCTAACACTAATTATTTGTCATGATCAGCAACAAGCACCACTTGCAACTCCTCAGATACCGAAACAATCAACGTCCAAATGCAACAAGATCCGGACAGCATCCAGGCTTAGACTGACAAATGGCAATTAATATTCATGCCACACAAATGGCAGGTTATGAATACTGAAGCAGGTAACTCACCTGCTGATTCCACAAAGCCCGTCCACCAGCCACAAGGCACAAACTAGGAGTGTGATGGAATACTCCCCATTTGCCTGAATGAGTGCCGCTCCGGCAACACTCAAAAAGCTCGATACAGTCCAGGACAAAGTAGCCTGCTTGATCGGTATCACATCCGCAAACATGCACTCCCTCCAACACCAATGGTCAGCAGCAGTGTGTACTATATACATGGACTGTAGAAATTCAAAGATTCCATGACCAATTTTGTCTAGAAGACAAGGCCAGCAGATACATGGGAACAGCATAACCTGCAAGTTCCCCATCAGGCCAATAACCATCCTGGCATGGAGATACATCACTGTTCCTTCACGATCACGAGGTCAAAATCCAGGAATTCCCTCGCTAATGGCATTGTGAGTCTAAGTGTAGGCTTCACACTTACTTCAGTGGTTCAAGAAGGCAGCTTGCCACCGCATTCTCAAGAGTAACAAGGGATGGACATAAATGCTGGCCAGTCAGTGATGGCCACATCCCAAAGAAAAAAAAAAAAGTGTCAGAAGTTAGGAGAATGTCAAACAAGAAAAGTACAAATGTAGTTTGAGATGACCATTAAATCCCATTAAAATTAAAGACAGAAAAAAATGTCTTTGGAACAAAATAAATATGAATCTTCCTTCTCCTGTAAGGATAAGTACAAGCCATTTTGTCTTAAGAGACAGTTCATCACAGAATGCTGCTGGCACCCTGCTCTGTCTTCCCTGACCAATCAACCCACACAAGCAACTTAACAACTCTGGATGTTATTTACCTTTTTTATTTTAATTACATTGCTGTGTTAACAAAGTACATATTGTAGAATATAAAAAGCTCAGTTTTGAGTTGAAAATTCAAGGCTTATTTTAAAATTGGGCAAAATTGACATGGCTGTCTCCCTTGATGATATTATGCACCAATTACAGTTTAAAATATTCTGTGATAATGAGTATAGTTTGAGAAAATGAATTTTTAAACATGAGCCTGTCAAAGCGACTAGTTGTATGGATAAGCGAAGAATTTACACATGCACTAAGTTAAAGCAACAATTAATTATGAACAGACACTCAAATTAGACAGCTTTCAATTTGCAATGAACTTGGTTATTATTATTTAAATTATTCTCTGGAATGATTCAATCTAAGTGTAGTGTAAACAGAAGAGCTATTTTCTCAAACATTGCCAAAATTACTTTCTTGACAATTTTAGGAACTTCTCACTAAAACAGTTCAGCCATTGTGGTCACCAAAAATATGTTCTGCAGTAGCACACAAAAACACAAATAGGGGCAAAAGAACACCATATAGCTCCTTGAGCCTGTTCCAGCATTTAATACTTTTTCCTATTCATTCATGGGATGAAGGTATTGTAGGTTGGGCCAGCATTTATGATCCATCCCTAGTCACCTTTGAGAAGGCGCATTTTTAAAATATGGCAGTCCATATGTTGTAGGTAGATCTACAATGCCATTGGGGAAAGAATTCCAGGGTTTTGACAAAGCAATGAATGGGCAGTGTTATATTTCCATGTCAGGACGGTGAGTTAGTTGGAAGAATAACTTGCAGATGGTGATGTTCCCATGTATCTGCTGCCCATGTCTTTGAAATGGAAGTGGTCATGGGTTTAGAAGGTGTTGTCTAAGGATCTTTGGTGAATTTCTGCAGTGCACCTTCTAGATGAGCATAGGTGATAAAGGGTGTGGATGCTTGCAGATCTGGTACTAATCAAGCAGGCTGCTTTGTCCAGGATGGTATCAAGTTTCTTGAATGCTGTTGGAGCATCACATATCCAGGCAAGTGTGGACTGTTCCGTCACTCAGTTGGCTTGTGCCTTGTAGACAGGGGATAGGCTTTGGGGAAATCAGGTGGTGAGTGACTTGCTGCACTATTCCTAGTCTATGGCCTGCTCTTATAACCACTTATATGGTAAGTCCAGTTGGAGCTTCTGGTCAATGGTTACCCTTGGAATGTTGATAGAGGAGGATTCAGTGATGGTAATGACATTGAAATGTCAATAGACAGTGGGTGGATTGTCTCTTGTCAGAGATAGTCATTTGTCTGGCATTTGAGTGGTACAAATTTACTTGCTACTTTCTACCTAAGCCTGGATGGTGTCCAGATCTTGTTAAATTTGGTCATGGATTACTTTAGCATCTAAGGAATTGTGAATCCACAATGTTCAGCACCAAACACTGGTGAACACCACATTTCTGACGTTATGATGGGGAGAAGGTCATTGATGAAGCAGTTGAAGATTGCTGGGCCTAGAATACTACCCTGAGGAACTCCTGCAGAGATGTCCTGAAGCTGAGGTGACTGACCTCCAACAACCACAACCATCTTTTTGCCAAGCATGACTCCAACCAGAAGAGACTGGTCCCCAATTGCCACCACTTTCAGTTTTGCTGGGGCTCCTTGACGTCACACTCTGACAAATGCACGTTTGATGTAAAGGGCTGTTTCTCTCACGTCGCCTCAATTATTGCTATTCTTGGGTTTCAAATCCAATTTCCTACCCACTCCCCATATTCTTTGATTTGCTGAGACACTAAACATCAGTCTATTTCAACATGAAATTTATAGAGCAATGAAGCACCCATAACCTGCTGGAGCAAAGAATTACAAGGATTCACAACATCTTGTGAGAACTAATTTCTCCTCATCTCCATTGTAAATGAAGAACTCCTCATTCTGAAATTATTCCCCTTGTTCTAGATTTTCCAGCCTGGGAAAAAAACCTCTCTATCTATTCCATTAACCCACTTCAGACACTTGAACGTTTCAATGAAATAATCTCCCATTTATCTAAATGTTACAAATTACAGGCACAATTTGCTCAGTTTCTCATTATAGAACAAGCCTTTTTCTTCCCAGAGCCCAATCTATTGAACCTTCAGTACACTGCTTCCATTATCCTTCCCTGGATATGGAAATGTCAAGCCCTATACAACTGTAGCAAGACTTCCTTATACTTGTGAAGAGAGATAACAGGAGCTGCAGATGCTGGAGAATCCAAGATAACAAAGTATGAAGCTGGATGAACACACAGCCATGCAGCAACTTAGGAGCACAAAAGCTGACGTTTCAGGCCTAAATGTCAGCTTTTGTGCTCCTAAGATGCTGCTTGGCCTGCTGTGTTCATCCAGCTTCACACTTTGTTACTTCCTTATACTTAACTTCTTTTAAAATTAATTCAGGGTATGTCAGCTCCACTGGGTGATCCAGCATTTATTGGCCATCCTTAACTGTCTTTGAGAAGGTGATGGTGAGCTGCTTTCTTGAACTACTAGATTCAGTTTTGTGCAAGGACACTTAATGTTGTGGGACTTAACCCAGAGACTCTGAAGGAACAGATGCTAGTCAAGATAGTCAGTGGCTTGGTCGTGGTGGTGGTGGTGCTTGGGGGGGGGGGGGGTCAGTGGGGGTGGTGGGGAGGTGAAGGGACGCGGGTTTGGAAGAGATGGTGTTCCCTTCTACCAGTATATTCCTAGCCCTTTGTAATGAGGAACATTTGATTTGCATTCGTAATTATTTGGTTCACTCGTGTGCTAATATGTTGTGTTCCTTGTACGAGTATTTCACTTTTCTGTTCTTACAATGAATGTGAATAACCTCTCATTTCCCAACCTTGTGGTCTACTCAACCTGTCTATGTCTTGTTTCCAGTCTGTGTCTTCCTCACCGTTTGCAATTTGTGTGGTCAACAAACTTAGATACATTAACGTTTTCTTCAAAGTCATTAATATGAACTGTAAATAGCTAAATCCTTGTGGCCTTACCTGAGTCAAAGCCAGCCAACTTAAAGATAACCCATTTATCTCTACTTTCTGACTCCAGTGCCTATTCCAATAATTTATTCATGCTAATATATCACCCAATTCCATTAGCCCTTATCTCATGTATTAACCTATGTGGCACCTTATACAAAGGTGTTTGGAGATCCAAGCACTTTTGTTTTATCTGCCCTTCATGTTACAGCCTCAAAATACTCAAAGCAAAAAACAAAAAACAACAGGATTTCTCTTTGGTAAAACCATACTAACTTTGTTGTATTTTCGAAATGAATTGTTAGGATTTAGTTAATATTGGATTCCACCATTCTCTCATTGATCGAAATTAGATTGACTGCCCAATAGTTCCCAGTTTCCTCTCTCTCTCCTTTTTTGAATATTAGTGTCACATTTGTTAACATTCAATCTCCTGAGCATGGTTTATTGTCTAAATAAATGGGGAAAATCAGTACCAGCAGTTCCCCTACTTTGCACTGTCTCATTCAAAACCCTGCAGCATAAGCCATCAGGACCTGGGGATTTGTCAACTTTACTTCAAGCTCCTGCAGTACTTTTTCTTTCCTCACTCATCTGACCTTATTAATAATATAGAAGTGTGCCTTCATCTGTGAAGCCAGACAGAAAGCATTTCTCTAGGCCTTGTTCAGAAACTGTCATATGTTGACTTACTGCTGAAAAGGCAGCAGTATTTGTTCTCAACATTCAATTCCAAATCTTCAGTGTACATGATAGCTGTACTCTGGCACCATCTAGAGACCCAGTTAGAGGCAAGTGTTATACATTTTAACTAGATTTCAGAAGCTTATTTTAACTTTATTGTATCAGCGTTGTATAATGACAACATACCAAATTGTACTTTTTCACATTTCAACTCATATTTTTAAAAAGATAACCATTGCTTGTTGGCATTACTGACTAAACCAATATTTTATTGACTGTCCCAAATTGCCCTCGAGAAGGTGATGGTGAGGTGTCTTCTTTATATCATTGTAGTCCTCTAGTGTCAGTGTACCCACCGTGTTATTATGTAAAGGATTCCAGGAATTTAAACCAGCAGCAATGAACAATCAGTGAAATATTTCCAAGCGAAAATGGTGAATAACTTGAAGGGGATCTTTCAGATGGTGGTATTCCCATGTATCTGCCATGACTTTTCTTCTTTCAAACAGAAAGTGTCAGACTCATACAGCACAGAAGCCGATCCTTCGGTCCACACCACCCAGACATCCCAATCTGACTTGGTCTCATTTGACAGCATTTGGTCCATATTCCGCTAAAGATGCCCTATTCATATGCTTTTTAAATGTCACATCCACCACTTTCTCTGGCAGCTTGTTCCACACACATACCACCTGTGTGAAGAAGTTGCCTCTTTCCTTTAAACCTTTTCCCCTTGCACCTTAAACCTATGCCCTCCAGTTTTGGATTTTCCACACCCTCGGAAAAAGACCTTCGCTCATCACCCTACCTATGCCCCTCATGATTTTGTAAACCTCCATAAAAGGTCACCCTTTAGCTTCCAATGCTCCAGGGAAAAAACCCAGCCTATTTGATCTCCCCTAGAACTCAAATCCTCCCGCCATGTCAACCTTTTCCGCACACCCTCAAGTTTAACATCCTTCCTATAGAAGGGTAGCCAAAATTGTACGCAGTGATCTACTAAAAGTAGCCTCACCAAACGCCTCTTGCAGCTGTACCTGACATCCCTACTTCTATACTCAATGCTCTAGCCAACCAAAGCAAGCGTGCCAAATGCCTTCTTCACCGCCCTGCCTACCTGCTATTCAACTTTCAAGGAACTATGAAACTGCACCCCAAGGCCTGTTTGTACAGCAGCACTCCCCAGGAACTTACCATTAACTGTCTAAGTCCTGCCCTGGTTTTCCTCAGCAAAACGCAACTCGTCACATTTATCTAAATTAAACACCATCTGCCACCCCTCGACACATTGGCCCATCTGATCACAGGCCCATTGTACTCTGAGATCATCTTCATCACTAACCACCACACCACCTATTTGGTGACATCTGCAAACAGACCAACCATATATCCTACATTCACATCCAAAACATTTATATAAATGATGAAAAGCAGCAGACCCGGTATCGATCCTTGTGGCACACCACTGGTCAGAGGACTCCTATCCAAAAAGCAACTCTCTACCACCAGCTTCTGCCTCCTACCTTTCAGCCAACTTTGTATCCAATTAGCTAGCTCCCCCAGGATCCCACGTGATCTAACCTTACTATCCAGTCTAGTCTACCACATTGAACCTTGTCAAGCGCTTTGCTGAAATCCATATAGATCACATCTACCACTCTGCCTTCATCATTCTTCTTTGTCACCTCTTCAAAAGACTCAAACAAGTTTGAGACACAATTTCCTGTGCATGAAGCCACATCGACTATCCCTAATTGGTCCTTGCCTTTCCATATGCATGCAGATTCTGTCTCTCAGAATCCTTCCAATAACTTATCCACCACTGACACCAGGCTCACCAGTCTGTTGTTCCCTGGCTTTTCCTTACAGCCTTTCCTAAACAATGACATCATATTAGCCACCATCCAGTCTTCCAGCACCTCACCTGTGACTGTGGTTGATACAAATATTTCAAACGGCCCAGCAGTCTTTTCCCTAGTTTCCCACAAAGTTCTGGGGAATGCTTGTGGGAGTATGGCTGACTAAAGAGGCCTAGGGGAGCAGAAGCATAGCTCCTTGAAAGTGGAGTTGCAGATAGACAGGGTGGTGGTGGTGGTTTGTGGTACACTTGCTTTCATTGGCTAGATCAGGTTCAGTTCTTCCATTTTAAGACTTCCAACAGCACCTCTTCCGTAATATGAACTCTTTTCAACACCACTATTTATTTCCCCAAGTACCCTAGCTTCCACATCCTTCTCCACAATAAATCCTGACGCGAAATATTTGTTTAGTATCTCACTCATCTCCTGCGGTTCCACACACAAACAGCTGCATTGATCTTTAAGGGGCCTTATTCTCTCCCTACTTACCCTTTTGCCCTTAATGTAAATACAGTACCTCTTTGGTTTCTCCTTAACTCTATTTACCAAAGCTATCTCATGTCCCCTTTTTGCCCTTCTGATTTCCTCCGCGGATACTCCTACTGTCCTCATACTCCTCCAGGAATTCACTTGATCCCTGCTGACTATACAGATAAAAGCCTCCTCCTTTTTCTTGACCAGTGCCTCAATATCTCTCCTCTTCCAGCATTCACAACGCCTACCAGCCTTGACCTTCACACTAACAGAAACACTGTATCTGAACTTGTGGTCTCATTTTTAAATGCCTCCCATTTGCAAACCATCCCTTTGCCTTCAAATAGCTCCCCCAAATCAATTTTTGGAACTTCCTACTTAATATGATCAAAATTGGCCTAACTCAAATTTAGAACTGATCTTTCAGAATTTCAGTCATCTTCTTTGGAAAATAAAAGTCATACTGCACTATTTTTCTCTCTCTACACAGGCCACCAGATTTGCTGAGTTAATCCAGCACATTTTAGTTTTTGTTTCAGATCTCCAGCATACTGAATGCTCGTTTTAATGACTGATGAAGAAAGGCTTTCAAATTTAAGTAGTACTGTTCCGAGAGTGATAAATTGTTTCCACTTTTAGCAAGGTTATGCCAAAAGGGCACAGATTCAGGATTACCAAAAGAACAGTCAGAAGGTCTTCCAGCCAGCCACCAACTGCACCCCACCCTCTCCCTGCTAAATATAGAAGCTTATTGGAACATTGAAACACTTAGAATCTTTGCCATAAATGATTGTGAAAGACATTATGGCATTTTAGTGGAATTGAATGTTGTGTATGTAAAGGCGGAACAGAAGAACCAATGGACAAAGAGCAGGGAAACTGGAACATAGCTGACAGCTCCAATAAAGGACTACACTGTATGATTACCAAATAGTCATGGCCCTAGGCAAGGAAGTGAAAGGCTAAAAAGTTCAATTTCACCTTGACAAATTGTGTAAAGGTAGGAAAGCTATCAAGATCATCATAAGAATTCAAGGTGGTCTCTAATTTGTTTCAGGAAGATCCAGAAACCCATAGCTCATCTGGCATGCATGTGACTCCAGTTTTACAATCCAATTCTTTTTCAAAGCCAGTTCCCTACACTTCTTTCTCTGCTTTCAAGGCTCCTCTTGAACTCCTCTGCAGATTCAATATATGTCTGCTCAGTGTCCACCTATTCCTCTTCATTCAGCAATATCCTTGAACCAGCAAAACACTGATAAATGTGTTTATGGCCACTTATCAAACAAACGGTTTTAGTTGACATCAGGGCTTAATATCTGGCTGTTAAGCATAGCTGTAGTTGTCAGACTTCATTTGATGGTACCAGACAGATTCTGCCACAGAATAAAATGATCCGATTGCTAACTTCTTTCAGGTTTATATTTAGGAAGATTTGGTAGAACAAAATGTTTGCTCAATTTCACGTCTAAAATCAATCACATTTAAATTGATTTTTTAAAAACTTTTAAATTAGGTCACACCTCTTTTATGTTGAAGTTCCTTTATAGTACCAAATGAATGCAACTTAGTTAATGGGTGACAAATACTTTCATTATTGATGCACACATAATAAAATAACCTTGGGCACAAGGCAACTTGAAATGCCTGATCTTAGAATTTAATATGCTAATTCAGTGTACCAAAATTACTTGTGCAATGCATGGGCATTACGAAAAGGATCCAGGAGTTCATGTCATGATGATAATGTCACAAGATTTTACAGAGTAAGCTGTAGATTCTTTTCAATCTATACATTTCTATCAACACCACCTCCGTTTCATAACAATAAAATTCGTGCACCATCAGCTTTCATGAAATCAATGTATAAAGATAACACATTGCAAAATGAGTTATTGTTCTGATTTCAAACTAGTGGTCGTGCATACACCAAATTACAACTGTTCAATCTACTTTCCAATCATCAGTAAGAAAGCATATTCACAAAAGAAATCACTATTCTTTGGATCACAGTATCAAAACAACATCAAAAGATTTTTTAAATTAATTGGCACACTGTTCACAATCAAACTCTCAGGATACATGGTACTCGCAACCCGTTGAGACGGAAAGGTCACTGTGAAGTCACAGCTTAAGTGGCATATACTTTGACTGTATAAACTTCATTGCTCTTCCTGCATATTCATTTCTAAATTCATTCATTAATATTCAAAATCTTCCATTTTGAAGTGACAGTTTAACAGTTTTCGTTTGATTCAGAGTTTTGGTTTTCAATCCAAATAACCAAACAGGCAATGTCAGAAATATTCCGAGTAGAAAGCTCAATATTAAAAAAAAGAAGCAAATTAAATTGTCATATACCTTTAACATAATCTAATGAGGCATCTCGTACACTTCAATGCGTGCGCATTTTGACCATCTTTCCTCATGCCTTAGTGCAATGATTTGGTTAAATGTGACCTTTTTCAAATTAACAATGTACAAAACCTGAAGGCATGGAAGAGACAGAGACTACTTCCAGTGATCTAAAGGTACAAAAGCTGGGAGATTTAGATACAAAATTAAACACAAGAGATTTCACAGAGCTGAAAAAATCTTTTGACAAAGATGATTGAGACTGGAGCTATGTCAAACATGTAAAAGTTACTTAAGTAATTGCAGGAATGGAAGATATGAGTTTTAGCAATAGCTGGTCCTTGCGAGATGAGGTTTACTCTTTGGTGGATGAGAAACCTGTTTCTATATTGTTCCTCTTCTGTAAAATCCATCCTCAACAATGGCTGTTTCTTTAAATTAATTCAAATTGTGCAATATGCTCCTGATAAATAAGTTATGCGTTCACATACAAGGTTATGCAAACCATTAAATCAAACTAAATTTACTTAGTACTAAGTGGTGCAGGAGCTGGGAGAGACCAACTTCAAAACAGCATGTAGAAAATTTTTAACTCTTATACAAAGTAATATCTTAACAATTAAAGTTAGTTAGAGCAATTACAGTTTGAGGAAGCTCAACCAATAAACATGATTAAGATTGCGAGTATCAGCCAAAAGCATGCTATCTTAATAGTGTGTGAGGCTGGATGAACACAGCAGGCCAAGCAGCATCTCAGGAGCACAAAAGCTGACGTTTCGGGCCTAGACCCTTCATCAGAGAGGGGGATGGGGGGAGGGAACTGGAATAAATAGGGAGAGAGGGGGAGGCGGACCGAAGATGGAGAGTAAAGAAGATAGGTGGAGAAGGTGTGGGTGGGGAGGTAGGGAGGGGATAGGTCAGTCCAGGGAAGACGGACAGGTCAAGGAGGTGGGATGAGGTTAGTAGGTAGCTGGGGGTGCGGCTTGGGGTGGGAGGAAGGGATGGGTGAGAGGAAGAACCGGTTAGGGAGGCAGAGACAGGTTGGACTGGTTTTGGGATGCAGTGGGTGGGGGGGAAGAGCTGGGCTGGTTGTGTGGTGCAGTGGGGGGAGGGGATGAACTGGGCTGGTTTAGGGATGCAGTGGGGGAAGGGGAGATTTTGAAACTGGTGAAGTCCACATTGATACCATATGGCTGCAGGGTTCCCAGGCGGAATATGAGTTGCTGTTCCTGCAACCTTCGGGTGGCATCATTGTGGCAGTGCAGGAGGCCCATGATGGACATGTCATCAAGAGAATGGGAGGTTCCACCTCCTCCAGAACTTCCAATTCCCTGGCCCCCAACACCTCATATTCACCATGGACGTCCAGTCCCTGTACACCTGCATTCCGCATGGAGATGGCCTCAAGGCCCTCCGCTTCTTCCTGTCCCGCAGGCCCGACCAGGCCCCCTCCACCGACACTCTCATCCGCCTAGCGGAACTCGTCCTCACACTCAACAACTTCTCTTTTGACTCCTCCCACTTCCTACAGACTAAGGGGGTGGCCATGGGCACCCGCATGGGCCCCAGCTATGCCTGCCTCTTTGTAGGTTACGTGGAACAGTCCATCTTCCGCACCTACACAGGCCCCAAACCACACCTCTTCCTCCGGTACATTGATGACTGTATCGGCGCCGCCTCTTGCTCCCCAGAGGAGCTCGAACAGTTCATCCACTTCACCAACACCTTCCACCCCAACCTTCAGTTCACCTGGGCCATCTCCAGCACATCCCTCACCTTCCTGGACCTCTCAGTCTCCATCTCAGGCAACCAGCTTGTAACTGATGTCCATTTCAAGCCCACCGACTCCCACAGCTACCTAGAATACACCTCCTCCCACCCACCCTCCTGCAAAAATTCCATCCCCTATTCCCAATTCCTCCGCCTCCGCCGCATCTGCTCCCAGGATAAGACATTCCACTCCCGCACATCCCAGATGTCCAAGTTCTTTAAGGACCGCAACTTCCCCCCCACGGTGATTGAGAACGCCCTTGACCGCGTCTCCCGCATTTCCCGCGACACATCCCTCACACCCCGCCCCCGCCACAACCGCCCCAAGAGGATCCCCCTCGTTCTCACACACCACCCTACCAACCTCCGGATACAACGCATTATCCTCCGACACTTCCGCCATTTACAATCCGACCCCACCACCCAAGACATTTTTCCATCCCCACCCCTGTCTGCTTTCCGGAGAGACCACTCTCTCCGTGACTCCCTTGTTCGCTCCACACTGCCCTCCAACCCCACCACACCCGGCACCTTCCCCTGCAACCGCAGGAAATGCTACACTTGTCCCCACACCTCCTCCCTCACCCCCATCCCAGGCCCCAAGATGACATTCCACATTAAGCAGAGGTTCACCTGCACATCTGCCAATGTGGTATACTGCATCCGCTGTACCCGGTGTGGCTTCCTCTACATTGGGGAAACCAAGCGGAGGCTTGGGGACCGCTTTGCAGAACACCTCCGCTCAGTTCGCAACAAACAACTGCACCTCCCAGTCGCAAACCATTTCCACTCCCCCTCCCATTCTCTTGATGACATGTCCATCATGGGCCTCCTGCACTGCCACAATGATGCCACCCGAAGGTTGCAGGAACAGCAACTCATATTCCGCCTGGGAACCCTGCAGCCATATGGTATCAATGTGGACTTCACCAGTTTCAAAATCTCCCCTTCCCCCACTGCATCCCTAAACCAGCCCAGTTCATCCCCTCCCCCCACTGCACCACACAACCAGCCCAGCTCTTCCCCCCCACCCACTGCATCCCAAAACCAGTCCAACCTGTCTCTGCCTCCCTAACCGGTTCTTCCTCTCACCCATCCCTTCCTCCCACCCCAAGCCGCACCCCCAGCTACCTACTAACCTCATCCCACCTCCTTGACCTGTCCGTCTTCCCTGGACCGACCTATCCCCTCCCTACCTCCCCACCTACACTCTCTCCACCTATCTTCTTTTCTCTCCATCTTCGGTCCGCCTCCCCCTCTCTCCCTATTTATTCCAGAACCCTCACCCCATCCCCCTCTCTGATGAAGGGTCTAGGCCCGAAACGTCAGCTTTTGTGCTCCTGAGATGCTGCTTGGCCTGCTGTGTTCATCCAGCCTCACATTTTATTATCTTGGAATCTCCAGCATCTGCAGTTCCCATTATCTCTATCTTAATAGTGATCAGCTTTACATGAATGGTCACAAATCCGCAATTGTCAAGAGGGTATTGGAAGATTTAAAATTACCTTCATTAAGGTGAACAATTGTTTGTCTCAGTTTCATGACATACATCTATATAAAAGTTTGTTTTTTAATCCCGTGGACACATTGCCTATTCCAGGCTGGAAGCATTGTGCAAATAGAGAATATTCAGAGAGCTGACAGGTAACAAACAGGACGGAAGAGATCAATGCACCATTAGCATAAACCATAGCAGGCTGGATATGAAAGTGCGGTAATCTTAAAGCAAACCAAAATAATTGTTCAGCTATTCTTTCCTCCAAGCAATAAAGCAAGCGAAGAACAAAGGTCATCTGGCTGTAGGTAAAGACATTCCTCACGTTAGCAGCGCTACAGCTGCTGACATAGTTGAACTGAAAGATCACTGCGATATGCCTGAAACTAATGTGCTTGAAGTGGACCAGATTCTTCAACAAATGTGAGATCAGAAGGGGTTCAAGAGAAAGCAAGTGATATTTCCAGAAAACAAAGGAAGTCAAAATCATTACATGTTACTGGAGCTGGGATCAGAATTGGTGATCCACACCAAAAGAGAATACTTTGAAAGAAAAACTCAACTATCACGGAAAAAGAAATTATTGTAAAACACCTTGATTAAAAAGTTTAAGCTGGACAGTCTGTTAGCCTGTACAATATTTTGTTCCTGAATAAAATCAAGAAATTTTCTTTAAACATTTAATATCAAGAAAGCTGATGTAAAATGTTGAAACATAGAGGATAGGAGCAGGAGGCAGCCATTTGGCCCTTCGAGCCTGCTCTACCATTCATCACAATCATGGCAGATTATTCAACTCAATAGTTTAATCCTGCTTTATCCCCATAACCCATGACCCCATTCACCCCAAGTGCTATATCTGGCTGCCTCTTGAAATACATTCAATGTTTTGGCATCAAGCTACTTCCTGTGGTAATGAAGTCCACAGACTCACCATTCTTGGAGTGAAGAAATATCTCATCTCCATCCTAAATGGTCTACCCTGAATCCTCAGACCACATTTGGGAATGATATGTCTACACAGTCAGTTTGGGTTGAGGTCAGAAATAAGAAAGGAGCCGTCACTTTGTTGGGTTTTTTTTTGACAGAGCAGATTGGGACACAGATACTGGAAAGGTGCAGAAATCATAGGGTTTTAGTTATGGCTGACTTCAACTTTCCAAATATTGATTGGAAACTTTTTAGTTGTAATTGTTCAGATGGAGAGGATTTTGTCCAGTGCGTTCAGGAAGGATTCATAATAAGAACACAAGAACTATAAGCAGGAGTAGGCCCTTCTGCCCCTCAAGCCTGCCCTGCCATTTAATAAAATCATGGCTGATCTTTTTGAGACTCAGCTCCACTCACCCATAACCCTTAATTCCTTTACTGTTCAAACATTTATCTAGCCTTGCCTTAAAAACATTCAGCGAGGTGGCTTCAACCACTTCACTGGGCAGGGAATTTCACAGATTCACAACCCTTTGGGTGAAGAAGTTCCTACTGATGCCAGTCCTATATCTGCTTCCCTTTATTTTGAGGCGATGCCCTCTAGTCCTAGTTTCACCTGCTAACAGAAACAACGTCCCTGCCTCCACCTTATCTATTCCCTTCATAATCTTATGTTTCTATAAGATCTCCCCTCACAGATTCCTGACACTGTGCGTAGATATTCCAATACGAGGAGAGACCACTTTGGATTTGATGCTTGGCAATGTACCGGGCTAAGTATTAGACTTGTTGGTAGGAGAGCATTTTGGCAGTGGCAATAATAACTCTTACTTTTACCGTCATGGAAAAGGATAGGTACATATAGCAGGGTAACGTTTATAACTGGGGGAAGGGTAATTATAATTCTGTTAGGCAAGAACTGGGTAACATAAAATGGGAACAGACGCTGTCAGGGAAGAACATTATAGAAATGTGGAGACTGTTTAAGGAATGCATACTGCATGTGCTCAACATGTTTGTCCCTTCAGGGAAGGTGCAGTCAAGCGAGGGACCCTTGGTTCTCAAGGGAGGTCGAACGACTGGTTAAGAGGAAGAAGGATGCTTGTATAAGGTTTAGGAAACAAGGATCGGAAAAAGCTCTACAGGGATACAAGGAGCTGAAGAAAGGGCTTAGGAGAGCTAGAAGGGGGGCATGAGAAAACCTTAGCAGATAGGATCAAGGAAAATCCCAAGGCTTTTCACAAACGTGAGGAATAAGAGAATGACCAGAATTTGTGCACGGAGCCTAAAGAGATAGGAGAGGTCCTTAATTAATACATTTCTTCAGTATTCAGACCTGAGAGGGACCGAGTTATAGGGAGGACAATGTGAAACAGGCTGGAAGGCTAGGAGGAGGTGAATGTTCTTACTTCAGTGGTGGGCAAATTACTGGAAAGGGTTCTGAGAAATAGGATTTATGATCACTTGGATAAGCGCAGTTTGATTCATGATAGTCAGCATGGATTTGTGAGGGGTAGATCATGCCTCACGAACTTTATTGAATTCTTTGAAGAGGTGACCAAACACATGGATGAAGGTAGAGCAGTGGATGTGATATACATGAATGTAAGTAAGGCGTTTGATAAGGTTCCCCATGGTAGGTTCATGCAGAAAGTAAGGAGGCATGGGATAGGGGGAAATGTGGCAGATTGGATTCAGAATTGGGTGACCCTTAGACAAAGGGTGGTAGTGGATGGAAAATATTCAACATGGTGCCCAGTTATGATTGGTATACCACAAGGACCTGTTCTGGGTCCTCTTTTATTGGTGATTTTTGTAAATGATTTGGGATGTAGGAGTGAAAGGGTGGATTATAAGTTCGCGGATGATACAAAAGTGGGTCAAGTTGTAGATAGTGCAGAAGGCAGTTCGAGGTTACAAAGGGACATTGATAGTATGCAAAGCTGGGCTGAGAAGGGGCAGATGGAGTTTAACCCTGAAAAATGAGAGGTGATTCATTTTGGAAGGACAAACTTGAAAGTAGAATACAGGGTTAATGGAAAGATTCTTGGCAATGTGGAAGAGCAGCGGATCTTGGGGTTCATGTCTGCAGTTCTGTGAAAGCTGCCACGCAGGTGGATAGAGTTGCTAAGGTGGCGTATGGTGCGTTAGCTTTCATAAACAGAGGGATTGAGTTCAAGAGCCATAAAGTTATGCTTCAGTTATACAAAAGCCTGGTTCAGCCACATCTGGAGTATTGTGTCCAGTTCTGGTTGCTTCATTACAGGGAAGATGGGGAAGCAATGGAAAAAAGGTGCAGGGAGATTTACCAGGATGTAGAGAGATAATGGGAACTGCAGATGCTGGAGAATTCCAAGATAATAAAATGTGAGGCTGGATGAACACAGCAGGCCAAGCAGCATCTCAGGAGCACAAAAGCTGACGTTTCGGGCCTACACCCTTCATCAGAGCGAGGGTCTAGGCCCGAAACGTCAGCTTTTGTGCTCCTGAGATGCTGCTTGGCCTGCTGTGTTCATCCAGCCTCACATTTTATTATCTTTACCAGGATGTAGCCTGGAACGGAGGGAAGGTCTTATGAGGAAAAGTTGAATTATGGCTTTTCTCTTTAGAATGATGAAGGACGAGAGGTGACTTGATAGAGGTTACAAAATTATCAGAGGCACAGAAAGCGTGGATAGACAGAATTTTTTCTAGGGTGGAGGCAACTATTACGAGGGGGCATAGTTTTAAAGTGAGTGGAGGTAGATTTAGGGGAGAGGTCAGAGGTAGGTTCTTTACTCAGAGTGGTAGGGGCGTGGAATGCATTTCTGGAGAGGGTAGTGGAGTCAGCCTCATGAGGGGCATTAAAGCTGCTATTAGATAGGCATATGGATGATAGTATAAGGTAGGGGTAGAGGTTAGATAGACCTTAGGTTTAGGATAAAAGTTTGGCATAACGTCATGGGCCAAAGGGCCTGTACTGTGCTGTACTGTTCTATGCTCTAGACTGTGACCCCTAGTTCTGGGCACACTCATCATTGGGAACATCCTCCCTGCATCTACCCTGTCTAATCCTGTTAGAGTTTTCTAAGTCTCTGTGAGAGCCCTTCCTCGGTCATCTGAACTCCAGCAAAAACAATCCTAAACTAGTAAATCTCTCCTCATACGTCAGAACCCAGATTCAGCCTGGCAAACCTTTGCTGCACTCCCAAAAGCAACAGTATCCTTCCTCAGAAAAGGAGTCCAAAACTGCACACAATATTCCAGGTGTGGTCTCCCCAAGGCCCTGTGTAACTGCAACAACACATCCCTGCTCCTGTATTCGAAACCTCTTGCAATAAAGGTCAACATACCATTTGCCTCCTTTACTGTCTGCTGTACCTCCATGCTTACGTTCAGCGACTGGTGCCCAAGGACACCCAGGTCCCACTGCATACTCCCGTCTCCCAATTTACAGTCAGCCAGTCATTCCGGTATTAATTGGCCTTTTTGTTTATGCTTCCAAAGTGAATAACCTCACATTTATCCAAATTATACTGCATATCTGCCATTGATTTTCCCACTCACCCAGCCTGTCCAGATCATGCTGAAGGTTCTCTGCACCCTCATCACAACTCACCCACCCACCCAACTTGGTATTATCTGCAAACTTTGAAATGTTATATTTTGTTCCCTCATCTAAATCATTGACATATGTTGCGAATAACTGGGGTCCCAGCATTGAACCCAGTGGGACCCCACTAGTTACTGCCTGCCAATTTGAAAAGGATCCATTAATTCCTCCTCTTTGTTTCCTCTCTACCAACCAGTTTCCTGTCCATCTCAATACACTTCCCATGCACTTGAGCCTTGCGCAATAATTTCTTACACAGGACCTTGTCAAACATTTTCTCAAAGTCCAAATAAACTACATCAACTGGCCCCCTTGTCAACTATACCAGTTACATATTCATAGAATACCAACAGATTTGTCGAGCATGATTTCCACTTCATAACTCTACACTGACTCAGTCTGCTCGTGCCACCATTTTCTAAGTGCTCCACAATAAAGTCCTCGATAATGGTTTTGAGAATTTCCCCAGCACCATTGTTAGGCTTACTGGTCTATAATTCCCTGTTTTCTCTCTAACTCCCTTTTTGAATATTGGAGTGACATTCGCTACCCTCCAATCTGCATAGTACAAGTGTAAAAGGACAGCATTAGGTACATTAACAGCAAGACAAATTTGAGTCTATGAAACACAGGATAATACTTGACAGAATTACAGATTCAAATCAATAAAATATTGATCTCTTGTGATATTTCAAAATTCCATTGTGAATAAGAGAAGAACATCAAAGACATTGAGGAAAAAAAAAGTCCTTACTTTGGATTTCTATGTACCTTTTTGCAATAATTTTACAATAGCCTTAAATTACAATGTTTTGTGGCTTCTGATAAATGTATCTCAGTGTCGTCAATTTGACGGAAATAAACAGCAAAGATACACAGTTTGTAGACAAGTGATGTGGGCATCACAACAGAAGCAATAGCAGGTCAAGACAATACATTCCTTCTTGTGATTATATTTTAAGATGGAAATGAACACATCTATCTACTTATTTATAAAAGGGCATACCAGGTAACAGTAATTACCTGTCTAACTTACTTACAAATTATGAATACATTATGCAAATTGGATTAAATGTCATTGAACAAATCAATTTTCATAATTATCATTTCTGAGCATTCAAACCTGTAAGGAACAAAAAACTGGCATCACTAGAATCTTTTTCTTAACTCAGGAAGCAGTTTGGAACATTTCACAGAACGGCCAATGCCAAACTTTCTCAGAATATTAATTCTTTTACAGTAATTTAAAATTGAAGACATTTAACATATATCAGAGATCGTATAAGCAGATGACAAATTTTCTGCAAAAGTAAAGACTATTTGTTCAAGGAGATAGAATAAAATCAGATAGGTAGTCAGAATCAACTTGTTGATTAGTCCAACAATGTCCTTTCAGGGTGCCACGCTACCTCAAATTTTAACTTCAATTTTGAAGAAAAAGTGTTCACTAAAGGCATCTGAATCTAGAGACCTCCTGTAAACATACACATCAGGATCCACCAGCAATACAGTGTCTCAACTACACCTATAACTCTATCCAATGGGCACATTGCCGCAACTTTGCTCCCAGGTGTAGTGAGGTGTAATATAGTGGGGCAGGCAGAACTTCAGTTTATGCCTTACAAGTCGCAAATTTCAACTTCACCTGTTGCATTCCTCAAAGCACAGTGCCACCAATGATAGAATCCCTGCAGTGTGGAAATAGGCCCCTTGGCCCAACAAAAAGGTCCATACCGACACTCAGAGCATCCCACCTAGACGCATCCCTCATAATCCAACTAAACTACACATCCCTGAACACTACAGGCAATTTAGCATGGCCAAGCTACCTAACCTGCACATCTTTGGACTGTGGGATGAAACCCAAATACCCATAGGAAACCCACGCAGACACAAGGAGAATGTGCAAACTCCACGCATCCTCCCCATCTCTCATTCCAAGTAGCTCCACCCTTACAGATTTGTGCTGCCATTTGACCCATCATGCTTGCAGTGGCTCTACTGTTGAGTGCCAATGTCCTATCTTTGTCCCATATTGTTGCACATCATTTAGAGTCAGAGATATATTGCATAAAAACAGACCCTTGGGTCCAACTTGTCCATGCCAACCAGATAGCCTAAATAAATCTAACCCCATTTGCCAGCATTTGGCTCATATCCCACTGAACCCTTCCTATTCATATATCCATCCAGATGCCTTTTAAATACTATAATTGCACCAGCCTCCACCACTTCCTCTGGCAGCTCATTTCATTCATGCAGTACCCTCTGCATAACAATGTTGCCCCTTAGGTCCCCTTTAAATCTTTCTCCACCCACCTGAAACCTATGCTCTTTAGTTTTGGGCTCCACCACCCCGGGGAAAAGATTTTGGCTGTTTACCCTTTCCATGCCCCTCATGATTTTATAAACTTCTGTAAAGGTCCCCCCTGAGCCTCCAAAGCTCCAGGGAAAATAGCCCCAGCCTATTCAGCGTCTCTCTATAGCTCACACCCTCCAGAACCCTTTCATATTTCTTTTTATTTGTGTGATCATCAAATGCCCTCCTAAATACCTCCAATGAATCTGCCTCCGTCACATTTCCAAGCATTGCATTCCATACTCGTAACAGCTTGTACCACGAAAAAGTTTTATCTCCTATCACCCTCACGTTGCTTGCACTTCATTTTAAGTCAATGCTCTTTCTAATTTTTTTTTCCCTATTACAAGCAGAAACCTCTTGTCCTTATCTTCCATATCCAGCCCACTCTTGATTTGAAAACCTCTATCAAGTCTCCTCTCAGCCTTCTTCCCTCCAAGGAGAACAGGCCGATCTTCTTGGATCTGTTCTCATTACTCAGAACCATGCCTGTAAATTGCTTCTGCACTCTCCACAAAGCATTCCCAGCTTTTCTATAATGTACACCCACAATTGCACACAATACTCCAGGGGATGTATAACAAGTGACTCGTACAAACTCAACATCACCTTCTTGCTCTTGTACTCAACACCACTATTAATAAAGGCAAGAACAATGTATGCTTTATTAATTGTTTCTTCCACCTGTCTGTCACCTTTTATGATCAATGCACATACAACATTTCTATAGCGTTTCTAAGATTCACATTTAAGGCATACCTTGCCAGACAAATGAATGGGAGGCGAAGAGAGGGATATAAATAGTGTA
Source organism: Stegostoma tigrinum (assembly GCF_030684315.1). Classification (NCBI taxonomy): domain Eukaryota; kingdom Metazoa; phylum Chordata; class Chondrichthyes; order Orectolobiformes; family Stegostomatidae; genus Stegostoma; species Stegostoma tigrinum. The sequence goes on from NC_081356.1 coordinate 110,916,777, forward strand.
GAGGCAATAAATAGTGGGCCTAAATTAAGACTAGGAATTGGCATATGCTTGGTGGGCCTAAGGGCCTGTTCCTGAGCTGTATTATATTGTATTGATTCAAAACAAGAGTTATAATCATTGATTTGGCACGCTGAGTGTAATTGAAATAAGCCAGCATTATCACACCAATTTTTCTCTAGAGCTGATTATGAAGCAGTCAGACTAGCTCTGGTAATTTATTCTGGTATTCATGACTAAATAAATATTTTATTGTTACATCTTGCATTAATTAAAATTTTACATTGCTTTGAGGAAAAGCAATGATTATAAAATTACTAGTTACTGTGGTCACAATTAATTCAGCCCAAATCAGCAAAAATATTAGTTAGATTTTTTAAAAAGTTAACCGTTCATTCTGATTTTTCTTAAACAAACCACACACTGATATACAAGAGAGCTCTATATTTGTAAAAATGAAATACTGTTCACTGAACACAATGGAAAAATACAACACACATTTTCTAGCCCCAAGGACAATAAACCCGAGCTCCCTCCCTAAACGCATCATTCATTTAATCCCTATTCAAACAGCAACTGTATGTAGCTTGTCTAAAGCTACAGAAAGGAAACAGTGGAGAAATTAATAATTTAAGTAAGCATTCTCACATTAGTTTCCGTGTGGCAAGAGTTAGCTGCAGTACTTTTTCTAATATATTGTCAAATCAAAATTCAGCGATACATCTAGTCCCTACCCTAATACAAACTGTGGAGAATCAGAGTCAAGCAGTGAAAGTAGATCAGAGGATCACAAAGGACGTGGATATATGATTTCTATATTCTTTACATAGGCTACATTGAAGAGGTTAAGTTGATGAAGCAATTACTGTGAGTAATCGCTCTCAATGTGCAAACGCATTTCAATTCCTTAAAGATGATGCAAAATGATTGCAACACAGAACCTTTTATATGGAAGGCATACCTGGGTGTTTCACCACTAGCTTTCCACTATATACACACTTTATTTCTTTGCTAGTGCTGAAGAAATTGAGTCTCAATTTCAGGCTTAGTAGAGAAGCACTTTGCATTATTAAAACTCATTTTTCATCCCACACAGCTGCACAAGGGATTTGTCTGAAGGTTCACCACATTGTCTGCCACATCATAGCTAAACAGAGGATTGTGAATACCTAGAAAATTGTTAACTCATTCCAATAGAGACCTTTCATAGCTCTAAGGTACAAAATTTTTCCATCTCAAACATTGACTGGCTTAGGGATACAAACTCCAGTAACAGAAGAAAAATGATTTATAAGCTGCTCACTTCAATTCATAATTCAATGACCACGTTTGTAACTGTGCAGACAATACTATTTTTCTTCAAAACATATTTCTTTTCAATTGTCAATTTTACGTTGTTTTGCCACAACTTCAAAACATTATTTGTTTGCAGATTTAAAATTGCTGATTGCAAATAATGGCACCATCTCCTGGGTAGAATAGGCTGCCATCCAGTAAAGCATGATTAAAGATTAAAACCTTTTAATCACATTTCTCGCTTCTCATTCTCTTTGGGAGTTATGTTTCAGCATCTAAAGAAACCTTTCACTAGATGAAGTTCCACAAGTTCAAGTGATTTACTCCGCAGGTCTTGTAAAAGAAATGTGCTTATTAACATTGTATATAGAACATAGAACAGTACAGCACAGAACAGGCCGTTCAGCCCACAATGTTGTGCCGACCATTGATCCTCATGTATGCACCCTCAAATTTCTGTGACCATATGCATGTCCAGCAGTCTCTTAAGTGATCTCTTTGTGAAGAGATCATCTAAATTAATAGTTCTACTGAAAATCTAATAAATGTAAACAAAGCTAGATCTGCTTAAATAAAGCCACTCCTAAACTATGGGCAGGAAGACCAAAGTACAAGCCAATTAGGCAGTGGAGAGACCAATGGTGGGCCTTTCAATGGAATCAAGACCCCAGAGATGGGCGTCCAACCTACTGAAAGCAGCTGGCCAATCAGAGACCTGCAGTTCTCATACTCTGCAGCAATAAGAATATGCTCAGAGTCTCAGGGTTGCAGAGGGTCCAGGTGAGGAATGTTGACAGGGGTGGTGGTGCAGGTGGTTTATGGGAGGAGGAGGAGGAGGAGGAGGAGGAGGAGGAGGAGGAGGAGGAGGAGGAGGAGGAGAAGGAGTCCAGAGGGATGAGGGTAGGGGTGTGGTTCTCGAAAGGCAGCATACTGTCTTACAGTAGGCCATTCCACCACTGTCAATCAAGTAAGCACCTCACCCACCAGGTGGCAAAGGAGCCTGCACAGTTTAACGTGCATGCCTAATGGCAACAGGGTGACTTCGAGGTAGATTAATCCCAGAGGCAGCAGGATAAGGACCTTAAGTGATCCTTAATTAGTGATGAGGCAGAAAGATTGACAATGGACCTTCCCGCCTAGAACTTTATTCTTATGAAAGAGAGAGTTCAAGACCTACAACATCCTGCCTTTTAAATCCCACTCAAACTCACTCCCAGTGAGAGTAGAAGATTCTGTCCTATGTTATTAAGCAAAAGGTGGGGGTAAGGGTTTCATGGGGCTGCAAGAGCAGGAAAGATGTTGGGCACATTTCTGGCTTTATGCTTCCCCATTTGGACTCTATGTCGGTAAGGAATCTTCAGTCAATGGTTAAAGAGTTAAGCAGTTTATTGTCCTGTCAGCAAATGCAAAATGGCTTGTCAAGAGCACTGCAATGGGACAGGTCCTCAAAGGTGTCCTTCTCTGAAGACACTAGAGTAACAGATGTGGGTAATTCAGCCCACTGAGTCTGCTCATCCATTCAGTGGGATCATGGGTGATCTGATAACCCTTAACTTCACTTTTCTGCCTATTTCCCCACAACTTCCAATCCCCTTATCAAGTAAAACTCTGTCTAACTTAGGCTTCAATATATTTGATCACCCAGCCCCCATAACACTCTACAGTAAAGAATTCCACAAGTTCACCACCCTCTAAGAGCAGAAATTTCTCCTCATCTGTCTTAAAAGGGTGAACACTCATTCTGAGATCATGACCTTGGTCCTAAGACTCTGCCACAATGGGCAACAACTTTTCCATGTTAATCTGTCAAGTCTTGTAAAAATACTATGTAATTAAATAATATTGCCTCTCATTCAGCCAAACTGATTCCAGATACAGAGATAATGGGAACTGCAGATGCTGGAGAATCCAAGATAACAAAGTGTGGAGCTGGATGAACACAGCAGGCCAAGCAGCATCTCAGGAGCACAAAAGCTGACGTTTCGGGCCTAGACCCTTCATCAGAGAGGTTCCAGATACACTCTATTTAATTTTCCCTTATAATGAAGTCCCTTCAAACTCAGTACTAACTAAGGGAACCTTTTCTGGATAGCTTCCAATGCCAATATATTCCTACATAAATAAAAGAGACCAAAACTGTTTACTGTATTCCAGCTTTGGGCTAACTAATGCCTTGTATAGTCTCACCCCTTTGAAATAAAGGCCAACATTCTATTACCTGCTGAACTTACATGTCAGTTCAGAGAACCCCAAATCACCCTGTGCTATATCTTTCAATAGTCTTTCTCCATTTAAATAATATTCAACTATTCTGTTCTTCTTGCCAAAAAAGTGTATAGCCTCACATTTCCCAACATTATATTGCATTTGCCAAGTTTTTGCCCACTTGCATAATGCATTCAGATCCCTCTGCAGACATCTTGTGTTATCCTCATGCCTTGCATTCCCACATATTTTTATGCCATCCACAAAATTAGCTGCTGTACATTCATTTTGTTCATTCAAGTCATTAATGTATATTGTAAATAACTGTGACCCCAGCACTGATCCCTGCGGTTACCATCAGTTACAGGTTGCCATCCTGAAACTGAGGCTCTTGTGACAATTCTCGATCTTCTATTAGTCAGACAATCCTCATTTTGTCATTTCTTGAACCATTCATGTAAACTGCTTCTGCATTCTCCACAATATATCTATGCCCTTCCTATAATGTGGCACCCAAAGCTGTACCAAACAAAAACCTCTAAATGAGGTCTAACAAGTGCCACATCACCCCATTGCTCTTGTACTCCAGCCCCTATTAACACTAAATGCCCTCTCCACCTGTCCTGCCACCTTCAATGAACTCTGTACAAATACATCCAGGTCACTGTGCTCCTGTGCACCCTTTAGAATTGTATCTTTTGTACTTCCTATTTTATATTGTCTTTCGATGTTCTTCCAACAAAAATGATCCACCCATTCTGCCAACTTGTCAAAGCTTTTGTAGTTTCACACTCAGTTTACAGTTCTTCCAAGTTCACTATCATCTGCAAAACTTGGAAATTGTCCTCTGTGCATCAAGATCTAGAATGCTGATACATATCCAGAAAAAACAAGGATCCCAATACCAAGCCCTCGGGAATGCCTCTACAAACCTTCAAGCCCAAAAAATATCCGTCGACTCACTGTGTTCTATCACTTAGCCAAGTTTACATCTACGTTGCTACTGTCTCTTTTATACCATGACCTCTAAATTTCCTCAAGACTATTGTGTGACACTGTATCAAAAAACTTCTGGAAATCCACCTACACCACAACAATGTTACCTTCATTGACCGTTTGTTATCTCGTAACAAATTCCAGCAAGTTAGTCAACTATGATTTTCCTTTCAGAAATTCAAGCTGACTCTTCCTCATCAATTCACCTTTTTCCACATGATTACTAACTCTGTCCTGAATGCTTGTTTCAATAATTTTAACCAAAGTTAAGTGAACTGGTTTAACTTGTGGAGTACTCCACCACACTCCTGACTTGTGTTTTACAGTTTACTGACAGGTTTTGGGGAGTCAAGTCGTGCGTTATTCCTGACAAGATTCCTAACATCTGACCTTTTCTTGTAGCGATTGTTTTGAAATGGCTAGTCCATTTTGGCGCTTGGTGAATGTTAACCCCTAGGATACTGAAAGTGGGCTGGTCAAGGGCAATACCATTGAACATCAAAGGGCCGAGATTAGATTCTGTTTTGTTGGAGATAGTCATTGCCCAACATTTGTTTGATGTAACTGTTACATGCCACTTGTCAAACCTGAATGTTGTCCAGATCTTTTTGTGTTTGGATGTGGACTACTTCAGTTAGCCTGTACTATATGGTAATAGGGAAAATATTAGAATCTGTTACAATGGAATTCTCCACCTTAAAAGGGCCATGGTTGTGAACGCTCAGCCATATACAGTCAGATGGACAGCATAGAAATAGTCGCTTCGGTCCAACTCGTCCATGCTGACCAGATATCCTAAAAATTCATCTCATCCCATTTGCCAGTATTTGGTCCATATCCCTCTAAATTCTTCCTATTAATATACCCATCTAGGTGCCTTATAAATGTTGCTATTGTCCCAGCCTTCACCACCTACTTGGCAAGTCAATCCATATATGCACCACCCTATGCGGTAAAAACTTACCCGTTAGGTCCCTTTTAGATCTTTCTCCTCTCACATTAAATCCATGCCTTCTAGTTTTTGACTCTGTTAACTGGGCCAAAGACCTTGGCTACTGATCCTATCTATGCCCTTCATGATTTTATAAACCTGTATAAAGGCTTCCCCACACCCTGAGCCTCCAATGCTCCCAGCCTATTCAGCCTCTCCCTACAGCTTAAACCCTCCAACCCTGGCAACATCCTTGTAAATCTTTTGAGTCATTGAAAAGTTCTAGATTCCTAGATATCATGACCTCAAAGGATATGACAACAGTGCGGGGAAATGGCACTGAGGTAGATGATCAACTGTGATCTAGAATGCAGAACAGGCTCAAGGCCTGGCCCAAGGAATGGCCTTGTATTTCCACAAAGAACTATGCCATGCTTACATCAGTTCAGGAAGGTAGCTCAGCATCACCTTCAAGGTTTATTAGAGAGAAGTCAAATGCTTGCTGCATCAAACAGTAAGTACATTTTGAAGGCTCGAAGTGTGATGGCATATATGATTTGAAGCTGAACTTTTAATACTGACGTGTACAGTGAAGCCAAAGCCAAAACAAATCACTTGTATATTATTAAAGACAAATCAAAGTGCAAATGATCAAAAAATATATTCAGGAAAACAGTTTTGCAATTCCTACATCATCCCTCTGCACTGACTAAGCTCAGGGTTTCCATTGTCCAGTTCAAACACAGTAAAGCATCTCTGTGCGGCCGTGAAATAGTTCAGGTTCTTGGCATGTTTTGGGCAGATACGACACTTAGTCAAGGTTTCCGGTAGGCTATTGTTTTCAGGTTTCTCAAATCAAGCTTCAGACAAAGCCAGGAAGCAAATAAACGCAAAGTATTAGGGATGCTGGAAATGTGACAAAGAGCTGGAAATACTCAGTAGGTCTGGCAGCATCCATGGACAGAGAACGTGAGTTAACATATTCGATTGATTACGAATGATTCTTCAGACTTCTCATCACTGTTCAGAACAGTTCTGAAAAATCATATCCAACTCAAAGCGTTGATCGTGTTTCTCTCAGAAATTGCCAGGTATGATGAGTACTTCCAGCACTTTTCATTTTAATGAGCCGGCATGGCATCTTGCTCTTTAACTTGTAAATTGCTTTAAAGATATGACAACAAAGTGTGGGAGACTGCCTTCCTTTCAGTGGTGCAGCAATTGTCAACACTAAGTGAGTGAAACCAGAGATTCGGGTACAGTGCCTCAATAATTGCTAAATGCTTATTTCCTGAACTAAGGCAGAAAAATCTTCAACAAATATTAAATGTTAATTATTGAATTAAAAAGAAACAGAGAACATAAAATTTGAATAAGATGTTCAGAAATGGTCAACAGTAATACCACAATTCATTATCTATATTTATGTACTGAAGGCAGAATGGAGGAAAGCTGAAAAAGAGACAAGAAATAGGAAGAAAATTTTTTTTGAAATGTACACATTGTATTGTTACCAGTTGACTTGTCTCAAGTTTTTAGATGCAGTCACTTTAAATGCATCATGGTTTACATATATACGACATATAATAGAGTGTTCATTTGAATCTAGGGAAGATTTGTTAGCACTTTGAGGTTATTTTGTATATTCACTCTTAAAATAGTGGTGTAGGCTCAAAAGGCTGAATGGCCTTCTCTCATTCCTAATTTGTATGTTCACTATAATACTAGTCAAACATATTTTCCCTCCCTGTATGTCAAATTGATCCAATTGGATGTTCCACACTTTGTTTACAATTACTCATTAATCATGTTTAATTAGCTTGTTGAAATTTAGTACTGCTGAAGAGAAATACATTTTGGTGTAATGTTCATTTTCCCAACAGGGCAATTCACAAGGGAAGGAGAAACCCAGTTTCTCAGGGTCACAGTCGACCCGCCTGGTTTAAAACATAAACAAAGCTCGGCAGTTAAGTATCAATCAGCATTAATTGGTGCATTCGTTAGATCAATCTTGCTTCCAACAACAGTCTACTTGCCAACCAATCAGCACTCTCCTTCCATGAAGTCTTTGGTTTTCTCCTTGAACAAGTACTTTGAGAGCAAGGCAAAAAGCTTTGACAAAAAATGTCTGTTTTCAGCATTGCTCAAGTTCTGTAAAACCAAACGATTATTTGCTAGAGTTTTTGGTGCGGTAATAGAGGATATTGAGGAGAACAATGTAGTTGATACAGTCTACACAGACTTCCAAAACGTTTTGATGTAGAACTGCACAAGAGTGTATTGTGGACAAAAAGACACAGCTCCAGAATAAAGGGGAAATCAGGAATAAGGATGTGAAATTAATTGAACATAGGAAACTGAGTAGTGATAAATGAATTTTTTTTTGGAATTGAGGAATCTTCATGTTAGAGCTCTGCAGTGGAGAGCATTGGGACCATAGCCCTTTTAGTTTTTTAAATGATGTAGATCTTCATGTAGAGGGCTTGATTTCAGAATTTGTGAATGATACTGAAATTGGAAGCATTGTGAACTGTAAAGAGGGTTGTGTAGGACTTTAAAAAGAATAAAGACAAATTGGTGGATAAAAGATGGTAGCAATAACTAAGTACACTGCCTCAAAATTATGGAACCGGTCATTTGCACCTTCTCTATGCCTTCACATCTTTCTGAAACCATGATACCCAGAACTGGATGTGATTAATTTGATTGAGGTCACCAGAACATAGAGTTCAAAAAAAGTCCGTAATAGCCAATAATAGGGTAAACAAGCCTGAAAATGGGTGTCAGAGCAGTAAAATGCCACTAGCAGCTAAAGGGAGAAATGAATCAAGAACCCAATATACAGATCAATTAACATACCCAGAGCAAATTAAATCCTTTGAGGAAAGGGGCTTAAAAGTTTCACTTTCACCAGAATGACTCAGCTGAGAGCACAATAAGGACGTTAGATGCCTTCAAGGCAGAGATCGACAAATTCTTGATCTCACAAGGAATCAAGGGCTACGGGGAGAATGCAGGGAAGTGGAGTTGAAATGCCCATCCGCCATGATTTAAATGATGGAGTGGACTTGATGGGCCGAATGGCCTCACTTCCACTCCTATGTCTTATGGACTTCTATCAGTGAGTAACAAAGTTCTGATCTATTCAATCAATAAAAAAAAACATGAACAACAATGAGCTAAAATAATCCTAGCACAAGCTTAAAAGAAAATTGATCGGGAAAATAAATTAAAAAGTAAGGAATACAAATTTATTAAAAACCGAAAGAACTGCGGATGCTGTAAATTAGGAACAAAAACAAAGTTGCCGGAGAAGCTCAGCAGGTCTGGCAGCATCTGTGAAGGGGTAAAACAGTTAATGTTTCAGGTCAGGTGACCCTTCCTTTGAAAAATTTGTTATTGCCAATTGAAGTGTCAGAACCCTGACAATGAGAAGTGGCCAGATAGAGATCTTACAATCATAAAAAGGCATTCATAGATTGGATAGAGAGAGAATATTTCCTTATATGGCAAACATCATAATTAAAGGTCACCAATATAAGATAGTGAATACAAAATCTACAATGGGAATCAGAAGTTTCTTCACCCAAGGAATGATCAGAATGTGGAGGCCGCTGTTGAGCTGAATAGTATAGATTCAGTTAAGTGGAAACCAGGCAAGCATGAGGGGAAAGGGAATGTACAGTTACAATGGTGGGTCTGTGTGAGAAGAGACTCGCGAGGAGCACAAACAGTAACATGAGCGATTTGGGCCAAACAACCTATTTCTGTGCTGTATTAAGGGACAGACAGGGACAGAAGTAAACCATTCTGCCTATGAAGGTTGCTCCACCATTCATGGCTGATAATCCACTTCAATGCCTTTTTCCTACACTAGTCCCATAATCCTTAACATGATTGATATATTTCTAAACACTAATCTCCAATTTGGTTGCAATCAATGACTAAGCCCTCTCAGGTAGAGAATTACAAAGATTTACAAGCCTCTGAGTAAACCAATTATTTATCTCAGTCCAAAAAAGCTTCCCAGTAGTTCTGGACTTATGTCCCCGGTGTTAAATTTCTTTGAACCAAGGAAACAGTTTATCCGTGTCTACTCAGTTAATCCTTCTGATTATTCTGTTGGTCTCAATGACAAGACCTCTCATTCTTCAAAAATCTACAGAATGTACGCCCAATTTCTATAATCTTTATTCTAGTCTACCCTCCTCATCATGCTCCTGCCTTGTAGATGGTGGACAGGAGTTAGGAAGCGAATGACTTAATGCAGGATTGCAAGCCTCCAACTTGCTTTTGTAGCCACAGTATGTATACGGCTAGTCCAGTTTGGTTTCTGGATAATGGAATCCCACCAAGATTGCTGGGCAATCCAGCAACAATAATGCCAGAGTGTCAAGGGTTTATGGTTAGATCCTATCTTGTTAGAGATGTCATTACCTGACTCGTGTTTGGCATGCAGATCACTTGCCAATTGCCAGCCCAAGTCTGGATATTGTGCGTGTGTCTTGCTGCGTTTGGATATAGACTGTTTCGGTATCTAAGGAATTGCAAATAGTGCTGAACATTGTGCAATCACCAGGGAACTCCCCTGTTCTGATCTTATAGCAGAGATGTTATTGATGAAGCACAAAGGTACTTGAGGTTAGGACGCACTCTGAGGAATTTGTACTGAGATATCCTGGAGCTGAGATGACTGACCTCCAACAAGCACATCCATTTTCCTTTGTGCTAGGTATGACTAATTAGTGGAGAGTCCCCCACACCTCAGATCAATGATTCTAGTTTTGGCCTAGACTCTTTACTGCCAGACTCCATTAAGCAAGTCACCCTTCATTTTTCTAAACTCCAATGAAAACAAGTACAACCTGTCAAACCTTTCCTCAACAGATGTGAGGAATCAATCTATTAAACCTTCTCCAAATCTCTTCCAATGTATTTGCATCCCTTCTTAATTAAGGAATCCAAACTTATACACAGTATTTGAGACTTTACCAATACCCTATATAACAAGAATAAAATCCTTACTTTTATGGGCAAGCTCGGTTGGCTGGATGGCTAATTTGTGACGCAGTGATACCAACTGTGTGGGTTCAATTCCCTTACTGACTGAGGTTAATATGCCCACTTCAAAGCAGACTTTCCTGCCCATCTTCGTACCATCAGCAAATGCTTTTGCTCATTTATTTAATAAGTTGAGGCCCCAGCGCATAACCCCCACAAGATGCCAGCTGCCACATCCTGCCATTCAAATAAAGACCCAGTTTTGCACGTTCTGCTCTCTATTCGCCAAAACAGCTATCCATAGTAATAAGATAATAAAATGTGAGGCTGGATGAACACAGCAGGCCAAGCAGCATCTCAGGAGCACAAAAGCTGACGTTTCGGGCCTAGACCCTTCATCAGAGAGGGGGATGGGGTGAGGGAACTGGAATAAATAGGGAGAGAGGGGAAGGCGGACCGAAGATGGAGAGTAAAGAAGATAGGTGGAGAGAGTGTAGGTGGGGAGGTAGGGAGGGGATAGGTCAGTCCAGGGAAGACGGACAGGTCAAGGAGGTGGGATGAGGTTAGTAGGTAGCTGGGGGTGCGGCTTGGGGTGGGAGGAAGGGATGGGTGAGAGGAAGAACCGGTTAGGGAGGCAGAGACAGGTTGGACTGGTTTTGGGATGCAGTGGGTGGGGGGGGGGGGAAAAAGAGCTGGGCTGGTTGTGTGGTGCAGTGGGGGGGAGGGGACGAACTGGGCTGGTTTAGGGATGCAGTAGGGGAAGGGGAGATTTTGAAACTGGTGAAGTCCACATTGATACCATATGGCTGCAGGGTTCCCAGGCGGAATATGAGTTGCTGTTCCTGCAACCTTCGGGTGGCATCATTGTGGCAGTGCAGGAGGCCCATGATGGACATGTCATCTAGAGAATGGGAGGGGGGAGTGGAAATGGTTTGCGACTGGGAGGTGCAGTTGTTTGTTGCGAACTGAGCGGAGGTGTTGTGACTGGGAGGTGCAGTTGTTTGTTGCGAACTGAGCGGAGGTGTTCTGCAAAGCGGTCCCCAAGCCTCCACTTGGTTTCCCCAATGTAGAGGAAGCCGCACCGGGTACAGTGGATGCAGTGTACCACGTTGGCAGATGTGCAGGTGAACCTCTGCTTAATGTGGAATGTCATCTTGGGGCCTGGGATGGGGGTGAGGGAGGAGGTGTGGGGACAAGTGTAGCATTTCCTGCGGTTGCAGGGGAAGGTGCCGGGTGTAGTGGGGTTGGAGGGCAGTGTGGAGTGAACAAGGGGGTCACGGAGAGAGTGGTCTCTCCGGAAAGCAGACAGGGGAGGGGATGGAAAAATGTCTTGGGTGGTGGGGTCGGATTGTAAATGGCAGAAGTGTCGGAGGATAATGCATTGTATCCGGAGGTTGGTAGGGTGGTGTGTGAGAACGAGGGGGATCCTCTTGGGGCGGTTGTGGCGGGGGCGGGGTGTGAGGGATTTGTTGCGGGAAATACGGGAGACGCGGTCAAGGGCGTTCTCGATCACTGTGGGGGGAAAGTTGCGGTTATTCTAGGTAGCTGTGGGAGTCGGTGGGCTTGAAATGGACATCAGTTACAAGCTGGTTGCCTGAGATGGAGACTGAGAGGTCCAGGAAGGTGAGGGATGTGCTGGAGATGGCCCAGGTGAACTGAAGTTTGGGGTGGAAGGTGTTGGTGAAGTGGATGAACTGTTCGAGCTCCTCTGGGGAGCAAGAGGCGGCGCCGATACAGTCATCAATGTACCGGAGGAAGAGGTGGGGTTTGGGGCCTGTGTAGGTGCGGAAGAGGGACTGTTCCACGTAACCTACAAAGAGGCAGGCATTGCTGGGGCCCATGCGGGTGCCCATGGCCACTCCCTTAGTCTTCCTGTCCCACAGGCCCGACCAGTCCCCCTCCACCGACACTCTCATCCGCCTAGCTGAACTCGTCCTCACACTCAACTTCTCTTTTGACTCCTCCCACTTCCTACAGACTAAGGGGGTGGCCATGGGCACCCGCATGGGCCCCAGCTATGCCTGCCTCTTTGTAGGTTACGTGGAACAGTCCCTCTTCCGCACCTACACAGGCCCCAAACCCCACCTCTTCCTCCGGTACATTGATGACTGTATCGGCGCCGCCTCTTGCTCCCCAGAGGAGCTCGAACAGTTCATCCACTTCACCAACACCTTCCACCCCAACCTTCAGTTCACCTGGGCCATCTCCAGCACATCCCTCACCTTCCTGGACCTCTCAGTCTCCATCTCAGGCAACCAGCTTGTAACTGATGTCCATTTCAAGCCCACCGACTCCCACAGCTACCTAGAATAACCGCAACTTTCCCCCCACAGTGATCGAGAACGCCCTTGACCGCGTCTCCCGTATTTCCCGCAACAAATCCCTCACACCCCGCCCCCGCCACAACCGCCCCAAGAGGATCCCCCTCGTTCTCACACACCACCCCACCAACCTCCGGATACAATGCATTATCCTCCGACACTTCTGCCATTTACAATCCGACCCCACCACACAAGACATTTTTCCATCCCCTCCCCTGTCTGCTTTCCGGAGAGACCACTCTCTCCGTGACCCCCTTGTTCACTCCACACTGCCCTCCAACCCCACTACACCCGGCACCTTCCCCTGCAACCGCAGGAAATGCTACACTTGTCCCCACACCTCCTCCCTCACCCCCATCCCAGGCCCCAAGATGACATTCCACATTAAGCAGAGGTTCACCTGCACATCTGCCAACGTGGTACACTGCATCCACTGTACCCGGTGCGGCTTCCTCTACATTGGGGAAACCAAGCGGAGGCTTGGGGACCGCTTTGCAGAACACCTCCGCTCAGTTCGCAACAAACAACTGCACCTCCCAGTCACAACACCTCCGCTCAGTTCGCAACAAACAACTGCACCTCCCAGTCGCAAACCATTTCCACTCCCCCTCCCATTCTCTAGATAACATGTCCATCATGGGCCTCCTGCACTGCCACAATGATGCCACCCGAAGGTTGCAGGAACAGCAACTCATATTCCGCCTGGGAACCCTGCAGCCATATGGTATCAATGTGGACTTCACCAGTTTCAAAATCTCCCCTTCCCCTACTGCATCCCTAAACCAACCCAGTTCGTCCCCTCCCGCCACTGCACCACACAACCAGCCCAGCTCTTCCCCCCCCACCCACTGCATCCCAAAACCAGTCCAACCTGTCTCTGCCTCCCTAACCGGTTCTTCCTCTCACCCATCCCTTCCTCCCACCCCAAGCCGCACCCCCAGCTACCTACTAACCTCATCCCACCTCCTTGACCTGTCCGTCTTCCCTGGACTGACCTATCCCCTCCCTACCTCCCCACCTACACTCTCTCCACCTATCTTTACTCTCCATCTTCGGTCCGCCTCCCCCTCTCTCCCTATTTATTCCAGTTCCCTCTCCCAATCCCCCTCTCTGATGAAGGGTCTCGGCCCGAAACGTCAGCTTTTGTGCTCCTGAGATGCTGCTTGGCCTGCTGTGTTCATCCAGCCTCACATTTTTTTTTATCTTGGAATTCTCCAGCATCTGCAGTTCCCATTATATCTGATATCCATAGTAATAAGTTGGCCGTATGGCTGGCAGTGACAACGGAGGTCTTAGATTGCAAGTGAAAATACGCAGATTCATCAGCTGGGCAGATTAGTGGCAGATGGAATTAAAGCTCTAATAACTGTGAGGTGATGCATTTTGGTAGGAGTAACAAGACAAGGGGGTACTCAATAAATGTCAGGGCATTAGGAAGCTCAGAGGAACAGAGGGATCACAGGCACTCGCCCACAGATCCCTGAAGGTGTCACGAGAGTAGTGAAGGCAGCATATGGGACACATGTCTTTATCAACTGGCCATCTGACAAAGGAGCAGCAATCAGAAAGTTTGTGTTTTCAAATCAATCTATTGGATCATAAGCTGGTGTTGTGGGACTTCTAACCTTGTCCACTTCAGTCCAACACCAGCACCTCCAAATCATGTTTATAAATTGAGGTATAGATTATAGAGCATGGAAGTTATATAAGATATGGTTTAGGACACAGCTGGAGTAGAGAGTGTGCAGTTCTGGTTTCTGCATCAGAAGGGTGGCAGAGAAGATTTGCCAGAATGTTGCCTGGGATGGAGCAATTTAGCTGTGAAGAGAAGTTGGATAGCTCGGGTTGTTTTCTTTGGAGCACAGCAGGTGGAGGGGAGCTTCTAGCAGAAGTGCATAACATTGAGAGGCATGGACACAGTGGACAGAAAGCAGCTGCTCTCCTTAGTCAAAGGGGCAATAACAAGGAGCATAATTTTAAGGTGTAAGGCAGGAGGTTTAGTGGGAATTTAAAGGAAAAGCTTTTTCACCCAGTAGGTGGTGGGAATCTGGAGTGCACTGTCTGGGAGGATATTCGAGGCCTTTAAAACTACTTCATTGAGTACTTAGAAATGTCATAACATTCAAGGGTACAGGCCTACAGCTGGAAGACAGAACTAATGTAGATTTCGTGTTTCTTTAGTAGGACAGACCTGATGAGCCAAAGGGCCTCTTCTGTCCTGTACAATTCTGTGATTTTACATTATCCCCTACATCATGCATTCCTACTGCGATCCCATTTAAAATCATGCATCTTTTCAGATTTTCAATGGCACATTAAAAGATTCTCTTTCCAAGGACAGCCCTGCAGATTCACCCCTCCTTGCCACGATAAATTCTTGCTTAATTTATTTCAAAGTTAGCTTCTGCTGCTCAAGTCCATTCCATATGTTAAATCACTGCATACAACAACTTTCTGACCCTAATGCTGCAGTGCATTCATTCGAACCCACTCTTCTACTTTTATGCTTTAATTTGAAGTTATTTTCTGAAATAACACGGCCAAGGTTGGGCCAGAAAATGACAGGTCACATGAATCCAAGCAGCTTAATTAGCCTGGGAATAATCAGCACAGATCTGATGGAGGGCTAAATAAATAAGCTTGAACTGAAACTGCACACAAGAAATGCTTCCCCTGCTAACATTTACAGTTAGGAACTCAAAGATGTTGGAAAAATGTTGGATGAAATAACAATAATGCACTTCACATTTCATGTTTGAGGTTAAAAAAGGAAAAAGAAAATAAAATGAAATAGGTACTGTTAAAATGAAAATGACCCAAAGAAATTGAATTAAATAATGTTTTATTGATACTGATCACTAGTTTCAGGTTCTGATGTGTTCATCTCTTTTCACATTTTTCAGCTTCTGGGTCCAATTCCTTAAAGCAACATCTTTGATGAAATTCATTTCTTTCCGTATTACCAACCAACAGCATTCATCAATTTCCTGTAATATCAAAGTGTCTGACTTGTTGTGACTTTTCTTCAAGCCACAGGATAAATTTATATAATTTAGAAGTTTCCTCACCGAGCTGTCGTTTGGCGGTCTCTGAGCAAGTGGACAGCACTGTACCAGCCACTGTAACACACACACACACACACACGATGTAAGCTCATACCAATGCCATCGGGACAAAGCTCCAAACTCTTTTCTGAATTGCCGAGAAATAGACGTGCACATCTCACAAAGAAGTGGAATTTTTTTTTGGTATCGTTCACCACTTAGGGGAATATAAATCATAGAAGGGCTGGATGATGTGGGAAAGAGGCAGTAGTGGCCCAGGGAGGAAAAGAGCAGATAGAAAATAAATAAATTGATTAGCTTTTGATGCTATGTTATTTTACATGGCTTTCGTAAACCTATCAAGGGTTCATTCTATTACTTTTTACCAAGGTGATTCTACTACATTTTTCAGATATGTACAAAAGCTGGAGGAGGTGCACTTACCAAACTCGCAGTGAGAGAAGGGGCTGACTGGCCCAGTGTCTGACTGTGCATGCGAACAAGATTTGTCGTTTCCAATGCCTGTTGCCATAAAAGCTGTGTAGAAGCAGGTGGAAGAAGATATTTTCCTGAAATTTAAAAAGAAAGTTTGACTACGGTCAATCCAAGCAAGGAACACACTTCTCTTGGAAAACACACAGCATTTTTTCAAGCTGAATCTGAATTTTTGTTTCAACATCCCTTAAATATCAGCAGATAAAAATTTCTCGATAAGATTCAGATAATTAACAGTTTTCTACACAAAAAGTAGAAGTAGAAACCCAATGAATGTGATTCTCAGATAATAAAATGTGAGGCTGGATGAACACAGCAGGCCCAGCAGCATCTCAGGAGCACAAAAGCCGACGTTTCTAGGCCCAAAACGTCAGCTTTTGTGCTCCTGAGATGCTGCTGGGCCTGCTGTGTTCATCCAGCCTCACATTTTATTATCTTGGATTCTCCAGCATCTGCAGTTCCCATTATCACTGAACGTGATTCTCAGCAGGACAACTGTACTACTGGAGTGCTCTATTCCAGATGCATGCTGAACTAGAGGACCTTGATCTGGGTTTTCATGGGCTTGCAGACACCAACAAATCTTACTGTATTTTAGGTGAGGTAGATCTAAGATTAACTTGTGATCCTAGACCATTTCCAATGGCCTATCTGATAATCCTCAACTCAACTTCCCTACCTTTTCCCCATAACTTTTGAAATCCTTGATCCTTAAAATTCTGTCCTTGAATATTATTAATGACCCAGTCTCAACAGCTCTCTGCAATAAAGAATTCCATAGATTCTCTACACTCTAAGAAAATTCTCATTTCTCTTTTAAAAGGGCAACCACTTACTCGGAGACTATGCCCTCTGGTACTAGGCTTTGCCACAAGGGAAAACAACCTGTCCTAATATAAGGAACAAACAGGGTTTGCATCAATAATATGTGCTTGCTAGGTATTAGATTTTCATGCAAACTAAATTCCATCGTATTAAAATAACTGGAAGAAAGAAAAGATATTGATTAAACTCTACAAAAGGAGGCAAATTGGTGAATAATTTCTGGACAAGAGATTATCAACACTTTTCATTCAATTCAAAATAAATCTTTATTGTAGATTATTCTCTATCATGAAACAAAATTAGCTTAGAAACAAACACAAACTCTTTCCAAAATTTATTACATAACAAGGAAATAAATACAAGTATTTCTAAAACAGTTGAATTTTTTTTTAAATAATTGTTACATACCAGTCAAAGCTCCCCCCAAACTGCCTCGTCTCAAGTACTTTGTATCTTCACTTAGTTGTCTCTTAAATTTCAAGGTCTTTCCTGTACCACAAGAAACATCAGGATTGCTGGACTTGCGAAATGGAAAGGATGGTGGGTACAAGATGTGGTCAAACTGAACGGGAGAAGGAAAAGACATTGGTTAATTTTGCAGAAGTTAGATAATTGTGTTTTCAAAAACAAAGTGAAAAAGATTTTGGTTCCACATTCAGAACATAACATATAAAAACCAAGAGCAGTAGCAGGTGATTCAGCCCCTCAACCCATCATTAATTAAAAAACTATTACCTCCTTATATTTACTCAATGTCCCAGAATCGTCCATACTCTAGGGTACCTGATTTCTACAGATTCAAAACCTGCTCATTTCTCATCTCTCTTTCAAATTTGCTATCACTTATCCTAAAATTAATGACCTCTCGTTCTAGATTGCCTGACAAGAGGAGACATCCTTTCTACATCTTATTTGTCAAGTAGATAAAACTATACATATCTTCATTTACAGGCAATCCTGGTTAGGTTTACTCTTAAAGCACACAATATAAGCTGCAGTCAGAAGCTGTATAGATAGCTTAAACTTGCTCCATGGAATTAAAACTGCTTTTCAATCCTTCAACAGCTCCTCTAATTCAGTCCAGTTGAACATTCCTGATTTTAATTGCTTCACCAAAGGTAGTTGTGCAAATTTCTAAGCTCTAGAAATCCCTCCCTACATCTCTCCACCTCACTTTCTTCTTTCAATTGCTCAGCTTTGAATTTTGTTCAACAATAATTTGGGATAATCCCAGAAAGTACAGACTGGCGAGTCTCACATCAGTGATTGGAAAGCTATCGGAGAGAATTCTTAGGGGTAGGATTTACATGCATTTGCAAAAGCACTGTCCCTGATTAGGGACAATCAGCATGACTTCGCACATCGCAGGTCATGTATTACTAACTTGATTGAATTTTCTGAAGAGGTGATAAAGGTGATTGATGAGGGTAGAGCAGTGGTTGTTGTAGTAAGGCTTTTGACAAGGTCCCTCATGGTAGGCTCATCCACAAGGTTAAGATACATGGAATCTACGGTCACTTGGCCACGTGGATTCAGAATTGGCTTGGCCATTGAAGGCAGAGGGTATTGGTGGAAGGTTTTCATTCAGGCTGAATGTCTATGATTAGTGGTGGGATCTCTGCTGTTTGCTATATATATGAATGACTTGGGCGAAAATGTAGATGGGTGCGTTAATAGTTTGCAGATGATACAAAGATCAGTGGAGCCGTGGATAGTGTAGAAGGTCCTTAACAGAAATAGTTGGATAGGGATCAGTTGCAGATATGGGCGAAGAAATGGTAGGCAGAATTTAGTCTAGGTAACAGTGAGGTGCTGTACTTTGGGAGATCAAACGTTAAGGAAAAATATACAATTAATGGCAGGATTTTGAACAGTACTGATGTGCAGAAGGATCTCGGGTTCACGTCCATCCTTGACAGTAGCCAGGCAAGTAGATAGGGTGGTAAAGGAGACTTATGGCATGCTTGCTTTATTAGTTATGGAATTTAGCACAAGAGTCAGGATGTCCTGTTGCAGCTTTATAAGACTTTGGTTCGGCCACACTTTGCAAATTGCATTCAATTCTGGTCACCACATGACAGAAAGGATGTGGAGATTTTGGACAGGATGCAAAAAAGATTTACCAGGATGCTGCCTGGATTAAAGATCATGAAATATAAGGAGAAGCTAGAAGAACTCTGGTTGTAATCCTTGGAGCAGCACAGGTTAAGAGGGAAGCTTAACAGAAGTCAATAAAATAAGGAGATGCATAGATAGGGTTGATGGTCAGAATCTTTTTCACAGAGTTGAAATGTCTAAGACTCAGAGGCATGCATTTAAGGTTGAAGGGGGAAAGTTCAAACGAAACGAGAGGAGCAAGTTTTTTTTGGACACAGAGTGTAAGAGGAGTGTGGAACGTGCTGCCGGGGTTGTGGTGGAGGCAGATATAATAGGGACATTTCAGAGATTTCTAGATAAGCATATGAATAAGAAAGAAACTGAGGGATATGGACCAAGGGCAGACGAGAGGGATTCATTTAATTTGGTGTCATGTTCGGCAAAACATCATGGGCCGAAGGGCCCATTCCTGTGCTGTACAGTTCTATCTTCTATGCAATGTTCTGGATGAAGTGATTGGGGATATTTTAATATTACGACGGTGCTACGTGCATAGAAACTGTTGATAAAAGAATAGAAAGCTTACTATAAATTTGTATAAAATAGGCAACCTGCCTCACTTCTCAAGAGTCAGGCTTAAACTATGAATTACATGCTTGTCACTAAAGCAAAATTCAAATACACCAATTAATTTCCAAATCTAATTAGGAACCTCCTTTGAATTTACAAAACAAAGAACTGGATATTCTAAATAAGAAATACTACATATTAAATTTAATGGCAGGTCTTTGTTTCTTTTATTTTACAGAAAAATAATCATGCTATTCAGAAACTAATTTCCCTGAAGGTTGACTTCAGAAAACATGCAAGCTTTAAGACCAAAAACTGTTCAATGCATGCAAATATTGACTGCATCAGTGAGCAGTAATACACTGAAGCGACACTGAGGTTGCAGAGCAATAAGTGGGCTGTCAGCAGACTGAAGCTACACTGTACTGCTGAAGGTTGCACCGTGGGCAATGACAAAGGAGCTTTGTGCACAAATGTTTATCAACATCTGTCCTTTATTAGTCCCAAGGGAAAACTGGAGAGAAACGTTATAAAAAGTGCACCAGGATACATGATGATGACCCAACTCCTTAAACCTAACAGTTTTGCTTCAATAGACTTCCAAAATTGCTTTTGCGCAATTCTAAAGCATCAGTGCAAATCCCGCAGAAGATGGTCATACTGTGATTTGTATACAAGCTCTAACCATCTGCTTGCAAAAGCCATGCTGTTTCCCACTGACCACCCACATGACAGTCAAATGATTTCAATTATCAAAGAATTTAGACAATATGCCAGTTTTACACTGCCCCCTTGACTGGAAAAAAAGTGTTCCTGAGTGTGCTTCCTTTGTGTAATTAAATTTAACTCCTCCTGTCACTGAAAAGTTCAGGGCAGCAACCATTCTTGCTTGTCCCTGAAGGAACACAGTAAAAACATGGCAACAATAAATTAAATAAAAATGTCATTTCAGTCAGTGGCAAAGGCAAATCATTCCTATGTTTTCCAGTAAAAATTATTTAATGTTTCCCAGGAGGTCTGATAGTAAAAGCAGGTATCTATTATACTTGAACCATACCTTCCTACCTCAGGCCAGTAGAAACATTCTGAAAATACTCAAACTACAACAGCTATATTAATATGGCAGTTTCTCATCGGGGAGGTGATGGCCTAATGGTATTATTGCTAGACTGTTAATCCAGAGACCCAGATAACGTTCTGGGGGACCCAGGTTCGAATTCTGCCACAGCAGATGGTGGAATTTGAATTCCATTAATATCTGGAATTAAGAGTCTCATGGTGAACCCGTTTGTGAATTGTCGAAAAAGCCCAGCTGGTTCACTAATGCCCTTCAGGGAAGGAAAATGCCATCCTTATATGGTCTGGCCTACATGTGACTTCAGACCCACAGCATGTGGTCGACTTTTAGCTGCCCTCTGGCAACTAAGGATGCTGCCTAGCCAGCGAAACAGTGAATAACGAAAGAAAAAAATTTTTTAAATATTACTTCTGAATCTCTCTAAACTTAATCTTTTTCCAAAGCCACCATGACACCCATCATTATTTGCTGCTCATTTATAAACTGAATAATGTGAATTCTACTATTTTACACTTTCCCTCCATCAGAAGGTTAGAAGTGGGAGTTCTCCCCAGTGATTAAACAATGTTCAGCAACATTTGTGACTCCTCAGATACCGAGGCAGGAGCATCCAAATGCATCAAGATCTGGACAATAGCCACGCTTGGGCTGACAAGTGGCAAGTAACATTCACATCACACAAAGACCATCAATCCAACTATCACTCCTTGGCATTCAATGGTATTACCATTACTGAATTCCACCACTGTCAATATCCTGACGTGAACAGTGACCAGAAACTCAACTGGACTCGCCACACGAAGTGGCTATATAAGAGCAGTTCAGAGACTAGGAATAGCGTGGCGAGTAACTCACCACCTTACTCCACAAAACTTCTCCACCATCTATAAAGTCAGGAATGGAATGCACCCTACTTGCTTGGATGGGTGCAGCTCCAACAACACTCAAGAATCTTGACGCTATATAGGACTAAGCAGCCCACTTGATTGGAACCATGTCCACAAGCATCCACTCCCTAGCCACCAACTTCAGTAGCAGCAGTGCACATCATCTCCAAGATATACTGCAGAAATTCAAACATCCTCAGTCAGCACCTTCCAAATACATGACCACTTACATCTAGAAGGCAAGGGGCAGCTAGTACATAGGAATTTCACCATTGACAAGTTTCCTTCCAAGTCACTCATCATCCTGACTTGGAAATAATAGCACAGTTCCTTCACTGTTACTAGGTCAAAACTCTGGAATCCCCTCCCTAACGCCATTGTGGATCGTCCTACAAGATGTGGACTGCAGCGGTTCAAGGATGCAGCTCACCCACACCTTCAAGGCCAATTAGGGATGGATAATAAATGCTAGCCAGTAGCAACACCCTTGTCCCATGAGTGAAGCAAAACATTATTTCTTCAATTATTCCCTAATTTTTTTTTGTTGTGACTGTTCATTGCTGGCCAGGGGCAAACAAACAAATATCCTGTCAAGGAACGTCTGGATATCTCGGAAATAAAAGGGAAATACTCAAAGCGTCATTTATCAAAAATTATTTTCAGTTTTACAGTTCATTCATTCATCACAAGCAGACAAATTGCCCTGACTGTATTCCAAACACCAAGTCTTATAAGACGGCAATAATTTGGACAATTTCTCTAAACTCAAAATGAAAATAACTGAGGTGTTATTAGTTCTGCTCTCAGAGTACGGAGCTGAAAGGGAATCCAACATTCCATTACGGAATTGAACTGATAGTAGCTTAAATGGAATAGTCAAGGTATAATAGAAGAAAGTAGAGACTCATGACAAATAAACGGATCCAAGACCATAATTTGTTTCAAATTATTGTAGCTAGCCCCCTTGAAAGTTAATTTAAGTTAGGATGCTGTGATTACTTTGGAGGACACTATTTTCCGGGCTAAACCACATGAATCCCACCAAGTCAGAAATCTACCCAGTAGAATTCAGTAATGGATGACCCAAGATCTAGATGAATTGGAATTTTTTTGTTAATTAGATCAGAACTGATGAGCATGAACCTAAATGACTATCAACCCAATATTACAAACTAGCCAAGTGATCACAAATAAAATAGATTACATAAGAGTGAAGAAAATGTATTTGCACAATAATTAAACATTTTGGATTCAACACAGAAAACAAACTTAATTGACCAAAAAACAATCACTTCCTGTCTTGTGCAGTTACATCAGGTCCGTGAAATTCACTTTACAGTGATCTATATAATCATGGCCATTTCCACCGTTCGCATAATCTAAAGAGCCCCAAGATTGCAGTCTCAAGTGAAAGGTGATTTGTGCAGTGAAATTTTACTGTGGACTGCTTACATAATACAGAGGACACTGGACAAGCTCTACAGCCAATGTTCTGCTCCTGAGACAGTGGGAAGAGTTGAAAATTGGAGTAAGCTCAAATTTATTTTTTCAGACCTTTTCAAACTTAGTGGAGGTTAGTTTTTTCTGAAATGTTACTCAGCATTTCATTTTGTTGAAACAGTATAGGATTGGGAATGATGTTTAAGGATACTGAGTTATACTGTTTGTATCTGAAAATATTCAACTGATTTTCCTACATCTTCCATTTGAGAGAACTATGGATGCATGGTTATTGAATGTACTCAAGACAGAGGTCAATAGATTTGAGTACTCCGAGAATCAAGGGATAGGCAAGAATCAGCTGGATCCGCACTGATTTTAATCGATTGGCAGAGCTAGCTCAGAAGGACCAAATAAACAAGTTCAACTCCCATTTCTTCTTGACTCATCTCATCAATAGATAACGGGTTTCCATTTATTGGAATATTCACCTGTTTTAATGCATCTTGGTGTCAACGTGTCTTCACATCTCAGTCCTAAAAGGCTGCCCTCTCATTGTGAAATAGTAAACTTTCATTCTGGATTTTCTAGACTGGAAAACATTTTCTCAACATCTGTCCAGTCAAACTCCTTAAAATATTATATATATCAGCCAGATACCTTTATGTCCTCTCACAATTTGCTCTTCTAAATTCAAGGAGAACATAGGCATTGTCTAACTAAGAACAATATCCTCATAGAATAATATTCTCAGCCTAGAAAATGTACTTCTGTCAACTTCTGAAGAAAAAAGTGACTGGAGTGGAAATGTTAACTTTGTTTTCTGATGCTGCCAGACTTGCTGAGTTTCTCCAGCATTTTCCATTTCTGTTTCAGATTTCCAGCATCCGGGTCTCTGTTTTAACATATTTCTACGATTACCATGCTTATTGGAATTTTGTTTCAAGTATATAAAATTGAAAGACTTCAGAAAACCTGCAAGTTGAATTTACAGCAATAAACAATGATAAAACATGGTGTATTGTTACAGAAAAGAACTATTAGGACTATACAGTCAACTTACAATGACCCTTGACAGAGAGCATGAAAACTGGTTCTTTTGATCCAGCATGTTTACTATGTATGGGCATCTTTTATTTATAAGGCTGAATAAAAATTCAATTGTAAGACATTCACTTTTCTGCTTCAAATGTGGTTTCAGTAGTTTCATAAGGTCATCTGAAATTGCATTTTCACCAGAAATAATGGCAATAATTAAGGCTGAATAGATTTATATTTGTTGTTTGAGGAAAAGAATGAATGCATAATACAAAACAAAGCTTTTTTTCTTTTTAACACCCTTTAACTGCCAATAATTTATCTATTGAATGAATTGCTGGGTAATAACATTTCACTATATTTTAAAGATTTCTGTGTCTGTCAGTAATTCATAGGTTGCTACAAAATTAACAGAGTAAAGAATATTTAGAATGGTCAGGGAACGGAAATGTGGTTTTATATGGCTATAATCATCAAAACCCACATCAAGGCAGGACTTTTACACCTCCTATTTGGCCAACATCTAATCTTTAAATTGATCAGATGTCATAATATTCTGTATCTGTCCAAGCACAGGTAACACTTCAGCACAAAACATTCATGAGGATGCTTTAAAAGCACTGTTAATGATTGCCTTCAAATTTTGCCATTTCATTAATTATAAACATTTCAGACCGGGCCTTTGGATTAGCTAAACCTTCAACCTTTTCCACAGGGATTCTAGCTGGGTTCAAATGCTTTAATTTGTCATTTGGAATTGCAATCTTATATTTTTGCCATTCATGAGATATTTTTCCCCTTCTGATCAGTCTTAGAAGAAACAAATAGATGCAGATAGCGCTTCAATAACAAAACAATGGTAGACTGTGCGAGTAGAGCCATTATATTAGAAGGCAGTTCTAGCAAAGTTACGGTGGGGGTGGATCTTCTCCCTAAATCGTAACCTTTTGTACTTTATTGTTTGCAAGTTGATTGAGGTCAGTCAAACCATCAAATTGGGTGTTGGCTTGTTGCAAGAGCAATTCATCTAGAGCCCCTATTCCACCACTACCACACCCCCTTCCCAGCCCCAGCCTCTCCATTGACTGATGTGGAGGCAGTGTATAGTTTTGAATTTTCCAATTATTTACGAGGTGATTGAAGTCTTCTCTTGTGAAGACAGGGCCATTGTTACTCGTCTCAATGACTGCAATGTTGCAGTAATTTAGTTCGGACAAACGCAAGATATCGCATTTTCATAGAACATAGGACAATACAGCGCAGAACAGGCCCTTCGGCCCTCTATGTTGCACCGACCTGTGAAATCATCTAAGCCCCTCCCCCTACTCTATCCCATCATCATTCATATGCTTATCCAAGGACTGTTTAAATGCCCCTAATGTGGCCAAGTTAACTACATTGGCAGGCAGGACGTTCCACGGCCTTACCACTCTCTCAGTAAAAAACCTGCCTCTGACATCTGTCTTAAATCTATCACCCCTCAATTTGTAGCTATGCCCCCTTCTACAAGCTGAAGTCATCATCCTCGGAAAAACACTCTCACTGTCCACACTATCTAATCCTCTGATCATCTTGTATGTCTCTATTAAAACCCCTCTTAGCCTCCTTCTCTCCAATGAGAGCAGACCCAAGTCCCTCAGCCTTTCTTCATAGGGCCTGCGCTCCACACCAGGCGACATCCTGGTAAATCTCCTCTGCACCTTTTCCAATGCTTCCACATCCTTCCTGTAATGGGGCGACCAGAAGTGCACGCAATATTCCAAATGAGGCCACACTAGCGTTTTGTACAGTTGCAGCGTGACATCACAGCTCCGGAACTCAATCCCTCTACCAATAAAACCTAACACACCGTAAGCCTTCTTAACAGCACTATCAACCTGGGTGGCAACTTTCAGGGATCTATGTACCTCTGCACATCCACACTACAAGAATCTTTCCACTTACCCGGTATTCTGCCTTCCTATTATTCTTCCCAAAAAGAATCACCTCACATTTACCTGCATTGAACTCCATTTGCCACCTTTCAGCCCAATTCTGCAGTTTATCCAAGTCTCCCTGTAACCTGCAACATTCTTCCACACTGTCCACCACTCCACCGACTTTAGTGTCATCTGCAAACTTACTAATCCATCCACCTATGCCTGCATCCAAGTCATTTATAAGAATGACAAACGTTTTCGTTAGACAGACCAGTATAGGACCGACACAGTTAAAAAGGTAGGGACCAGGAGATGGTTTTCAAACAAAAGAGACCTAGGGGTGCAGGCACATGGTTCCTTGAAAGTGGCATTACAGGTAGACAGGTTGGTGAAGGCAGCATTTGGCACGTTTGCCTTCATCGGCCAGAGATTTGAGTTCAGGAGTTGAGACACCATGTTACAGCTGAACAAGACAAGACATTGTCAATGCCACATTTGGAGTACTGTGTACAATTCAGGTTGCCCTGCTATAGGAATGATGGTATTAAACTAGAAAGGGTGCAGTAAAGATTTACAAGGATGATGACAGTGTTGGTTGGCTTGAGTTATAAGGATCGGCTGGGACAATTTTCCCCTGGAAAAAACGAGGTTGAGGGGTGATCTTAAAGGTTTTAAAAAATCATGAGCGTCTTTTCCCCAGGGTAGGGGAGTCCAAAACTAGAAGGCATAGGTTTAAGGTGAGAGCCACAAGATTTAAAAAGGGGCATGATGGGCAACTTATTCACACCGAGGATGTTGTGTATATGGAACAATCTGCCAAAAGAGTGGTAGAGATGGGTATGATTACATCATTGGAAACTCATTTTGACAGTTACAAAGATGGGAAAGCTTTAGCGTAATATAGGCCAAACACAGGCAAATGGGACTAGTTCAGCTTTGGAAACCCGGTCAGCATGGATGAGTTAGGCTGAACGGCCTATTTCTGCATCATATGAGTCTATGTCCAAACTGTTCTTTCAGACATTCTATAACCTCACCAGTAGTCATTAAGATCAACTGTCTACCTCTCAGAATATTTGTCTGCAATGACAAGATAATCAGTTGCTGCAAAAGTGAAGACATCTACTCCCAGCTCCATTCAGGGGGCGTCTAGGATGTCACAGGTCTTCAATGGTTCTTTAACTTAATATGCTTGGCCGATAATACAGCACTGCACTGCGGTCTTTAATTTCACTGCTCATGTCCAACCTGGATAGCACATTGCTTACCTTCTTCAGATCAAACTCAACTCAACTCTTCAGTGGTTGGCTTGGATGCATTTTAGCATCTCTGCTGTCAATTCCTTGAAGGCAATGACGACTTCCTATGAATAATGCACCATTCCTCTGTATCTCCAATGTGCTAGTGACCACAAAAATGCCTTCAATGGTTTCAGAATGTTCTTTTAATCTGTATATTTCGCAACACTTCAGTTGCATCCTCATGAATATCTAGCATGATCTGAGCAAAGCACTTGTCTCTTAGATTCCATCACTTTCATATCTTCACACTGAATCTTGAAGCCTTGATACTCTACTGCAGCATTCTATGTTTTCTTCACGATGAGCGTTGCTCCTGATAGCATCTCAGTGATCTCGAACTTGCTTGTGTCACATCTAGATGGCATCTCTATTACTGGAGTAATGGTCTTTGGAGCAGGCAATAACAGCATGAGAAAAAATTGCTGTGAGGTGGCTTGTGATCAGAATCAACTTTGCCTCTAAGTGCATTCTGATGAAAATGTCTACTAGAAGTGGCCAGATGCACTTTCCCACTCTGCAGCATGATGTCATTGAGTCGGGGTAATGGTTCACAAATTGGGACAAATTGGGCAAGAATTTTACCAAATAGAATCCAGCAAATCTTTGCAGTGTGTTTACACCCGTTGCTTGCCACATCATTGTTACAGCCCTTATCTTCTCAAAGACTGGTTTAGACCTTTTACTGTTAGTACATGACCCACAGGCTAATTTAAGCATAATTTTTTCTTGCCCAGCTTCAAGTTCATCTGGCAAGTCAGCAGCCACACGAGAATTTGATCGCGTTCAGAAATGGTCTTTTCCACTATGTCTGCTCACTCAAACTAGCAGATCATCCATAAAAACCTCAACTCTGGGGAGATCACTAATGTCTCCTGTTGATTATGTTCATGCTTTCCTGAAGCCTCAGAAATACCAAACCACACAGGCAACCAAACATATCACCAGAACAGCATTTAGAGTGTAGTTAGAAAGCTGCTGCTTTCATCCAGTTTCACATGCCAGGAATCATTTTTCATACCTAGGCTTGAAGATTTTTGCTTTTCTAAGTTGTGGCAAAATTCTTTCAATGGTTGACATGGGGTAACATGATCACTTCAGGACTTTACCTGGAACTTTTGGGTTGATGCATACTGTTAGATTCCCAGGTTGTTTGACAGTAATCGTGCTGGTAATGTGTTTTGGAGTTGTCACTTCCTTGATTACTCCCTTGTTTTCCAGCTCTTTTATCTCATCTTTCAGGCTAGCCTTGAGGACAGCTGGAATTTTCCTCTGCAGGTGCTGACTTGATGTTACACACTAATCTGCTCAGAGGCGATATTCTTTAGGAAAACATCCTAAACCTGTAAACATATCATTGTACTTTTCTAGGATTTGTTCCACAGACAGTGACTGAGTGAGGTGTGACAAAATTGTTTTTCTCACAGGGTTACCAGTCCAAGCTTTAGACTTGCTCCAAGTGAGTTAAGTGGTATTTGCTTGTTATTCATGATCTGGAAGTCCAGATCTTCGTTTTTGTCACTACTTTGGGCTCTCAGATTCATTTGTCTTTTCAGTGCGAGTATCTATCATATAGCCTCGACCTTACTTTTGAAGGTTTCAGTTTTCGATTACCATGTTAAGCCAACTCACTCAGACATGTGAAGGTCATGATGTTGCATGATTCACCGTTACCCCTCTGACCTTTTACATTTACTTCAGGTTCTCCTTCTGCAGTCATTATCCACAACAGTTATAAACCATTTATCAATCTCACTAAGCCAGTTATATTTTGTAGATTATTTATCAGAATCTTCAGCTGATATCCTTCCAGTGGCTATCTGAATTTGCTTATTGAACATCCTTGTGGTCAAAAAACTTGCATTCAAAATGACTTGTGAGCACACTGGAAACACTTTTCTTTCCTTGTGTGACGCACATGAATATGGACAAGCCAGAAAGCATATTAGTGCATTTCAATCCCAAATGCTCTGTCCCTTTTTGAAAGCCCACGTTACCATCCACCAATTGAACTATGCTCTAAACCTGCCCTGTAGCCTTCAGTGATTGGTGCACATCTACAACCAGATGTTCATCTCGATGTACTCACCCTCCCCACTCCACTGTATTAGAATTGTCCAGTTACATTATATTAATTTTCCCTGTCCTTTCTAACCAAAATGAATCATTTCAAACTTCTACACACCTTGTTTGTGCACCTAGCTTTAAAAAATTAAAGCTACGGTCAATATTGGGTGAAACTCATTGTGGCCACAGCCTTTTGCAGCAAAGTCACTGAATGTATTTAAGACAGAAAAAGACAGGTTCTTGATTGGTGTGGGGATGAAGGATTATGGAGACAAGGCAGAAGAATGCAATTGAGAAACATAGTGGCCATGATCGAATGGCAGAGGAGATTCAAAGGGCTGAATGGCCTAATTCTACTCCTGTATCTTATGGTCTTGTCTTTATTTTCTTCCATTAATGCAAATCTTTACTCAAGATAAATGACCTGTGTTCAGTTCTCAACTCAGGATTAGTTCTCCCTGCATCAAAACAAAATGCTATGCAAACACACATGTAGACTATAGGAGAATCATGAAACAAACACAGAATGCTGCCTAAACTCATGTTTCCTACACCTCTGGCACACTCTAAATTGCTAATTTGTTTAACTGGCAATGTTTTCAAATGCAGGCACAAACTTGGAAGGAAAAAAGAAGACCAGATCAGTCCCTTGCATTAACCTGATTAAGGAGACAATTAATTCCCACAGTTTTTCTCACTTAAGCTTTCTTTGGCTCCAGTCGCACATAAATTATTACATTAGCAGATAAAGGAAGAGAGTTTAAGTGGCATAAAATTTAACTAAAATTAGCTGTTAGTCTGAAAATAGCCTAAAAGGTTATGCATACGAACAAGGAACAAGCCCCTCCCAATGGAGGGAGGCAATGGCTTGGTGGTATCATGGCTAGACTATTAATCCAGAGAATGTTATTTTGTTGATGTACATTTGTATTTCCATCAACCCAGCAGGAACACAATGCACTGTTTACATTACACATTTCAAATGATATTGTTACGATGCCCAAAGATCAATAACTTTGAAAAATATTTGAATTCCAGTGACAGACTGCAAAGGTTACGAGATTTAAAGTGCTAAGACTTTCACTGTAACAATAAAACTACAAGACATGACAGAACTGCTTTTGTAGGGAACTTACACTTCAAGCTACAGAAAATAACTCTAATATGAAATTTAACACAACAAACAATCACATACTAGCATTACTATATTCTGTCCCTAAGTCAACATTTTAGTCTCCAGAATCAGTCCAAAGAAATTCTGACCCACTATGGCCTGTTCCCCTTTTCCTTTAGTTGTATAATTTCTAGATTTTCCCAGAACAGGTTTTCACTGTAAGGTAACCCTGAAGATCACTCTTTCTAATCAAAGCCAAATGAGCCTTCCTGTCTTATTTTATTCCTCACCATCTTGATCTCTTCAATCCAAGTGAGTGCTCCCACCTGCCTTCTGTATGGTGAAATTAAAAAGGTAGCAGTTTGTTTGCTTCAGATATGGAACTGACTGCCTTTCTCTCTCTCTCTCTCTTAGGATTTTGGAGAATCCCTTGATTCGGAGTTTCAGGGGTGTTTTGTAAAAACCATGCAACCTAATACCACAAAGCTCTGCTATGGATTCCTAACCACTCAAAACATAATCGCCATGGCAATGTGAAACAGATAGGTCTTTGTTCAGGTAGAAATGATAATTATCTATCCTCTGGGCCCCCAGCTCCTTTCCATCTTGGAATTAAGCGGTCAGTTTAAAAATGAAAATACTATAAAACTTGACACCACTAATACCTCCCTGAGAGACATGGAAACTTTAAGTATAACCAAAGCCACAGATGCTCTTGCCATTGTCAATTCATTTGACTATCTTGCACTTTCTTCCAGGGAATCAGTAATTACCTTTAAACTTTAACCACAAAACCACCCAAGCTTGCTGTCAGGCTGAGTCCTGGTCAGGTCAGGTCAACATGACCCATTCATAACACCATTTTACCTTAAAGAGACGTCCTAAAAACATCTCTGTTATAAACTCCACATCCGTAACATATGCACATCTACTTATAAATTGTTTACATCTTGACAGCTGAATTGTTGCAAGATTAAAATGTTTGATGGGCAGCAACTATCTGCTGTATATACAATGTTAATGCTGTACTTGTAATTTATATCAACTGAATTATGAGAATTAGGTTTAAAAATTTGCTCCACAGAACTGCTTAATACCTAGAGACAATGACTAAATTATGACTGTTAATATTGCAAAATTAAAAGCAAAATGTTGACACTGGAATATAAAATTGTCATTCAGAGGAATTATGGTGAAATTTCTTCCATCCATGCTGGAAGGCTGAAGTTATAAATTAACTTTAATGTTCTGGCCAGAACATGCCTTGAGTGATGTGTTCAGATCTGATAACCGGAGACACAAATGAGTCTTTCTATTCAAGTTAGAGTCAAGAGATTGACCTCTTGTGCCAAACATTTGAGGTATGACTAAATGTCAGTAAAATATGTGGTTTTCATCTTTTAATAGTAGTAACTGAGAGGTAGTCTTCAGATTAACTGGTCATTCATCTTTGTGCTATTTTCAGGATACTGCTCAGTGAACAAAATCTACTTTTGCAGTCAATTCACTTTAAGCAAGTCATTGTATTTAAAGCTGAACAAGCAATTTGACATGTTTCAGATGCAGAATCACCATCATGCAAATTGATGAAAAATGCTGAGATAGGATCATCTTCACTTATAATGGGAATCAGCCTTCTCATAGTAAACACAGATAAAGAAAACTATTAATACAAATCTTCATTCAAAGTCAAGAAAACTCCTGCAATCTTATGAAACGTCCAATTATTTTGTCGATAATGCTAAAGATTTTGCCTTCCTTCTGCAGTCTATTCCAATTTATTTGAAGTAGCTTTATGCATCTCCCTTTTTAATCATCGTAAATGCCTCAGTCACTTCTTTTCAAGATGAAAAGTCTATATTTTAAGGTGAGGTAAATTTAATGATTCATATCAGAATGTAAAGTTTTATTTCTGCTCCCTCATATCAGCATTGAATAAAATTCATGACATCATCAGGACAGAAAATTAGAAATTAATTTCTAACTTTAGTCTTCCGGCTGGGAGATATTTCACCATAATTCCTCAGTAACCATTACAAATTCCTAAATGAAATATCTTCCATTTAGAATTGCAATGTCAACTGTTGTAATTTCATTGCAGGCTTACTAAAAAGTCCTGGGGAGAAAATTTTTTAAACATCATACACCTAATTCAATTGGTGTAATTTGCTAATATCATATTAATGTTTTATGTACAACAGACACTCCCTATCAGCAAAACCATAATTTTGGAA
This sequence comes from Stegostoma tigrinum, assembly GCF_030684315.1. NCBI lineage: Eukaryota > Metazoa > Chordata > Chondrichthyes > Orectolobiformes > Stegostomatidae > Stegostoma > Stegostoma tigrinum. The sequence continues at coordinate 110,949,630 of NC_081356.1, forward strand.
AAATTCTAAATTTCAAGAGTTATCTTGGAACTCTGTAAATATTTCTAATTAGGATGTATATTTGTGAATACTATTTCATCATTGAAATATTTGCAGTAAACAGTGAATTGTCACTTGGTTTCTGCAGACTTTCAGCACTAGGTGGTGATGTAGCACCTCCTCCAACACATCATTCCTCTCCACTCGTTACAAAATGCTGAACAGATCCTGGACTCCAGCTTCATCCTGTTAGGTTTGTAGATTCATTGACATGTTTTCATACAGTTTCTGTCACTGCCCGACTCACTGCCATATATTTTGGCAGTTTCCACCCCCTTGACATATTTCGTGCTCAATTTCTGAAACAGTTCTATATCGTGGCTAATGATCTTCTTCCGTTATGAAGCAGAGGTCAACCCCTACCCCGATAACTAAAATCAGAAAATCTAGAGAAGCTGACCTCACTTCGTAATCTGTTAAAGAGAATGTGAAAAGTGGGATAACCGGCCTCTCAACCAACCCCCACCCACCCCAACCAAATCTGTTGTAAAGGAGTGGTTAAATACAAGAAATCCCTGATACTCACTTTATAATGCACAAGTAACAATTTACTTATCTAACTGTAACAGTAGACAAATTAACAGAACTACTAACAAACCAAACAATTCCCCCTTAGCTACTAGTTTTTCCCAAAGAAAACAACATTCTAATGGCATTCTGTTCCAATACATACATGTCCTACATATGTAAACCAAAGCAATAAGAAATTACAGCTTAGTCTCTCAAAATTATGGCCAGGTTAAGTCCTCTGGAATATTCTTTGCTTTCTCCACTGTTCTGCAGTCAGGAATGCCTTTCTCCGTCAAATTCTAGTGTCAGGAATATTAACTAAGAGTGTCACTATACCTTCAGATGATGGTTTTCTGAGAGCTTAGATAATTCTGAGAGAGCTAGTGATTCTCTCTTTTATAGCACAGAGCTGTTCTCTTGGAAGATGACAGTTGACTCTCTCACTAATTTTCAAATGCCCTCTTTTATACCCTTGATGACCTATTAATTTCTTATAGTAGGATTGGTCCTAGGTTGCCAGAACCATCAGATTTAAATTTAATTGAGTTTTGGTGTCTAGGACCTGGTTTAAATTAATTGACTAAATTCAAAAAACCTGTTGTCTTGGTAAAAATGCTGCTTTGCCTGCAAACAGTATAGCCTGTTGAAACATTTAAATTTCAAGAGCTCTGTGCATCTGTGCTGCCTGTAGTCATTGGTTTTTAAATCTCCAAGCCTAAAAAAAACACATTTTAAAAAGGGACCACACACTCTTTCCCCGGTATCATTTTACAAACATCAAATTCTAATATCCTGCCTTCCAATCCACAAATACTCTCCCAACTTCACAACATCCCAACCCATCTTTTCCCAAACTTTTTTCCCCATATTTTAACTCATATTTTAACACTTGGAAATTTACAAATCACCAGACACCAACAAAAGCAATCAAGCAGCATTGTAACATTTAGCATATAATTAATGTTCTTGCATTATATCTATTATACAAATAACATGGAGATATGAAAATCTGTTTCATACAGTTTATAAAAAGGTTATTATTTTATAGACTCAGTCACGAGTCTGCTACTTCATCTGAGCTGCTTCAATCATTAGACCATGAAAGGAACAAACAGAAGTATATATTGATGGTCTAATAGTGGCTGATATTGAAACCTAAGTATCTCATCTGCATGGATGAGCTCAAAAACAGCAGCTGGGCTTTAAAACTCAGTGAAGCTGCTTCATATGACAGCCCATTTCCTGTGAGAAATAAAGAAAGAGATAAGCAGGGCTAGGGCAGGCCTGTACACTGGCTGGGCTTCAAAATTGTTGCAGGGTACAGTCTCAAATGAGGGAACCATACAATGCTGTTAGTCGTTTCTGTGACCCTAATTGGGATAATGTCCAAGTCTGGGAACTGGTACTCCACACCCAAATTGGCCTTCAGCCACCAAATGTTATGTCTCTCTACACAGACCATACAACTTCCTCATATGTCTTAGCGGGAAAAACAAAAGGTACAACTCCACAGAGGTACATTCTTGACTTAAAGAATGGTAGGGGCGTGGAATGCATTGCCAGAGAGGGTAGTGCCTCATTAGGTAAATTTAAGTGGCTATTAGACAGGCATATGGATGATAGAAATGGTAGGGGTACAGGTTAGATAGACCTCAGGTTTAGGGTAAAAGTTCGGCACAATATCGTGGGCCAAAGTGCTGTATTGTTCTATGTTCTATATTCTATACTCTCAACATATGTCACCCTGCTGCAATTTACGAAAACTACTTTTTAGCACCCACAACTAAACTTCTTTCAAAAATAAAACATGTAGAGGCCCAGTCTTGTTTGACTACCTGCTGCAGCCCTTAGACCTCTCAGGTTGCACCCTGGTCTGCCTAGGCTATTTCATCTTGGTTCCATTTTTGCTGCATGTTTTAATTCACACTTCATTATTTCACAGTTAGTTTTTAAAAATAATGATCACGGAGTTAAGTGAAAGAAATTAACATTACTTTTTGATGGCTTGATGCACTACTTTTAATTTTACTTAAAACTTTACTTTCACACTCTAAGCCTATTACTAAGCGGCTCTAAAATGATGCCTAGTCACAGTAAGCTATGCTCCTATTTGGTAATTGGTCTTATAAAAGTCAATCACTTTGGAAAAAACCCAAAAGAACTGTGGATGCTGAAAATCAGGAACAAAAACGAGCTGCTGGAAAAGCTCAGCAGGTCTGGCAGCATCTGTGAAGAAAGAAAATCAGCATTAACATTTCAGATCTGGTGACCCTTCCTCAGAACTCAGAAGTGTTACACCTGCCCCTACACCTCTCCCCCTCACCTCCATTCAAGGCACAAAACAAACCTTCGGCATCAGACATGGGTTCACCTGCACGTCCATCAACTTGGCATACTGTGTCCACTGCTCCCGGTGCAGCCTCCTCTACATCGGAGAGACCTAGTGTCTCGGAGGCCGTTTTGCAGAGCATCTGCGCTCTGTACACAACAAACAGCATCACCTTTCGGTCGCAAAACATTTCAACTCACTCTCCCACTCCCTGGGTGATGCGCCATCCTAGGCCTCCTCCAGTGTCACAATGATGCCACCTGGAAACTGGAGGAGCAGCACCTCATATTCTACCTTGGGAGCCCTACAACCCAGTGGCCTGAATGTGGATTTTACCAGGTTCAAAATCTCCCCACCCCCAGCCTCATTCCATGACCAACCCTCCGTTTCATCTCCACCTTTGTGATCTGACACAACCTGTCTATCTTCTCTCCCACCTATCTGCCCCCCGACCTCACTGACCAATCCCCACCACTGCCTACATGCACTCACATATCACCATTCCACCTACCTTGCCCAGCCCCATCCCTCCTCTCATTTATTTCTGAGCTCTCTTCCCCCTCCCCCATTTCTGAAGGGTCCCGACCCGAAATGTCAGCCTTCCTGCTCCTCTGATACTGCCTGGCCTGCTGCGTTCCTCCAGCTCCACACTATGTTATCTCTGACTCCAGCATCAGCAATTCTTGCTATCTCACTTACCTGACACCTGTTTTCAAGGAGTTACAAGGGAAATTGGACCTGTGTTCTTCACGTGAAGAATGAGGTGTGATCTTATTGAAACATATAAAAAGGTCCTGAGGCTAAATGACAGGGTGGATGACGGGAGGACAAAGTTTAAAAATAAGGAATCTTCCATTTTAGACAGGGATGAGGAGATTTGTTTTCTCTCATGATTATTTGTTTGTGGATTTCTTTGTTTTATTATTCATTTGTGGCTCATGACACGCCAGCATTTATTGCCTGTTCCTAACTGCCCTCGAATGGAGTGGCTTGCTCAGCCATTTCAGAGGGCAGGGCAGATCAGAGTCAACCACATTAGTGTGACTCCATATCCACAGCAAAGACAGACCAGGTGAGGATGGTAGATTTCCTTCCCTGAAGGACATTAGTGAACCAAATGGGTTTCCCCGACAATTGACAATGGTTTCATGGCCATCAGTAGATTCTCAATTCCAAATATGTTTAAACTGAATTCAATCACCACCATCTGCTGTGGCTGGATTCGAACCCCGTCTCCAGGGCATTAGCCAAGTTTCTGGATTATAGTCTAGTGGCAACACCACTAGGCCATCTCATTGCCCTGTGGGCAGTTACTGTCACTGAACATTTCTAAGATGGAGTTAAATAGATTTTTGCTCCACTAGAGAGCTGAGGGTATTGGGATCTCACAGGATAGTTCAGAGTTGAGACCACAATCAGATCAGTCACGATTTTATCAAATGCCAGAACAAAAATGAGGGGCCAAATGGCCTATACAGATCCTGATTTATTCACAGTTCAAGTAGGTTTTCTTTCCTAAAGGAAAGTAGTGAAACTGTTGGGCTGTTAACTGGTCACAACAGTGGCAAGATCAATTTTTGACAGTACTTCTGCAAATAAAAAAATCCACAGAAAAATATCCTTCATACTAACATGTCCAGGTTACTTTCCTAAACTCTATTACATTTTGTATCTATGATTGCTATAATCTCTAATTGGACCTATAATTTTTATTTGAAAAATGAACTGTTTGAATTAAGCAAATTTCAATTTAGATGGGTTGTAACAGTCATTACAAAGGAGCTCCAAAAACCATTATATGCTGACATTAATAGAATGGCTTGGATTTAATAAATTACTTCATAAAATCTTCATAACTCAATACTGCCTGAAAAATAAAAACAGCAGACATCCACTAGAACCATTGCCGACAATTCTTCAAACAGTAATTTGCTTTTGCTTCCACATTATTGATGATCTGATATGAAGTGAGTAACAAAATAAAAACAAGCCCAGTCATCTTCATCAATCGTTGACATCATAATGCATTCAGAAGGACCTTCAACTTCATTTAAAAACAGAACCACTCACTCTTTGCTATGCATATCAATCAGGTAAAGGTAATGCTGTCTACCCAGGAAAATACATGTGTGTCATCCTTCTTAAAGTCTTTTCATTATTTTCAAGAACAAATGACAGAAGAACCTGGTCTTATGCATTGTTCCTTCAACAGCCTGGAGGGATCCAAAGCAGCTGTTTGTTGTACAAACCAACATGATTCATCTATTGAGATTCACAGCTGGTTTACTCAGTGACAAAATATATAATGAATTAGTAAAACAGACGTTCATTCAGCCCCACACTTTGTTACCTTATATTCAAAATATTCCCACAGGTTACTCTTTCAAAGGGCCTAAGCTTATTAAAAGATTCACACTTCATTCTGCCACAGAAGTGCCTGACTGGAATGTGATGGCCTGCACCACTGACATAATTGCATTCATTAAGTACAGTCCCTACCGAATCATTGCAGAATGCATTACTACGTTAACACACAAGAACTCAAGATCTTAGAGACTTGGAATTAAATTTGAATTGTTTCTCCTCGAAGAAAACGAGAATAGCAATCAACTTCTGTTAAATTAAAATATCTACAGCTGATATTCGCAACTAACCACGTGCTATTTCAATTTCCCAGCCAATAGTTGTAACACAATAGAACTGAATTAACCATGCCTGTTGTATAATACTTACATGTTTCAAAGAGATGAGTACAGGAGGCATTTATTGGATGTTGTCAACAAATATAAAAAGGCAATTAGTAGTGGAGTAAACATTTCATTTATTGAAACTAAACATCAGAATAAAATTACAATTTTAGTGAAAGATGATAGAAATAAAATTATTTAAAAACTGATATATTAGAATAAGTATTGCCACGAATTTGGTAAAGACCAGTAACATTTTCCTAAAAATCCGATATCCTAATTGTTTACTAAAAGAATGAGGCAACAAGATTCCACAGTTTAAACACAAGACATTTACTTTGCATTTACTCTAAAAATGAAACAAATTATACAAACATTATGTTTGTAACCAGCTGGGACTGTGGTCATTTTGGGCCAACAGGCCGAGTGGCAGATGAAATTTTAGATAAATACAAGATGTTCCATTTTGCTAAGACAAATCGGGGCAGGACTTAAGAGTCATTGAGATGAACAGAACAGAAACAGACCCTTTGGTTCAATTCGTCCATGCCAACCAGATATCTTAAATTAACCTAGTCCCATTTGCCAGCATTTAGCCCTTATCCCTCTAAACCCTTCTTATTCATATACCCATCCAGATGGCTTTTAAATCTTGTAATTGTATTAGCTTCCACCACTTCCGCTGGCATCTCATTCCATATATACACCATCTTCTGCATGAAACAGAGAAGACAGAAGCAGGAGGCGGCCATTCAGCCCTTCAAGCCTGCTCTGCCATTCATCACAATCATTGCTGATTGTCCAACTCCAATTGCCTAATCCTGCTTGCTCCCCATAACCTTTGATCCCAAATGTATATCTAGCCACCTCTTGAATACGTTCAATGTTTTGGCATCAACTACTTCTCGTGGTAAGGAATTCCACAGGCTTACCACTCTACAGGTGACGAAATGTCTCATCTCCATCCTAAATGGTCTACCCTGAATCCTCAGACCCCTGGTTCTGGACACACCCACCATCGGGAACATCCTCCATGCATCTACTCGGTCTAGTTCTGTCAGAATTTTCTAAGTCTCTGAGATTCCTTTCATTCATCTGAACTCCACAGAAAACAATCCTAACCTAGTAAACCTCTCCTCATACATCAGATCGCCATCCCTGTGATCAGCCTGGTAAACCTTCACTGCATTCCCTTGAGAGCAAGAGCATCCTTTCTCAGAAAAGGAGACAAAAGCTGCACATAATATTCTAGGTGTAGCCTCACCAAGGCCCTGTATAACTGTAACAACACATCCCTGCTCCTATACTCGAAACCTCTTGCAATGAAGGCCTGCGTACCATTTTCTAAAGAAGGGTCCCAACCTAAAATCTCAATTTTCCTGCTCTGATGCTGCCTGGCCTGCTATGTTCCTCCAGCTCCACACTGTTAGCTCAACACACCATTTGCCTTCTTTACCACCTGCTGTACCTGCATGCTTACCTTCAGTGACTGGTACACAAGGACACTCAGGTCCTGCTGCACACTCCCCTCTTCCAATTTACAGCCATTTCAGCATGTGAATGTACCTACTACAGAAGGTGCTAAACTTGACCTACTCTTGGAAAGTAGGTCAGGGCAGGTGACTGAGGTGTCAGTTGTCCTTTTGTCCTTCTCAGAGTTCTAGGGTACTCATCAGGTCCTGGGAATTCATCCACCTTTGTGTGTTTTACAACATCCACCACCTCCTCTGTAACATGGACATTTTCCTAGATGTCGCTATTTATTTCCCCATGTTCTATACCTTTCATATCCTTCTCCACAGTAAACACTGATGCAAAATACCAATTTTGTATTTCACCTATAGGGGGCCTTGATGATTTTTTTTTAAGGGGCCTTTTTCTTTCCCTAGTTACACTTATGTCCTTGACATATTAAAATCCCTTCGTATTTTCCTTAACCCTATTTGCCAGAGCTATCTTATGTTCCCTTTCTGCACTCCTGATTTCCCTCTTAAGTATACTCCTGCTACCATTATACTCTAAGGATTCACTCCACCTCTGCTGTCTATACTTGGCACATGCTTTCTTCTCCTTATTGACCAAAACCTCAATTTCTCTTGTCATCCAACATTCCTTACATCAAGTACTACTGAGTTTGGGTTGATCTGCGTCCTTTTACAGTGTTTTCAACCAGTTTCCATCACACAGATGATCATCCAGAAACTGAAAGAGGCATTTTCACTCTTCGGTTCAAATCTGTCTCAACAAATGGGTTCCATAACAATTTTTACAAAGCTAAAGCTGGGGAAAAATACTAAAGAAACAATCAACTTGGCTAATTAAGTCACTCAAAATCAAGGATACAAAACAGACCATACATGAAATCACAAACAAACATACACCAGATCGAAGCAGTGCCACAGCCTAAGAATAAATATGCAGTATTCTCTTTTCAAAAAAGTACAAGAATCACAAGTGGTTCAGCTTTTCATTCAAGCCTATGATAAAGAGACTAAGCAAGTGCAGGCACAATGGGCTGAATGGCTCCTTCTGCATAGAAACAAGTCTGTGAATTTGCCTGTTACAAACCAAAATCTTAAAACCTTTACATTTCGGAATAATTCTCATTTTTAAGTTCAAACTTCTATGACCCAACAAGTTATATATCAACTACCTAAAGAGAGACATACATATACATATGTGCATAAAGTTGACATGCGCGCACACACACACACACACACACACCAAGTCAAGTCACTTAAACTGGAATTAATGCTTTTTCAGAAACTGTGAAAACCTACTATGACTTTAAAGATGCAACAATTAATCCTATGGTCTAGACATTTCATGATTAATCAATGACCTAAAGACAGACTTTGGCTTCCAACATGACAATTCTACTTGTGCATCATTGGAATTCTGCTCCCAAACACTTTGGTCTTTCGTGAGGCAATGGTTTAGGCATTTATAAAACAGTTGCTGCTAAGAGCTTCCATACAATCCATTACTGCACTGCTTTGCCAAAATTATGTTGAAATGTTGGAAGTCATCATTCTCTTACTAGATCATAGGGCCAATCTGTGGTGGTTTAACCTGAGGATCACCACGCCTCAAGCAAGGGGAGAAGTTGAGAAGGACAGACCTTCATGGAAATGTCAGCCAATGGAGGAATTGCACCCAAGTTGTTGGCATCACTCTGCACCATAGCAGCGATCCAGCCAACTGAGTTAACTGAACCCAAGTGATAGACTAGGATCAAAGAAGTCCATGTTCAAATGCAGAAAAACCCAGGCAATAGCGAGTAACATTCACATCACACAAGTATCAAGAGAATAAACCAGTGCCTCCTGGTTGGCATTCAACGGCCCACTAACATCATTCTGGAGGAGACCACTGACCAGAAGCTGGACCAGGCTAGCCACAAATACTGCACTTAGGCAGGTCAAAGGGTAGAAATCTGTCAGCAAGTAACTCACTTCCTGACTTCACAAAGCCTGTCACAAATCAGGAGTAGGACAGAATGCTCTCCACCGAAAGCAAATGATATCCATATCCCTGAGATGATTCTTTTAACAAAAATTATGTAGAGCTTCTTATGTGAATTGGATGCTTTGTAAATCTTTATAGCAAAATGAAATACTTTGGAGCATAGTGTAATTCCACAAACAGAAATGTAATAATTGTTACATGTTCTGATTTTATGACGTAGATGGAGGTATAACTATTGGTCACGACACCAGAACCAACACCATTGCTCTTCTTTGAAATAATTTAACGGAATCTTTTACACCCATCTGAAAGGGTCAGTGCAGTATCTATTGAACGTTTCATCCAAAGGATCCAAAACTCTAGTACTTCTTCACTACTGCACAGGAGCATTACCCTTCACTTTTCTGTCTGAAGTCCTGGAGTGGGGTTTCAAACTTGGAATTTCAATTCAGTTACAGCTGATACAAAATAACAAGTTCTCTCTCAGACTATGTGCTACAGAAAATTGCTCGACTTGTGCCATTTATATTTCACAACTGAATAAGCATCCAACATATTTTGCAAAGAATGGGCAGTGCATCTTGGTGGGAGTTTAAGGACAGCAAAATAAAAACTTTCTTGCGAGTTGAGTTTCAAGAAAGCTTTTAATAGAGAGACAGAAGAAATAGTTGTGAACCAAAAGTTGCAAACACGAGAACCAACAATTTTATCGAAGATAGATGAAGTTTAATGCAAAAAGATTAGAGTGGGTTCAAAGCCGGAGGAGGACTGGACATAAAGGGGCAGAACAATTTACAGATGAAGAGGCTAAATTTGATTTAATTATGGAGGAAGAGCCTATAAGTTAATGAGCACAAGGATAATGGGCATCTATGCAGCAATGTTTCAGATGACAATAAACAGTTGTTTAGACACAGACTTAAAAACAATAGCTAGATAATTTACTCAATTTTCAAATGCTCCATTATTTGCAATTATGCTGCAAAGTAGTAAAGGCAATTGCAAGTCATATCTTTTTTCAATCCAAGTTGTTGAGTGGTTTAACGGTCTTGGGAAAGAATACAATGCAGGTCGAGACTACATGAAGATCCTTAGTTTTCACAGTGAGCTGAGCAAAGAATGAAAAGCATGCAATTGGAGTTACATAGAGGGGGTAGGGGTAACTATTTCAAATCGATTGGGTAATTAGACCAAAACATTTAGGCAGTAAATAAACACTGGGAAAGACTCTGGTGGATGGATTTTTGGCAGGGAAATGGAGTTTAGACAGAAAAATCAGTTGAAGATTGTATTACAGAAATCATGCAGCAAGTTTAGATTAGATTCCCTACAGTGTGGAAACGGGGCCTTCAGCCCAACAAGTCCACACTGCCCCTTGGAGCATCCCACCCAGACCCATCCCCCATAACCCACACATCCCTGAACACTACAGGCAATTTAGCATGGCCAATCCACCTAGCCTGCACATCTTTGGACTGTGGGAAGAAACCAGAGCACCCAGAGAAAACCCACGCAGACACGGGGAGAACGTGCAAACTCCACACAGACAGTTACCTGAGGCTGGAATTGAACCCAGGTCCCTGGTGCCGTGAGGCTGCAGTGCTAGCCACTGAGCCACCGTGCTGCCCTAAGGCAGTAGGGCCAAATGTTCTACTCTGGCTCCTGTTTCTTACTGTGTTTTGTATCATCTCCGCTTAAGCCACCAAGGCAAATAGAAAGGTGGCTACAACATAAATTTGACAATTTGCTGCATGCAAACATGTGCATGGAGGCACATAAAAGCAGCATTGTTACACAAATAAAAATAAAGCAAAATAAGGTCATTGGGTACTTCTCTGCCGGAAGACAATCCTAAGATAAAGTCACCATCAAATTAAATATTTCAAAATGAAAATGTGTCCTTATTACTAGCTCATGTGACTTCTACACTGATTACAAGGCCAGTGTCATTTCCTGTGTTGGTGATGTCATTTCCTGTTCTTTTTCTCAGGGGATGGAAGATTGGCTCCAAGTCAATGTGTTTGTTGATGGAGTTCCGATTGGAATGCCATGCTTCTAGGAATTCTCGTGCGTCTCTCTGTTTGGCTTGTCCTAGGGTGGATGTGTTGTCCCAATCAAAGTGGTGTCCTTCCTCATCTGTATGTAAGGATACGAGTGATAGTGGGTCATGTCGTTTTGTCACATCAACTAGCCATAAAATGACATGACCCACTATCACTCGTATCCTTACATACAGATGAGGAAGGACACCACTTTGATTGGGACAACACATCCACCCTAGGACAAGCCAAACAGAGAGACGCACGAGAATTCCTAGAAGCATGGCATTCCAATCGGAACTCCATCAACAAACACATTGGCTCCAAGTCAATCTACCATCCCCTGAGAAAAAGAACAGGAAATGACATCACCAACGCAGGAAATGACATCACAACCCCAAGGAAACCTAACCAGATAAATAGAAAGCGGGACATAACACCGGCGCTTCGTCGGAGGCTCACTGATGATGTTACCTAGTATGGTGACGAAACGTCTGAAAACGAACCTTCCAGCTCAGTGAGCAAACTCACATCCAGAACTTTAAAGAATCCTGTAGTTCATGATCCTTTTATGAACAAGAGCATTTTTCCTTACCTACTCTGTTCAGACCTCGTGATTTGAAATTTCTACACTGTCCTCTTCACAACTTAAAATGTTTCCAAGTTTTGTATCATCTGCAAACTTAGAATTTGTCCCACGTACGCTAAGGTCTGGATCATTTAGGAAATTTACAATAGCAATCACTGGGGAACTCCACAAATCTTCCCGGGGCCAATAAAAATACCATGGCTTGTACTCTGTTTCCTGTCCCACACGATCCATCCTTAATTATTGTTTCCAGACGTTCTTCCACCCAAGTTAAACTGGTCTGCAATTGTATCCAGAAACCATGTTTCGAACAAGCCAAGGAGGTCAATAACCAATGTTCTCCCACTGATTCCGTTGGGACTGCACAAACCAGTCTCGGAGACATACACTGAACAGTGCAATTTCTTTTCCCATACAAAATATAGAGCAATGGGTTCTGTTTTAAGGTTCGCATGTATAATTGATGCAGAGATCCAGGACCAAAATAAACGTGCAAATATTTCATGGAACATTTGACTGCAGTACTAATATGCTATACACTGCCCCAATAATCAAGAGAGTGCATATTACTCTGGCATTTAGGCATTAAAACCAGATTGACATTTGAAATGTCATAGTGAGAGAAAGGAGATAGGAAGAGGTTATATGAGCTTTTTAAAAAGTCAAAGACCAATAGAGTCAAATGAACTTTTTTGAATGCTGGATGCTCCATTTACTGCTATTTAAATAAAAATAACAAAATCAGTGGCTGAAACTGCAGACGCAAGAACACAAATGGAGTATTGCCTACAATTGTACCCAGTGCATTTTACAAAGGATGCAACACTTACATAATGCAGAGATTTATAAGAATGTTTCCAGGGATGAGCAATTTTCAATAATGAAGTTACATTCAAGAAGCTGCAGTCCTTCTTATCGCAAAGGGTATTGAGGGAAGATTTCATGGGGTGGGCAAATTATAACATGTTTAGATGAGCTAAACAATGTAAAGCTGCTCCTGTTAGTTGACAGCATAACCAGAGACAGTGATTTCAATGGAAAATTTAATAATCATTTGAGGGAAATAAACTTGTAAGGCTGTGGGGATAGCGTGGGAGGGAATGGAACTGATTGGATTCCTCTGTAGAGAACCAGTATGGACTTGATGGGCCAAATAGTCTCCTTATGTGCCATAATGACTGATTTTTTTCAACTGAAAAACCTCCTGTAAGGAGTCAAAATTCCATTTGGTACAGAATGCCTTTAGTATTGAAAACAGCCGAGCGAATTCATTCAGTTTCAAATCCCACAGTTTGTAGGAAGAAATAGTGACTAAGGAAGGCGTTTAGGGTTCAAAGAGGATAATAAAAGATCATTTGAGTTAGCCACTGTTTTGAGATCAGCACAGGAAAGATGTAGAATTATAGGGGATACTATATTTTAAGCTTAAGAGAAAATAGTTAGAGAATTTAGCACTGCAACTAGAAGTCAAAATGGTTAAATAGCACAAGCAAGATACTGCAGGTGAAGATCTGAAATGAAAACAATGTTGGAAATACTCAAGTATAGCTGCACCTGTGGGCTTGGAGAGAGACTCAATGTTGATCCAATGCGGCTGTTCTTCAGAAATTGGCCACATAATGATTTAGTACTGTATCCAATCCTCTCCTTTTTCTCCTGTCATCTACACCTCCAACTGTTCATAGACACCAGTTGTTTATAAAAAAACTAATATCTGTACTTCTCGATCAGGTTACCATCATACGTTAGTGGTAGCCCTTCTCCCGCATCACAGATGATTTACTGCAACCAACTTCTGCGCCTTCAGGCAGACAGAATTCCTTCTTCTCCAGAAAAAAAAATTTGAAAACAAAATCAAAGGCAGGCACAGCATGCATGAATCAAATCATCTGTCTGGACTTTTTAAAGATTCCATTCAATTCAGTACTCTATTGATGCAGTGAATACATAAAAGATTCAATAAAGCACCACTGGACTCCATCATCCCCAAACTGAGGCTATAAGTTTGAAATTCATTAAACACTAATTTACACTGCCATTGACAGCTAAATCAGAGTTTAAAATGTAATGTCCAAAGATGTAAAACCAGCCACAAGGTGCACATGAATACCAACATTTCAACTCGTTATTTTCAACAAAAAAAAAGTTTTTGTTCCCACTGTTATTCAAACTAATGTTTTTAAGGTGACAGAAATATAAAACACAAGATACACATTCAAAATTACGAACATAATCCTCTTACTGGTTACAAAGCCTCTTCCCATAATATCTGGCGCTTCACAAGACCACATCAATAAGTAATTAGCACAGTAATTGAAATTAAATGCAGTTTCAATTATAACAGAGTCTCTTTGTCTAAGTCTTAACTTCATTGATAATATAACCCAACTACGAATCTTCACTGTTCCAAATCATACCCTCTTTGCTAGTGTACGTGTTGTAGGCCTGAAGTGTGCAAGTTAAGACATTCCGAAACTTTTTGCATGCCTTTTTGCTATGTTGTAATTGATGCGTAAATCTCAATAAAGGATGCCCGAACCTATCACCGGACTTGGACAATCATAAAAACTATGGGACCTAACAGAGTCTTATTTAATCCTAATTTAAAAATTGCTAGATCCCAAGATGGTATTCCATCTACATCAGCTTGTAAAACCAATACAGTTAAAGGAGATGTGAACAGCAAACAAAGCATATGGAATTGGCTCTGAAAAACAATTTTTCAAATACTTTCTTGATTAGTCAGGTCCATCTGGGGCAGCATGATGGCTCAGTGATTAGCACTGCTCCGTCACAGCACCAGTGACCCAGTTTCAAATCCAGCCTTGGACAACTGTCTGTGTGGAGTTTGCACAGCCTCCCTTTATCTGTGTGGATTTCCTCCAGGTGCTCTGGTTTCTTGCCACAGTCCAAAGATGTGCAGGTTTAGGTGGATTGGCCAAGTTAAATTGCCTATAGTATCCAGGGATGTGTAGGTTAGGCAGTTTAGCCATGGGAAATGCAGGGTTACAGAGATTGAGTAGGAGAAGTAAGTCTGAGTGGGATGCTCTTTGCAGGGTCATTGTGGGCTATTGGGCTAATGGCCTGTTTCCATGGGGGATTCCATGGATCTATTTTTGTAGGTGGTCATTACATAGTACATAATATGCTGGTGATGTAGTTTGAGGAGCAAAATGCAGCAAGATTTACAAAGTATCACTTAAAGGGGTCATTAAATATATATAGATTAAGTGGAAACATGATTGCGTGGATTAAATGTAGAAGTTATAAGCCTCAGAGGAAAGCTTTCCTTAAAGGGAGAGGAAAAAAACAAGCACATGAAGGGTGATTTACAGGCCATGGATAAAGATAACATGAAGCATTATGAAGGCTACAGTAGAGGATATAAATCTAAAAATAGTAGCAATAGAAAATAAACTCAGGTACTTAAGCTTGATTCTTGGACTTGGTGCTATCAGGCAAACAGAACAATAGAAGCAAACTGCTTTTCACAGAAGGCGTTCAAGGTCTTTAACATAATGAAACAGAGATAAGATCGATGGAGTAAACTGATTGCAAACAAGGGCAATACTGCAACATTAACTAGAGCAAGGAAGATTAAAAATCAGAACATATTTTTACCTTTAACAGCGGGTATCTAATACACAGTGTTCTGCTCATCACACTCAGTGAAAAAAATACAAAATCAGAGCTTCGAGAGTGAGCAAATAAATCAGTTAGAGGCAAATGTGTGTAATAAAGGTCTAACACAAATGAAAAAGAGTATACTTTGATTGCGAAAATTCTACAAATACTTAAAAGTTATGGAGAGAGTCATGAAAAGTTCATGCAATTGATTTGCCCCACTTTCTGTGGAGCTGCAATATTGTACTGCAAAATAGCTACATATATTTATGTCACACCCACAACATTAAAAAAATCCTGATGGACGTCACAAAAAAAACATAATTTAGGAACACAGAGCCTATGATAAACCAAATAAAAGAACAGGGTCCACAAGAGGTCACGTAAACAACTGCAAGATCAGGCAAAGGCCGAAGAGATGATGAAGATAATAAAAGCATGATGGGGCTTAAACACAAAAATGATCATTTTAAATTAGTGGCGTTTGATTTCAATTTCCCTTATGCAGTTCAGAGAGGATTAAATGTTATGTGTGAAAATGGTTTTTTGCAGGTTGAATAAAAGCAGCAGAATTTTCGCAAGTACACAATAGGAAGGCCCTGCCAGAACAACAGAAGAACAGGTGGGTTTAGAAATGAAAACATGGTTGCCAGTTTCAGCAGCAGATTTGCTGTGCCCCGTGCGGAAACAGAACGGCAGGCACTTTATGACAGAGAAAAATCTGGAGTCAAATAGTCAAATTGCAATGTTTAATTACAATGAGAATTAGAATTAGGCTAGCATTGGACATGAGCATTGCCATAGGGACAGGTAATGAGGCATGTTTGAGTTGGGAAGAGGAGAAATCTCACTTGGCTTCTCCAGAATGTGACAAAATTGACACATGTCAAACTATGACAAGAGTCAGCCCTCTGTCTCACGCTGCTCCAGCACTTCCAATCTATTCCCTCCCATACTGGTAGCTCCTTAAAGCTACAGGATCTGTGACTGGAGGAGGAGCAGTAAGGATGGGAAGGAGGAAAACTGACTAAGGCAAAGCTGCCAAATGTCATGCCTGGTTGTGGTCAGCAAGTGCCCTAGGGAGACATAGTGACCCATGGAGGAGCTGGGAGCTCAGCGAATGACGCAGGGTGGTGTGCAATGTAAAAGATCCAGACACTTAGTTGGAACAGTCCTAGTTGAGGCATCTTCAGGCTGCCCAAAATGTTAAGAACAATGCATCTCTCACATTGAGCCAGTAAAAGATCAAACCTCATCAGAGGAGCAGGAAGGCTGACGTTTCGGGCCTAGACCCAAAACATCAGCTTTCCTGCTCCTCTGATGCTGCTTGGCCTGCTGTGTTCATCCAGCTCAACACCTTGTTATCTCAGATTCTTCTGCATCTGCAGTTCCTACTATCTCTAAAAGATCAAACCTCTGTTAGTATTCAGCTCAGGTCAATAACATGCCTCAAAAACTTTTTCATAGGATTGCATTTGATGGGCTCCATGTCTGAGTGAATCTGGGCCTTAGGACTATTACAAATCAGGCTAGCATTGGTCATGAGCATTGCCATAGGGACGGGTAATGAGGCATGCTTGGGTTGACAAGAGGAGATATCTCACTGGGCCTCCCTGTTGCAAATCCAACTAGTTTGAACTCTGTTATAAGCCACCCTTGAGTACTGCTGTGCCTGCTTGCTTATTCTTATTTTAGCCATGAGATCTAAACAAATTCTCTATTGTGCCTAACCTCAAGTTCAAGGATTGGAGAGTTCAGCTTATGACTATCCGACCAAATCAAAACACTCTTCCTGATCGACTGGTAATTATGCAGATGGTTTCCACAGGAAAATCAGTGTGGGGCAGAATCCAATCATGTAATTTTTTTTCTGAACTACAAAATAGGAATGGGGTGGGGGTGATGTTGGGGTGAAGAAGGATCCCGTGGCTGCTGTGAGTCACTGAGGGACGGCAGGGTTTGGGTGAGGGACATGTGTGTATGGTGAGAAGATAGGGCCTGACTACAATACGTGGTGGCTATGTGAAGCAAAAATAATGATGTTCATTTCAAATTTTACACAAGACAATGTCTGGAATTTACTTAAGAAATTAATAGTGTTGTGTAAGGGCTCCAAGACCCTGGAGCAACCTTGTGCTAATATCATGGAGTTGCAGAGCACAGACTACCACCACAGTATGGGCACAGATAGAATGCAATGGAAGAAATTACACCAAACTTACATTAGAATTCTAAACTGGATACAAGAACCCAAAGAAGATAAATTAGTCTTTACCTTATAGAACTATTATGGAGAACTGGATGTATCTATAAATACAATGTACAGCAGTATTTAGTACGAAAGTATAACACATAGTGCCTCTTTGTAAATGTTATACAAATAAAGACATCTAATTCTTTCAGTTTGTTTAAATACTTGCACTTTAATCCTTATTTGATCAGATGTCCCGCCCCAGAATATTACAATTCCATCATTTATCAGCATTGACAATGTGATGATGGAGACTGTTGATAGCTTCACAAAACCTAGGCTCCAAAATCACCAGCAATCTGTCACTTGATGCGAAAATAAACACACTTCATCGAAGCTGCAGCCATACTTATTAGATGGAAGAAGGTCTTATACCTAAACACCTTCTGGGTAGGGAACTGGTCACTGGGTCACTGTCTCCCTCCTGATCATTCACACTGTGTATGATGGTCACGTGTAAGCAGGTGGCAAACATGAATTAACCAAAATGTTTGCTCAGGCCTATTGCCAATTTAACAGTGAGGCTAATGGCACCCAACTTTATTTATTGAACAAAGGGACACAAACATCAAGTAAAATGTACGGGTAGGGTTAAATTTAAAAAAACTAAAAAAACTAAATTAACTTCAACAAAAATTGCATCTTTCTGTCCACCTTGATTGAAATGCCTTAAGTAAAATTGCAGTATTTCAAAAGAAGTCTTGCATTTATCTAGTCCTGGCTTAACCCTGCTCTGATTAATGTTTCTTCACAATTACAGAATGTTCTAAAAGTACTTCACAATGAATGAAATACTTTTTGAGTCATGTAGGCAGGATACAAGGTAGGAAACACAGCAGCCCAGAATAGCTGTGTAATAATGAGAAGAAATCACTGTAGATTTTTATGCAGCTAATTCTGGGTTTATTTCACTTTAAGGGCTCTTTTAACAACAGGCGGTACAAATAAGTGGTTGGTGAACAAAACAAGCATGAGCATGGCTGGAAAAAGACACATTTTGCCAAAGTTTTTCATCTTGTACTCATCAAGACAATTCTTAAGAATGCCAATGTAAATGCAAATCAACATTTGTACTATATAGGAGTGATGATTGGCTGGCTAAGGAACTCTAATTGGTAGAAGTGTTGCCACGGGGAATGCACTGGTTAATTGATTACTGACAGCTAACTGCCAACCTGTGTCTAAACTTTAAACCACAGGGAGGTTGGTCATGGTATAATCCTGAGAATTATCGCTTATTTTGGTCAGTTGAACTGGCACAATGCACATCATACACGTTTGTTCTATCGAACAAGAACAGGATGCCATTTATTATTGTATGCAGGATCCAGTACACAAGGGCAATAAACTGCAATCCAAAAGTGACCATTTAAATTCACTGCCATAATTCCTTATAAATTCAAGAATATTTGACAAATATTGACTACAGAATCACATCTATTACTTGAGAGTATACTTTCTCTCTCCCCAAACTAGAACATTTATTTAAATGTAAAAAAACAGGGAATCAAGAAAATGTTGTGTGGTAAATATAACCTTAAGTGAATTAATAAAAACAAACTGCAAGTCTTAATAACAATGGTTAATAACAATGGTTAATAACAATGGTTAATAACAATGGTTAATAACAATGGTTAATAAAAATGGTTAATAAAAATGGTTAATAACAAGATAAACATTATACTAATTTGATTCTAAAACAGGTATTAGAGAGTTTGTTTTCAAACAGGATGGGCAGCTGTGCTGTGGCTACCATTCCTCTGTCATTCAGGTGCTAATTTGATTACTGCGCAAACTTCCAAATGCCAGAATTCCAGAGGTGATGGGGAGTTGAGGTGAGGTGAGAATAACAGCCCTCGACATTAACATTGCATTTGGCATTGCGTGGCATCAAGGAGGCTGAGCAAAAGTGCGAACATTCCACTGGTCACAGTCACACCTAGCACGTAGGAAGACTCTTGATGTCGGAGGGCAGTTATCTCAGCTCCAGCACATCTCTGCAGGAGCTTCTCAGGATAGTGTCTTAGGCCCAACCGTCTTCAGCTGCTTCAATGACTTTGCCTCTGCCATAAGCTCAGAAGTGGGGATTTTCACTGATGCTCACACAATGTTCAATACAATTTGTGACTCCTCATATGCTGACGCATTCTCTCTTCAAATGGAAGTAGCAGCAGCAGTGTGTACAAATTACACGATGCACTGCAGAATTCAAAGATCCTAAAACAGCACCTTCCAAATCTACAACCATCTCCATTCAGAAAGACAAGATTCATGGCAAAACCCCCACCACTTTCAAGCTCCCCTCAAAGATATTCACCATGATTTGGAAATATAATTGATTTTCCTTCACCATCACTAGGTCAAAATCCTGGAATTCCCTTGCTAAGGGCATTGTGGGTCAATCTACAACACACGGACTGCAGTGGTTAAGGAAGCAGCTCACCAGCACCTTCCCAAGAACAACTAGAGATGGGCTAGCCAGTGACATCCATGTCCCACCCGTGAACAAGTTTGAGTTTTGTAAGTGTGCACAGGTTGGGTACAGTTTACCTTGTTTGTGATGGTATGCCATACCATGCCTGAGAGCAAAACACTTTTGAAACAAAATGCATTAATTCCAAACATATATCATAAATAACATTAGATTAAATACCAATACCCTGTTGTACTACACAACAGCACCTCCAACAAGTGTAACAGCCTTTCATACATGGTCATGCTTTCACAGGGCACATTATATAAAAACTGTCTAGTTGCTGTTACTGTACAAGAGATTTCCTCACAAATTGCTAATTTGTGAAACTGCTTGCTTCAAAAGATCACTCAAAGAATATTCGTGATAATACAAAAAACTATATCAGCATTGTTTTTATTGCATCATTCCATGCAACGACCTATTAAAACATGAATTAGTATCCATCCAACATTTTAAAGTTGCAAGATGACTACAAAATCATACCCAGCACCTTTAATGCAATAAATGTTAAAAGGCACTTAGTAGGAACAATATTGGATTAAATTTGTTACTGAGCTACACAAAGTGGCAATAGATCAAGTAACCAAGAGAGGTCAAACCAGCATAAGCTTTTTACTGGAGGCAAGAAATGTAGAGAGGAGAGAAGTTATAGGTGGTCTTCTAGATTTTAGAGCCTATGTTTCTGGAAGCACAGGCACAATTATGGTACAATAATTGTGTGTGGCATCCGTCAATCTTGAGAGACCATGGATCTGCGCCTGAAGAGTTTTGATTCAGCTGCTGGTGGTAGCACAGCGTCTGTTGTGGCTGTGTCTGTTGTGTCCACACGGGAGTGACAGACGGGAGGTACAATAATTAGAAAAGCACAAGACTAGAACTGAAGAGCTGAATGCTAGAAACAGAATTTTAAATTCGCTGTCTTGGTGGACTGAGGAACAGAAAGCAGCTGATGTATGGTCAGAGGCCTACAATATTAACTCTATTTCGCTCTCCACAGTTGACGCCTGACACACTAAGTATTTCCGACATTTTCTACTTTCAAGTCATAGTTTACTTCTGGGTAAACAAATTATTGCTGGTTTGGGATGGAAGACCTTTAGAACTATGTGCTGCCAAAGATAAGCTGAAAGTTCTGTTGAGATGAACATACAAGAACAAATGCGAATGAGATCATATTTTATCCTAATTTCTGAACAAGTGTCATATCAGACATGAAACATCAAATCTATTTCTCCCTCTGCAGATGCTGAGACACCGGAATTTCTCAATACTATTTCACATTTCCACCATCTTTTGTTTTCATTTTACTGTCTCCCATTGTTGTTCAAATGCACTGTGACAAAGAAGGTTGCATACCTCAATCTATAGAAAAATAAATTTAAAGTCCTAGCATTATATCTGTCTTCAGTAAACTCTAAACCCATTAGATCTAAACAGTTCTTTTCTGTACTCTGATAAAATTCTCAACATATACATCAGTACAATTTCTGCGTAACTGGACTTCCTGCATCACAGCACCCACATCCAGGGCAGTTTCTGAGCAGTCAGCTTTGTAGAAGCATTCTTTGAACTGCAGATACTTTTCTACGATAAGCCAAACAGCATCTTAGGAGCAGGAAAGCTGGTGTTTCGGGCCCAGACCCTTCATCAGAAAATGATTTTCTGATGAAGGGTCTCGGCCCAAAATGTCAGCTTTCCTGCTCCTAAGATGCTGCTTGGCCTGCTATGTTCATCCAGCTCCACACCTTGTTATCTCTGATTCTCCAGCTTTTTTTAAAAAATATAACTTTTTCACCACTAAGGACCAACCTTGTTGGTCTACAATGCACAACTCTGTTCCCAAATGCCTATCTTGTTTCGTGTTGATCAGAATTAAAGGTAATACTTAAGCTGTAGGCTGTCTGTAAACAGTCGTGACTTCCTGTGATGCTCTTATTACTGCTCTGCATGGCTGGACAGGTTAAATGTTAAATCTACCGAGACTCATATTTCCACTTCAATGTCTTTAGAGATTTCAAAATCTCACACGCACGAGTATTTCAACAATTGTTCTTTCCCAAGTGCAATATTTACATTTCATAAAAAATTGTTTCCGTTATGTTCACTTCATACTCTACCATTTAGGCTATAATTTGAGGCAATTCTTTGGATAAAACACTGTATATCTGACTAATTTCAATGTGTTTTGAATCAAATTTTTTTCACCCCCATTCACTAGTAGAACATGCCATCGCTGGCTGCCTAGCCTTTAATGTTTATCCTTAGTTGCCTTTTAGGAAGTGGTGGTGAGCTCACTTCTTGAACCACTGCAGTCCATGTACTCCTACAGGCAAGTGGAGAGTATTCTATCACACTCCTGACTTGTGCCTTATAGATGGTGGACAGTTTTTGGTGAGTCAGGAGGTGAATTACTCACTACAGTATTCCTAGCTTCTGACTTGCTCTTGTAGATACTGTTTATATTATGAGTTCAGTGACGTTTCTGGTCAATGGTAAACCCCAAAAATGTTGATAGTGGGGGATCTCACTGATGGTAATGCTATTGAATGTCAAGGAGCAGTAGTTAAATTGTCTTTTATGGGAGTTGATTCCTGCCTGACATTTGTGTGCTGCTTATGTTGCTTGCCACTTGCCAACCCAAGCCTGGACATTGTCCAAGTCTTGTTACATTTGAACATGAACTGCTTCAGCAGCTGAAGAGTCATCAATGGGGCTAAAAAATAATCAAAATCCTTTTGCAAACTCTCATTATTCCAGGCAACAATCTCATGAATCTACTCTGCGCCGTGTCTCAGGCAATTGCTTACCTATGTTACTGCACCAACTTGGACAGCATGAACTACTCCAGCCATAGCCTAATGTTTTATCCAGTTCCACAATGATCTCCCAGCTCTTGTATTCAATGTCCCAAACATTAAAGGTAAGTTTCATATATGCTTTCCAAACCACCTTATCTTCCTAGCTTGCTGCCTTCAAGGATCTGTGGACATGGCTCTCTGATCTACAATTTATTATTCAACAAGTATTTACTTACTTTTAGTCCTCCCAAAAAATGCATCACATCACACTTTACAGGATTATATTCCACTTATTACTGCTTTGCCCATCTGACCAGCCCATCCAACTGTCCTATTATCTAAGCTTTTCCACCTTGCAATTTACCACAGCACCAATTTTTAATTCCACAAGACTGTAAAAAAATAGCAACAGGAGAAGGCTCTTTGACACCTTCAGCTTGCTCTACTACTCAATACAATCATGGCTGATCTGATATTTCTCATGTCCAGGTTCCGGTCTTTTCCCCCACAACCCTTGATTCTCCCAGCGATCAAGAATCCATCTATCTCAGCCTTAAATATACACAAGGACTCTGTTCCCCCACAGCTCTCCCTAGTAAGGAGCTCAAAAGACTTCAAATCCACCAAGCGAAGAAATTCCTATTTACTACTGTCTTAAAATGACTCCCTTGAATTCTGAGACCATGCCCTCTGATCCTACCCTTTCCCATTAGGGGAAAACATCCTCTCAGCATTTACCCAGTTGAACATTTTCAGTTCTGAAGAAGGGTCACCGGGCCAGAAACGTTAACTCTGTTTTCTCTTCCACAGATGCTGCCAGACCTGCTGAACTTTTCCAGCAACTTTGTTTTTGTTCCAAACATTTTAAGAATCCTGGATGTTTCAATGAGATCACCTCATTCTTGTAAGCTCCAGCAAGTAGTGTCTCAACACATTTAACCTTTGCTCTTAAGGCAATCCTTCCATATCAGGGATCATTGTAGTGAACATTCTCTGCACTACCTCCAATGAAACAATATCTTTTCTTCAATAAGTGGGACCAAAACCGCTCACAGTACTCACCAGCAACTTGTATGTGTCCCTGTAAACTCAATAGTACCTCCTTCTACCTAGCTAGTACCTACCTAGAGTCCAGATCATTAATGTTCACAACAATCAGCAAAGGATTCAATGCCAAACCCTATGGGGGGTACACCACTGGATGTACTGGTCACAAAAATACAACACAATCTTTGACCATCATCCTGTGCCTCCTGCCACAACTTTGGGTCTGATTTGTCAAAGTGGATCCCATGGGCTCTTAGTTCTTTTTTGAAATCAGCCTCCCAAGGCAAGACCTTGTCAAAAGCCTTACTGAAGTCCACGTAGACTGTACCAACTGTACTACAGTCACTGGCACACTTTTAAACCAAATTTGTTAGACATAATATCTACGCAGAAATATATGCTGACCACCCAAGATTAATTCTGGTCTCTCTGGGGAGAGATTAATTCCATCCATTAGAACATTTTTCCAGTAGTTGCCCTACCACACATGCGAGACTCACTGGCTGTGGCTTCCCGAGTTATCCCTCCTACCCTTCCTGAATAACAGTGCACATTCACTGCCCTCCAGTCCTCTGGCACCTCTTGTAGCCAGAAAGGATTTGAAAATTAATGTCAGAGCCATTGCAATCTCCTCTGCTGCCTCCCAAAGCAGCCTGGGATACATCTCACCTGCACGTGAAGATTTATCCACTTTTATGCAAACTAAAGCTGCTAATATCTCCTCTTAAATCGACATTATAATCATTCTTATCTTGAATACAGACGTTCAGTACCAATTTAAAATCTCATCTACATCTTCAGGCTCCACACACTGACCCTAATGGTCTCTACTCTTTCCCTGGTGGTTCTCTGGCCTCAATCCATTTATAAACACCACTGTGTTTTTTCCTTATTTTATCTGGGAGGGTTTTGTTCATGCTCCCTCTTTGCTCTCCTAAGTTATTTTTAAGCAACTCCCTGCAGCACTTCCTACAGCCCTCCAGGATATCCACAGTTTTGAGCTCTCGGTATCTGCCATAAGCACATCTTTATCTCCTTAGCTAATCCTGCACATCTCTGGACATCTAGGTTTCATTGGGACCTTTTGGTCCACTGTTCACATCGATAGGAACATGTTGGCCCTGCACGCATCATTTTCTTTTGGAATGACTCCCTCTGCTCCGATGTAGACTTTTTTTTTGCACAGAGTTGCTCCCATTCCAATCTGGAGAGATCCTGTCTCATCACAACAAAAACCGGCCTTCCCTCAATTCAGAACTTGTATGTCCAACCCATCTTTCTCCCTTGTCCATAGCTATCTTAAACCTTACAGTGGTATGGTCACTATCACCAAAATGGTCAGCTTCTGACACTTCGACCATTTGCCTAGCTTTGTTCCTTAAAATTAGGGCCAGCACCACTATCTTTTGTAGAGCTTCTGTACTCTAGCTTCAAAAATTCTCCCAGACACATGTTAACAATTCCATCCGCTCTAAATCTTTCGTTATTTGTCTATCCCAATGCAAACTGGGGGAAGTCAAAGTTCCCTATTATTTTTATACTTCTGAGGTTTGGTTATAATTCTGTCCTTTTATTTCTGTTTAGGGAGCAATAGTCCACTCCCAACAATGTGATCACCACTTTTTTGCTAGTATCAGAGAATTTGGGAACTGCAGATGCTGGAGAATTCCAAGATAATAAAATGTGAGGCTGGATGAACACAGCAGGTCAAGCAGCATCTCAGGAGCACAAAAGCTGATGTTTCGGGCCTAGACCCTTCATCAGAGAGGGGGATGGGGAGAGGGAACTGGAATAAATAGGGAGAGAGGGGGAGGCGGACCGGAGATGGAGAGTAAAGAAGATAGGTGGAGAGAGTGTAGGTGGGGAGGTAGGGAGGGGATAGGTCAGTCCAGGGAAGACGGACAGGTCAAGGAGGTGGGATGAGGTTAGTAGGTAGCTGGGGGTGCAGCTTGGGGTGGGAGGAAGGGATGGGTGAGAGGAAGAACCGGTTAGGGAGGCAGAGACAGGTTGGACTGGTTTTGGGATGCAGTGGGTGGGGGGGAAGAGCTGGGCTGTTTGTGTGGTGCAGTGGGGGAGAGGGGACAAACTAGGCTGGTTTAGGGATGCAGTAGGGGAAGGGGAGATTTTGAAACTGGTGAAGTCCACATTGATACCATATGGCTGCAGGGTTCCCAGGCGGGATATGAGTTGCTGTTCCTGCAACCTTCGGGTGGCATCATTGTGGCAGTGCAGGAGGCCCATGATGGACATGTCATCTAGAGAATGGGAGGGGGACTGGAAATGGTTTGCGACTGGGAGGTGCAGTTGTTTGTTGCGAACTGAGCGGAGGTGTTCTGCAAAGCGGTCCCCAAGCCTCCGCTTGGTTTCCCCAATGTAGAGGAAGCCGCTCCGGGTACAGTGGACGCAATATAGCACATTGGCAGATGTGCAGGTGAACCTCTGCTTAATGCGGAATGTCATCTTGGGGCCTGGGATGGGGGAGAGGGAGGAGGTGTGGGGGCAAGTGTAGCATTTCCTGCGGTTGCAGGGGAAGGTGCCGGGTGTGGTGGGGTTGGAGGGCAGTCTGTAGCGAACAAGGGAGTCACGGAGAGAGTGGTCTCTCCGGAAAGCAGACAGGGGTGGGGATGGAAAAATGTCTTGGGTGGTGGGGTCGGATTGTAAATGGCAGAAGTGTCGGAGGATGATGCGTTGTATCCGGAGGTTGGTGGGGTGGTGTGTGAGAACGAGGGGGATCCTCTTGGGGCGGTTGTGGCGGGGGCGGGGTGTGAGGGATGTGTTGCGGGAAATACGGGAGACGAGGTCAAGGGCGTTCTCAATCACTGTGGGGGGAAAGTTGCGGTCCTTAAAGAACTTGGACGTCTGGGATGTGCAGGAGTGGAATGTCTTATCGTGGGAGCAGATGCGGCGGAGGCGGAGGAATTGGGAATAGGGGATGGAATTTTTGCAGGAGGGTGGGTGGGAGGAGGTGTATTCTAGGTAGCTGTGGGAGTCGGTGGGCTTGAAATGGACATCAGTTACAAGCTGGTTGCCTGAGATGGGGACTGAGAGGTCCAGGAAGGTGAGGGATGTGCTGGAGATGGCCCAGGTGAACTGAAGGTTGGGGTGGAAGGTGTTGGTGAAGTGGATGAACTGTTCGAGCTCCTCTGGGGAGCAAGAGGCGGTGCCGATACAGTCATCAATGTACCGGAGGAAGAGGTGGGGTTTGGGGCCTGTGTAGGTGCGGAGGAGGGACTGTTCCACGTAACCTACAAAGAGGCAGGCATAGCTGGGGCCCATGCGGGTGCCCATGGCCACCCCCTTAGTCTGTAGGAAGTGGGAGGAGTCAAAAGAGAAGTTGTTGAGTGTGAGGACGAGTTCAGCTAGGCGGATGAGAGTGTCGGTGGAGGGGGACTGGTCGGGCCTGCGGGACAGGAAGAAGCGGAGGGCCTTGAGGCCATCTCCATGCGGAATGCAGGTGTACAGGGACTGGACTTCCATGGTGAATATGAGGTGTTGGGGGCCAGGGAATTGGAAGTCCTGGAGGAGGTGGAGGGCGTGGGTGGTGTCACGGACGTAGGTGGGGAGTTCCTGGGCCAAAGGGGAGAAAATGGAGTCCAGATAGGTGGAGATGAGTTCGGTGGGGCAGGAGCAGGCTGAGACGATGGGTCGACCAGGGCAAGCAGGTTTGTGGATTTTGGGAAGGAGATAGAAACGGGCCGTGCGGGGTTGGGGAACAATGAGGTTGGAGGCCCCCTGAGGTGATGAGGTCGTGAATGGTGTTGGAGATGATGGTTTGGTGCTCGGGTGTGGGGTCATGATCGAGGAGGCGGTAGGAGGTGGTGTCGGAGAGTTGGCGCCTGGCCTCGGCGATGTAGAGGTCAGTGCGCCATACTACCACTGCGCCACCTTTGTCTGCGGGTTTGATGGTGAGGTTGGGGTTGGAGCGGAGGGAGCGGAGGGCTGCCCGTTCTGCGGGGGAGAGGTTGGAGTGGGTGAGAGGGGTCCGACACCACCTCCTACCGCCTCCTCGATCATGACCCCACACCCGAGCACCAAACCATCATCTCCAACACCATTCACGACCTCATCACCTCAGGGGGCCTCCAACCTCATTGTTCCCCAACCCCGCACGGCCCGTTTCTATCTCCTTCCCAAAATCCACAAACCTGCTTGCCCTGGTCGACCCATCGTCTCAGCCTGCTCCTGCCCCACCGAACTCATCTCCACCTATCTGGACTCCATTTTCTCCCCTTTGGCCCAGGAACTCCCCACCTACGTCCGTGACACCACCCACGCCCTCCACCTCCTCCAGGACTTCCAATTCCCTGGCCCCCAACACCTCATATTCACCATGGAAGTCCAGTCCCTGTACACCTGCATTCCGCATGGAGATGGCCTCAAGGCCCTCCGCTTCTTCCTGTCCCGCAGGCCCGACCAGTCCCCCTCCACCGACACTCTCATCCGCCTAGCTGAACTCGTCCTCACACTCAACAACTTCTCTTTTGACTCCTCCCACTTCCTACAGACTAAGGGGGTGGCCATGGGCACCCGCATGGGCCCCAGCTATGCCTGCCTCTTTGTAGGTTACGTGGAACAGTCCCTCTTCCGCACCTACACAGGCCCCAAACCCCACCTCTTCCTCCGGTACATTGATGACTGTATCGGCACCGCCTCTTGCTCCCCAGAGGAGCTCGAACAGTTCATCCACTTCACCAACACCTTCCACCCCAACCTTCAGTTCACCTGGGCCATCTCCAGCACATCCCTCACCTTCCTGGACCTCTCAGTCCCCATCTCAGGCAACCAGCTTGTAACTGATGTCCATTTCAAGCCCACCGACTCCCACAGCTACCTAGAATACACCTCCTCCCACCCACCCTCCTGCAAAAATTCCATCCCCTATTCCCAATTCCTCCGCCTCCGCCGCATCTGCTCCCACGATAAGACATTCCACTCCTGCACATCCCAGACGTCCAAGTTCTTTAAGGACCGCAACTTTCCCCCCACAGTGATTGAGAACGCCCTTGACCGCGTCTCCCGTATTTCCCGCAACACATCCCTCACACCCCGCCCCCGCCACAACCGCCCCAAGAGGATCCCCCTCGTTCACCACCCTACCAACCTCCGGATACAACGCATCATCCTCCGACACTTCTGCCATTTACAATCCGACCCCACCACCCAAGACATTTTTCCATCCCCACCCCTGTCTGCTTTCCGGAGAGACCACTCTCTCCGTGACTCCCTTGTTCGCTACAGACTGCCCACCAACCCCACCACACCCGGCACCTTCCCCTGCAACCGCAGGAAATGCTACACTTGCCCCCACACCTCCTCCCTCACCCTTATCACAGGCCCCAAGATGACATTCCACATTAAGCAGAGGTTCACCTGCACATCTGCCAATGTGGTATACTGCATCCACTGTACCTGGCGCGGCTTCCTCTACATTGGGGAAACCAAGCGGAGGCTTGGGGACCGCTTTGCAGAACACCTCCGCTCAGTTCGCAACAAACAACTGCACCTCCCAGTCGCAAACCATTTCCACTCCCCATCCCATTCTCTAGATGACATGTTCATCATGGGCCTCCTGCACTGCCACAATGATGCCACCCGAAGGTTGCAGGAACAGCAACTCATATTCCGCCTGGGAACCCTGCAGCCTAATGGTATCAATGTGGACTTCACCAGTTTCAAAATCTCCCCTTCCCCTACTGCATCCCTAAACCAGCCTAGTTCGTCCCCTCCCCCCACTGCACCACACAACCAGCCCAGCTCTTCCCTCCCCCCACCCACTGCATCCCAAAACCAGTCCAACCTGTCTCTGCCTCCCTAACCGGTTCTTCCTCTCATCCATCCCTTCCTCCCACCCCAACCCGCACCCCCAGCTACCTACTAACCTCATCCCACCTCCTTGACCTGGCAGTCTTCCCTGGACTGACCTATCCCCTCCCTACCTCCCCACCTATACTCTCTCCACCTATCTTCTTTACTCTCCATCTTCGGTCTGCCTCCCCCTCTCTCCCTATTTATTCCAGTTCCCTCTCCCCATCCCCCTCTCTGATGAAGGGTCTAGGCCCGAAACGTCAGCTTTTGTGCTCCTGAGATGCTGCTTGACCTGCTGTGTTCATCCAGCCTCACATTTTATTACCACTTTTTTGCTTCTGTGTTCTACCCTTATGACCTCATTCAAGGAACCAAAAAGATATAGAACATAGAACAATACAGCGCAGAACAGGCCCTTCGGCCCTCGATGTTGCACCGATCTGTGAGCTAATCTAAGCCCATCCCCCTACACTATCCCATCGTCATTCATATGCTTATCCAAGGACTGTTTAAAATGCCCCTAACATGGTTGAGTTAACTACATTGGCAGGCAGGGCATTCCACACCCTTACCACTCTCTGAGTAAAGAACCTGCCTCTGACATCTGTTTTATATCCATCACCCCTCAATTTGTAGCTATGCCCCCTCGTACAAGCTGAAGTCATCATCCTCGGAAAAAGACTCTCACTGTCCACCCTATCTAATCCTCTGATCATCTTGTATGTCTCTATTAAATCACCTCTTAGCCTTCTTCTCTCCAATGAGAACAGACCCAAGTCTCTCAGCCCTTCTTCATAAGGCCTTCGCTCCAGACCAGGCAACATCCTGGTAAATCTCTTCTGCACCTTTTCCAATGCTTCCACATCCTTCCTGTAAATCACCCCTTCCTTATTCAAGTGATTGACTCCTTGATTAATATTGCAATAGCGGCTTTTTTTTACTAAAAATATCGCCACGTTCTCACTGTAACTGTGTCACTTGAAGGCTATATTCCAGAATATTGAGCACTTAATCCTGCCCTTCCCTCAAATCATGTGTGATATCATTGCTATTCCTAGCTATTAATCAGCACCATCAACTCATCTGCCTCATTCTCAAGACTCCTTTCATTAAAATAAATGCCATCCAGCCTTGCCATGCTCCCTTGTGACTTGTATGTACTCTCCCTTACACACTATTTTTTAATTTCTATGCCTGTCAGTGCATCATCCCCTACTGAACATTCATTCTATATCCCAACCCCTTGCCAAGTTATTTCAAAACACCACCAGCAGTATTCTAGTCACTATCTAACCAACCTGCCACATACTGATGAAGGGGTAAAAAGGATGGAGAAAGTCAATACAGTGACTATCACAAGAAAAGAAAGACTAGGGAAACTAATGAAGCAAAAGGCCTGCGAGTCTCCTAGATCTAGTGAGTTGTATATTGGATACTAAAGGAAGTAGCTACCAAGACAGTGGGTGCATTGGTAGCAATCTTCCCAAGAATCATTAGATTCTGGAAAAGTCCCAGCTGATTTGAAAAATAGCCCAAAATGTATCGCTGGAAAAGTGGTAGAGTATTCTAAAGGATTTAACAGTGATCTTGCCTTTATTAATAGTGGCATTGGGTACAAGAGCAAGAAGGTGATGCTGAGTTTGTACGAGTCACTTGTTATACATCCCCTGGAGTATTGTGTGCAATTGTGGGTGTACATTATAGAAAAGCTGGGAATGCTTTGTGGAGAGTGCAGAAGTGATTTACAGGCATGGTTCTGTGTAATGAGAACAGATCCAAGAAGATCGGCCTGTTCTCCTTGGAGGGAAGAAGGCTGAGAGGAGACTTGATAGAGGTTTTCAAATCAAGAGTGGGCTGGATATGGAAGATAAGGACAAGAGGTTTCTGCTTGTAATAGGGGGAAAAAGAATTAGAAAGAGCATTGACTTAAAATGAAGTGCAAGCAAAGTGAGGGTGATGGGAGATAAAACTTATTCGTGGTACAAGCGAGTGTGGAATGCAATGCTTGGAAATGTGATGGAGGCAGATTCATTGGAGATATTCAGGAGGGCATTTGATGATCACACAAATAAAAAGAAATATGAAAGGGTTCTGGAGGGTTTCAGCAATAGAGAGATGCTGAATAGGCTGGGGCTATTTTCCCTGGAGCTTTGGAGGCTCAGGGGTGACCTTTACAGAAGAAGTTTATAAAATCATGAGGGGCATGGAAAGGGTAAATAGCCAAAATCTTTTCCCTGGGGTGGTGGAGTCCAAAACTAAAGGGCATAGGTTTCAGGTAGGTGGAGAAAGAGGGTACTGCATGAATGAAATGAGCTGCCAGAGGAAGTGGTGGAGGCTGGTGCAATTACAGTA
Source organism: Stegostoma tigrinum (assembly GCF_030684315.1). Classification (NCBI taxonomy): domain Eukaryota; kingdom Metazoa; phylum Chordata; class Chondrichthyes; order Orectolobiformes; family Stegostomatidae; genus Stegostoma; species Stegostoma tigrinum. The sequence continues at coordinate 110,981,644 of NC_081356.1, forward strand.
TTTAAAAGGCATCTGGATGGGTATATGAATAGCAAGGGTTCAGTGGATTATGAGCCATATGCTGGCAAATGGGACTAGATTTGTTTAGAGTTGACACTGTGTGGAGCTGACGGAGCACAGCAGGCCAGGCAACAGAGCTGCTGGAAAGTTGATGTTTTGGGTCGGGACCCTTCAGAAATGGGGGAGGGGGAAGGGAGCTCAGAAATAAATAATAGAGGGGGGAAGGGGCAGAATGGTGATCACTGAGAGCAGATAGGCAGTGATGGGATGGGTCAGTGAGGTGGAAGGAGTGGATAGGTGGGAGAGAAAACGGATTGGTTGTGTCAGTCAAGTAGATGGGGATGAAGGTGAGTTTTGGTGATGGCATGAGACTGGGGGTGGAGATATTTTGAAACCGGTAAAGTCCACATTGAGACCATCGGGCTATAGGCTCCTGAGGTGGAATATGAGGTGCTGCTCCTCCAGTTTCCTCCATTGTGACACTGGAGGTGGCCCAGGATGGACATGTTGCCCAAGGAGTGGGATGGGGAGTTGAAATGGTTTGCGACTGGAAAGCATTGTTGTTTGTTGTAAACAGAGCACAGATGCTCTACAAAGTAGTCTCTGAGCCTTCGCTTGGTCTCATCAATGTAAAGGTGGCCCCATCAGGAGCTGTGGATGCAGTAGATGACACTGGCGGATGTGCTGGTGAACCTCTGTCAGATGTGAAAGGTTTTTTTTTGGTTCCTTGGATGGAGGAGAGACGGGAGATATAGGGGCAGGTGTAGCACTTCCTGTGGCTGCAGGGAAAGGTGCCAGGGGCGTTGGGGCTACTGGGAAGTGCAGAGCAGACTAGGGATTCGCAGAGTGCAGTCCCTACGAAAGGCAGGTAGGGGTGGGGAGGGAAATATATCTTTGGTTGAGGGGTCGAATTGGAGGTGCCAGAAGTGGCAGAGAATTGTACGTTGAATACGGAGGTTAGTGGAGTGATACGTGAGACCAGGGGGATTCTGACTTTGTTTTTGTTGAGAGTCTGAATGCCCACTCCCACTCCCTGGGTAACACATCCATCCTGGGCCTCCTCCATTGTCACAATGACACCACCCACAAACCAGAGGAGCAGCATCTCACATTCCACCTCAGGAGCCTATAGCCCAATGGTCTCAATCTGGACTTTCCCAGTTTCAAAATCCTCTCCCACCCCCAGCCTCAACCAACGTTCCCTCTCATCCCATCTACTTGACCTGACACAACCTGTCTATCTTCTCTCCTACCTGTCTACCCTTCCCACCTCACTGACCAATCCTCGCCACTCCCTACCTGCCCTCATTTATCACCATCTCACCTACTATCCCCAGTCCCACCCCTTTGTCTCTATTTATTTCAGAGCTCCCTTCTCCCTCCCCCACTTCTGAAGGGTCCCGACCCGAAACATCAAATTTCCAGCAGCTCTGATGCCAACTGGGCAGCTACCATCTCCAGCTCCACACTGTTATCTCTAACTCCAGCACTGGCAGTTCTTACTATCTCTATTTATTTAGAATATCTGGTCAGCATGGATGAGTTGGAACGAAGGGTTTGTTTCATCTCTATGACTCTATAACATAATATAATTAAGTAGAGTCACAATGCCTTCAAGATGGGAGGCATGGTGGCTCAGTGGTTAGCACTGCTGCCTCAAAGGGCCAGGGACCCGGGTTCGATTCCACCCTTGGGTGACTGTCTGCATGGATTTCCTGCAGATTCTCCAGTTTCCTCCCACAGTCCAAAGCTATGCGGGCTAGGTGGATTGGCTATGCTAAATTGCCTAAGTGCTCAGGGATGTGTAGATTAGGTGGGTTATAGGGAGCTGGGTCTGGGTGGGATGCTCTGAGGGTCGGTGTGGGCGTGTGGGGGCCAAAACGGTCTGTTTCCACACTGTAGGGATTCTATGATCTATGAAGGGGAAATCTCTTGTCAAATTTATTAGAATGCCAGGATAAATAAAGAAGAATTTCAAAGGGCATTCAATAAGGTACCACAAATTGGCTACTTCATAAGCTAAGAGTCCATGGTGCTGAGGGCAGTCCATTAGTATGAATAGCAGATAAGCTAATTAATAGAAAACAGAAACAAGAACAAAATTGCTGGTAAAGCTCAGCAGGCCTGGCAGCATCTGTGAAGATCGGAGTTAACATTTTGGGTCCAAAGACCCTTCCTGAGTCACTGGATCCAAAACATTAACTCTGGTCTTCACAGATGCTGCCAGACCTACTGAGCTTTTCCAGCAACTTTGTTTTTGTTCCTGTTTTACAGCTTCCACAATTTTTTTTTAAAATCGAAAACAGAGTGGGGAAAACGGATGCATTTTCAGGATAACAACCTGTAACTAGTGCAGTGTGAGAGGGATCTGCACTGTGGCCAGTTGTTCATAATATATATTAATGATTTGGATGGGAAAGTGAATCTGCCATCACGAAGTTTGCAGATGACAAAAATGGTGGAAAGACAAGTGAAGACGATGCCTGAAATTTACTGGTTAAGCAGGTGGGAAAAACTTGACAGATGGAATTTAATGTGGGAAAATGAGGTTATGCACTCTGGCAGGAAGAACAGAGGAGCTGAATATTATTTAGTTAAAGAAAGATTGCAGAAATCTGCAGAGAGATCTGGGAGTCCTTACACATAAATCTGAAAAAGCTAGCACAACAGTTGATCAATAAAGTGAATGCAGTATGAAAAGAGAAAGTTTGGCTGAAACTGAAAGGCATAATTCAGACCACTTCTAGAATACTGAGAATTGTGTAGTCCACTGAAGGAAAGATATACTGGAATTGGAGACAGTAAACCTTTTCTAGACGAAGTTGTTTTCAGATATGGAGAGATTTATTACAAGGAAAGTTTGAGTAGATTGGGCCTTTATTCATTGGAGTTTACATGAATGACAGGTGACTTCATCGAAATATATAATATTTACAAGGGACTTGCAGGGTAGATGTGGGCAAGTCTAGAATTCGAAGACAAAATTTCAGGGTAAGGAGCTGTCCAGTTAAAGGTGGGGAGGAATACCTTTTCCCAGAGGGTCATTACTAGATCCTTTACCAGAGAAGACTAGAGTCATTGTTCAGTATATTCAAGGCAGAGATTGATGAATATTTCACTAAGGGAATCAAGGTTTATGGAGGAAAGTTGGGAAAGTGGAGTTAAGAATTATCAGATCAACCATCTCAATGAATGGCAGAGCAGACCCAATGGGCCAAATGACCTACTGCTGCTCTTATGTCTTATGGTCTTCAAGCAGATAACAATCATAACCTCTCATGTCTTCCAGGTTTGAGATGCTTCTTGAAATGTATTAAATATGCCAAATATTTGAGGCAGATCAAGAAGTTCTTTGCAATTCATTGCAGTGGAATTACTGTCACAGTGTCATATTACTTACAAAGACAGATTTTACACTGTCCTCCAGTAAGTCCATGAAGACTTACTAACAGTCAAGACTACTGCATTTCCATTTGAGTACAATTCACAAGGTGGACACAGACAAAAAACTGCAGATGTTGGAATCTAAAGTAGATAAACAGGAGGCTGGAAGACTACAGCAAGCCAGACAGCATCTGGAAGAATGGAGAAGTCAACGCTTCGGGTGTTACCCTTCTTCAGGGCCTTCCTGAAGAAATCAATAGAAGCACAACATTTGAGCTGCACACGGCCATACACAGGGCACCGTTCAGCAGTTTTAATACCAGAGTAAGGTGTCGTCCTTCACCATAATCCTCAACTCTGGTGCTGACAACACTGTGTACTCAGCCCTACTATACTCCTTATAGAGTGATAATGGGAACTGCAGATGCTGTAGAATCCAAGATAACAAAGTGTGGAGCTGGATGAACATAGCAGGCCAAGCAGCATCTCAGGAGCACAAAAGCTGACGTTTCAGGCCTAGACCCTTCATCAGAGAGGCTCTCTGATGAAGGGTCGAGGCCCGAAACGTCAGCTTTTGTGCTCCTGAGATGCTGCTTGGCCTGCTGTGTTCATCCAGCTCCACATTTTGTTATCTCATACTCCCTATACACTCATGACTGTGTGGCCAAATTCTGCCCCAACTCTACCTACAGGTTTGCTGACACCACCACCATTGTAGGCCAGATCTCAAACAAGACAGAATACATGAAAGAGATTGACTGCTCAGTGGCATGGTGTAAAGACAACAATCTCTCCATCAACGTCAGCAAAATGAAGGAGCTAGTCATTGACTGCAGGAATCAGAGTGGAGGGCATACCCCAGTCTGCATCAATGGTGCTGAAGGTGGAGATAGTTGAGAGCATCATATTCCTGGGAGTGATGCAATGGTCATGAATTGCAGAAGGTTGGTTTGCAGGTACAACAGATAATTAAGGCGGCAAACGGAATTTTGTCCTTCATCACTCGAGGGATTCCTTTATTCATTAACTGGATGAGGATGTCACTGGCTGAGCAGCATTTATTGTCCATCACTAATTACCCAGAGAGCAGTTCAGAGTCAACCACACTGCTGTGGGTCTGGAGTCAACCCTAGGCCAGACCAGGTAAGGACGGCAGTTTCCTTCTCTAAAAGCAGGGAGGTTACATTGCAGCTGTTTAGGGAGTTGGTGAGGCCACATCTGGAGTACTGTGTGCAGTTTTGGTCTTCTTACATGAGAAAGGGCATACTGGTATTGTAGGGAGTGCAGAGGAGGTTCACTAGGTTGACAGGGTCATCTTATGAAGACAGACGGCGTAATCTGGGATTATAGTAATTGGAATTTAGAAGAATGGCAGGGGGTGGGGCAGATTTTGTAGAAACATATCAAATTATGAAGGAAAAGATAAAATTGATGCCACAAGAATGTTTGCACTGGCAGGCAAAGCCTCAGAATTAGCAGGAGCAGATTTCTAACTGAAATGAGGAGGAACTTCTTCACCTAAAGGGTTGTGAATCTGTAGAATTCCCTGCCTAATGAAGTAGTTGAGGTTTCCTCATCATATGATAACAAAGTGTGAAGCTGGATGAACACAGCAGGCCAAACAACATCTCATTGAAGCTATTTAGCTAAGAAGAGAGTGGATGGATAAGTGGAACCGAGTCCATGAAAAGATTGGCCATGATGTTACTGAATAGCAGAGCAGGCTCGAAGGGCCAAATGGCCTACTCCTGACCTGGTTCTTCTGTTCTAAGAAAGCACACGTCTCTACTTCCTCAGGAGGCTAAAGAAATCTGGCATGTCCACAAGGGCTCTTACCAACTTTTATAGATGCACCATAGAAAGCAGCCTATCTGGATGCATCACAGCTTGGTATGCCAACTGCTCTTCCACAATAAACTACAGAGTTGTGAACACAGCCCCGCCCATCAACTCAAACCGGCCTTTCACTCCTGTATTTCTTGCTGCCTTGGGAAAGTGAACAACAAAAATCAAAGATCCCTTCCATCCTAGTTATACTCTTCCACCCTCTTCTGTTGAGCAGAAGATACCAAAAGTTTGAATACGTGTATGAACAGATTCAAGAACAGTTTCCTCCCTACTGTTCAGAGATAACGGGAACTGCAGATGCTGGAGAGTCCAAGACAACAAAGTGTGGGGCTGGATGAACACAGCAGGCCAAGCAGCATCTTAGGAGCACAAAAGCTGACGTTTCGGGCCTAGACCCTTCATCAGAGAGGGGGATGGGGAGAGGGTTCTGAAATAAATAGGGAGAGAGGGGAGGCGGACTGAAGATAGATAGAGGAAAAGATAGGTGCAGACGAGAGTATGGGTGGGGAGGCAGGAAGGGGATAGGTCAGTCCGGGGAGGACGGACTGGTCAAGGGGACAGGATGAGTTTAGTGGGTAGGAAATGAAGGTGCAGCTTGGTGGGAGGAGGGGATAGGTGAGAGGAAAAACAGGTTAGGCAGGCGGGGACAAGCTGGGCTGGTTTTGGGATGCAGTGGCGGGAGGGGAGATTTTGAAGCTGGTGAAATCCACATTGATGCCATTGGGCTGCAGGGTTCCCAAGCAGAATATGAGTTGCTGTTCCTGCAACCTACGGGTGACATCATTATGGCACTGCAGGAGGCCCAGGATGGACATGTCATCTAAGGAATGGGAGGGGGAGTTAAAACGGTTCACGACTGGGAGGTGCAGTTGTTTATTGTGAACTGGGCGGAGGAGTTCTGCAAAGTGGTCCCCAAGCCTCTGCTTGGTTTCCCCAATGTAGAAGAAGCCACACCGTGTACAGTTGGCGCAGTATACCACATTGGTGGATGTGCAGGTGAACATCTGCTTGATGTGGAAAGTCTTCTTGGGGCCTGGGATGGGGGTGAGGTGTAGGGGCAAGTGCAGTACTTCCTGCAGTTGCAGGGGAAGGTGCCGGGTGTGGTGGGGTTGGAGGGGAGTGTGGAGCAAACAAGGGAGTCACGGAGAGAGTGGTCTCTCCGGAAGGCAGACAATGGTGGGGTGGGAAAAACATCTTTGGTGGTGGGGTCGGATTGAAGATGGCGGAAGTGTCAGAGGATGATGTGTTGTATCTGGGAGGTTGGTGGGGTGGTATGAGAGGACTAGAGGGATACTCTTTGGGCGGTTATTGCGAGGGTGGGGTGTGAGGGATAAGGCACGGGAAATGCAGGAGTCACGGTCCAGGACGTTCCCGACCGCTGCGGGGGCGGGGGGCAGTTGCAGCTCTTGAAGAACGAGGACATCTGGGATGAGCGGGAGTGAAATGCCTCTTCCTGGGAGCAGACAGAGGTGAAGGAATTGGGAATAGGGGATGGAATTTTTGCAGTAAGGTGGGTGGGAGGTGGTGTATTCTAGGTAGCTGTTGGAGTCGGGGGGCTTGAAATGGACATCAGTTTGTAGGTGGTTGCCTGTGATGGTGACAGAAAGGTCCAGGAAGGTAAGGGATGTGTTGGAGATGGTCCAGGTGAACTTGAGGTTGGGGTGGAAGGTGTTGGTGAAATGGATGAACTGTTTGAGCTCCTTGAGGGAGCATGAGGCGGTGCTGACACAGTCAGTCAATGTAACGGAGGAAGAGGTGGGGTTTTGAGGCGGTGTAGGTACGGAAGAGGGACTATTCCACATAATCTACAAAGAGGCAGGCATAGCTTAGGCCCATGCCGGTACCCATGGCCACCTCCTTAGTCTGTAGGAAGTGGGAGGAATCCAAAGAGAAATTGTTGAGGGTGAGGGTGTCAGTGGAGGGGGACTGGTCGGGTCTGTGGGACAGGAAGAAGCGGAGGGCCTTCAGGCCATCTGCATGGTGAATGCAGGTGTATAGGGACTGGACGTCCATGGTAAAGATGAGGTGTTGGGGAGGTGGGCTTTTGAACAGACTCTCAAATGTTAATTAATTCGGATCTCTCTCTGCACTTCCACTGCAGCTGTAACACTGCATTATGCACTCTGTTCTGCTATCTTGATGTGCTTTTGTATGTTACAATTTATCCGTGTAGCACACAAAACAACACTTTCCACTGCAACTCCATACATATGACAATAATAAAACAATCAAGTTTCTCAAAGGATAGCCAATTCTTTTTCCATCTTAAGGACATATAAAACCTATCCAGCTTTCACTCAGGTTGTTTTCACACTATGCAAATGCTTCACAGATCAAGTATTTCAGATACACAGCTTTAACTGTTGCACAGGGACACAAGATGCACTTCTATGACTTGATTGTTATAACAAATTGAGGAGGAACTTCTTAATATAAAACTTAAGCACTGTACAGCATTGTACATTACCCATATGCATTTAATAACCAGATTCCGAAATGAATTGTTGGACATGAAGTTGATTGAAACACTGAATTACCTGAAAGTGACAGCTCTATAAAGTTATAATAAACCACTTTAAACATCACCGTTGCAAGCACAATTCTTTACCATACTCAGGCACATTTAAGTGCAGAATGAACTCTAATTTGCAATTAAACTGAGCTTTTCCTCCCTCACATTTCCATACACACTTTGCAAAGATATGTTTTCCCTCAGTTCTGTAATGAGTTAATTTTACATTGAGACACTTTTTTTCCCTTTACCATTTCTACTCGCAGCTTCTGTTTCCTTTTGTTTTGTACCTTTATACTTTCATCCCCTTCCCCCATCACTTCCAGCTTTCAGCACTATCCTGTTGTCCTTTACCTCTCAATTATTCCACCCTTGCCATCCTGCTCTGGATCATTTGAAGCTCATTTTCATTTAAAAAGATTCTGTACATCAATGCAAATGGAGCACTTCGTGAATAAATATGCAGCCAGTGGTTCGCAGAGCTTTTCAGTTGAAACAGATGATTTGAAATTCAGCTGTCATTATTTCTAAGTGTTCTTCTCTCATAGTTGAATTCAAATGGAAAAGATAACCACACGGTTCAGTCATAACCTACAAAGCTCTCTCAAATTAGTCAATGATTTATTCTGAATGCCTACATAATGAAACTATCTGGTCCAAATTACTGTTAGAGAGTAACAAAGTGCAGAGCTGGATGAACATTTCTGATGAACGGTCTTGGCCCGAAACATCAGCTTTTGTGCTCCCGAGATGCTGCTTGGCCTGCTGTGTTCATCCAGCTACACGCTTTGCTATCTCGGATTCTCCAGCATCTGCAGTTCCCATGATCTCTGATACTGTTAGAGTGTGATTAGTGTCAGAGTAGCCCATTCTAGGCTGAAGCAGCAACATCCAATTTTTTTTTGACATGAACACTGGATACTGAAGTTAAAACTTGTCAGTCCTCCTCATGGCTATGTAGAAACCCAAGCCCCATTACAGGGGGGGGGGGAAAGCATTCATCCTCACCTCCTTTTCACAAAAACACAAATCTCCACATGCCAAGCAACAATGTTGAGATAGAAGAAAGATTCCAAAGTGAAAATACCAGACCCCCAGGAACAATCCAAAACACAAAAATCCACTCACATTTTGACCATTCTCTTTACTTATTTCTTTGTTTTTCTGCCTTTATATTTCAGTTTATTTTTTGTGTTTTAAGATGGTGCTGGAGAGTGACAACACTGTACAAAACCTTTCACTGGTATTTTGTTACAAAACGCATGTGACAATAAATCAATCAAATCAAATCAATTGTCCTCTTGACCGCTAACAATTTAATGAGTTACATTCTACATTGGAAACATATTTTCAGGCTCATATTTTGCACAGCTGCAAACTACTGTCTACTGGTGAATGCACAAGACAAATCTGGGTGCATTACCAAACATTCAATAACTATTTAGTCAATGCTGGACCACAGCTTTTCAAACAGAATATCATAGAATCACAAGTTCACAGGATCATGCAATTTCCGTTAAATAGTTAACACTGTCGTTCAAAAATTAAGGCAGAGAGGTCTGTGTTAATATTTGTATGGGGTTCCTAGAAGTGTAATATAGACAGGGGCCCCCTCAGGAGCTAAGTTGATAACAGCACTGTTTTCGGCTTAAGCAAACACAGGAAATGCTGGAGAAAGGCAGCAGGTACGGCAGCATCTGTGAAGAGAGAAACAGAGTTAATGCTGAGTCAATACAGCATGGAGCTGGGGGAACACAGTAGGTCAGACAGCATCAGAGGCGCAGGAGAGTTGACGTTTTAGGTCGGGACCCTTCATCAGGTTTTTAAACTGGATATGAAGGTTCCTGATGAAGGATCCTGACCTAAAACGTCAACTCTCCTGGTGCTCTGATACTGTCTGACCCACTGTGTTCCTCCAGCTCCACAGTGCATTGACTCAGACTCCAGCATCTGCATATATTGCTATCTCAGTGTTGATGTTGAATCCAGTGTGACTCTACTTCAGATCTTGTGTTCTGAAGACGTTATACTGGACTTAAAATGTGAACACTGTTTCTCCCTCCGCAGATGCTGCTCAGCCTACTGCCTTTCTCCAGCATTTTGTGTTTGTTTCAAATTTCCAGAATCCACGGTATTTTGCTTTTATTTGGCTATTTATGGCTGTTATCTAAGCCGGAATGCACGTCAAGAGCATTGAGTGAGATTTGCTTATTTTAACACTGCAGAATTCAATTTGGAATAATGTGTACAATTCTGAGCTCGCTATCTTCAAAAGAGTATTTATGTATCGGGAGGATTCAGGAAACCAAGCAGAAGCAAGGACAATTCCAGGACTTTGGAGAAAAACAGCTGCAAGACACACTCAAGGAATTGGAGCAATATTCAAAAGAAGTCCAAGTTTATGTATGGGGATGTTAAAACTGGTCACTTTCTCAGAGGCTGTGAATTTAGGAATGTTGTTTTTGAGCAATAGAAGAGGAAATGCATAGATAAACAACTCATTGTTTTACCAAGTAATTCCGTTCCCTTGCCTGTTCTGTTCTTTTACATACTTCAGCTGTGTCAATTCCAACACGAAGCTAAGCATGCAATGCAAACTGGATTACAGTTAGAGTCATACACCATGTCTACCATAGCACTTAACCATATTATCCATGGCACAATGGTATTGTTGCTGTTCTGAATAATACAATGAGTATTTGTGTCAAATGAAACCAAAATATTGTGGAGGCTGGAAGTCCTAAAAACAGATTAGCTTTGTTTCTCTCCTCACAAATGCTGTCTGACCTGCTATTTCCAACATTTTTGCTGTGTCATTAAGTATCCTCAAGGCTGAGGTAGACAGATTTTTAATCACGAAGGAGAGCCAGGGTTATGAGGAAAAGGTAGGAGAGTAGAGTTGACGATTATTAAATCAGCCATGACTTCATTGAATGGGACAGCAGACTTAATGGGCTGAATGGTTCCTATAAATTATGGTCATACCTTGCTCATTTTTAAGTCATCTAATTACAATCTGGATGAATAATTTGGAGCTATGCATAATGTGTCCACATTTGCTGATGATACACAGCTTGGTGGGAATGTAGGTAGCAAGGATAAGAAAAGTTTGCAATGAAAGTGTGTAGATTAGATTAGCAGCAAACAAGCTGGAGATGCAGCAAAATTTGGAGAAATTAAAGGTTATTTACTTTCTCACTACATTCTTTTCTATAAAGAGTTAATATCATGAAATATTTATTGTTTAAAGCTATTAAATATTAACAGCCAGAAGTTGGATGTTCTTTTAAACAAAAAAAACGTACGTACAGAAAACAAGTATAGAAGGCATCAATAGAGTGCGTGCATCTGCCTCACTGTGTTAGAGTTATTACACTTACACAAGTCTGCCTTGATCTTTTTTTGTTCCCTGTTTGACTGAGGCTCTGCAACTGTAAAGCTAAGACCAGAAGTCTTTTTATTAAAAGTATCCATCTCACTGAGACAACAGAGCAAACCACATCCAGCAATTAGATCTGACAACTCTGCTCACGTTTTGACAAATTCTACCACAGCAGCTGTGACAATCCAAAACATTCTAAAACAAATCAACGTTACAACTAAAACTACAAACATTATTCCTAAAATCAATTACTTCTCCCCATGTTAATAGATCCTTTAACAGAAAGTCCAGCATCTGGATCTAAATCAAAAGCTAAAGTTCTTTCTTGAGCATATCCTCTATACTAACCCTGGATAAAACCTATCAATTAGTTTGAGACACACTGTTTACAAATGGATGATAAAGTAAGAACTAAAAAGGTTACCACTACCCACCGTTAGTTGTGCAGGTTAATAGAAAAGGAAATTATAACATGATTTATTTAAATGGGAGTTGAAGATAAAAGGTATGGAAATTTTACTGTAAATACACAGGGAATTGTTGCATTGCACAGTTGGAATACTGCATACAGTTTGGTCTCCAGTCCTCAGGAACAATACACTTGCCTTACGGGAAGACATTAAAATTTATTAAATTGATCGCTGGGAGGAGAATGTTGTCCATGAGAAAAGAAAAAAAAAAATCATTGAAAGGGCATATTCACATCAAATCAAGACAGACAGACTTGTGTTTATATGTTGTTTTTCATGATCATTCACGGTCTCAAAGCACTTCATAGCCAATTCAGTACTGTTTGGAGCATAGTCATTGTTGTAATGCAGGAAAATGGCAGGCAACTTACAATCATCTCCAAACAGCAGAAACCTGAAATATTAGCTGTTTCTCCCTTTACAGATGCTGCCAGACCTGAGTTCTTCTAGCACTTTGTTTTTATTTTATCAATTGAGACTAGCCTTTCAAATAGAACCAACCGATTGCAATTTAGTTGGACAGGCCATACTAAATTGTCCATAGTGTCCAGGGATGTGCAGGCTAGGTGAATTGGTGGGGGGGGGGGGGGGGGGGGGGGTGTTGGAGTTGAATCTGGGTGGGATGCTCTTTGACTGATCAGTGTGGACTCAATGGGCTAAATGGCCTGCAGGGGATTCTACGATACTCGTCAAACAGGCTTTTATAAGCATCACAGATCTTAAGCATTGCCCCGATAAAGCAGCTTTCATACTTGGAGAAAAGCTTTCCATCTTGCAAAACTATTTGTGCTGTTGATGCGCTGTTAAAAACTAGATTAGGTGTGAAAACTGCCAAGTAACCAGACAAAATTGCTTGTAAAGAGCATTTAGGGCATTCACCAGCCAAGTAGGCTTTAACAACACAATACTATTACTGCTACATTTTGCATAATGTACCATTTTTAGTGGGTAAACATTACAGAGCACTTCAGAGGAGCATTACTGAATTCAAATGTAATAACTGAGGCTATATAAAAAGCCATTATGGCAGGTGGCCAAAAAACTTGGTTAAAGAGGCAGTTTTTAGGAATCGTCTGATAGGAAGGTAGAGACGAGGAGTGGAATGGTTTTGGATAATTGAACTGGTGCAGGGATAATGGCTGATATAACAAGGTGTAGAACTGGATGAACACAGTAGGCCAAGCAGCATCAGAGGAACAGGAAGGCTGACGTTTTGGGCCTATACACTTCTTCCAGCTCTGCACCATGTTATCTCAGATTCTCCAGCATCTGCAGTTCCTACTATCTCAGGGGCAATGGCTGTCTTCTGTGCTGTATCAATCCTGTGATTCTCGGGCAGGGATTTGCTGAGGTTAGGGTTCAAACAACTGAAGACCCAGCCATTTCAAGCAATAATCAGGAGCTAAAGAAATGAGTATTCAAGGTGATGCACTTGGGAACATCTGCGTATTTTTTTTTGTCTCTATTAATACTTAGAATGAGTGGGTTTTCCTTCAAGGCAAGGTTGAACAAGTTTGGTTTGTGTCTGAAGTTTAGACAGTCAACAGGCAATTTGATTAAAACATACAAGATCACATGAGGTCTTGGCAGTGTCAATGTAAAAGGGCGACCTCCTCTTGTGAGAGGATCTCTAACTAAGGGTCACTGTTTAAAGATAAGGGATCAACAATTTATCAACAGAGATGAAGCGATTTCTTTTCTCACACAAATGGTCCTGAATCTTTGAAACTCTCTTCTTCAAAACACCAGGGGAAGGATAACCTGAAAACTTTTAAGGCGGAGGCAGATCATTTCTTGCTAAGACAAGAAGTGAAAATGTTACCACAGTGTGTGCAGTCAAGGCTATGATCAGATTAGATGCAACTTAATTGAACAGATCAGGTCGAAGAGCTGAATGGCCTACTCCTGCTCTTAGTTCTCATGTTCTCTCAACGGAACAGTTTTCCACCTCTGCAACTTTCCATCCAGTGAAGTAGGCTGGTGAATAAAGAGACAGAAAACACCAGCAAACATGCAGTTGCTCACAGAACCTGTTCCAGGCTGAATACATCAGTGGATCACAAAGTATAGAACACCATGCCATGTAGTGTAAAGACTACAGCCAAGTTGAACGATTCATTGAAAGGAATAAACATGTTCAACAGGAAGAATAAGAGACGTCATGAGACATGGTAACAATAGGGAGAGGAAGGAGAGGCAACATGATGAAAACATTCAAATAAAGTTCAGTTCATGCTGTTATATCAAAAGGAGCTTTCCATCACTATTTCAAGTGGTCCTTTGTAGCATGTGGCACTATGCTTAGGTTTGCAATAGCAAGAGTGATGAAAGATATTCGACACAATGGTCAATTTTTAATCAGGGAACTGTCATCAAGATCACCAGCACCAACAAAAAGTCAAGAGAACAAATGAGCAAGAGCAGGCCATTCAACCCATCGAGTCTGTTCTGACATCCACTGAAATCATGATCTGATCTGATAATCCTCAATGTCACTTTCTTGGTTTTTCAACATAACCCTCAATTCCCTTACTGATAAATTTGAATAAATTAAAGATAAAAAGAAATCAAAGATATAAAATGACCCAGTATCCTCAGCCCACTGTGGTAAAGAATTTTACAAACCCACTACCCTCATAAGAAATTTCTTAGTGTTCCGAGGGAGGATCACTTGATATGAAATGTTAACACTAATTTCTGTCCACAGATGCTGCCAGACGTGAACTTTTCTAGCAACTTCTGTTTCCGGTCCCAATTTATAGCATCTGAACTTCTTTCAGATTTTATTAAGAAAGTCCTTCGCATCTGACTTAAAAAGGTGACCCCTCTAGTCCTATATTCTCCCACAAGGGGAACCAACCTTTCCCCATCAGTCCTGCAAAACTCTCTAGGAATCTTAATAAGGTCATCTCTCATTCTTCTGAACTCCAAATGGGCCAATCTACTCAACATCTCCGCATAAGACCATTCTCTCCATCCGCAGGATCAGCCTACTGAGCCTTCCCGGGACTCCTATACGAGTATATCTTTCCCTAGATAAGGGGCCCAAAAAACGTTCATATGATTCTAGCTGTGGTTTGACTACTGCTTTGTACAGTTTGACTACAACCTCACTATATTTTCACGTCTAAGGGAATGGAGTGTAAAGATCAACATTCCATTTGCCTCTATTACTTGCTGAATCTGTATACTAGCTTTCTGACATTAATACACGGGAACGCCAGAATCCCTTTTGTACTGTAACTTTCCAGTTATTCTCCATTTAAAAATTCATTAACTCCTCTGGCTTCCTGCCAAAGTGCATACCTCAGAGACTTTTCCACATTATATTCCCATCTCCCAAGTTTTTGCCTACTTGCTTAACCAGTCTTTATCCCTCCAGAGACACTGTCATCCTGAGCACCTGTCCTCCCACCTCCTTTTGAATCACCTGTAAAACTTGGCTACAGTACATTCATTTTCCTTATTTTATATTAATGTATTCCGAATTGAATAATTATGTTGAGGTCGGTTGGCTCGACGAGCTGGCATATTGTTCCTCAGACATTTCATTACCCTGCTGGGTGACATTGTCAGTGCAGCGTCCGATGAAGCGTTGGTGTGTTTTCCTGCCTGTTTTTTAAACTCCGGGGTCTGTTGGGCTTTTAGAAACCAGGCGGGAAAACACACCAACGCTTCATCAGAGGCTGCACTGAGGATGTTAGCCAGCAGGATAATGAAACTTCTGCAGAACAACAAATCAACTCAGCAATACAAGCAACCTCAACACCCATAACCTGAGCTAGAAATCTACCCCAAAACGTCAGATAATTAATTATGGCCCCAGCATATATCCCTGTGGTATGCTACTAGTTACAGGTTTCCATCCTGAAAAAGCCCCCTTATCACTATGTCTTCTATTAATTAGCTAATCCTTTATCCAAGCTACTAAACCAGCTCCAACACCACGGACACTCATCATATTATGTAGCCTATTGTGTTGGACCTCAGCATAAGCCTTCCAAAAATCCAACTATATTATATTTATCACTTCCCCTCTATCTACCCAGTTTCTTACTTCCTCAAAAGAATTCTAGCAAATTTGTCAGGTTGATTTCCCCTCTGCAAAGTCATGCTGACTCAGCGTGATCATGTTCTTTTTTTTAAATACTCTCAAGCCAAATCCTTTATAATAGACTAACTTTTTCCCAGTAATAGACATGATGCTAACTGGCCCATGGTAACTATTTTTTTCTAATTTCCTTTTCAAATAAAGGGGGTTACATTGGCAGTTTTCCAATTCCCTGGGAACATTTCAAAATCTAAGCATTCTTGGAAGACCAGTGCCAGTGCATCCACCATCTCTATAGCTATTTCTTTTAGCATCCTCGGAGGTATCCAGGGGCTTTGCACTTTTCAGCCACATTAGTTTACCTACTACATATTCTCAAGCGATAGTTATCATACTCATTTCCTCACCAAACAAACAAACCTCACCCTTCACTGCCTTACTCTTACGTTAAGATTTCCTTCCTAGGCCCACTTCAACATTCTAGTGAGGTCCAACACAGGTTGAACAAACAGCATCTCATTGTTTGCCTTTGCTCTTAATTATTCAGGGCTTAATGTAGAGTGCAGCAATTTCAGAGCGTGAATACTGCCTTCCACTTTGATTACAGTCACTCAAAGAACACCCTTGTTCTTACCACCATCCCTCCCCCCCACCCTGTCTTATTTGTGGATTTGCTTTCAGCAAAGTCAACCAATTGTTGACTATTTATATTATTTTCAACACTCATTTTGCATCAAGATTCAATAATTAGAACCATGAACAATTTTAGCATTTTGCTTTGGGCACCCTCACCACCAGTTTCAACTACCCCTCTTTCCGCCCCTTTGTCAACCGCATATAAACCATGATTCTCTAGCACTTGTTGGTTCCTAACAGGAGTCATTGGACCCGAGTTGTTAACTTTGTTCCTCCCTCAGACAGGTTCCTTCAGCATTGTAGGGTCAAAATCCTGCAACTCCATCTTTTACTGCAGTGTATATCTACTTACACTAAATGGACTGTAATAGTTCAAGGAGGAAGCTGCCCACCACCTTCTCAAGGGTAACTAGGGGTGGGCAATAAATGCTGACCCAGTCAGTGACGCACACACCTCAGGAATGAATAAAACAAAATAGATGCTGCCAGACACAGTTTCTCCAGCACTTTATGTTGATATTCCAAAAATAATGCTAGTTCCGATAGGTTTCTGAGAATTACTTGTTTTCTTCCCCAAAAGCCATAAGTGAACTAGATGGGTTTTTCTGACAATCCACAATAAATTGACAATCTATGGTCATCGTTAGACTCTTAATTCCAGATTTTTATTGAATTCAAATTCCACCATCTGCCATGGCTAGATTCAAACAGAGGTCCCCAGACATTACCTGGATCTCTAGATTATCAGTCCAGTGTTAATACCACAAAATCACTGCCTCCTTGCTTATAATTTGATGTTTAGCGTCACTATGCATTATTAGATATCAGTAATGGCTTAGTGATAAGACTCATTTCTCAGTCAGAATGTAGTGTCTTTAAGACTCAGCCCACCAGCAAAAACAGAGTGCTCCAGTGCAATAATGACTTTCTGCATTTTCAGAAGCACTGACGTAACAAGACACATTAAGTGGAGACCCTGTCATATATCAAGTGGCCTGCTAAATATCCTAAATTATAACCATGCCCAAACTTAGAAACAAAGTACTTCACTGACTGTAAACTAAGGTTACAAAATCACTATACAGATGCAAGTTCACACTTTAAAGATACAAACAATCTTTTGGCTTTAAATGTATAATTAAGTGTGTGTATTCCTGGAAAATATTTAAGTGAGGAGAATAGGTTCCTTTCCATTACAGTTCTAAAAAATGTCACAACATATCTAATACACTGGAAGTGTTGAACACAATTTAGACACTATTTGAATTAATTATTGACCTAAGCATTGCAAAAGTGACAGTAAAAACCCTAGTAAATCAAGACAGAAGGTAATGTTGTACATCAAAGGTCGGCCCGTTAATCCAACAGAACAGGTACCATAATCAATTAAAACTCAAATGAGAAGGAAAAGATATGCGAAGCTGCTAATATCTCTTTCCAATGATTCTTTTTAAGAGAGCAAGAGGATTACCAGGGGAAGAGTGGGACCTTTTAGAGACCAAAGGGCAATCTGGGCAAGGAGCAGAGGACATGGGTAAAATTTTAAATGAATATTTCTCATCTGCATTCGCAAAGAAGACAGACAATTTAGCTGGAGACTTCAGTTGGGACGGAGAAGTTCTAGAGCTGTTATGATTAACCATGAGGAGGTATTTGATGTTTTGGCAGGCATGAAAGTGTAAAAATCCCCAGTGCCTGAGGAGGAGAAGTATCATAGGCTGCTATGTTGGGGGGGGTGGGTAACAGAGGTGGTTGCTGGGGCTATGGCTGATATTTAATACACTGCTGGCTGTAGCTCAAGTGCCAGATGACTGGAGGATAGTTAACCTGGTTCCTTTGCTCAAGGAGGGCAGCAGGGATAGGCCAAGTAACTACAGGCCAGTTAGTCTAATGTCAGTGGTAAGGAAATTATTGGGGAAACCTTTGAGGGACAGGATTAATCAATACTTGGAAAGGCAGGGATTGATCAGAGATAGTCAACACAGATTTTTTTTTGAAAGAGATCCAAGCTGACAAAATTCATTGGGTTTTTTGAAAAGGTGATTATTACATTGATAAGGGAAATGTGGTTGATGTGGTTTACATGGACTTCAGTAAGGCCTTTGACGAGGTCCCGCATAGAAGGCTGGTCCAACAGATAAGAACCAATGGGATCCAAGGCAAGTTGACAAACTGGATCCAAAACTGGCTTGCAAACCGGAGGCAAAGGGTGATGGTGGAAAGTTGTTTTTGTGATTGGAAGCCTGTACCAGCAATGTACCACAGGTTTCAGTGCTGGAACCCTTGCTGTTTGTTATGTAATTAGTAACTAGGACATGAACGTAGAAGGTATAATTAGTAAGTTGGCAGATGACATGAAAATTAGCGGCATTATCGATGCCAAGGGTGACGGTCTCAGGCTACAGTCTGATATTGATCAGCTGGTAAATTGGGTACAGCATTGACAGACGAATTTACTTCTGATAACTGTGAGGTGATGTATTTCACGAGGTCGAACAAGGGAGAGATACACACAAAAAATGGTCAATGCTTGGGGAGAACTGAGGAACAAAGGGACATTAGTGTCAGCATAGGAAGAAAAGGTAGTGAAGGTGGCTGGCAGGATGCTTGCCTTCATTAGCCCTGACACAGAATGTAGGAGCAAGGAAGTCTTGTTACAATTTTATAGAGCATTGGTTCAGCTGTGGATGGAATATTGCATGCAATTCTGATTGCTGCACACAGTGGGGAAAATAGTGATTGCACTGGAGAGGGTGCAGAGGAGATTAATCAGGGTATTGCATGGGATGAAAAGTCTGTTATGAGGAGAGACTGGGTTTGTTTTCCTTCAAGCAGAGGAAAAAGGGGGCATATGACAGACATATACAAAATTATGAGGCGCGGAGGTAAGGTAGATCATGAGAATCTTTTCCCCATGGCAAACGTATCCAAGACCAGGGGGCATAAGTTTAAAGTGAGCAGTAAGTGACTTAGAAGGGATATGAGAAAAGTTTTTTTAAAAATTTATAAATACGGACTCTTACCTCCTCCCCTCCCCCCCCCCCCCCCCCCCCCACCGGTGATTGTACCACATATCTTTTAGCATACCACTAAAGCCTTAACAAGAAAATTCAAACTTCTCAAAGCAACCTGTTCATAGAATCATAGAATCCCACAATGTGGAAACAGGCCATTCGGCCCAACAAATCTACACTAACACTCCAGACAGCACTCCACTCAGACCCATTCTGAGTCATTTCACATCCTGGGACCCTGCATTTTCCGCGGCTAACACAGCTAACCTACACATCTCTGAACATTTGTGGGCAATTTAGCACAGCCACTTACCTAACTTGCAGATCTTTGAACTCTGGGAGGAAACCAGAACACCCGGAGGAAACCCATGCAGACAAAGGGAGAATGTGCAAACTCCACACATACAGTTGCCCGAGGGTGGAATCGAACCCGGGTCCCTGGCGCTGTGAGACAGCAGTGCTAACCACTGAGCCACCGTACTGCCCCACTGTTAAGCCAAACTGGCACAGGCTAGCAATATCAACTTTACTTCATATTAGAACAACTGGCTCAGAGTCAAAAAAAATCAAGAGGAAAAACTCTCCCATAAAACCTGAAAAGAAAAAGCAGTAAACAAAAGTGTGCTAATACTGTAGCTATATATCTCTTCTAATGTGACAAGTCCAATTAAGTTATCTCAAATTAAGAACATGGATGGGGAAAAAGTAATGGTTGTATTAAGCTTATATAATTAGGCAGGCATAATTGTTTTGCAGGAATCAACCTTCCATTGCCATGGCAACTACTTACGATGGAAGGAAAGCATAAATGCAATAGGCGTCATCCTTTGATCTTCTGATAAGTAATTTTATATTGATAATTAAAAGTGAGGCAATTAATTTCCAGATATTTCTCCCTTGCTTTAAAATAATATATTTTACTAAATACCAGTTAGGAAGATGAAAGTTATTGGAGATAAGCAATTGGTCTGAATGCTGTGTGAGCCTCCCTGCAAACTATTTTGCAAAAATAAGTTCCAAAGTTCATTACGTTCAAATTATTGAACCATACTGCACACAATAGCACAAAGCTGCTAGTTAGGACATGGTAACAGTGCACAAAAGTTGTGGTGAACATTTTCATTGTTCACGCGTAAGACCATAAGACATAGGAGTGGAAGTAAGGCCATTCGGCCCATCAAGTCCACTCTGCCATTTAAATCATGGCTGATGGGCAATTCAACTTCACTACCCTGCACTCTCCCCGTAGCCCTTTATTCCTTGTGAGATCAAGAATTTATTGATCTCTGCCTCGAAGGCATCTAATGTCCTGGCCTCTCCTGCGCTCCGTGGCAATGAACTCCACAAGCCCACCACTCTCTGGCTGAAGAATTGTCTCCGCATTTCCGTTTTAAATTTACCCCCTCTAATTCTAAGGCTGTGCCCACGGGTCCTAGTCTCCCCGCCTAACAGAAACAACTTCCCAGCATCCACCCTTTCTAAGCCACACATTATCTTGTAAGTTTCTATTAGATCTCCTCTCAACCTTCTAAACTCTAATGAATACAATCCCAGGATCCTTAGCCGTTCATCATACATTAAACCTACCATTCCAGCGATCATCCGAGTGAATCTCCGCTGGACACGCTCCAGCGCCACTATGTCCTTCCTGAGGTGTGGGGCCCAAAATTGGACACAGTATTCTAAATGGGGCCTAACTAGAGCTTTATAAAGCCTCAGAAGCACATCACTGCTTTTATATTCCAACCCTCTTGAGATAAATGACAACATTACATTCGCTTTCTTAATCACGGACTCTACCTGCAAGTAACTTTTAGAAAATCATGGACCAAACACTCCCAGATCCCTTCGTACTTCTGCTTTACGAATTTTCTCACCATTTGGAAAATAGTCCATGCCTGTATTCTTTTTTTCCAAAGTGCAAAACCTCACCTTTGCTCACGTTGAATTTCATCAGCTATTTCCTGGACCTCTCTCCTAAACTGCCTAAATCTTTCTGCAGCTTCACCTCCTCAGTACTACCTGCCTGTCCACCTAACTTCATATCATCGGCAAACTTCGCCAGAATGCCCTCAGTCCCTTCATTCAGATCATTAATATATAAAGTGAACAGCTGCGGCCCCAACACGGAGGACTGCGGGACACCACTCGTCACCGGTTACCATTCTGAAAAAGAGCCTTTTATACCTACTCTCTGCTTTCTGTTAGACAGCTAATCCTCAATGCAAGCCAGTAGCTTACCTCGAACACCATGGGCCAACGCCTTGCTCAGCAGCCTCCTGTGAGGCACCTTATCAAGGGCCTTTTGGAAGTCTAGATAGATAACATCCACTGGGTTTCCCTGGTCTAAAATACTTGTTACCTCTTCAAAGAATTCTAACAGGTTTGTCAGGCACGACCTCTCCTTACTAAATCCATGCTGACTTGTTCTAATCTGACCCTGTACTTCCAGGAATTTAGAAATCTCATCCTTAACAATGGATTCTAGAATTTTACCAATAACCAAGGTTAGGCTAATTGGCCTATAATTTTCCATCTTTTGCCTTGATCCTTTCTTCAACAAGGGGGTTACAACAGCAATTTTCCAATCATCTGGGACTTTCCCAGACTCCAGTGACTTTTGAAAGATCACAACCAAAGCCTCAGCTACTTCCTCAGCTACCTCCCTCAGAACTCTAGCATTATAGCCCATCGGGGCCAGGAGATTTATCAATTTTTTAGATCTTTTAGCTTTTCTAGCACTCTCTCTTTTGTAATGCCTACCATACTCAACTCTGCCCCTGGCTCTCCCTCAGTGTTGACATACTAAAGTCTTCCACTGTGAAGACTGATGCAAAGTAATTAAAGTTCTTCAGCTATTCCCTTATCTCCCATCCCTTGCCTTTCAGCATCAATTTGGAGCAGCCCAATGTCTATTTTTACCTCTTGTTTGTTTCTTATGTATTGAAAGAAACTTTTACTATCATTTCTAATATTACCACCTAGCCTACCTTCATATTTGATCCTCTCCTTCCTTATTTGTCTCTTTGTTATCTTCTGTTTGTTTTTGTAGGCTTCCCAATCTTCTGATTTCCCAGTGCTCTTGGCCACTTTATAGGCTCCTTTTCTTTGATACATTTCCTGACTTCCTTTGTCAGCTATGGCTGTCTAATCCCACCCTGGATAATCTTTCTTATCTTTGGGATGAACCTCTGTACTGTGTCTTCAATTACACCCAGAAACTCCTGCCAATGTTGCTCTACTGTCTTCCCCGCTAGTCGATTTTCATCAATTCCTCTCTCATGCCCCTATAATTACCTTTATTTAACTGTAACACCATTACATCCGATTTTGCCTTCTCTCTTTCAAACTGCAGACTGAACTCTACCATATTATGATCGCTGCCTCCTAAGTGTTCCCTTACTTTGAGATCTTTTATAAAGTCAGGCTCATTATAGAGCACTAAGTCCAGAATAGCCTGCTCCCTTGTGGGCTCCATCACAAGCTGTTCCAAAAAGCCATCCTGCAAACATTCCACGAATTCCCTTTCTTTGGACCTGCCGGCAACATTATTCACTCAGTCCACCTGCATATTGAAGTCCCCCATGATCACCGTGACCTTGCCTTTCTGACATGCCCGATCTATTTCCCAGTGCATCTTGCGCCCCTGGTCCTGATCACTGTTCAGAGGTCTGTACATAACTCCCATTATGGTTTTTTTTGCCTTTGTGGTTCCTCAACTCCACCCACACAGACTCCACATCCTCTGACCCTATGTCATTCAGTACCATAGATTTAATTTCATTCTTAATTAACAAGGCAACCCCGCCCCCTCTGCCCACATCCCTGTCTTTTCGATAAGTTGTGAACCCTTGGTTGTTTAACTGCCAGCCCTGAACTCCCTGCAACCATGTCTCTGTGTTGCCTACCACATCATAATCATTCAAGATGATTTGTGCTGTTAATTTGTCTACTTTGTTGTGAATACTACGAGCATTTAGGTAAAGTGCCTTAATGCTAACTTTCTTATTATTAGAGATATTGGAAATCCTAAGATGTCTTAAGCTATCCTTCCTTTTTGCTGTATCCCTAGTCTGCCTCGAGCTTAAACCCACCTGTACACATGCTATCCTGTTGCTTACATTTCCATTTAACTCCATACTCCCTGTCACTTTCGCTTTCCCTTCCCCCCGACTCAGTAGTGACTGCAATTCTGAAAATAGACATTGTATTTACTAATTGTTAAGTCATTAAAGGAGCGGGAAACAAAGAAAGCCACATTTTCGGATTTTGAGACAGGAGCAAAGATCACTCCCCCTTTTAAAAAAAAATTTGAGAAAACAAATAGTAAATATCAGGTATTGCAAAGTGGTGAGGTGAGGCATAATTACTGAATTGGTCAGAAATCATTTGGCTAGATTTTAACTGCTCAAGCAAACTGATGAGCAATTAGATTTCAATTTGGACAATGACAATAAAAGAAAAATATCTAAGTGGAGTAACAGTCAGAAAATAATGTAAGGATAAAATCAGTTGAATAGCCCAACAGAAAGCTCTTGATTCTAATAAGATCAAGCATATGCAGACAGGTGAACAAATATTAGCATTTTATTAAACTTAATATTGTATATCAGAGAGTGTAGCATACTGCCAGTCTGATACACTAGACACACAGTAGCCAGTCCCACTTTGTTCTGACATGATGTACCTCCTTGCACATATGCTGTCAGTAGTTACTATTATTAGAATAAAGGTACAGTTCACCCTTTACGTCACTGACTCTCCTCTCCACACACCCACTCACTCTACCCTTCTCAACTATTGAGTCTTAACAGCCTTTTCTACATCCGCCAGAAACACACTCAGCCCTTTCTGACAATGTATAGATAGACAAGCTATACCTCACTCTCCCTAGTAGGAGAAAACTTCAGCAGACTGGATTCCAACCTTAGGTTATAAACTGACTGTAAAAGTAATGGTACTACACCCCCACTCTAATGACTTCAAGGCTGCCCTGGAGTGAAAAGCAGCATCTCCGAATCAATGGCAAGAATTGCTCACTCTTTAGATCAGAGAAGTGATACAGGCTTCATATAGAGGCTTCACATCTCTAAGACTGGGGTTCTAAGGATGCCAGAAAGAACAAAACAAGATTGCAAGAGGGGCCTTCCAGGATTCTTTCATCTGTATTGGGATTGCCAGAAAGCTCTTCCGCAACACTGATCTGCAGATTTGACAGAACATTGGACAAGGGCCTCCCTGCTATTTTGAATCTCATCTGAGAGTTAAAGCTGAGGCTTAAGTTCAACACTTCCTCCAATTTTTTTCTCATCCTTTCTTCAAACAACCACAACCATTCTGACATTGATCTCTTTCATTAAGAAAGCCTTGCCTTTCTCAGATAGTTTTCTGAAAACCTGAATGAAGATTTCTATTCTCTCAACAGAGTCAGACTGCATGGAAATGAACCGTCCAGTCCAATTCACCCATGCTGACCAGGCTTCTGAAACTGAACCTGTCTCACTTGCCTGCATTTGGCCCAATATCCCTCTAAATCCTTCCTATTCATGTACCAGTCCAAACGTCTTCTAAATGTTTAAGCGTATCTGAGTCTACCACTACTTCTTGGCAGTTCAATTAGTTCCTTTTTCACAAGTTCCTTTTGATTACAGCAGAATATTTTCCTCAGCTACTAATTCACATTTTCTTTGATTAGCTTCAAGAGAAATATTCAGAGCTCCTTTTCCACCTTTCACTTGTTAATTTATCAACAATAACAGCTGGCTCTGCAGAAGAGTTGTGGACATTTTTTGTGGAGCTTTGCTTTTTCAGTTATGAGTTATCAATGTTCCAAAATAATCACCTTGCAGTGGACAGAAATCACTACTTTCTATGAAGCAGTTTTATTCATGCTCTAACACTTGACAGTTCTTTTGAATTTTTGCCAGTTCACTACGGATGCTACATGAGAGAGACTTGGAGGTTTTCATTTTCTCCTGTTATTCCATCAAGTCCCCACTGCATCAAATTCTACAAAAACAACTTCTCGTTTTCAGTCTCTCAGGCCTAATGATGCTGTATGGCTGCTTATAGCTAGGCCATATATGTGAGAAAACTTATTCTATTTTTAGACTTATCCTACTCTTGTTTACTTTTTAACATGTTCTGGCACAATTTTGAGCTGGATTTTAGTTTTTCCTGACAGACTTCTCATCTTGAGTTTTCTTTCGATGAAGAAGCTAGAGTAGAGATATTTTCTGATTAAGCTATTCAGAGAAGTATTTCACATTCCTCCAGCAGATGTGACTTGAACCTAGGCCTCCCAGCTTAGGAGGTAAGATAATCACCTCTGCGCTACAAAAAAAAACTCTAAAATCTGATTTAAAATATTTTAAATAACCACTTCACAGATGCTACTACATACTCTGAATTGAACTCAAGCCTCCTGGCTCAGAGGTAGGGACACAACTATTGCACCACAAGAGCCCTAAAAGTTACGTAGAGGTAGTTGCCTAATCAACCTGTTCAAGGCGGTCATTACACACTACTGGAGCCTGGCCTCTGACTCAGAGTTAGGGTCAATACCATTACGCCACAAGAGCCCTATAACATTAATAGATTTGTGGCTTGCTGACGAGATTCAATCGGAAACTTTTGTTAATATTTATGCAGATGAACTATGAATGTTCAATACGCTTTTCTGACACCATTATTTGAGACGTCACAGATATTTTGGCCACATTGCTACCTGTAGGAAGTTCTGAATCTTCGCTGATGTTCATTTGCGAGCAAACTACTATACATTCTCTTAGGGTTCCTTTAGGCGCTAAGGTATCTACAAATTTTATCTGGGCAGTGCACTTAGCCTGCGACTTTGGTAGGTGCTTTCCTTTTACATGAGTTTGCTGTAGCTTTTGCAAGTTTGGGTCCACATTTAACAGGTGCTGATGTGTGGCTGCAGCAGCTGAGATGTTGGTCTAATCCTCCTTTTCCATAGCACTGCAGCCTTCATTATAAGAAGAAACATCCATACCAAATTACAGTTGTGGCTGTTGATGCTGTATGCCACTGGAGGATTCAGCAGAATTAGCAAATACATGCACTTCACTGTCACCTTCTTTATCTTGTCACCTTCATATCTTTGGTCTGTTGCTGCAGTTTCTCCTCTATCAGAAAATGTAGACTCTGCACTGACCCCCTGAGTTCCAAGGGACAAAGCTTCTTTTTGATTTTAAGTTTCAGCTAAGCAAACAAGATTCAAAACTCACAAAACCTCCGCACTTAATAAAACCAATAAATGTTCAGGAATGATATATCGAGTATTGGTGATCTCTCTCCCCTTATAGTGAAGGCTAGCAGTTATCCATCCTCCCATTCTTAACTGGAACAGATACTAGACCCTTAAGCTGAATATTAGATGGCCGAAGAAAGCCATGCTTCATGTGCAGCATGGGATTGTGAAGAACAGAAACTGTAGATTCTTCATCCAAAATATTGTCAATTATCTCACCACTAACAGAGCCATCGGTGAGAAGTGACTGAGCAGAATTCTGCTCAGTCACCAGGACTAAGAAGGGCATAGGAGAGGACCCAGGCTATCAGGAGGGAGGAAGAGCATCCAGAGGACGGTGGTGAGAAGTGACCAAGAACGATCCTAAGAGAAGTTAGCTCAGTCAAGATGATCAGACAGGGGATCACTGGCAGGCAGATTAGTAAGATAATAGTGGTGGGTGACTCAATAGTTGGAGGAATAGACAGACCAGGTTGCAACTGATATTGTCGGTTCTGTGCAGTCTGTTGTCTCCCAGGTGCATGGGTATCATACATATAAAGTGACTGGGTAAACGTTTACAAGGAACAGGTGAACAATCAGTGGCTGCGGTTTATGAGGGAACCAACAATATAGAGAGGGATAGATTGGAGGACTTGCAGGGTTAGCTTCAGATATTATAGTTAGATTAAAATGCAGGACCTCCACGCTAGTTGCCTCAGAAATGCTACTTGTGCCACAACCTTCACTATTTAGGCAAAGGCAGGCAAATATGTGGCTTGAGGAATAGTGTAGCAGGGAGCAGTTTAGATTTTTTGGACATTGGGATTACTTTTGGCAAAGAAGAAAGCTGCTCAGTGAGATGGGTGGCATAGTGGTTAATACTGCTGCCTCACAACACCAGGGACCTGGGTTCAATTCCAGCCTTGGGCAAATGCTTGTGTGGAATTTTTCCATTCTCTCTACGTCTGTGTGAGTTTCCTCCAGGGGCTCTGATTTCCTCCCACTGTCCAACGACATGCAGGCTAGGTGGATTAGCCATGCGAAATGCAGGGCAATAGGATAGGGGCATGCTCTTCGGAGGGGCGGTGTTTACTCAATGGGTCGAATGGCCCGCTTCCACACTGGAGGGATTCTAAGAAAGTAATAAGGGCATCATTAAATTGTATATATGTTAATGCATGAAGTATAGTGAGTAAAATTGGAGAATTACAAGCAGAAATTCCTCTAGGGGTAAGATATAGTAGCATTGACAGGAAAGTGGCTCAAATTGAAACAGGACTGGATACTTAACATCTTCAGCTTTAGGTTTTTAATAGGGATAGGGTGGGTAAAAAAAATGGAGTGTAGCAGTCTTCAAAGATGGTATCATTGCTCTTGAACAAGATGTGATTCCTGAATTAGAATCAATATGGTTGGCAACAGGAAGTGGGCCGTGACCTTGTTGGGTACTTGTTACAGACCTCCAAATCATGGAGAGGAAGTAGAAGTTGGAGGCAGATTATGAAAATCTGCAGGATTTGTAAGGTTGTGACAGCTAGTGTAGTGATTGGAACCAGGTGGATCTTGTTGACTACAAGGTCATTGATTGGTCCAGGTTAACAACCCCAATCAGAAAAGCCCTAGCTGACCAATAGAAACAGAGGGCTTTGAACCTCCTCAGTCCACGGTACTGAGTCTGAACTGACTGGCCTCAGCCAGTGTACACAGGTAAATACAGGGTGACTTGGTGACAAGCCAACAGCATCTGTGCAGTTATTTCAGTTGGTGATTCAATCATCCTGAGAAGAAAGTAGCGTGGGGAATAGGGAAGGGGAGAAATTCCTACATTGTGCGCAGGATAATTTTCTGGAACAGTGCATTTCCAGTCTTACCAGGGAGTCTATTGTGCTGTATCTTGTCATAGGAAATGAGGCAGGCCAGATGGAGAAAGTCAGAGTTGGGAGTATTTGGGAACTAGCAATTGTAACAAGGTTCAATATTAAGTCAGAAAAGGACAAAAATCAGCCGATGATTAAGATCCCAGACTAAAAAAGAACAGATTTTAGGGGTGTAAAAGTTGAACTAGAGCACATAGATTGAAAATGCATTTTGGTGAATAAAACGGTAGATGAAATATGGGAGAATTTCAAAAGAGGGATGATGAGAGCACAAGCTAAATACATACCCATGGAAAATAAATACAGGACATACAAAGCAATCCAGGGAACCCTGGATGAAGGAGGGTATTAACAAGAAAATAAAGTAAGGAAAAGGATGCAACTATGGGAAGAGATTGGTGAGCTTAGAGTTGTTTTTCTTAGAACAGAGAAGCCTGAGGGGTAGTAGGAACTGCAGATGCAGTAGAATCTGAGATAACAAGGTATACAGCTAGATGGACACAGCAGGCCAAGCAGCATCAGAGGAGCAGGAAAGCTGACGTATCAAGCCTAGATCCCAGGGGTGATGTGATTGAGGTAGAGATAAAGTAGACAGGAAGACACTTTTTTCTTGGCAGAGTTTGAAAACCAGGAGTTGTAGATTCAAAACAAGTGGCAAAGGGATTAGAGGGGACATGAGGCAAAATGTTTTTATGCAGAGAGTGGTGGGTGTCTAGAATTCACTGCTTGAGTTGGCAGTGGAGACAGAGACACTAAATTCTGTCAAAAAGTACCTGGATGTGCAGTTTAAATGCTGTAAGCTGCAGGGCTAAAGGCCACGTGCAGGAAGATCGGATTAAAAACGGTATTTGGGTCTCTTTATGTCAGCATCAACAAGATGGGCTGAATAGCCCCCCTCTATGCTGTATGATTTCTATGGAAAAGCAGACATGATGCATCCCAGAATATTAATAGCAATAGAAAATCAGGAGATAGGCTAAGGCTGGAATAAGGAAGGTTAAGAGGAAGCTGTACTAAAACAAAGCTGAAAATCAAATATTCTTGAAAAATATTAATAGTAAAAGCTTAGTGAAGGACAGAGTGGGGCACATCAGGAACAAGCAGGGTTAGCTGCTCACTGAAGCAAATGATATGCCAGAGGTACTAAATGAATATTTAGTCTGCCTTTACCAAATTAAAAGATGGTGACAATGGCCTGGTTGAAAAATGGATGTTCAGCAACTGAGCAGTATAATGCTAGATAAAGAGGAGGTGCTAAAAAGGCTGGCAGCACTCTTTAGAGAAGTTGCCAGGACAGGATTGGATGCATCCTAGACAGCCGACAGAGTTAAGGGAACAAGTTGTCAAGCCGTTGATTGAAATTTACCAGGTCTCTCCAAACACAGGATTAGTCGTGAGGAGCTGGAAAACAGTTGGAAACCATAATACAGGATAAGGTAAATATACACTTCAAAAAGAAATAAAAAGTTAATACTAGACAGTCAATATGGCTTTGTCAAGGGCAGGTCATGTCTGACAAATTAACTTAATTCTTTGAGGTGATGCAGGCAGTGGATGAGGCTAATGCTGTGAATTAAAGCATTTGATACAGTGCCACACAGCAGGTTGGTTAGCAAATTAGAAAGGTTTGGGATTAACGGATTCCTGGCAAAATGTGTTAGAAGTTAGCTAAAAGATAGGAAACAGAGAGTAGATTGGAGACGAGTCAGAAGTGGTGTTCCTCAGGGATTGGTTTTAGGACTCTTGCTTTTTCTGGTTTGTATAAACAAATTGGATTTGGGTGTTGGAGGACAAAATTTCTAAATTTGCAGACCATATTAACCTAGGGAAAACAGTAAATTGGGAGGATGATGCTAAGTGACTTCAGAGGGATGTTGACAAGTTAGCCAAATGAGCAGACTCTGAGCAGATAACGTTCAATGCGGAGAGATCATATATTTTGCTAGAAAAGATAGGCACAACTTTAGGGGAGTGCAGGAGTAGACGGATCTTGGGTCTTAGTGTGCATAATTCTGTGAAGATGGCCAGGCAAGTTGAAACGGTTGTTAAGAAAGCTTCTAGGATCCTTGGGCTCACAAACAGAGACAGAGTATAAAAGGCAAGTGATACCTCACCACTACAAATTATTGGTCAGAGCATATTTGGAATATTATGTTCAGCTCTGGACACCTCATTTAAGGAAGGATGTTAAAACCCCAGATAGAGTGCAAAGGAGATTTACTAAAATAATACCAAGAATGAGAGATTTTAGATATACGGAAAGATTAGAGAAATTGGACTTATTCTCCTTGAAGCAGTGAAGATTACAAGGTGACCTTATTGAGGTGTTCAAAGTTATGAAGGGTATCCTGTTTCCACCACTGGTAGGTCAGTAATTTCAAGTTTGTCAATGAGACAGCTAGGACTGAGATGAGGAGAAACTTCTTTACTCGGAGTATTGTTAGGATTTGGAATGTGCTGCCTGGAACAGTGGTAGAACCAATTCCATAGGAGGATTTAAAAGATAGCTGGATATATATTTGGAAGTGATGAATTTAGGGAGCCACCAAGACAGGGCTGGAGAATGGGACTAAGATAATAAAGTGTGAAGCTGGATAAACACAGCAGGACAAGCAGCATCTCAGGAGCACAAAAGCTGACGTTTCGGGCCTAGACCCTTCTTCATTCTGATATTAACCTAGGGAAAACAGTAAATTGGGAGGATGATGCTAAGTGACTTCAGAGGGACGTTGACAAGTTAGCCAAATGAGCAGACTCCGAGCAGATAACGTTCAATGCGGAGAGATCATATATTTTGCTAGAAAAGATAGGCACATTCTGATGAAGGATCTAGGCCTGGAACGTCAGCTTTTGTGCTCCTGAGATGCTGCTTGGCCTGCTGTGTTCATCCAGCTTCACACTTTAATATCTTGGATTCTCCAGCATCTGCAGTTCCCACTCTCTCTGGAGAATGGGACTATCTGGTTAGCCGTTTCAGGAGCCAGTACAGACACGAGTCAAATGGCCTCCATCTATACTGTACAACTTTACAATTCTATTAACCATGATGTTACTCTGTAAGCATTGTCTTATAGGTCTGTGTGATCACAGGGGTTGACACAAACAAACAATCTCATCCACTGGATCCAGTACCCCTCAGTAGCAGAAATCCTCAGGATTGTCAAAAGCCTGAAACACTTGGTGACCATGGTGGTCTGTTTTTAAAACTGTCTTTACTCTTGGAGAGGATAAAAGAGAGCCTGCATCATGACACAGTTTATGTACTTGTAGTAGCTACTACTGGAGTAAATTAGACCCTGTAAGGGCATTTTCCCAACATGGAGTAAAGGGTAGTTGCCAATACAGCAGGGCAATTCAGACTGCAATCCGTGTGATTTTTTTGCTTTGGCCACATGTATGTAGTTAGTGAAAGTTACTGTCTGATTTACACTAACTACTGCAAATATTGAAGCCAATATTTGTGTAAAGCCAAATCTCTGCCAATGCCTTTCCAAAATTTTTGCACACCATTATTGAAATGAAAGCAGAAAAATAAACTATTCTGCCTTATGAAACAATAAATACAACAATGCCTCGCAACTTATCATGTTGGCACACCATCCAATCAGCATTTCTTTAAAGTACAAGAACAAACCCAAGAAATTTGTTGAGTTTTGCACTAATTGAATTCATCACACCACAGTTAAACACAGGAATCCCACAAATTGGAAACTGGAGATAGGATAACAGAAAATCACAAGGGCAAATAAAACGTAAATCAAAAAAGGCAGAGACTGGAATGGATTCTATTAAAAGGTCTTTGATGCCTCCAGTTTGAAAATGTTGACTAACCTCCAGTGCATTTTCAGCCTTTGGTCACTTTATGTATTATAACAGAAAGGAAGACACAATTTAGCTTTACTCCAGAATTTCTTAAAGGAAAAGCAATTTAAAAAAAAGAGGATAAATAAATATTGACCTTTAAGGCAAGAGGAATACATAAAATTTGTTGTTGAAAATTAAAAATTATGTCTTTCTTAGGATTGTATACATTGCCTTAATATTTATTTTAAACAAAATAAGTCAGTTAAACCTATAATTGCTAAATGTAGTTTTCCAATCTTTTGTAAAGTTGCCATTGTTCTCCCTGCCAATGCAGATGTAATTAGGTTCAGCACAAAAACATTAATACTAACAGCTTGCACATACTGTATTTGTGAATTCAGGATGGTGTACAAAACTTTGACTCATTACTATGACTCACATTAGATATGCTGAGAACCAAAATTTTGTATTGGAAACTTCATGGACAACATGAGCAGTACACTGGACATGCATGAAAGTGAAAGGGCATGCACTTATACAGTAGCTTCCATAATCTTGGGAATACTTTATTGCTAATTAAGTACTTTTGTACAATCACAGTAAGGTTAAGAATGCAGCATCGTGCAGCATTCTTTTCCCCAGAAAATTGAATTCTAAGTTTACATTAGATTAGCTTCCCTACAGTGTGGAAATAGGGCCTTTGGCCCAACAAGTCCACACCGCCCCTTGAAGCATCCCACCCGGACCCATTCCCCTATAACCCACAAACCCCTGAACACTACAGGCAATTTAGCATGGCCAATCCACCTAACCTGCACATCTTTGTGACTGTGGGAGGAAACCGGAGCACCTGGAGGAAACCCACGCAGACACGGGGAGAATGTGCAAACTCCACACAGACAGTCACCCGAGGCGGGAATTGAACCCAGGTCCCTGGCGCTGGGAGGCTGCAGTGCTAACCACTGAGCCACCGTGCCGTCCTACAGTTATGTGGTGATATTCTAGTCTTTCTGCAAAATTAATAAATACTTTCTGCAATGTCAAGATTATCATTTCTTTGGAGGAACTGGCAGTACATTTCAGAACTTTGAATGGGGAGAAGGGCTATTAGATTTCCCAGTGAGAAACAATTCAAAATGCTGGATTAGGAGCTTATGGTTACTGAAACAGAATAGAAACAGCTTTATCTGGCATCAGACCTGCACAACATGATCCAGATGCTAAGTCTGATTAATTAACATGTTTTGGTTCTCTTCAATCATTAGAGTTAGAGGTACCATTTTTGAGTGCAACAAACACACTGCATCACATCGTAGTCTGAAACAATGATATTAACTCATCCTTCACCAAAAAGGAACACTGAAATCTGTGGTAACCCTGCCAGGTTGTAGCCCATGCTTGCTCAATGCTTACATGAATTCCAGGTAACTGAGTTAAGGTTGCACACTCCCAAGTATTCTATTAAACAAACAAAAATGGAACAAACCATGCAACAGCAAAAGTTGCATTTGTATAAATACAGGTAAAATGTTTTCATTCATTAATAACTGAAGATGCTATACCTAGTTATGTGTACCTAAGATGGTGCTATAAGTGGTGACTTGTAAGCATTTCACTGTACTCATTTGAACACATGATAATAAAGCTAATTCAATTCAATTAAATTCAGTTACTCAATGTTCCAAAATCCAACTGTTTGAGAACGTGAACATAAACAGTTAAAACATGAAACATAACTTTGTCATGGTAAGAAGGGGTGGCACGGTGGCTCAGTGGTTAGCACTGCTGCCTCACAGCACCAGGGACCCAGGTTCAATTCTACCCTCAGGCGACTGTTTGTGTGGAGTTTGCACGTTCTGCCCGTGTCTGCGTGGATGCTCCAGTTTCCTCCCACAGTCCAAAGGATGTGCAGGCTAGGTGGATTGGCCATGCTAAATTGCCCAGGAAGTTTAGGTTAGGTGGGTTAGACATGGGGAAGTGCAGGGATAGGGGAGTGAGTCTGGGTGGGATGCTCTTCAGAGGGGCAGTGTAGGCCCATTGGACCGAATGGCCTGTTTCCACACTGTAGGGGTTCTATGAAGAAGTGACAATATTAACAGTGAAGGCAACAGCCACAAAACATATGGGGCTGCATTTTACATCACAGTGAGATTGGGACTTTTAATCGCTGTGTCCTTAGTGGAGAAGAATTGCCAAGAATCATGGTTAAGTTAACAGTCAGCAGCCCTCCAATCCCAGCAATTCCACTGGGAGCTGTGGTCACTGCAGATTCTTCAGTCAATCTCAGAGGCATATTTGAGGTAAGTCCAGGGTTTCAGCACAGTCAGGTTGGCAGACCCACTGGCGAGGGTCAAGATACATCAGCAAGTAAGAATCTCCACAGGGAGTCTTACCTGACTACTGCACACCTTCGCTACAATGTCCAGCCCATCTGTCATCCAATCAGCAAGAGCGGGGTACATACACTACAGCCTGTGTTTACTGCTAGTCTGATCAATTGCAAATGAGAAGGTTTGACCAATCTCTTTGGGTCATTCCAAACTGAATGAAACAGTTAGAGTGAAGGGTGAAATACCAGCTAGAGTTGTATTCTAAGGAGAACGTAGTCACAGCGTAAGCTATAGACATTACAGAAAGCCTGTGTGTCACATCAGGGCTGGATATTGAACCCATGGTGAGAAACTTTACAAACCTATTGGCTCACAAGCCTCAAGTAGAGCTTCAAGTGCTGGTGAAATATTGCCTGGAGTTATCAAGCACAAGAAATCAACACTCTTGCAACATCTGCACCGGAAAAAAACAAGTCACACCTGAGAATATATTGTGATACAAAGATTGAGTCACATATGAAGATATGTCATCTGAAAAATTAAACATGGAACTCTGAACGTCATTGACTGGACACGTGTCCAATTCTTGGACTTTTTGTTGCAACACTTTGCAAAGCAGAAAAGACTAGCCTGCAGCAGGAAAAATGTTGCATTTGCAAAGAACACACGCTGTTTGACTAGAGTCCATGAATCTACAATACTTTCACAGAGAAATCAGATGACTCACTTTGTCAGTACAATAATGCTACTGGATTTGAACATAAACTCAGAGAGAACTTGTCTAGAGCAGGTTTAATGTAGAAAAGTATGAGATCATGCACTTTGGTCGGAAGAATCAAAACTCAGACTATTAAACAGGGACAGACTATGGAAACGAACAGCACAGAGGGATCTGGATGCTCTTGCTCATGAATTATCAAAAGTTTGCTTGTAGGTGTAGCACAAAATTAAAAAGGCATATGAAATGTGGCCTTTAATTCTAGGGGAACTGCACAGGTTAGTTAGGTGAGGTCACTCCTATAATGTGTACAGTTTGTGTATATGTATTTAAGGAAAGCTATATGGTGAGGCAGTTTAAATAAAACATTTCAGTAGGCTGATTCCTGGGATGAAATGTTCGACTTATCAAGAATGGCAAAAGAGGTGGTGAAGTCTTTATTGATTAAACTTTAGAAGAATGAGGGATGATTTTATTGAAACATACAAGATTATGAGGGGTTTTTGACAGGTTAGACGTCAAGATGATAGTTCCAGTGGTGGAGAAATCTCAAACTGGAGGACACAGTGACAGAATCATGGGGGGCTAAGTCAAAATCAAATGTCTCCTATGAGGGCAGTGAATGTCTAGAATCCTGTACTCCAAAATGTCATGGGTGCTATATCACAGATAGTACTCAAACAGGAGGTAGATAGATTTTTGAAATACTGGGGAGCAAAGGGCTGTGAGGAGATGGCATGAAAATGAGACTTGGGGAAAATCAGCCATGATCAGCCAAGAATGGTATGGGCAGGCTTGAGGGGCTGAATGGCCTACTCCTGTTCTTATTTCTCATGTTCATATTTTCTGAGAACAGCCTTTGCTTTTTTTCTCTTACCCCAAAATCTCTCTCACCTCAAGTGAGAAGTCAAACATGCACAGGAAGACCTCACCAATGGGAGAGAGCATGTTCCTTAAGGAGAATTTGAAATTTATACCACTTCCTAGAAAGGTTTCAACCAGCTGCAACTGATCAAGGAGGACCTCAGAGCTAATATCTTGTGTGCAAAATGACTTCAGATCAACATTTAGACAATCTGTGAATGACTTATTTTTCTGAACTCAACTGTTACTTGGTCAAAATACTTTAAAGAAATCACAGCAAAATTTTTCTATCTTATCCCAGACTTGGCGTTCACTTGCATGTGTTATTTTTCAAAGGAAGTTGTATATTTTTACACTATTCAAATCTTTAGCGAGTACTTTTCGTGGCTTTGCACAAGTTTTGTTTCCAATAAATCAATTCATTATTTTTCACGAAAGGAACCTGACAGTCTCATTTCTGATACTGAGTTATACACAACTAGCAATAACACCTCCTTTTGCAAGTTCCAACTTGGTAGTAAGTAGTAGAGGAACAGGGCGAGAAAATCAACCCTTCACCTCTCTTAACTCGATCATAAGACCCAAAATTAAAACAAGGGTGACCACAGTGACTTTTTGATTGCTATTCCTTCGCAGGAATGAGCATATCACTGGCTAGACCAGCATTTCTTGTTCGTGTCTATTTGCCCAGTGGTTAAGAGTCAATCACATTGCCATGGGCCTGGAGTCATATGTAAGCCAGACAAGGATGGCAGTTTCCTTCCCTAAAAGGAGATTAGTGAACCAGATGGGGTTTTCTGACAATCAACAATGACTTCACGGTTATCACCAGACTCTTAATTCCAGAATTTTATTGAATTCAAATTCCATCATGTGCAGTGGCAGGATGTGAACCCTGGTCTCCAGAACATTAGCAGGGACTCTGGATTTACAGTGTAGCATTAACACGGCTAGGCTATCACCCCCACATTGCAAATTATCAAGGCATGTAATTTTGACACCCAGTGTAGTTTGAGAACTGGAAGCTGTACAATTGACATGATTTTCTCAATTTGGCAACTGTAAGAAAATTGCCACGAACAAAACGAGACCACATATATCACCCTCATCAAACTCATCCAGGAAATTGGTCATGCAAGTAGAAGCAGCTTACTTATAGTAAAAGTAAGTCACCATGGGGCTGCTCTCGGACAAAGGAGAGAGGGTGGGGGCGGGAGGACGGGGGGGGGGGTGGGGGGAGAGAGGAGAGTGTGGGTGGGGGGGGGGGGGCGGCGAGAGGAGAGGTGTGGGGGGGGGGGGCGAGAGGACAGAGAGTGGGGGTCGGTGGGGGATGGTGGGGAGAGAAAGAGAGAGGAGACAGGGGAATGACCTAGAGAAAAATGGCTGCACAACTTTTCGTGTTCTGGCACTGACACTTCTGGCATATTCTTCTCTTTGCTGCTGTCATGTGCTTCAGGCATCTAACTACATTCCTGACCTGACGGAAAGTTGTTCACTCTCAGCGAAGCAAGAGAAAGGTGAGCAAAGTTGTCATCAGAACTGCTCCATGCTGACAATGTCCGTTAGCATTCTACACTAAGGAACATTTACAGCAACAAACAGAGAGACTCTCGCACATGGTAAAGAAACTGGTCTGACAATCAGCACTAACAATTTGATGAGACCTCAGAGGTGCACATATATTACAACAGCATTAGCAGCAATGCTGCTAATTGCTTAGATGAAGAGATGAACTGCATTGGAGCCAAATTTGATTGTATAAAATAGGAAGGAGAGAACGTTGAGGGGACAAAATTGAGAGTGTGAAATGGAAGAGGTTAAGTCAGTGGGCAAAAACTTGTCAGATAGAGTCTATTGTGAGAAAATAGGACGTTGTCCACTTTGGCTAGGGAGAATAGAAAAGATTATTGTTTAGATGGAGACAGACTACAGAACACTGCAATACAGAGGGATTTGGATATCCTTCTACTTGAAAGCATGCTGCGACTGCAATAATTAGGACGGCCAATGCAAGTGCTGATCTTTATTGCAAGGCAGGTGGAGTATACCAGTTAGGAAGTCTTGCTATGACTGTACAGAACATTGTTGAGACCGCACCTAGAGAAGTGTTGTACAGTTCTGTTCTCCTTAATTTAGGAAGGATATGCTTTCACTGGAAACAATTCAGAGAAGGTTCATTAGGCTTACACCTGGGATTAAGGGATTCTCTTGTAAGGTGAGGTTGGGCCTATAGTCATTGGAGCTTAGATGAATGACAGGACATCTTACTGAAACATATAAGATTTGATGCTCACAGAAATTTACCTTTGTGGGAGAATCTAAAAGTAGGGGGGCAAGGTTCAACAATAAAAAGAGGTCACACATTTAAGAATGAATTGTACATTCATAATCAAAGTATCATTGCAAAAATGCAGTGAATTATCAAAAGGAGTCATCCCCCCACCACTGCTTCCACTTGTTAGTTGTTCAAAGACGACAAGACCTGAATCACAAATTAAAAATCACGCTATAGGAGTGGTCAGCAATCTGGTAGTAGAGGAGCAGAAGATAAAGTGAAAATAAAGCAGCAACAACCCGATTCTGACTTATTGGGCTCAACTTCTGTCCCTACCAGAGAAGCACAGTACAATTATTTGAACACACAAATACACAGGAATACACAAGCTCGCAATTTAAATAAATGAAATTAGATTAATAGCTCAAAGAATGGAAATGGTTATTTAAGGCAAATAAAGGCATCAATAGAAGGTCAAATAAAGTTACTCACATACTATTATAGAAATCCAATATCACATGTAACACATCTTTCAGTTTCTTTCCCACAGTGCCAAGCACTCTCCTGGCTTTTAACACAGAAATCTGGTTGTACACAGTACGTCAAGAAATTAATCCCACTGCACTAAAGGCAAACTGTACTATAAAGAACATGCATAACCTTTCCTTAATTAATTGGCTTCGCTTAGTTTATTGAGAGTAGTAACTACGTTCATTGTAAAAAGTGCAATGTTACATCTGCTGAAGTTTATTTCAATTGTTTCTTGTTCCCACAGAAATCACATTCTCCAGGCGTAAGAAACAGATGTGACAATTCAAGGGAGAATACAAAGGTTAAGCTGTTAAATACATTGGAAATGTACCCAAACATATTAACTCATCTTTTGAAACTAAACTTCAACTCATTTTAAAACTTGTATAGTATTAGGGTAATTGTTTAATCCACAAGGGAACAGCAATTAACTATTATCTTGCTCCAAAGCAATTTATGTAAATATTTTTTACTGGGGTCACACCTCCTGCATTTACAGAAACAGTCACACAGCCAATTAACTTTTGTAGTCAAAAATGCTATTAAGATAGCATAGAAGATATTCCTCACAATAATCCTACTTAAAACAAAAACAAAATAACAGGAGACTACTTTCTCCATTCTTTGCAAAAGCAAGACTTTGCTGAGGATAAAATTCAATGAAAGCTTTGCTGCAAACTGTAGGGCTTAGGGATTTTAGAATCTTTTCATGATTTTTTTTCTTTACTGTCTTCTTATGCCAAGGCCAAATTTCCAAGTATGAGTTAATCTTATGGAAAAATGTCAAGATGAGATTGTTACATACTGTGGTTAAGCCAACTGTAGTGGTTATGTAACGTGGTTAAGCAAGACAAAGACTAAAGTAGTTAAGCACCTGACAAACTTCCACACAGTCCAGATGACACTTTATTATGAAATGACAGCTACATTTCATTGTGGTTTACAACATGTGTGGAAATTTAAGAATAAGTAATTATGTTCAGAAGTGAATTAATGGTCCAATTACATGTATCAGTGCCTTGGAAAATCCAAATAGTCAGACTTGTCTCTTGCAAAATGGCTAACATTTGCTAAACTAGGAAATGCTTTGAAATCCTATGTAAAATTGTGACTTTCAGAATACAGTTACACAGTCAGATGTACAGCATGGAAACAGCTTTCAGTCCAACGCTTCCATGTTGGCCAGATATCCTAAACTAATCAAGTCATACTTGCCAGCATTTGGCTCACATCCCACTCAACCCTACCTATTTATACCCATCCAGATGCCTTTTAAATGTTGTTATTATACCAGCCTCCACCACTTCCTTTGCTACTCATTCCTTTAATGCGCTACCCTCTGCATGAAAAAGTTGCCCCTTGGGTAGCTTTTAAATCTTTCCTCTCTCACCTTAAGCTAAATGCCCTTTAGTTTTGAACTCACCCACCCTGCAGTAAAGGCCTTGTTTATTTAGCCTATCCATGCCCCTCGTGATTTTATAAGCCTCTCTAAAGGTCACTCCTCAGCCTGTAAAGCTCCAGGGAAACAACAACACCACCGCCACCCGCTCCCCACCAACCCCCCCACCCCCTCCTCCAACCAAAATAGATTCAGTCTCTCCCTATACCTCAAGTCTTCCAACTCTGGCAAAATCCTTGTAAATCTTTTCTGAATCCTTTCAAGTTTCACAACATCCTTCCTACAGTGGGGAGACGAGAACTGAATGCAGTATTCCAGAAGTGCCCTAAGCAATGTCCTGTATAGCCTTGATATGGCCTCCTGACTCCTAATCTCAATGCACTGACCAATAAAGGCAAGTATACCAAATGCTTTCTTCACTATCCTGTCTACCTGCGACTCCAATTTCAAGGATCTATGAACCTGCACTCCAAGGTCCCTTTGTTCAGCAAGAACAGTAAAGAAGAACAAGGAAAATCTGTGTGGGTCTGTGAAGTGAAACAAAAAAAAAATTAGGTCATCAGATTAAACCAATCATAAAAAGCAACTGAGATATCCATTAATAGGGTAGACTACCTGAGAGAAAAAAGAAGGACGAAATATAACAACTTATATATGATATCTGATGCTGAAATAGGAGTAACAATGCATTGAGATTCATAGCATGTGTTGAAGTTTGAGAATAAGCAATTACATTGAGAAGCAAACTAATGATCTCATCTTTTGTACCAATGACTTGCTTCAAAGTTTATCTTGATAGAAGAATCAAAGATCAGTCAACAGAATATGTGAAGAGACCACAGTTATCTAGGATGTAAGGACCAGTCCTGGAAGATGTTGAATAGCATAATTTTGTATTGCAATCTATTGTCACTCAACCATGGCCCATAATCAGATATGACCAAGCTTCAAATCTACAAAAAGCTTTGAAATGTGGTAAACAATTTGACACTCCAGCTTAAACTTACCTCCTAGTTTTGCTAATAGTCAATATATGTATTGTTCTCTGCTTCAATATATCCGCTATATATAGATTGATCAAACAGATCAAATGATAAAAGGTACACGCAAGGCCCTGTAAGGTTTTTTGGTCTTTTGTTTCGAGAGTTTCACCTCCTTATCCAACCTTGACCCAGTTTAACTGAACAAAGTGTGAAACTTAACCAGCCCTCTTCAATAACTCACAAGCAATTCAGTTACCCATTTGGTGTCTGAATGGGCAAGTTTGTTAAATAAAATGATTTTACTTGATTTTGCATGTCTCAAAAATAAATACTGCCTTCCTGACTAGGAATGAATATTACATTGACGCTTCTGCACTGCATTATTGGTCAAAATGAGGGAAAAAAAAGGAGAATTAGTGGAAATCTGCAGAAAAATAAAATGCTTAACAGTAGCTTGATTCTGAAATGAGAGTCAAGTTTTTACTAAAAACAGAAGTTTGGCGTATTAAAAATAAAATCAGTCATCAATGCACTCATTTTTCACTTAGGAAATAGTAACAAAAATGACCAATAATAGCAGGGCTATGCCCCAAGGATGCCTGAAAAATAAATAAATATTAATCTCATTCAGGGTAGCTACCTCCAACAGGCAGTAGAATATTTGTACAAACCATCTAGATGCGTAATGTAAGTTTGGTTCACAATATACAGCTGCACCTCCCAGTCACAAACCATTTCAACTCCTCCTCCCATTCCTTAGATGACATGTCCATCCTGGGTATCCTGCAGTGCCACAATGATGCCACCTGAAGGTTGCAGGAACAGCAACTCATATTCTGCTTGGGAACCCTGCAACCCAACGGTATCAACATGGCCTTCACAAGCTTCAAAATCTCCCCTCCCACTACTGCATCCCAAAACCAGCCCAGCTCATCCCCGCCTCCCTAATCTGTCCTTCCTCCCACCTATCCCCTCCTCCCACCTCAAGCCACACCCCCAATTCCTACCAACTAACCTCATCCCGCCCCCTTGACCTATCCATCCTCCCTGGACTGACCTATCCCCTCCCTACCTCCCCACCTACACTCACCTTTACTGGCTCCATCCCCGCCTCTTTAACTTGTCTGTCTCCTCTCCACCTATCTTCTCCTCTATCCATCTTCGATCTGCCTCCCCCTCTCTCCCTATCTATTTCAGAACCGTCTTCCCCTCCCCTGTTTCTGATGAAGGATCGAAGCCTGAAAAGTCAGCTTTCCTGCTCCTAAGATGCTGCTTTGCCTGTGTTCATCCAGCTCCACACCTCATTATCTCTAGAGGCCGAAAGTATTGGTTTTAGCTTCTCTTTGGGAAACATGGCTGCCATCAAGTGGGCGTCAGGTCTATTCTGCTCAGCATTAGCACCAGAAACACTGTCCTGTAAATAAGCAGGCCAAAATCCATCGGCTGAAAAGGGTAGAGGTAATAGGAACTGCAGATGCTGGAGAATCCAAGATCGGCCCAAAACGTCAGCTTTTGTGCTCCTAAAATGCTGCTTGGCCTGACACTTTGTTATGCTGAAAAGGGTGCACTGCTTCTGGAGACATGTAAACCTCTGTTGTCTTCCATTAATTATTGAAAGATGGCCAGAGGCCCAACTTTAGATCTCTTATTTTAGGGATGCATTGCCAGCTCAGCATAACTTCTGCACCAGGATAAATTTCCATTCCTTTAGCTCAAAACATTTTAAATTAATAACTTGCTCCAGCTTGGTATTCAGGAGTACAACTAATGGTAGCAGTTACCAAAACTTAATCAGAGTAAATATTCTCCCTTGATTACAGAATAAACAAATCTGACTGTGCTGTGCTAAATTTGTCTGACCTTTTTCCCTTACTCACAAAAGGATCTTCTATCCATGTTAATATCCCCAAATGTGAGACTGACTTTATGCAATACCTTTTCCACAGCACTTTGTTAAAAGCCTCCAGTAATCTCAGTACAGTATGCCTACTGACTCCTCTTTAGCCACAGTGCATGTTATTTTCTCAAAGAGCTCCACTAAATAGGTTTCCATCTCATAAAACCATACTAACCGTTCTCAATGACCCTGAGGTTTTCTTAGCCAATCTGATACTTCTTCAATGTTTGATTCTGACACCTTCAATGTAGTCAAGGCAACTAGCTTAAAGTGTTCTGTTTTCTGCCTCCCTCTCTACTTTAACAGAGGAAATCTATTTGCAAATTTCCAGTTTCAAACCTTTTCAGAATCTAATGCATTTTGGAAAATTAACACCAACACAGAGCAAGCAGTTGTTCAGTACCTGCTTTCCCAATGATTTTATACTTCACCACATTCCCCTTTCCCTTTCATTTCCTGATTTCACTGGAAATCTTGTTGCATTCTCCAAAGTGAAGACAGAAGATAAATATTTGTTCATTTCTTCAGCCATTTTT
The DNA here is from genome assembly GCF_030684315.1 of Stegostoma tigrinum. Classification (NCBI taxonomy): domain Eukaryota; kingdom Metazoa; phylum Chordata; class Chondrichthyes; order Orectolobiformes; family Stegostomatidae; genus Stegostoma; species Stegostoma tigrinum. The sequence continues at coordinate 111,025,407 of NC_081356.1, forward strand.
AAAATAAAACCTACTACTAACTCCTCTTTCTCACCATCTAGAGGACAAACACTCACGTCACTTACTCTTTTATTTTGAAAATACAAGCAATTGTTTTCACAAGCTAGCTTCCTTTCATTCTTTAATTTCCTCTCCTGATTAATCTTTCAGGGCCATTCTCTGTTATACAGAGTCATAGAGTAATATTGCATGGAAACCAGTTCTTCGGCCCAATCTGATCCATGCTGACCATGGTGCCCACTCAGCTAGTTCCAATTGCCCGCATTTAGTCCATATTCCTCTAAACCCATCCCACCAATCTACCTATCCAAATGTTTCTTTTTAAAAATGTAAATGGTGTTCTTTATATTCTAACCAGTCTTGGGGTCTGCATCTTTGCACTGGAATGTGCTTTTTTTCTTAGGTTTAATGCTTTAACATTTTTCATTAGCCATGAATGAACAGCCAGAGAACAACTGTACTCAAGTCTTCTGAAACATCATCTTAATGTTGGCCACTGCTTCTCTATTGGTCTATCCCCTAATCTAGTATCCAGAAGTACTTTGGTTATCTTACTTTTCACACACATAAAAATTAAAATACGAGTCTTAGACACCCTTTTTTACTTTCAAACTGAAATTTAAGTAAATTGTGGATGCTGCCACTTTGGGTGGTTTTAGTCCAAGGTCATCAATTAATCCCAAAAACTTTGTATAAGCTGCTCTCCACTTTGTTCGAGAACATGCAGCTCTAATAAACTATCTTGAAAGCATTCCATGAACTCCTCATCCAGGCTACTATTGACAAGCTAATTTTTTGGTGCACACGTGGATTAAAACCATCCATGATTATCGCTCTTCACAAATCACACACTAATCTTTTTTCTTGCATATAGTATCCTGTACTGTAGTCACTGTTGGGTGTTTGGGGGAGGGGGAAGCTGTAGGTCATCCCTACTAGTGAATTAGTTCCCCTACTCATATACTCCATCTTCATACCGATGTCCTGAACCAGGGTCATCCCTAACTACTGCACCAATGTCATTCTTGATTGCCAGTGCTACCTTTCCATCTTTATCTAGCTTTTACTTCAGTGTCATTTAGCTCTCAGCATTCAGGGCCCAATCCCAGTCCTCATGCAGCCTCATCTCCGTAGTGGCGATCAGATCATAATGGAATGTTTGTTATTAATTTGTTTACCTTGTTTTGAACGCTAGACACAGCTAGATATACAGCCTTTAAACTTGGTTTTTTTGTCATATTATTTGTAACAGCCAGTCTTGTTTCAAGTTATTAAACAACTGATTTACACTCTGCACAATAAAGCAGTCCATTTTCCAGATTATATTTCAAACTAAATGTTTGTAGTCATCAGGGATCCAATTAGTTTAAAACTGTCTTTAATCTTTCCCACTTCTGCTAAGGAATGCTCTTTTTCTTTAGACAAGGCGAGATGGGGGTCGAATATAATGACCTTTTCCTGCAAGAGTTTTCATTCCTGACCAAATCAAGACTGGCAAAACAGCCTGTGACCTCTCCAAGATTAATTCAGGATAACCTCCAATGACCTACTGGCACGAAAATGTAGGCAGCAGCATTAAGTTCTGCATTGATCTGCCATGAAGATAATGACAGCAAACACTGCACCTAGCACTGACAAGCCCATAGATGAGTAATGCTGACACCCTCGTTATGCAGCTAATTAGGCCTCATCTTGCTATCACTCCCTTAATGATATCATTCCAGCCAAACCCATTTATAATATGTGCATCTCACCTGAAGTAAATGAATGTTAACATTTAAAGGGAAATCCAAACATACAAATCAACCAACAGAACTACACCACAAGATTCAAAGTTTTTAAACAAACTTTATTACATGAACAATTAAATAAAGCAGTTTACAATTACATATGCTAAGAATTCCTTTAGACATGACAATCTTGAAAGCCAAACTTGTCCTGAAATCAACCCAAAAGTCATGTACTTCAGGATTTACTTTAACTCTCCTCAGCGTTCAGTTTGCCTTAAAAATAAGACTGTTAGCTTTTTTTGACTATGCAAACCTTCACCTTTCCTTCTGACACCTCAACTGCGGACATTTAAGCTGCTTGTTTGGCTTTCTGCTGGAACCCAATGACCCTCTGAAGACTTTCCCAAGCTAACTCTGAGTGCTTTCTGTCACACAACTCTGAGGGTCATTGTAGATTTCTTCCACCCGTTGCAGGACAGAAAACCTTCCAGCTGCTTTCTCCACATAAAATGCAAACAAAGGTGGAGCCCCAACCAAATTTCCCATGGTGAAGAAAGGAGTTTTTTTTTTCATGCTCTAAGCGAGGGTTAAGTGACTACCATCTGGTGTTGGTTTGCTCAATCAATCTGGTTGTGTGCAGTCCACTGAAGGGAGGCAGCATTATCACAGAAATGTCACTGGGCTAATAATTCAGAACCCTAGTATAAAGTTCTGAGGACAGGAGTTCAAATAAATGTTAGCTGAGCCAGTGACACTCCATTATTTAATTTTTAAAAACTTGACACAAATGGAAGCTACAACTGCTTCCATTTATTCTCCAACTGAACGACTCACTTGTCAGCAAACAAAGATATATTTAAATAAAACTATGGCTTGGTTTTAGATGAATCAAACAGATTTTAATATAAATCTAATTTATAAATTTGTAAATTGTATATAATTTTGTATTTTTATCCTTAATGCAATGTTTCAATTCTGCAGGAATAACTTATATTGCAGGTTCAGTTTTACAAACCTCTGCCCCGTAAAAGTAGTTGAAAGCTAGCAATTATGGAGGCAACGACAGACACTAACTCATTTCTGGACTACTGGAAAGAGCCAAACAGTGAGGGCAAAAAGTTTAAACAATCAATTAATTAAATCCAGGCATATTAATCTGCATTTACATCATAATTAATACCAATTTCTCATATATACACTTCTTGTACATTTAACGTTTTAACCTCCAACACCTGAAACTAGAAATTAACTTCATAAACATACAAAATTACGGCCTATATTTTCACGACATCTATTGTCTCTCAGGCGTGAAAATCATGATTCACACTAGGCCATGATCTCATCAAACTGGCATCTCTCCCAAGTCCATTTCCCTTCGAAATCTGCACCACTCATATTGGAGTCTCAGCTAAAATCAACAGGCTTTGAAACAGATACCAGAACTGAATTAACCCTATCTTTATTGGACATCAGTATAGTGTCCTTGCAGGAGTCACTGACCAGCAATCGGATGATTCGGCTCCCCGCAGAGACATTATCACTGTGCCATCATGAACTCTATATCCTCAGCAGTGACGAAATGCCAACATCTGCCCACAAGAGGCAATATCATTCTCACTGATTTTGGGTGGGAATCTTTATCAGAGCATAGTCATGAGCTTCAGCAGTTAAAATATCCCAAGTTTTTGCACACTGTGGGGTGACAATTAATCACCTATTTCAACCTGCACATATCTAGCTTCCAATTGGCTAGAATCAGGACTCAAAATTATATAGGACCCATTTTTATACGCGTATATCCAGTCGATAACCCATTAGTCCAATAGAATCTCTACCCGGAAAGCAGTGAAGGAAAAGGAAATTAATGAAGTCTCCTGGTGGTAGCAAGGGAAACAATTTTAACATATGGTTTCACATTATTTGGCAAAGAATTATGTCGATAATTAAATTGCTTGCTTTTGCCGAATTGTTGGTCTTTACGTTTAAAGAAAGATGCATGGACATGGAAGCTATAAAGCTCATACACTGACCATGCAGTGCGCACAGAGAAGCAAAAGCTTGAAAAATTAGCACAAGTCAATGGTGGGAAGTTTCTAATTTCTTTCCACACAAAACAGAAAATAATAGACGTATCTGACATCATCCACCATCAGAGAAGCCTTTGGTTCCACAGAACAGGATAACACTGCCTTGCCCTCTCTATCTCTCCTGAGAGGAGATGTTGAAGTCTGCCAGTTTTATTCTGAAACAACAGTCAAGGGTACGATCATTAAGCCTGGCCTGAAGACAAGTAATGACCCTTTTCATGTCTATCAAAACTCAAAGCAGAAGTTCGGCAAAATGTTGATGAATCTTTCTAACAGGGGAAAATTGAAATTGAATCTTTTAGCTTTGAATTGAACTTTTATTACTAAACTCCAGAAAAATCTGGGTATTGTAAGATGTTCATGAGCTTTACTCATTAATTCACTGCACAGGTTATGAATCACAAGCTGCTGTTCCTCGGAAACTTTAGAGTCCCTGCAGTGCAGAAGCAGGCCATTTGGCCCAGAGTCCATAACGTGCTTCTGAAGAGCATCTCACCTAGACCTATCCCTTACCCCACAACCCTGCATTTCCCATGGCTAATCCACCTAGCCTACCCGTTCCTGGACACTATGGGCAATTTACTATGGCCAATACACTTAGTCCAAAGATATGCAGTTTGAGAGGGGCAAATGGAGTACCAGAAGGAAACCCACATAGAGACAGAGCAAACTCCACATAGACAGCCATCCAAGGTTGAAATCAAACCTGTGTCCCTGCCTCTGTGAGGCAGCAGTGCTAACCAAAGTCACCAAGCTACCCAACGTCAATGGACCTCACTGCTTTAAGGCAGGAATTTTTTTGATTTATTAAATCATTTAAACAAATGGTAATAACTATTCAAACAATAGGACAATCCTATATTTACCCTAGAGTGGTGATTCAGTATCACATAGAACATAGAACATAGAACAGTACAGCACAGAACAGGCCCTTCAGCCCACGATGTTGTGCCGACCATTGATCCTCATGTATGCAACTTCAAATTTCTGTGACCATATGCATGTCCAGCAGTCTCTTAAATGTCCCCAATGACCTTGCTTCCACAACTGCTGCTGGCAACGCATTCCATGCTCTCACAACTCTGTGTAAAGAACCCGCCTCTGACATCCCCTCTATACTTTCCTCCAACCAGCTTAAAACTATGACTCCTCGTGTTAGCCATTTCTGCCCTGGGAAATAGTCTCTGGCTATCAACTCTATCTATGCCTCTCATTATCTTGCATACCTCAATTAGGTCCCCTCTCCTCCTCCTTTTCTCCAATGAAAAGAGTCCGAGCTCAGTCAACCTCTCTTCACAAGATAAGCCCTCCAGTCCAGGCAGCATCCTGGTAAACCTCCTCTGAACCCTCTCCAAAGCATCCACATCTTTCCTATAGTAGGGCGACTAGAACTGGACGCAGTATTCCAAGTGCGGTCTAACCAAAGTTTTATAGAGCTGCAACAAGATCTCACGACTCTTAAACTCAATCCCCCTGTTAATGAAAGCCAAAACACCATATGCTTTCTGAACAACCCTGTTCACTTGGGTGGCCATTTTAAGGGATCTATGTATCTGCACACAAAGATCCCTCTGTTCCTCCACACTGCCAAGAATCCTATCCTTAATCCTGTACTCAGCTTTCAAATTCGACCTTCCAAAATGCATCACCTCGCATTTATCCAGGTTGAACTCCATCTTCCACCTCTCAGCCCATCTCTGCATCCTGTCAATGTTCCGCTGCAGCCTACAACAGCCCTCTACACTGTCAACGACACCTCCAACCTTTGTGTCGTCTGCAAACTTGCTGGCCCATCCTTCACCTGCAGTTAATTTTTAGAGTTATTGCTTTGTTCAATGGAGGCTACAGTTTGTAGCATCACGAACACAACCCGTAGGTTCCTGCTTGTGCTTCCACTTCAAATTATCTACTTCTTGTTGCTATCCATCTTGCCGTTTTAACATGGTCAGACCTGAGAAGCTCTGGAGTTTTAAGTTGATGAATGTAGAAAACATGTCGCTTTGAGGCAATTGAAATCAGAATTTGAAAATTCTCTCATGGATTATTACAGGTTTCTATTCTTTTCCTATACCTTAGATCCAGTGACCGTGAAGGAATAATGACACTTGTCAACAGCAGTAGGATTTTGCAATTTTTTTATTTAAAATGAAAATCTGATCTGTTTGAAAAGGCATAATAATGGCTTTCTCCAATACCTAATTAACTGCTTCTCTGCCTTCATCCACAATGAAACATCACTCTTTTTGTCTCAACACTGTTGAACTTCAGACAATAAAACAATCGTCATTCCTTTGTGAGCATTAGACACAGGAAGCAACTCCTTAAATGACCTGTCTCTGTAAAGGGAGGTCTTGGTATTCTCACTGAACATCAGCAATTCCTGAGGGAAATGGTGCAATATTATGAAGTACCATCAAGTTCCTGGGTATTAATTTTACATCACATGGAGAATAAGAGGAAGAGACATTATAATGAGGAAAACATCTGTATGATAAAATAAACATTAATACAATGACAGTATGCATTTTTAACCATCTGCAGCCAGGAATGGCAAGCAGATGTTGTATCCCAGCTTCTTCCTGAGGTTATGGAATCAGAGTCATACAGCACAAAAGCAGACCCTTCAGGCCAACTTGTCCATGCCATTCCTAAACTGAAGTAGTTCCATTTGCCTTAGTTTGACCCATATCACTGAGCCTTTCCTGTTCATGTATCTGTCCAAATGTCTTTTAAATGTTGCAACTGTATTTGTGTCTATCACTTCCTGTGCCACCTGAGTGAAGAAGTTGCCCCTTGGGTCCCTTTTAAATTTTTCCCTTCTCACCTTAAACCGATGCCCTCCATATTTGGACTCCCGTACGCAGGGCAAAATACCTTGGCTATTCACGTTTTTCATGCCTCTCAAGACTTTATAAACCTCCAAGGTTTAACCTCTAACCTCTCACCGCAGCTTCCTATGCTCCAGGGAAAATAGTCCCAGCCTTTAAAGTCTCTCCTCATAACTTAAACCCTCCAGTATCAGTAGTGTCCTTGTAAATCTTTTCCACATCCTTTTCAGTTAACTAAGACCCTTCTTGTAGCCAGAATTGTACACAGTACTCCAAAAGTGGACTCACCTATATCGTGTACAGCTGCAACGTGATGTCCTAACTCCTACACTCAATGCTCTGACCAAAACAAAAGTGTGCCAATCACCTCCTTCGCCACCCTTTCTAGCTGTGACACCACTTTCAAGGAACTATGTGCCTGCACACCTATGTCTCTCTATTTGAGAACTGTGTAAGACCTGCCCTGGTTTCCCTCACCAAAATGCAACACCTCACATTTATCTAATTAAAATTCATCTACCACTCCTTGGTCATGTGGCCCATCTGATCAAGATTTCATTGTTACTCTTACATAACCTTCTTCACTGTCCATTGTACCACAAATGCTGGTGTCCAACTTGTAGCCATGCCTCCTACATTCTCACCCAAATCATTTACGTAAATAACAAACAACAGTGGATCTAACACTGATTCTTGCAGCACATTGCTGGTTACAGGCCTCCAGCAAGAACAACCTCCACCCACTACCCTCTGTCTGCTACCATGAAGCCATTTTGAATCCTCTCTTTTGCCAATTCCATTCACTCCACACTATATCAAGAAATGACTGGCCACTGCAAATGTTACAGACCCTGACAATAATCAGGCAAAGTACTGAAGACTTGTGCTCCAGAATTTGACTCTCTCCTACTGAGCTGTTCCAGTACAACAACTATAACTCTAGCATCTTTTTGAAAATGTGAAAAATTGCCCAAGTATATCCTGAGCACAAAAAGCAGGATACATCCAATTCAGCAAATCAGAGCCCCCTCATTCTCTTCTTGAGCATTGTAAAGTGACAGAAAATGTCATTAACAGTACTATGAAATGGTAAATATATAGCAACAACCAGCTCAATGATGTTCAACTCGCATTCCACCAGACTATTTGACTCCAGACTTCATTATAGCCTTGGCCCAGACATTGACGTGAGGTGAAGTCAAGAGCTGGGGTGAGCAGACTGATAGGCCTCAGTTGAGTGCAGCACCAAGGATTCCGAATGAAATTGACGTCAATGGGAATCCAGGGAAAAGCCTTCACTAGTCAAGTGAGACCCAACACAAAAAAAGAGTTGTTTAGAATGGTAGAGGTCAATCAATTCAGTCCCAGGGTATTGCTGCAGTACTGCCTCAGGTTTGTTTCTAGAGCTAACCATCTTCAGCTGTATTATCCTTCTCCCGATCTTAAAGTCAGAATTAGACTATTCATAGATGATTGCACAGCAGCCAGCTTCATTCTTGACTATTCAGATACTCAAGCAATCCATGTTTATATACGAGACCCAGACAATGCTCAGGCTTGGATTGATTCAAGCTCAAGTGCCAGTCAATGACTATCACCTCAGAGAAATATGACATTTCCCCATAACATTTGCCTGTATACCATCTCTGAATTTCCCATTGACAATATCTCTGTGGATCTGCATCATCAGAAATTAAACTGAATCAGCTTCATAAAGACTGGCTACAATAAAAGGTCAGAGGCTGGGTGTCCTGTTGCTTGCCATACACCTAAGTGTCCAAAGCTTTTTCATCTACTAGAGTAAGTCAAGAATCTAACAGAATACACCCCATTTCTGTGGTGCTGTGCCTGGGCAAATGGTACACCATCCATCACCTTAAATATTCACATCCCTCCTCCATCACTACTACCCAGTGACAATAGTGCGTCCCATCTGCAACATGCAATGCAGTAACCCCACAAAGCTTCTTTAATAGCACATTCCTTTTCCATTACCTGTACCACCTGAAAAGGCAGCAAATGCATGGGTATAAATACCACCACAAACATCCCTCCAAGTCACACAGTTTTCTCCCCAACTTGGAAATACATTGCCAATTCTTTATTATCACTTATTTAAAATCCTGGAAATCCCCATCAATACTGCGGGTATAACCACAGTGGTTGGACTGCAGTAGTTCAAGGCAGCAGCATAACACATCTTCTGAAGGATAACGAAGGACTGGCAACAACTGCTGGTCTTGCTGGTAATGCGCACAATCCATGAATAACTTTTTTTTCTAAGAAAACTGCAACTGTAGTATTCTGATCAATGCAACATGTTGAGTGATGCTTTTTGTTGTGAAGTGATTCATTCTGGCAGGAAGATTGAAGAGCAGTATTTTAAACTAAGTGGTTCAATTTTAAAAGGAGGTGAAGCAAGAGAGAGATAATGGGAACTGCAAATGCTGGAGAATCCAAGATAAAAAAAGTGTGAAGCTGGATGAACACAGCAGGCCAAGCAACATCTCAAGAGCACACAAGCTGACGTTTCGGGCCTAGACCCTGCATCACAGAGCGGGATGGTGTGAGGGTTCTGGAATAAATAGGGAGAGAGGGGGAGGCGGACCGAAGATGGAGAGAAAAGAAGATAGGTGGAGAGGAGAGTATAGGCAGGGAGGTAGGGAGGGGATAGGTCAGTCCAGGGAAAACGGACAGGTCAAGGAGGTGGGATGAAGTTAGTAGGTAGGAAATGGAGGTGCGGCTTGGGGTGGGAGGAAGGGATGGGTGAGAGGGAGAACAGGTTAGGGAGGCAGAGACAGACTTGGCTGGTTTTGGGATGCAGTGGGGGGAGGGGAAGAGCTGGGCTGGTTGTGTGATGCAGTGGGGGGAGGGGATGAACTGGGCTGGTTTTGGGATGCGGTGGGGGAAGGGGAGATTTTGAAGCTGGTGAAGTCCACATTGATACCATTGGGCTGCAGGGTTCCCAAGCGGAATATGAGTTGCTGTTCTTGCAACCTTCGGGTGGCATCATTGTGGCACTGCTGGAGGCCCATGATGGACATGTCATCCAAAGAATGGGAGGGGGAGTTGAAATGGTTCGCGACTGGGAGGTGCAGTTGTTTATTGCGAACTGAGCGGAGGAGTTCTGCAAAGTGGTCCCCAAGCCTCTGCTTGGTTTCCCCAATGTAGAGGAAGCCACACCAGGTACAATGGATACAGTATACCACATTGGCAGATGTGCAGGTGAATCTCTGCTTAATATGGCAAGTCATCTTGGGGCCTGGGATAGGGGTGAGGGAGGTGGTATGGGGGCAAGTGTAGCATTTCCTGCGGTTGCAGGGGAAGGTGCCGGGTGTGGTGGGGTTGGAGGGCAGTTTGGAATGAACAAGGGAGTCATGGAGAGAGTCGTCTCTCCGGAAAGCGGACAAGGGTGGGGATGGAAAAATGTCTTGGGTGGTGGGGTCGGATTCCAGAACCCTCACCCCATCCCCCTCTCTGATGAAGGGTCTAGGCCCGAAACGTCAGCTTTTGTGCTTCTGAGATGCTGCTTGGCCTGCTGTGTTCATCCAGCTTCACACTTTATTATCTCGAAGCAAGAGAGAGATTTGGAGGTGAAAGGACAAAGATGAGTGAAGAAAGCTGTTATAAAAGATTACCAGCTTCAGCTTTAATCGGTGCAAGTATAGAAGAAAGTACATTGTGAAAAACCTCCTTAGAAGTCTAGCTAGGACCCAGCCACAATATTCTGGCCAATTCTGTAGAAAGAAAATCAAGGCCTTAGAGAAGTTGCAAAAGTGATTTATCAGAAATGCAAGACTTCTGCTATGTGGGAGAAGAAACTAGAGAAGATCAACATGAAATTTAATAGAAACGTTCAAAGTCATGAAAGGGATTGAATTTTGATAAAGTAAGTAGGAAACTATTTCCAATAGCAGAAAATAAGCACAGGACACATCTTTTAAAGTAATTGGCTAAAGTGCCAGCAGTGATATGAGAAACATGTTTACACAGTGGAGGATGATGATCTGGAATGTCCTGCCTGAAAAGGGTGGTAGAAGCAGATTCATAACATTCAAGAGGAAATTGGACAAATACTTGAAATGGAAACATTTGACAAAACTATGGGGAAAAACAGCAGAGTACAACTAATTAAATAGCTCTTTCAAAGAGCTGCCAAAGTCACTGCAGGCCAAATGATCTCTTTCTCGGGTACATCATTCAACGATTCTATTCACAACGTCAAATTTGCACTAAGTACTTCATGCTGGGAGGTAGCAGCCTTTAAGGGCACCCAATCTTGAGCTTTATTCTGTCATGTGTTTTATCTTTATTTAAAATCTCTGTCATTTTGCATTATTTTTAAAATATCAAACATATCATCACATTTTGTTCTTCTAACTTGATAACTATTCACTGAAGACTGCAGTTGTGTAACTCTAAAGAATAAAGCAGTCACTATCAACGTTTTCCACTGACAAGCAAATTCTAAACACATTTTACCAGTTGTCACTTGGATACTTTCATCTCAAATCCAATTCCAGTTTGTTTAGGTTGGCATAAATAATTCCTATGTCTCTATCAAAGGGAATTTTTGTATGTTGTGCACTGAAAGACTTAAATTTACTTTGCTTCAGACAAAAACTTTGCTACCATTTGCTGTTCAACAGCTGCAAAACTTCAAATAGCTACGTCTGCTAAATTGATGGACTGCATATCTAACCTCATACAAGGTTATATACAATATGCTAATATTAGCAGTGTCTGATGCTTTGTTTAGGAACAGGATACAACCATGTCAACACTGACAAACATCCTATAAAATATCAATACAAAGATGGAGACCTAAGCTATAAACCAAGAGAAAGGATTTTGATGAATGGACACTGGACTCAAAACTAAGTGTTTTTCTGCCTATAAATGCTGCCAGACCTGCTGTGTTTCTCCAACATACACTGTTTTCATATAAAATATCTCTGGGATAGTTTGGTAGAGCTTTTAGGTTGGTATACTTTAGTTCAACAAAATAATCAAGGGTAAATATGTTCAACATTGCACATAATTTTGTATTTAGCTATGTCTAAACTGCGCAGTTTTAAATACTCTCCAAATAAAACAAACAGTAATCTAAACAGTTCTGAAACTGCTTGTGAATCTGCCAGTCAATCACCACACACAGGACTGCAAGTATTTCATGTTGTACACTTCCTACTTTTCAAAAGTAAATCCACCCTTGAATTGGCTTGTTAATCATCAATTCTGCCAATAAATGCAAGCTGAAGACTTCTGGCCATTTCATTAAGCATATTGCTGGAAACATGCAGAAGGCAGAGCCAATTGACAGCATAATGAAGTTACACCATAAGATGTAGTAGCAGAAGGTGGTCACCTGGCCCACTAACTTTGCTCTGCCATTCAATGAAATCAAAATTGATCTGTTAATCTTCAGCTCCATTTTCCTGCCTTATCCCCGTAACCCTCAAATCCCTTACTGATTAAAAATCTGCCTATCGCAGCCTTGAACATACTTAACAATCCTGCCTCAAAAGCCCTCTGCAGTCAAGAATTCCACAGAGTGACTACCCTCAGAGGAAATTTCTCGTCTTAAATGGATGATCACAGAATCGTAGAACCCCTGCAGCACAGAACGAGGTTATTCAACCCTTCAAGTCTGCACCAACCCTCCAAAAAGCATCCCACCCATACCTCTAAACCAGCATTTAGCATGGCCAGTGCACCTAGACTGCACATCTTTGGGCTGTGGGAGGAAACCGGAGCACCCAGTGGAAACCCATGTAGACTCAAGGAGAATATACAAACTTTGCACAGACAGTCACGCAAGATTGAAATCACACCCAGGTCCCTTGTGTGCTAACAATGCTAACCACTGATCCACCATGCTGCCTTCTATTTAGTCAGAAATTATGCCTTGTATTCCTAGGCTATCCCACATGGAGGAGAATAACCTGTTTGCAAGTACTCTAACAAGCCCTAAAAATCTTATTTTCAATAGGGTCGCTTCTCAATCTTCTAAACTGCACTAAGTACAAGCCCTATCTGCTCAGTGATAACACTTCAGGCCTAGGGCCCTCTATCAAAACTGAAAAATTTTGCTGGAGACTCATCATACTGCATCGTTATCTTTTAGCAACCTCTTCCCACTGATTAAACATGGCCTGCTGAGATTTTCAACAGTTTCCTGGCTTGATTTCAGATTTCCAGCATCTGCAAATATTTGACTCTCCATTATATCTTAACAACTTTCAATCATTGTCACCCAAGTCAGTAGATCAAAGGGTCATGTCCCACTCTCGAGACCTTTGAGAAGTATCAGGGCTGACATTGCAATGCTGTACATTGTGTCATACTGTCAAAGTGTCAATGCTTAGCTGAAGCGTTACATCTCGTCCTTGCCTTTTGCCTCAGGTGGACATAAAAGACTGCATGATACTATTTCAAAATAGATCCAAATATCCTAGCCAATAATTATCCCCAAATCAGCATTATACCTACAGATGATGTGGTATTTACCATGTTGCCATTTATAGGACCTAGCTGCGCATAAATTAGCTCCTGAACTTTCTACAACAGTGACTGAATTTCAGAAATACTTAATCAGCTGTAATGTGCTTTGGGACATTTTGGAAATTTGTGAACGGTGCTACACAAGTACAGCTTTTTAAAATTTAATCTACTTAACACGAGTGACTTAATTTGACACTAACACAAAAATGTTAGGGTAGGATTGGTTATTTTAAGCATTAGTTACCCCAGTTACTCTTTAAAACATAAAATACTTCAAAATTGAGATTTAAGCGCTTCTGAAATGCTCTTGACTCAACCCTTATTTTGCCCAAATATAATTAGTCTGGCATTAACAATTTAAATTTAGCCATAAAAGAGATAAAAAAGCCTACCCTTTTGCAATGATATACTGCCTCAATATGATATGGAGGTAGTCACCTTCAAATAAATTCAAAAACACAATGAAAATCAAACCTTTCACAAGGATTTGGATGCTTAACTCTGTTCGGAGAAAACACAAAGATGATTCCAGTCTTGGGGGCCTAAACTATTCAAAAGTATCATAAAGCACAACATATTTTCTTGAAGATCGAGGGAAATATAAACAAATCTTCAAAATGCAAATAAAAGATAAAATCAAGCTATTTAACTTGGACCATGTGCACAGAACCAGAAGGTACAGAATTAAAATTTTAAAAAGCCCCTAGTGAGATTATAGTGTGAAGAGTTTTTTTACCTCCTCACAATCCCACCCCTGCCCCCCCATGTCCCTCTGAACAAAGGCAAACAGTGTTATTAATTACAAAAAGTTGTATTAGTAGCTTGTCAGCATCAGATCTGAAAGCCACAGGGATAAATAGAACAGAAGTGGTCAATTATTCCAACCTTTTGCATATACTATACAGAAACAGCTCAGAAACAGAGAAATCCTAAATTAACTATAGCTCCAAAACCGGTGGACCAGTAGGAACATTTCAATCAAACGCTGTCACATAGAATTAATATATTCATCAGTGTGGCTTGCCTATATTTTGTATTTTCTAGAAATGTGTTGAAAATTACATCAAATAGCATGAATTAATGGCATAACACCATTAATTAGCATTTGAAAGAAACATCATTGGTTTAGATCTGAGATTCAGATGGCAGAGATTCAACCACTGACACGTTTAAAAACTCAAGTATTGAATCCCCAGCGTTCTCTTTTCAGTCCAACTTTAAAATTTATAGACTACAAATCTAAGGCTGACAAGCAAATACATAAAGTAAAATATTATTCAATTTTCTTCACCAAAACATAATTTACAAAGATACCACGAGCCTATTTAAAATTTATTTCGGAACTACTAAAATTGAATGGGAAAAGGTGCAATTTATTTACTAAGATTCATAGAAGACTCTGAAAATAGGGAAAGAAATCACGGCTCCTGTATCTTTTCAAAAGCTTATCAGTTCCCTTTACAAAACATAGACCAATTTTTCCAAGTTTCCTTCAGTTTGTTAAGTTCAGGAGATCAGATATGTTCACAGCCACATTCATGTAGCTTGAACTACTTGTACAATTCTGGCCCTAAAATGATTACAAATGCTGATGCACACTCTCAGACAAATATTAAGTATTTAAAATCCTATGTTAACCATGCTTCTATTCATACCTTAGCTGTTAGCATATGTTGTGGACTTTTTTCATTCAACATTCTAATAACTCACCCAAATTAAGTGAGATGTTAAGTGTTTATTAATTAAATTACTTTCACTTGGATACGCCATTAAGTGATCCGGTCTAGGGAGTTAGAAGTGCATTTCAAAAATCACCACCTATTCCCACAAATGTGGTTTATGCACTGGTTGTACGATTCAGAATATGAAGACTGATAAGCAATGACCATTTACGTGAAAAGAGTTTAACTTCTGATCATCAGTTTTCTTCATTCTCACTGCTGGCTGTGTTATTGGAGGCATTATTTAAAAGGGGAGCTACCAAACACAGAGTGAATAGGGTTTGATACAAATTAGGACATGGACAGCAGTTTGGGGTGACCTGAAGCATACATTGTGTAATAAGGGAGAACAACATGGATAACGGAGAAATAGTCAAGTGCAGAGTACTAAAAACCTTGGAGGATAGCCTCTGCATCAAATTATGTGAGACGAGACTAGAGCGGGCTACTGTTCTAGAGTTGGAAAGAGGAGGTCACCATGTTTGTGCAGATTTGTGGTCAGAAGATGATGCAAAATCAATTATGACACCGTAGTTGCAAAGAGCCTGATTCAGGTTCAGATAATTACAAGAAGAAATGGAATCAGTAGTTAGGGAACAGGCTCAAGAAAATGACTTCCAAATCGCCAATATTTCACTCTTTTCCTCATTTTCCTCACCAGAGCTCTTCTGCTGACCACTTAGCCAAATAATCGATGATTATGAGACAACTGCAAGGATCAAGGCAGGTGGTGGGGAGGTAGAGCTGGGAGACAGTGTAAGTGTGGAAACCAATGCAGTGTTTTCACGTGATTTCTGAGGGGTAAGATGTAGAACAGAAATAAGATGGGCACTAGTGCTAACGTTGTAGAATGACTTGAAGAAAAGGAGAAGAAAATGGATACAAAGGGTTTAAGAAGACAGCTAGAAGTAACGATAAGAAGCTGGTAGTTATCTTTTGCAGGAATAGTTAGGTAAATGAGAACAGCACAACCAAAGGTAGCAGCACATCACCACGGCAATTAAGGATAGTCAATAAAACAGGGTCAGTTAGCGACACCAGAAATGACGGTTGTACTAGCAGGAATGGCTATGGTGAGAGACAATAATAATTTTAATGGGGACTAGGGCATCAAAAGTGAAGCCAAGTTTGTACTTCAGCAAATCAATAGACACAGAGACATATGCCAAAGCCCTTTGCGATTTTGGAAGGGCACTTCTAAGTAATTTCGGAGGGTTTTACCCAGATGCGGTTGAGAGGGGAAAAAGAAACATGTGAAGTGATTGGAGACAGCCTTTTAGCTGAGACTGACAAGACGAAAATTAAGAGGCCATCACACAAGAAGGCAAGGCCAATGGGGTGGCTGTGAATATGGATTAGAGTGTTTTTCTGGAAGGTGCGACTGAGGGAGAATTGGAAAATAGTGAATTTAGTCAAGAATGCGCAAAATAAAGTGGCATTTGAAATTGAGGGTGAGAAATTATTCAGTACAGAGGCTGAGAGACTAAAGCAGTGAATATTCCGGAAAGTTAAAATAATTGCATTTTATGAAAATAAAATTTCAACATACAGGCATCATGACAGTTCACTACCAATACGCCACTAAAATTAAAACAGATAAAACTAGCTGTGCCAGAATTTCTTGGCAAATTATCAGCAATTTTAGTGGCACATGCAATTACTACTGTATAATTTGCTAAATAGCTTGAAGCATAAAAATTGCCATGAGTTGGAAATCACAAGTTGCTGGGCAATTTGCATCACATTGCCATTAACTTCAAAAGGTGGCAGCAAGAAACAACTGCCTCATTATATTCAAGAAATTGCAGCATTTTCACATTCATTAACAATTAAACTCACTGCAGAAAATTAGGTCTGGTATTGATCAGTGTAAATACTTTCTAAGAGTGTAATTTATTTTTCCTGCAATATTGCTCAATTTCTCTTACCCAGAAAGGCTGCAACAGAATCTGGAATTTCATTCCAACAAGTTATTCTCAGAGGGCTTTTCTTTTTAAAAAAAGAATTCCTTTGCTGCTTTTTAAGCCTTTCTCAATCCATTTTGTTTTCCCATTTCTATTTTTCTTCTCTATACTGCATTTTCCCTAATACATCTTACTTTGTTCTCTGACATTGCTGTTTAGTTCTTAAGTTTTATTTGATCGATTAAGATAAACCACCAGCATCACCAAGATTCCCAGTGCTCTCGCCATATTGTTACAAGTTCACACTTCCAGAAATTTGCAATAAAGGCTTTGATCTGAAGGAGAAGTTGCACGTACAGACGCAACAGAAGATAAAAAGCCCTGATTGTCCAAAAAAAAAGAAATTGTGAAGACATTATAGCATAAAGTAGCAAAGTCAGTGCAACATAAGTGGTTGGAAAATTATAGCACTTTCTATGGTCTGTAATGAAATGTAAATGTCACTTCAAATGGGTGAAATTGTTGGAAATTAGGTGTGTAGAAGCATCAGCCGTCCCATTGTTTACCTTCTACGGTTACCAAAACTGTATCACTGCATTTGGATAAAACCCTCAAAGCAATTTCAACATTTTAACTTTTTATGTAATTAGTACATGTAATACAGGATAAAATTGATATGAGCAAGAGAACATGACCTTGCCAGATTATGTACATCACAGGGAGGGAAGCTGTAGTCAGCTGACAAAGTATTATTACCTACAAACATAAGGTGATTCAGTTCCAGTCATTCAAAACAGTTAACAAAGAGTTCAGAATATTATGCTTCCTTGTTTCTTTAGTAAGTTCCCTCAAATTTGGACTCGACAATTTCCAATTTACAAATTTAAACAAATCTCAGATTCAGTTCATATTCCAACTTTACATGAGCATCACTAGCTTATTTGTTGCCCATCCCTAGCTGCCCTTGAAAAGCTGCCGTCATTGTGGTGAGGGTAAACCCAGAGTATTAGAGGTTTAGTACAACCGAGTGGCATGCTATGCCATTTCTGAAGGCAGTGACAAGTTAACCACTAGACTCTGAGTCTGTAGTTATAGACAGACTAAACTAAAGTAAGAACAGCTATTTTTCTTCACCAGAAAGCCATTAATGAACCAGGTGGGTTTTCATGATAATTAATGATAACTTCATGGTCATGTTACCATATTTATTAATTGAGTGAACGTGAATCCCACTGCCATGATGCAATTTAAACCAGTGTTCCTGGCTGGGGCCTCGGAATTACAAGTCTACTGTTATTACCAATATGCTACCCTTTGACTTTGATGTAATGAAACAGAAATCAGTCAGGCATAAGAAGCAGTTTACGTAAGTTAGTGAGGAATCAAATGAATTTCTGCATCATTGATCATTTCTCATCTCATTTGTGATTGCTTCCCCAACCATAATCACCACAGGTTTATTTACTGTAAGCTAACAGTCAAGATCTTGAAGGCTTAGCAACCTATCCATTAGTCTCAAGTCAACCGTTCTCAGTTCAATTGTTTATCACGACTTAATAGACTTTCCTAACTAATTCATTGGAACCATGGTGCGGCCAAGAATCAACACACACAAGTGTCGATTTGATGTAGCTTTGTGGGATTGAAGGTAGCCATGTTGCCCAACAATACATTATTCCTCACTTGGAATTTTAAATATCACTTGGCCCATCACAGTCCAGAAGTTGGTGCATAGGATCTCCTTAAATCTCCAGAAATTGCAAAAATAATCCCAGGCAAGATTCTCTCTCTCACATGCAGAGACCCTTTTGCCTCCAGAGTAAAAGCCAGGTACAGACTCCCACCCTCCACCCGAGTTCCAAACTTGGCTCTGGAAGAGACTCTCAGACCCCTAATTTCCACTCCAGTCTGGATTCCTCCTCCCTCTACCCTGCTCCATCCACCTTCCTCCCCATGCACAATCACCATGCCAACCTGGACTCTACAATCTTCTCACAGGTCAGATTACCCTAAGCCTTACCCCATCCAACTCAAGAATCCCATCAGCTCCTGGCCCAGAGTCCCTCAACTATGGGTGCAAATATCTGATATCCTGTACCAGATAAGCAGAAATTTCATCCAATTAAATACTGGGAAGGCTAAATCCATTTTCTTCAGTCAGTGCCACAAACTCACTCCCTAGGTAATGGCTTTATCCCTCTCTGTGCAACTGCCTGAGATTGAACAAAACCAATTGCAAACTTGTTGTCATATCTTGCTACGAGATGAGCTTCTGAACATGCATCATGCCACTATCAAAAATGTCAATTTTCACCTACATAACATCAGAGTGCATTCTTGCCCCAGCTCATCGGCAGCCAGAACTGTCATCCAAGCCATTTTTACTTTTATGCTTGACCACTTCAATGCACTCTTGTCCAGCCTCTCAACTTCTACACCCCATAAACTTCATTTCATTGAAAACATTGGTGCCTATTTCCTAAACTTTATCAAGTTCCTGTCATCCATCACTATGTTTCCTGACCGTCATTGGCTTCTTGTTGGGCAGCATCTCCATTTTTAAATGTTCATCCCTGTTTTCAAATTCTTCCACAGAAGCACCCTTCTATAAATTACCTCTTAACTCTGCGCTCCCTAATTCTGGCCTCTCTTACAATGGTTCCATCATTTGGTACCATGCCTTCAGCTGTCAGCACCCAAAACCTATAATTCCCTCCTTCAATTTCTCCAACTAACTTTTCTAATTAAAAATAACATTCCTTTAACCCCTTTGGTTAAACGTCTGGTCAACCAGCCCCTTACAGGATGCAGGGTCAACTTTTGTTTCTTTGGACAGCAGTGGTTAGCACTTCTGCCTCACAGCACCAGAGACCCAGGGTTAATGCCACGGTGGGCGTCTGTGCGTTGTTTGCATATTCCCCTGTGTCTGCGTGGGTTTCCTCCCACAGTCAAGATGTGCAGGTTAGGCGGATTGGCTATGCTAAATTGCCAGGGTTTTAAATTGGGTGGATTAGACATAGGAAATGCAGGGTTACAGGGAAAGGGTGGTATGCTCTTCGGAGGCTGGGTGTGACTTGTGGGGCCGAGTGGCCATTTCCTCACTGTAAGGATTCTGTGAACTCTTCTGTGGGATATTTAATTTTGTCGAAGGTGCTTTGTGAATGTAAGTTGCTGCTTCTGACG
This sequence comes from Stegostoma tigrinum, assembly GCF_030684315.1. NCBI lineage: Eukaryota > Metazoa > Chordata > Chondrichthyes > Orectolobiformes > Stegostomatidae > Stegostoma > Stegostoma tigrinum. Next base: position 111,045,364 of record NC_081356.1, read on the forward strand.
TTATTTATGTGGCTGAATTCAAATTATTGGACGATGCCTATTTTATTTAAAGCAAATATCCCGAGATCATTCGATGGCGTTGATTTGACAACGTTTAAGACAGTGACAGACAATTTCCCATTACCCCACAATTTTTACCCAAAGTACCTGTTGCATGTTACTTCCAAACTGCAAGTTTGCCAATATTTCATCTAGTCTGTTAACATATGTCGCATAATGCGGCATTTAATTAACAAGATACGAACCAGTTGTACCTGGAGTTGGATTGAGCCATGGGTCGGTGACATCAAGAGACATTATTGACAACATCACTAACACGAAGCACTTTTAACGCTTGGCTGTCAAGCACTTGCACCCAAAACAAACTGAAGCGCCGGGGAGAGATCAGAGATGTACAAACCCGTTCACTCTCCTCGTCCTCGTCTCGGTCGGCAGCTTCCTCATCGCTGCTGGGTTCCTCGGCACCTTTCTCCTTCTCTGGCTCCCAGAACTCGCTCTGCTCGCCCTCAGACAGTGTGTCGGACGAGCTTTCAGAAACATCTCTCTCGGGCAAATCCTCTAGTTTACCCTCCATACTCGGCTCCCGGACCTGAAGGGATTTTCGCCTTTGCTGGCGCCCAGCGCGGCACTGCAGCTGCAAACAAATTAAGAAACATAGACATGTCCTTACACCGCTTTTAAATGTTAAGCAGCCGAGGCACTTGCACGTCTAGCTAGTTTTGTTTTGTTATGTATATCTACTTTACTGTCTCGCCCTCTCTCCACACTCCCATACCTGCCTCTCAATAACGACGCCAATGCTATGACAAGCTCAACTTTACTGAATTGAACACTGGATAGACACACCGCTGCTCATCTTCTACGCTAGCCACGCCCAGGCCTCCAGACCCCGCCCTCAAACCCACCTTCCAGAAAGGCCATGAATCGGACCCGCCCCCCATCAGATCCCCGCCCTACTCCTTGGACAACGCGCATAGGAACCGCCCCCTACCAACAGACCCCGCCCCTCCTTGCGCGGCCTTTAACCCCCGGTGCACCATTCATCCCCAAAAGACCGATCCCTGAGTCCCGCCTCGTCCAGCGGCACCGCCCTCTTCCCTAGGCCCCGCCCCCACGGCGCCGCTGTCGGTTTTTTTTGTTGACCCACGCCCCCAGCAAATGTCAACCGTTACTTTGGCGCCGTAACCACACCCCTTTGGCCTGGCCCCGCCCTTCAACACGCCTCCCCCAACCGCAAATCCTCGCGCGCTTGATTGCGGAAAGTCGGTTTTTGACTCCGCTTGGTAGCGTGGACCTAGTGCTCAAAGTTTAAAGCAAGCAGCGAAATATGAAACCATCAAAAGTCTGGCCGTATTTCCATTCAGTGCAGTACTGTTGCGAGTGACCACGGTGAGACCGACATTAAATTGATGTCCTGTCCTCTCGCTCGGGTTCATGTAGGAGATCCCATGGCACTATTTTGAGGCGCAGACGGGACGTTACCCCCTTGCGAAACCGAACTGTCACACCGCTGCTTGATGACATCTTCTGCAACATTCGCAAATTGTTGTCACGGTTCCTGAATTAGAACAGCAACTGGATTTCTAAACTGCTTCATTCGCTGTAAAGACTTGCAAACGACCTGTGGTGGTGGAAGATGTATAATTTTTTAACCCACTCAGGGATAGCAAGAACTGCCGATGCTGGAGTCAGAGGAAACACAGCGTTTTCTGAAGAAGGGTCTCGACCCGAAACGTCAGTTTTCCTGCTCCTCTGATGCTGCCTGGCCTGCTGTGTTCCTCCAGCTCCCCACTTTGTTATCTCTATATGTTTTTAATATAAGTTGAGATTGATGCTGTATTTTCATGAAGCCTTTTCATGGTTTCACAATTGTGTTTTTGCTTACGGTGAGAGGGGCATTTTTAATATTTTACATCGTTCTTAATTTTCCTCCTTCATAATTAATTTCCCAATTTTATATGGAGTGGAAGTAAAATTAATCAAAATTAATGTGTTTGTTTTGCCCGATTGAAACGTCCCGTTTGATTATGAACACCGTGTTAGCCTGGGGTGACATTTTTGACACCCGCTCCCACAGTTCAGTGACTCCCTCTTATTGATAATCATGCACAACTCTCTTCATTAGTCTCTGCAGTCTGGAATAAACCACAGTTGATACCTAAGTCTTTGTTTTACATCTGATAACCTCCCACCCCACCTGTCCTATTTACAAGAAAGTCATTGGTCATAGTATTGATGCTAAACTACACAGTGGAAAGCTGTTAGTTAAACCTTGTGAATATTTGCAGAAAAGGTTCAGAATATTTATGTTTCATAGTTATCCTTTGTATCAAATTAACTTCATTGAAGATTGTCTGTTCTCTGATTGCCTTTTTATTACTATTATTGTGAATTTTCACTGTTAAATTCATTGCCTGTTGCTATACACTTTTCAATTAAATACCTATCAGTTGAGAAAATAAGTTGCTTTACCTGAAGTTTTTTAAAGTTCTGGGAGAACAAAGAAATTTCTTTATTGAAACAGGACTCTTTCTCTTTTCTCCATGGAATAAATGCACACAATTACTCTTATTTTTAATTTGTTTGATGATTAGCTGATGGTCACATTTGCTCAATCTCAGATTGTTCGTTTCAGGAGTGTATTTATCATGGGCAGATAGTAATGCATTAACATCTTATTGTTTTAATCAAAGAATCCCTAGTGTGTGGAAGCAGGCTATTCGGCCCTTTGAGTCCAAATCAACCCTCCAACCAGAGCTACACCCACTACCTTATCCCAGTATTTCCCAAGACTAATCTGCCTAACCTATGGACTGTGGGAGGAAACTGGAGCACCCAGAGGAAACCCCCATAGACAGGGGGAGAATGTGCAAACTTCACACAGACAGTTGCCTGAGTATAGAATCAAACCTGGGCCCCTGGCACTGTGAGGGAGCACTACTAATCACTGAGCCAACATGCCACCTAACTGTGCCATTATTATGTAACCTCACTTCATTAATATGTGATTTCTCCTTCTCCCACCCACTGGATTAAATGCCAAGAATTCCCATCACTAAAGCCAGAGTGGTTACCAGTGACTCCAGTTTGCTACCTCTTCCTCCACACCTCCATCTTGGTCAGCTATCATGAACCATGGGTAGTGATCGCAAGCACCCCACATCCAAGGACCTTGGCATCTGGCACATATTGGTCTCACAGCATGATTACTTGAGCATCTCCAATCAACTTACAGCATGTGTCTGTACTTCAAATCGGCACTTTGGAGCGCACCAGCACGTTTCATTGGAATACTGCTGTAAGAACACTTTGTGTACAGGGATGGGCACCCATTTCATGCTTGACCCGGGAGCATCCCAGGACAGCTCTCTTGCTGTCTTAGTGCTCACTCACTTTGTGCCTACTTTGTTGGTCACAGCCTCCTTTTCAGCAGTGCACTGGAGTGCACATATGCGTGCTTAGAAGGAACATTGATCTCTACTTTGTCTTGCCATTTGGTGCCTTTCTGCTTCAGTCATGCTGAAAGGCTCGCACCACTTCTGTTTTGACATGCTGGTCAATGTAGACAAAACACCAGTTGCCTGGTCATTCTTGTCAGCAGCCATCAGTCAAGGGGGTGGACAGGTTTCTGTAGGACACACAGCATGTGCATCAACCAATGGCCATGTCGTAAAGCCAAAGTAGTGTAGCCCTCATACAGACCAAGAGGGGGTGGGGGTACGCTGTCATCCATCAGGGGCTTCTAGTACAGTCAGGGCATCATGTGAATACAGCTAAAGGGTTTGTTGCGGACAATCATCTACTTGGGGCAGACAGCGTCAGGGTGACCACCTCATGACCATTTGGGAAGTGGGCCATGGTTAGTTCTTCAGATCCAATCATGTCCCTGCATGCAGAGTACAGGGGATTTGTGGATCATCGGTCAGGGAGCTGCACAGTGATCAATCAGGGGGCCAGGCAGCCATCATTTGGGTAGCCCATCCAAGATGATCAGAGGGCTAGGGCATGGTCAGTCCTGGAGGTGTGCAGAAATAATGTCAGGGAGGGACGATTACCAGGGGAAACTTCCTGGTAGGGAAGAGGGCAATCTTAATGCAGAGTGTTGGAGGTAATGACCTGGGATACAGAGGAGACAAAGACACTAAAGGGGGAAATTCAACATACAAAGTGTGGGGGGCGAGGGGGGGGGGGCAGGGAACAGTAGTAGATGGAATACTGCAGATGTGGGTTTTTTCGACAGTCAACATCACTGTGACCTCAACAGTGAGACTGTGCAGCACTATACAGTGAGCTGGATTAAACTGTAGGGACAGGCTCAGGAGATAAGGATGAGAGTTGCTGTCATAATTCTAGGTGTGTGGGAATGTGTGGAGCATTAGGACTGATGGCTGTCCAAGAAAATGCCAGGAAGAAAGGGACATGAAATTTCAGGGGAGCCCTTCATTATCATGTTTAGCTTATGATTCATGAACAAGCTGTGTGGTTTTCCATATTGTTCATGACTCTTAAATGTTGAATCCTGGAATCCCTACAGTGTGAAAGCACGCCATTCAGCCCATTAAGTTCATACTGACTGTGCCACCCAGACCCACCCCATTCCTGTAACCCTGCTTTTCCACCTAGACTGCAGATGCCTGGACATTATAGTATGACCAATCCACCTAACCTGCACATCTTTGGATTATGGGGGGAATCCAGAGCACCTGAAGGAAATCCGCATAAACATAGGGAAAACGTGCAAGCTCTGCATAGGCAGTTGTCCAAAGATGGAATCAAACCTGGGTCCCTGGCGCTGTGAGGCAGCAGTGCTAACTACTGTGAACAGTGTGAACAACAAATGGAAAATGGCTGCAACCACACCCAGAGTAGGGGTAGCTAATGTACATTTCCCATTCGGAACACACCAAATCTACTAGCAAGTGACAGAAACCCCATCAGATGGCATGTGATCAATTATGCACTTGCAGACTACAGGTTTAAAGTCACCTGTAATCATTGTATTGAGCGGTCACCATCTGATTAAGGGTCAGTGCTGGAAAATAACTTTGGATTTGCCTTCCTGCTCCCTTAATCAATCTCTTATAGCTTGAAATCAATTCAAATTGATTAAATCCAGTTGATTTGTTTGAAAATCCCTAGTAATAAATAATAAGAAATTTAATCTTTCATCCCAATCCTCTGGGTATTCGTGACAGTACATCTTAATCATGGTTTTAAGAATCTGATGGTATCTCTCCAAAGCTCTGAAAATCAGTTTATATCTACATCTATAATTGTTTGCGGATGTAATGCTGTTGACTTCAATTGTGTTGTACCAAACTGCTAATGATCTCCTGGAAAGCTGTAAAGATAAAGTTAGAACACTGATTAGATTGTATGTCAATTGGTAGGCCATAATAAGTAAAACTGATTAAAATTATCCAAACAAAAACAGAAATTGTTGGTGAACCTTCTTGTGCTCTGAAGAAGGGTCCCTGGACTCGAATTGTTAACTCTGCTTTCTCTCAACAAATGCTGGCAGACTTGCTGAGTTTCTCCAGCAATTTCTGTCTTTGTTTCAGATTTCTAGCATTCACAGTTCTTTTTCCTTTGTTTAAACTTATCAGATACTACCCCAACTGTAATTTTCCTTAAAGGAATAGCCTCTGGACATCAGGTAATATCTATGTCTATAATTGTAAAGATTTAGCAGTGTTCTGCTTTTGTTTTTGATAATAGTCATGGACAATCTACTAACACTACAAATTGTTATTCACAAATTAGTATGGGTAGTAATGGTTCTGATTTAGTTACAAGTTGGTTTCCCACTACTTGAGATGACTGATGTGTTTTACAGGATTGAACTACATTATCATGAAGTTTTCACCAGATAAACTACAAGTATATCAATGCGTGTATTTTTACTTATTCCCACATGTCCTGCCATAGGAATTTCATGTGATACTCACAATATCCTCTTAGGATATCTGGGCAGTACCACTATTCAGTGAGCAACCAGCCGTTCTTCATCTGCAGGCCCAAGAGTCTGTCTCCACTTCCTTCTGAGAACAGCCTGTATAAAAAAAGGGCACTCCAAAACACATTCAGCCTCAGCTTCAACGTGAGCTATCTGAGCTAGTTCATCTAACTCTGGATCTACTACCTGAGCATCAATTAATGAAGATGTGTCCAAATCATCTTTTGAATTTTCCTCATTTTTAAATAGAGTTGCAGCTACCTTAACATCTGGTGGTATTATTGTGATCTCTGATGATGGATTTTGCATAGCCATTACTTTGAACGCTACACACAGAGGGGAAGATAATCCTGAAACCTGCTCTTGCAATTGTTCTGTCTCTTTAGCCTCACTCAGACTCTCTTTTTTTGGCAAAGCAATAGCTGTTACTCCAACCAGTCATTCCACAGGAGTAAATCAACTCCATCCATGGGTTATTACTTAACTACTCGACTACGACAGCTCCAGAAATTACACTCACTGGCAGGAGGGGTCAATTTAGCTCAGTTGACTGACCAACAGGTTTGTGATTAAAAACTAACATCAGCAGTATGGGTTCTATCGCCACTACCAGCAGAAGTTACCACAAAAGACTCTCCTCCTCAACTGCTCCCCTCACCTGAGGCAGGCAGATTTTCAGTTAAACTGCCACCAGTCATCTCTCTGTAATGAGACAGCAGTCTTTCAGTCTTATAAGACACTAGAAACTTTACTTGAAGGGGAAAAAATAAATCCTCCTCCAGAAAAGGAGTTTGAGTAGCTCCTGTATCCCTAAATATAGTTGTATATGGTCTTGACTGTATCATTTGAAAAACACTCCACTTTATGAAAAATCTCTTTATTCCTGTCATCTACATTGTTGACTTCTCCTGACCTCCAGTCTCTCACTTGTAGTTGAAGGTACAATTTGATCCATGACATTTTCCTTTGAATTCCTTCATGGTCTCATTCAGATAAATCGCAATAAGTATTATGGGTTTACCTCTCAACTCCCAACATTCTGACCAAATGTGTTCTACTTGTACAATAAAAATACTTGGCTTTCAATTTTCACATCCACTGTCATTGCTTTCATTTCTGAGGAGGAGACCTGAGGGCATTCCTTGCTATCCACTCTTTACTCTGACTACTGGCATTTCTTCCTCTCTTACTTTCTTTCTCTTTTGAAATTATTTGTTGGAAAAAGTGCTTAGTTTTATAGATCTGCTCATAATAATCTGAAGAGGATCAGTTCATAATCATCAGCCATCACTGTTGCCTGTCTACTGATGATTATGAGCTGATGCAAAAAAAATCCATCTTCAACATGAATTTTTATTGCAGAAGACAGTGAGTTTTTAAAGTTAACGAAGTGTAGAACTGGATGAACACAGCAGGCGAAAGAGCATCTGAGGAGCACAAAAGCTGATGTTTTGGGCCTAGACCCTTCATCAGAAAAGTGGGAGGAGGAGAGCGTTCTGAAATAAATAGGGTGAGGGGGGAGGTGAATTGAAGATGGATAGAGGAGAAGATAGGTGGAGAGGAGACAGACAAGTTAAAGAGGCGGGGATGGAGCCAGTAAAGGTGAGTGTAAGTGGGAAGATAGGGAGGGAATAGGTCAGTCTGGGGAGGACGGGCAGGTCAAGGGGGTGGGATGAGGTTAATAGGAAGGAAATGGGGGTGCAGCTTGAGGTGAGAGGAAGAACAGGTCAGGGAGGTGGGGATGAGCTGGGCTGGTTTTGGGATGCAGTAGGGGGAGGGGAGATTTTGAAGCGTGTGAAATCCACATTGATGCCATTGGGCTGCAGGGCTTCCAAGCAGAATATGAGTTGCTGTTCCTGCAGCCTTCGGGTGGCATCATTGTGGCACTGCAGGAGGCCCAGGATGGACATCTTGTCTGAGGAATGGGAGGGGGAGTTGAAATAGTTTGCGACTGGGAGGTGCAGTTGTTTATTGAGATCCGAGCGGAGGTGTTCTGCAAAGCGATCCACAAGCCTCCGCTTGGTTTCCCCAATGTAGAGGAAGCCACACCGGGTACAATGGATACAATATACCACATTGGCAGATGTGCAGATGAACATCTGCTTGATGTGGAAAGTCTTCTTGGGGTCTGGGATGTGGGTGAGGGAGGAGGTATGGGGGCAAGTGTAGCACTTCCTGTGGTTGCAGGGGAAAGTGCCGGGTGAGGTGGGGTTGGAGGGGAGTGTGGAGTGAACAAGGGAGTCGCAGAGAGAGTGGTCTCTACAGAAGGCAGACAAGGGTGGGATTGGAAAAATGTCTTTGGTGGTGGGGTCGGATTGCAGATGGCGGAAGTGTCGGAGGATGATGAATTGGATCCAGAGGTTTATGGGGTGGTACGTGAGGATGAGGGGGATTCTCTTTTGGTGGTCATTGCAGGGACGGAGTATGAGGGATGAGTTGTGGGAAACGCAGGAGACACGGTTGAGGGTGTTCTCAACCACTGCAGGGGGGACGTTGCGGTCCTTGAAAAACGAGGACATCTGAGATGTATGGGAGTGGAATGCCTCATCCTGGGAGCAGACGCAGCAGAGGCGAAGGAATTGGTCAAGAACGCCCTCAACCGTGTCTCCCGCATTTCCTCACACCCCATCCCCGCAATAGCCACCAAAAGAGAATCTCCCTCGTCCTCACATACCACCCCATAAACCTCTGGATCCAATTCATCATCCTCCGACACTTCCGCCATCCGCAATCCGACCCCTCCACCAAAGACATTTTTGCATCCCCACCCTTGTCTGCTTTCCGGAGAGACCACTCTCTCTGCTTGTCCGCTCTTGTCCGCTTCACACTCCCCTCCAGCCCCACCACACCCGGCACTTTGCCCTGCAACCTCAGGAAGTGCTACACCTGCCCCCATACCTCCTCCCTCACCCCCATCCCAGACCCCAAGAAGACTTTCCACATCAAGCAGATATTCACCTGCACATCTGCCAATGTGGTATACTGCATCCGCTATACTCATTGTGGCCTCCTCTACATTGGGGAAACCAAGCGGAGGCTTGGGGACCGCTTTGCAGAAGACCTATGCTCCATACGCAATAAACAACTGCACCTCCCAGTCGTGAACCATTTCAACTTCCCCTCTCATTCCTCAGACGATATGTCCGTCCTGGGCCTCCTGCAGTGCCACAACGATGCCACCCGAAGATTGCAGGAACAGCAACTCATATTCCGCTTGGGAACCCTGCATCCCAATGGTATCAATGTGGATTTCACAAGCTTCAAAATCTCCCCTCCCCCAACCGCATCCCAAAACCAGCCCAGCTCATCCCCACCTCCCTAACCTGTCCTTCCTCCCACTTATCCCCTCCTCCCACCTCAAGCCCCACCCCAGTCTCCTACCTACTAACCTCATCCCTCACCCTTGCCCTGTCCGTCGTCCCTGGAATAACCTATCTCCTCCCTAACTACCCACCTACACTCACCTTTACTGGCTCCATCCCTGCCTCTTTGACCTGTCTGTCTCCTCTCCACCTATCTTCTCCTCTATCCATCTTCCATTCGCTTCCCCCCCTCCCTATTTATTTCAAAACCCGCTTCCCCTCCCCCATTTCTGAAGAAGGGTCTAGGCCCGAAATGTCAACCTTCCTGCTCCTCTGATGCTGCTTGGCCAGCTGTGTTCATCCAGCTCTACACCTTGTTATGTGAGAAAACATGGGAGCCCTCTGTAGCAAATCTCAGTAATCCAGTTCTGAGGAAGGATCACTGGACCCAAAATGTAAACTCTGATTTTTTCATTTCAGAAGTTGCCAGACCTGCTGAGCTTTTCCAGCAACTCTGTTTTTGTTCCTTTTTTACAGCATCTGCAGTTCTTATGGTTTTTCTATTGTTTTCTGTTTAGCACGTTACCCTTGAACAAGTGTGGTAGAGTCTGTCATGTCATCAGTGCAGTTAGTGCACAATCCTGGAGCACCTCCACAACCTTTGTGGGGTCAAGTAGCAAAGCAGGCAGGCCAAACATGAGACTCATTAAACTCTTCAGGGCTGTCGTGAGTTCCTCAATTGACTTATTTCTCAATTCTGTTGCATACCACAGGTTTCAACTTGCAGTATCAACTTTGCTTTGTCTCCAATTAACAGCACTTTCAACTTTCTCACTCTTTCAGACGTTTTTGCATGGTTTCACAGACAGATTTCAACATTGACTGGTGTCTAATCAGTGATTTTGATGTTAGTTTCACCAAACAGCATTCCAAATTTTCAGTGTGGTCACCTGTGAAGCTGGTGTGATTTTGGGCTCTTCCGGCATCGCAGGTCTTATCACAGCCAGCATTCTATTGGGTTTCCTAAATTGCTGAAAGGAATTGTTGATAACTTTGACACAACTGGTGTCAAAGTTTTGGATTATTTGACATTGACTCATCATGATCTATTGTATGTAGCAAGCCTTCTGGGCATTACCACCTTATAAGCAATAAAGGAAAAAGAACTGGATCTACAAGTTCTTCAAAAGAGTAACTAGGGAGAGAATATGGCCCCTTAAAGATCAACAAGGCCATCTCTGTGTGGAACTAAAGGAGATGGGTGAGATACTGAACAAACATTTTGCGCCAGTATTTACTATGGAGAAGGACATGGCAATTATGGATCTTAGAAATACATAGTAATGTCTTGAAAAGGGTCCATATTGCAGAAGAGGAGAAGGTGCAGATCTTAAAATGCATATAGGTAGATAAATCCCCAGGACCTGATCAGGTGTAACCCAGAACTTTGTGGGAAGCTAAGGAAAAGATTGCTCAGCCCCTTGCTGAGATATTTGTATCATCTAGGTGCTGGAAGACAGGAGGTGGCCATTATTTAAGAAAGGTGGTAAGGAAAAGCCAGGGCACAGCAGACCAGTGAGCCTGATGTCAGTGGTGAATAAGTTGTTGGAGGGGATTTTGAGAGACAAGATTGGCATGCTTTTGGAAAGCAAGAACTGATTAGGGATAGTTCCGAGATGGCAGCAGAGTGAGACGCTGCCGCTGGAGTTCCTCTGCTCGGTCCCGTTCTTTCACTTTCTTTTTCCTTTTTATTCCTTGTGCTTCCTTAGCCCAGGAGGCAAATGCTTGAGCAGCAGCAAATCCCCAGAGCAGAGAGCCATGCACAGGCCATGGGCTGTGAGCCCCAGAACATTGCAAGCTGCGAGCTCTGGTACAGCACGTGGGCTGCGATCACCGAACAATGTGAGCAGTGAGCCCTGGAACAGTGCATGTGCCGTGAGCCTCAGAGCAACGTGGCAAAGCAGCCCCAAAGCAGCACATGGGAAGCAGCCCTGAAGTAGTATGCAGGCAGCAAGTGCCAGGCTAAGACCAGCATGGTGGAGGCAGTTCTGGCACTTGGAGCAACTGAATGCCAGTACAGAGTGGACTGGGGTCTGGCGTGGGCGATCAGACCATGTGCGGAGGTCCTGCACCGAGCTGCTATACTGTCATAACAAAGTGTGGAGCTGGATGAACACAGCAGGCCAAGCAGCATCTTTGGAGCTCAAAAGCTGATGTTTCGGGCCTAGACCCTTCATCCTAAGATGCTGCTTGGCTTGCTGTGTCCACTCAGCTCCACACTTTGTTATCTCGGATTCTCCAGCATCTGCAGTTCCCATTATCTCTACTATATTGTAATGATTATTTGAAATTTCCTACTTACTGCAATGTCAACTCTTTAATGATGTCTTATTTTTAAACTTATTTTTCAACTCTGTAAGTAATACAACCACTTTTACTCCTCTGCTGTATTCAAGAATTATACCGAGGTACTTGTGCCTAAGATGTCGCTATAAGAAGGCCGACAATGTAAAAGCTTTTCACTGTACTCCTGCAATGGAGCACATGTGACAGTAAAAGTATAGTGTATTCTATATTCTATTCATATGGTTTTGCGCATGGGTGAGAGTTTATTTTAAGCAACTTAAATGTCAAGCAATTCAGCCATTCTAAACAAGATGTAGGTGGAGTTTCCAGGGTGTGTACTCTCCTGGATACTGGCCTATGAGTTTTCTTACTCAATTTAGGTCTAGTCAAAGTCTTTTGCATCTCAAATCTGCATACCAGCAATGTGCTGGCATGGATCCTGAAGAAAATTTTAACCATTTGGCTGAGTTTGTTTTGGGGTTTTGCTGTGGGCTGACCTAGAATCCTTCTGTTCAAACTATGTCCTGAGTGAGGCAATTCAATTGCCTTCACTCAAGCGGCGTTCCCCGAGCTCAGTCGGACTGGTGAGGGTGTGCACTTCCATCAAAATACCTTGCAACTCCTATACTCCACTTGCCACATTTTCCAATAATAAAGCCAATTGTAGTGCCTGTAGTGCAGTTAGGCTTCAGCTGGTAGGCTCTTTTGCATAGTTACATCATTAATCCCACTCTTGTCACCACTGAAATAATTTCACAGAAGCCAGTTTCCAGTCACCAAGTCACCCTTTACTGACATGTGGAGTCTTTGACGCTGAACCAGATCCCTCAGAGCTGGCTCTCAGAGTGAGCAGGAGGCCTTGTTCTTCTCTATCAGCCAGCGCTCCTTGACTGGACCAGATTAACTAATAAGGAAACTCATTTAATGAAGCCCACACAGCTGGTATTCTCAGAGCTTAGGCAAATACATAGTGAATGGAAGGGAGGGCAGCTATTGAAGAAGCTAAGTGCTTTTACCTCAGTACTTTGGTAGCAGGAATAGTCCCTGAAGGAAAGCTTTGGCATCCACTCTAGCCCAAACTCTCTCTCTTCCTTGATGTGGTCGCACATTTCCTCCTACTCTCTCCAACACTTCCCTCTCCCCACAACTTACCCATGCCCTCCTTTTAACTCCTGATCTTCAGCCTTTCTCCAGTAAAAGAACATAAGAAATGGGAGCAGATGGCCATCGTTTTGCCCTTCAAGCCTGCCCCACCTCTCAAAATCTCATGTCTGATCTGCCTCAGGCTTTACTCCACTTTTGTTTGAAGTCATTATGTCCATCAACTCTCCCATATTTCAAAACTTCTTTTACCTCCTTAAGTACTTTCAGTCATCTCACCTCTATCACTCTCTAAGGTAGAGAATTCCAGGCATTCAATACCACATGGGAGAAGAAATTCCTTTCTATCTTAGTTTTGAAAGAGTGTCTCCTTATTTTGTAACTATGTCACATAGTTCAAGACTCTTCCATTGATGGAAACAACTTGTCAGCATCTAGAGAGAGATAGTAGAAACTGCCGATGCTGAATTCTGAGAAAACAAGGTGTAAAGCTGGATGAACACAGCAGGCCAGGCAGCATCAGAGGAACAGGAAGGCTGACGTTTTGAGTCCAGTCCCTTCTTCAGAAAGCATATGTTCACCCAGCTCTAAACCTTATTCTCAACATCCACCCTATCAAGCCCAATTGGAATCTTATATATTCAATAAGATGGGCCCTCATTCTTCTGAACTCTTATAAATAACGTCTAACCTGTTCAACCTTTCTTGGTAAGTTAATCTATTTAAACCAGGAAATTCCCTGGTCCCCAACACCTCATTTTCACCATGAATGCCCAGTCCCTATACACCTGCAATCCTCATGCAGATGGCCAAAAGGCCCTCTGCTGCTTCCTGTCCCGCAGACCCGACCAGTCCCCCTCCACCGACACCCTCATTCGCCTAACCGAGTTCGTCCTCACTGTCAACAACTTCTCTTTTGATTCCTCCAACTTCCTACAGACAAAGGGGGTGGCCATGGGTGCCCGCATGGGGCCAAGCTATGCCTGCTTCTTTGTAGGTTACGTGGAACAATCCCTCTTCTGTATCTACACTGGCCCTAAATCCCACCTCTTCCTCCATTACATTGATGACTGTATTGGCGCCATCTCATGCTCCCAAGCGAGCTCAAACATTTCATCCACTTCACCAACACCTTCTATCCCAACCTCAAGTTCACGTGGACCATCTCCAACACATCCCTCACCTTCCTGGACCTTTCTGTCTCCATCTCAGGCTACCACCTACAAACCAATGTCCATTTCAAGTCCACTGACTCTCACAGCTACCTGGAATACACATCCTACCACCCATCTTTCTGCAAAATTTCCATCCCCTATTCCCAATTCCTTCACCTCCGCTGCATCTGCTCCCAGGATGAGTCATTCCAGTCCCGTACATCCCAGGTGCCCTCGTTCTTCAAAGACCACAAACTCCCCCCCCCCCCCGCAGTGGTCGAGAACACCCTTGACCGTGTCCCCCACATTTTCCACACCTCATCCCTCACACCCAACCCCCGCAACAACCGCCAAAAGAGAATGCCCCTAGTCCTCACATACCACCCCACCAACCTCCGGATTACAATGCATCATCCTCCGACACTTCCGCCATCTACAATCAATCCCACCACTAAAGACATTTTTCCAACCACATCCTTGTCTGCCTTCCAGAGAGACCACTCTCTCTGTGACTCCCTTGTTCGTTCCACACTGCCCTCCAACCCCACCACACCTGACACCTTCCCCTGCAACCACAGGAAGTGCTACACTTGCCCCCACACCTCCTCCCTCACCCCCAGCCCAGGCCCCAAGATGACTCTCCACATCAAGCAGATGTTCACCTGCACATCTGCCAATGTGGTATACTGCATCCGCTGTACCCATTGTGCCTCCCTCTAATTTGGGGACACCAAGCGGAGGCTTGGGGACCGCTTTGCAGTACACCTACGCTCCGTTCGCAATAAACAACTGCACCTCCCAGTCACGAACCATTTCAACTCTCCCTCCCATTCCTTAGACGACATGTCCATCATGGGCCTCCTGCAGTGCCACAATGATGCCACCCATAGGTTGCAACTCATATTCCGCTTGGGAATCCTGCAGCCCAATCCCCTCCCTATCTCCCCACCCATACTCTCCTCTCTACCTATCTTCTCCTCTATCCATCTTTGGTCCACCTCCCCCTCTCTCCCTATTTATTTCAGAATCCTCTCCCCGTCCCCCTCTCTGATGAAGGGTCTAGGCCCAAAACATCGGCTTTTGTGCTCCTGAGATGCTGCTTGGCCTGCTGTGTTCATCCAGCTCCACACTTTGTTATCTCGGATTCTCCAGCATCTGCAGTTCCCATTATCTCTGATCAGCCTTATGAATCTTGTTTGAATTGTCTACAATGCAAATACAACTTTAAGTTGGACCCAGTGCCTGGTGTGGGACCCAGCATCTTCAACAAAGGCTATATTGCAGAGATCAGCATCACAGAGGCAAGATAGCACCAAAAATGGTGACACAGTTCTGTGGCAGTGCGGTGAAGGGACTCAAGACTCACCAACTGCTTTGAGCTGATACTGGTGTCAGCGTCACGGTGGATGAGTCCGAATCCAGGCCCATTGCTAAGAACATGTGAAGGACTGTTCTGTTGAACCTTTAACTTTATTAGTTTATTTTTCGACCTTTATACTCTATGTCCAATTTG
The DNA here is from genome assembly GCF_030684315.1 of Stegostoma tigrinum. Lineage (NCBI taxonomy): Eukaryota > Metazoa > Chordata > Chondrichthyes > Orectolobiformes > Stegostomatidae > Stegostoma > Stegostoma tigrinum. The sequence goes on from NC_081356.1 coordinate 111,060,736, forward strand.
TTTCTGTGCTTTTAAGTTGGTGCCGACATTATATAACACTTTTCACTATATTTGTAATAAATACATATAATAAACACACATGTCAATAAATAAATCAAGCGCAGGAACCAAAACTGCACATTGTTCTAGAGAAGTGTCACTGGACCTGAAATGTTAACTCTGCTTCCTCTCCACAGGTGCTGCCAGACTTGCTGTGTTTTTCCAGGAATTTCTATTTTTTTGTCTCATTAACCCTACCTCATTACACATTGCTAAATCTGAAAAGCCAGCTCCTGGACAAGTTCTGCTACATACAGCTCAAAGAAATAATCTCTGATGTGCTCTACAAATTCATCTTCAGTGCTACCCATTCTCCACCCTAATTGCCCTGGAGAAGGAGGTGGAGAGTTGTCTTCTTTGACTGCTGTAGTCCTCGGGTTGTAGTTATACCCATAACGGTGTTAGGAATGAGATTCCATGGTTTTAACCCTGCAATACTGAAAGAACAGCAACACAATACCAAATGAGATGGTCAGTGGTTTGGAGGGGATCTTGCAGGTGATGATGTTCCCATATATCTGCTGCCCTTGTTCTTCAAGGTGGTAGAAGTTGTGGAAGATACAATCAAAGGAGCCTTGGTGAGTTTCTGCATATTGTACATGGCACACTCTGCTGCTACAGTGTGTCAATGATGAAGGTAGTGAATGTTGAAGGTGGCAGATGGAGTGTCAATCAAGCAGGTTGCTTTCCTAGGAATAGCATCAAGTTCATGAGTGTTACTAGAGCTGTTGGGAAATGAGGACCATTACATCCTAATCCTTATCTGTGCCTTGTAGGTGGTGGACTGGCTTTGGGGAGACAAGGAGTGAGTTACTTGCCATAAAATCTGAAGCCCTTGACTGTTATTATTGATTGTTTGATATATTGTCACATGTACCGAAGTACAATGAAAAGCTTTGTTTCCGAGCAATACAGGCAGATCATTGTAAGCAAGGACATGCATATGCAGACAAATGAGGGGGGGATCTCGTAGACAATTATAAAATTCTAACAGGACTGGACAGGGTAGGTGCAGGGAGGATATTCCTGGTGGTGGGGATGTCCAGAACGAGGGGTACAGTATGAACGTTTCAGGTAGATCATTTAGGACGGAGAAGAGGAAACAATTCTTCACCCAAAGAGTGGCGAGCCTGTGGAATTCATTACCGCAGAAAATAGTTGTTGCCAAAACATTGAATGTATTCAAGAGGAGACTAGATTTAGCACTTGGGGAAAATGGGATCAAAGGTTACGGGGGGAAGGCAGGATTAGGCAATTGAGTTGGATGAACAGACATGATCGTGAAGATTAGCAGAGCAGACACGAAGGGCTGAATGGCCGCCTTCTGCTCCTAACATCTATGTTTCTATGTTCCTGGCTAGTCCAGTTCACTTCCTTATCAGTGATAATCCCCAGGATGTTGATTGTGGCGAATTTAATCATGGCAATGGAAGGGTCATCACTGTGAAGATTGACTTCATCTCCTCAAAGAGTTATCTTTGGTGTCCTGGCCAATAGCCATGTTTCTATCAAATAGCATGAGCACAATTTGCTTGGTCTTTATCATATTGTTGTTCATCATTGTCTGCTGTGTATCAATTAGCTGCAACTTTTTCAGTATTATGTTATTTACTACATTTCAAAAGTACACAATTGATTAAAAGAGCATTCTGAATTGTCTGTTTGTAGAAAATAATTGTCCAAAGGGAGATGAAAGTCATCTTCCCATACACCTCCCCTCCCAAAATGAATGTGCCTCCCTCTCTGTGATTGGCTGACACCGCAGACACCATCATCTGATTTTATAGTCTTACCATCGCTCTTTGCTCCATTCACTTCCAAAAGTGGTCTCTTCCTCCAAATGTGATCTCTCTGTCTGCTTCTCCTGTCCCCAGCACAGGTTTTCCGCCTGGCATTGTCACCAATCCAACTGGGAGGTGGAAAATGAAGATCGACTGTTAGATCCTCAGTGTTCCCCACATTTCGAGGTTTGTTGATAGACAGAAGTCACCCCACTCCCTCCTCAACCCTTAGCAAGTTTCAGAGGCATGAATTGGTATCAGAAACACCTCTTATCAAAAATGGGAGACTGTTTGTTTTTCTAGATAACTAACAACCTGTCAGCATAATTGTATTTCACAAAATACACATTCCAAAGTTACCTTAGCTACAAATTTTATGATGCGTCATTAGTTTCAAAGAAAAATAGATCATCTGCTGCTTTTTGTTCAAAGGGGAAGTTGACCTGCCTTAATAACCTCAACTTTATTGCTCAAGAAGAAAATGGTGGTGTGCACTTAAGAAATCCATTGATGCTAATGTTAAACAAATGAGGAAATGAATCATAAAAACTATGAGCACTAATTGCACAAACACTGATTGCTTTGGCTTTTCTATCTGGGTAGAAGCAAAATGGTGCCTTGATCCTGAGAAACAAAAGAGGATAGCCATTGATAAATGTCACTGTGTTACAGTTCTACTTGAGCTCTGTTCCCTTGGCAAACATTGACAGATGGAAGATGGATTTTAAAAGGGTGTTTGTGGCTTTGTCATTTAAAGGTAAAACAAATCAAACAGGACAATAAAATAGTTGGATCAAAATCCTTTTTTGTGTAACATTTACCAAGCTGCCTACCCTTGACAAAACAAGATCCTATCTCCTTGATTTCAAGAGAAACTGCGATATTCTTCTATAGGAGGCATTGAGTGATTGTGTTGTACAGACATTACATGACGGTGCATTACAGCCATGACAATGTTTTAGTATGGTTTCCTCAGAGTAACTTAGGACAGATGTCCAGCCTATCATTAAAAAATGCTTATCAACATTATGATAAGGTTACAGAGTAGTATTCTCTGAATTGTACCCATTCCACCCTGCTAACAGAATACTAACATAAAATTTCGGAATTCACAAACTATTGACCTCAAAGGTTCAACTCTACATTTTCATTAATCACTTTCTTTACATCTCTCATCAATTTGTTTTCGGTGTTCAACATAATCAACAAAAAGTATTTTCTTAGCGTTATTGACAGAAGTAGTTTTTTTGCTTATTCGTTTTTTGTAGAATGTGGGCATCGCTGGCTGGGCAGGATTTATTGTTCATTCCTAGTTGCCCTTGAGAAGGTGATGGTGAACCACTGTCTTGAACCATTGCAGTCTACCTGCTATGAGTTCACCCACAACGCTATGAGGAAGGGAATTCCATGATTTTGACGCAGCCACGAAAAGTATTTCCTTTAGCTAAATGAATTTCCAAACTAGCCATCTCCCAGCAACGTGACGAAACAAAAGAACTGCAGATGCTGTAAATCAGGAACAAAAACAGAAGTTGCTGGAAAAGCTCAGCAGGTCTGGCAACATCTGTGAAAAAAAATTCTGAGTTAATATTGCAGGCCAGTAGCCCTTAGAACCAATGGTAGCTAGGAAAATATCAGTTTATACGCAGAAGATACTGAGGGGGAGGGGCTAAGGAGTAAACAATAGGGGCACAGAGCCCAAAGAGAGAGAAGAACAGTTGGATAGACAAAGAAGTTGGTAATGATCTGCCTAAGCAGATGAATAGCTGTTAATGGATACTGTTAGAGACTAACAATAGATAGTATGTAATGGTAGACTGCAAGAACAAGGCTTGGTGGTCAGGATTGTCGAGACTGCTTCTGGAGTTACAGCAAAACATTCTGGATGAACAGACAATATAAAAGGAATTTCAACTTTGCCTGCTGTCATTTCTGATGATATGTGTGGTTTACTCGATGAAGATAAAAGAATTATCTGGGTTCTCATGCAATGTAGAACATAATTCTAAAATAAATACCACCAATGCTGGAGAGACCCACATGCCCCTGGCAGTATCTGTGGAAAGAGAAACGATTAATGCTTTGAGTCAGAGTCAATACAGTGGGGAGCTGGAGGGACACAGCAGGTCAGGCAGCATCAGAGGAGCAGGGAAGTCAATGTTTCAGGTTTACACTGATGAAAGGCGTGAACATGAAATGTCGACTCTGTTGCTCCTCTGATGCAGCCTGACCTGCCGTGTTCCTCCAGCTCCACACTATATTGATTCTGACTTCTGCATCTGCAGTTCTTGCTATCTCCTAAAGTTCTGAGTCCGAAGTATACCTTCTAGAGCATCATTCTCCAGCTTCAATACCGCTGAAGTATTTTTCTGCGTAAGTAGAGTTTTCTGTTCTCTGTAATCTTGGACAATCTCATCAGGCTCAGTCTGCCATTGGTTGACAGATCATTATGACCCTTCATAAACCTGAAAGTTCTAGACCTTCCATCATATCTTCGATAGGCATATAATGTATTTCTTCGTTAGTGAACTATTGATCATAGAAACAAGTATCACTATGGGAGAAGGTGAAGAATTCTACTCATTCCATCTTCGTCTGGGAGAGTATCAGTGGGACATTGATATATCACATCCAGCTTAGTCAGGAACTATCAGATTCTGTTCCTGGCAAGATAAAACTGAGCATCAGAGTGACATGTTTCCAGATTCATCCTCTGGCTATGTTTTCAGTTTATGAATCTCCAAAAAAAAGGCTCATTCTCCTCCAATAGGATCATTGGAATATTATAAAGTTGATCGATCTCTTGCTCCAAAATAGAACCCAATCTTCTCAGTATGAAACTTCAGAAGACTAAGAAAGCTGTGGGAAATCTTCACAAAATGTCATCTAGTCTTCTTTTGACAGAAGTTTATGTTTCCTGAGAGGCTGAGACCATTCCTCACAGAATGGAATGTAGCCATCATCTTAGTGTGGAATGCATTTTCCCTGGGCTAGAAACTGTTGTACCACAAATTAGACATATGTTTATCAACTCAATTTGGATTTGATCTGATTCAATCAAAGGAGGCTTTGTAATAACCTTACCATAGTAGGCAAGTGTTGCTTCAAAATTGCATTTAAGTGAAAGAGCATGGCTTATGAGAATGGGATCTTGAGTTTTTAAGGTCATGCCATATTGTGTGAAGCCATTCTAAATTGTCACACAGCACAGTAATTGTTGCTCCTGAATCAAGAAAATTTTAAGCTTATAAATTCTTGACTTTCCAGATTACTGACCAAGAAACCTGATCAATATCTTCAACTGTATGCCTCTTTCCTCTTCTTCTCACTTAATTTGCTGGAGTCTGAGTTATTCTGGATGTGATCTAAATATGGAAGAGGTAGACCAATCAGCTCATTGAATCTAATCCACCATTCAATAAGACCATGGCTATTCTGTTTGCATTCAGAATTCAGTATTTCACATTCTATCCCCAATAACCTTAGCGTATTTTGCCAACAAGAACCTATCTACCTTTGCCTTAAGAAAAAAATTAATGGCAGTACCTCTGCAGTTTCAAAGTTTGCACAACTCTTTTAAAGAAAATAAAATCCTCAACTGTACCTGAGAAGAGTGATTCCTAATGTGTATGATAATGGCAAATTGCCAATGTTGAACTGAGTTGGACAAAGTTGGAGGTCACACAACACCAAGTTATAATCGGTGATAATGGGAACTGCAGATGCTGGAGAATCCAAGATAATAAAGTGTGAAGCTGGACGAACACAGCAGGCCAAGCAGCATCTCAGGAGCACAAAAGCTGACATTTCGGGCCTAGGGTCTAGGTCCGAAACATCAGCTTTTGTGCTCCTGAGATGCTGCTTGGCCTGCTGTGTTCATCCAGCTTCACACTTTATTAGCCAAGTTATAATCCAACAGGTTTATCTGAAATCACAGACTTTTAGAGCTCTGCCCCTTTGTCAGGTGATGTGGAGATAGGCACACAGGCACTGAAAATGTAGGCGGAGAGACAATGGCAAGATAATTCCAGGTTATTAAGAGTGTCAACAGATAAGTACAAATGGTGCAAGTGGAGTGTCAACAGGTTGAGTAGCAAATCTTTGCAGGTGATCGAAAGTGGCAAACAGTGTGAATTAATAGCTGAATAACAAGTGAAGGGATGTCCTAAGAACTGATTAATTAAGGCAGAGATAATTATAAAAAAAATCAAGAATAAGATGGTGCTAGAGCATACCAAATGGATAGAATAACATGATAGGTATCAGAGTCAAATGATAAGGGTCAAAACATGTCCACTCTGCTACTAACCCTAGTTCTTCTAACCTCTAGTGGCAATATCTCACCTGTCCATCCTATTCTCATAAATCAACCTACTTATTCCAGGCAATCTAGTAAACCTCTTCTAAACTGCTTGTCGTGCATTTGTATCCTTCTTTAAATAAGGAGACCTAAAATGCGCACGGTATTGAAGATGTGGTTACACCAATGCTGGTATAACTGAACCGACATCCTTAATTTTAATTCCTCTTGTAATAAAAGATAGTGTGCTATGATCCTTCTTGATTACTTGCTGTACCTGCATACTAATTTGTTGTGACTCATGCACCAGAAAAATTAAATGTCTCTACATTTTGGGGTTTTGTTCTCCATTTAAGTAATACTGATTTTTCTTCCTTTTTTTCTTGCAAAAGTGTTTCCCCAGATTATACTGTGTCTGCCAGATTTTTGTCCACTCACTCAATCTGCCTTTAACTGTGTGCAATCTCTTTATGTCTTATTCACAACCTAATTTCCTACCTATCCAAGTATCATCTGCAGCTTTAGCTGCCATGCCTGTATTGCCCTCATCTCAGTAATTGGTTTCAATTATAAAAACTGAAAGAACTGCAGACGCTGTAAATCAGGAACAAAAACTGAAGTTGCTGGAAAAGCTCAACAGATCTGGCAGCATCTTTGAAGAAAAAATTTAGAGCTCTGAGGAAGGGTCACCAGACCTGAAACATTAACTGTGATTTTCTTCTTCACCGATGCCTGCCAGACCTGCTGAGCTTTTCCAGCAATTCCTGTTTTTGTTCTTAAATGATGAAAACACTGATACCTCAGTACAGACCCCAACCTGACATCACACATCACATTCTATTGATCAGAAAAGGACCAATTTGCAAGTACTTTATTTTCTGCCAGACAGCCAATCCATGCTCAAATGTTACCACATGCTGAAACAATCTTTAATGTGGCACCCTATTAAATGATTTTTCAAAACTCGAGTACAGGACATCTACATGTTGCTCAAATTTTCGTTTAAAAGTGGATCTGACATTGCAAAATTGCTGCAAGTAACCAGATCCATCGTAGTGAAGGCATTGGATACTTCCCCCCACCACTGAACCAATCTCGTCACATTGAACCTAGGAGCAGGTCAAGGTCTTTGAGGCTGCCCTACCATTAAACATGGTCATGGCTGATCCTATATTGCAAAGCCATATTCCTGCTTTCTCCCGCAGCCCTTAATGCCTTTAATATCTAAACATTTATCAATCTCTTTATTGAAAATACTCAGTGACCCATCTTCCACAACCTTCTGTGTTAGCAAGTTCCACAGGTTTACTACACTTTAAGTGAAAAAATGTTTCCTCATCTCAATTCAAAATGGTCTACCCTGTATCCTGAGACTAAACTAAGCATGAAAGGCAGCTAGGACTGGCTGAGGTTTCATACACGTTGTCTGATAAGGATCGTGTAATAGGACCTACTGTATATAAAAATGTACAGATCAACAAAAGTTGTTGCTTCAAATAGAAACCTGAGCCTCATCTGTACTCGTAGAAATACGTCTTCCATAACTCCCAACTAAGTACATGATGTACTAAGCTTTTTTTTGGGACCACTATGACTTATTGTTACATAAAAGTGGGTTCCAGGCCTCAGTGCAGAAGCTCAAACACACAATGTATTTCTAAATTACACGTCCCACCATCTGAGTGAGTAGAAACAAAACTAAACTTTAGTTAGACAATTTGATAAGGAATACATCTGTCTAGGATTGTATATTCAATATAAATAAATAAAAGTCAACTCAAGTTATTTCAATACCATTTAATTAACTTTACAGTCCACCAGTTAATTTTGATACTAATTCTTGTCTGGCCTGAGAGTGTAACCTCAAGTGCCCTATATAATATCAATGAAGATGGACTCTGTGAAACTTAGCAGTAGTTGAGTAACCATGCTGACTGGGGATCGTTGCCAGTTTGCCAAATATCTGGGAGTTCTAAGATTAATTCAAACAAACCAAAATAACCCCCTGCTCAGTTTTTGATTGGAAGAACTTACAGACATTAATTTTTCTAACAAAAAATCTAATAACGATCAAACTCAAGAAGAATCACATCATGTCTGCAATATTGGAGATGAGTCATCTTCACAGTGAAATAAGTATTCTTGTTTATTTAAAGTATGGCAGTTTCACAGTTCTAGTGTGTATAAAGCCAAAGGCAAAGTCTACAGGGTCTGAAGATGTCAACACATATAAATATTGTCATTAAACTTACAGGAATCCTGCACATTTTCAGCACCATCTCAACAGAATCCAGTCTAATGCCACAGGCTACAGTCGCAATACACCATCTGGAGTTATAATGTGTTGAGTACAACATTCAAGTTATATTTCAGGCAGTCCATGACTGTTAATTAGAACTTTCTTTGGCTGAGAGCACTGTGTGAAATTATGTTTATCCACATGCGCAGAATTCCATTTCGCTCTTGGCTGTTCTGGAAACAGTGACATATGTGTCTGCTTTCTCAAAACACCATGTTTTAGAGAAACATTTGAAACAGAGGAATATAATGTATGATGCAATTAAGTAGTGGAATTAATTTGAGTTGTTCAAATAAAAATGGTTGCAAAAGGGATCAGTTTTGGGACCACTGCTGTTTGTCATTTTTATAAATGACTTGGACGCAGGCATTGGTGAATGGGTTAATAAGTTTGCAGATGACACTAAAGTCGGTGGAGTGGTGGGCAGTGTGGAAGAATGTTACAAGTTGCAGGGAGACTTGGATAAACTGCAGAATTGGGCCAAAAGGTGGCAAATGGAGTTTAATACGGATAAATATGACGGAGTTCACTTTGGGAGGAATAATAGGAAGGCAGAATACCGGGTCAATGGAAAGATTCTTGGTAGTATAGATGTACAGAGGGATCTTGGTGTTCATGTACATAGATCCCTGAAAGTTGCCACCCAGGTTGATAGTGCTGTTAAGAAGTCTTACGATGTTTTAGGTTTTATTGGTAGAGGGATTGAGTTCCGGAGCCGTGATGTCATGATGCAATTGTACAAAACTCTAGTGCGGCCTCATTTGGAATATTGCGTGCAGTTCTGGTCGCCCCATTACAGGAAGGATGTGGAAGCATTGGAAAATGTGCAGAGGAGATTTACCAGGATGTTGCCTGGTCTGGAGCGCAGGCCCTATGAAGAAAGGCTGAGGGACTTGGGTCTGTTCTCATTGGAGAGAAGGAGGCTAAGAGGGGATTTAATAGAGACATACAAGATGATCAGAGGATTAGATAGTGTGGACAGTGAGAGTCTTTTTCCGAGGATGCTGACTTCAGCTTGTACAAGGGGGTATAGCTACAAATTGCGGGGTGATAGATTTAAGTCAGATGTCAGAGGCAGGTTCTTTACTCAGAAACAGTGACATACGTGGAACGCCCTGCCTGCCAATGTAGTTAACTCAGCCACATTAGGGGCATTTAAACAACCCTTGGATAAGCATATGAATAATGATGGGATAGTGTAGGGGGAGCGGCTTAGATTAGTTCACAGGTTGGCGCAACATCGAGAGCCGAAGGGCCTGTTCTGCGCTGTATTGTTCTATGTTCTACGTTCTATGATTGAAGAAAACAAAGGTGAACTGATATTTTCCTTAGTCATGCATAGCATGTTAAAGGCAGGATCAAAATGTGCCACAAGGCATGTATTATAGCATCAGAATGACATTTAACTAGAAAGGAAGCTGTAATTATTTTGACACGGCTCTTGAAGAACAAGATATTCTACTTTTCAGTCTCATCCATAAAGAAACTGCGTTACCGTCCAAAAATGTGAAAATTGATCTCAGCTTAATAGTTTAATTCTTTGCAGCTAGAGCAGTGGATGCCTAAATAACACAGCATTGTGACTTGGAATCAATAACTGCTAATGAAACAATGGTAGCTGATGTTTTTAATAGTGGGATCTTGGAGTCAACTAGCAAACAGTGGACTTTGGCCAGTAAAGGCGGAAAGTTGGGATATTATCAATGACATTGAGTCATTATTTTGTTTCAGTATTCACAGCAGAAAAGGAAGTTCCAAAGAAATTAACAGAGGATCAGGGACAGAATCTAGATAAAATTAGCTCAAGTAAATAATGGGGAAATTATTGGAACTGAAGAATGACAAATCCCCAAGAGGCAATGGTTCCATTTGTGGGTGTTAAAGGGCATAGAAGAGCACATTTCCAATGCCCTAAGCATGAATGTTCAGAATTCTCAGGATTCAGGAGTTGTACTTTAGGACTGGAAATTTGCTCATGTCACTCTTAAGAAGGTTGAAAGAGAGAAAGCAACATAACATCTGTGGTGGGGAAACTGTTGGAGTCTATAATCAAGGATAGGGTAACTGATCACCTCAAATAATTTTAGCTAATCAGTAAGTCAGCTAGTCAGCATGGATTCATGAAGGGTAAGTCATGCCTGACAAATTTCATGGAGTTTTTTGAAGACTTGACAAGGATGGTGGACAGAGGTAAGTTGATAGATGTTGTTGGACTAGTATGGACTTCTAGAAGGCTTTTGATAAAGCCTCACACAAGAGGCTGTTAGCTAACGTGGAAGCCCACTGAATTGAGGGCAGGTTACTGACATGGATAGGAAATTGGACAAGTGATTGGAAACAGACAGTTAGAACAATGGGTAACTATTGACAGGACATGACTAGTGATGCTCTGCAGGGACCTGTGTTGGGGCCTCAATTATTCACAATATTCATTAACGACTTGGATGATAGCATGACAAGTCAAATATACAAATTTGCTGACAACACTAAATTGGGCAGCATTGTAGATGGTGTCGGCGACAGCATCAAATTACAACAGGATAATGATAGATTAAGTGAATGGAAAAAGCTGTGGCAGATGATATTAATATAAGCAAGTGTTAGGTTATCCATTTTGGACCTAGAAAGGATAGATCAGGGTATTTTTTACAAGACTCAAAGTTAAATATGATGGATGTCCAACGAGATTTGCATGTTCAGATGTATAGGTCTTTAAAATACCATGAATAGTTTCAGGAAATAGTCAAGAAGGCTAATGGAATGCTGGCCTTCATACCTAAAGGCCTGGAATATAGGCATGGAGACCTTACGTTGCAATTATACAAAACACTCATTAGACCCTCCTTCGAGTGCCTTGAGCAAATTTGGGCACCATACCTCAGGAAGGATGTTTTGGCCCTACAGGAAGTTCAAAGAGGGTTTATAAGGATGATACTTGGACTTGAGGTGTTAAGTTATGAGGAGAGATTGGACAAATTATGCCTTTATTCTCTAGAATTCAGAAGGTTAAGAGTGATTTAATCGAGGTCTTCAGAATATTAACAGAGAAAGACAGGTGAGATAAAGATAAACTATTTCCACTGGTTGAAATTATAGAACTGGGGACATAGTCTAAGAATTAGGATCAGGCCATTCAGAAGAGATGCTAGATGCAAAGGGCAGTGGAAGTTTAGGACTCTCCTTCTCACAAACAACCATCGATGCTAATTCAATTGTTAAATGTAAGTCTGAGATAGACAAAGAATTGGGGCCAAGCCTGGGATGTGAAGTTAGGCCACAGATCAGCCATAATCATGGACTGGTCTGAATGTGGCCTCGGGTCCATTTTCCTGTCTGGGCTCCATAACCCTGACTCCATTGCAGATCAAAATTCCAATCAATAAAAATCCAATAATAAATAACAGGTAAATAAGCATAAATAAATGTAAAGACAACCATAAGGATGCCTTGTGATGTGATGGTAATATACCTACCTCACAGCCAGATGACCACAGTTTGGATCCCACCAAATTTGGAGTTGTGTTGTAACATGCCCAATCAGGGTGTTAAAAAATATTTATCAAGAAAACCAAATGAAAGTCTTGCAGAACTGTAGTAGTGCCTATAAAACTAGGCTTAAAGACTGGTGTTCAGATCTTGCCTACCTTAGACTTTTGTCCTCATGAATTTGTGGGGTGGGAGTCGGTGGAACAATGTGCATACAATTGTTACTTACGTTGGGGCCTGGAGTCTGTGATAGAATCTGGAGGAACAAGCAGTGAGTTAAAATCACCGGGCACCAGCTCAGAATTTCATGTTGGGAATTTGTGTGGATCATGATAATGCCACTGGCATAGTAATCCAGAAGCCCAGGTTAATGCTCTGCGGATAATACGGTGTGAAGCCAGAGGAACACAGCAGGCCAAGCAGCATCAGAGGAGCAGGAAGGCTGATGTTTCGGGCCTAGACTCTTCTTCAGAAATGGCCTGCAGATATGCGTTCAAAACTCACCTGTCAGATAGTAGAATTTGAATTCAATACAATCTAGAATAAAAATCAGGCCTAATGGCAACAAAGTAATCACTGTTGATTGTTGTAAAAACTCATATGGTTCATTTAATGAAGGAAATCTTCCTCCTAACCAGTTCGGTGTACGTGTAACTTCAGGTTCACAGCAATATGCTGTGCACTGAACTGCCTTCCGGGCAGTTGGGGATGGGTAATAAATGCTGCACTAGCTAACGATGCCCCTATCCAAAGAACAAATAAAAACATGCTGTAGTTCAGTTTCTATTGGACTGTAGCAGAACGGGAAACTGTAAATTAAGGAGCAAAATTCAGTAATAATGGCATGTTATGGCATTGGCTTCTTGCTGCTCACTGGAGAGAATCTTTTCTTGCCATGCAACACTTAGTTCAGAAATGGGTCTTTCACTTTTGACATTGCGAATCTCGTGTGATAGCTCTAGCTTTCTCATCAATGTTCACAGCATCCAGAAAGATTCTCTTCAATGATTCAGAACAGGTTGCTTTAAAAATATTTATATAGTGAAGCAGAAGGAGGTAGTTTAGTGTGGTGGTTGCATCCCTTCTGCTGGCCAAGAAATTCTGGGTTCAAATCCTATTTGAAGATATGCCTGGAAGGAGTGGTTATTGATGTAGTTCAATGGATTGCCAATCTACATATTCCCCAAAGGGAATGAATGTCTTTGTAAAGATACGGCATAAAGGGAGACAGGTCAATGGTCACCTCAGGGCCTAAAGTTCACCATCAATTGTCTTACTTCAACAAAATTTCGAAAGATTCTTAGATGATTTAATTTTGGGTACATATGGCTCTTTAAGAGCCAGTTATTTAAATAGTTAGGTAATTTGTTCTACTGGTTTTCAATAGTGCATAAAATCAGCTGGGTCAATGGGTTAGTGGTTTGGAGGCAAAGATCTGTAATGCTACATCCTGTGAATAAACCTACCAACAAGGGAAAGATCTGTGACTTGTTTCATACATCACCATCTGGTTTAGATACTTTCATAACATCCTCACAAAATTCAGCTGTTTCTAATTTCGAACAGCTGCCTTTATTTTCCATAAATGATTTCTGGTTAGAGTTTTCGAGTCTCCAGGACTGGCCTGGAGTCTCTAGGATTAAAGATTAATCTCAAGGATTCAGCAACAAGAAATTTAGAAGGAAAGTATTTGCCATGTTAAAAAAAATCTGTGATTTGCAATTTCTATCAATATCTTTGTTTATTATTAAACTAGAGTTGACTCAGGAAAGAGATTGGAATTAATCGGGTATGTATTGAAACTTGGAGGAATACGTTCACTGTTTGCAACCTGATGATTTGTTGATGATGCAGAATATTTCAATCAAAGAATTAAAAATCTTGAAGAAAAGAAAAGGTCAATAGCAAAGACAAGAGGACAGTTAATGAAAAGATGAGAAAATAAAACAGATGGCAAATAGAGAGTCTGGGGGTCGGGTTGACATTTAGCAGGATGTTGTAATTCAAAGAGAAGATGCTGATGAAGTACAGTGGATTCACCAGCTTGAAGATGAGAAGGGAAATGGGAACAGGGATGGTATTGCTTCAACCCTGAAGTACAAATAAACTAGCTCCTCAAACCAACATTATGTGTTTTGAACAGTCCTCCCTAACCACTTCAGTAACATCTTCCTCAGACTCATATGTAGGCCATGTACAATCATCTCTCTATTTCTTCTGCAATTCAGCCATCAAATCCTGCTTCCTCTGGAGTTCTGAGACAACAAGGTGTAGAACTGGGTGAACACAGCAGGCCAAGCAGCATCAGCGGAACAGGAAAGCTGATGTTTTGGGCCTAGACTTTTCTTCAGAAATAGCTTTCCTGTTCCTCTGATGCTGCTTGGCCTGCTGTGTTCATTCAGCTCTACACCTTGTTATCTCAGATTCATTGAAATGTTAAATGCAAAAGACAAACAAAATTATATTTTTAGGAAGATGTTAATATGCTCCTCATTCACTTAATGCTCAGCCCAAAGTTGCACTTAGTGCTAAGTTTCACAGAAACGCCTGTATCTTGAACTCGACTGAAATATTTTTTTTCCCTCTTGCAGAGAAAATCAGGCAGAACCCTTCTCCAAAACAGTAGCCCTTTAATTAATTGTATAGTGAATGGATTTGATGCACAATATCATATTCTTCAATCCTATTTGAGTACATTTGGAAAAAATCAAAAAACAACACCAAAACTCTGGAGGAGAGTTTGTAGGAACTGCAGTTTGGGCAGAGCATTGAGTGAATGAGGAGCATATTAACATCTTCCTAAAAATATAATTTTGTTTGTCTTTTGCATTTAACATTTCAATGAAATTTACATTCTAAATTTCATCAAGGCTCAAGCAAGGACATAAAAAATCTTCATTGAAGAGCAAGTGAAGTTATTTAATGAAGGAAACTAGTATAAACTAATTTTTCTGTACTGAGCTATCTCAGGATATAAAATCAGGAATATCAGTGTAGCAGAAGTGGGTTCTGATTCATGTAGGACTGGGGCCAGTACTGGAAAAGTGGGGATCGTACTGTGGGGATAGTCCACAGCTGAACCATGCTGGGACTGGTAATTATGTGAGCTGCAGAACTACAGAAGTATGGAGGTTTTTAAATTCTATAATGGTGTCAAGGGATCAAATTTGGGAACATGTTGTAAACTACAGGATAGAGACAAGGCAAGAAATGTTAAACAAACCCTGACAGGATTAGAATACAAATCTCTGAGAAAATCACATAATGCTAGAAGTTACAAAGATAACAAAAGGAAGGAAAACAAAGGTTCTGTCTCTCAATGTTCATAGCATTGAAAACAGATCAGATGAGCTGATATACAAACAAATAATTACAGATTACAGTCACAGATACATGGCTGCAGGTTGATGTTGATTGAGATTGCAATATTGAGGGTTACATTATGTTTAGAAAGAACAGGAAACTAGCAAAAGGTGAAGAAGCAACTCTGTTAATTAATGATGATGTTAGTGTTATGAATTTGTATAGAGTAATTGTGAATAGAAAGGCAGGAAGCTACAATTTGTTTGTAATACAAATAATAAAGGAGAAGAGTCTATGGTTCCTTTAGGAGGTAAAGTGCTTTCCTAAGCTTAGAGATTTATACAGAAAAAAGAGCCTTTATGCAGGTGAAAATGTACAACCAGTTTTGAAATTGAAACATGTATCAATGGGCTGTGTGATTTGACACCTTAAGCTTGTTTTAATGTTTTGGCAACTAGCTGGAATCAGCCAAATAATTTAAGCCAAGCACTTAGCAAATAAAAGCCAATTGAATTTAAATCTGATGGCTTTGACAACCTCAGATGAATGCTATTGTAAGAAAAAGATGGAAAATTATAGGCCGATTAGCCTAACCTCAGTTGTTGGTAAAATTCTAGAATCCATTGTTAAGGATGAGATTTCTAAATTCTTGCAAGTGCAGTATGGGGTTAGAACAAGTCAGCATGGATTTACTAACGGGAGGTCATGCCTGACAGACCTGTTAGAATTCTTTGAAGAGGTAACAAGTAGGTTAGACCAGGGAAACCCAGTGGATGTTATCTATCTAGACTTCCAAAAGGCCTTTGAAAAGGTGCCTCACGGGAGGCTGCTGAGTAAGCTGAGGGCCCATGGTGTTCGAGGTGAGCTACTGGCTTGGATTGAGCATTGGCTGTCTGACAGAAGGCAGAGAGTTGGGATAAAAAGCTCTTTTTTGAATGGCAACCGGTGACAAGTGGTGTCCCGCAGGGTTCAGTGTTGGGGCCGCAGTTTTTCACTTTATATATTAATGATCTGGATGAAGGAACTGGGGACATTCTGGCGAAGTTTCCCAATGATACAAAGATAGGTGGACAGGCAGGCAGTACTGAGGAGGTGGGGAGGCTGCAGGAGAGTGGTCCAGGAAATGGCTGTTGAAATTCAACGTGAGCAAATGTGAGGTTTTGCACTTAGGGAAAAAGAATACAGGTATGGACTATTTTCTAAGCGGTGAGGAAATTTGTAAAGCGGAAGTACAAAGGGATCTGGGAGTATTGGTCCAGGATTCTCTAAAGGTTAACTTGCAGGTAGAATCTGTGATTAAAAAAGCGAATATAATGTTGTCGTTTATCTCAAGAGGGTTGGAATATAAAAGCAGTGATGTGCTTCTGAGACTTTATAAAGCTCTAGTTAGGTCCCATTTAGAATACTGTGTCCAATTTTGGGCCCCACACCTCAGGAAGGACATAGTGGTGCTGGATCGTGTCCAGCAGAGATTTACACGGATGATCCCTGGAATGGTAGGTTTAACGTATGATGAACGGCTATGGATCCTGGGATTGTATTCATTGGAGTTTAGAAGGTTGAGGGGAGATCTAATAGAAACTTACAAGGTAATGTGTAGCTTAGAAAGGGTGGACGCTGGGAAGTTGTTTCCGTTAGGCGGGGAGACTAGGACCCATGGGCACAGCCTTAGAATTAGAGGGGGTAAATTTAAAACGGAAATGTAGAGACAATTCTTCAGCCAGAGAGTGGTGGGCCTGTGGCATTCATTGCCACAAAGCGCAGTGGAGGCCAGGACGTTAAATATCTTCGAGGCAGAGATTGATAAATTCTTGATCTCACAAGGAATCAAGCGCCACGGGGAGAGTGCAGGGTAGTGGAGTTGAAATGCCCAACAGCCATGATTAAATGGTGGA
Source organism: Stegostoma tigrinum (assembly GCF_030684315.1). Taxonomy (NCBI): domain Eukaryota; kingdom Metazoa; phylum Chordata; class Chondrichthyes; order Orectolobiformes; family Stegostomatidae; genus Stegostoma; species Stegostoma tigrinum. Next base: position 111,077,839 of record NC_081356.1, read on the forward strand.
GTGGACTTGATGGGCCGAATGACCTTACTTCCACTCCTATGTCTTATGGTCTTATGGTCTTAAAATTGATTAATCATCTTAGGTGTGTAAAGGGAGGGTTTTTGAAATTTGGTGAGAAAGCAAATTGTCGTCTGAGAAATGAGTATTTTGCTCTCACAAGAAATCAGTAAACTTTCTAAGAAAGCACCATCCATCCATAAAAGATACTACGGCACTTCTAGCTAAGAGTCCTCGCAGAAGACCCCATCAACTATCCCTCATAGCCGGTTCAGCAGAAGAAAAACATTTATGACTTGGCAACAGCAGAAGAAAGGCGTGTAGACTTTGAGAGACTAAGTTTCAATTTATTTTCTTACTACTTGGATTTATATAAGTGGGGCTTGTTATTTATTGGAACAGCATACCAGTAGAATTTAGTTCAGTTAGGGAATAATTAGTAGTTAAGGAGGAATTGTTGAGTTTGTTCGTAATTCTGCTAATTTGTTCACTGTTAGGGTTAATTAAAAAAACTTCCGCTTGTTACTTATAAAGTGAATTTCTTTCATTTAACCACTCTTTCTAACAGATTATAAAGGTGAACTTCTCTGGGTGTTTCATCTTTAATTATTAGAAGGGAATCTCTACTCCTGCCGTAAGAGACTGGGGGCTCGTGTTTCAGTTTAATTATCAGGGAGCTTTGACTTCCACCTTTGTATCGGTTAGTGCATTAGAAAGGGATGACCTAAATTCAGGAGCCAGGATGTAGAAGCAATTTGCATAGAGGTGACAAATGATAAAGGCAAGAATTCACCTGCAGAATTGTCTTTAGACCCTCTATTAGTAATCAAATGGTAGGATGGAGGATAAAGGAAAACCCTAATGAGGGCTTTTTAGAGGATTTTAATCTACATACAGAGTCGATGGATCAGATCACTCAAAATAGCCTGAATGAGAAATTCATAGAATTTTTTTCAGGCTACTTATAATAATACATTTTGGAAACATCCACCTTCCAGAGAGGAGGCTATATTAAATGTACTGTTATCCTGGGATAGGATTAATTGATGACTTCATATGGTTTGCACCTCTCATGTAGCAGCAACAAAAATATGATTGAAAATTTTATATTCTGTTTGAGGGAAGAAATATAGGTCCAAAACTAGCATTTCAAAGTTAAATAAGGGCATTTATCAGGGTTTTGTGTCAAAATAACAAAGTTAAGAACACTTTACTTGAATGCACATAACATTTTTTTTGTAGCCGTAACTTTGTATTCCTCACTCTGTTCCATCACCCTATGATCTTTGAGCCTTTACATGTTATGATCTATCTGTACTGCATATAAAGCAAAACTTCTCACTGTATTGAGGAACATGTATCAATAAGAAATCAAATCAAATCAAAGAATGACAGACCAAACTTCGAGACATAGAATAGTACAGCATTGAAAAAGATCCTTCTGTCCAACTTGTCCATGTCCACCAGATGTCCTAAATTAATCTACTCACATTTGCCATCATTTAGCAGATATCCCACTAATCCCTTCCCTGTGTACCCTTCCAGATGCCTTTTAAATGTTGCAATTGTACCAGCCTTCACCACTTCCCCTGGCAGCTCATTCCACACACACACTACCCTCTGTGTAAAAACATTGGCTCATAGATTCCTTTTAAATCTTACCTCTCTCACCTTAAACCTATGTTCTCTAGTTTGGAACTCCCCATCCCTGGGAAAAATACGTCGTCTCTTTACCCTATCCACGCCCCTTATGATTTTATAAACTTCTATAAGGTCACCCCTCAGCTTCCAACACTCCAGGGAAAATAGCCCCAGCCTATTCAACCTCGCCCTTTAGCTCAAACCCACCAACCCTGGCGACATCCTTGTAAATCTTTTCTGAACCCTTTCAAGTTTCACAACATCCTTCCCATAACGGAGAGACCAGAATTGAATGCCGTATTCCAAAAATGGCCTTTTCAATGGCCTGTACAGCCGCAGCAGGACCTCCCAACTCCTATACTCAATGCACTGACCAATAAAGGCAAGCATACCAAATACCCTCTACATTATCCTGTCTACCCGGGACTCCACTTTCAAGAAACTGTGAACCTTGATGGGCCAAATGGCCTAATTCTGGCCCTATGTCAAGACACCTATGCCACTTTTCTTTTTCAATCGATATGCCCTAGAATATCAACATAACCCTCCCTAATCATACCATCATCTCCTTGGTGATTACCAATGTGAAATACTCATTAACAGCCTCATTCATTTCTCAGACTCCACAAGGAAATTCCCTCCTTTGGTCCAGGGTGGACCCTCCCCTTCCCTAGGGACTCTGTTGCTCCTAATGTACACATGAAATGCCTTGGGGTTCTCCCTAATCCTGCTTGATTATGTCATTTCAAGTCCTCTTTTAGACTTCTTAATTTCTCGTTTAAGTTCTTTCCTTCTTCCCTTATTTTCCTTGAGGGCCTTGTCTGACTGCAGTTTCCTAAATCTTACATATGCTTTTGTTTCCTTTTTGACTAAATTTTCAATAGCGCTTATCATCCAGAGTTCCTGAACCCTACCACCTCTATCATTTATCCTCACAGGAGCATGCTGGTCCTGAACTCTGATCAACTGACCTTTATGTCAGATGTGGATCTACCCTCAAACGGACATCTCCAATCTAATTTCTCCAGTTCTGACCTAATACTGTTGTAGCGAGTGTTCCCCAATTTATCAGCTTCGCCCGAGTACCAGGATTATCCTTATCTACAACTAGCTTAAAATTTGTGGAATTACAATCACTGTTTCCAAAATGCTTCTCACTGAAACTTTGATCACCTTGTCAGGCACATTCCTCAGTACCATATCTAGTATGGGTCCTTCCTCCATTGCACTACCTACATGTTCAATAAGCTCTCCTGGATACACCTGACAAATTCTATTTCGTCCAAGCCCTTGGTTCTGAGGGACTCCCAGTCAATATATGGTAAAATCACCCATTACAACAGCCCTGCTGTTTTTACACTTTCCACGATCTGCTTACACATCTATTCTTCTCTTGTGTTATTGGGAGACCTATATTGCAATCCCAGCATACTGACCACACCTTTCTTATTCCTGAGTTCCACTTATATGGCTTCACTGGATTGCATCTCTAAGATATCCTGTCTTAATGCAGCTCTCCCACTCCTTTCACATCCCTCTCTATCATTCCTGCAACATCAAAACATCAAAGCATTGAACTGCCAGTCCTGCCCTTTACTCAATTGCGTTTCTGAAATGACTATAACATCATAGTTCCATTTACTAATACAGGCTCTAAACTTATCTGCCTTATCTTTCATGCTCATTGCACTCAAATAAATACACTTCAGACTGCCAGTCCCACAGTGCTCATTAACCTGGCCCTGACATCTTCTTATTAGATTTGATTTAATATTGACCTTCTCAATCACTCCACATGCTGACCCACTGCTCTGGTTTGCCCCACTGTGCCACACTAGTTTAAACCCTGTGAGTGGCATCAGCAAACCTCCCTGCAAGGATAGTGGTGCCTTTCCCGCTTAGGTGCAATTTTGTGGTAAAAGAACATTTAGGGATGCGTGACTACAATATTGTAGGATTTTATATCATATATGAAAGTGAGGTAGTTACTCTATGGTTTTAGAGTAGACTGGTAGCTCAGGTTGTGGATGTTGTGGTTGGTTGGCTGCCGAGCTGGTTGTTCCACAGATGTTTCCCGACACTGACCAAAAAGATCAAACTTCACATTCTTAACACATCAGAAAGGAAGGCCCTAGAAGGACTGAAAAAGGACAAAAACATCATAATACCACCAGCAGACAAATGGCACATGCCAGTTATACGAAACAAACAAGACTACCGCTCCAAAGCACAGACACTATTAGCTGATGAGAACACATATTGGCAAGTGCAGATTGACCCAACACCATAATTGGCCAACAAGATTCTCAACATAACAAAGTGTGGAGCTGGATGAACACAGTAGGCCAAGCAGCATCTCAGGAGCACAAAAGATGACGTTTCGGGCCTAGACCCTTCATCAGAGAGGGGGATGGGGAGAGGGCTCTGGAATAAATAGGGAGAGAGGGGGAGGCGGACCGAAGATGGAGAGAAAAGAAGATAGGTGGAGAGAGTATAGGTGGGGAGGTAGGGAGGGGATAGGCCAGTCCAGGGAAGATGGACAGGCCAAGGAGGTGGGATGAGGTTAGTAGGTAGGAAGTGGAGGTGTGGCTTGAGGTGGGAAGAAGGGATGGGTGAGAGGAAGAACAGGTTAGGTAGGCAGAGACAGGCTGGGCTGGTTTTGGGATGCAGTGGGGGAAGGGGTGATTTTGAAGCTGGTGATGTCCACATTGATACCATTGGGCTGCGGGGTTCCCAAGCGGAATATGAGTTGCTGTTCCTGCAACCTTCGGGTGGCATCCTTGTGGCACTGCAGGAAGCCCATGATGGACATGTCATCTGAAGAATGGGAGGGGGAGTTAAAATGGTTCATGACTGGGGGGTGCAGGTGTTTATTGCGAAACGAGCAGAGGTGTTCTGCAAAGTGGTCCCCAAGCCTCCGCTTGGTTTCCCCAATGCAGAGGAAGCCACACCGGGTACAATGGATGCAATATACCACATTGGCAGATGTGCAGGTGAACCTCTGCTTAATATGGAAAGTCATCTTAGGGCCTGAGATGGGGGTGAGGGAGGAGGTGTGGGGGCAAGTGTAGCACTTCCTGCAGTTGCAGGGGAAGGTGCCGGGTGTGGTGGGGTTGGAGGGCAGTGTGGAGCAAACAAGGGAGTCACGGAGAGAGTGGTCTCTCTGGAAGGCAGACAAGGGTGGGGATGGAAAAATGTCTTGGGTGGTGGGGTCGGATTGTCAACATGCTGAAGAGAATCAAACAGACTGGACAAATCAACAAAACAGACTACCTGCTGTTTCTATGAAAACACCATCACATAAAAGTGAGCTGACAATGCTAGATCATTCAAACTTGTGCATTCTTGTCATATGACTGCACAGACAGTTAAGGTTAGAACTAGAATTAGGTTTTATTGTCATGTGTACAGGACTGTACAATGTTGCCACTTCTAGCACCATCTTAGGTATAAAGGTACCTGGGTACAAAATCTTAGGTATAAAAGTATAAGAACCAAGAAACAAAGTCAGAAGTTCAACATTACAATCCATCTTGGTATTCAGTAGAAAAATAACAAAATAAAGTTAAAAGTTAACAGACTTTATTAAATGCTTAGCCACGCCGAACTTGCCCTCCCTACAAGGGCTCAATCTCTGCTTTGGCCTGGTGTCCAGGAGACCTCGAGTTAATGGAGAATAAAAAAGCAGTGGCACACATTGACAATCATTTGGATCCAGCACAGGAAATGCTGAGTAATATTTCTCTGATTAACATGCTGTCTTCAGACAGGTTCGATGCAGTCCACTATGTCTTCGATGCAGTTAAACATACTTCCTGCATTTTTGTGCTGTAGTGTGAAATTCCAAAGTATTTCTGTTGTATTTGTAACTTTATTCAGAGAAATAGACAAGTGAGTGTGCAGGCATTCATCAATCTCAAGGTGATCAGGATGATAATCTTTTTCTTCCATTGAAATATTTTGTCCATTATCCTAATCCACATCTCAAAAATACTGGAAGTCACGCAAATAGCTTTGTTAGTCTCATACTGTGTGGTTAATGGCTTGACACTCCCAAAACAATGTGGCATCTTGGACTTTCCTACGACAAGAAATAGGCAGCTTTTCATTGCCACCCAACTTGGCATAGAAAAAAGCAAAAAAAGTGTTCCTTGCTTTGCTCATGTATGGCCCAAATATTGATTCTTGCCATACCCCATTACTACCAATTGAACCTTTCATTGAAGCATTAATGAGCAATCTGGTGAAAGGTGGTAGATTAGGTTACATACAGTGTGGAAACAGGCCCTTTGGCCCAACAAGTCCACACTGTACAGTCATCCAGTTTTATCAACAAGAATAATGTCTCTTGATTGATACTCATTCAGTGTAATTTTTCAGCCAATCATGTATTATTGCAGCTGTCATGATTATATCCTCACTACTTACCATGTGAAAGACAATGCAATGCCTTGTCTGAAATCACTCCAGCCATCCATCATTGCAGGTTTTACTGTGATTTAACGATGCGGTGTGGTTTAGCTGTAGGGCCACACAGTGGCTTAGTGGTTAGTACAATCAAAACAGGTTGTTTGAAAAGCTTAGCAGGTCTGGCAGCATCTGTGAACAGAAATCAGATTTAAAGTTTCAGGTCTGCTGACTTAGCACTGCTGCCTCACCGAGCCAGGGACCCTGGGTTTGATTGTAGCCTTGGGTAACTGTCCGTGTGGAGTCTACATGTTCACAACTGAGTTCTGGGTTGTTCAAATTGGAGAGAAACTCAAGAAAGTTACAATCAGCAGGAACTTGGTACTGTGCAAATTGTTGGAGTATTATACTGATAAGTCGAATAACATGATCTTCATTTTACAGCCTTAAAAGAAGTAGCTAGTGTGATCATTGATGATTGGTTTTAATTTTCCAAAGTTCCCCAGCTTTGGGGAAGGTTCCATCAGACTGGAATATAACAAATGTAACTTGTTACTCAAAGCAGGAGGATAGCAGAAAACAGGAAATGATAGACCAGTGAGCTGAACATCTGCCATAGGAAAGATATTATTACTAAAGGTATTGTAGTACAACACTTGGAAAAGTTCAAGGTAATTAGGCAGAGTAAGCTGGATTTTGTGAAAGGGAAATCAGGTTTAATTGATTTTTCAGAGTTCTTTGATTAAGTAGCATGGACAATAGATAAAATGGAATCAGTGGATGTGCTGTAGTGAGATTTCCAGAAAACATTTGATCAGGTTACGTTAAAGTTTATAACAGTGTAGTGGTTAACTTATCAGCATGGATAGAAGTTTGGCTGGCCAAACGGAAGATATCATAGGCTTAAAGAGCTAGTTTTTGGTTGGCAAGATGTAACGAGTGATGGACCACAAGGATCAGCCCTGGGACAACAACTTTTTACACATTATATGATTGGTTTGGATGAAAGAACCAAAGTATGATAACTAAATGTTCTGACGACAAAAAGGTCGATAGAAAATTAAGTTGCGAAGAGTAAATAGAGGCTATAAAGGGATATGGATCAATGGGTATGAAGTTTACACTGTGAAGAAATAGCTTTATCTGGAGCTGAAGAGAAAGCTCCTGTAGAGAAAATTGGACATGTGGATCAAAGATAAATTTCTGTGCAAGTGTCCAGTCATGAATGGTGGAGGACAATTAAACAACTCACTGGAGGAGGAGGGTCCACAAATGTCCCCATCCTCAATGATGGGGGACCCCAGCAGCCAGTGCAAAAGATAAGGCTGAAACACTTGCAGCAATCTTCATCCAGAACTGCTAAGTGGATGATCCGTCTCAGCCTCCTCCAGATATCCCCAGTATCACGGATACAAGTCATCAGTAGATTCGATTCACTCCATGTGATATCAAGAAACAGTTGGGCTCACACAAAGGTTATGGGCCCTGACAAACACAGCCAAGCTGTCCCAGTACAGTTTCAACACTGGCATCAAACTGGCAATGTGAAAATTGCCCAGGTACGTACTGTAAACAAAGAGCAAGACAAATCCAACCCGGCTAATTACTGCCCATCTGTCTACTCTCAATCATCAGTAACGTGGTGGAAAGTGACATCAATAGTGCTATCATGTAGCATCTGCTCAGCAAATAACCTGGTGAATGATATCCAGTTTGGGTTCTGCCAGCTCCTGACCTCATTACGGCCTTGGTTCACACAGGGGCAAATGAGCTGAATTCCAGAGGTAAGAATGGAGTGACATCCCTTGGTATCAATGCTGCATTTGACCAAATTCCCTAGCAACATCAGAAGCAGTGGGAATCAGGCAAACACTCCATTGGTTGGAGTTATGCTTGGCACAATGGTAGATGGCTTTAGTTGTTGGAGGCCAGTCATCTCAACTCCTCAACACCTCCATAGGGGTTCCTCAGGGTAACTGTCCTCGGATCAACCATCTACAGCCATTTCATCAATGACTATATACACACATAATGGCTACAAGGGCAAATCAGGGGCTTGAAAACATGCAGCAAATAACTAACTTCATGGCTCCAAATTCTTCCCACCATTCATAAAGCATAAGTCAGGAATCCATTTGCCTGGTTGACTGCAGCTCCAATAACACCGAGGAAGCTTGATGCAACAGCCTGTTTGATTGGCACTAATTCAACCATATTCACTTCCTCCACCACTGACTCTCAGCACACACTGTTGCTACTATCCCAAAGTGGCATTGCAGAAAGTCACCAAAGATCCTTAGGCAGCACCTTCCAAATGCACAACCATTTCTATCTAGAAGAATAAGGGCATCGGATACATGAGAACACCACAACCTGCAAGTTTCCCTCTCAGCCTCTCACCACCTGGACTTGGAAATATATTGCTGTTCCTTCAGTGTCTTTGAGTCAAAATCCTGGAACTCCCCTCCTAATGGCAATGTGAGTCTACCTATAGTAAATGGACTGCAGCAGGAAAAGAAGGCAGCTCACTACCACTTAAAGACAGGCAACAAATGCTGGCTCCACCAGTGATGCCCACAGCCTATGAATGAATAAAACAAATGATATGGAGCAGGGGGCAAGAAATGTAACATTTTCTGATGCCACAGAGCACTACAGGGAAGGGATGATAAGAAAATATTGCTGGCACCCACATGTATTTTGACTAATTAATCAGATGGGCTGAGAACTGACAGATGGATTTCAATGCAGATCAATGCAGGTAATAATCATAGGAGAGGACACTGTCAACAGGAATTATTACATGAAAGGATATTCATTAGCAAAGATAGAAACAAAATAGATTTCGGTATTATCAGTGTCTCAGCAATATGAACCTGTTGTCAGTAAGGCAAAGAATACACTCAGCTATATCAGAACAAAATTAGATAATATGGGGATTTTCAAATACCACTAGTGTGAAAGAAAGCATTGACAATTTATGACCTGGTGTAGAGAATAATGATCACAATGTATTTGGATTGTCCTTAAAAGCCATTATAGCATTCAGGACCCTACCAAGTGAAGCTACAATATGTACCTCCCTACGTACTAAACACTAAAAGGCAACAGTCTATTGGACTGAACAAAGTAATTTCACAACCAATATATTCTTGATTGAAAATAATGAAGGACAATCAGACAACTAGAGGGAGGAAGGTGCACTGTGAAAACTCCCTGAGTATGAGACAAGGTTGGAGTCCATGTCCCTTCTACAACCATAAGTGCTGAGTAGATGATCTTCATTGGTTTTCTCCTGAAGTCCCCAAAGTTGTAAAAGGCAATGTCTCATCAATTAAGTTTACAGCAGGCAATAATTAAGAAATGATTGAGTGCACAGTAAAGACTGTGAGCCTTAAAAACCATGGAAAACCAAAGCAATTGAATGATTCAACTCCTAGCCTATCTGTTCCAGTGCAACTAAGATGATGACATCAATCTGACAATGTGGAACATTGTCGAGGTTCATTCTACTCAATTAAAACAGGACAAATCTAATGTGGTCATTTAATGCTCCATCAGGCTAAACCAACATCATCAGAGCTAGAGTGAGACATCAATAACATTATAAGCAACAGAGAGTCATTTGGCTTGGAAACAGACCCTTCAGTCCAATTCAACAATGCTGACCAGGTATCCCAAACTTAACTAGTTTGATTTGCCTGCTTTTGGTCCATATCCTTCTGAACCTTTTCTATTCATGTACCAGTCTAAATGTCTTTTAAATGTGTTAATTGTACCAATTCTTACCATTTCCTCTGGCAGCTCATTCCATACGAATACCACCGTCTATGTGAAAATGTTGCTCCTCACATCCATTCTAAATCTTTCCCCTCTCTCCTCGAACCTGTGGCTTCTAGTTTTGAGCTCCCCTACCCCAGGAAAAATAGCCTGGCTATTCACCCTGTCTGTGTTAGTGTTTTATGATCCTCTATGAGGTCACCCCTCAGTCTCCGAAGCTCCAGGGAAACAAAACCCAGCCTATCAAGCCTCTCCTTATAACTCAAACCATCCAGTCCTGGCAACATCGTCGTAAATATTTTTCTTAACCCTTTCTAGTTTTAACAATATCCTCCCTATAGCAGTGCAATCAGAATTGTATGCAGTATTCAAAAAGTGGCCTAGTACAGCCAGAACATGATTTCCCAATGCCTACGTCCAATGCTCTGACTAATGGTGCCAAGCGTGTCAAATGCCTTCTTCACCTTCCTGTCTACTTCCAACACCACTTTCAAGGAACTAAGAACCTGTATCACTAGATCCCCCTCTAACAACGCTCCCCAAGCCCCTACCATTAACTGTGTAAGTCCTGCACTGATTTTCCTTACCAAAATGCAATACTTTGCATCTAAATTAAACTCCATCTGCCACATCTCAGCTCATTGGCCCATCTGATCAAGATCTCATTGTAGTCTTAGATAATCTTCCTCATTATCCGCTATACCACCAATTTGGGTGTCATCCACAAACTTGCTAACGATGACTTCTGACCTCTCATACAACACACCTAAGAGGCTTATTATGGCACAGTAGTAATGTCACTCCCTCTCAGGTAGCGTTCCAAGGTACCAGCCCAAAACTACGCCAGAGATGTGTGACAATATCTCTGAACAGGTTGATTAGAAAATTTATAAAGTGATTCTATTGGCCAGTAACCTGCTCACTTTACTTTCTGTGTTACCAGAACAACACAGCAATAGGCATAATCACAGCCAAATCCAGACATGCTAAGAAAAGCTGATAGTCTGAAGAAAGTAAGTATACATACCTCCAATTCATGGCAACATTTGATAAAGAATTCCATCAAGGGCCGCTGTAAAAATGGAGTTAATATTGGCCCAGAGGAAATCCACCCTCATGTCACATGTTGTAATAAGGCTAATTACTTCAACTTTGGGATATCAATGTAGAAGTTTCTCAAGGCCCAAAACAATCATCTTAAACTGCTTCATCAATGTTCATCTCCATTTCACAGTCTAACAAGTGGAATTGTTTGCTGATGATTTTATATTTTCCAGCTTCATCTTGGCTCCTCCCAGGTGGCAGATGAAACTCTAGCCTACAACAGGAGTTAAACACTATGTAGGATTGTGTTAACATTTTTGTTCATTATTTAGGTCTTCCAGGTTGGATTCAGGGAATGTTCTTAAGGCAAATCGCAGTGGAAACATGAAAGGTTCCTTCCACAAAAAAGTGTTGAAGGTTAGCCATTTCAAAACAGATTTTTGTGAGGTCAGGCTATTACGAAACAGAAAACCAAGGAGAAAAGATGGAGCTAAGGAACAGATTTCCATTCTCTAACTGAGTGACAATTCAAACTGAAGAGGTCAAACGGTCTACTCCTGTTGCTTTGTAACATGTACACAAGTATTCCTGTTGCTGTGTAACAAGTAACATGGCACATAAGAGCAAGACAATTCATCTCCAACAAAAAAAGTTTCATTCGCCCCATCTTCAGTGAAACCAAGAAGTCTCAATTTTCATAAACTAGAGATTGCTATTGAATAGAAGCTTGATGGAACCAACCATATCACAACATGTTACAAGCAAACTATATACACAATGTCCATTATGGGCCTCCTGCAGTGTCACAATGATGCCACCCGAAGGTTGCAGGAACAGCAACTCATATTCCGCCTGGGAACCCTGCAGCCTAATGGTATCAATGTGGACTTCACCAGTTTCAAAATCTCCCCTTCCCCTACTGCATCCCAAAACCAAGATAATAAAATGTGAGGCTGGATGAACACAGCAGGCCAAGCAGCATCTCAGGAGCACAAAAGCTGACGTTTCGGGCCTAGACCCTTCATCAGAGAGCTCCTGAGATGCTGCTTGGCCTGCTGTGTTCATCCAGCCTCACATTTTATTATCTTGGAATCTCCAGCATCTGCAGTTCCCATTATCTCTGCATCCCAAAACCAGCCCAGTTCGTCCCCTCCCCCCACTGCACCACACAACCAGCCCAGCTCTTCCACTCCACCCACTGCATCCCAAAACCAGTCCAACCTGTCTCCGCCTCCCTAACCTGTTCTTCCTCTCACCCATCCCTTCCTCCCACCCCAAGCCGCACCCCCATCTACCTACTAACCTCATCCCACCTCCTTGACCTGTCCGTCTTCCCTGGACTGACCTATCCCCTCCCTACCTCCCCACCTATACTCTCTCCACCTATCTTCTTTTCTCTCCATCTTCGGTCCACCTCCCCCTCTCTCCCTATTTATTCCAGAATCCTCACCCCATCCCCCTCTCTGATGAAGGGTCTAGGCCCGAAACGTCAGCTTTTGTGCTCCTGAGATGCTGCTTGGCCTGCTGTGTTCATCCAGCCTCACATTTTGTTGTCTCTACACAATGATGAGTGTTCATTTTCTAAGTTCTTAAATCTTTTTCTCCATATACAAGTCACAAGGTAGGAATGTGATGGAATTCTTGCCAGTTGTCAGGAAATGTGTACCTTCAAAAAAAGATTTAGGGAGCTGTGGACTGCGGGCCAATCAGAGTAGTGGTCACTGCTGATACTACACTAATTTCTTCACCGGGAATTGTCCCTGGAGAGAGTTACATTGAGCGGGATGGGTGTTTCCAGGGGAGTGGAGCTAGTGAAGTGGGGATAAGAGGGGCCAGTAGTTATGGGAGATGTTGCCATGGATCCCACCTTCTACTTAAGCAATCTTATGAACTTGTCCTATCATCTTTAAAAGTTTCAGAGCAATAAATAAACATTGGGGAATGAACCAGTGTTCAGGGGGTAAGAACCTGAAAGAATACTGTTAATGTGGAATAATAGAACAATAAAAGATAATGACAATGCAGAGATAAACAAACTGCTTCACATAAAATTCTGGTCATCACATTACTGGAAGGGTGTGCAGGATTTGGGGAGGGGGCAGAAGAGGTTTACCAGGATGCTACCTGGGATTACAGTGTCTGAACTATAATGAGAGGCTAGAAGAACTCAGGCTGTTTTTCTCTGGAGTGGCAGAGGCTGAAGGAAGACTTGATATAAGTCTATAAAATTATGGGATGCACAGATAAGATTGGCGGTGAGAATCTTTTTAGCAGAATTGAAATGTCTAATTGTAGGGTGCATGCATTTAACATGAGATGCAGAAGATTCAAGGGAGATGTGAGGGGCAATTTTTTTACACAGAGAGTGGTAGGAGTCTGGAATGCGCTGCTAGGGTGGTGGTAGAGGCAGATATGATAAGGGCATTTGAAGGACTTTTAAATAAGCACATGAATATGCAAGGAATCAAGGGATACAAACAACGGGCAAGCAGCAGGGATTAGTTTAATTTGTTATCATGTTTGACACATCATCGTGGGCCAAAGAGCCTGTTCCTGTGCAGTACTGTTCTATGTTTTATGAACAACTTGTCCTCACCTAGAAAACACAATTTCACAAGGTTTGAGGAACATTGGAGTTGTAAAGAATTTTTCCCTTACAGGACAGTGGATTTGTAGAACAGAAAGTAGTTAAACCTGAGAGAACTGATATCCTTATGACTTAATCCAAGACGTGTTTGTCAATAAAAGGGATTGAACGTGATAGGGCCAAGCTTTATTCACATGATGTACAGAAAGGCCTAACAATGGGAAAAGATTGGTTCCAATTGTGACCTACGAATTGTGAAAGAAACAAGTTTGTTTGGTCAAAAGATGTTTCTTCATTCCAAATTTTCTAACCTAGGAAATCTGGTCCCCTCAAACCTGTTGATAACTTAAATTATTTAATAAGATCATACTGTAGCAGACTTGCACCTTGAAGAAATGAGTCAGGAATTGGCCTCTAACTTTATAGCTATGAATTCTAACTTGTCCTTTCAGCGCATGGCTCCCCACTGGATCAGGGGATTAGTTCCTAAATTATAAGCACTGTGACTCCTGTCTCTGCCAAACAGGAAAATGAAATTGGGATGTTGGTTCCCAATCTGATGCCTGGCTCAAACACATTTTTTCTGACCACTTATGTCATCATTGTGTAGCCTAAATCTCAGCACCTGCCTGCTGCCATTTGCCACTCATTTCCTGCTGCCAATCCCTGCGCTGCTTCCCTTTCCTCCCACTCGCTGTCTCTGCTGTTTCATTTCAAATATGATTTGTTCCCTCCTATTTCCTGTGTGACCACTCACTGCTTCCTGCCCACTTCCTTACATTTCACATCCTCCACGGTTCCTTTGCCTCTGGCTCATGTCCATTCCAGATGTGAACCAATGGCAAAAGTCTGCAGGGGATGTGGGGAAAGCAAGAGGTGGTGGGGAGAGGCCGTAAGGGGGGCAGTGATGGTCTGTAGTGGTGAGTGCTGAAGGTGGGGTAAGATCAGAACAGTGTTAGGTTTTCACTTTGTGACTTTAAGGGAGGCAGCTGCCCCCCGGGGTCAATGTTTTAGCATGGGTTCCTTAGTTCTTCATACAAGCCGAAGCCAGACTTGTGGACTACTTTCAAACAACATTTATTAACATTCACTAGATGATGGTAAGGATACAGAGCAGCTGGGCTGTACAAATTCGACTTTTAGCAAAATTAACACCGCAGGACTCCTGAGATCATGCTCATACCATGGCTTACCTTCGAGAGTTTTTAGATTAGATTCCCTACAGTGTGGAAACAGGCCCTCTGGCCCAACAAGTCCACACCGCCTCTTGGAGCATCCCACCCACACCCATCCCCCTATAACCCACACACCCCTGAACACTATGGGCAATTTAGCATGGCCAATCCACCTAGCCTGCACATCTTTGGATTGTGGGAGGAAACCGGAGCACTCAGAGCAAACCCTTGCAGACACGGGGAGAATGTGTAAACTCCGCACAGACAGTGACCTGAGGCTGGAATTGAACCCAGGTCCCTGGTGCTGTGAGGCTGCAGTGCTAACCACTGAGCCACCGTGCCGCGCCCCCTCAGGTTTATCAGTTTTTTTTTAACTCACTCTCGTTCCATCTCTCCCTAAGTACTTTCTCATTTTCTAACAGTATTAAGAAAGAGTACTTTCCAAACATTATTGTCTGAAACATTTGGCGGAAAGTATTCCCATTTAATGGAAAGTAATTTCCAATCCGAATGTCTCCTCCCAATGTCGGTTGCTCACAGATTCAAGTACCAAGTGGGGATCTCACAGTGCTTCCTGATCTGGTCAGTCAAATCATGTAGGATAGTGATGGCCTGCAGGTTAGCCTGAACCATTCTTTCAGGAGCTAAAACAAAAAGATTGTGATTATTAAAAGTAATCTCAAATCTGATTATAAGGAATGGAGCAGTGGGCTGCCATATCAGGAAATAATTGGGTGGGTGCTCATCAAGACTTCTGATTGACAGATTAGCCTTATCTCTTTGATGATATCTTCTGTTAAAGAGAGATCTGATAATGATTGGTCACATGCAGCATCCAAGAAGAACTGAGAAATATAACCATTTAACTGTAATAGCAGCAGAATAACATCTTAACACAGAATATAAGAACATAAGAAATAGGAGCAGGAGTGGGCAATTCAGCCCCTCGAGCCTGCTCTGCCATTTAATACCATCGTGCTGAACTCATCTCAACCTCAACTCCACTTTTCTGCCCATTCTCCATCACCCTTCAACCCATTGCTAATTAAAAACCTAGCTATCTCCTCAAATTTATTCAGTCTTCCAAGCATCCATGTCACTCTGGGATAGTGAATTCCACAGATTTATGGCTCTGAGAGAAGTGATTTCTTCTCATTTCTGCTTTATATCTACTATCCCTTACCCTAAAATTATAATATCTCGTTCTAGATTGCCCACATGAGGAAATGTCCTTTCTACATCAATCACCTACAGCATCTTATGTACTTGAATTAGATCTCCTCCCACTCATCTAAACGTCAGTGGAAAAAGTCCTAAGATGCTCAATCTCGCCTCATAAATCAAGCCTTTCATCTGTGGAACTAACTTAATGAACCTTCTGCGAACTGCCTCCCATGCAAATACATCTCTCCTCTCGTAAGGGGACCATAAGTGTACACAGTACTCTGTGTTTGGTCTCAACAAAGCCTTGTATAATTGCAATAACTCCTCCTTACTTTGATACTTTCTCCATTTCTCTAGCAATAAATGCTAAAATTCCATTTCATCTCTTCATTACCTGCAGTACCTGTATATTAGTTTTCTGCAATTCATGCACAAGGACATGCAGGACCCTCTCTATGAAAGCATTCTGAAATTTCTCTCCATTTAGATAATAAAATATTTTTATTATTCAGACTAAAGTGGATAACCTCACACTTAGTCATGTAAAACTACAGCTGACGAATTTTGGACTATTCACCTAACCTACCCTACCATTTTAAATGTCTTGTTTCTTCATTACAACTTACGTTTCCAACTGTTTTAGTGACATGTGCAAATGTGTCTATAATACGTCCTATCCTTGCTTTTAAGTCATTAACACAGATTGTACATAGTTGGAGCCTGAGGACCAAACCCTGTGGTGCCCAATTAGTTACAGCTTGCCAACAAGAAAAAAAATTAATCCTAATAAAAACCAAAAGAACTATTCAATCAGAATTAATGTTAACTCTGATTATTTTTCTTCACAGATGCTGCCAGACCTCCTGAGCCTCAAGTAGCTTCTGTTTTTTACATATTTATCCTGATGGCCTGCTTTCTGTAGGTTAGCTAATCCTCCATTCGAGCTAATATATTACCTACTGTGGGTTGACCCACAATGCCATTAGGGAGGGAATTCCAGGATTTTTACCCAGTGACAATGAAGGAATTTCAAAATATTTCCAAGTCAGAATGGTGAGTGGCTTGGAGGGGAACGTGAAGTGGTATTGTTCCCATGTATCTGCTGCCCTTGTTGTGCAAGATGCAAATGATTATAGGTTTGGAAGATGCTGTCTGAGGATCTTTGGCAAATTGGGAAATGCATTCTGGAAATACAGATATGCTGTACATCTACAGGGTCCTCATTATCCATGTTGCTTGTTATATCTTCAAAGTACTCTGGCACATTGGTCAAACACAAGTTAACCTTCATAAGACCATGCTGACTGATGGATTGCATTTTGACTTTACAAATGGCACATTACTTCTTCCTCAATAATGGATTCCAACAATTTCCCAAAGGTAGACATTAAAATAACTGGTTTGCAGTTTCTTACTTTCTGCCTCCCTCTGCTTTTTGAATAAAGACATCATATGTGTTTCAGGTGGGAGGAATTGAAGATTTCCTTAAATGTTTGCCACTGTTCATCAACTATCCTACCTTTTCATCATTTTGCCCAGTCCACTGGGGTCAAATCTGTTCTCATGCTTATGTAATTACCTTAGTTTAATACCAGAACACTAGCATGGAACTCAAATTTCTCCTCCTCAAGCTAAATTTTGAATTCCAGCATTCTATGGTCATTCTTTCCTCAAGGAACATTTACTATGAGATCATGAATTAATTCCACCTCACTACACAATACTAAAGCCAAAACAGCCTGCTTCATGATAATAAAGTGTGAAGCTGGATGAACACAGCAGGCCAAGCAGCATCTCAGGAGCATAGCTTGCTCTATGGTAGGTTCCCCAACAAATTGTCCCAAGAAACAATTTCAAATACATTCTATGAGCTTTTCCACAGGCCATTCTGGCCACTTTGACTAATCCAGTCTATACATAGATTAGAATCACTCATGATTATTAACGTAAATTTCCTATAAACCCCCAGTAGTTCCTGGTCTATACTGCATATCATACTATGGAAGTGCTGTTGAGGGGCCTAAAGATTATTCCCACCAGAGACTTCTTTCCCTTTTTTTTTATTTCTACCCAAACTGATTCTTTGTCTTGATCTCCAGTAGCAAAATAATTTCTCACAATAGCATCAATCTATTCCTTTAGAAAGAAAACTATACCACCACATCTTCCTTCATGTCAATCCCTCTAAATCCTAAGTATCCTTGAATATTCAACTCTCAGAGCTGGTCTCCCTGTGACTACATCACAGTAGCTGCCACCATATCATACCCATTTGTCTTTATTTGCTCTGTTCACTCATTAATTTTATTCCAATGCTATGCACATTCAGATACAAAGCCTTTAAGACTGTCCTATCATCAAACTTCCCTACTCTTGCATGATTCCTTGGTATAATATGACATTCACACACTCTGTCCGTTCCTTTGATTTTATGGTAACGCTGCACTCCTACCTTCTTTTTCTGGATTGATTTCTTTAATTTCCTGTGTTAAACCCTCAACCTCCTCATGATTTAGTCTAAAGCCCTACCTACAACATTTGTTATAGAATGTGCCAGAACACAGGTCCCAGCATGATTCAAGTGGAGCCCATTTAAATGGATCAACTCCTTCCTTCCCCAGTACTGTGCCAATATTCCATGAATTTGAATCCATTTCTCCCATACCAATCTTTAAGCCACGCATTTGCTTTGTTAATCTGATTAACTCTGTGCCAATTAGCTCATGGGTCAGATTGTAAAACTGAAATTACTTCTGTGGCTCTCTTTCTTAATTTAGCACCTAATTACTCATCTTCCTTTCGAAGATTTTACTTACTTGTTGTACCCATATTTTTGGTACTTACATAGAATGTGACAACAGATCTTCCCCCTCCTACTACAAATTCCTCTGCAGCCCAGATTAGATATCCTCAACCCGAGCTCTTGTTCCCGGAGAAGTTAAGGCAATTCCTTACAGAGTGGAATGTAACCCACACCTCAGCATGGGGTAAGTTCCAACGCGGCAGTTGTAGATGTGGATGGACACATTTCGATAACAATCTTTGTTTTTAATTCATTCATGGGATGTGAGTGTTGCGAAATATAATTTCAGGCAGAAACAGTTGAGTTTACTCTCATTTTCTGTAAAAGAGCTTTACTGAGGCAAGTTCTACTTCTGAAGGCCATCATTTTGCAGCTTTTGGTTTATTGAGGCTGGTAATCAACTGCATTGGTTCAGATCATGTAGCTTGTCCCAAGATGTGAAATATTGCCTGTTCCTAGTTGCTTGAGAAGGTGGCATTGAGCTGCCTTCTTGAACAGCTGCAGTACTGTCGTTGTGCTGCTGACTTCATGCTCTAAGCTGTGTTAATCAGTTGAGTGTAATTCACTACTAAGATTTCACAGAATCACAACATGACAGAATCATCACTATACATAAACCAAATATTTGGCCTATTTGCATGTCGGATCTAAAAGTTATTAAGAGTGGGAAGCCCACACCGACCTGATCACGTGGTGGGTTTTAATTTATTACTTTCCATATTTAGTGCATACTGCATCCACACAAATGTCATTTCTGCTGCATGACTTGCTCTCTTAATCACAACTTGTGGGAAGTGTAAAAAAAGGCTATTGTGCAAAGATAAACGTGTCTACCCACATATATATATATGCAACAAATGTAAAAAAACTAACTATTCATCAAAGCAGGACTTCTATTTTCTCCTGCTATTGCAAAAATTAGGCAGCCCATACTCAAATATACATAAACAACTTCCAATACAGAGCTTGCAAAAAAACTGCAAGTATCTGTAATGTTGTTTATCTTAAGTCCTTAATATGCTCTCCTCTTAACTTGAGAAAAGTATTGAGCTTAACATATTTCTGCAGAGTGACAGTTGTATAAGGCACGACATTGGCAAAGAGCAGTCATTACAGCGCTGTGTCTTTGCCATTTCTAACTCTACATTTAAAATGGGCAGCTGGTTATATTGGCCGAGAAACAATATTCAGCATCCATTTGCATTTATCTGCATTCCAAAGTTGCTGGTTAGGACACTTCCTCAGGCAAAATATAATTCCAGGCAGAACAGTTGAGTTTACTCTCATTTTCTGTAAAAGAGCTTTACAGAGGCAAGTTCTACTTCTGATGGCCATCATTTTGCAGCTTTTGGTTTATTGAGGCTGGTAATAACTGCATTGGTTCAGATAATGTAACTTGTCCCAAGATGTGAAATTTACAGATTTGCAGTCTCTACTGTTGACTGATAATGTGGAGTTCACGACTTGTTGATATTTCCTAATTTGTAGATTGTTTAAGGTTTCTTCTGAAAGTTGATTGTCCCATTTTACATCTGTAAATAATCTTAATTTAAATACTTTGAATTTCCTTGTGTATAGTCCTTAAAAATATCCAACACAAAAACATGTGTAACATTTTTGTATGGAACATCAGGGTTTGGTTCCTGAAGTCCAAACCTTTCCCAAACAGCAGTCACATCAAACCTTTATTTTAAGACCAATGGCGAGGAGCGAGCTGTCATTCAAGGAGCAGCTCCTTTGCATGGGAAATTGTGACGATTAAATGATGGGGTGTCCAATGTTATTAGTCAGTTTTCCCCAGATTTTTTATGGGATAAAGCCCTATAAATTGAACAAAACATTTAATAAGGTTTGAAGTGGTGGAGTTACTCTGACAACCCTTTCTTTTGTTCTAAACCGTGAATTGGACAAACAGTATTTTGAGGAATTAATTTTTAATGGCATTAATGCTGCAATCTTCTTGTTATCTTCATGTGCAATCTTCATGTGATGTGAATATCACTGGCAATGCCAGCATTTGTTGTCTATTTCTCGTGTCTTTGAGAAGATGGCACAAGGCTGCCACCTTGAACCACTGCAGTATGTGTTGTTGGCACACACACACAAAGGTGGTGGAGAGGTGATTCTAGGATTTTGAACAGGGGACCATGAACGAATGTTGATATACAATAGTTCCAAGTCATAATGTGTGTGATTTGAAGGGAAACCCGCTGGTGTTAGCTTTCAAAAGTATCTGCACCCCAACATTTCTCAGAGGTGGAGGTCTGGAATGTGCTGACGGTCAGATTTATTTATATTATTGTTATTCATAGGACATTGATGAGCTCAGGTTGGTGGCTGCAATTTCCTACATATCAGCCATGACTCTTGTTAAATGGTGCAGTAGGCTCAAGGAGCTGGTTAGCCTACAGCTGTTCCTAATTTGTATGCTCATACATACAGTAGTGACTGTACTTCAGAGCAACATTGCGGCTATGAAATGCTTTCTAACATACTGAGGTTCACACTAATGTAAAAACCAAAAGAACAGCCAATGCTTTAAATCAGGAACAAAAACAGAAGTTTTTGGAAAAGCTCAGCAGGTATGGAATCATCTGTGAAGAAAAAATCAGAGTTAGAGTTTCGGGTGCGGGGAGCCCTCCTCAAAACTGCTTCTCCAATGTTTCTGTCCAACTTGCACCAAACTCAAAGGAGATATTGGGAAAAGCTACTAAAAAAAATTACCTGTAAGGAAAATTATGTTGTTGTCTTTTGATAAAGCATTTAAAAATGATTCTAATCAATGGTTAAACTTGTTGAAAAGCAAGAAATCAGTGTTTATATAAATTTCATTGATGGACAATCAGTTCGATTGTCTGTTTATAAAGGAAATATATCTGGCATTGCATACTGCTTGAATGAAACAAGAGTGAACTAGTTATAAAACTAATGATCTCTGTTTGTACGGAAATGTGGAAAAAAGAATCATTGTCATTACGAATTAATAACTAATGCCAAAAACCTACTGTTCCAATTTTTCTGTCAGTAATCCCTCAGGATTTAAAAGCTGCCTGAGAGGTCAATGCTAGTGCACTTCTCATCTGCAAATGTATTAAGGATTTAACTAGTGGTCTACATATCTTTCACATTCACCAACTGTTATTGCCATTTGCATCATCTCTTACAATCAGATGCTCCAATTCAGGTGGAATATTAACAACTGATCCTTTTTGAAAGCATTTCCTGGAAACTTATGTTTCATATGTGACAGAAACCAGCATGACCAAAAAGCAATCTTACCAGGGAGTATGAGGGTCTAAATTATGGCTACTCTGAGTTTAAATGGTATCAAAGGGAATACGTTCTCGTTGCTTCAGTAATTCTGTTGCAAAAGAGGGTTGTTGCTGTTGGAAGTTAAGAATTATAGGCTCATCACGACAGGGAATTTTTGAGAAAACATTCTCAGCTAATTTATCATCAGCCTTCTTTCCCTCTACCAAATGGTCGTCAGCGGGAATGTTCAATCCCATTCACAGTTCTTTCACCAATGACACAACCCATACCACCTTAAAACGGGATCTTGATAACATTAAGACTCGGCTTGACAAGGCTACATACTGAACAGGTTCAAATTGGAGGTAGATAGATTGTTAAGATATAAAGGCTATGCTGATCTAGTGTGAGAGAGGAGTTCAGGTCTGGGGCAGATCAACCATGATCTACTTGAATTAAAGGCAGCTTGAGGGGCTAAATGGCCTACTCCTGTTCCTATTTCTTAAGTAAGTTCAAGTAACAACTATCTTGTACAAACAAAAAAACCCAGATAGCTCCTTGTCATTCAAAAGCAGAACCATCATTAAGTTCCCCTCCATTGAGTTCTAAGAGTCGCCAATGATCTGAAGCTAAACCAGACCGGCCATGTCAATACTCTGGCTCCATGTGCAAGGGCGAGTGTGATTATTTGCTATCAATTGTTTGCCTAGAGGCTCTTCAAAGCATCTACATCATGTACAAGATGCAGAACTCACAACTTGCTATGATCAAAGTAGCTGTAATTACATGTAAAAAGATAGATACCGTTCTGGACTGACTAGTTTCTTTGATTGGCATCCCAGACACTCGATTCAATGTCTAGCCCTTGTGGATGGACTGTGGCTGTGATACATATTATCTACAGTACATACTGCAGCAAATCACTTTCATGTGCAACATGGCCCTCCTCTCCACTAGTGAGGAAGGCAGGAACAGCGGTGTTATTGCCTACAAGCCTGAATATCACAATTCCTTGTATGTCGTAGAGTCCAGTATCCTGGAATTCCCAACTTTATACAAGACAAGTATACAAGCAGATGAGTGTACAAATTAGGAGCAGGATGAAGTTAATTTGGCTAATCATGGTTAATTTGATTATGGCCTGAAATCTTCATTACTGTCTATTCGAATCAGCAATGACTCCCTTGTTAATCAATGGTATATTGACAGTTGCATTAAAATTATTCAATGTCTTAGCCTTCATCATTCTGTAGACACAGAGTTCCAGAGCCATGACCTACTGAGAGAAGAAAATTGTCTTCTCATCCTGTCTTATTTTTAAACTCTTCTACAAGAGAAAACATTCTTTTAGCACTCACCCTGTCAGGTCATCTCAGGATTTCCCATGTCTGAATACGATTGCATCTTGTTCTTTTAAACTCCACTGGATGTAGGCCCAACTTACCCAGTGTTCTCTCAGAAGATGGCTACCTCCATCACCAGCTTAGGTATCAGCCGAGGGAACCTTTTCTGAACCTCCACCTTGAAGATATCCTCTCCCTTTCAGAGAGACCAAAACTGTTCACCACTGCAACAGTACAACATAATCAAAGACCCCTCCTACCCCAGTTATACTCTCTTCCACATTCTTCTGTTGGGCAGAAGATATAAAAGTTTGAATACACGTATGAACAAATTGAAGAACAACTTCTTCCTCACTGTTATCAGACTTTTTCAACAGACCTCTCAAAAGTTAATGTTGATCTTTCTCTCTGCACCTTCTCTGCAGCTGTAACACTGTATTCTGAACTCTGTTTTGCTACCCTGATGCACTTTGTATGGTACAATCTGCCTGTAGAACTTGCAAAACAACACTTTTCACTGTATCTCTGTACGCGTGACAACAATAAATCAATCAATCATTGTGGGAAAGATTATCATTGCAACGGCTGCAATTGTCCAAGAAGGAGGCGCACCGCTGTATTCTTTTAAATAATGAGAGAAAGACAACAACTGCATTCTTTTAGCAATGCCCACATTCTGAGAACAAATTCAAAGAAAATTCAAGAATTTTCCTTGTGCTTCCTTACGTGTCTGAATAACTATGGGTCACATCATATATTTACTGGTCCAGGCTCCAACTAACTTTCTTCTCCAAACTCAGGACAGCCATTGGCTACCTCAATGAAATGCCCATAGCCGGTAACGTCTGCACCTCAGGGACAAATTATTAGTAATAATAAAGCACAAAAAAATGCATTGAGTTCATCAACTTCTCAAAGTTCATTTTATCCAGTCACACACAGCAATAAGTCAGAATCCATATTTCAGAGACATTGCTTTAAATGTTAGAACTCTTCATCGAATAACTTGCAGGCATCCAATGCCAATGCTCCAAGAAATCAGAAGTTACACTGATGAAGTGTGTCCACAGAACACCAATTTAGAGGTTAGTGACACTGAGGCCAGTGCACACACATTGTACTGTATCAACAATTTTAAAACCTGGAGTTTGTTCCTCATGTCCAGTCCAAACGTTAGACTCAGCATATCACAGACTTAGAGGCCAACATGGAGGACACAAGGTATATTTCTTCTTTGAGTCTTAAAATGTGAGTCTCAACTCATGAACCATAAGACTGTAAGCTATAGCAGCAGAATTAAGCCATTCAGCCCATCAAATCTGCTCTGCATTCTGAAAATGACTGATATAATTCTCAACCCCATTCTCCTGCCTTCTACCCATAACATTGCTCCCTTTACAAATCAAGAACCTGTCTATTTCTCTCGTAAATGGAATCTTCATTCCTGAACATTCTATTCAACTTGTTCGAGAACTTGTAATCAGAATAGCTTTAATTTTTAATATAACTTTTACCATTGAAATAAACTGAATAGAACAGAAAACCCAGATTGAGTCGCAGTAGTATGCATATCTAAAAGCCTCAACTAATTAAAACTTACAGACCAGAGAAATTATTTACTTTCCTACTGCACCTGAAAGACTGCAAGCTTTGTTGATAGGTCAGTTGGTCAAGACATGCATTCGAGAGTCAGAGGATGGTCATTCTTGAGGGTGGACATTCAAATTGGATGGAGGGCTTGAGGGATAGACCCAGAAGACCTAACATGTATTTCCTGTCACTACGCTTGCAATAGCACTCAACGTTCTGTAACACTTCAAGGAACAATCTAAGGCAACAACTCAACTTTTCAAGAATGTAAAGTCAGGATGTCTGCAGAGTCTTGGTTGATATCTATACGGCCTTATTCAGTTTTGTATTTAACAACAGAAGCCTGTATTTGAATTGATCGTTTCAAGAATTTACTATTTACCTGATGGCAATAGGCTTCAAATTCTTTTGTGGTTAATTGTGCTAGAATTGGCCTTAAAATATTAAGTTATAGCCACTGCAAAGCTGAATTTTGTAGTTTTGTTGGGCAGCTAATTTGCACACATGTTGGCGTGAGTCCGATGTAAAGTGAAAATGTGGTATTTGGAAATAGTCTTTAAAAATCTGATTTTGGCTGAAGATTGCAGCAATAGCTGACTAAGGGAACAGCAGGTCTGCTGAAAATTATTTGGATCACTTAATTCTTTGTTGTTAATTGCATCAGAAAAATCATGTGTCTTTGTGTACCATTTTGAGGAAAGCTTAACACTGCAGGATTTGGCATTGGCAGTCAGCTGAAAAAGGGACTAAAGGCGAGCTGGCAGTTTGTCACAGCAGTCTCTAAGCTTTCCTGAATATGGATTATACAAAGAAGGGACAGACTTCTTTACCTCCAAAGCGGGAAACTTAAAAACCACAACAAGCCTTACACTCAGAAATATTGACCAGTCCAGAAAGGCATTCAGTGAATCTTTTTTTCTATCGTAAAGCTGAGTGATAAACTTTAACCATGAAAACGTACATGTATTTCGTGGAATAGTCCTCAAAGATCATTTACACCAACATGAGAGGACAAAGAGGACCTCAGTGTCAGTATGCATACATGGGACATTTTCAAGTTGACAGGCCATGACTCGTGGAGTGCAGCAAGCATCAGTGCTGTGGCCTTAGTTATTTACAATCTACAGTAATAATATAAATGAAGAGTGAAAGAATAATGCTATGTTTGCTGACTATACAAAACTAAGTAGAAATGCAAGCTGTAAAGTGGACACAGAGACATTGCAAGGAGCAGTAGACATGTTAAGTGAGTGAGCAACGATATGGCAGATGGAGTATAATGGCAGGAAAGATGGGGTCTCTGGTCTTAAGAATAGAAAAGCAGGATTCTTTTTCAAGGTGTGAAACTTGTACATGTTGATGTTCATAGAGATAACTGTGTGTGCCAGTACAGGGATTGCAGAAAGTCAGCATGCAGATATAGCAAGCAGTTAGGAACATAAATAACATAATGTCTTTTATCGTAAGGGGATTGGAGCAACGTGAATAAGGAAGTCTTGTTACTGTTATACTGGGTTTCAATAAAATCACATTGGGAATATTGTGGGCAGTTTTGGACTTTGTAATTCAGGGAGTATATACTTGCTTTGGAGGTTGCACAATCAAGGTTTACTAAATTGGTTGCTGGGATACGAGGGTTGTCCTCTGAGGGTAAACTGAGTAAATTGAGCAAATACCCTGTAAGGCATAGAAGAATGAGAGTAGATTTCACTGAGGCCTACCAGATTCTGAAGGTACTTGATAGGAAAGACCTTGAGGGATTCTTTCCACTGATCAAGGAATCTAAAACATGGGGACACATATTTAGGACTGAACTAAAGAGAAATTACTTATATAACTTAGGAATTCTTGTAGAAAGTTGTTGAAATAACTGCACAGTGGCTGGGTCCCGTCACTAAGACACACTTTATATACTACTTCACAGTACACAGGCTGTGGCCAACCAGCTTGGAGTCAGACCTCAACTGAGAAGATTCTAAATCTAGTGTTTACATTGGTCAGCCAGGGCTTTCCTGATTGGCCCAGGTTAACAACCCCTCATAGTCAATGCGGTCGAGCTGGTTGCAATCACTATATTCCAGCCCACCATCCGCCAACAAAGTCCAGGGATGTAGGCTGGGTCTTCTGCTTGTAGCTTCTCTTGCAATGTCATCACCCAAGGTCCAGTTCCTCTGACTTAGACCCAGACACAAACAATGTGTATCAGACCATGGCCTGTCTCTTGCATCCAAAATATCTTGGGAGAGTTTTTTCCTCTTCTCCTGGTGGCAACTGTATCAAGGCTGCATCCATTTCAGACTCTGAAGTTTCTTCAACACTAGGCAGAGGGGGAGCACCTACAATTCCTGACAGGCTTTCTGTCTGTTCTCAGGGACCGGGTATATTTTGCTCCTGCACTGTTTTTGAGGTAACAGCTTTCAGGTGATCCACATCTTTGGTCAGGTCTGTATCATCCATCTGAATTTTGTAAGTCATGGGACCTGACCTCGCATCAACCTCACTTTGCAAACAGGGCCATTTGCATGGTTCTGGCACCAAAATTCATCCCCTGAATCACACTGTCTCTCTCATTTAGAGGAGGCAGTTAGCCAGCTATCCCATTCCTGCTGCCGTTTCATGCTCCCCCCCGCCCCCCCGCCGACTCTGGGAATATCAGGTTTAACCTGGTGTAGAGCCGTCTCCCCATCAGCATCTCTGCTGGAGCTATCCCTGTTGTTGTGTGTGGGATGGTCGTATAAACGGACAGGAACTGGGACAGTTTGGTCTCGAGTGATGCTGTAGGCTGCTTCTTTAAGCCTGCCTTCAGTGTTTGGACTGCTTTCCGCAAGGGTATTGGGCAGTGGGCAGTATGGAGCTGTCCTTACATCTGAATGCCATTGGGCTTTAGGAAATTTTGAATTCCCTGCTGGCAAATAACATCCCATTGTCCGTGACCACACTTCCAGAAGTCCATGTATCGCGAATGATGCTCGCAGCTTCTTAGTTGTCATCCCTGAGTTTGCCGTGTGAACTTTATGAACATCCAACCACTTTGAGCAAGTGTCCACAATGACCAGGAACACTGAGCTCATGAAAGGACTGGCATAGTCGACATGTAACTGAGTCCAGTGTTTATCCAGCCATTCCCACAAATGTCAGGGTGCTGCTAGTGGCAGTTTTTGTCCTTGGTGGCACTCTGGGCACTGCTTCAACAATGCAGCGATGTTGGCATCTAACCCTGGTCACCAGACACAGCCTATTGCCAACATCTTCATCTTGGAAACCCCAGATGCCCCTGGTGGAGTTTGGCCAGTATCTGGCGGTGACCTTTACTGGGGACAATTACCTTTGGTCCCCACAGTAAAATCCCACCCTCTACAGTGATCTGGTCTTGCCAGGTCCAAAAAAGTTTTAATCCTGTTGTGATGGCCCTTCTGTTCCCCCCATTACCAGCTGTTTCATTTTCGCTAGGACAGGATGTGTTTGTGTCCACAGTCAGATATTGTCCATGGTGACTGGAAGAGTGTCGAGAAAGTTTAAAAACAAAATGGACTCTTCCAGGGGAGGCACCACCAGTGGAGTATCTGCCAGTGCGAGGTGGCTCAGGGCCTCTACATTAGCCACCTTCCTGGACAATGTTCTAACTTGTGATTGTATGCACTGAGAATAAGGGCCCAACGCTGAGTTCTGCTGGAAGCTATGGGCGGCACTGCCTTGCCTTCCTTCAGTAACCCCAGCAGGGGTTTGTGATCTGTTACTAAGACAAATTCCCATCTGTAAAGTTACAGGTGGAGCTTTGTCACACCAAAGTTGACCACTGAAGCTTCCTTCTCTATCTGGGCATACATGTGTTCGGCAATGGCCAAAGTCCAGGAAGCATATGCTGTCAGGCATTCCTCTCCATTGGACCACCAGTGAGCCAACACCACCTCGTTACTGTATGGAGAGGCATCGCATGTCAGCAGTACCTCTCGTTTCAGATCATAGTGGGCCAACACCTTAAATGATGATAGCTGCCTTTTCGCTTCCCTGAAGACTGCTTCTTGGTTACACAACCATTTCCAAGGCTGACCCTTTTATAACAGCTAGTGTGAGGGTGCCCAGATGGAGTTCAGATTACACATGAATTTACCATAAATAATTCACTAACCCGAGGAAGGACCTAAGCTCCGGTATGGGAGGCAAGGCTCATTTGATCCCCTCACATTCTCTTCCAATGTGTGTAACTCGGTTTTCTTGACTCTGTAACTCAGGTAGGTCACTTGGAGTGCCTGAGATACACATGTTTCCCTTCTAAGGTGTACACCTGCCTGGGAGAAACATTTAAACTTCATGTCCAGGTTCTCCAAGTGCTTTGTATTGGTCTTCCCTGTTATTAACAAATCATCCAGATAAATGGCAACCTGGGGTGGACCTTGTAAAATGCTCTCCATGGTCCACTGGTAAAGTGTGCAGGTTGGTGTTACACCAAATAACCATCTTGTATATTGATATAAACCATTATGGGTATTAATTGTAGTGTACTGCTGGGACTCCTCATCCACTCACAACTGGAGGTAGGCGGGGCTCATGTCCAACTTTGTTAAGGAGAGCCCCCCTACCAACTTTGCGTAGACATCACCTATGCGAGGGATTGGTTATTTATCTGGCTGTGAGAAGTGGTTTACCATTTGCTTAAAATCCCCTCCAAGACTAACTGAGCCGTAAGGCTTCACAACCGGAACGGCCGGTGCTGCCAATTCCACAAACTGCACTGGTTTGATGATTCCTTCACTCTCCAGCCTCCTGATTTCTGCCTCTACTCTTGCCCACAAGGCAAATGGCACCAGGTGCGCCTTACAAAATCTCAGAATTGTGTCCTGGTCTACATGTAAAGTGGCTTTTGCCCTTTCGATAGTCCCAAGTCCTTCTTGAAAACTCCTCGGCATTTCACTAGGACTTCTCTGAGGCAGCAATGTTCCAACTGAATAATGTTGAGCCAATCTGGGTTAATCTTTCTCAACCAATTCCACCCCAATAGGCTTGGCCTGAGCCTTTCACTCCCACCAGTGGTAACTGCATCAATTGCTTCTTGTAGGAGACCAGAACCAAAGTCATACTCTTCACCTGCAATGGCTCTCCAGTTTCCGTTTTCAGACTGGCCAGGCTTAAAGCCTGGAGTCCATAGTAAATCATGTTAAAGATATGTTTTGTAAACACAGATACAGCTGCACTGGTATCAACCCCCATGGGGATTTGGTTACCATTTAACCAAACCTTAATTTTAACTGGTTCTGATTGGGTGCCACTAAGCAAATTAATTGTTCCAACCCACATGTAGGGGACTTTCCAGGGTGTGCATTCTCTTGGATACTGTCCTATGAGGTTTCTTACTCAAGTCAGGCCTTTAGGACTCCTTTGCTGTTTCAAGCTCATTTACCAGCAGCAACTACAATGGCTTGTTGATCCAGAACTGTTTAGTCACTTGGGTGAGGTTTGGCTTTCTTGTGGGGTTCTGCTCAGGACTGTTCCTGTGTTCAGGACATGCCCTGTGAGTGGCTCTGTGATTGCCTACACTCAGATGGTATTCCCCGATCTCAGTCGGACAGGTGAGGGAGCCCACTTCCATTGGGACGCCCCGGAGCTTCCATGCTCCACCTGCCACAGTTTCAAGTGATAAGGCCAGTTGCAGTGCCTGTTTGAAATCTGTTTCGGCTTTAGCCAGTAGGCGCTTCTGTATGGTTACACCATTAATCCCACATTCCATATGGTCTCTCAGCATCTCATTCAGGGTTAATGCAAAATCACTTACATCTGCCAGTCATGGTAACCTCGTCAAAAATCATGATACAGATTCCTCTGGTTCCCTAACAGCTGAATAAAACTGATAGTGTCTCAGGGTTAGAGGAGGTTTGGGTTATAATATTCCTTAACCCACTCTTTCAACTCTTGGAAGGTTTTAGTGTCTGGTACCTCTGGGAAAGTTAAGCTCCTTATAACTGAAAATGCTGTGGGTCCACATGCAATCAGAAGGATTACTCATTGCTTTCCATCTGTCACAAAGTCATTTACCCAGAAAAAACTATCACATTCTGTCCACATACTGGGCCCAGTCTTCAACATTAGGATCAAACGAGTCAAGCTTCGCAAATAGAGGCATGATGACAGAAATGCTTACCCCAACTCCAAGATGACAGTTGCAAGTGAATGTTGTTCAGGCATATCCTGTCTTCTCCCGTCGCTACTGAAATAACTGCACAGAGCCTGGTATCCTGTCACCAAGTCCCCCTATATTTACGAATGTAAAGTACACTGGCTGTGACCAGCCTGCTTGGAGTCAGTCCCCAACTGAGGAGATTCTACTCTCCTGGTTATATGTGTCTTTTGAAAGAGGACGCCCACATGGCTAAAAGCGAACCTTCTCCTTTTTCCTCCAACGGGAAACGCTGGCTGTGACCAGCCAGTTTGGAGTCAGTTCCCCTGAGGAGATTCTAACCACCTGGTTAATTTTTTTTTTCTTCCTCCTGGTTATATTGATCAGCCAAAGATTTCCTGTTTGGCCCAGGTTAACAACTCCAATCGAGAACCTTGTAATCAATGAGGTCCACCTGGTCCCTATCACTATAGTGATGGATATATGTAAGGCTGGAATAGAAAGGTTTTTGGTCTCTCAGGTAATGAAGGAAATGGAGGAGTGGGTGGGAAAGTGGCGTTGAAGCCTAAACTCAGCCCTGATTGTACTGAGTGGTGGAGAGGTCTTGATTTGGACTACTCCTCATTCCTCATGTTCTCATAAGACACCTTCCAGAGGAACTAGCATTAGACAGTATGCAATCTGTAGGCTATGTGAGTTTATGTAACATGGAGAGGATGGGGAAATCCGAGGGAATGAAATGAAATTGGCCTGGCCTTATTTACACCATCAAATGTAACTTGAGGGCAGCACTCAGTAGTGAGCACTGCTGCCTCACAACACCAGGGACATGGGCTCAAATCCACCCTTGCTCACTGTCTATGTGAAGCTTGTATATTCTCCCCATGTCCATGTGGGTTTCTTCTGGGTGCTCCAGTTTCCTCCCACAATCTAAAGATATCCACATTAGGTGGATTGGCCATGGGAAATTGCCTATAGTGTCCAGGGATGCGCAAGCTGGTTGGGCTAAACCACAGGAAATGTGGGATTAAGGGATAGAGAGGTGGGGTGGGCCAGGAAGGCATGCTCTTCAGAGGATTAGTGTGGACTCGATGGGCCAAACACCCTGCTTCCACACTGTAGGAATTCGGTTTCATTTTAAGTGCTCTAATTTCACAACATCCCCGTCAGCCTCCATTTGTAGCCTTCTAAATCCCCCTTTCACAGCCTTCAATTACCCCTCCAGCACCAACAGAAACCCACTTGGCATGTTAGTCCTTGAGCTGCAATGCTTAAAAGGAGTGATTCACTTACGTGTGTTTGACAAGTGCAGCTTCCTTTCACTGCTTATTAAAAGATTTGCCACGTCTGTCCTGTAAATTTTTCTCCGCAGTGTATTTCCTGGCCCAGCACTCTGTTGTCTTCTTATGTCCAAAAGTTCATATAATTACCCGCTGGACAAAGATTGTTGGGATGCTTTTGAAGGCTCATCAGATCATGGAAGCCTGCAGTCTTCTTGTGTTCCACAAGATGGCAGTGAAGAAATACCTTTCTGTACTGGATTTTCTGAGCTGCAGCTAAAAATAAACACTGAGATGTATATTTGCATCCAATTTCACAAATCATTGCATGTTGTAACTGCAGCAAACATCAAAACGAATAATAAATGAACTTACAATGCATTTTGGCATACAGCTACAATATTCATAAATCATGTTTTTGACCTATGAAGGAATACGCACTATAATAGCACACGATCTTAACCGCACATTTCCCATGGCTAACTCACCCATTCTGCGGATAGCAATTTAAAATGGAGTAGGGGGTCACTCAGGCTATTCATCCCATTAATTCAGCCTAGTTTGTATCTCTTGGTCTGTAACATTGAGGATTATAATACGTCAAGCACATCTCCAAGTTTTTTTTTAAATGCGATGAGGCTCTTTCATGTAACATCCTTTCAGGTAATGAGTTCCTGAGGGTAAAGATCTCTCCTCAGCTCCCCACTAATTATTCCCGTCATTTTTTAAAAAATCCATGACCCCTGGCTATTGAGTTCTCTGCTAACAGAAATAGGTTTTTCCAATCCACTCCTCCCATGCCCCTTACAGTTTTGTACAAGTGGGTACCCATGGCCAAACCTTTAGGCTGAGGGAAGTGGACTGAGTTAAAAGAGAAGTTGTTGAGGGTGAGGACGAGCTCGGCCAGGCGGAGGAGTGTGCTTGTGGACGGGGCTGGGTCAGGGCCTTTTTTTCCAGGAACAAGCAGAGAGCCCTGAGGCCATTTTGATGGGAGATGGACATGTAATGCAATGGCATGTCCGTGATGGTAAAGAGGCGGCTGGAGCCTCCAAACTGGGAATTCCAAAACTGACATAAAGCGTCAGAAAAAGTGCGGATGTAAGTGGGAATGGGCTGAACAAGGACAGAAACAGTAATGTTGAGGTAGGAAGAGATGGGTTCTGTGGGACAGGAGCAGGTAGAAACAATGGGTCTGCCCAGGCAGTCTGTTTGTAGATTTTTGGAAAAGATGTAGAAATGAACTGTGCTTGTTATGTAGATTGGCCATGCTAAATTGCCCGTAGTATCACGGGATGTGCAGGCTAGGTGGGTTAGCCATTGGAAATGCAGGGTTATGGGGTAGAGGGGTATGTCTGGGAGCGATTCTGTCCAGGGGGCCCAAGTGGACTCGATGGGCTGAATGGCATGCTTCCATCCTGTAGGGATTCTATGATTCTATGTCCATCTTCCAGCAGGGCTATCCCCAGAAAAAATTCCTGAACCATCGCCAACTACCACCACCTCTACCTGGCCAAGCTCATCCTCACCTCAAACAATTTATTTCTCTTTTAACTTCTCTCAGTTCCTACAGGTCAGAGTTGTGGCCACTGGTATCCACATCAGTCCCAGTTATGCCTATCTCTTTGTGAGGTGCGTGGAACATTCTTTCTTCCAGTCTTGTTCCAGCTCCCCAGCCACAAAACTTTCTTCATAACATCAATGACATTATTGGTGCTGTTTCTCTCTCTCATCCAGAAATGGAAAAATTTATCAATTTAATTTCCAGTTTCCAGTCCACTTCCACTTTCTACTATTTCACTTCTGACTCCTACCTTCCTTTCCCTTCCTCAACATGTCTGTTTCCATTTCTGGGATTAGGCTGGCCACCAAGATCTACTACAAACCCACTAACTCCTATACATCCTCGCAGGCTGCTTCCTGTAAAGATTCTATTGCATTCTCCCAGTTCCTCCATCTCCATTGCATGTGTTCCAATGGTGCTAGGTTCAACAAAGGATCCTCCAAAATGTCCACCTTCTTTCTCAGCCAAGGATTCACCAGCACTGTAGTTGGGAGGGCCCTCATTTGTGTCTGACCCATCTCCCACACTTTGGCCCTCATCCCTTTTCTTCCCTCCCGCAATAGAGATATTGTTCCCCTGGTCATCACTTACTATCCCACTGGTATCCACGTCTAAAGGATAATTAGACTCCATTTTCTCTACCTCTAGTGGGATGTTACCACCAGATGCATATCACACTGCCTTCCCTTATCAGCCTTCTGCAGGATCTGTTTTCTCTTGGGCACCTTTGTCCACTCATCATCCACTCCCAACACCTTCCTACATCCACATAGCACCTTCCCTTTGAATCACTAGTATAACACCTGCCCATTTACTTCCTCCCTCGTCACCATTCAAGGTCCCAGATATACCCTACAGATGAAGCAACGACCTACCTGCCATTCGATCTGGTCTACTGTATTCACTGCACAGAAAGTGGCCTCCTCTACAGGCTAGGCAACCACTTTGCAGAAAACCTATGCTCTGTCCTCAAAAAGATCCTGAGCTTCCAGCTATCTGCTACTTCAGCAGAGCACCTTGTTCCCTGACCAACATTTCTGTCTCAGGCTTGCTGCAGTGCCCCAGCAAAGCTCAGTGCAAGCTGGGAAGAACAACACCTCATCTTCCACTTGGTGACTCTGCAACCTTCAGACTCAATATCAACTTAAACAATTTTAGGGCCTGAGCGCTATCTCCCATTTCCTTAACCCAATCCCCACACACCAGATCTTGTCGTCAGAAGACTGCTAACACACACAATCCAATTGTCAGCTACAAATTGTCCCCATTAGCAGCTATTTGTTCTCATAGGCTGATCTTTACTCATTCCTTTGTCTGCCCAACTATTTTTCTGTTCCTCTGAGCTCCATCTACTGTTTACTCCTCCCTCCTTCCCCCACCCCAACCCATTATCAACATATATACAAACCCTTTCCAAGCTACAATCAGTTCTGAGGAAGGGTCACTGCACCCAAAATGTTAACTCTGCTTTCTCTCCACAGATGCTGCCTGACCTGCTGAGTTTTATCAGCAATTTCTATTTCTGTTTCTGATTCCTAGAATCTACAAATTTTATTTCCCTCTTTCATCCTCCCTGCCTTTTACTATTTACATAATGGTACAAAATGCTGAGGTTACTCTTTAAGTTAGTGTGATTCTATTCTCATACTTGCTTTCAGCCAGCCTTATTTTCTTTTACATTTCCCCTCTCAACTTACTGCAAGTCGACTGGCTATTTCTCAAAAAACATTTGCCAGATATTTGGTTTTTCATTGGCAGACTGTGCCAGATGTTAGCATCCCTGTAGTTTTCATAGAAGCGTTGATTTTCTGACCTCATCACAAATCTGTGTTTTATTAATTAATGCCTTGTGTTTAATTATAAATCAACTGGGTTAAAGTAGTAGAAAATCCTTCCACAAGCAACACCACCTCAAAGATATTAAAAACAACAAGAAGGCAGCAAATCATGTAGCTCAGCTGGGTATTTCAGGCTGCCACAAAATTATGGATTATTACCTGAGCCAAATTGACATGGATGCACAAAATTAGGGAAATAAATAGTATCTCAAAGAATGCTTTGGGAGAAATGGGTTCCAGTTCATGGGTCACTAGTTGCAGTACGGCGGAAATTGGGAGCCATACCGTTAGGTTGGCCAATACCTGAACCATGTTGGGACCAGTGTTCTTGTGAAACACATAACTGAGGAAATAAAAAGGGTTTTTAAATTCATAGCCAAGACACGGAGTCAAATGGAAAGAATGAATTCAAGTTTAGAGACATGGGAAGAGAGGAAAATAGCAATATAGGAAACAAAGGTTAAAGAATGGCAGAAAGGGACAGCGCGAAATAGATCATAGAAACCCTACAATGTGGAAACGGGCCCTTTGGCCCAACAAGTCCTCACCAGCCCTCAGAACATCCCACCCAGACCCATCCCCTAATCTATACATCCCTGAAATCTATGGGCAATTTAACATGGTCAATCCGCCTAGCCCTGATCATCTTTGGATTGTGGGAGGAAACCGGAGCACCCGAAGAAAACCCACACAGACATGGGGAGAACATGCAAACTCCACAAGACAGTCACCTGAGAGTGGAACCAAACCCTGGTCCCTGGCGCTGTGAGGTAGCAGTGCTAACCACTGAGCCACCATGCCTCCCTGTAGCAGAATACCCAGGCCAGATGAACGGCAGTTGTTTCTTCTTGGCAGAGCCAAGAACAGGCCAAGCAGATGTTACAAAAACTAAAGGTTCTATATCTTGCTATCGACCAGACTAAACCCCCTCAAACTATAGTAAGAAGATAACCTAGACTCTTAACATTTTCTTATTTTAGAATTAAGTGTAAGGCATTGTGTTCCAGGTGGAATTTGATTGGTCAAACCACCAGGCTTGAAACAAAACATACTTTATTTATGCACTACACAGTCAAAATAAAAATAAAAGAATTGGCTCAACTGTAACTCTATTGAAATGCTTAACAACATAATGCAGTGTTTATTATATTTGTATATTTACTACTACTAATTAACCGTTCCAATATAATAACATTCCATAGACACACCTTTGGCACAGTCAAATTCAGTAAAATAGATTGCCTCATGCAATTCTAGTAGCAGGGAGACAACTCCAGCTTTTAGCTGTAATAGAGAGAGGAATAAGAGCTTCCATGTCCAGTTTCAAGACTCCAGCAAAGGCTAAAACTAAAAATAATCCAAGCTCTGTGGGAGCCTAACCCACCCATTCAGGCTGGTTCTATTATTCAAACTTTGAAAAAAAAGGTCTTATAAGCTAATTATTCTGTTAACTTTGGAGCAGACCACTCTATACTGCTGTCTCAGCCTTCCTTTATAAAAAAAACTAGGGCAAAATACACTATTTCTGCATATCCAGGAGATGGCATTGGCTCGGGTAACAGCTTCAAAGCAGGCCAGCAGGCTCTGATGGCATGGCCGTCTCTGTCAGTGCTCTGGAAAGAAAACTCCTGTACATTGCACCACCCCTTCAACCCATGACATCCAGGTCTCTATTGGAGAATCATCTTCCCTTTTCCCAATGTCTTCTGTGCTCACCTTTGGCTACGCAGGGAAGCTTTGGAATGCCAGCACTCATCTGGGTGCACTGCTGCCTTTTAAACATGATCTTTAAAAGATATTGACAAGGGCAGTCTAAATCATCTCTATTGCACTGCGCTTTGGGTCTTCTTTCCCTTAAGTAGAAGGATACCTGTGTAATCAGTAATAATCAGAACCTGAGAGCTCAAGAGTGGTTCCGTAATCACCACAGCATCTGTAGTCCTGAGAGCACCATGCATGATTTTGTCTCCTAGTGTGGCCATGAATTCAACAGTCTGCTTTTGTGGATGTGCTGACAGTGACTGATCGCTCCCTGCTTTAGGCGAGGGTGAGAAAATAAAAGCTCCTCTCGCATTGTTGCAAATAAGACCTGTAGAATCCAATCACATCTGTTGGTTTGTCACATGTCCCGGGAGTGAGTCCCTGTCTGTTCCAGTTCCAAATCCCTTCACTGGCAATGAGTGATGTTCTCGTCAGGTATTTAGCTCGAGGCATCCCACAATTTATGCTTTGTGGCCACAATTTAATTCAGGAAGTTTTATAAGCTTTCTTCTGTGAAAACGTGGCATCGTTTTTTCTCTGTCCCACGCCGTGATCCTGTTTGGCTCCTAACGGTAGTTTTCTTCTAGTGTGCAAGCTTTGAAGTGGCAGAGAAACATGCTGAGACATCAAATCAAGTTAGCTGACAGTACACTGTGAAAGCAAGCAACATTATCATACATGTTTGCTGTTGCCCAGTTGCTGTCACAATGTTCAGTCAGAATCTGCTTTTAAAAAGCACCTTGGATAGAACCTTATGGGATCCTGAGTGCCATAGACAATGGTGTGATTGGTGGCAGAATCAGCGAGAAATCCAGCGAGGCCTATTTTGATGTCAGGAGGACCTTGCTGGGTATTTTGTGAAGCAGTAAAGCATGTTTTTCACTTACTGAAAACAGCCTCCACAATGAACAACAAGCACCAACAACATGGGCACTTGCCCCACAATCCCACATCCATGGACGTTGGCATCCGACATGCGCCAACCTCTAAGAATCCTCATGGTACATCTCCAGTTAATTTATTTATAGGATGGTTCTGCTCTTCAATGCTGTACCTCTGCCTTCAAGACCTATCATTGCCATGCTGAAGCAAGGGACATGCACCCAACTCATGGACTGGACCAGACTGCACCTCCAGCATCTGCTCTTCACTTGTTCTCATGGCATGGCCTCACCTTGGGTCTATCCCTGTCATGTATTGCCTTGCCTTGCCTTTATCTGCTGCCTCCTCCCCCCATCCCCAGCACCCCTCAGCCTGGGATTTTATTACTTCTGTTTTGCCGTGCAGATACAAAGCCAGGAAGTCTGTCATAGTTGTCAGCAGGCCTCGGTCATATGGTCTGTGATACCTTCCATTAGGAAGTGCTTGTGCGGTTAGGAACTGATGCCAATCCAGGGATTTAGAAAATGGTCCGTCAGATTTTGGGGCAATCCAAATCAGGTTGCACACTACATAACAGCTAGGGAGCAGATTGATGGAAACCCCACCACTTAACTTGGCACTTTTGGCCCTACTGTCGGCTGTTTTCCTCCTGGAATGAGAGTTGGAATTGCAATGGGTGCAAGTGTGTGGTGCAACTGTTACTTCTGTTGCAGACAGGGCCGTGAATAGGCTGTGCAGAGGGCAATACAAGGTTAGTGGTATCAGTGGTTGCCAGTGGGTGATAGCAAGCGTGGAAGATGCCGATGACAATAGTGAGCCGGGTAGACCATGCACCTTGTGGGAGGTGGGCACAGTGGCAGAGACAGAGTAAGGTGAAGTATCAGGGAGAAGATGATGGCGCTTTGCATTCCTCCAGAGGGCTGAGACTGCAGTGACAAAGGTAGTAACCTCAGACCAGGCAGGTTGTGGCCTCCATTGCTGGTCCTACGGGAAGACTGGTGTCCACACCAGTCCATCCAGAAGGACCTGTATGCAAGGCAGGGAGTGCCATGTCTGCCATATCTGAGGCAAATATAAGTAACCATTCAGGGTTGCTCCAGACTGAAAAGGTGCAAAAGGCTCTTGAAGATGGCACAGATGCAAGGGATGCCAAACTTTTGGTGAATACCCAATGAGTATTCCAAGATAATAAAATGTGAGGCTGGATGAACACAGCAGGCCAAGCAGCATCTCAGGAGCACAAAAGCTGATGTTTCGGGCCTAGACCCTTCTTCAGAGAGGGGGATGGGGAGAGGGAGCTGGAATAAATAGGGAGAGAGGGGGAGGCGGACCGAAGATGGAGAGAAAAGAAGATAGGTGGAGAGGAGAGTATAGGTGGGGAGGTAGGGAGGGGATAGGTCAGTTCAGGGAAGACGGACAGGTCAAGGAGGTGGGATGAGGTTAGTAGGTAGATGGGGGTGCGGCTTGGGGTGGGAGGAAGGGATGGGTGAGAGGAAGAAGCGGTTAGGGAGGCAGAGACAGGTTGGACTGGTTTTGGGATGCAGTGGGTGGGGGGGAAGAGCTGGGCTGGTTGTGTGGTGCAGTGGGGGGAGGGGACGAACTGGGCTGGTTTAGGGATGCAGTAGGGGAAGGGGAGATTTTGAAACTGGTGAAGTCCACATTGATACCATTAGGCTGCAGGGTTCCCAGGCGGAATATGAGTTGCTGTTCCTGCAACCTTCGGGTGGCATCATTGTGGCACTGCAGGAGGCCCATGACGGACATGTCATCTAGAGAATGGGAGGGGGAGTGGAAATGGTTTGCGACTGGGAGGTGCAGTTGTTTGTTGCAAACTGAGCGGAGGTGTTCTGCAAAGCGGTCCCCAAGCCTCCGCTTGGTTTCCCCAATGTAGAGTAAGCCACACCGGGTACAGTGGATGCAGTATACCACATTGGCAGATGTGCAGGTGAACCTCTGCTTAATGTGGAATGTCATCTTGGGGCCTGGGATAGGGGTGAGGGAGGAGGTGTGGGGGCAAGTGTAGCATTTCCTGTGGTTGCAGGGGAAGGTGCCGGGTGTGGTGGTGTTGGAGGGCAGTGTGGAGTGAACAAGGGAGTCACGGAGAGAGTGGTCTCTCCGGAAAGCAGACAGGGGTGGGGATGGAAAAATGTCTTGGGTGGTGGGGTCGGATTGTAAATGGCGGAAGTGTCGGAGGATGATGCGTTGTATCCGGAGGTTGGTAGGGTGGTGTGTGAGAACGAGGGGGATCCTCTTAGGGCGGTTGTGGCAGGGGCGGGGTGTGAGGGATGTGTTGCAGGAAATACGGGAGACGCGGTCAAGGGCGTTCTCGATCACTGTGGGGGGAAAGTTGCGGTTCTTGAAGAACTTGGACATCTGGGATGTGCGGGAGTGGAATGTCTTATCGTGGGAGCAGATGCGGTGGAGGCGGAGGAATTGGGAATAGGGGATGGAATTTTTGCAGGATGTTGGGTGGGAGGAGGTGTATTCTAGGTAGCTGTGGGAGTTGGTGGGCTTGAAATGGACATCAGTTACAAGCTGGTTGCCTGAGATGGAGACTGAGAGGTCCAGGAAGGTGAGGGATGTGCTGGAGATGGCCCAGGTGAACTGAAGGTTGGGGTGGAAGGTGTTGGTGAAGTGGATGAACTGTTCGAGCTCCTCTGGGGAGCAAGAGGCGGCACCGATACAGTCATCAATGTACCGGAGGAAGAGGTGGGGTTTGGGGCCTGTGTAGATGCGGAAGAGGGACTGTTCCACGTAACCTACAAAGAGGCAGGCATAGCTGGGGCCCATGCGGGTGCCCATGGCCACCCCCTTAGTCTGTAGGAAGTGGGAGGAGTCAAAAGAGAAGTTGTTGAGGGTGAGGACGCGTTCAGCTAGGCGGATGAGGGTGTCGGTGGAGGGGGACTGGTCGGGCCTGCGGGACAGGAAGAAGCGGAGGGCCTTGAGGCCGTCTGCATGCGGAATGCAGGTGTATAGGGACTGGACGTCCATGGTGAAGATGAGGTTTTGGGGGCCAGGGAATTGGAAGTCCTGGAGGAGGTGGAGGGCGTGGGTGGTGTCACGGACGTAGGTGGGGAGTTCCTGGACCAAAGGGGAGAAAATGGAGTCCAGATAGGTGGAGATGAGTTTGGTGGGGCAGGAGCAGGCTGAGACGATGGGTCGACCAGGGCAGGCAGGTTATGAGTATTGAATTGTTTTGGGAATGTGCAATGTAAGATGGGGATAGAATAGATGAGAGATACCCAATAGGATCAGGGTCAGCAGTTAATAAGGCATTATTGGTAACACATAGCAACAAATCGTGCTGGGCCTCACCGCGAGGATCCCAAACCCAAAAAACCCAACGCAATTTGCACCCAGCTAAAACAAATAAGATTCAGCCCTGTAATTTCAAAGCACCATGTTTTATGTAACTTTTTATGATAATCACTGTGCCAATGGATATGCAAATAAACTGACCCAGGAAATTATCATCTTATACCTCTGCCAAGTGCACTTGCTTTCTGTTGTTGCAAAACACTGTATGAAATCTTGAGTTGGCTCGATGCAGTCCACGGTTGTAACCTAATTCTGGTGGTTTATAGATTGTTTTACCTTTGTTTTTAAGGCTTCTCTGCAACTGCAGTTAGATTGTTGTGCAGATAATGCTTTATCAGCTCAGCTGAATGTTAAAATGAACAAATTTGATTGGTAGAGATTAATTACGTTCATCACTATAAGTTACAAATTGTCTGTCATCAACAAAGTTCACACTGGCTACACTATCTACAAAATCCAATCCAATCCAAAATTCATTTCCGCTTAATATGCCTTTATTTCTTACGCTCTTAAATCTCAGAATGAATGGCTGCCTGAAACTGGAAAATGTGAGATTCTAAGTCTGCGTAGAATTACTGTAATGAGGTTATATCTAGCACCTGAGTATTTTCTCACAAGTCGGGTAACTGTAGGGTGAGAGCACGTGGTTGAAATACTACTTAAACACCACCTACATATTTCCAGGAATTTTATCAGTTAAATCAGTTCAGTTAGTAATAAACCAATCCTGTTAAAGTTGCGTGAATATCATTCACACTCTTCTTTTCCCTTGTCTTTTAACAGCTTCATCAAAAACAATGACAATTTACATTTAAATAATAAAATGTCCCAATGTGTTTCACAGATATAACACAGTGTAGAGCTGGAGGAACACAGCAGGCCAGGCAACACAGAGGAGCAGGGAAGCTGACTTTTCGGGTCGGGACCCTTCTTCAGAAAAAGGGACCCGACCTGAAACGTCAGCTTTCCTGCTTCCCTGATACTGCCTGGCCTGCTGTGTTCCACAAACTCCACACTGTGTTATCGCTGACTCCAGCATCGGCAGTTCTTATTATCTCCTAATGTGTTTCACAGTAACATTTGCAAACAGAATTTGACATCAAGTCACAAGTACGGACATGCAGACTGATGATTGAATGCTTAGCCAAAGAGACAGATCTTTGAGGACATGGACGAAGTGAGGTAGAGAGACAAAGAGATTTAAGGTGGGAATTTGAGAACTTGGGACCTGGACACCTGAAGGAACCACTACCAATGATAAGGTGATAAAATCAGGAATGCTCAGAATTGGAACAGTTACAGGATTGGAGGAGATTTCAAATGTTGGGAGAACATCGAGCGATTTGAAAAAGAGGATAGAAATGTGAGATTAAAGAGTAGCTTAATAAGGTGCCAACGTATGTCAGCGAGGTGAGGGTTAGTGGGGGATCGGGGCCAGTACAAATTAGGTCACGGGGAAAAGATATCTGATAGACATCAAGTTTGAAGCAATTTGAATGCAGGAAGTACATTAGAATATTCAAGTCAGAAGGTACAAAGAAATTGATGAGGATTTCAACAGAGTTAGGTAACGTACCCAAGATGGAATTTAGGATAGGTATGTGATCATAAACTCACCTCAATTATAGTACCAAGATTCTGAATTGTCTATTTCAGTCTCTGATGGTTGCTCAGGAGAGGGAAAGAGTCTGGGCTTCAGAAATGAATTTTGTTATGGGGAACCAAAAACAATGGCAACTAGTTAGCTTGGTAAACTTCTATTCATCCAGTGCCGATGTCACACAAATCGACTTTCCAATTTAAACAGCATAAAGTGGTCGACAATATTGATGGTGAGGTAAAGCTGGGCGGTGACAGTATACCTGCTGTAAGTGAGACTGTGATTTCAGATGATATTGTCTAGAGTGTGAAAAAAAGGAAATGTACAACAACCTGGCCCATCAATAACCCACCCTTGAAACTCTATGTATATCATTATTTTGCTAAAAAGAGAGACATGTTGCTGAGTCTTTATGTCTTTCTCTCATCAGAATAAATGCCAACATACCCGGCAACACCATCACCATCCCTGGATGTGTCCTATCCCGCCAGTCGGACAGATCCAGCAGAGTGATATACAGTCAGGAGGGAATTGCCCTGGGAGTCTTTAACATTGACATCCAGACTCCATGAGGTCTCCTGGTTCAGATTAAACATGGGCAAGGAAACCTCCTACTGATTATTCTCTCCTCGACTGATAAATCAATGGTCCTCCATTCTGAACAGCACTTGGACGAAGCACTGAGGGTGGCAAGGCTGCTGAATGTACTCTGGGTGTGAAATTTCAAAAAGCACACCAAGATTGCCTCAACAGTTACACTGCTGGTCGAGTCCTAAAGGAATTGCAGCAGGTGGTGAGAGAACCAATTTGGAGGGAAAAGCAC
Source organism: Stegostoma tigrinum (assembly GCF_030684315.1). NCBI lineage: Eukaryota > Metazoa > Chordata > Chondrichthyes > Orectolobiformes > Stegostomatidae > Stegostoma > Stegostoma tigrinum. Next base: position 111,121,797 of record NC_081356.1, read on the forward strand.
ACTTATACTCATCCTTATCAATCTGCCATTGATGCATTTATCCACGATAGTAATCACCGCACAGTCTTTGTGGAGACAAAGTCCCACCTTCAGACTGAGAATAACCTCCTTTTTATCATGTGACACTATCACAGTACTAAATGGGACAGACTTCAAACAGATCTTGCAACTCAGGCCTGGGTATCCATGAGATGCTGTGGGACATCAACAGTAGCAGAACTGTACTCCAGCGTGGTCGATCCACCTACCCTGTACAACTTTCAAACTGGAGCACCCAAAGGAAACTCGAGCAGACACGGGGAGTATATACAAACTCCACACAGCCAGTCGCTCGAAGGTGGGATCAAACCTGGGTCCCTGGTGCTGTGAGGCAGCAGTGCTAACCGCTGAGCCACCCCACGCAAATGCCAGGCAAAATCCATCTTCAGTAAGAGACAATGTAACCACTGTCCTTTGACATTCAATGAACTGGACTCACCACAAAAACACAGTGACTAGAAGAGCAGATCCGATACTTGCAATACTGCATCAAGTAACTCACCTCCTGACTCTCCACAGCTATCCACCATCGAGAAGGCACAAGTCAGGAGTCTGGTAGATGACCACCCACTTGCCACTCCAGTGCAATTTTAACAATATTCAAGAAGCTTGACACTATCCAGAGCAAAGCAGCCTCTTGATTAGTACCACATCCACAAACATTCACTCCTTCTGTCACCAATGCTCTGCAGTAGCAGGGAGTGTTATATACAAAATGCACTGCAGAAATTCACCAAGGCTCCTTAGTCAGCACCTTGCAAGCCCATGACCATTTCCATCAATGGTAACAGACACATGGAAACACTGAGACCATACTATGGCTTTACGAGGGACAATTTGTCCTTTTTTTGAAGTCAGAGGTAACTAACTGCCTATTGAAAGCCAAAAAGTAAACAGCTTTACTGTTTATGTGGCCTTGGCATTTTTTTAGAAGTTGGAACAATTGAAACAGCCTGAATGGGAGGGGCAAGCTCTCTCAGTAGTAGTAGTTGCTGCGTTTTGAAGATGGGTTTGGAAGCTACAGTGCATCTCTTCCTGCTACTCTGTGTCTCTGAGTTTACTTTTGATGTTTTCCTTCCTGGAATGGAAAGTTGCCTGTGAGACAACCTATTTTTTTGGAGCTTGCCTTTCACTAAGGGAGCGTTTATGGGATGTTACTATATTGGAACAGTTATTGTTTAGTGGTAAAATAATCTATTATTCTGTTAAGTTTTCCAACAGAGTTGTTACTCCAATTTCTTTTTTCTTTTGTTGTACTTTAATGATAATGTATGAATAAATTGTGTTTTGCTTCAAATTTGGTCATTTGACCAGTCAAATTGCATCCAGAACACAACTTCTGATACTTGCCTTTAAAATAAGAAAATGTTAGGGTCTAGGCTATCTTCTAAATGTATTTGAGGTGGTTTGATCTAGCCCAATACAAACACCACTATCTACCCTTCCTCAGAATTGGACCCAAAACATTAACTCTGATTTTTTTCTTCACAGATGCTGCCAGACCTGCTGAGCTTCCACCAACTTCTGCTTTTGTTTCTGATTGACAGCATCCGCAGTTTGTTTGGTTTTTACCACCATCTGAAAGATCCCCTCCAAACCCCTCACTATCCTGACTTGGAAATTTATTGCTGTTTCTTCAATGTCACTGGGTCAAAATCTGGAATGCCCCTCCCCACCACCATTGTGGGTCTTCCAGAAACAAATGGACTGCAGCGGTTCAAGAAGGTAGCTCAACACCAAATTCTCAGCGCCAACTAGGGACAGTTCAGCCAATGATGACAAAATCCCTTGAATGACCATAAACCCATAAGAAATAGGAACAGAAATAGACTGCTCAGTCCCTCAAGCCTGCTCCGCCATTCAGTAGGATTACCACTGAACTCATATTGCTCACGTCCGCTTGATTTCCCATACTTGATTCCCTTCTTGATCAAGAATCTATCTATCTCACCCTTAAATATACACAAGGATTCTACCCTCACAGTTCTCTGGGGTAAGGAGTTCCTAAGACCCATATCCCTCTGAGGGAAGAAACTTCTCTGAAACTCAGTCGTAAATTGGTGCCCCTTTATTCTGCAACTATGTCTTCTGGTCTTAGACTCTCCCCTAAGGACCAACTTCGTCTTAGCATTTTCCTTGTCGAGCCCCTTAAGATTCCTATACATTTCAATGAGATCAATTCTCATTCTTCTAAATGCCAATAGGTAGAATTCTAATCCATTTAGCCATTGCTTATAAGACAAGCCCTCCATTCGAGGGATCATCCTAGTGAACATTCTCTGAACAGCCTCCAATGAATTCTTTGTTTGAATAAGGGGACCAAAATTGCTCACAGTGCTCCAGATGTAATTTCAACAGCACCTTGCACAGTTCCAGGTAGACTTCCCTACTCTTATACACCAATCCCCTTAAAATAAAGGCCAACATTCCATGACCCTTTCTGATTACCTGTGCACCTTTGTGCTAGTTTTCTGTGTTTGATTAGATTAGATTAGATTCCCTGCAGTGTGGAAACAGGTACTTCCAAGTCCCAGATAATGAAATGTGAGGCTGGATGAACACAGCAGGCCCAGCAGCATCTCAGGAGCACAAAAGCTGACGTTTCAGGCCTAGACCCTTCATCAGAGAGTTCCAAGTCCCTTTGTGTTGATGCTTTCTGCAGTTTTTATTCCCATTTAAATAATAATCTGTTCTTTTGTTCTCTCTTTCAAAATGAACAATGTCAATGAATTGGCCTTGGAGTGAATTATTGATCAAAACCTGTTAAGAGGCCGTCAAACGTAACTTGTTTCTCTTCAATGTGGTGTCTGTGTGATGTATGAGCTGATATTCCTCCCATGCAGTACAGAAGAGTCTAACGCATTCCACATTTGATTTGGTGTCTAATGCTGAATATGCTCAAAGTGTTAGTCTACCATTTCACTGACCTATCAAATACTTCTGAAAGCTTGAATCTTTTCTAGTGGAAGATTTGTATAAGCAAATTTTGTTGTATTGTTTGATTGTTGATAGATACTTGAAGTGGTGGATTGCCTTCTTGATTTTAAAAATAATTGTTAGAATTTTGATCTTCTTGTACAGTACAACACTTTTTTTTGTCTTGTGGTATTCTTAATTGCTGAGAGTTGTTGAATTTTTGTTGTAAAGATTGATGGTACAGTTCTCAAACTGAGTGCTGACTCTGCTATTTAAAATGTTATTTCTAATGTTGTCTTTGATTTTCCAATTTCAACACAGTGCCTTCATAGAGACAAAGAACTACGCAAAGATCTATGGGACAAATGTTTTCAAAACAGCTTCAGTCACGAAGATTCAATGAGATTTTTGATTGCATCACAGATGTTGACGAATGTGTTTTCTGCATCTAAAGTCTTTTTGCATTGAAATTGCCACCATGTGATCAGATTCACAGATGCTTTTCTCCAACTTTTAGTATTTGAATGATCAAAAGCAATAAAAAGCATGAGTTATCAAATAAAACTTTGAAGTTGTTGTTAAAGCATTAAAAAATTTACATTTCAGTAATTTCACGGTTAGGGCCCTGAGAGTTCAAGTTGCTACAAAGGTATATATTCCTAAGTCTTTTCTCCACTCCATGTTCTTCAAGCCTGTACCTGAAATATTATTTTAACCTATGTTGTTAACTTTTTTTATTATGTAAATAGTTTGGAAATTTGTTAACTCACGTTGAAAATCTGAACTATGTTCCTCAACCAAATTTTTTGGATGAAACTAAACTATTTTTTGTTCCTTCCCTCAAACTTGCTCTGGCTTTCCTATATTTGGCTTCTTTTCATAGGTACTAATTTAGATTTTTTTCCTCTTTAACTGCTGCAGGCTTTCATTGCTCTCTTTGCTCTTTTAGTTCTTGTTTCCCCTTCACTATCTTGTTCATGTCACTTGAAAGGCATTTTTGTTCAAACTTCCAATGTTCTGCTGGTTTCTCTAGAGGAATTGCCATTCAGATATGTTTCTTTCACAGTTGCTATTGAACTTTGTGGCTTTTCTGGCTGCTAACTGATCATAAAATTGCACTGAAAACTTCTTTTTAAATTTTTTTTTAAATTTCTGCTCCAGATGATTGCAGGTCTTAATTTTCTAGAACTTCATCATTGCTATGGTTTTCTAGGCTGTGAATCCTGTAGTTGCCACTTCACTTTATTACATGGATTGATGCCAAACCATGTGTTTGTGTACTCTACAGACTGGTCGGGAGAATGGCCTAGTCAAGGCCAGTCTACACGATCTATTAAGACCCTGCTAAACATTCCTTCAGAAGCTGGAGCCGGAATTAAGGGTGAGTTTTAATTAGTTGTCCTGCTTCCACTTTGCTTGATATATACAGAAGGTCTGGCAAAATTAAAGCATGTATTTCTGACAAATAAACATATTTTAATATCTCATTAATATCTAAGTGACCTGCCAGTGGAATTTTGTGAACCACTGCAAAATTTCATCATGATACCCAGATGAACATTCCTCATCAGCTGGTATTTGAGGTGACCTCCCATAAGCTTGTCAGCACTTTGCTTTTCAATAATAATTGGTTCCATTTCTGTGTAAGGTCTCTCAATTCAGGAGTGATCTGTTATACTTCCATTGAAGAAAATGGGCTTAGCATGTCAACCTCATTCTCTTTACTTTCCTCCCTTTTACTTTTTTTTTGAATAAAATGACAGATGACTGAATTTCCATGCCATCTCCAAATTGTAGCAGTTCATCCTCTTCCTGTCTAATTTTGTGGGCCCGAAATCTATTCACAACACAGTCAGAAAGCAATCTAGGATGTTCCTCTCAGTTTCTTTCCCTTCAATTGGTTATGTCAATGCACTTGCTGAGCCTAATCTTATGAACATTCCCCAAGATAAAATTAAATTCTTCCACAGGAGTTTGATGCTTTTCTTCAACTTTAATTTCTTAGTTTACTGAGTAACTTTTTAATCCAATTGTACACAATGGGACAAGTTTATAACTTCTGTGTGTACCTCCAATTAATATTTTCTTCTTCAGTGTTCCTTCAGGAAGACAATTGTATGATCAACCAGCATTGACTTGCTCCAATATCTTTTAACATCTTTTGTCATTTGTACTTTTAATGAGAAAAGTAAAAGAATATCTCTCCATTCTAAAATCTTCAAACCTTTCCGTCATTGGTTTACTTTTCTATTGGAGAAGTAAAGGAACACTTTTCCTTTTGAGGCAACATAAATACAACACAAAACATATAAAGAGATTCGAGATAATGGGAGCTGCAGATGCTGGAGAATCCAAGACAACAAAGTGTGGAGCTGGATGAACACAGCAGGCCAAGCAGCATCTCAGGAGCACAAGATGCAGCTTGGCCTGCTGTGTTCATCCAGCCCCACACTTTGTTATCTTATTTAAAGAGATTCACCTGACTAATCCCTGGGATGTTAGAATTGCTTTTTTATGAGAGGCTGAGGAAACTGGGACAGTATTCTCTCGAGTTTTAAAGACTGAGAGCTACACATGTTGAAACTTATAAAATTTAAACAAGGCATATGTCTCTTCTGGCTGGTGACTATAGAACCAGGGGTCAAAATCTCAGGATAAGGAATTGGGTATTTTTTCTCAAAATTGCGCTTATGTTCCTATCGATAGAACACCCAATACCACTGAACTATTAATCCAAAAGACCCAGGTTCATATCCCACTACAGAATTTGAATTCAATAAAAATTAAGAGCCTCATTATGATCCATTGCCAATTGTCAGAAAAATCCATCCTTACTTGGCCTGGCCTACATGTGACTCCAGACCCACAGTAATGTGTTTGATTCTTAACTGCCCTCTGGGCAATTAGGGATGGCCAATGAATGCTGGTCCAATAGTCTGATTTTCATTAACAGTATTTAAGGAAGAATATCATTGGCTATCCTGAACAATCCAATTCCCTCTAGTATTTTCTAAGGAAACACACTTTACCATTGCTGTGGCTTTAAAAACCCATTTCCTTTCATGGTATAGCCGCTCTTGAGAATTTCTCAAGTGTTCTGACTCCTACTGTAGATGTCCTTTTTCACTTCCGGTGATTAGTGTTAGTCTGTTCAGTCTCATTACAATGGAAACATGTTATTTTCATTTTCCTTTTCTGATTCATTCATGGGATGTGGGTGCCACTGGCTGAGACAGAATCATAGATTCTATGGTTCTATAAATGCCAACCCAGCCAGCATTGCCCATCTCTGGTTGCCTTTGAGAATGTGGTAGCCACATCAATTTTAGCCTTTCCCCTTTATTTTTTTGGCATCCTTCTGTTTGTTCCCTAAAATAATATTTTTTCCATCACTGAGTATTTTTTATTTCTTCAATTGCCGTGTTGATTCCCATATGACTATTTTCCATATACAATAATTTGCTTTTATTCATTCATGGTATGTGGGCGTTGCTGGCTAGACCAGCATTCATTGGCCACCCCTAATTGCCCAGAGGGCAGTTAAGAATCAAACACATTACTGTGGGTCTAGAGTCACATGTAGGCCAGGCCAAGTAAGGATGGATTTTTCTGACAATTGGCAATGGATCATAATGAGGCTCTTAATTTTTATTGAATTCAAATTCTGTAGTGGGATATGAACCTGGGCCTTCTGGATTAATAGCTCAGTGGTAAAACACGAGGCCATTGCCTCCCCTGAAATTAATCTTTCAGGGAAAATATATCTTTTCAAAATATATTGTTCAGATAAAATTTATTACTTAAATGAAATCACAAGTACCCACCAGAAATGCAACTTCTTGGATCTTTGATACTTGAAGGTCATCCAAATAACTCTTAAGGGTTACCAGATTCAGAATTTATATTATCATCATGATTTCCCTCATTCACATTTTTTTCCTTTAATTTTAGTGACCAAAGATCAAAATCCAGTAACTTCTTTACACTGAGGAGCTGGATCATGTATATTCTCTCTTTGGGAGCTTTTTAGGCTCTGCATTTTATAATCTTCACAAATGCAACATTTTGGCTACTGTCATTCAGTGTCATTTGCTTTCAGCATTGTTATCTATATAAGCTCCATAGCATCAGCTGACACTATAAATTAATATTTCAGATCACACAACTTCTCAATATCAAAGTTAACTTCTGAGGAAGGGTCACCGGACCTTGTTAGCTCTGTTTTCTACTTCACAGATGCTGCCAGACCTGCTGAGCTTTTCCGGCAACTTTGTTTTTCCTCCTGATTTACAGCATTCGCAGTTCTTTTGGTTTTTCTTAATATCAAACACTTGACACTGATATTCAAAAGTGGAATATTTTGTGGAACATTCTCTCTATTATTCTTTAATTTACACGCCCCATTCTTCCCTCTTATCATTCATCCCTCCTTCTTCAATCACTCTTTCCTCTGTTTCTCTTCTTGGTCCCAGGTCTCATTGCTCATTCTTATCACTTCTTTTCCACAAAATTTCCTTTTCTTTTTCCCACTCTTCCTGCAGAGTGTTCCAATTCCTCTCCTCTATCTGATGCTTCCCCTATTACTTACATCACCTCTCATTTACTGTCCCATGTATGACACACTTAGGAGGTCTGAAACTGAATTGAAATAAAATCGACCCGTTCTACTCTGTCTGTTATAAACCATTCAAATATAACAGAGGATAATTCTTTGCCTTTAATGTATTGATCTAATTTGACGAGTGCTTAAAGAATTAACATCATGGATATCAAGATAGTTATCACCTTGCTTATAAGAATGGTTATGAATTAAGTTCTTTCAATGTTGATATTTCAGTGAGTTCAAAAGTTCAGCTGCAATCATTCATTGAGAATTATGATGATTTGTAGAAAAAATGCTCATTTGCTGATTTCTGAAACTAACAAGTGTTACAAAATGGAGGTCAACCCCTCTGTGACAACATAACTAAAACTGAAACACGCAGAGAAACTCGCCTCACCTCATAATCTGCTAAATGAAGTGTGAAAAGTGATATAATCTGCCTCTCACCCCTCCCCAATTCATTATAAGGGAGAGGTTAAATGAAATGAACTTCTGACAGTCACTCTATAATCAGCAAGCAACAATTTATTTATCTAAATCTAACAGTGAAAAAATTAACAGACCTACGGACAAACTGAACAATTCCCCCTTAACTAATAACCTGTTCCTGAATAAAACAAAATTCTAATAGTATGCTGTTCCAACAGATACAAGTCCCACTTATAGAAGCCAAATTAATAAAAAAATTACAATCTAATCTCTTGAAATTACAGACAGGATAAGTCATCCAGAATTATCTTAGCCTTTCTGCTGTCCTTCAGTCAGGAATGCCGCTCTCTGTTGAATTCTTGTATCAGGAATATTAGCTAAAAGTGCTGCAGTATCTTTATTTAGATGGTGCTTTTCTGAGATTTTAGAGATTTCTGTGACAGCCAGTGATTTTCTTTTTCTTTAGAGCTGGTGGCTATTAAGAGCTAGTAGGAACTGCAGATGCTGGAGAATCTGAGATAACAAGGTGTAGATCTGGATGAACACAGCAGGCCAAGCAGCATCATCGGAGCAGGAAAACTGATGTTTTGGGCCTAGACCCTTCTTCTGAAGGCCTGAAACATCAGCTTTCCTGGTCCTGTGATGCTGCTTGGCGTGCTGTGTTCATCTAGCTCTACACCTGGCTATTAAGAGCTGTTGTCTTAACAGATGGCAGTTTGCTGTCACACCATTTTTCAAATGGCCTCTTCTTTCATACCCTTAATGACATACTAATATCTTATAATAGGATTGGTTCAAGGTTGTCAAAACCATCAGATTTAAATTTAATTTGGCTTTGGTTTCTAGGGCCTGGCTTAAATTAATTGGCTAAATTAAAAAACCTGTTGTCTTGGTAAAAGTGCTGCTTTGCCTGTTAATAGTATAGCCTTTGATACAATGTTTAATTTCAAGAACTCTATGAATCTGATGCTGCCTGCAGGCATTGTTTTTAAATCTCTGAGCCTAAGAAAACATACCTTTTAAACGGACCACACACTCTTCCCCCCTATCATTTTACAATCAAATTCTAATTCAAATCCGAACTTCATAACACAAGAACATAATGTTATAACATGGGAAATCTGAAGTATTTTTGTTTAAGAAAATGTGTTATTGCCCTTATCCAAATTGAATCAATTTCTGGTTAATCATGGCATTCAAAGTTAACACTTTGAATCTGGCACAGTGCAGTTTTACAAGTTCAAACTCGTTCAAATTCTAACTCCAATGAAGCCCACTTTTTACTCTGCTGATGGCCAGTTGCGGAACTCAGTTCTATGTTTGAACCTCCTTTGTTGGAGTTGACAGCAGCATCAATCCACAAAGTCATGGGTCAGTAAGGTAGAAATCATTCATTGTAAAATTACAGATGCATATATGTTCTGAACTTGTGAATGTAATATTGTGGATCCAAACAGCAATCAGACTATATTGGATCTGGCGATGTATAACAAGGCAGATTTAATAAATGATCTCAGTGTAAGAGACCACCTGAGGAACTGTGAACAAAGGATGGTAGAATTTAGAATTTAGTTTGAGAGTGAGAAACTAGTTCTGAAATAACTTAGTTAACTTAAATAAGGATAATTACAAAGGAATGTAGGCAGAATTGGCTTCATTGGACTGGGAAAGAAGTTTAGCAGGAAAGGCCTAGCTATAGGAAGGATATTATTACAGAAAGTTTAGAGGAGTTTTACCAAGGTGTGGCCAGGTATAGAAGATTTGTGCTACAAAGAAAGGTTGGATAGGCTGGGGCTTTTTTTTATTGGAGCATAAGAGGTTGAAAGGTGATCTTATAGAGATTTTTAAAATCATGAGGGATACAGATAGGGTTAATAATAGGTGTCTTTTCCCCATGATGGGGTAATTTCAAAACTAGAATGCATATGTTAAAAAAGGACATGAAGGGCAGAGATTTTGCACAGAGGATGGTTCATGTGCAGAATAAACCTCCTGAAGAAGTGATGGATTTGGGCACAGTTACAGCATTTAAAAGACACTGAGATAAGTACATGAATAGGAAAGGTTTTGAGGGATGTGGGTTGGGAGCAGGCAGGTGGGACTAGTTTATTTTGGGATTTTGTTCAGCATGGACTAGTTGGACTGAAGGGTCTATTTCCTTACTGTATGACTCTATGACTATTTCACTATGACAGATGAGGAAGAATGGCCGACTGGAAGAAAATGGTCCATGACTCACACAGCAAAATATATCCCAGTAAGGAAAAATGATTATGCGAAAGGAAATATAGAAAAATTGAAGTGTACAAAATAGGAGCAGAAGTAGGCTATTCAGCCATTTGAGCCTGCTCTGAAATTCAAAATGATCCTGGCTGATCATTCAACTCAGTAATCTGTTCATGCTTTCTCCTCATATGATTAATCCATTTAACCCTAAGAACTGTATCTCACTCCTTCTTGAAAACATTCAATGCTTTGGCTATAACCACTTGCTAGAGAAGAGAATTCCACAAGCTCACCACTCTCTGTGTAAATAAATTTCTTTTCATCTCAGTCCTGAAGGAGCCACTTTGTACCCTTAAATGAAAGCCCCTGATTTTGATTTCCCCAGTCATCAGAAACATCCTTCCTGTGTTTACCCTAACTCGTCCTGTTAGAATTTTAAAGGTTTCTATGAGCTCCCATCTCATTTTCTAAATATCTAACCAAGGAAGTTAAAGAAAGCATCAAATTCAAATAAAAATATACAATGTGGCAAAGATTAGTGGTTAAACCAGAGAATTAGCTAAGTTTTAAGAGCCAACAAAAAGCAACCAAAAATAATAAAAAAGGGACAAGATAAAGTTTGAGAGGAAGCTGGCAAATAACATAAAAATGTAAGATCTTCTGTCAATATATAAAAAAGCAGCAAAGTTGAAAAAATACCTTACATCAGCCTTCATGGTAGAAAATATTAATAGCATTCCAAAATTACTAAATAGTCAAGGGACCTGTGGGGTGAAAGTGAGAAAATAAACGCAATAACTATCATTCAGCAAAAAGCGCTATGGAATTTAATGGAACTAAAGCCAGTAAGTCTGCTAGATTGATGGGTTCCATATTAGGACTTTAAAGAAGGTAGCTACACAAATTGTAGAAGTGCTTACAGTAATCTTTCCAAGAATGCTTTGATTCAAGCAAAGTCCCAGAGAATTGAAAAACTGCCAGTATAATACCTTTATTCAAAAAGGGACAGCAATAAAGAAAAAAGACAATTATCTTAACATTTGTCATTTATAAAGGATGTAATAGCAGAGAAATTAAAAATACTCAATAAAATTAAGCAAAATCTGTTTGAGTTCTTTGAGGAGGCAACATGTTGGATAACCAAAGGCACACCAATAGAGGTACCATATCTCATAGGTCTAATATTTTTGGGGAGGTGATTGGATAGCGGCAGTACCACCAGACTATTAATCTAGGAACCCAGGTTATGTTCTGGGGATCTGGTTCAAAATCTACAAAATAGATGATAAAGTTTGGATTCAATAAAAATCTAGAATTACAAGCCGAATGATGACTATGCAAATCATTGCCGACCATTGTTAAAAACCTATCTAATTCAGATAGGATGGAACCCACTGTCTTTACTTTATCTAGTCCACATTTGACTCCAGATGCACTGTAATGTGGATAACTCTTAACTGCCCTCTGGGTAATTAGTGTTGGGCTGTGGCCTAGTGATGCCACAGCCAGTAAATCATTTTTTAAAATTGTGGTTTCCAAAAGGCATGAAGGATGATATAGCACTCATTAGGTTAGTAAATAAGGTAGGAGTCCATGGCATTGGGATAGTATATTAGCATTGAAAAATGTTTGTCTAGCTAATAGAAGATAGAGAGTTGGGATAAAGGGGTGATGTTCAAAATGCCAATCCCTGTAACTAGTGGTGTGCTACAGGGATCAATGCTGGAGCCACAATTATTTAAAATATATGTTAATTACCTCAATGATGGAAGTGAATTTATTAACAGCCAGGTTTGTAAGTGGGAAAGTGGGAGTGGTAAAGATGCCACAAAACACAGAGGGATGTAGACAGGTTAAGTGAGTGCCAAACATTTGGCAGGAGGATACAATTATATACATTGACAGTAAGAACTGAAGTGCTGAATATTATTGAAATGGAGTAAGACTGCAGAAACTGCAGCATAGTAGATATGGGATCCTTGTACATAATTCAGAAAGTTAACATACAAGTTCAGCAGATAATAGGGAAGGCAAGTGAACCATTGGCCTTTATTTCAAAGATAATTGAAAAAAAAAGTTTTCTTCTAAAACTATGAAGGCACTTTGATTTGCTCACCTAAGGAAAGATGCACTGTTAATTGAGAAAAGGTATATTAGGTTGATTTGACGTATATACGGATTTTCTTCTGAGGAGAGGTCAAGTAGGTTGGAATTTAGAGGAATGAGAGGAAGCCTTAATGAAAAATAACATTGTTAGGAGGCTTGATAGTTTGATTGTGGAGTGGTAGAAGAATTGCAGAGGAATTTATAACCAATAGCATATTGTCAGCGTTGTCATTTATTTAAGACAGAGATAAGGAGTAATTTCTTTTCTCAGAGGTAGTCATTCTGGGGAATTCTTTCGCACTGAAGGTGTTAAAACTGAGTCATTAAAGTATGTTCAAGATCAAGGTAGTTTTTAATCAGTGAAAAAAATCAAAGGTTATGGGAATAAGGCAGGAAAATAAATTTGAGGGTTATGAGGTCAGACTTGATCTCATTAAATGGTAGAGCAGACACAATGGGCTGAATGACCTCCTTCTGCTCCTGTCTCTTATGGGTTTAAGGACATTGCAGTTTACCATGAAGCCTTTGCAGGGCCTGTCCCATTGTGTCTGCAGAAACATGAGGAGTTGAGATGTATTTTTCTGATATTTAAATGTTAGGTACAAAATGCAGTTTGAAAACCAGGGATGCTGGTACATGGGATTTTATCATGCACTTTATAACAGCTGCGCAGTAATATTTGTGTGTCACAAAGAAAGCTGATCCATATTATTGAGAAGTTGATGATAATAGCCATAGCTGTCTAAAATAGCTAGTCTTCCTCCAGGTTCCAAAACCCAAACTCATCTTCAACAGTAAAATCCCTCTTGGATTTAAACAAATGTGGTAAAATATTTGGTAAACTACTTGTGTTAACATCCTCCAATTTACCGGACTCCACCTGAAGCATCTGGAGTGGTCGACTTGTGTGTTTCAGATAGGCAAGTGTTACTGCAGCAATAAGCACTTGGCTTAGTTTGGTTAGCCACAAGGAGGGAAAGAAAAAAACATTTAAATATTTATTTCACAGACCAAAGTGAACTTGTTTCGTTTTAAACTTTAAGTTGCTATTGTGAGGGCAAGTTTTGTGTAAATGCTCCCCACCCTGACTTTCAAAGATAATTAAACAGCAGTCTAAAATGTTTATTTCCAGTATTTGATAGTCACCCCTGAAACGACAATATGACAGATATGAGCACATACATAGTCATATTTCTAAGTTCCAAAATGCCATGTCAGTTCTTAATAAAAAGTTATGGGGTGAGATCGCACTGCACACTATTAGTACAATTGGTTAATGCAGTTTAAATGCTAGGTATTAAAAAAGGGTCCAAAGCTCAAATTATGTAGCAAATTTCTAAGTAATAAAACATATATTTTTGAAAGGAAGAATAGGTCACAGATCATTTCCAGAACTGGAATGATTTGGACTTGCCTTTGTCATTTTCTACCTGTTGCCTTTTCCAACAAAAGCAAGGAGACATGTGAAGGAGGAGTCATTGGCCTCTGCATTTGTTGAGCGTGACTGTGAACTTCAGAATAAACAGTACAGTCTGAAAGTAACACTTCATCTCCTCCCCAACACACCTTTCAATCCTTTTGATTCTGTTTTAATGTTGCCTTGTGCCAGTCTGAATGTTGTTTTTCATCTTTTTCCTTCTGGACAGGCTGTTCCTTATTCTGCCATTCACAGTCACTCAAAAAAACAACATTCTTCCTTTACTGCAGCCCTTTTTCTTTTCTCCACGATTTTTTTGTCATTTGACCTGTCCTGTCCTTCGCCCCATACTAGACCTGCCCTTTCTTTCTTCTGCACCCTCGAACTTTTCAACAGCATAAAAACCATTATATGCCTACTCTCCCTCAGTTTAAAAGAAATTATATTTGACTAGAAGCTTTGACTCTCTTTCTCCCTCCACAGATGCTATGTGACTTACTAATTATTTCCGGAAATTTGCATTTTTATTTGAGATTTCTAGCATCCACAGTAATTCTCTTTCAGGAATTCTGAAGACTAATGATCAGACTATCTGATTCAGTGTTGTTTGTATCAGCTTGTTGTGTGCATCTTGTTTTTCATGTTTCCTATGTAACATGAAGAAAAATGCTTTGAAAGCTCTCTTTTAGTGGTTTGCGACATCCTGAGGTCAAGATGGTTATGACACAAATGCAAGCCTTTCTTTTTACTTTTGTCTTAGCTAACTCGTATGCACAGCCTAAGAGGAGCACAAGCAAGTTAGCTAACATCCCAGCTGGAAAAATGCATGGCTGAGCGAGGTCCAAAGATAAACAGAACTTGTAAGTGTTCTAGTCTTTGTTACTAGCAGCAGTCTTTCTTCATTCGACAGGCATATTGCACAGTCAACGTCAATGACTTCTAGTTCTTTGAATTGTTTCTACAAATGAGCCAAGTGATTTGATGATCTGATACGATTAACACCATTGATACAACTGATTACATAACTTGATACATTGCAAGGGTTTTGAATATCAATTGTACAGGCATCAGCATGACTAGTTCAGTATTGACCCAAATACAATGTTCTACATTGAAACTATAATACCAAAAGATACAATTTCCAAAAAGATTCTTTTAACCACAGTTTTTGAACAAAAAGTAAATTGTATTGTATTTTTAGAGGGTGTAGGGAGGTGGTTTAAACATAATCTTCTGCCAGAACTGCTTAACTTCTTAAACATCTACTTTTATGATTTCTCCAGGGTTTTTCCTAATTTTCTACTGATCATCTGCCAGCAATAAGATAGAGATAAGGGATTCCCTGCAGTAAGTCTAATCTAGTGCTAGTCCAGAGCTCACCATCAGAAGGGTGAAATTCATCTTCTAATAGAAGAGGTGGAGCATACTCATTGTTTTGCCTTAGCTAAATCATCCTCTGAGGAAGCTGCAGAAGCTCTTAAAACAAGAAACTCTGGCTCTACAATTTTGTTAGCATTTCTATTTGAAAAAGAATGTCCCTGGCTGGGCATTACAGAAATAAGGTTTGTTTCTCGCGTGTTCGGAAAGTTTGGAGATGGTATCTAGGCAACAATAAGAGGATATTTGCTGCTCCTGCGTAGGAGAACATCATTGAAATGTTTCTTTAAAGTTGCTTCTTCCCATCATGTTGGTAATCATCAAACAGTACACACTGCTTAAAATATTCACCCAGATTGTCTGCTGGTTGGATAGTTGTTATTTCAGTGTAGATGGGAGTTCAGGTTTTCCAGGGTAGCTGGGAGATCCTGCAGAATCCTCATTGTAATGCACTCCAATGGACTTGACAGGGAAATTAAATTTTCTACTAAGCATTTCCACTAGACCTGGAGATCTCCATTCAACTCAAAGAATTTGGATGTTTCCAATGAAATTAAATAAAAGCTACTCAGGAAAATTTAAATGTTAAATAGTCCAACACCTGAGTACCTATTCAACCGAAACCATACTTACCTTAACACCCCCTCCACAACCCCTCCCCCCAAACCACCAGAACATTATCAATGACCTTCTGCATTTTGCAAATGTAAAGGTCATCATCTTTCTGCAATCACACTCACACTCTAACTCTGCCACTGCACCCACTTCCCATCAAGGCTCGTGAGCTATCTACTCTCACTATTGCATGCAATATCTTCTGACAATAGCTCTCACCTACACCATTAAACCCACCCCCCACCCAAGCTGCTAACCCTTCCCTACTCATCCACCCAGGGCAC
Source organism: Stegostoma tigrinum (assembly GCF_030684315.1). Lineage (NCBI taxonomy): Eukaryota > Metazoa > Chordata > Chondrichthyes > Orectolobiformes > Stegostomatidae > Stegostoma > Stegostoma tigrinum. The sequence continues at coordinate 111,137,809 of NC_081356.1, forward strand.
CTCACCATCTTTCCTGCCACTGCGCCATCATTTGCAGCTCTTCCGGCCACTTTCATCTGTCTTATTCCTTCTCTTTGTCTCATTTCAGGAGAAAATAGCCCACAATGGAGGTGAAAGGGTCAAGACAGGCGAATTGATGGCTGATAATCCTCTTCTTATGCCACAGAAAGAGAAAGCAGTTCAGCTCATTGGTTAAGACCAGAACTGCACATGTGGTGATGCCAAAAGCTCCATGTCCTGGTAACCAAGTAAGCTTCATTGTTCTGTGCTACACTGTTTCTCCATTAGTGTCAGAGTAGTCTGATCATGCTCAAGCTTCTATGCCTGTTGTACAGCTGATTCACTTCTTTGCTTTATGCAGGCATGATTGGCACCCGCGCAGTCACTGCCAACAAGAGAAAAGCCCCTCTGGGTATCAGCTCTTACCCCATCTATTAGGGAGATGCCAGTGATCCCTTACAGGATGTACCAGCAAGTCTGTCTCCTGCAAACTCCACCAGCTCAGGGACCTTCACATTGCTGGGTACTTGAGCTACGTTAGTGTCTAATAGTGGTTTACGTAGTTTTAGCAAGACTTCCCTACATTTCTATTCCATTCCTTTTGAAATAAAGTCAACAGTCCACTCACCTTCGCTATTACCTGCTGAACTTATAAGCTAGCATTTGCGATTTATGCATGAGGACTCCCAAAATACCTTTGTGCTGCAGTTTCTGCAGTCTATCTCCATTTGAATAATATTCAGTTCTTTTGCTCTTCCTGCCAATGAACATAAATTCACATTTTCCCAGGTTATATTCCATTCCCAAATTTTTGACCACTCATTAAACTTGTCTATATCCCTCCATAGACATTTTGCGTCTCCCTCACTACTTGCCTTCCCATCTATTTTTGAGTCATCCAGAAACTTGGCAATGGTGCACTCATTTCTCCCACTCATGTCTTTAATATAAATTGTAAATAATCGAGGTCACAGCACATTCCTGCCCCTGTGTTATCTAACTCTCCGTAATGGTCGCAACATTGTAGTTCCAAGTACTGATCTATGCTCTAAGTTCATCACCCTTATTCCTGACACTTCTTGCATTGAAGGAGATGCATCTCAACCCATCGCACTCACTGCCACTTTGCCCTATTGGATTTGGTGCTCAGCAACGAACCAGGTCAACTATCAGATCTCTTGGTGGGAGAGCATCACGGTGATAGTGATCACAACTCCCTGGCTTTTTCTATTGTCATAGAGAGGAATAGGAGCAGATGGTATTGGAAAGTATTTAATTGGGGGAGAGGGAATTACAATGCTATTAGGCAGGAACTGTGGAACATAAATTGAGATCAGATGTTCTCAGGGAAATGCACAAAAGAAATGCAGAAGTTGTTTAGGGAGCAGTTGCAACAGGTACTGGACAGGTTTGTCCCACTAAGGCAAGGAAGAGATGGTAAGGTGAAGGAACCTTGGATGACAAAGACATAGGGAACACCTAGTCAAGGGAAAGAAGGAAGCTTACTTAAAGTTGAGGAAGCAAAGATCAGGCAGGGCTTTGGTGGGTTACAAGGTAGCCAGGAAGGAAATGAAGAATGGACTTAGGAGACCTAGAAAGGGATATGAGAAAACTTTGGCGGGTAGGATCAAGGAAAACCCCAAGGCTTTCTATGCTTATGTGAGGAACAAGAGGATTGCCAGAGTGAGGATAGGGCCAATCAGGGATAGGGGAGGGATCTTGTGTGAGGAGGTAGGGGAGGTCCTTAAGGAATATTTTGCTTCAGTATCCACCAGTGAGAGAGACCTTGATGTTTGTGAGCACAGTGTGAAACAGGCTGGTATGCTCAAACAGGTTGCTGTTAGGAAAGAGGATATTCTAGAAATTTTGAAAATCATGAGGATAGATAAGAAGGGTCTAGACCGGAAATGTCAGCTTTCCTGCTCCTCTGATGCTGCTTGGCCTTCTGAGTTCATCCAGCTCCACACCTTGTTATCTCAGATTCTCCAGCATCTGCAGTTCCCACTATCTCAGGATAGATAAGCCCCCGGGTCCAGATGGGATATACCCAAGATTGGTATGGGAAGAGAGGAAAAAGATTGCTGCTCCTTTGGCAATGATCTTCGTATCCTCACTGTCCACTGGAGCAGTGCTAGAAGACTGAAGGATGGCAAAATGTCATTCCCTTGTTTAAAAAGGGGAATAGGAATAATCCTAGAAATTACAGACCAGTCGATCTTACTTCTGTGGTGGGCAAATTATTGGAGAGATCCTGAGAGAAAGTATTTATGATTATTTGGAAAAGCATAGTTTGATTACAAGTAGTCAGCATGGCTTTGTGAGGGGCAGGTCATGCCCCACAAGTCTTAGTGAATTCTTTGAGGATGTGACGAAACACAGTGATGAAGATAGAGTAGTGGATATAGTGTATATGGATTTGTAAGGTATTTGATAAGATTGCACACGGTAGGCTCATTCAGAAAGTAAGGAGGCATGGGATTCAGGGAAATTTGGCTGTCTGGATATAAAACTGGCTGTCCAATAGAAGACATAAGGTGGAGCTCAGCGACCAGTCGTGTGCCACAGGGATCTGTTCTGGACCTCTATTCTTTGCAATCTTTATAAATGACTTGAATAAGGAAATGGACAGGTGGGTTAGTAAGTTTGCCAATGACATGAAGGTTAGTGAAGTTGTGGACAGCATGGAGGGCTGTTGTAGGTTGCAATGGGGCATTGACAGGATGCTGAGCTGGGCAAAGAAGTGGCAGATGGAATTCAACCCAGAAAAGTGTCAAGTGATTCATTTTGGAAGGCCAAATTTGAATGCAGAATACAGGGTTAATGGCAGGATTCTTGGCAGTGTGGAGGAACAGAGGGATCTTAGGGTCTATGCCTATAGATTCCTCAAAGTTGCTACCCAAGTTGATACGTTTGAAAAGAAGGTGTATGATGTCTTGGCTTTCATTGGCAGGGGAATTGAATTTAAGAGCCGTGAGGTTATGCTGCAGTTCTATAAAACTCTGGTTAGACCACACTTGGAATATGGTATTCAGTTTTGGTCACCTCATTACCAGAAGGGTGTGGAAGCTTTAGAGAGGGTGTAGGGGAGATTTACCAGGATGCTGCCTGGACTGGAGGGCAGGTCTTATGAGGAAAGGTTGAGGGAGCTAGGGTTTTTTTCATTGGAGCAAAAAAGGATGAGAGGCGATTTGATAGGTTTGATTGTACAAGGATGAGAAGCATAGACAGAGTGAATAGTCAGGGACTTTTTCCCAGGGCAGAAATGACTATTTCGAAGGGGCATAATTTTAAGGTGACTGGAGGAAGGTATAGGGGCGATGTCAGAGGTAGGTTCTTCACACAGAGAGTGGTGGGCATGTGGAATGTGCTGCCGGCAGTGGTAGTGGAGTCAGATATTTTAGAGACTTTTAAATGACTCTTGGGTAGGCACATGGAGGATAGTAAAATGTAGGGTATGCAGTGTAGACTGATCTTAGTAGGATAATAGGTCAGCACAGCATCATGGGCCGAAGGGCCTGTACTGTGCTGTACTGTTCAATGTTCTATGATCACAGTTGGACTTCACTGGTTACATAGAACATAGAACATGGAACAATACAGCGCAGAACAGGCCCTTCGGTCCTCGATGTTGCACTGACCTGTGAACTAATCTAAGCCCATCCCCCTACACTATCCTATCATTATCCATGCGCTTATTCCAAGGACTGTTTAAATGCCCCTAATGTGGCTGAGTTAACTACATCGGCAGGCAGGGCGTTCCACGGCCTTGCCACTCTCTCAGTAAAGAACCTGCCTCTGACATCTGTCTTAAATCTATCACCCTTCAATTTGTAGCTATGCCCCCTTGTACAAGCTGAAGTCAGCATCCTTGGACAAAGACTCTCACTGTCCACCCTATCTAATCCTCTGATCATCTTGTATGTCTCTATTAAATCCCCTCTTAGCCTCCTTCTCTTCAATGAGAACAGACCTAAGCCCCTCAGCCTTTCTTCATAGGGCCTGCGCTCCAGACCAGGCAACATCCTGGTAAATCTCCTCTGCACCTTTTCCAATGCTTCCACATCCTTCCTGTAATGGGGCGACCAGAACTGCTCGCAATACTCCAAATGAGGCCGCACTAGCGTTTTATACAATTGCATCATGACATCACGGCTCCGGAACTCAATCCCTCTACCAATAAAACCTAAAACACCATAAGCCTTCCTAACAGCACTATCAACCTGGGTGGCAACTTTCAGGGATCTATGTACATGGACACCAACATCCCTCTGCACATCTACACTACCAAGAATCTTTCCATTGACCCGGTATTCTGCCTTCCTATTATTCCTCCCAAAGTGAATCACCTCACATTTATCCGCATTAAACTCCATTTGCCACCTTTCGGCCCAATTCTGCAGTTTGTCCAAGTCTTTCTGCAACCTGCAACATTCTTCCATGCTACCCACCACTCCACCAACTTTAGTGTCATCTGCAAACTTACTAACCCATCCACCAATGCCTGTGTCCAAGTCATTTATAAAAATGACAAATAGCAGTGTTCCCAGAACAGATCCTTGAGCCACACCACTAGTAACCGGACTCTAGGCTGAATATTTTCCATCAATCACCACTTGTTGCCTCCTTACAGAAAGCCAGTTTCTAATCCAAACTGCTAAATCTCCCTCAATCCCATGCCTCTGTATTTTCTCCAATAGCCTACCATGTGGAACTTTATCAAAGGCTTTACTGAAGTCCATGTACACCACGTCAACTGGCCTACCCTCATGCACATGCTTGGTCACCTTCTCAAAAAACTCAATTAGGTTTGTGAAATACGACCTGCCCTTGACGAATCCACGCTGTCTGTCTCCAAGCAAATTGTTGCTTGCTAGATGATTATAATTCCTACCTCTTATAATCCTTTCCAAAATTTTTCCTACAACAGACGTAAAACTCACAGATCTATAATTACCTGGGTCATCCCTACTGCCCTTCTTGAACAAGGGCACAACATTTGCAATCCTCCAGTCCTCTGATACTAAACCTGTAGACAATGAAGACTCAAAGATCAAAGCCAAAGGCTCCGCCACCTCCTCCCTAGCTTCCCAGACAATCCTTGGAAAAATCCCATCTGGCCCAGAGGATTTATCTACCTTCACACCTTCTAGAATTGATAACACCTCCTCCTTACTAACCTTAATCCTTTCAATTCTAGTAGCCCGTAACTCAGTCATCTCCTCTACAATATTCTACTGTTCCTCAGTGAAAACAGATGAAAAATAATCATTTAGCACCACTCCAATCTCCACAGGATCCACACACAACTTTCCACTTCTATCTTTGACTGGCCCTATTCCTACCCTAGTCATCCTCTTATTCCTCACATACCTACAGAAAGCTTTAGGGTTCTTCTTTATTCTACCTGCCAATGTCTGCTCATGTCCCCTCCTTGCTCTTCTTAACTCTCTTGTTAAATCCTTCCTAGCTAATCTGTAACTCTCCATCACCTCATCTGAACCATCTCGTCTCATCGTCACATAAACCTCCCTCTTCCGCTTAACAAGAAATACAATTTCTTTAGTAAACCACGGTTCCCTTACCTAATCGCTTCCTCCCTGCCTGACAGGGACATACCTATCAAGGACACGCAATATCTGTTCCTTAAACCAGCTCCACATTTCAATTGTGCCCATCCTCTGCATTTTGCTAACCCATTCTATGCCTCCTAAGTCTTGCCTAATCACATTATAATTGCCCTTCCCCCATCTATAACTCTTGCCCTATGGCATGTTCCTATCCCTTTCCATTGCTAAACTCAACATATCCGAATTATGGTCACTCTCTCCAAAGTGCTCACCTACCACTAAATCAAATACCTGGCCTGGTTCATTACCAAGTACCAGATCCAGTGTGGCCTCCCCTCTCGTTGGCCCTTCAACATACTGAGTCAGGAAACCCTCCTGCATACATTGGACAAAAACTGATCCATCCAACGTACTAGAGTTATAACATTTCCAGTCAATGTTAAGGAAGTTAAAGTCTCCCATAATGACCACCCTGTTCCTTTCACTCCTGCCCAGAATATTTTTGCTGATCCTCTCCTCCACATCCCTGGAACTTTGCGGGTGCATATAAAAAACTCCCAGCAGTGTTACCTCTCCTCTCCTGTTTCTGACCTCAGCCCATACCACCTCAGTAGACGAGTCCTCATCAAGAGTTCTTTCAGCCACCGTTATACTGTCCTTGACTAACAAAGCCACATCTCCCCCTCTTTTACCACATTCCCTGACCGTAATGAAAGAGCTAAACCCTGGAACCTGCAACATCCATTCCTGACCCTGCTCCATCCATGTCTCCGAAATGGCCACAACATCGAAGTCCCAGGTACCTATCCAAGCTGCAAGCTCGCCTACCTTATTCCAGATACTCCTAGCGTTAAAATAGACACACTTCAACCCAGCTTGCTGTCTGCCAGCACACTCCTGTGACAGTGAGGTCCTGTCCATGTCCTTCCTACTCTCATCCTCCTGTGTACTAGGACTACACCTTAGTTTCCCATCCCCCCTCTGAGCTAGTTTAAATCCACCCGAATAGCACTAGCAAATTTCCCACCCAGGATATTAGTGCCCCTCTGGTTCAAGTGGAGATACTGAAGGGAACAAGGGAAGAAGTCACTAGTGGGCGTAGTCTACAGGTCTCTGATAGGACAGAGAATAAAGCAGGAGATTTTAAAAAAGGCAGTATATTACTCATGGGTAACTTTAATCATCACAAGCATTGGAGAGAATCAAACTGACAGGGGTAGCCAACAGAAATTCAGAACTTCTTCCCTTGTTCCCTTTAGTATCTGATTTGGTATCTAGATTAAGTTTTAATTAATTATTTAACTGTAGTGTGCACTTATTTGTGTTGCTTTTACAGGTTGCCATCCTGAAAACCTCCTCTAATTCCAACTCTCTGTTTTCTAATAGTTAGCCAATCTTGTATCGATGCAAGTATACAGTCTCCAAAACCATGGGCTCTTAATTTATTCGGTGGCTTTATATGCAGTACTTTACAGAATACCTCTTGAAAATCCAACTGTATGGCATCCACTGGCTCCTCTTTATCTGTCCTGATTGTTATCTCCTCAAAGAAATGTAATAAACTTGATAGATTTGATTTTCCTTTCAAGGAAATATGTCAACTCTGCTTGAATTTTGGCCAGATTCAAAGTAGTTTGATTCCTGTATGGATCCACAACATATTGTTACTCGGAAACTGTCCCAAAAACATTGCGAATTTCTGTTGGCTACCCCTGTCAGTTTGATTCTTTCCAATGTGTGTGATGATTAAAGTTACCCATGAGTAATATACTGCCTTTTTTTAAAATCTCCTGCTTTATTCTCTGTCTTATCAGAGATCTGTAGACTACGCTAGTGACTTCTTCCCTTGTTCCCTTTAGTATCTGATTTGGTATCTAGATTGAGTTTTAATTAATTATTTAACTCTAGTGTGCACTTATTTGTGTTGCTTTTTGTATACATTATTAACTCATCACCAGGTTGTATATATTAAAATTTAAGAGTAGGATAAATCTTAACTAGCCACGTAATCCTCACCAGCTTGCTCCTTTCCTTTTAACAGAGCAAGAATTGATTCTTCAGGGCAAGAAGGATAGTAAAAGAGAAAGAAACAAACACTTCCTCCTCCCTTCCCTAAATTACCCACTCAAAAAACTCCTACATTTGCAATCAATTACATTAGCTGCCCCAATTTTCTATCTATTTTGTTGATACCCATTTGAAATAATGATCTTTGACGGCACATCCTCCTCCTTAACAATTGTCTGCAGTAATATCCATGACCCTGGCATCAGGGAGGCAAAGTAGTATTCATACCTGATGGCACTATGGCCACTAGAATGGCTGTGGGATTGGGATTTCCACTCATTCATCCAATGATTGGGTTAATTTGACATTTATGTGTGCATCCTACAGGTGCATTGTGAAACAGAAGTTGCCAAAGTATCCCACAGCCTATTATGAAGGCCGCACAATCTATTGCAGTCACTTCAGGTGAAACAAAGATTACAGAAGAGAGCCAGCCTGAACAAGTCTAATGACAAGCCTTGTTGTTCAGGAGCAGGTTTTTGCCTTTTAGCCAGAACTACCATGTAAAATTGATTCACTTGCCAAGGGTATCAAAGACTGATACATGTGTTCAAATGAATCTTGCTCAAAACGCAAGTTTAACACTCATCAGCAACTATGCATCAACGACAATACACATGGACAAGATTAAAGATTCATTGAGGATCGTAGCAGGATTATCGCAATAATTTCAGCAGGGTAGACTCAGTGATTTTAATGCCCATATTGGTACTGTCTGTAATACATGAAGGGGAGTATTGGGACGCCACAGCATTGGAAGAGTAAACTTCAATGTTCGGCTTCTGTCTAGGGTTAATGAGTTTAATCTCACTATTAGAAATATAATCTTCCAGCAAGTTGAGAAACTGAAAGCTTAATGGCTGCAACTAGATCTATTATTGACACTATTGGGCAATGCTATTGTACGGCAGAGAGACTTCAAGGACTGATGGTCTATTCACTGCTTCAGAAGTGTTGAACACTGGTTGTCAGGAACAATATGTTCTTGAAGAGCAATCTGCTGAATCAAACCACAAAGGAAGCTTGAAAAAAAATCTGGACATAAGTGCCCACGAGACAAGAACTGGAACAAAAATTAAACATACAATTTGCTGGTGCACCAGAATATAACACAGACTTTATTTCTGGAAAAAGATAGGAATGTTACTTATAGCACAACATCTGTGGTCATCTTGGAATCATCAGACAAAGACATCAAAATCGTTTGACAGCAATCACAAAAATTGTAGATTTTACATAATATGTTTTATTCAAAAGTATTCTTTATTCATAAGTAAATGTTATACACATACATAATTACTGACGAAGTTCAATTCTGCGCAGTTACCTATGAAGAAACAGACACTGGAGTTTGACTCCATCCAACAAAGCAAAGGTATTTCTTACATACACAAGATAATATTTACATGTATCTGAGGCACCAGGAGAGTGCGACAACTGAACGGACCCCCATTTAACTTCAATAGAAAGACCTCAGATGGTGGTCATTCCCTACTGCACCTTGGTAGCAGCTGCCCCAAGCTTTACTGCATCCCTGAACACTTTATCCTTGACCTGGGAATCTGCCAGTCTGCAACACTTAGTCGAAATCAACTCCTTGTTCAAGATCAACAGGTTTCGGGCAGACCCCAAACAGCATCTTTCACTGACTTGATGGTCTTCCACGCACAACAAATGTTTGTCTCTGTGTGCATCCTGGGGAACAGACTGTAGAGCACAGAGTCCTGCATCACGGAGCTGCTCAAGATGAACTTCAACAAAAATCACTGCACGTCTCCCCAGGACTCCTTTCCAAAGGCACAGTCCAGAAGGAGATGTGTGACATACATGCCCTCCTGCAGCTGTTTTGAGGGCATTGTGCAGTGGTGCAGATAGTATAGGCAAATTTGAAAGATCTAACAGGTAGTGCCCTTCTCACCACCAGCCAATTGATGTCTTGGTGCTGGTTGATAGATTAGGCTCTGGTGATGAGGCATTCTGCCTAATGGCTCTTACAGTCTGCTCTGGGAACAATGTGGCAGGATCCACCATCTCCTCTTCCTTCAGGATCTCAAGGACATTACATGCTGACCACCTCCTGAACGACTGTGGTCAAAAGTGACTTCCACTGCAAATTTCTCCATGAAGGACAGGTGATGAGCAATAGTCCTACTACTTGGAGCATTCCATGGCAGCGAGGCCAGTCCCACCCTTCGCACCTCCGGGAACAGGTAGAACCTCAGAACGTGGTAACACTTGATGGTTACGTCTGAGGGTCTATGCACAGCCTGATGCAGCCACACACAAAGGTGGGTACATTCTTCCACCACCCTCACTCCCCCTTATTCAGTGTTTTGGACATGATGTCCATGCAGAGATGGCCTATCTTAGACCTCTAGTTGAAGGGGAAGATGGCTTGTGTGACTGCAAAGTTGCAGGTTCTGGGAATGGGCTGGACCTGGACCACATATAACAACAAAGAGAGTGCTTCACACCTGATGACTATATTGTTACCCACAATGGAGTAGGAATGGTGCTGCAAAAAGACCAGTTTCTGCCTAACCTTGGCTATGTATGCCTCCCAAAATTTTGCACATGCTCTGGCCCCTCCGAACCATATTCCCAGCACCTCCCAAAAATCTGTCTTGACAGTGAAGCGATTAAAGAATCAGTCGGCCCACTTCCCAAAGGATATCCCCTCACTATTTCCCCAATTTTTCTTGGCTCTCAAGATCATTTCAAACTTGTCACAGATGCTCTTGAGTCTGCGCATTGACTGTGGATCAGAGCTGAAAACAGCAACATCATTCATGTACAGGGAGGCTTTGAAGTGCAGGCTCCCACTGTCTGGAATAGTTGCCACTCCCAGGCTTTTATCCTTTGAGATGGACTCAGCAAATGGTGCTATACAACACACAAACGAGGCAGAGAGAGTGGGCTGTCCTGCCTGACTCTGGATCTGATTGGGAAGCTTTCCGATTCCCACCCATTGATTGAGACAGCACTAACAATGTAGGTGTGGAGCAGTTGAATCCAGTTGTACATTCCAACCCTGATGCCTATTTTGGAGACCACTCCCCACATGCAGATGTGTGATATTCTGTCAAAGGCCTTCTCCTAGTCCAAGCTAATAAGGAAGGTCTCCATGACCCTGTCCTGCACATAGATGCCAGGCTCACAGCGATTATCCTGCCCAGTACAACACAGGTTTGTTTGGGGTGAATCACTGATCCCGGAGCAGATGTGACCAAGTTGGCGATGACCTTAGACAAGATTTTGTAATCCATGCTTAACAGTGAAATTGGTCACTAATTTCTAACTTCCTCTGCCTCCCTCTTCAGCATGTAGATTGGGTGATGAAAGCTTTCCTCTTGGGTTTGCACGTTATCTGCCAGAAGTCCATTGTTGTATGCTTCCAGCAGGTCCTCCTGTGTGGGATCCAAATCCCACAGAGCTGAATACAACTTTCTCGGTAAGCTGTCACTTCTGGGAGTTCTATTCTTTCCATACGACTTGAGGGCCTTGGTCAGCTCATCCAGAGATAATGACTGGTCCAGCCTCTCCCACATGCTGTCTAAGACCTCTGTGATAGAGAACAGGAACGAATGGGAGGTCACAGTGTCTGGGCTTCACGTCATACAGGCTGGTGTAAAAGGATTTGCTAATCCCCAGTATATCAGACTGAGATGACTTTACCCAGCCTCTTCTTCCTTCAGGATATCGCACACATACATGTGGGATGTACTGTCCAAAATGGCCTTTGGGGAGGGAATCTGCAATTGGATCTGAATACTCTAGCATTGTTCGTGCAGTTTCAATCAATGGGTGGGAATCAGAAAGCTTCCCAGTCAGATCTGGAGTAGGGCAGGACTACCCACTCTCTCCTGCCATGTTTGTGTGTTGTATAGAACCCTTTGCTGAGTTCATCAGGGAGGCTGTGAGCCTGAGAGGGGTGACAATTCCAGGCAGCAAAGGCCTGTGAGTCAGAGCTTCCCTGCCCCTGGATGACATTGTCATTTTCTGCTCAGATCCACTGTCAGTGCCCAGATTCATAAGTATCTGCAATCAGTTCAAACTGGCCTTGGGAGCTCAAGTAAATCGAGGCAACAGTGAAATTGTGTTCTTTGAGAACTGGGCCAACTGAACCTTTATCCCTTCAACATTAGGACAGACTTCCTGAAGGTGCTGGGAATATGGCTCAGAGGTTTGTGCAAAATCTTGGGAGGTTTGCGTAGCCAAGATGAGGCAGATACCAGTCTTTTGGCAACATTGCTCCCTCTCCATTGTGGGTAAAAACCTGGTTGTCAGGTGTGAGGCACTCTCTGTGTTGTTGTACATGGTGCAGGTCTGGCCCATTCCCCAAAAACAACACCATTGCAGCCACCAGAGCCATCTTCCACTTCATCTGGAGGTCTAAGGTGAACACTGTCTGCAGGGTCACCATGTATAAAGCTCTGGATGGGGTGGGGGGTTGAAGAACACACCCAACACCATCCTCATCCTGATGCCACCCTTGTGTGCAGATGCATCAAGCTGTGCCTAGACCCTAGGTACATAAACACCAAGTGTCACTATGTACTGTGGTTCTACCTGACCTCCGTTTTGTGAAGGATGGGACTGGCCTTGTTGCGGCGGGGCACTCCAAGTACTTGGATCAGTCCATATCACCTGTCCTTCATTGGGAAATTTGCAAAGAAAAACACTTTGACCACACGTCCTTCAGGAAGTGGTCAGCATGTAGCAACCTTGAGACTCTGTGAGAAAAGGAAGGGTGGTTACTGTTGCATGGTTCCATGAGCAGACTGTAAGAGTCATTAAGCAGAATGCCTCTTCAGCAAAACCTTCCAACAAGCATCAAAACATCGCTTGACTGGTTGCGAGAAGGGCATTACCTGTGAGATCTTCCATATATGCCCAGTTGGTCTAGTCAACCACACACTGCCCTCGAAGCAGCTATGGTGGGTGTGTTGGGGTGTAGAGACTGTCACATATCCTTAGGAAATGTGGCTTTACAAAGGAGGTCTCGAGAAAGATGCAATAGTTTTTACTGAGGTTCATCCCAAGCAGCTCCGTGACTCAAAACTCTGTGCTCTACTGTCTGTTCCCTGGGATGCACACTGAGACAAACATCAACTGTTCCTGGGGGACTATCAACACAGTAAAAAATGCTTTTTGTCTTCCCGAAACTTGTTGGTCCTCCAGAGCTAGGAGTTGACCCCAACTGAATGTTACAGACTGGCACCTTCCAAGGTTCAGGACTCTGTGCTGAGGGAAGCACTAAAGCTTGGGGAGGTGCTGCAAAGACACAGTAGGGAAAGGCCACTGTGTAAGGTCTTTCTGCTGTTGTTAAATGGGGGCCCATTTTGTTATTAAACACCCCAGTGCCTCAAATATATGTAAATATAACCCGTAGAATTTAGAGATGCCTTTGGTTTGTTTGTTGGACAGAGTCAAACTCCAAACTTTGTTTGCTCCTTTATATTTGCCGAATAGCATTATTGGCTATGAATGTATATAAAGCTACTTTTATGAATAAAGTATATTTTTGAAATAAAAAATAACAAAACTCACTATGATGCTATGATGTTGTGGCCATAACAGAGACATGGGTTTCTCATGGGCTGGAATGGTTGCTGGATATTCCAGGGTTTAGAACATTTAAAAAGAATAGGGAGGGGGGAAAAAGAGGAGGGGGTGTAGCACTACTAATCAGAGAGGGTATCGCAGCTACAGAAGCTTCCATTGTCGAGGAAGATCTGCCTACTGAGTCAGTATGGGTGGAAATTAGGAACAGCAAGGGAGTAGTCACCTCGTTAGGGGTTTACTACAGGCCCCCCAATAGCAGCAGGGAGATTGTAGAAAGCATAGGTCGACAGATTTTGGAAAAGTGTGGACGCAGTAGGGTTGTTGTAATGGGTGACTTTAACTTTCCTAATATTGATTGGAACCTCCTTCGAGCAGAAGATTTGAATGGAGCTGTTTTTGTAAGGTGTGTTCAGGAGGGTTTCCTAACGCAGTACGTTGACAGGCCGACGAGGGGAGAGGCCATTCTAGACTTGGTGCTCGGAAACGAGCCGGGGCAGGTATCAGATCTTGTGGTGGGAGAGCATTTTGGTGATAGTGACCATAACACTCTCTCATTCTACATAGCTATGGAGAAGGAGAGGATTAGGCAGAATGGGAGGATATTTAATTGGGGAAGAGGAAACTATGATGCGATTAGACACGAGTTAGGAAGCATGGACTGGGAGCAGTTGTTCCATGGTAAGGGAACTATAGACATGTGGAGATGGTTTAAGGAACAGTTGTTGGGAGTGATGAGTAAATATGTCCCTCTGAGACAGGCAAGACGGGGTAAGATAAAGGAACCTTGGATGACGAGAGCGGTGGAGCTTCTAGTGAAAAGGAAGAAGGTAGCTTACATAAGGTGGAGGAAGCTAGGGTCAAGTTCAGCTAGAGAGGATTACATGCAGGCAAGGAAGGAGCTCAAAAATGGTCTGAGGAGAGCCAGGAGGGGGCACGAGAAAGGCTTGGCAGAAGGAATCCGGGAAAACACAAAGGCATTTTACACTTACGTGAGGAATAAGAGAATGGTCAAAGAAAGAGTAGGGCCGATCAGGGATAGCATAGGGAACTTGTGTGTGGAGCCTGAGGAGGTAGGGGAAGCCCTAAATGAGTTTTTTGCTTCTGTCTTTACGAAAGAAACGACCTGTGTAGTGAATGAAACCTTTGAAGAGCAGGTGTGCATGCTGGAATGGATAGAGATAGAGGAAGCTGATGTACTGAAAATTTTGTCAAACATTAAGATTGACAAGTCGCCAGGCCCGGATCAGATTTGTCCTCGGCTGCTTTGGGAAGCGAGAAATGCAATTGCTTCGCCACTTGCGAAGATCTTTGCATCCTCGCTCTCCACTGGAGTCGTACCTGAGGACTGGAGAGAGGCAAATGTAATTCCTCTCTTCAAGAAAGGAAATAGGGAAATCCCCGGCAATTATAGACCGGTAAGTCTCACGTCTGTCGTCTGCAAGGTGTTAGAAAGGATTCTGAGGGATAAGATTTATGACCATCTGGAAGAGCATGGCTTGATCAAATACAGTCAACACGGCTTTGTGAGGGGTAGGTCATGCCTTACAAACCTTATCGAGTTTTTTGAGGATGTGACTAGTAAGGTTGATGAGGGTCAAGCTGTGGATGTGGTGTATATGGACTTCAGTAAGGCATTTGATAAGGTTCCCCATGGAAGGCTCATTCAGAAGGTCAGGAGGAATGGGATACAGGGGAACTTAGCTGCTTGGATACAGAATTGGCTGGCCAACAGAAGACAGCGTGTGGTAGTAGAAGGAAAATATTCTGCCTGGAAGTCAGTGGTGAGTGGGGTTCCACAGGGCTCTGTCCTTGGGCCTCTACTGTTTGTAATTTTTATTAATGACTTGGACGAGGGAATTGAAGGATGGGTCAGCAAGTTTGCAGACGACACAAAGGTCGGAGGTGTCGTTGACAGTGTAGAGGGCTGTTGTAGGCTGCAGCGGGACATTGACAGGATGCAGAGATGGGCTGAGAGGTGGCAGATGGAGTTCAACCTGGATAAATGCGAGGTGATGCATTTTGGAAGGTCGAATTTGAAAACTGAGTACAGGATTAAGGATAGGATTCTTGGCAGCGTGGAGGAACAGAGGGATCTTGGTGTGCAGATACATAGATCCCTTAAAATGGCCACCCAAGTGGACAGGGTTGTTAAGAAAGCATATGGTGTTTTGGCTTTCATTAACAGGGGGATTGAGTTTAAGAGTCGTGAGATCTTGTTGCAGCTCTATAAAACTTTGGTTAGACCGCACTTGGAATACTGCGTCCAGTTCTGGGCGCCCTATTATAGGAAAGATGTGGATGCTTTGGAGAGGGTTCAGAGGAGGTTTACCAGGATGCTGCCTGGACTGGAGGGCTTATCTTATGAAGAGAGGTTGACTGAGCTCGGTCTCTTTTCATTGGAGAAAAGGAGGAGGAGAGGGGACCTAATTGAGGTATACAAGATAATGAGAGGCATAGATAGAGTTGATAGCCAGAGACTATTTCCCAGGGCAGAAATGGCTAGCACGAGGGGTCATAGTTTGAAGCTGGTTGGTGGAAAGTATAGAGGGGATGTCAGAGGCAGGTTCTTTACGCAGAGAGTTGTGAGAGCATGGAATGCGTTGCCAGCAGCAGTTGTGGAAGCAAGGTCATTGGGGTCATTTAAGAGACTGCTGGACATGCATATGGTCACAGAAATTTGAGGGTGCATCCATGAGGATCAATGGTCGGCACAACATTGTGGGCTGAAGGGCCTGTTCTGTGCTGTACTGTTCTATGTTCTATGTTCTATGTTCACTCAGCCTCTCCTGCTAAATCTGGAACCAGTCTATTTCCCCCAAGAATACAGGACGCTTCTGTAATCCATCACTTAGAGGTAAAGAAAATTCAAATATAACAAACACCTTGGTATTTAGCTTCACTTTACAGCAGATAAAGACCCCTCAAGGATTATTCTCAATAGGATTGTCACTCATAGATGTTGTAAACCCAGATCCACAGTGAAACTTTCATGACAGTCAGCATCAAATTCAAATGCCCCAAATAGAGCAAGACACTCTACGTGGGGTCTGTTGACAGATGGTAAACTGAGAAAGTTTGCAAAGATACGGAAATACGCAATATGGCAGTTCTGAAATGATGGTTGGTGCCATCTTCTCATTTCATCATGGCAAATTGGCCCCTTACCAGATGCATTTCGTAGAATCCTTACAGTGGAAAAGGAGGCCATTCAGCCCATCAAATCCACACTGACTGTCCAAAAAGCATCCCAGATCCAGTCCATCCCTGTAGCATTTTCCATGGCTAACCGACCTAGCCTATACATCCTGGACATTATAGGCAATTTAGCATGACCAATCCACCTAACCTGCATATCTTTAAATTGCGGGAGGAAACCAGAGCAACTGGAGTGAAACCTGCTCAGACAAGGGGAGAACATGCAAACTGCACACGGACAGTCACCTGAGATTGGAATTGAACCCAGGTTCTGAGTGCTGTGAGGCTGCCTTGCTATCCACTGAGCCACTGCGCCACCGCACCTTCCTGTCACTAGTAGCATAAAGCAAGGTTGTACAATAACTCATTTTATGCCTGTCAATTAATTTTCAGCTATTTTCTTGTAAAACACACAAAGGTCTTGATATAGGACCACATATTCTGTTCAGGACGGGTGGCACTTCTTCACTCTGCGGTTTCCAGGTTTTCACAAAGATCAAAGAATTACTAAATGAGCCATCAACTTGCTGAACTGTGCCCAGGTGGCACACATTCCAGAGGACGTCAAGCTGATGT
Source organism: Stegostoma tigrinum (assembly GCF_030684315.1). Lineage (NCBI taxonomy): Eukaryota > Metazoa > Chordata > Chondrichthyes > Orectolobiformes > Stegostomatidae > Stegostoma > Stegostoma tigrinum. The sequence continues at coordinate 111,154,779 of NC_081356.1, forward strand.
TGACCAACTCTGCCCAAGCCTGAGAATGCTTTGGCTTTGTGATAAAACTGAAAAATGCTGTACCAACTTGACCACAGACAGAAATTGCAAGGGCACCTTGTCACCATTCAGCTCAGTTCAGAAGTTATGTTAGGTTGGGGGTGTCTTCCCCAAAAATGTCTGGTGAATAGTGAAATCACCCAGAACTAGTGAAAGCAAGCTCAGTATTTTGCAGACTCACCTTACAGGGACACCATGGAGTTTGTTACAAACAAATGGATGTCCACCGTGTGCTAGGGTCTGACATCTCTTTCCCTGCACACAAAGGCATGCACAACCTGCACTGTCATGTAGACTGAGTGATAATGGGAACTGCAGATGCTGCAGAATCCAAGATAACAAAGAGTGGAGCTGGATGAACACAGCAGGCCAAGCAGCATCTCAGGAGCACAAAAGCTGAAGGGTCTAGGCCTGAAATGTCAGCTTTTGTGCTTCTGAGATGCTGCTTGGCCTGCTGTGTTCATTCAGCTCCACACTTTGTCATCCTGTCATGTAGACTGTTCAGATGCATTTCACTCCCACTATTTTAAATCTACCTATACTATCAAATGCCGGGATAAATGACCAACACTGGAGTTCTTGCTAGATGTTTAGTTCTTGGTATTAAGAGCATGCCTCCTCAGTTTTCACCTTCAGTGGGTCAGCTTAGGGGATTCCCACATATCCACATCTGAGCAGCAGAAGCAGCATTGCTGGAGCTCCCAAACTCAGGGACAACGGCATTCTGGAAGCCAATCTTAGGAGTTTTCGTGGGGAGTGGGGAAGAACAACCCTGGAAAGGGAGATGTCTGAATCAACATTTGAAGAGAACGGAGTCAGAGGACAAGCAAACACCCCGAAAAGTTGAAAGCTTCGATCCAAACTTTGGGTTTACCGTCCCAGATGAGAGGACGACCAGGTCAAAGGTGAGCAATTGCTCTCTGATCCCTCCCAGGGACCAGAGGCTCCACCAACAACTCATCATGCCCCAGTCAACTCTTTGAACGACTGTAGGAAATTACAGCAACTTGCGGGACAACAGCTCAAAGAGGGGAAAGAAATGCCCCATACTTTGATGTATGTAGGAGTCATGCAGGCTAACAGCACATAATGTTTCTGACGAGCAATGTAAAAATTGCTGCTCTGAACTTGTGCCCAGGCTTTCCAACTCATCATATCGAGTCAGCCTTTCGCGCAGGTTTTACACCGCCCAACTCAATTATTTGAGCGCATCCAGGTTTATTACAAACCCCAGTCTATGGAATTGACACCAAGGCTTTGATGAGTGCGACACATTGGGGAAGAGGTGCCTGTGATCTGGGAGAGGGCAGCCACACACGCACACACTGACACACACTGAAAGATGTGCTTATCACACTGTGTTATTTCAGACTCCAGCATCGGCAGTTCTTACTGTCTCACGGTGATGGGTGGGCCGGGTGTGAACTGGTGAATCATGCCGGAGAAAACAAAAAAAAACCCCCGAGGCTGATTAGGGAGCGGGTCCCGCCTCCTGAGAGGCAGAGACAGAGAGAGGCGCTCGGCAGCGCTTCACCAGAAAGAGTGCGGACCGGCTCTAGATACAGAGCAGCTCTCACTGTGGCGGCCCCCCTCTGGTCTTTCCGGCCCGATGGCATGTTCCTTCTGCCCCCCGCTTCAGATTCCCAGTGAGTGGCAGAAGTTGAAGAGAGCGGCCGGACTGTGAGGCAGCAGCGATGAAACGTGCTCCTCTCCTCCTGCATCTTCTCGCCTCTTTCCTCGGAACAAGTGAGAGAGAACTTTAACTGATTTCATTCTGCTTGGTGTGAGCGCTTGGGCAATTCGTCCTTGCCCAGCTCCCGGGGTGGGGGGTACCTTACAGCTTTGTTTGTTAACTATTTTTGTTTTGTAGATATTTCCCAAGGCAGCGGGAATTGTGAAAAGGAGCAGATGACCGAATCTCCAGGTAAGTTGTTGTGGCATACAATTAGATCGCCCTGTGAAAATGCTGTGACATTATTTTGAAACATGCTTCCTATCCCCTTGCATACCCACACGCGTTACAGGATTCCGATCCGCCATCTACTTCTCAATTTCTCATTGCTTCAGGGCTGTGCAATTTTAACGGCGTGACTGTCTCTCTTTAAGCATTCTGTTTGCTCTGGTGCTGGACAGCCTGACAATTCGTCCTCGTTAATCCTATCACAGTCTCCCATGCTTTTGCCACCTCCCTTCCGCCCCTCCTTCCCCCGTTATTGCCTCTCAAAGAATACCGGTAATGTCCCTACCTTTAAACCAGAAGGTCTAGGTTCAACTCCTACCTGGTCCTGAAATGTATAATACCATCTCAGAACAGAGTGAAGATATTTTCATACCCTTTATGTGAAAATGCTTCCTGACCTCGCTCAATTTTCAGGTTTATTTTGGGGTATCCCACCAGAGGAACTGGTGGACGTTTGCATCTACCTACCCCTAGGTACTATGTTAAGCGTCTTAAGGACTTCAGTTAGATCACACCTTAATCTGCAACTTTATTTTTCAGTCTGGTGAATGTGGGTTGTACTGGGCTGTCTTCCCCGAGTGACTGTGCTAATCACGGAATGAATATGGTCTAATCCAAGCTCAAAGACAGATAACAGTCTGAAGCTGGATGAACACAGCAGGCCAAGCAGCATCAGAGGAGCAGGAAAGCTGACATTTCGGTTTCTGAAGAAGGGTCTAGGCCCGAAACGTCAGCCTTCCTGCTCCTCTGGTGCTGCTTGGCCTGCTGTGTTCATCCAGCTCTACACGTTGTTATCCCAGATTCTCCAACATCTGCAGTTCTTGCTGCCTCTCAAAGGCAGAATTGTTGGTATTGGTCGGTTTGTAACATCGCCGTGTTCCGCTTGAGGTTATTTTCACCGGCTTTTGCTCACGTTAGGGGAGGCGGAACAGTCTCTTTAACCATGGCACGAGAAATCCTCCTGACACAACAAAACCCCTTAATGACTGAAAGTTTTGGAAGCATTTTGAAGAAAATGGGAATAAGTTCTTAAATATGCTTAATACTGTAGTTTAACATGATGATCCATTCTTAACTTGTACATCAAGTTTACCTCCATCTACACTGGTTGCTACATAGTATTATATACTGACATCTTCATATTGATATCAATGTGCAAGCTTGCAAGCCACAACTCTTAGTCTGACAATTTATAACGTTAAGTAGAAGTTCATTTTCCTTGAGCATATGTACCTAACAGTTATCTTCAATAATTACTTGCTTGCTTTTATGACATTTCTTTTTAAGTGATTTTGTTTAGATTTCCTCCTTCCACCCTTTGTTGCCGAGAATAAATATGTAGCATGTATAACTTTCTACAGCATTGTTACAACGTGAAGGAGATGTAGAAGTCATTTTCTTATCATTTTAAACTTAGTGTTTGTTTAAATACTTACTGAGTACTTTAGTATTGACAAGTACGCTGATTACTTCAATATCGAGGACTTTCATATATATATTGTGAACTTTAATATTGAGTGTTTTTAAACATCTATTAAGTGCTGCAGTATTCAGTACTTTATCATGATTACTTTATAAAAACAGAATTTTAAATTGAAAACTTTTAAATACTTGGAACAAAAACAAAGTTTCTGGAAAAGCACTAGCAGATCAGGCAGCATCTGTGAAGAAGAAAACAGAGTTAACTTTTCAGGTCCAGTGACACTTCCTCAGGATCCAAAATGTTAACTCTGTTTTCTCCTTCACCGATGCTTCCAGACCTGCTGAGCTTTTTCCGGCAACTTCTGTTTTTGTTCCTGATTTACAACATCCGCAGTTCTTTTGGTTTTTATGACTTTTAAATACTTGTTGAGTAAAGAGTGTACTTTAATATAAGTACATTTAAATATGTAGATTATTTTAAGTACTTTAATATTGTGTACTTTTAAAAACATATTGAGTACTTTAATGTTGAGTGGTCTACCATTGGATACTTTTAAATTTGTATTGGGTATTGCATCTCTCAGCCAAATCATTTAAATATTGAACAACACTACCAGAACAGTACACTTTTCTCCAGTAATGTCACCATAACTTAATCTTTATCTTTTTGCTTAACATTAGGTTATGATTTTCAATTTAACACTTCATGTGTCCATGAAATGTTTAGTGATCTTTATATTAAACTGACATCATATCAGAGCTGTTCCAATCTAACTGCATCACTGATATCTCACCAATTTTTGTTCTAATTACATTTGCTTCTAACTGATGTCTTTCGAACTTCCGCTTTACATTATTAGGAATAAATATTTAGTATTTCAAACTACCCACAGCATTATTACAGTGTAAATGTGATTTGGAACTCATTTTAACTCTTGCTATTTGTTTAACTATGTACTCAGTGCATTCATTCTAAACCAAACCATTGAAATACTGAGCAAAACAGTCATAAGACCAGAAATCTTTTGTGTCATCTCACTGCAACTAATTTTTATCTGTTTGCTCATATCACAGTGATCATTTCCTATTTTGTAGTTCTTTTTTTAAATGAAAACGTTTAATTCTTTATTCTTTCATAGGACATAGGTATTGCTGGCAGGGCCAATGCTTGTTGCCCATCCTGAATTACTTTTTAACAGAATGGCTTGAAAGGCCACTTCAAACGGCAATTAAAAAGTTAGGCAGTGAATCTGGAGTCACTTGTTGGCCAAATGAATTAAGAGCAGCAGATTTCCTTTCCTCAAGGACACAAGTGAACCAGATAGGTATTACAGAAATCAATGGCTGTTTCATGGTACTATCACTGAGATAAATTTATATTCCAGATTTATTAAATGAATTTAACTTACTGCAGCCAGGATTTAAACCCACGCCTTCAGAGTTTTAATCTGAGCCTCTGAATTATTAATTAATGATTGACATTACCAAATCATTATCATCTCCCTCCTTGGTTACAACTCTTTACTGGAACCACAGCAAATCTGTTCCAGTACGACTATGACACTGGCATCAAGCCAATAATGTTGAAAGTTGCTCAGGACAGATCCAACTTAATCAATTGCTTTCCTATCAGCCATCTCTCAAGTATCAACAAATGATGCAAAGTGTTGTCACATACTGTCAAGCTTCACTGTCAGTATTTCACTGACAGCTCATTCACAAAATCTTGATTTTGGATTCAGCCAAGATAGCTGAGCTCCAGACTTCAGTATTGACTTGGTCAAAACATGGACAAATGAGATTAATTCAAGGGAGAAGATGAGAGTGACTACCCTTGATATCAGGAAATGTTTACCCAAGTATCATGTCAAGGATCACAAATAAAATGTGTCAATAAAAATCAAGGGGAAACCTCTCCACTGGTTGGAGTCATTGCAAGATGTTTGCAATTGTTGGAGGTCAATCACTTCCATCCAAGGACAATGCTTTGGGAGTTTCTTAGAAGAGTATCCTAGGCCCAATCATTTTTTAACTGCTTCATCACTGATCTTTCTTCCATCATTTGGTCTGAAGTTTGCAGATGACACCAAGATTAGAGGTATAGTGGCAGCAAAGAAGGTTACCTCTGAATACAACGGGACCTTGATCAGATGGGCCAATGGGCTAAGGAGTGGCAGGTGGAGTTTAATTTAGATAAATGTGAGGTGCTGCATTTTGGAAAAGAAAATCAGTGCAGGACTTAAACACTTAATGTAAGATTCTCGGGAGTATTGTTGAACACAGAAACTTTGGGGTGCAGGTTCATTGTTCCTTGAAATTGACACTCACTGACATTACCATTGATGAATCTCTCAGCTTCAATGTTCTAGGGGTCTTCACTGATCAGAAACTGAGCTGCACCAACCACATAAATGACATAGCTAGTACAGTCGGTTAGAGGCTGGATATCTGTGCAAGGTAGGACATTCTTTGAATCCCAAAGGCATTCCACCTTGACTTGTGCAAGGTGCAAGTTAAGCATGAATGTTTTCCATACAGTATTCTCACTGCCAGCATGGGATCGTCCAAGAAAAATTTATCTGCCTGATTAGTAGCCCAGTGCCAACTTAAACACCCATTACCTGTGCACTGTAGTTGCAAATGTGTCTAAATGTTATTGCGTGCAACTCACACAGAATAGAATAACTGAATTATTATGATGTAGAAGGAAGCAGTTTGGCCCATCATGTCTATACCAGCTCCCCAATAGCATTATGACTTAGTGCCAATCTCCTGCCTTGTCTCTATAATCTTGCACATTATATCTATTCAAATAATCATCCAGACCTATTTGGCTTTGAAAACCTCTTATGATATTTATGATAATTGGGATGCCTTCTGGGGAAGGTGGGACCTGTACAAGAAGGACGGGTTGCATCTGAACTGGAAGGGGACCAATGTCCTGGGTGGAAGGTTTGCTCGAGTAGTTCGAGAGGGTTTAAACTAGTATGGCAGGGGGGTGGGAACCTGAGCTGTATACCAGAGGTGAGCGTTGATGCAGGTGAGGCAGTAGCAAGAGGTAGACCAGCTAGTGGGAAGGATTTTCCTGGGAAGGAACCAAGGGATCGGTTAAAGTGTGTTTGCTTTAATGCAAGGAGTATCAGGAATAAAAGTGATGAACTTAGAGCATGGATCAGTACCTGGTGCTATGATGTTGTGGCCATAACAGAGACATGGGTTTCTCATGGGCAGGAATGGTTGCTGGATGTTCCAGGGTTTAGAACATTTAAAAAGAATAGGGAGGGGGGAAAAAGAGGAGGGGGTGTAGCACTACTAATCAGAGAGGGTATCACAGCTACAGAAGCTTCCATTGTCGAGGAAGATCTGCCTACTGAGTCAGTATGGGTGGAAATTAGGAACAGCAAGGGAGTAGTCACCTCGTTAGGGGTTTACTACAGGCCCCCCAATAGCAGCAGGGAGATTGTAGAAAGCATAGGTCGACAGATTTTGGAAAAGTGTGGACGCAGTAGGGTTGTTGTAATGGGTGACTTTAACTTTCCTAATATTGATTGGAACCTCCTTCGAGCAGATGATTTGAATGGAGCTGTTTTTGTAAGGTGTGTTCAGGAGGGTTTCCTAACGCAGTACGTTGACAGGCCGACGAGGGGAGAGGCCATTCTAGACTTGGTGCTCGGAAACGAGCCGGGGCAGGTATCAGATCTTGTGGTGGGAGAGCATTTTGGTGATAGTGACCATAACACTCTCTCATTCTACATAGCTATGGAGAAGGAGAGGATTAGGCAGAATGGGAGGATATTTAATTGGGGAAGAGGAAACTATGATGCGATTAGACACGAGTTAGGAAGCATGGACTGGGAGCAGTTGTTCCATGGTAAGGGAACTATAGACATGTGGAGATGGTTTAAGGAACAGTTGTTGGGAGTGATGAGTAAATATGTCCCTCTGAGACAGGCAAGAAGGGGTAAGATAAAGGAACCTTGGATGACGAGAGCGGTGGAGCTTCTAGTGAAAAGGAAGAAGGTAGCTTACATAAGGTGGAGGAAGCTAGGGTCAAGTTCAGCTAGAGAGGATTACATGCAGGCAAGGAAGGAGCTCAAAAATGGTCTGAGGAGAGCCAGGAGGGGGCACGAGAAAGGCTTGGCAGAAGGAATCCGGGAAAACACAAAGGCATTTTACACTTACGTGAGGAATAAGAGAATGGTCAAAGAAAGAGTAGGGCCGATCAGGGATAGCATAGGGAACTTGTGTGTGGAGCCTGAGGAGGTAGGGGAAGCCCTAAATGAGTTTTTTGCTTCTGTCTTTACGAAAGAATCGAACTGTGTAGTGAATGAAACCTTTGAAGAGCAGGTGTGCATGCTGGAATGGATAGAGATAGAGGAAGCTGATGTACTGAAAATTTTGTCAAACATTAAGATTGACAAGTCGCCAGGCCCGGATCAGATTTGTCCTCGGCTGCTTTGGGAAGCGAGAAATGCAATTGCTTCGCCACTTGCGAAGATCTTTGCATCCTCGCTCTCCACTGGAGTCGTACCTGAGGACTGGAGAGAGGCAAATGTAATTCCTCTCTTCAAGAAAGGAAATAGGGAAATCCCCGGCAATTATAGACCGGTAAGTCTCACGTCTGTCGTCTGCAAGGTGTTAGAAAGGATTCTGAGGGATAAGATTTATGACCATCTGGAAGAGCATGGCTTGATCAAATACAGTCAACACGGCTTTGTGAGGGGTAGGTCATGCCTTACAAACCTTATCGAGTTTTTTGAGGATGTGACTAGTAAGGTTGATGAGGGTCGAGCTGTGGATGTGGTGTATATGGACTTCAGTAAGGCATTTGATAAGGTTCCCCATGGAAGGCTCATTCAGAAGGTCAGGAGGAATGGGATACAGGGGAACTTAGCTGCTTGGATACAGAATTGGCTGGCCAACAGAAGACAGCGTGTGGTAGTAGAAGGAAAATATTCTGCCTGGAAGTCAGTGGTGAGTGGGGTTCCACAGGGCTCTGTCCTTGGGCCTCTACTGTTTGTAATTTTTATTAATGACTTGGACGAGGGAATTGAAGGATGGGTCAGCAAGTTTGCAGACGACACAAAGGTCGGAGGTGTCGTTGACAGTGTAGAGGGCTGTTGTAGGCTGCAGCGGGACATTGACGGGATGCAGAGATGGGCTGAGAGGTGGCAGATGGAGTTCAACCTGGATAAATGCGAGGTGATGCATTTTGGAAGGTCGAATTTGAAAGCTGAGTACAGGATTAAGGATAGGATTCTTGGCAGCGTGGAGGAACAGAGGGATCTTGGTGTGCAGATACATAGATCCCTTAAAATGGCCACCCAAGTGGACAGGGTTGTTAAGAAAGCATATGGTGTTTTGGCTTTCATTAACAGGGGGATTGAGTTTAAGAGTCGTGAGATCTTGTTGCAGCTCTATAAAACTTTGGTTAGACCGCACTTGGAATACTGCGTCCAGTTCTGGGCGCCCTATTATAGGAAAGATGTGGATGCTTTGGAGAGGGTTCAGAGGAGGTTTACCAGGATGCTGCCTGGACTGGAGGGCTTATCTTATGAAGAGAGGTTGACTGAGCTCGGTCTCTTTTCATTGGAGAAAAGGAGGAGGAGAGGGGACCTAATTGAGGTATACAAGATAATGAGAGGCATAGATAGAGTCGATAGCCAGAGACTATTTCCCAGGGCAGAAATGGCTAGCACGAGGGGTCATAGTTTTAAGCTGGTTGGTGGAAAGTATAGAGGGGATGTCAGAGGCAGGTTCTTTACGCAGAGAGTTGTGAGAGCATGGAATGCGTTGCCAGCAGCAGTTGTGGAAGCAAGGTCATTGGGGTCATTTAAGAGACTGCTGGACATGCATATGGTCACAGAAATTTGAGGGTGCATCCATGAGGATCAATGGTCGGCACAACATTGTGGGCTGAAGGGCCTGTTCTGTGCTGTACTGTTCTATGTTCTATGTTCTATGTTCTATTTCCCCTTGTTATCTGTCCAAGGAGTGCCAAATCTTTCTGATCTACCCTTGTCAATGATGTTTCTAATTCTGGAACCATTTTTGTAAATCTCTTCTGCACTTTCTCTTCCTTCCTTCCATACCCAGAACTGTGTACATTACTCCAACTGAGATCTAAGAAGTGTCTTATATAAGTTCAACATTACCTGCTTGCTGGTGTGCTGTGACACTATTCTTAACCATTATGCCACTAATAATAATTATGACTTTAGTTTACCTAGCTGTCACAGTTAAATGTGTACTGTCAGTTTGGAACATCCTTTCCATTAAAGTACAAATCTTAAATCTCCACCTGTTGTAAAAGTTAAAATCTGAATCAACAATATGACTCATTTACAGTACATGTTATTTTCCTATATCTGTGAATAATAGTGAATTTAGACAGCTAAATATATCCTGTAATTCTGAAACTCACAACATTCTATTTATTATACTCTAACGTAATTTCACATTCAAGGATTGAAAGTAGCAGCTAGTTTTTACATTGTCACTTTCAGAAATTTCTATTACTACATGGTTTCTCAATTCCATTGGTCTATCTTCCAGACAGTATACATTGAAACAATGTCAATTTTGGTCAGTTATTCACAATCAGCAAAGTTTTTCTGGTGTCATCAGCAGGCTAGAAATCTGGGAGTTTTCTTAAGGAAACAACTTGAAATTGTATTTACCTTCTCCTCAGCAGCATTTCAATTACCAGTACACACACAGCTTCCCTAATAGGATGAGAAATGCAATCACAGTGATAATGTTAATCTAAAATGAGGTTGCATAAATTATATGAATGTTTTTTGAACCAGCTTTTGACAAAGACTTAAACAATTCTCATTGTATAACATTTGGTTTCGGAGAAAAAAACTCCTGTAATGTAGCACACAGTGCAATTTTCTTAGGCATTCATGGGGTCATAGAAATATACTGCATGGGAACAGAGCCTTTGGTCCAACTCAACATGCCGACCAGAAATCCTAAATAAGCCTAGATCCATTTTCCAGCATTTGATCCAAATCCCTCTAAACCTTTTTTATTCATAAACTCATCCAGATGCTTCTTAATTATTATAATTGTACCAGCTTCCACTACCTCCTCTGACAACCCATTGCTTACATGCAGCACCCTCTGCATGAGAAAGTTGCCCCTTAGGTCTCTTTTAAATCTTTTCTCTCTCACCTTAAACCTATGCGCTCTAGTTTTGCACTCCCCTACCCGGGAAATGCCGTTGACTGTTCACCCTATCCATGCCCCCCATGATAATATAACTCTCTGTAAGGTCGCCCCTCAGCCTCCGATGCTCCAGGAAAAATAGCCACAGTCAATTCAACCTCTCCCTATAGCTCAAACCCTCCAACCCAGCAATATCCTTGCAAATCTTTTTTGAACCATTTAAAGGCTTGTAATGTCTTTTCTCTAGCAGGAAGACCAGAATTGAATGCAGTATTCCAAAAGTGGCTTAGAAAATTTAAAAAAAAGAAGTAGATGTAGGCCATTCAGCCCCATGAGTCTGCTGTGCTATTCAAATGATCATGGCTGATCATGCAACCCAATGCCCTGTTCTTGCTTTCTCCCCATTTCCTTTGACCCCCTTAGCACTAAGAACTATATCTAGTTCCATCTTAAAAACATTCAGTGTTTTAACCTCAGCCACTTTCTGTGACAGAGTATTGCGCAGGCTCACCACTGTCTTGATAAAGAAATTTCTTCTCACCTCAGGCCTAATTGGCCCACTCTATTTCCTTAGACCCTGACCCCTGGTTTTGGAGTCCTGGGCCAACAGATACACAATTCCTGCATTTACCCAGTCTAGTCCTGTTGGAATTTTATAGGTTTCTACGAGACCCTCCTTCATTCTTCTAAAATCTACGAAATATAGTCCTAACTGATCTGGCCTCTCTTTATGCATCAGACCTGCCATTCCAGAAGACAATGTGGTAAATCTCTGTTGCACTCCCTCCATAGTCAGAACATTCTTTCTCAGATAAGGAGACCAAAACTGCACACAATACTCCAGGTGTGGTCTCACCAAGACCCTGTACAATTGCAGCAAGACACCACTGCTCCTGTACTCAAATAATCCACATCTATCAGAGATAATGGGAACTGCAGATGCTGGAGAATTCCAAGATAATAAAATGTGAGGCTGGATGAACACAGCAGGCCAAGCAGCATCTCAGGAGCACAAAAGCTGACGTTTCGGGCCTAGACCCTTCATCAGAGAGGGGGATGGGGAGAGGGAACTGGAATAAATAGGGAGAGAGAGGGAGGCGGACCGAAGATGGAGAGTAAAGAAGATAGGTGGAGAGAGTGTAGGTGGGGAGGTAGGGAGGGGATAGGTCAGTCCAGGGAAGACTGACACGTCAAGGAGGTGGGATGAGGTTAGTAGGTAGCTGGGGGTGCGGCTTGGGGTGGGAGGAAGGGATGGGTGAGAGGAAGAACCGGTTAGGGAGGCAGAGACAGGTTGGACTGGTTTTGGGATGCAGTGGGTCGGGGGGAAGAGCTGGGCTGGTTGTGTGGTGCAGTAGGGGGAGGGGACGAACTGGGCTGGTTTAGGGATGCAGTAGGGGAAGGGGAGATTTTGAAACTGGTGAAGTCCACGTTGATACCATATGGCTGCAGGGTTCCCAGGCGGAATATGAGTTGCTGTTCCTGCAACCTTCGGGTGGCATCATTGTGGCAGTGCAGGAGGCCCATGATGGACATGTCATCTAGAGAATGGGAGGGGAAGTGGAAATGGTTTGCGACTGGGAGGTGCAGTTGTTTGTTGCGAACTGAGCGGAGGTGTTCTGCTAAGCGGTCCCCGAGCCTCCGCTTGGTTTCCCCAATGTAGAGGAAGCCGCACCGGGTACAGTGGATGCAGTATACCACATTGGCAGATGTGCAGGTGAACCTCTGCTTAATGTGGAATGTCATCTTGGGGCCTGGGATGGGGGTGAGGGAGGAGGTATGGAGACAGGTGTAGCATTTCCTGCGGTTGCAGGGGAAGGTGCCGGGTGTGGTGGGTTTGGAGGGCAGTGTGGAGCGAACAAGGGAGTCACGGAGAGAGTGGTCTCTCCGGAAAGCTGACAGGGGAGGGGATGGAAAAATGTCTTGGGTGGTGGGGTCGGATTGTAAATGGCGGAAGTGTCGGAGGATAATGCGTTGTATCCGGAGGTTGGTAGGGTGGTGTGTGAGAACGAGGGAGATCCTCTTGGGGCGGTTGTGGCGGGGGCGGGGTGTGAGGGATGTGTTGCGGGAAATACGGGAGACGCGGTCAAGGGCGTTCTCGATCACTGTGGGGGGAAAGTTGCGGTCCTTAAAGAACTTGGACATCTGGGATGTGCGGGAGTGGAATGTCTTATCGTGGGAGCAGATGCGGCGGAGGCGGAGGAATTGGGAATAGGGGATGGAATTTTTGCAGGAGGGTGGGTGGGAGGAGGTGTATTCTAGGTAGCTGTGGGAGTCGGTGGGCTTGAAATGGACATCAGTTACAAGCTGGTTGCCTGAGATGGATACTGAGAGGTCCAGGAAGGTGAGGGATGTGCTGGAGATGGCCCAGGTGAACTGAAGGTTGGGGTGGAAGGGGTTGGTGAAGTGGATGAACTGTTCGAGCTCCTCTGGGGAGCAAGAGGCGGCGCCGGTACAGTCATCAATGTACCGGAGGAAGAGGTGGGGTTTGGGGCCTGTGTAGGTGCGGAAGAGGGACTGTTCCATGTAACCTACAAAGAGGCAGGCATAGCTAGGGCCCATGCGGGTGCCCATGGCCACCCCCTTAATCTGTAGGAAGTGGGAGGAGTCAAAAGAGAAGTTGTTGAGTGTGAGGACGAGTTCAGCTAGGCGGATGAGAGTGTCGGTGGAGGGGGACTGGTTGGGCCTGCGGGATAGGAAGAAGCGGAGGGCCTTGAGGCCATCTCCATACGGAATGCAGGTGTACAGGGACTGGACGTCCATGGTGAATATGAGGTGTTGGGGGCCAGGGAATTGGAAGTCCTGGAGGAGGTGGAGGGCGTGGGTGGTGTCACGGACGTAGGTGGGGAGTTCCTGGACCAAAGGGGAGAAAATGGAGTCCAGATAGGTGGAGATGAGTTTGGTGGGGCAGGAGCAGGCTGAGACGATGGGTCGACCAGGGCAGGCAGGTTTGTGGATTTTGGGAAGGAGATAGAAACGGGCCGTGCGGGGTTGGGGAACAATGAGGTTGGAGGCTGTGGGTGGGAGGTCCCCTGAGGTGATGAGGTCATGAATGGTGTTGGAGATGATGGTTTGGTGCTCGGGTGTGGGGTCATGATCGAGGAGGCGGTAGGAGGTGGTGTCGGAGAGTTGGCGTCTGGCCTCGGCGATGTAGAGGTCAGTGCGCCATACTACCACTGCGCCACCCTTGTCTGCGGGTTTGATGGTGAGTTTGGGGTGGGAGCGGAGGGCTGCCCGTTCTGCGGGGGAGAGGTTGGAGTTGGTGAGAGGGGTGGAGACGTTGAGGCAGTTAATGTCTCGACGGCAGTTGGAGATGAAGAGGTCGAGGGAGGGTAGGAGGCCTGGGGGTGGTGTGCAGGAGGAGGACTCGTGTTGGAAGCGGGTGAAGGGGTCAGTGGAAGGAGGGTTGGGTTCCCGGTTGAAGAAGTAGGCATGGAGGCGAAGACGGTGGAAAAACTGCTCTATGTCCGACCGTGACCGGTATTCGTTGATGTGTGGTTGTAGGGGGACAAAGGTGAGCCCCTTGCTAAGGACTGGCCGTTCGTCCTCAGTCAGTGGGAGGTCTGGGGGGATGGTGAAGATGCGGCAGGGCTCAGTGTGGCTGTCTCCTCTGGGGTTGCTGGCTGTGGAGGTTGTGGGCGGAGCGATGAGGTCGTCGGCCGTGGGCGGGGTTCCGTCGGCCGTGGGCGGGGTTCCGTCGGCGGTTGGAGGATGGGGGTGGGCGGCAGCAGCTGCGGTGAGGGTGGGGTGTGGGGTGTTGTACCTGGACGTGGAGGTGGTGACTGCAGCAGCGGTTCCGGAAGTTCTGTGGCCGGCGGAGGCGGATGTGACGTCATCGGTGGGGTCTCCGGCCGTGTCCTCATGGTCAATGGCGGCGGGTGCATGTTGGGGGAGGGGCAGGGACAGAGTCAGGATTTGGGAGGCGCAGGAATCCTCTTGTGGGTGGCAGGGGCCCGTGAGTTGGTTGTACTTACGATTTTTGGTGTCCAGTAAGGCTGAGTGGAACTGGGTGTTCAGTCTGTGGATCCTGCGGAGGATGAAAAACAGCAGAGGTCCTTTGCAGGTCTGGGAGAGGGAGGCTCTGAGCTGGGGCAGGCTGGAATGCAGTGTGTGGAGGTGCCGGCGCATGGCTGCGAGTGTCTGTTTCAGGACTCGCAGGGAGAAACGCTTCTGAAGGGTCTGAATATTCTGGGTGTAGAGGTGGTTCACCTGGGCCATCTCCAGCACATCCCTCACCTTCCTGGACCTCTCAGTGTCCATCTCAGGCAACCAGCTTGTAACTGATGTCCATTTCAAGCCCACCGACTCCCACAGCTACCTAGAATACACCTCCTCCCACCCACCCTCCTGCAAAAATTCCATCCCCTATTTCCAATTCCTCCGCCTCCGCCGCATCTGCTCCCACGATAAGACATTCCACTCCCGCACATCCCAGATGTCCAAGTTCTTTAAGGACCGCAACTTTCCCCCCACAGTGATCGAGAACGCCCTTGACCGCGTCTCCCGTATTTCCCGCAACACATCCCTCACACCCCGCCCCCGCCACAACCGCCCCAAGAGGATCCCCCTCGTTCTCACACGCCACCCTACCAACCTCCGGATACAACGCATTATCCTCCGACACTTCCGCCATTTACAATCCGACCCCACCACCCAAGACATTTTTCCATCCCCTCCCCTGTCAGCTTTCCGGAGAGACCACTCTCTCCGTGACTCCCTTGTTCACTCCACACTGCCCTCCAACCCCACCACACCCGGCACCTTCCCCTGCAACCGCAGGAAATGCTACACCTGTCCCCACACCTCCTCCCTCACCCCCATCCCAGGCCCCAAGATGACATTCCACATTAAGCAGAGGTTCACCTGCACATCTGCCAATGTGGTATACTGCATCCACTGTACCCGGTGCGGCTTCCTCTACATTGGGGAAACCAAGCGGAGGCTTGGGGACCGCTTTGCAGAACACCTCCGCTCAGTTCGCAACAAACAACTGCACCTCCCAGTCGCAAACCATTTCCACTCCCCCTCCCATTCTCTAGATGACATGTCCATCATGGGCCTCCTGCAGTGCCACAATGATGCCACCCGAAGGTTACAGGAACAGCAACTCATATTCCGCCTGGGAACCCTGCAGCCATATGGTATCAATGTGGACTTCACCAGTTTCAAAATCTCCCCTTCCCCTACTGCATCCCTAAACCAGCCCAATTCGTCCCCTCCCCCCACTGCACCACACAACCAGCCCAGCTCTTCCCCCCCACCCACTGCATCCCAAAACCAGTCCAACCTGTCTCTGCCTCCCTAACCGGTTCTTCCTCTCACCCATCCCTTCCTCCCACCCCAAGCCGCACCCCCAGCTACCTACTAACCTCATCCCACCTCCTTGACCTGTCCGTCTTCCCTGGACTGACCTATCCCCTCCCTACCTCCCCACCTACACTCTCTCCACCTATCTTCTTTACTCTCCATCTTCGGTCCGCCTCCCCCTCTCTCCCTATTTATTCCAGTTCCCTCTCCCCATCCCCCTCTCTGATGAAGGGTCTAGGCCCGAAACGTCAGCTTTTGTGCTCCTGAGATGCTGCTTGGCCTGCTGCGTTCATCCAGCTTCACATTTTATAATCCACATCTATAATGTATTATATGCAACAACAGTTAGGCTTAGAAGCTTGGAGTGGATTGTCCAACAGATTGTATTCTTATACCATAATTTGCATAACTTAGTGTAATTTATTTTTGGAAGAATTTACTGTTTGAAAGTAAATTTGATGAAATGCATTGATTTCAACTGAAGCTGAATGCCTCAGGCAAGGTAATTGAGCTGTATTCCTACAAATCCTGTAGCTTAAAACCCCACAGTATTACACTTCTGGCATGTAGACAGCACAGTACTAATGCTAAATGTGTATTAAAACAAAGTAAAAAAGAATTGTATAACATTGGTAGTCAGTTCATTCTGAGTAGAGGCTATCTTTTCATCATTACTGCTGTGCATCAGATGCTGCACTGGCTACAGCTGATGCAGAACTGATTATAAACTTAAAATACTTCAAAGAGTATATGGAGAGCACGTTGTGTTGACTGCAAATACAGTAACTCGTGTCAGAAAAACGGTTGGCCGTCTTTTCAAATCCTTCTGTAGCCATTGTGTTGCATGTTCATGCCAATGAACTGAGATGTGCATATTGCTATCCCCACACCCCAGGCAGGTTTTCCTGTTTAGCACGGTTCCAGATGTGATACCGCAAATCATGAGATGAACTGGCAGTCTGACTTTATTCGCCTGCTGCCACAGTTGGTTACAATGAGGCTAATTTATTTTTATTTGATACCTTTCTCCTTGACCCAGTGAATGTTTGAAAAGGAATAATATAACCAGGCTTTCTTGAGCCAACAATAGGTGAGTTTATTAATTGCTAAATATAAATGCAAGAAGAATTAGTAACATGAAATGTACACACAGATTAGAAATAAGAGATGAGTCAAAATGATGTAAGTATCTATGAATTGTTCACAAAGAGCAGAAAGTTCAGCATTGCTGCAATTTGAGTGGAGGTCTGAAACAAAAACAGGAATTGCTGGTGAAACTGAACAGGTCTGGCAGCAGAGATAATGGGAACTGCAGATGCTGGAGATTCCAAGATAATAAAATGTGAGGCTGGATGAACACGGCAGGCAGCACCTGTGGAGAGAAAACAGAGTTTTGGGTCCAATGATTCTTCATCAGAATTATTTGTAGCTAGGAAAGCCTGGTATTTGTGCTGGAGCTGAGTTGGGGGAACTAGGGGATGGAAGGGGAAAAGTGAGTGGATAGGTGTAGTTGGAGCTAAGTGAGATATGAAAGGGGTAGGTAGACCAGAAGATTATGGAGAGCAGACCAGGACAGAAGAAAAGCTGATTAAGAGATAATGAGGGTAAGATAATGGGTGAAAGTAAAATTTTGTTCTAAATTAAATAGTGTTGTACATATACTACTAGGAAACTTGAACAGAATAAGGAGAAAAACGCATCGGTACACTTTCAGCGGTGAATCTCATTTGTTGGGAGGGAGGCCATATTGGGAAAGCAAGCGCAAACAAACCGTGATCTGCCAACCATTAAATTAAACTTATGTCTAGGCAGCCAATACGTGCTGCCAGTGCTTAATGCTCTGAGTGGCAGTGCTCAAATGGAAAACATAACCTTTATCTAATACAACTGAATAAAATGCCAATGGGTATTTTGTTTACTTCTCAAAAAGATCAGTTGTGATTACTTTATGAAATATAGCGTGGAAATCTTTTCATCACTACTATTCTATGTAAGGCATTTGATCCTGAGATGAACTTTGGACCATGTACCAATGCCATTGCTAAAGCATTAATTTTAACTTCAGTAATTTTGTCTAACTCTACCTCACCATAGTTCATTCATTGCTTAAACCATCATCAATGCAATTTTGATCTGATTATTTCAATCCACTCTTGACTATTTTCCCATTACTGCCCTCCATAAGCAAGAATCCATCTAATGCACTGCTGCCCATTACACAGGTCATGCTAAGTCTTGATAACCAATCACAACTGTCATAACTGATCTACTTTTTCTGATGAAGGGTCTAGGCCTGAAATGTCAGCTTGTGTGCTCCTGAGATGCTGCTTGGCCTGCTGTGTTCATCCAGCTGCACACCTTGTTATCACGGATTGTCCAGCATCTGCAGTTCCCATTATCTCTGATGTACTTTGGCTCCTGGTTAAGCAATGCTTCAATTTTTAAAATTCCCATCATTGTTTACAAATCTGTCCATGGCCTCTCTCACCAGAATAACTGCACTCCTCCAATTCTGAGCTGTTCAGTATCCTTGATATTTAATTGCTGCACCAGTTCAATCTATGTTTTCAGCTGCCAAGGCCCAGACTCTGAAATTTCCTTCCTAAATATTTCTCTCTCTTTCTGTTCCTTCAAATATGCCTCTTTGGTCAAACTTTAGTTCATCTGACTCATTTCTTCTTATGTGGTTCAGTGTCAAACTTTGTTTGTTAGTGCTACTGTTAAGTGCTTTGGGATGCTTTGCTGCATTAAAAGCACTAAGTAAGTACAGCTGTTGTTCTTTCAAAATACAGTGGATAGAATTTTAAATGTTCTTGCTGAAGCATTATATAATAGCTTTGCTCACTGTGAGTTCCAGGCTTATATATATATCCGTTGTTCTTTGGAGATGTGTTTAGCACCTTTTTGCAAACAGTCTCAAACTTGAAGAATTGGTTGCAGTGAAAAATAATTTCACTGTACACTGTTATAAAGCATGTGTTTATTCCCTGACATCAGATGGACCACACAACCTGCAATGCTACTATGTTAAAGAAATTGAAAGAGGCTTGAACTGTGCATGGAGCCCTGGAAAACACTATACAAATACTACCACCTACACACTAAAAATATGCAGGAGGTGAGTTCATTTGGATTTCGTCTCCAAAGATACATTTTTATTTTAAGTTGAGTTGAGTTGCTATTTGAATTGAATTGAGTTATTTTGAGCAAACTAATATATACATGAGTTGGAAATTTGCAAATGCTGTGAACTTGAAACTGTTGAGAAAAATGTCATTGTAAAGTATAAAGTGAAAGAATGCTTAAAATGTGTACATAACAGCTTTCCTGCTGTGTACAATTACAGCCCAATGGGGAAAGGAACAGTGTTGGATTTGATTTTGGGCAACGTATCAACGGCGAGCATTTGGAAAATAGTAGTGACAAAATTGTTACATTTAGAACAGTTGTGGAAATGGAAGAAGGAAACCCAGGCATGAAAATATTCAAAGTAGAGGAGGGTTAATTCCAGTGAGTTGAAAAGTGGTCTGGCCTAGGCAGATTGGCAGGTGAAACAGTAAATGTGAGTCCAACGAGGAATATTTCAGGAAAGGATGGACACAGTCAATGGGAGGAAAAAGAACAGCATCCTAAAGCCTGAATTCCAGGATGGCTGAAGTTATAGAGATAAAAGTGTAACAGTGAAAGGACATGCACCAGATTTATAAATGAAAGAACTAGACGGAGTACAAAAAGTACAGGGAAAACTGGAAAGGAAATAAAAACAACAAAGGGTCTATAGGGGACCAGATGAACATTTGACATTAAGATGAAACCACAATACTATTACAGTTATAGTAAAAAGATAGTCAAAGGAAGGGTACAGTGAATTAAAAACAACAAAGGAGAAAACCCTTTAGTGGCTCAGAGATTGACAATACTGCCTCACAGCACTAGGGAGCCAGGTTCAATTCCAGCTTTAGGTGGCTGTCTGTGTGCACATTCTCCCTGCGTCTGCATGGGCTTCTTCTGGGGGCTCTGGTTTCCTCCCACGGTTCAAAGATGTGTAGATTAGGCAGATTGGCCATACTGCAATTGCCTATAGTGCTCAGGGATGCATAGGCTAGGTGGATTAACCGCATAAATGTGGGGCTGGGGCTGGGTGGGATCCTGTTTGGAGAGTTGGTGCAGACTTGATCGGCTGAATGGCTTCCGTCCACACTGTCAGGATTCTATGAAATTCCTGTAGAGGCAAGCTAGAGTACGAAAACAATATTTTGCATCAGTATTCATGAAAGATTTGATTGATTGATTGACTGCCACATGTACCAAAGTACAGTGAAGTGCTTTGTTTACGAGCAGTACAGGCAGATCATAGTAAGCACAGATGAACAGATCAAAAAGACTGAGACAGAGGCATATGGATCATTGTCACTGTAAATAAGAAGTTTGTGGAAAATTGGATAGGATAAAATAAATAAATTGAGTTAAGGGAAGCTACTGAAAGTGCTGGTAGTGCTCAGCCAGCCTAACACTGGTGGTGGGAAATATTTAGAGTCAGAAATCCAGGACAAAATCACTTGGCATTTGGAAACATGTGGGGTACCTCCCTTGTGGATGTGATGGCCCAATGGTAATAGTGCTGGGCTATTATTCCAGCAAACCAAACAATGTCCAGGGTTCAAATCCTGCCACAGCAGATTTTGGAATTTGAATTTGGTTTAAAAAGAAATCTGGAATTAGGAGTCTAATGATGATCATGAAGCCATTGTTGATGGTCAGGAAAAACCCATCTGGTTCATTACTGTCCTTCAAGGAAGGAAACTGTCATCCTTACTTGATCTGGCCTATATTTGACTCCAGACCCAGAAGAATGTGGTTGACTTTAACTGTTCTCTGGGAAATTAGGGATGGGCAAAAAATGCTGGCCTAGCCAGTGATGCCCTCATCCCATGAATGAATAAAAACAATACATGAAAACCAACTTGTTAAGGATATTTTTGAGTTCATTGATCAAATAATTGAGCCGATTAATGAAGGTCTTGTGATTGATGTATGTATGGGCTCTTGGGAGGCAATCAACAGGACACCATAGAACTACCTTCTTATCAAAACTCAAGTCTATGAAATTATAGACACGGTGCTTGTGTGGACACAGAATTGACTGAAGGAAATATAACAGGGAGAAGAACTGTCATTTCTCAAAATGGAGAGAAGTAATTAATGGCGCTTCCAGAGGTCAGTGTTGTAACCACTTCTCTTTTTTGATGTCTAATGATAAGTTGATAGTAGAACAAACTCAAGGAGCTAAGTGACCTACCTCAGTTTTTCTATTCCAATTAAGATAATTTGCAAAAGTATCTGAAGCACTGCCAACAAGAAGAATCGATCCAGCAAGCCCAAATCATAGAACTACAGAAGTATTATGGCTCGGAAGAAGGCCATTCAGCCCATTATGTCTGCATCAGCTCTTCAGATAAACACCATTACCCAGTGCAAATCTCTTGCTTTTTCTTTCTGCCTTGCACATTATTTTGATCCAAATAATCATTCAATACCTTCTTGAATGCCTCAATGAACTTGCCTCCACCACATTTCCAGTGCATTCCATATCCTAACAATTCATTGAGTGAAAACATCTTTGCAAATCACATTAATCTATGCCCGTTGGTTCTTGATCCCTCTACAAGTGGGAACAATTTCTCCCTATCTACTCTATCTAGCCCCTCATTTTGAAAACCATATCTCTTTTCAACCTTTTTCTTTTCAAGAAAACTGTCCAAACTTCATCATTCTGTCTTCATAACTGAAATTTCTGATCCCTGAACCATTTTCGTATACAGCTTCTGTGCCCTCTCAATACATTCACATCTTTCCTATGATGTGGTGTCCACAACTGTCCAAAAAACTTCAGCTGAGTACAAAAACAGTGAAAGAGCTTTGCATTTTGTGAAAAGAGTATTTTGCTAAAACTATACCAGGCACTAATCAAACCATGAAAGTAAAACAAAGAACTGTGGAGGGTGGAGATTTGAAACTCATTAAAACAGAAATTGCTGGAGAAACTCAGCAGATCTCACAGCGTCTGTAGCAAGAAAACAGAGTTCATATTTCAACGGGTCAATAAACTCGAAGCATTAACTCTGCATTCTCTCCACAGATACTGCCAGCCCCTCCACGGTACTTTTTAAAAAATTTTCATGGTTTGGTTAGTGCCTGGTATAATTTTAGCAAAACCTCATTGCAAAGATGTTTTCACTCAATGAATAGTTAGGATATGGAATGCACTGGAAATGTGGCAGAGGCAAGTTCAATGGGACATTCAAGAAGGAATTGAATAATTATTTGGATCAAAATAACGTGCAAAGTAGAAAGAAAAAGCACTAACACACAAAAACAGAAATTGCAGGAGAAACTCAGCAGGGCTGGCAGTATCTGTGGAGAGAATGCAGAGTTAATGCTTCGAGTTTATTGACCCATTGAAATGTTAATTCTGTTTTCTTGCTACAGATGCTGTGAGACCTGCTGAACTTCTCCAGCAATTTCTGCTTTTGCATGTTCCTTATCAAACCACAGCTGGAATACTGTGGATAGTTTTGATCCCCTTGTTTAAGCAAAAATCTAATGGTATTGGTGGTAGCCCAGAGAAGGATCACCAGATTGATCCCTGGTATAAAGATAACAAAGTGTGAGGCTGGATGAACACAGCAGGCCAAGCAGCATCTCAGGAGCACAAAAGCTAACGTTTCCGGCCTAGACCCTTCATCAGAGAGTATAAAGACATCATTTTACAAGGAGATGTTGATTGATCAGGCCTATGCACATTCTAGTTTAGAAAAAATGAGAGGCAACATTATTAAAACATGTAAGATTCTTAGGGGTCTTATAAGTGTTGATGCAGAAAAGTTATTTCCCCTTGTGGGAGAGTCCAGGACCAGATGGCATAACCTCAGAGTAAAGTGTAGCCAATTTAAGACAGAGGAAAGTGAATTTGTGGAAATCTTTACCACAGAGATCTACCAGATTTTCTGAAAGGGTTCAGAAAAGATTGACAAGGATGTTGCCAGAGTTGGAGGGTTTGAGCTGTAGGGAGAGGCTGAATAGACTGGGGCTATTTTCCCTGGAGTGTGGGAGGTTGAGGGGTGGCCTGAAAGAGGTTTATAAAATTCATGAAGGGCATCTATAGGGTAAATAGACAAGGCCTTTTTCCCAGGGTTTGGGAGTCCAAAACTAGAGCGGGCATAGGTTTAAGGTGAAAGCAGAAAGATTTCTAAAGGGGCAGCCTTTTCACACAGAGCATGGCACATGTAAGGAACGAGCTACCAGAGGAAGTGGTGGAAACTGGTGCAATTACAACATTTAAAAAGCATCTGGATAGATATGTGAAAGGGAAGGGTTTAGAATGATATGGGCCATATGCTGGCAAACAGGACTAGATTTATTTAGGATATCTGTTTGGCATGTACGAGTTGGACTGAACAGCCTCTTTCTATGCTATACAGCTCTGGCTCAATAACTCTAAGTTCACCTCCAAGCCACTCACCAGTCATCATCCTCGCTTGGAAATATATTGCCCTTCCTCCAGTCTCTTCCCTCACTCATAGCTGGAATGTGTCCATATGGTGTGGCTAAAATAGCTTACCACCCCCCTTTCCCAATAAATGCTGACCTTCACATTGATAGCATATTCTATGGGTGGATTAAAATAAATTCCAGCACAGAAATTGATCATTTTACCCACATTTAAAGGTAGTTGGCAGAGTTTCCATGTGACTCAACGTTTCAAAGGATATCACCTCGAACAGGGTGGCATTCCCTTGAGACAATGTTTAAACAACAGCCTTGTGTTTGTGTTGAGCTCAGACTCTGGTGTGCATATTACCAAGTTAAGAGATTAGCACACTATGCTTTTGAAATGTGACAATGAAGCAATTGTGCTTTATTAACAACTTGTATGCTTTTCTTAATCCATTACCTTTAATTGCTCTAAACATACATCTAAAATTCTTCTCAGCATCACGCAGCATTTAATGCAATGTATGTATAAACCCAAGACTTCAGAAAAGGTTTACAAGTGTGTTGCCAAGATTGGAGATTTAAACCAAAGGGAGAGGCTGAATAAAATGGGGCTATTTTCCCTGGAGCGTGTATGACCTTTGTAGAGGTTTGTAAAATCATGAGGCGCATGGACAGGGTGAATAATCAAACTCTTTTCCTCAGGACATGGGAGTTCAAAACTAGAGAGCAATGGTTTAATATGAGAGTGGAACAATTTAAAAGGGATCTCAGGGGCAACGTTTTCATGCAGCGTGGGGCACATGTATGGAATGAGCTGCCAGAGGAGGGGGTGGATGCTGGTACAATTACAACATTTAAAAGGCATCTGGGTGGGAATATAAGTAGGAAGGGATTAGAGGGCTATGGGCCAAATGCTGGAAAATAGAACTGGATTAATTTAGGACATCTCGTTGGCCAGGACAAGTTGGGCTGAAGGGTCTATTTTCATGTGATACAACTCTATGACTGTAACTGAGATGAGTGAATTTTGTTTCATGTCTACTCTCTAGAACTGCAGATCTTCATTCTTCCCATTACTTTAGGCTCATAATTTATTTTTTCCTCATGGGATGAGTGCCATTCCATTATTAAGTCTCACTCTCATCTTTGAAGGCTTCATTCATGGATCACCATTTTGAGCCATTTTGCACAGATGTGTGAAACTGGTAATATTTCATGAAGTATTGTTGTTTATCTGACATTTATTAATCCTACAGGAGTCATCATCATAATAGACACAAACCACTTATCACCTTTAGATTGGATATTTCCAGCCTGTTGTGTAATGTAAAGCAATTGTCATTATCATTTGTTGCTGGCTCACTTTGCTTCTTTCTAGCTAAACACTTGTGTTCCAAGCACCTTTTTGCATTTGCAGCCCTGCTTTCCCCATGCCTGGCATACTTCTTTTTCTGTTGTGTGATGCTCTCTGCACCATTTACATCCTCTATCTCTAACCTTGATCATTTTACTAGCTTTTCTGCAACAATTTACTGCTTTTTCCTAGTCTCTCATTCTCATTGGGTTAGGATATTTCTCAGCATATACCTTATTCATTGTCTCATCCATACACTATAGCTGATATCAGACAATCTCAGATTATTGTGCACGTTGATCGCTTGCTTGAGAATAGGTTTTGCAGCATGATCCCATAAGCTTAGGGCAACCATATCTATGATGAGGTCACCTTTCAATTATCCTAACTCTCAGGAACTAGAAAGATTGTATCAGTGCAATTATATTCTGATCAATAGTCTCCCATGAGCTAGAATGTTGAACAAATATTGTTCAAACATAATATTAATGTGAGATTTAAAGTGTGCCTCTAAACCTTTCAGTGTTTCTGCTGTTTAGCCGTTCTGCTCTTCGGTGAGATCTAGGCCATGACGACCTTTTCTGAGCACAGATATCTCCTATATCCTCAAGTTTTCGCATTAATTCTATAGCTTTTTTCATCGTTTTTCCACTGTGAGTACAAAAACCTCATCTCTATCTTATATCTCTTTTCATATCCACAAAAGCCCAGAGAGGAAAAATGCACAGCTATTTTGATTCATCCGGTAATTCAAAGTTGCAATCGTTCTTTTAGCTTCCTTCTTTAATTAGCTGGCTCTCTTAACAGCTCTGAAGATCCACACATTTTTAGCTCTTCACCCTGACACATATTCCATGTGTTATGTATTTAATAGTCAGAACAAGTTACACACACGGCCACTTGAAGCAGACGTAGGGATCACATGACCATACCAAGCCACCCAGTATATTGAGGGTGCAACTGCATTTCTCTAAAAATGATCTTGAGCTCTAAAATTACCTTGTTTCCCACTGCCATGTGAAAGAACAAATGAGCAAACGTTCCCCATGATACAATGCTCTGGTGTTTAATTTGACTTGGTTTTGTCACAGTGCGTATACCTTGTCATCACATGGATCTCTCTCTCTCTCTCTCTCTGTTCTCTCGCCGACCCCCTCCCCTCTCTCCTGCCCTCTCCCCCTTTGTTAAAGCACTTGTTCTTTAAAAAAGTTGACAGTCTGTAGATGGAAATAAATGTGGTTTTATGCTCTGAACTTTTTATGTTGGAGGTATTCACAAGTACTGCAATGGGCCCAAGACAGGATGATGCTTCGTCGTAAGATACTTAGCTGTCTGATCCTGAAGGGTGAAGGCTTCTTCAGGAACTGATAGTATAAGGTGTTTTATTTTCAGCCTTGAGGGGAAGAAGGCTTGTTGAATAATTGCTTTTTGAAAGTTTTCATGATGACGAAAGAGGATACCATACCTGACTTTCCAGGGAAACCAACCAAGGACTGGAAACTACTGGAGTTAATGTAACACAGAAACAATATTAGAATAAATAAAAATGCTGAAGTCTAATAAATCACCAGGACCTGATAGTTCACTCCAGGATTTTGAAGGAAGTAGGTCAAGGAAATGTAGCTGGTTTAGTCTGAGCCTTCTCGAGCTCTCTTGACTCAGGAATTGATTTAGGGTGCTGGGCAGGACTGTCTGTCGGGGGGGCTCTTGTGGTTCTGTTATAGTCATGTCAGGGCTTGGACGACTTCATCCAGGTCAGCAGGCTTGTGGGGCTCAGGGAACAAATGGCCTCAGGGCCTATGGCCTCTGTTCCTCCTGTTGCCCCTTGAATTGGAAAGTTGAAAATGTAGTTCTGGCGTTTGAGAATAGTGAAAATGAAAAGCCAGGAATCTACATACCTGTTAACCCAACCTCCACTGTGAGGAGGTTACTGGTATCTATACTGTAGAACAAAGTGACTGAACGATTAGGTAATAAAACTGATTAGAGAAAACCAACAGGGTTTTGTAAAAGGATAGATCATATATCACAAATCTAACTGAATTTTTGAGAAGGAACTAAAGCAGTAACAAAGCCAAAAATGACAATTTGTCTATGGATGAAACCTATATATTTTTCCAAAAGGTGCTCTTATAAGGTCTACATAAGAAAATCTTAGCTGAAAGGAAAGCTCATGGAATTGAAAGCACATTGTTGACCTAGTTCAGAGTTTGGTTATGCAATGGAGCAGAGAGTAGGGATAATGGGTGCATACTCAAATTTGAATAAATGGCTGATGGTATCTCATCGTGTTATGTGCTTGACTTATCACCATATTAATAAGTCAGATATTGCAGTGGAGATCCATATATCAAAGTTAAATACACAAACATTGATGGCATGGTAAATAGTGCAAATGAGAGCAGAAAATTACAAGAAGTGAAAATGATACATTACATGAACATCCAAGATTGTGACAGATGGATGCCACTTCACTTGAACATAGCACATAGAGTGTACAACACAAGAAGGGGTCCTTTGGCCCACAATGTTGTGCTAAACATAACACCAAATGAAACTAATTCCTTTTGCCTGCCATTAGTCCATATCCCTCCATTCCTTGCATATTCATATGCTTATCTAAAAGTCCCTTAAATGCCCCAATTGTATCTGCCTTCACCACTACCCTGAAAGTACGTTCCAGACTTCAACCAGTCTGTGTAAAAAACTTGCTCCTCATGTCTCCTTTGAACTTTCCTCCTCTAACCTAAAATGCATATCCCCTAATATTAGATATTTCAACTCTGGGAAAAAGATTTTGACTGTCAACTCTATCTATGCATCTCATAATGTTATAGACTTCTGTCAAGTTTCCCCTCAGCCTCCACCACTCATACCCTCTAATCCATGCAGCATCCTGGTAGATCTTTTTTTCTCTCCCTCCAAAGCCTCCATATCCTTCCTATAATGTGGTGACCAGGATTAACAGAATATTATAAATGTGGTCTAACCAAAGTCTTATAAAGCTGCAACATGACACCCTGACTCTTGTACTCAATTCCTCAATCAATAAAGGCAAGCACACATATGCCTTCTTTACCACCCTATCTTACTTGCATGGCTACTTTCAGGGAGTTAGGCCCTTGAAACCCAAGATCCTTCTGTGTATCAATGTTGTTCAGAATCCTGCCATTGACTATACTGCTGCTTAGCATTTGATGTCCCAAAGTGCAACACCTCCCACTTCCCTAGCTTAATCCATCTGCCATTTCTCCACTCATATCTGTAATTGATCTATATCCCATGGTTTCCTTTGACACTATCCACAACTCCACCGATCTTTGTATCATCTGCAAACTAACTTACCCACCCATTTACATTTTCACCTAAGTCAATTATATGACCCAGCACTGTCCCAGTGCAGATCCTTGCTGAACACCAACTGTGACAGACCTCCAGGCTGAAAAACACTCTTCCAACCACTGCCTTCTATGGGTAAGCCAAATCTGAATCCACATGCATCCCATTATTCTTAATTTTCTAGATGACCCTACCATGAGGGACCTTGTCACATGCCTTATGAAAACCCACATAAACAACATCCACTGTTCTACCGTCGATCAGCTTTGTCACCTCCTTGAAAATTTCAATCA
Organism: Stegostoma tigrinum; assembly: GCF_030684315.1. NCBI lineage: Eukaryota > Metazoa > Chordata > Chondrichthyes > Orectolobiformes > Stegostomatidae > Stegostoma > Stegostoma tigrinum. The sequence continues at coordinate 111,183,160 of NC_081356.1, forward strand.
AGTTAGTAAGACATGACCTGCCCTGCACAAAGCCATGCTGATGGTCCCTAATCAGGCCATGATTTTCCAAATGTGCATAAATCTTATCCTTAACACCTTATCTCTAACACTTTCCCAATCACCAATGTGAGACTCACTGGTCTATAGTTTCCTAGATTATCTCTATTTCCCTTCTTGAACAGAGGAACAACATTAGCTGCTCACCAGTCCTCCCGGACCTCTCCAGTGGTGAGCAAGGATACAAAAATATTGGTCAAGGCGCAGCAATCTCCTCTCTTGCCTCTCTCATTGCCCTGGGGTAGATACCATAGTATCCTGCGGATTTATCCACCTTAATGCTCCAACACCACTTCTTCCAACACCACAGCCCAGTGCAAGCTGGAGGAACATCACCTCATTTTCCGCTTGAGGACCCTACAGTCCTCCGGATTCAGTACTGAGTTCAATCATTTTAGGCCCTAAACTCCCTCATGTCACAGCCCCCCACTCCACACACCAGACCTTGTTACCACATAGCCTGCCACTACAGAACCCCCTGTTGTTAGTCACTAACAGTCCCTATTAACAACTATTCACCCTCCCAGCCTGATCGTTAGCAACTCCTTTGTCTGTCCAACCGTCTTTCTCTCTCTTTGGGCTCTATCCTATCGCTTACTCCCTACCCCACCCACCTCCCTATTTTCTGCAAATAAACTGACGTTTTCCCAGCCGCCATCAGTTCTAAGGAAGGGTCACTGGACCCGAATCATTAACTGTTTTCTCCTTCACAGATGCTGTCAGACCTGCTGAGCTTTTCCAGCAACTTTGTTTTTGTTCCTGATTTACAGCATCTGCAGTTCTTTTGGTTTTTATTTAACACTACTTCTTTCTTGATTTCAAAATGCCCTAGCATATTAGCATTCTCCACACAAATCTCAAACCTTCCATATCTTTTTCATGGGTGAATACCAATGCAAAGTACTCACTTGGAATCTCACCCACGTTCTGAAGTTCTTGAGTAGATCTGTAGTTCGGGTTGTGGATGCTATGGTTGGTTCTCTCACCAAGCTGGTTCGTCAGTTTACAAAGGTTTTGTGACCCTGCTAGGTAACGTCATCAGTGCACCTTCTGATGAAGCGCTGTTGTTTTCTTGCGTGGTGTTTAAACTCTGGGGTCCATTGGATTTGGTTACCTCATTCCCAGCTTGTCTTCGCAGTGGTGTATATATAGAGTCTAGTTGTATGTGTTTATTGATGACCTTCTTGCTGGAGAACCAAGCTCCTGAAATTCCCATGCTTGGCTCTGTTTGGCTGTCCTCGGATCCTGATGTTGTTCCAGTTGAGCTGGTGGTCCTTCTTATCTGTATGTATGGAGACAAGTGAGAACTGGTCATGCCTTTTAGTTGCTAGTTGGTGTTAATGTACTCTTGCGGCCAGTTTCCTCCCTATCTGTTCAATGTAATGTTCGTCACAGTCTTTACACCCACATTCTCTGCCTCTAAGCACGAATTCCCTCCTTAATTTTGAGTGGTCCTACCTTCTCCCTGGTTGTCTCTTGTTTTTAATCTAACTATAGAATGCCTTGGGATTCTCTTTAACTCTACTTGCTAAGGTCATTTCATGGCCCCTTGTTGCTCTTCTAATTCCCTGCTTGAGTGTTTTCCTGCTTTTTTTGTATTCCTCATGGGCTGTGTCCGATTTTAGCTTCCTACACCTAACATATGCTTCTTTTTTTCCTTTTGACTAAATTCACAACCTCCCTCGTTATCCAAAGGTCCCTTACTTTGCCATCCTTGTCCTTTCTCCTTACTGGAATATTACAGCCTTGAACTCTCCCAAGTGCACCTTTGAATGGTTCCCACATGTCAAATGTGGACTTGCCTGATAACAGCTCCTCCCAATTAACATTCCCTAACTCCTGCCTAATGCTGACATAACTTGCCCTCTCTCAATTTAGTATCTTCTGGCAAGGTCCTGACTTATCCTAGTTCATTAGCCAGTACAAGGTCCAGTATGGCCCCTATTCTAGTTGGACTAACCACACACTGTTTCAAGAAACTCTCTTGGACACACTTAACAAATTCCACCCCATCTAAGCCTTTTGCTCTGAGGGAGTCCCAGTCAATACCAGGAAAGTTAAAGTCACCCACTATGACTATTCTGTTTTTATTGCACAGTGTGAGGTCATCCATTTTAGATCAACAAAAAATAGGTCTGAGTATTGTTTAGATGATCAAAAGCTAGGAACAATGGGGATCCAAAGAATTTTAGGGGCACATTTATCTCGATCAGAAAAATAAAGTGAGCAGGCACAAAAACTAATCAAAAGGGAAGGTAATGTAAGCATTTGTCTCTAAAGAGTCAGAATATTAAGAGGGAGTTTTGCGCAGCAGTATAAAGCCCTGATCATACCTGTCTAAAGTAAGACAGGCTGTTCTGGGTGCTGCATCTTAGAAATGGTACATTAGCTTTGAAAGGAGTTCAGCATAGAGTCACCAGTACATTAGCAGGCCTTCAAGAGTTAAAATATTTGGAGGAATTCCAGTAACTCAGTTTGTATTACCTGCAATGTAGAAAGTGATTGATTGAGGCTTTTAGGATTTTGAGAAGATTGATAAACATTTTGTACTAATGAAGGAGTTTATGTGCGTGGATTGTAAATTTAAAACCAGAATCAATGTATTGATGAGAAAATGATGAAACACGATTCCCACAAAGAGTAGTGAGATGATTAAACTATCTCCCACAATCTTCACCAGCCACAGGTATTTCCTTCCTCTTAATTCTTTCATGCAATTTGGAAGTGACAGACAAAGTCAATGCTTGTTTCTCAGCCTTAATTTTCCTTCAACTGAAGGGCTAGCCAGACTAGCTTAGGTCCATTCGTTTGCCAATGATTAACAGTCTAACTTGCTTCATTTGGCAGCTCCCAGTTCTCCAGTCCTTGCCCGAGAAACTAATTGGTGTCAATTCCCAACATGAAACTCGTAGCTGTTAACTTTGCAGCTGCAGCTCTCTGCTTTCTGTTCTGGGCTTTCCTCCAATTCTGTCTTTTTGCACACTCAATGTACACTGTGCTCCTCAACCCTTCATCCAGGCATCAGGAAAAGACTAGCCTCACCTGCTCTCAGGCAAATTCATTTACCACTTAAACACGACTTCATGCTGGAGCTCAGGGGTGCCTATGATCTGAGTGCTTCTTCCAGGTCACTTTGTGTAAGGCAGTTGATATACAAGATGCATCTTATGGCTCTTAGCTTCCTTTGTTAGCATCCACTCACTTTGAGCTTACTTAGATGACGCTAGCCTCCATGGCACACATTACTTTCTCATAGAAACAGGCAGGCAGCTTATCACTGATAATAAAATGCGAGGCTGGATGAACACAGCAGGCCCAGCAGCATCTCAGGAGCACAAAAGCTGATGTTTCGGGCCTAGACCCTTCATCAGAGAGGGGGATGGGGTGAGGGTTCTGGAATAAATAGGGAGAGAGGGGGAGGCGGACCGAAGATGGAGAGAAAAGAAGATAGGTGGAGAGGAGAGTATAGGTGGGGAGGTAGGGAGGGGATAGGTCAGTCCAGGGAAGATAGACAGGTCAAGGAGGTGGGATGAGGTTAGTAGGTAGGAGATGGAGGTGCGGCTTGGGGTGGGAGCAAGGGATAGGTGAGAGGAAGAACAGGTTAGGGAGGCAGAGACAGGCTGGACTGGTTTTGGGATGCAGTGCGGGAAGGGGAAGAGCTGGGCTGGTTTTGGGATGCAGTGGGGGAAGGGGAGATTTTGAAGCTGGTGAAGTCCACATTGATACCATTGGGCTGCAGTGTTCCCAAGCGGAATATGAGTTGCTGTTCCTGCAACCTTCGGGTGGCATCATTGTGGCACTGCAGGAGGCCCATGATGGACATGTCATCTAAAGAATGGGAGGGGGAGTGGAAATGGTTTGCGACTGGGAGGTGCAGTTGTTTATTGCGAACTGAGCGGAGGTATTCTACAAAGCGGTCCCCAAGCCTCCGCTTGGTTTCCCCAATGTAGAGGAAGCCACACCGGGTACAATGGATGCAGTATACCACATTGGCAGATGTGCAGGTGAACCTCTGCTTAATATAGAACATAGAACATAGAACATTACAGCACAGTACAGGGCCCTTCGGCCCTCGATGTTGTGCCGACCTGTCATACCGATCTCAAGTCCATCTAACCTACACTATTCCATGTACGTCCATATGCTTATCCAATGACGCCTTAAACGTACCCAAAGTTGGCAAATCTACTACCATTGCAGGTTCCATTCCTTTACTACTCTCTAAATAAAGAAACTACCTCCGACATCTGTCCTGTATCTTTCACCCCTCAATTTAAAGCTATGCCCCCTTGTGCTCGCCGTCACCATCCCAGGAAAAAGGCTCTCCCTATCCACCCTATCTAACCCTCTGATTATTTTATATGTTTCAATTAAGTCACCTCTCAACCTTCTTCTCTCTAATGAAAACAGCCTCAAGTCCCTCAGCCTTTCCTCGTAAGACCTTCCCTCCATACCAGGCAACATCCTAGTAAATCTCCTCTGCACCCTTTCCAAAGCTTCCACATCCTTCTTATAATGCGGTGACCAGAACTGTACACAACACTCCAAGTGCGGCCGCGCCAGAGTTTTGTACAGCTGCAGCATAACCTCTTGGTTCCGGAACTTGACCCCTCTATTAATAAAAGCTAAAACACTGTATGCCTTCTTAACAGCCCTGTCAACCTGGGTGGCAACTTTCAAGGATCTGTGTACATGGACACCGAGAAGAGTCTGCTCATCTACACTACTAAGAATCTTACCATTAGCCCTGTACTTTGCCTTCCGGTTACTCCTACCAAAGTGCATCACCTCACACTTGTCTGCATTAAACTTCATTTGCCACCTCTCAGCCCAGCTCTGCAGCTTATCTATGTCTCTCTGTAACCTACAGCATCCTTCGTCACTATCCACAACTCCACCGACCTTAGTGTCGTCTGCAAATTTACTAACCCATCCTTCTACACCCTCATCCAGGTCATTTATAAAAATGTCAAACAGCAGTGGACCCAACACCGACCCTTGCGGTACACCACTAGTAACTGCTCTCCAGGATGAACATTTTCCATCAACTACCGCCCTCTGTCTTCTTTCAGCAAGCCAATTTCCGATCCAAACTGCTATGTCTCCCACAATCCCATTCCTCCGCATTTTGTACAATAGCCTATTGTGGGGAACCTTATCGAACGCCTTGCTGAAATTCATATACACCACATCAACCTTCTTCTTCTTCGGCATAGTTCCAGATTGCTGCAGTGTGTTGTCGCTTGTTTAAGTAGTGCTTTCAAGCAACTTCGTTTGTGGGTGTTGGGATGGTTACTGTTGAAATTCAGGATTTGATCCGTTTGTGTGACCTTCTTGTGTATCTTTATCAGAAATTCCCCATTGGTCCTGCGCTCCACCAAGAAGTCTATGAATGGCAGATGTTCGCTCCCTTCTTCCTCCCTGGTGAATTGGAAAGTCATCTTGGGGCCTGGGATAGGGGTGAGGGAGGAGTTTTGGGGGCAAGTGTAGCATTTCCTGCGGTTGCAGGGGAAGGTGCCGGGTGTGGTGGGGTTGGAGGGCAGTGTGGAGCGAACAAGGGAGTCACGGAGAGAGTGGTCTCTCCAGAAAGCAGACAAAGGCGGGGATGGAAAAATATCTTGTGTGGTGGGGTCGGATTGTAGATGGCGGAAGTGTCGGAGGATGATGCATTGTATCCGGAGGTTGGTGGGGTGGTGTGTGAGAACGAGTGGGATCCTCTTTGGGCGGTTGTGGCGGGGGCGGGGTGTGAGGGATGTGTTGCGGGAAATGCGGGAGAAGCGGTCAAGGGCGTTCTCGACCACTGTGGGGGGAAAGTTGCGGTCCTTGAAGAACTTGGACATCTGGGATGTGCGGGAGTGGAATGCCTGGGAGCAGATGCGGCGGAGGCGGAGGAATTGGGAATAGGGGATGGACTGTTCAGAATACTGGACAGTCGAGCATGTGGACATGTTGCTGTATGGCACCATGCTACTTCAACATCATACATATAGCAAGGGCCAGCAGCTTGCATGCAAACATACTGCATGGGCTTCAACCAAATGCCCATCTGAAAGTCAGAGGAAGGCCATGTGGGGCAAGTTGGACTATAGTCATGGACCATCCCACTCAGTCAACTGACTGCAATCAGTCAGACGCACGGGCATACCAGAGTCTGGGATCTGTATCTTTCCAACTGTGAGTTCTGAAGGTCGAGTGTAATCAGTCTGGAGCTTACAGGCTCATCAGTCAAGGTGCTGCTGACACATCAGTCCAGGAGCCGGGCCATGCTCAGTTGGAGCGAGCCTGACATGTTAGTCCAGTCAGTGGGCTGCAGACATTGCAGGACATTGGGAATTAATATTTGGGATTCTTATCGGGGACAATCTGTGAAGTTCTGGGGAAGTGAGAAATCCAATTCTGGAGGTGAGCTTTCTTGGATTGGGTCATTTGGGAAATGATGTTAGCAAAAGGTGGAAAATCAAGATAGAAGTGTGAAATATCACAAACCTTGGAGGGAGAATGGAGCTCTAGGGGGGGGAAGGGTTATGGTATTTCACTCAGTTACCTCTTGAAGAGAGTGTAAAGGCAGCAGGGGAGTGGTAATTAGGAAAACCATAGGCTCTGAATGTAAGTTGGAGATATATAGGTTTTATAAAGGGTTTGAACTGATACACGATAGCGGGAGATTAAAAGGTCATTGACAATACAGGGTCAGCAACATAAAAGGAAACATGAAAGATGCTGGGATCATCCTATATCTCAGGCAAAGCCTGTAAATCACTCATAAGAAGACAAAATTGAAATTTTATTATCTTTGATCAATTGATGGTGGGCATACAGTGTGGGAGGAGTAAATTACCATTTTTCTGTTAGGGGCAGAAACTGTTTGAATTTGAGACTTTGCTAGAAGTAGTTGCATTTATCGTGTGTCCATTGATTCAGTAATACCACATATCTGGCAACAAATTGCACTCTGTCAGCAAGTCATTCACTGTTATAGAATGAAAATTGTCAATTATGGCTTCAAGCAATCTTGACCATTACATTGTTCCCACTAATTGACTCCCTGTCAGGTCAGCTAAGCAACTCTAATCAGATGCTAATTAAAAGTGTCACCTGGACTTAGCGTTTCTGTAATACGTTTAATATCTAACACTGGAAGACAATACTTTGGAGCTGCCGCATTCTCAGTCTAAACTATAAGTATTACAAGGACATAGTCTGTAAAGTTGAAGGGTGCCTTTTTTCAAAGGTGTGAGTGTTACCACGATGGTTTACTGCCAGAATACCTCTCCCAAATATAGCATGAACAGTTTGTCTGTAAAATGTACATTTAGGTAAGGATTGCATATCTTACTACATCTTACTTAGGAATGAGTTTGACCTTCTAACCAAGCCTTCACACTACTGTGTCAGGGCATAACAATGTTTCTTCATCATGATTGATGTGAGAGCTGAGGAATACAATTTGTAAAATGGTATCCTCATTCTGACATTCCTCACCAATCAGCAAGCCACATATCTCACATGAATATTGCTGTGGCTGGAGTCCTTGTGTTTTCCCTTTGAACGCTAAGACAACATTGAAGAATGGAGAATTTACAACACCATCAGCAACAGTGACTGCCACACAGTCTCCGGGGGCAGAGGGAGCAGCTGAAGCTGCCCCAGGGAAGAAGAGGAAAATGGTGTGACTCCTGCAACTGTAGGTCTCACTGTCTAGCTCTTGGCCACATAGTGCAGTCGCAGATCCCAGCCCAGCAACACTGAACTGTGCCATCTGCTCGAGCAAACACTGTCCTCAGAAGGACTGTGGCCCTGTCTTCCTATGGACTATTGAGTTTACTGCTGCCCTGCGTTTTTATACCATTAGCTCATTACAAGAAGCAACTGAGTACTTGTTCTGCAACCCCCAATCCTTGACCTACATATGTATCCAGAATGTCGCTGTTGTTATTTTCTCCAGACCACATCTCTTCTTATCACTTCCTTTGATGGTGAGAGTCCAGCAGTTCAAGCAGTTTTTTTGATCCTTCTATCACCAGTTAGAGTACAACAGATTGGAGTTTGTTAAATGTTTGAGCATCCTATAGGATAATGTTAAACCTGAGCGAGGCAGTACTTTCAGCAATTTCTTTCATCAGACCATTGCACTGAGGGAGATTGGACATGTGAACTGTCCATTGTACACCTCCTAGACTTGAATGGTGGTGCCTTCCTGTGAAAAGCTGATTCTTACAATGAACTTCAGAGCTGTATGGAATCATCACTGATTCCATACTCTCACCTTCATTGTGAGTGAAAGTGTGGAATGTTGTATTTGGCCCTGGCATATGACTTTTAGCCTCAACCTTGTCCATATTGAAGTCCTACACGTTGGCTGCAATCAACAGCATTATAGTTCAGAGATCCATAGCCCCTGATCCTACCAGCAGTTAAGTAGTGGGTTCTTGTAAGAGATAAGCAATACTTGGCCATTATAAATTCTTTCATCCTTGAGGTATCCGAAGAAGGCTGCATTTGCCTCTCACTGGATGCCACAAAACCAGCTCTGAAAGCAATGAAGAAGTGGAGCAGACATTTTAAGAGTGCAAGTAAAAGTGCCATAGCCTGATTAGAGACAGACTGGTTGGTTTGGCCTGAGGTTCACTGCACCTCAGGCAAGGGGGGAGGTTGAGAAAGTGGAACCATCATGGTTTCCTCAGCTTGTGCAGGAATTGAGCCCTGACTATTGGTGCCACTCAGCATTGCAAGCCAGCATTCCAGCTGACTGAACTAGTCAACATGTTATTACAACTTGGGTGGTCATCCCTTGGAGTTTCAGCATGTGGGAACATGGGAATCTGGTGAGAATCTCCTGCCCAAGTGCAATCTCAACCTCTTCAGCTTGGACATTTGTAGTTTTCGCACAACAGGCAAGGAACTGTTCAGGCACGAAACAATTCTGGAGCATCCTAACAAGAAAATGTCTATGGTTCTTTGCTGTCATTCCTCCTCTTACTGGGTGCCTGCTGCCATCTCCCTGCCTGTGTGAGGGGTAGGCCTCTCAGAGTGATTTCGAGGTCCCTTATACCCCTCTGACCTTGTCATGGATGCTGAGCATCAATGGCTACAGTGATGGAGTGCAGGTCTGTGTGCATAACATTCAGACACTGAATGTGCTAGACCTGGCTGTCTGCAGTGGTCACTTGCACTCCATGGAGACAATTGACCCATTGAGTCTGTACCACCAAAAATACACTCATCCCACTTTGCTGCACCAGGCCTAGAACCTTGAATGATACAACATTTCAAGTGCTCAATCCAAGTACTTTTTAAAGATTGTGAGCCTTCCTGCCTCAACTACCCTCCTATACAGTGCAATCAAGACCTCATCAACCTCCTGCCCTTCACTTTAGAGATCTAAGACATTACCAGACCCGACCATCCAGAGGCTAATGGAGAGTGCAAACTAGTCACTCATATTCTGCAGGACTGTATATACAACCTGCCTCCCAAGAAGAAAACAAATTTGTCCTGAGTAACATCTCAAGAGAGCTTACGATTATGATAGCCCCCTATATTCATCTATTGGCTGCTCTCAACACAATTTGATCTCTCTACAAGACCCAATCCTTCCTGTGCACACTCTCCATGTGTCAGAAATCCAGGTCAACGAGTGATAGTTGTGTTGAGAGCATTGGTGGACACTCCCATCTTTTGATCCAATTTGTTGGCTCCATCTATCAAACCTACAGGCTGTTCCTGAGCCTGTCTGCAGACAGTCATGAATGGTTGAGAGCTGGGGCTGATCAGGTGCTGGGTCTCTGGCAGACCTGGACATTGCTTTCTCAACCAGCTGCAGAGATGTGGCAGCGTTGTGCTCCTGAGTCTAATGCAGAAAGAGTTGGTAGTCTTTGAGCTGGTGGAGGATGCAGGTGACTGCTCTGCCAGTGCTGCTTCTGAAGATGGAGCAGCAATTGCTGAGAGGTGGAGGGGAACCTGCCGGTCTCTTAGGGGCAGAGGTTTGCTTGATACCTCTACACCTGCACAAGACAGGAGAGGAAAATTGTGTAAGAAAGATAAAAGCTTCTGAAGGTTAAGAGTAATGTGTTAGGGATAATAGGAGATGCAATTCCTTCCTGCCCCACACTGTGCATTGTGATTTATCCTGGACTGCACTGACCCATGTTGTTATCTCCATCCAGGCTGGCTGAGCCTGGTGGAATGGCCTCTTTTTCCCACCAGGAGGATGCAGCACTGCCCTCCCCTTCTGTCCACCGGCACCTCCAGGTTCCTGTCAGTGAACCGAGGGGCTAACTTCCCTTTCTTGGGAATCACCTTGATGGGGATCATGGTGCACAACTGTTAGGGCAGTAACTGGATTGCAACTTCTGAAATGATATGTGGTCTGGGTTTAACTACGGCATCTGCACCATGAATGTTGCCAAGTCCCAGCTGGGGTGGGCAGTTCTGCCTTGCCAGCTAGGCAATTCCATGCTACAGGCATTAAGACCAGTGGCGTAATTAATGAGATAAAGAGCCAAGGATTGCATAGCTAAAGTTGCCATGAACCATGGTGGAATGGAAACCATGAATCCCACTAAAACAAAACTTTACCTTAAGCTGGTAAATTGAGCCCAAAGTTAAGGTTTCAAGTCAACCTTTCAGGATAATGGCCAATTAGGTAGATTTGCAGGAGATTCAGGCCAAAAAAAAATGCTGGAGATCAGTGATTCAGGCAGCATCCATGTAGAGAAAGCACGCTAATTTTCCCTGTAGTTTCCCAGACTTATAAATCCCTCCTCAGCATATCCGCTGAGTTAAGTTTCAAGAAACCTTTGTGTCATGTTTAAGAGATTCCTGGCACAATTATGCACACTGGGATGCTTTGCATGGTGTGAAAGCTGTACACACAAATGAATATAATCTGGGTGGAAACTGGTACCATTCATGGTGGGTCAGTTGCTGTGTGCTTTGCTAAATATTGTAAGATCTACCACTGGTTCCTCAGTCACTTAACAGCAGATTTGTTTTGTTTCCGTGGAGGGCAATACTGAGAAATACTGTGAGTTCACACAGTCCACTTGTTTATTTTTGGTAGACCCATGTGAAGGTTTTCACAAAGTATTGACCACAAAGCGGAGAAATAATTTCTCATTTTTGATCATTCACTCAAGACACACCATTTCTGGGCTAAAAGGTTCCCAACATCTGCATCCCCTATGGCCTTAACTGTTTCAGTTCTTCCAAGCACTTGCTCAATCCTAATCCCCCTTCCTCTTACATCTTGGGAACAACATACAATTAAATTTTTACTGTCAGTTTTGGATCTCTGAACTTTGAGAATTATTTGAGAATTCTCAGCACATCTTTTATAGAATACTGTGCTTGCAAAATATTGAGGTTTCAAAAGATGTTCATAATTTAAGTGTAAACTAGTTTAAATGCAGAAGGTCTACTTTTGCATGAATTCAACTGATAAATGCACTCTCTTGCAACAAATCTTCTGGATGTCTTGGTGTTAAGCAGTCAGTTGCTACCAGGAAATGTGCTCTGTGGGTTTGCTGCCACTTTGGATAAGATCACTGTTGGGTTGAGAAGTCGTACAGGTATGTCACTTTGCAACATCTCTCGTGGCAAATGGCAGAATTTGGAATTTCACTGCCCACATCACTTTCATTTATTGCTTGTCGAAAAATATCACACCTTTCCTGCTTCCCTGAATAAAGCCTCATGTTCATTTTTTGTCTAATGCTTTCTTAACCTAGGTTCTGAACTCTGCGCAATGTTGAAAGCTAAATTAAAAGCAGAGCACTGTAACTGATAAGAAGGACAATAAACATGATTGTTGAGAAGAGAAGGTTTAGGTTAAATGAGTGGGCACAATATCTCTCAGATTGAGTATAATGTGGAAAAATGTGAAGCTCTTCACTTTGGCAGAAAGAACAAAAAGGTTGAATCTTAATTAAACAGAGAATGATGACAGAGTACCCAGGTGGAGTTGGATTCACATGTTGTCATATTTTGCCTGAGTCACAAAAGATTTTGTTTTTGTTACACAAAAGGCTAATATGCAATAACATAGAAGGCTAATAGAATGCTTTTCTTTACTATGAGAGGAATTGAACATGAAAGTGAGGAAAGTATCCTTAATTTAACAGGGCATTGGTGAAATTGTTGTTTGGTGTATAATTTTGCTTTCCATCTTTAAGGAAGAACATAAATATCTTACATACAGTCTGTTAAGAGATGGTTTACTCGACTGGCACCTAAAATGAGATGCAAGGTTGGGCAGGCTAGTCTTGTTTCCACTGGAGTTTAGAAAGGTGAGGGGCAACTTGATTGAGATGTATATGTCCTTGAATGGTCTTGACGAGGTGGATGTGGAGATGATGTTTTGTAGGCAAGCCCAGAACTGGGGGATCTGCTTAAAAGTTAAGGGTTTCCCTTTTAGAACAGAGATGAGAGGTTTATTTTTCTCCTAGAATTGAGAAACATTGAAACTCTCAGTCAGATTGTCTTACAGTTAGATTCTTGTTAGGCAGGGAATCAAAGGTTATTATGCTATAGGTAGGAATGTGGATTTCCAAACACAAATCAGCCATGATTTTATTAAACGGTAGAACAGGCTCGAGGAGTCAAATCGCCTCTTTCTGCTTTGAATTTGTATGTTTGTACAATGATTGCATGAGATCACAAGTTAAGTTACTGAAATTTACAATAACCCTGAGTTGTTTTTCAGAAGTAGACTATCTCCTACCCACAAATTAATAAGCCGTACCAACATCACTGGCACTTCATACACAATTCAGCGAAAATTACTTTACATTTCGGAAAATACAACAATATGGGTCGAAACAGTGGAACAGAGAAGTAAAACGTGCCAGAGAACAAAGTCCATCACACTGATACCTAAAGATTCAGGTAATAAACTTGAACTTCTGGTAAGCATCTCATTCATGTTTCAGTTTCTTGAACTGTTTTCTTAAAAGAACCCAGTCATAAGATTTCAATTCCTGTTTCTAAATAAATGCTTATCAAAGTGCAAGGGAAAAAATAGTAATTGGATAAAAAAAAATCATATTGTTCAAGTCTCAAAGCTTTTCGAAGTAGTACTCAAGAACCTTATTTTTTGCTGAGGTGTCATGTCACATTTTTAACACAGTTCTTTCTGTGGTAAAGCTAATAATACAAGCTATTTTCAATAATTCAGTGTAGGATCACCATAATGGTCTTTACTTAAGACTGAGAGCATTTCTTCCAATAAACTGATGAGAAAGACTCAGAGCATTTCTTCCAATAAACTGGTGAGAAGTCTTTTTGAGTCCTCAACTAAAACACTTGGAACAAGTTTAATTTTTCAAGGGCCTGCACACTGATACTGGAAGTTGACAATTTACACCATTTGTGCAAAATTGCAAATCTAATGCCAATTTATGATCAGTTGGGAAGTTACAATTACTCCGGCAGTACAGTTTATTTTAAGAAACATTGCACCTCATGTACCAATTCATGAAGCCAGCAATAACCAGTTCTTTAACTGGCAAAAGTCCCCATTGGCATGTGCCCACCTTCTATACAGCAGTTCACATTAATGGCTGATTTAAGGTCAAGGTCTTTACATGACAGTGTCACAGAGTAATTAAATTGTTATGGGACGCTGGTGCTCACATTGTTGTGTTCCTTTTTGCCATTTCACAATCATCTGACAATAGATTCTTGCCCTTTCAGATTTTGACAAAAGACAGCTCTATCTTTAGCTTTGGCCTTAAACATGGTTGTACTCTTTTTACTTATCATACAATCTCCGCAGTGTGGAAGTAGGCCATTTGGCCCATCCAGTCCACATCAACCCTTCAAAGAGCACCCCACCCAGATCTAGGCCAGTAACCCTACATTTCCCACGACTAATCCATCTCACCTGCACATCCCTGGACAGTGTGGGCAGTTTGCCATGGCCAGTCCATCTAACATGTACATCTTTGGAATGTGGGAAGAAACTGGAACACCCAGAAGAAGCCCACACAGTGATGTGCAAATTTCACATAGACAGTTACCTGAGGGTAGAATTGAAACCAGGTCCCTAGTGCTGTGAGGTGGCAGTACTAACCACTGAGCTAATGTGCTGCCCAGTGATACTTTCATATGGCACATGTGTCCAGTGTGACTTTCCGCTGTCACAAACTTGCGATGTTTTAAGATCTGTTGTACCTTGAATTCAATATTGGTCATTTCCCTCTTACAAAGGCAAGCTGTATCTGCTTCTTTGTCCCCATTGAGTGTCCGTTCTCAAGCACATAAGCATATGCCATCTGACACAAGACAGTTTATGTTCTCTTTTCCGTGTCCTGTAATATTTAACTTCCTCTGAAGAGGTTTTGTACTCCATAACTACTCAAAAGAAATGTGATAAACCATAAGACATAGGAACAGGAATTAGGCCATTTGGCCCATTGAGTCTACTCTGCTACTCAAGCATGGCTGACCAGGTTTTCAACCCCAGTCTCCCACTTTCTCCCCATAACATTTGATCCCCCAACCAATCAAGAACCAATCTATCTTTGTCTTAAGTATACTCAATTACCTAACATCCATAGCCCCCTGTGGCAATGAATTCCACAGATTCGCCACTCTCTAGCTGAAGAAACTTCTCATGTCTGTTGTAAAGGGTGTCTCCTTTACTCGAAGGCTCTGCCCTCGGGTTCTAATCTCTCCTGCTAATGGAAATATCTTCCCAACATCTGTTATGTCCAGCCTGTTTGGTATTCTGTAAGTTTCAATTAAATCCAGCTTCAACCTTCTAAACTCCAGTGAGTGTAGACCTAGAGTCCCGAAACGTTCCTCATATGTTAATCCTTTCGTTCCTGGAATTACTCTGAACCTGGTCCAGGGCCAGAACATCCTACGTGAGGTATGGAGCCCAAAGTTGCTCAGAGTACTCTAAGTGTGATCTGACCAGAGCTTTAAAAAGCCTCAGAAGTACATCTCTGCTTTTATATTCTAGTCCTCTTGAGATAAATGCCAACATTGTATTTGCCTTCCTAACTCCGACTCAACCTGCAAGTTTACCTTGAGCAATCTGGACAAGGACCCCTAAGTCCCTTTGCACTTCAGATTTCTGAATGTTCTCCCCATTTAGAAAATAGTCTATGGCACTATTCTTCCTGCCTAAGTGAATGACTTCACACTTTCCTGAGTTGAATTCCATCTGCCACTTCTTTGCTACCCTGCTAACCTATCTAAATCCTTTTACAGCCTCCCTGCTCCTCAATACTACCTGTCCCTCTACCTATCTTTGTATCATCTGCAAACTTAGCCAGAATGCCATTAGTTCCTTTACCTGGATCATTAATGTATAAAATAAAAAGTTGTGGTCCCAAAACTGACCATTGTGGAACACCACTCATCGCCAGCTGCCATCCTGAGAAAGACCCTTTTATCCCCATTCTCTGCTTTCTGCCAGACAGCCAATCTTCTATCCATGCTAGTACCTTGCCTCTAGCACCATGGGCTCTTATCTTACTCGGCAGCTTCCTGTGTGGCACCTTGTCAAAGGCCTTTTGGACATCCAAATAAATGGCTGTCCTTGGTCTAACCCGCTGGTTACCTCCTCAAAGAATTCTGGCAGATTTGTCAGGCATGACCTCCCCTTGATGAAACCATGCTGACTTTGCCCTAATTTACCATACACTTCCAAGTATTCAGAAATCTCATCCTTCACAATGAACTCCAAAATCTTACCAACAACCGAGGTCAGGCTAATCAGCTTATAATTTCCCAACTTCTGCCTTACTCCCTTCTTAAGCATGGAGGTTATATTAGTGATTTTCCAATCCTCTGGGTCCCTCCATGACTCCAGTGATTCCTGAAAGATCACCAGTATGCCTCCATTATCTCTTCACCTATCTCTTTCAGAAATCTTGAGTGTAGCTCATCTAGTCCAGTTGATTTATCGACCTTTAGATCTTTAAGGGTCTTGTGAAGAATTGTAGCTTGGGTTGTGGGAGAGGCTGTTGACTTGCTCACCAAGCCGGCTGGTTATAATTCAGATGTTTCGTCACCATGTTAGGTGACATCATCAATGCGGCCTCTGATGAAGTGATGATGTTCTACTCTGCTTAGTATTGTTGTTAAGTTGGTCTGTTGAGTGCACTTGAGCAACGAAGGCCATCAATTTGACTGGGATGACGTGACGATCCTAGCGCAAGCCAACCACAGACATGTATGGGAATTCCTAGAGGCCTGGCTCTCCACCAATAATGCAATCATAGACATGTGGAATTAGACCCCCTATACAAACCCTTGCAAAAAAGAACCAAAATGACACAAAGCACGTCAACAGACCAGGTCATATAAATACTAAAAGGAGTAGAACAACATCACTTCATCGGAGGCCGCACTGATGATGTTACGTAGCATGGTAACAAAATGTCTGAACTACAACTAGCCAGCTCAGCAAGACAGTCAACAACCTCACCATTAGACCTTTCAGTTTTCCTAGCCTTCTCCTTTGCGATGGCCACCATACTCACCTCTGCTCTCCAATTCTCTTGAATTTTTCGGATTTTACTCATGCCTTCCACCATGAAGACTGATGCAAAACACTTATTCAATTCCTTAGCCATTTCTTTGCTCTCCATTACTACTTCTCCAGTATCATTTTCCAGTAGCTCAATGTCAACTTTTGCTTCTCTTTTGCCCTTTATATATCTGAAACTCTTGCTTTTCTTTAAAATTACTGGTGAGCCTACCCTCATACTTAATCTTCTCCCTTTTAATTTATTCTTACGTTTCCTTTGTTGATCCCTGTAGGCTTCCCAATCTTTTGGTTTCCAACTGCCCTTCACCATATTGTATGCTTTCTCTTTTGCTTTTATGCTATCCCTGACATCCCCTGTCAGCCATGGTTGCCTTGTCCTCCCTTTGGTATGCTTCCTTTTCCTAGAGATGAATTTTTGCTGTGTCACCTGAATTACTCCCAGAAACTCCTGCCATTGCTGTTCCAATGTCTTTCCTGCTAAGATCCTCTTCCAGTCAATTCTGCCCAGCTCCTCCCTCATGCCTTTATTCAATGGTAATACTTTTTCATCTGATTCTACCATCTCCCTCTCAAATTGCAGAGTAAGTTCAATCATTCACTGTCTCTTAAGTGTTCCTTCACATTAAGCTCCCTTATCATGTCCACCTCATTACACAACACTCAATCCTGTATTGCCTATTCCCTTATGGGCTCCACCACAAGCTGCTCCAAAAGGCCAACTTGTAGACATTCCCGAAATTCCTTTCCTTGTGATCCACTACCAACCTGATGTTCCCAGTCCAACTGGCATATTGAAATCACCCATGATCATTGTGAGCTTGCCTTTCTTACATGCCATTTCTATCTCTTGGTGTATCTTGTGCTCCAAATCCTGATTACAGTTTGGTAGCCTGTATATAACTCCCTGTATGGTATTTTTCACCTTAGCAGTTCCTCAACTCTACCCACACAGATTCTACAAGATCTGACCCTACTTCATTTCTTGCTATTGATTTAATTTCATTTCTTACTAACAAGGAAATCCCACCCCTCTGGCCACCTGCCTGACTTTTTGATAGGATATATGTCCTTGGGATATTTAGCTGCCAATCCTAATGCCCTTGCAGCCACACCTCCGTGATGCCCACCACTTCGTACCTGCCAACTTCGATTTATGCCAGAGGCTCATTTACCTTATTTCATTTACTGCCTGCATTCAGATACAACACCTTCAGTTCTGTATTGACCGTCCCACTTCTCATTGTCATTCATTTATTCAGTGTGTTTCAAATTTGATTCCCAACTCTTTCCAAGCCTCTGTCCTATTTTATGTGCTGGAGACTTTAATAACATCTCGAGTTCCCCTTTCTTTTTTGTTCATATTTTACCATGCAGTTGAATCCACCCCTACAGATGTTAAGCTGCTGCTTTGATTCCCATTGGCCATTACACTTCTTGAAACTTTATCCTTCCCTTTCACCCCACTTTCTAGTCCTTCTTTTCCCCTGGACATTTGGTTTCGCAGATTCACTCCAGACCGTCTCTGTTCGTTTTTTTCCTCTCTTGATCTTGGAAGCCCGCTTTCTCGTTAGAAATGTGTAATTATGCTAACATTCAGCAGGACATTGAAATGCACGACCTTCCATATTTAGCATGACCAAGTCGGCAAGTGTATGTGAGTACCATCATCTGCAAATTCTCCTCCAAGCTACAGGTCTTCCCCATAAAGGCTGGGCAGGCTTGAAATACCCACATAAATGTTTTTTTAAAATCTTTTTTCTTCTTCACAATTTAGTGTTACCAAAAGAAACCAACACACAACAGCTGAAAGGCAACTAGGAATGGGGAATAAACCCCTGCATTGCTAATGATGCCCATAACCTCTGAATGAATTAAAAAGGAATTCTATCTATCTAGCAATATGCTTTATATAGTGTTCACCTCTGTATACCATTAGCCTGAGTGCCTTAATGTGGCATCTACAACTATCTCTTACTGCTGCTCCCATTGTCTATTAATCTCCATCACATAACATTGCTGATTATTCCTGTTCCGAGTAACTGTTTTCTGTCATCCCAATGCTTTAATTTACCTTGATCCTGTCATATTTGGTTTACCTTGGGGGCTTTATGATGAATAAGACTAAACAGTTTTGCATCCTTATTACAATAATAGCTGTGGAAAGACTCTATAATTGCACAAAATATGAAATGTTTTACATTCAACCTTCAATTTTATCTCTCCCCCATGCAATTGTGACATTTTTTCTAACACTAAGCAACAAGCCTCTTTTAACTGCCCAGTAAATATTATTCAAATATTAATTTCATTGCAAAAATAAACAGTGTAATCACATTCTTGAAAACATGACAGTATTACAGGAGCAAATTACCGCAGATGCTGGAAATCACTATGGGTCAGGCAGCATCCATGAAGCGAAAGCAAGCTAACATTTTGAGTCCAGATGACTCTTCTTCAGACCTAACCTGCTGTGATATCCAGCAATTTTTTTGTTAACAATATGACAGTTGTTTCAGTAGAACAGATGAGCAAATATCTGGAACAAAAACAGCAGTTGCTGGAAAAGCTCAGCAGGGCTGGCAGCATCAGTGAAGAAAAATTCAAAGTCAACGTTTCAGGTCCTGTGACTCTTGCTCCGAACTGGAACTAGTTCTGAGGAAGGATCACCTTAACTCTGAGTTTTTTCTTCAAAAATGCTGCCAGATCTGCTGAGCTTTTCCAGCAACTTCTGTTTTTGTTCCTGATTTACAGCATCCACAGTTCTTTCATTTTTTATTGAGCGAGGATCTGAATGGTAGTTAATTATGTATTGCACTAACTGCTGATCTTGTAGAATGAAAGTTGTGAACGTAAAATTGAGCCAAATCATTAAGATTATCAGTAAAGCCGATGGTTTTTCTTGTCATTGAGGACAGTACAGTATTTTTACTGTTAGGAGGCCACATTTGGGAAGGATAAATGCACAACAAAAATTACATCACTGCACTTCAATTTCAATTGTTGTATTTTGATTGTTTCAGAAAAACCTGCAACACCTTCTGACATAAAGTACAGGAAAGCAGCTGGACAGTTAAATCTGATGTGGAGTACTTCAGAGAAACTGCAGTATGTGTTAGATTACAGGAAGGCTGGAACTTCCAACTGGCTTTCAGTAAGTAAATCTTTGGAACCACAAGTTAATATTTACTCAAAAATCAAATGTCTTGCAATAAGTAATATAGATAATAAAGCTAGGAACACTGGAAAACTGCAGTTACACACAAAAGAGTTGAAAAAGCATATTACATGGTTCAATACCTGTGTTCATATTACACTTTAATAGTCTTGGAACTCTCTCATAGCATTTTCCATATAAATAGAACACTGGAAGTTTGAAAGAGTCTGCAAACACTGTTAAGGTGAAAATCTCAATCTATATTTGGGCAACATGCTTGGGGAGGAAATGTTGACTAGAGAACTCCCTACTCTTCTGCATTTGGTGTTATTGGGCATTTTAAAAGACACTTATTCAGCTGAACAGGCAGCTGGGGTCTCTTTCACATGAAAATTGAAGCCAGCGAACTGAGAATGCCATCGCTCAATTTGGATTATGAGCTCACTCTGGCAGGCACAGAATTTAAAACAAGATTTCCACCAATACGTCAGCATGCTACCCACTATGTCAAGCAAACAAACAGGGAAAGATCAATAGTCCCACCAAACATTAATGTATAGGCAGCAATTTTAGCCACAGATTGCAAAAGAGGGCCAATAAACTGGCCCCACCCTCATGATTTCAAACTGAAGTCAGTCGAGTTGCAAATCAGGTAAGGCATGGAACAGGCAGACAATCATAATCACCAACTTACTTGTACACTTTACACTTTAATTTACACTTTAAAATTACCGACTTTTTTTTCGGATGATATTGATGCTTGTGTCGATCATTACTAATGTTGGGGTAAGTTGCATTATTTTGAGGTTTATCAAGTTGAAACATTCAAATGAACTACTTTGAAAGCAAACAATAGACATATGGCTGGAGAAATTGAATACCTATGAAGAGAGAAAGGTAATGTTTCAAATTCTGTGACCTTTCTTCAGAATGCGACCAGAAACTTAAACTTGGTTTTCTCTTCACAGATGCTGCCAGACCTGCTGAGCTTCTCCAGCAATTTCTGTTCTGTGTTTCAGATCCAGCTAATGCTGTTCTTTGTTTCATTTTACATTTGAAGCATGCTGACTCATTATTTAGTCAACTTAATTCTTTTCAGCAGTGTTTGTTTAAGGTTGTTAAAACAAATACTGAAGCAAAACTGTGTCCAAAATGGGCACAGCACCTGAGATGCTGCTTGGCCTGCTGTGTTCATCCAGCTCCACATTTTATTATCTTGGATTCTCCAGCATCTGCGTTCCCATTATCTCTCACAGCATAGGCTTTGTCTGCTGGCCTGTGATTCAAGCTACATTTGACTTTGTTTGGGTCTCATTTAATTATTACCAGTAAAATGCACTTCAAGAGATATGGAATATTGAGACAATATTTGGAAAATTCAGTTGTAAGAAGTGTAACAAATTGCATACTTCAATTGCATATTCTGAATTGAAGCTTCTACCCCAGTATTGTTGCACAGTGAAGTATCCTGCCTCTGGACTGAAAGTTCCAGTCACAAGCCCCATTTCAGAACTAGATGGCTAAAGAAGGTGTATTCAAACCCAGCTAAACAGGTTAACTATCAACAAATCTTTCTAGCACACACCAATGGCAAGTAGTAAGAGCAGGAAATTTATGGTAGGCCTTGTGATGGGAAGAATGTTAGAGCCTCTGGCATAGATCCAGCTATAACATACATGTAACAATAAATTTCCTAGGATGGTGACGGCGAGCACGAGGGGGCATAGCTTTAAATTGAGGGGTGAAAGATATAGGACAGATGTCAGAGGTAGTTTCTTTACTCAGAGAGTAGTAAGGGAATGGAACGCTTTTTCTGCAACGGTAGTAGGTTCGCCAACTTTAGGTACTTTTAAGTCGTCATTGGACAAGCATATGGACATACATGGAATAGTGTAGGTTAGATGGGCTTGAGATCGGTATGACAGGTCAGCACAACATCGAGGGCTGAAGGGCCTGTACTGTGCTGTAATGCTCTATGTAAGTCTATTGTTGCCACAGCAATACACTGTCCCCGACTAAACAAAAGCACACCGCACTAGTATTGAAGCTCAGAAAGCTAATTCCGGAAAGGGTTTCTTTTCGATCAGTGATTGAATAAATTGTACAGACAGGACCTTTCAGATTCTGCTGACACCACTAAACTGGAAGTAATGTTTCCACCAAATGCAAATTGCTTCCTCACCAGACTCCGTGATTAAAACAGTAGAAATGCCTTTAAGCTGCAATGAAACATGACAATTATGCCAGGCCAATGGTTAACATGGATGTTAAAGATAGAAGTATGTGGGGATGAAATTAAAGATTCAGATTTTCTTCATTAGCTAAGAGTGAGCAGTAGGTTCATCTTTTTAAAAGAAATTATATTTTAAATCTATAATTTGTACCTTTTTAAGTACATCAAATGATCAGCTCTGAATATGTACAGGTAAAAGCATGGACCAGAATGGAAATGTCACATTTTGGTGTTGAGATGACATTGTGAACCACAAAAGTAAAAACTTGAATTTGTTTATTGACCCCCTTCCCAGCGTTGACATGTGTCACAGCTTTAAAAGTATTTGTAACTCTGATATATGCAAACAGCATGCAGGAATGGCCTGGCAATATCCTATCATTCAGCATTTGTTCTTCCGTTTTTAGCAAGTGCTTTGATAGCAGCAACAAAACAATCCTGTGATCTGAATAACTGTAGCATCATACGAAGTAAGTAGACTCATATTGGTGGACTACAATTAAACTGCAATTCTTTTCAAGCTTGAACACATGATTTGCTTGTTTATGTGATACCATATAAAAGCAGAAGCATGTTGCTATTATATCACATAATTTGAGCTGCAGCAACATTAATAATTAAATTCATTGTGTGGTACAGGAGATTACCAAATGAACATAAAGCAGCCCTTCTCTGTGAATTACATGTAAACACTGGTGAGAAATTGAGTTCCATCACTCCCTACCCCAACCACTTCCACCACAAACACCACTCTTCCCCTGAAGAAGTTGCCAGGGATAGCTGCACAGACAGGAAAAGGGACTGAAGAACGGAAGGTCTCTGTGCACCTGGTTTGAGTGATACAGAAGTTGTGGTAATGGATACAGATATGAAGGGAAAAATTATTTAGGCCACTACTACCTTTTAAAATCATGGTCCCATGTACTCAGACTCAAACTGTAGCTCCTGCCTTTTTCTGTCTGTCCTCTGCCCCTTTAAAGACCTTTTCTGTACATATGAATGTACTAATTTGGAACTGGAACAGGCCCTAGAGTCTATTCCCCCAGTTTAAAAAAAATCATAGCCTCAACTTCACTCTTCTGCCTTTACCTGACACCCTTTGACCCCTGAAACAAGCAGAGAGAGTGCTGAAGAAGTTCAGCAAGTCTGGCAGCAGCTGTGGAGAGAGAAACAGCTAATGTTTCGACTTCAGGATGACTCTCCTTCAGAACTCCAGTTCAGTTCAACGCAGGTCTGAAGAAGAGTCATTTCATTAACAAAAGGCTAACTCTGTTTCTCTCTCCACAGATACTGCCCAACCTGCGGAGATTCTGTCCATATCCACCTTAAAAATATTTAAGATAGAATCCCTACAGTGCAGATAAAGGCATTTGGCCCATCATGTCTGCACTGCCCTTCTGAAGACCATCCCACTCAGACCCATCCCTTCACCCTATCCCTGTCACCCTACATGGTGTTTTACCCCGTGGCTAAATCACCTAACCTGGACATCCCCAAACACTACACGGCAATTTAATAAGGCTGTTCCACCCAACCTGCATATCTTTGGACTTTGGACGCATCTTTTGAATTCAAATCTGCTATTACTGATTGTCCACAGCTCCTCATGTGTACCCAATTCTGATGTGCTAGATCTGTTCCTTTATTCCTTTATTCATTAATGGGATCAAGGTGCCACTGGCTAGGCCAGCATTTATTGCCCATCCCTAATTTCACAGAGGGCATTTAAGGGTCAGCCACAGAGTTGAGGATCTGGAGTCACATGTAGACCAGACCAGGTGAGGACAGGAGTTTCCTTCCATTGGTGAACCAGATGGGTTTTTTTCTCAACAATCAGCAATGGATTTACGGTAATCATTAGACTCTTAATTCCAGACATTTATTGACTTCAAATTCCACCATCTGCCATGGCAGGATTCAAACCCGGGTCACTAGAACGTTAACTAGGTCTCTGGATTAACAGTCCAGCAATAGGGCCACTAGGTCACCTGCTCCACAGTATGTTTAAAATCTGTACGATTTAGCATGGAAGTGCCATTCAGCACAGGGCAGGAGCTCCTCAGGGTACTGCCCTTGGCCCAACCATCTTCAGCTGCTTCATTAATGACCTTCCCTTCGTCATAAGATCAGAAGTGTGAGTGTTCCCTGGTTACTGCACAATGTTCAGCACCATTCACTACTTTTCAGATACCGATTCTGTCTATGTCCAACCGCAGCAAGATCTAGACAACATCCAAGCTTTGACACACAATGCCAAGCAATGATCATCCTCAATAAGAAGCTAGCTAACCACTACTCCTTGACATTCAATGGTGTTACCATCAACAAATACCCCACTATCAGCATCCTGAGGGTTATCATTGACCAGAAACTGAACTGGTCTCACCATATAAACGCAGTGGTCAGAGGCTAGGAATATTGCAGCGAGTAACTCACTTCTTGACTCCCCAAAGCCTGTCCACCATCAACAAAAGGGAAGTCAGAAGTGTGGTGGAATTCTCCTCACTTGCCTGGATGTGTGCACCTCTAACAATATTCAAGAAGGTTGACACCATATGAACAGGAGTAGGCCATTCAGCCCCTTCAACCTGCTCCAGCATTCAATGAGATCATGGCTGATCTGTGGCCTAACTCCGTATAGGACTTTGGTGTATTTTCTTAGATACCTTTTGCTAACAAAAAATATCCATCTCAAATTTAAAATTAACAATGATCTAGCATCCACTGCCATTTATGGAAAAGAGAAAAAGCAGCCTCCTTTATTGGTACCACATTCACTAACATTCACTCCCTCCTTCACTGACTCTCAGGAACAGCAGTATGTACCATCTATAAGATGCCCTGCAGAAATTCACCCAAGATCCTGAGACAACACCTTCCAAAACCCACATCTATTTATAAGGACAAGGATGACAGTTACATGGGAACAATACCTGCAAGTTCCCCTCCAAATCACACACCATCCTCACATGGTAATATATTGCCATTCCCTCACTGTCACTGCATCAACATCCTGGAATTCACTTCCTCATGGCCTTGTCAGTCAACCCACAGCACATGGGCTGCAGTGGTTCAAGAAGGCAGCTCACCGCCACCTTCTCAAGGGCAACTAGGGAAGGGCAATAAATGTTGGCCTATTTAGCGACACCCAGATCGCACAGGTGAATTTAAGAAAACTTGATATACCACCTGACCCAATGGAGAAAAGGACTGTAACAGAATGGCCAGAGAATGAGCTGGTGACACCTGGCACTGAGCTCAATGCTGAGACTTCTGGGTGAGCCCTGCAGAATAGCATACCATGCAAAATAATTGTCAGAAGAGATTAAATAGGAGGGAGGACTTTAAACATGACAGTTGCCTTCGCCCAGGGTCCCTTGGAGACCTTAGTGTATTATTGCCGCAGATACCTGAGGGAGGAGGATACAAACTGAATTCTTTCAATTCTTGCTGCATTTCCACTGTGGAGTCAGGTCTATCTTAAAATGATCCCTCATGACTGTAGTTCTGGCCCACTATACAGATCATATTAAAAGCGATACAGAAGGGAAATTAAGTGGCTAACAGCTACGTCTGACTGAGATGCCACATTTCACACATGCACGAAACTTCCTTTAGTACCTTACTCTATAAGCAACAACTTGTGCACAGCTAAGAGTTCAAAACCACAGAAAATCTAGCTGCTTTTCTTAATAATTACAGTAAGTGGCTTTGTTAGTGCTGTACTTCCTAAAACTCTTTTCTGTTTCTCTCTATTCTGCTGTTGGTTATCCTCAGAACAGGTTGTCATATCATATATTTTTTCTGACTGTTCATTCATCCCCTTGGAAAACGCATATGGAGTTATATATCGACTATAAAGCGATACGTGAATAAAAGATGATTGGAAATATACTGAGTTTAGATATATCTCAGAATGAATCATTTAAATTTCTGTCCTAAGGTAATCTCCCCTCCCCCATTTAAGAATCTAGTCATATGCACCTGACTTTGGAACAATTTGAATGACAACATCAGAAGATAATTAATGCTATCTAAACAATTTGGTCCAACTCATTCATTCACTCCTTCTCATGTGACGTCTCAGTTTCTTACGTGATCATAGGGTTTTCATGTGCACTGTCTCTTCTGGAAACTAATGTCAAATGTTGATCTTTCTTTGAATGCGTAGAAAAAAACTCCCTGATAGCAGTCACAGTCATTAAAAGTTGAAATTTGAGTTTCTTCACCCTTCTCACATTTAGTTTCAACCGCTTTTATGTTTTTGTGTCTCAGATAATCCATCAGATTATCTGTCAGAAGCTTCCTAAAAAAGTGTAGTTTTCTCCAGGCTTTCCTCAAAATACTGAATTTTATAGTCGGAACATACTTGAAATGCTCGAGTGTCTCCTGTGATCAGTATTAAGCATAAAGTTCAAAGTGCAGCTAACCAGATAATTGTATGCTTAGATCACACCTTTCACTGATTTATCTGTCATTCCAACTATGTTAGCAATGCTGATTGGTGCTCTGCATTGACTGTTTCTATTGTACATAAGCATGCAAAAACGATGAGCAGGAGCAGACCATATGCTCATCAAGACTTCTCCATTGGTCAACATGACTATGGCTGGGTTTCAGTTCCACTTTAACTTGATTAAATGCCCTCTTAATTCCAAGTCTGTTATTTCATGTTATTGGGCTTTGTTGTGTAAAATACTTCAAAATGCTGCTTTAGTTGAAACTTGTCAAGATTCCCCCTCAACATGCATGTATTTGGTTCAGTTTACCGAACCACAGGACTGCAATATCAACTGATGTGCTACTACTTATTGAGCAACTGTACTCCACAAACTAATTCATTGCATATGAAGTGCTTCAGCTTTTTCAGAGCTTTGTAAAGGCATCATTTAAATATAAATATTTCACTTTTTTCTTTCATTAATCCCAATACTTTCTTTAGGAGTCTGGATTGCTCAAAGAAAATGTGCAAATGCTCACACTTCACTAGACCAGCTGCATTCTAAGTTATGAGAATGCAAATTCGTAATGTTCTGCACAGGATATAAAACTTGTGTTTATGGAAATTCTTAGGATAAAATGTATTGCAGAGTTAAACAGTACCTCTTTCTTGTCCAGTGTAACCATTAATGCTTAAACATCATCATGCTCTTAAGCAACTTGGAAAAGTAGCAGCCACTCACATTGAGTGTGCCTCATCAGACCAGTGTAAACAATGGAACAGCAAAATTTTACTCGATTCTGTTCAAATTTTACATTTTTTGTATGCAACACAGCCAAGTTGCTTTACTTAAAAACCATAGAATCATTACAATGTGTAAGCAGGCTATTCAGCCCTTGAAGTCCACATCAACCTTCTGAACAGTCCCCCTTGTGAGATTTCAAATAAACGTGTTGGACAGTAACCTGTTGTCATGTGACTTCTGACTTTGTCCTCCCCAGACCAACACCAGCACCTCCACACTCAAGCCAATGTGTAAGGATTCTTGTGGCCCAGAGGTAGTGTCCCTGCTTCTGGGCTAGTGACTGGTGTTCAAGTCCCATCTACTCAAATATGCATCATAGCCTATCCATATAGGTCAATTCTAAGATATTCAAGTACACACTTTTAGCAAGAGCTTTGCTGGTCTACCACACTCCATTAAACTCAGTTCCCATAACAGCGTAGAGTTTTACAGCACAGATAGAGACCCTTAGCCCCTTTGTACCCATGCTAGTCATCAAATATTCATCTATTACAATCACATTTTCCTGTGGCACTTCAAGTGCTCATCTAGATATTTCTGAAATGTCTTGAGGGTCTCTGTCTCTACCATCCTTTTAGGCAGTAGGTTCCTGATACCCCCAACTCTCTGGGTAGAAAAAAAATCCTCAAATTGTCTGTAAATCCCCTGCTTCTTACTTTAAAACAGTACCCCCTGGTTATTGACCTGTTTAAGGGAAAATGTTTCTCCCTACCTACCCAATCAATGCCCCGAATAACTTTGTACACCTCAGTCAGATTCCTCACTCCAGCGCAGGCAACATCCTGGTGAATCATTGCAAAGATATGTGACTATCCAACAATGTTAGCCACACTGGCCTATAGTTTTCTGGTTTATCCCTAACATCCTTCTTGAACAGTGATATCATATTAGCTACAGTCCTCTGGCGCCCCTCCTGACGCCAGAGAGGATTTGAAAACCAGCATCAGAGCCCCTACAAACTCTTCCTTTGCCTCCCACTGAGGTCTTGGATCCATCCTATCTGGGCCTGGTGACATATTTAATTTCAAGCCTACTGAAACCAAGAATACCACCGCCCACTCAATGCAATTTTTTTTCAAATATATCACAGTCCCATTCCCTGATTTCTAGACCTAAATTGTCTTCCTCTATTGTGAATACAGATGCAGAGTACTCATTTAAACCTTAGCTATATCTTCTGACTTCACAAAGGGATAGCTTTTTGGGACCCTGATGTTTCCTACTATTTCCGTGATTATTCTCTCGACCCAATTTAATGATAATTCACCTTTGCATTTTCTTTTATGTTAGCTTTCAATGTTTCTTAATGTTCCTTTTTCACCCTTCGGATTCTTCATTAAGCAACCACCTGCACTTCTTGTTCTCCTCTAGGGTGTCTGTTGTTTTGAAACTTTGGCATCTACCATAAACTTCATCCTTTTTTTTCTTATGCAGTCGTATACATCCCTTGATATCCAGGGTTCTCTGCATGACTTAGTCCCTCTCTTCACCTTTACAGGAACATGTTGGCCCTGCCCTCTAATTCTTGTCCTTTTGAATGTCTCCTGCTGCTCCATTTGGGATTTTTCTGCAAGTAGCTGCCCCAGTCCACTTTAGCCAGATCCTATCTTATATTATTAAAATTGGCCTTCCTCCATTGAGAACCAGTCTGTTTTGTCCTTTATCCATTATCTTAAGTATGACTGACTTAACATCACTATCACCGACATATTGCCCCCACTGACACATTTACCACTTGCTCAACTTAATTCCCTAAATTTATGTCTAGCTCCAATCTGTCTTGTAGGACCTTCTGTGTGCTGACTTAAATTCTCCTGGTTTTACCTTCTCTAAGCCTTTTCCACTTCGTCTGTCAAGGGTAATATTGGAGAAGTTGAAATTCCCCACTATAGCATCTATTGTTTTTACATTTGTTTGAAATTTGCCCATGTATCGGGCTTTCTATATCTCCCTGTTTGGGAACTTATAGTCCAACGCCGTTTCCCCCGCTCCCCCCCACCCCGCCCCACTTCCCCGTACAGTGATTTCCCCCTTTTATTTTTCAGTTCTACCTATATGGTCTCATCTCAGGAACCCTCTAAAATAACACCTCTTTACTGTAGTAATTGACTCCTTAATCAATATTACAACACACCCCACCTTTGCCATCTCAGATAAAGGCTCTATATCCAGAATACTGAGCTGCCAGTCCTGTCCCTTCCTCAATGTTTCTAAAACAGCAATGATGTCACATCCTCATGTGTTAATCTACACCATCACCCCATCTGCCTTGCCTTGACTTGATTACATTTGCACTGCCTCCAGACTGACTTGCTTCTTTGAAACTTTTGTGTATCACCCCCAACCAAACCTTTACACCATATCCCATCTCCCCTGTCAAATTTGTCTAACCCCAAACAAATCATACGAGCGAAGCCTCTTGCAAGGGTATTGATCTCATTCTGGTTCAAGTGCAATCCTTCGGACTTGTATAGGTCCCACCTTCTCCAGAAATGAACCCAGTGATCCAGGATCCTAAAACCCTCATTCCTGTTCCAATACTTCAGCCACACACTTATCTGTTCCAACTGCCTATTTCTGTACTCACTGGGATATGGCATTGGGAGTAAACCAGAGATTATAACAGTTGAGCTCTTAATTTTTAATCTGGTACCTAGCTCCTTAGTTTCTTGCTGCAGGATCTTATCGTCTTTATACATCTGTAGTTGGTCCCAAAGTGACAGCTCTGATTCTGACTGCTCACCCTCCACTGTCAGAATACCCTGCAGCCATTCAGTGGTATCCTGGCCCTGGCCCCAGTGAGGCAGTAGACCATCCTGGAGTCATGCCTTTAGCTCCAGAAGCACCCTCTGTCCCCCTCACTGTTCAATCTCCTAATACCATTGTTCTTCTTCTACTTCTGCTCCCATTTGTGCAACTGGGCTCATACTGTACTCCCGAGATGAACAATCACTATCAGAACTTCTCATTATCATTATCTTGGGGATTACTATTGACCAGAAACTGAACTGGGCTAGCGATATACCTACTGTGGCTCCAAAAGTGGGTCAAGACTAGGAATCCTGCAGTGAGTAATTTACCTCCTAACTTCCCAAAGCCTGTCCACCTTCTATAAGGCACAAGCCAAGAGTGTGAGGGAATACTCTCTACTTGCCTGGCTGAATGCAGTTCTAGCAGCATTCAGAAGGTTTGACACCATCCAGGAAAAAGCAGCCCACTTGATTGGCAGCACATCTACAAATGTCCACTTCCTCTATTACTGATATTCAGTGGCAACAGTCTGTACCATCAACAAAATGCACTGCAGGAATTCACCAATGATACTTAGATTGCACCTTCCAACTCCAAGACCCCCTTCCATGTTGCAGGACAAGGGCAACAGATACTTGGAAACACCACCACCATCTAACTTCCCTCCAAACCACTCACCATTCTAACTTGGAAATGAAGACTCGTTCATTCAGTGTCGGTGGGCCTAAATCCTGGAATTCCTTTCCTTATGCCCTTGTGAATCAACCTACATGTGGATGCAAAGGTTCAGCAAGGCAGTTCACCACCACTTCCTCAAGGGGATCTAGGAATGAGCAATAAATGTTGGCCCAGTCAGCAATGTCTCCCATGAGTGAGTTAAAAGAACTGACTGATTTGGACTATATAAACCAACCATCTGTAATATATTCTTAACATGACAGGCCACGCATGGGCAGGCAATAATTTAGAGTTTGGCTGATTTGTTAAAATTTTCTGAATCATTCTGTCTGTTACCGCACTTCTTTTACATACCCCCATTGCTAAAAGGGCTTTCTACTGCCACAATCATAATTGTTATATTCACATTCTCACATGTATCCCTAAATTCAGCATTTACAAATTATCTCCATTATCAGTGAGAAATTTCATTGGTGGCCCAAGTCCAGTCCCTATTCACATTTCCATCACCTTATCCAGAATTATTTTCTTATTATTATTATCCTTATTATTACAACTCTGTATTATTGTCAATTGACAAAATTGGTTGCCAACTCTACAACAGGTAAAATGCAAGTTTTTTTTTAATCCCTTACCCCTAAATCAAAAGGCACTACCTGGTTGGACTCTTCTGCTATAGTCAGACTTATTATAGGCCGTGACAGTGTCCTTTGTTGATTTAAGGGGCTCATGATCATAGTTTCCTAACATAGGCAGCTGACAATTTGTACAATTTCCTGTTAGTTCATTGGAGAGCAGCACTTTAGATTTGATACTTGAGTTAATTGGAAGAAGTATACTACGGTGACAATTGGGGATGGTGCACTGATATCAGAGGACAAGCAGGATGTTGGTACAGAATACAATAGTTTCATTTACATTGTGAGGTCAATATCCTGCTCTCTAGCCAAGGTTTAGGAAACTCTCTTCCCAGGGTTTTCCTCCTCCTCTCTGGTCCATCTTCCACCTGAAAAAGACGCCTCTCTCAGGACCACCCAAGAACTGCCCGATGATGACTGCCCAACAAGAGCACCCCTCTACCCTGAGCACTTATTGTTATATCCCATTCCTAGGGGTTGTTGTTTTTGATGGGCTTTTTAACACTTCTGATTGTGTTGCTTTTGACAAATCTGTTGACAGTTACAATAACCTCAAGCTGTAATAATTTGTATGATGCTTTACGCACGTTCATGTCTACCTTTAACAAATCCGAAGAACACTTTTCCTCTTCCAGACGGCAATGTACCTCTCACATAGGGCGGATGACCTCTCCCGCAGACATCATATCCAAAGTGCTATCTCCTTTCGAAAGGGTATTCTCGTGATCCTGCCCCGAGTAGCTCTATACTGTGTTGTCTTTCGCTCACATGGGTCACGAAAATCCGATGTGCACGGAAAGAGCTGCTGATTGATATGGGTTGCTACCTCATCAAAACACACACGCATAAAGTGTGATCCACCCCTCTTAAGGTGGGATTTATAATTTTCAGCCTGTTCTGCCATTTCTTGCATGATGGTGAGGCCATCCATCATTGCAAACACCCATGCCTATGTCTGGCAACGAGTAATCACTCATATTGGACCCATGTAAAAACTTGATTAGAATAGATGATATAATCATACATTTTGCAGAAAGAATGCAAATACTAATTACATCTATGTTTCAAAAGGTTGATTTCCCATCTTCTGGAACACTACAGGGATTGGAACGACTGGCTGCTTACGAATTTCGGATGCGCTGTATATTTAACAACAAAATTAGTCTTTGGAGTTCTTGGAGTAAAGTATACCTTGTCCCTCCCGGTAAGTGCTCATGATATATTAACTAAAATAAAGCATACAACCCCAATGCAAGGCTATGGATGAGGTTCTATTGAAATTTTGGAAACTACAATTGAGAGGAGTTTGTTAGGTAAGAGTGTAAGAGATATGGTGAAAATGCACATGAATGGAATGCGAAACATGGTGGTGTATTCACCATTAATTCTGGTAGCATAGACACTAATACTGCATTATTACTGAGTACAAGTTTGATAAGATATATTCACAGAGCAACTAAATACATGACACATCTTTTACAGACACATCTTTCACAAATTTTGCTATAGTCAAGCTCATTGACTGACTGACTAATTTTCTTGATGAATTACAAAGCATAGCAGTAGCTATTCGAGATGAAGCCAATACCTTTGTACAATAATTTTATATGGCATGGTGTTAAACTGTTGTCATCAAAATTTCTTTTCAAGTTACATTATTGCTTGATCATAAATACTTGCAAAATCACAAAACAGAGCAACAATTAGCTAATGACAGAGCATGAGCAAGTGACTAACTGACAGTTCCCATCATTTATTGTGCCTCCCCAGAACAAACAATCTTTGGATCCATTGATTTTAATGCAGCCTCCACAGCAAAACTTCCTGTTAAGAGGGATTAGTACAGGGCAGGCCAGCAGAAGCACAAGTGTTACAGTGCATTTGGCCAATCGTGTCTGCTCCACCATATTAAATGAGCATCATTACCTAGTGCCAATCTCCTTCCTCCCCATGTCCTTTCACGTTATTTTTATCCAAACAATCATCCAATACACCCTTGAATGCTTCTTTTGAACCTGACTCCACCACACTTAATAGAATCATACAGTTCAGAAGAGGCCCTTCAGCCCATCAAGTCTACACAAACCAAAAAAACTACTCTAAATCTACCCTTGTCCCACTGTCTAGCACTTGAATATTAAGAAATTTCAAGTGCTCATCAAGTACTTTCTTTTGAAGGTCAGTGAGGTTTCCTGCACAGGCAGTGCATTCCATATTCCCACTACCCTTCAAGTGAAGATTTTCCCAAAATCAACACTAAACCAACTACCTTTCACCTGAAAATTATTCCCCTTGTTATTTGTCCCTTCATCTGAGGGGACCAGCTGTCTTCTATCCACCCTGTCCATGCCCCTCATCATTTAATATTACTGCAGAAATGGGCTGCCATATTTCCAATATTGTGAAAACAGAACCTAGAAATGAATATAATCAAAAATAATTTTATGGTTTATGGAGATATCAATCAAAGCTTATAATAAATGCATCTTTGCATAAATGAGAAGTTAATGTTACTTTAGATTCTCTTTGTTAGAAATCTGAGCAAAATTAACATTGACAGCAACGCACTATAGAATCATCATTTGTGTCAAATGACATTTGGAGGATACCCAAAAAAACACTTTGTTTACAAACAGAAGCTGGAGTGAAAACTTTCCTGAGGAATGCAAAAATCTCAAAATAAGTTAGCTGCATAGAGAGAGCTTGAAAAATAGTTATTGTTTCTGTTTTATCCCAGAACTTGTAGACATGCCACAGATTTATACACCTGTGACTGAACTAATGCAGAAACCTGGGAAACGCCTCATTACTGTACGGTGGGAGGTACGTACATTAATGCTTCTGAACAGGCACAGACTCATCTGTTTTATAATATTATCATGTGCTTATTCATTTTAGAATTACTACAATTGCCTATACCTCACTATTAGCTATCTACAATCAGTATATATGGGGAATAAATATCAATGAACAGTGTATTCTAGAAAGCTTTCACTAACAGGCACCGATAGAGAGTGTTTCAATCCCCACAGAGACCAATGCACTAGAAAAAGACCAGAGAGCCTTATCTCAGAGTAAGGAGTCAGAGATGAGGAGGAATTTCTTCACTCAGAGGGTAATGAGTCTGTAGAATTCTTTACCACAGAGGGCTGTCGAGGTTGGGCATTAAGTATATTAAAGTCTGAAACAGACAGGATTTTTAATCAGTAAGGGAATCAAAGGTTATAGCAAAAAGGACAGTGGAATTGAGGATTACCAGATCAGCTATAATCTCATTGAATGCCATACATTCAACATTTGCTCCTGAAATAAGCTGTTGGTGTAAACATTGGAGCTGGTATGTGTTTGATGGGCTCTGGGATGGGACTGCCACCCTTTCTGTACTGCAGCATTCATTAAATAATGCCATTACTGCCAAAATGGACAATCTCCCACTATCCCATCCGCCATATTATTATTTTTGCCTCTGCACTTAACCTATCTCCACTCCTTTGTAGACACTTGGTATCCTCCCCACAACTTGCTGGCCTATCTATTCATGTACCATCATCAGATGTGACTACTTAAGTCATTAATATTGATTAAAATAGTTAAGGCCACGGTACTGATCCCTATGGAACTCCACAATCTAAAAATGATCCATATGTTCTAACTCTCTGTTTCCTGTTATTTAGCCAATCCTCTATCCATGCTAAGATATCACTCCCAAAACCATGAGCTCTTATCTTGTGCAGCAACCTTTTTAATTAGCACCTTATAAATTGCCTTTTGGAAATTCTAATTCACTGCATATTGCAGCTCCCCTTTATCCATTCTGCTTGTTATTTCATTATTGCATGTTAATTAACTACTAAATCAGTTAAAACTCAACTTCCCTTTCATAAATCATGCTAGCCTTGCCTGATTATATTATGATTTTCTAAACATCCTGTTACTATCTCCTTCAGTACGGATTCAAGCACTTCCCAATGACAGATGTTAGATCAAATGGCTTATATGATTTGTTCTCTCCACATCCCCTGTTTTCTTGAATATATAGCTTTCCAAAATGCTGGGTCCTTCTTAAAATCTACAGTATTGTGAACACTGTCCTAACAATGTTGCATCAGCCATGATTGTATTAAAAAGCAGAGCAGGCTTGATGGACTGAATGGCCTACTCCATTCCTATGCTCCAAGGAAGATCTTAAATGCTGATCTAAGTACTGAAATATGCCACAGTTACATTTGGTAAAGATATGTTCCATGCTCAATATTTCAATACGTACATCTCTACATTTGTGATGATTGAAGTTAATAACTTACACGTGAATCAGAATTTTTTTTAAATGGGGTAAATTTTAAAGAGAAGTAAATTCATCTTGTATTTTGAGTGTAAGCTTCAAAATCTCCCCTTCCCCCACTGCATCCCAAAACCAGCCCAGATCTTCCCCTCCTCCCCCAACTGCATCACAAAACCAGCCCAGCTTGTCCCCTCCCCCCACTGCATCCCAAAACCAGCCCAGCCTGCCTCCACTTCCCTAACCTGTTCTTCCTCTCACCCATCCCTTCCACCCACCTTAAGCCGTACCTCCATTTCCTACCTACCACCTCATCCTGCCTCCTTGACCTGTCCGTCTTCCCTGGACTGACCTACCCCCTCCCTACCTCCTCACCTATACTCTCCTCTCTACCTATCTTCTTTACTCTCCATCTTCGGTCCGCCTCCCCCTCTCTCCCTATTTATTCCAGTTCCCTCTCCCCATCCCCCTCTCTGATGAAGGGTCTAGGCCCGAAACGTCAGCTTTTGTGCTCCTGAGATGCTGCTTGGCCTGCTGTGTTCATCCAGCTTCACACTTTGTCATCTTATATTTTATTGATTCTGGGTATTAGGCATGGAGCCTTGGATATAGACATTGCCTCAAGTCTGGCGACCGGTCTATATTGCCACAATAGGAGATCTCTATTATTGCCAGAGAGTCACATAGCATAGGGACAGGCCCTTTGGCCTACCATGTCCATGCCAACCAATCGACAGTGGACTATACTAACCCCATTCACCTGGACGTGGTTCATAACTTACAATGCCCCGGTATTTTGAAGTGCTCATCCAGATGCTTCTTAAATGTTGCGCGAGTGTCTGCCTCTACCACCCTCTCAGGCAGCACATTCCATATTTCTCCCATCCTCTGGGTGAATAATTACTGCGCAGATCTCCTATAAACCACCTGCTCCTTACCTTAAACTTATGATGTCTGGTCTTTGACAGTCTGTTATGGGGAATAAATCTCATAATCTCTTCTGTCTGTTTCTCTCGTTGTTTTATATACCTCAATCAGATGCCTCCTCAGCCTCCTCTGTTCTAAGGAAAATAAACCCAACCTATGCAGTCACTCCTCATAACCGAGACTTTTCATCCCAGGCAACATCCTGGTGAATCTCTTCTGCACTCTCTCCAGTGCGATCACATCCTTCTGATAATATGGCAAAAAGAACTACAAACAGTATTCTATCTGTGATTGATAAAGTTCTGACATGAATTCCTTGCTCCACTCCTATTCTTTATGCCTTGGATAATGAAGGCAAGCATCCCATGTGCCTTCTTCACCATCCCATCTATGTGTGCCTTCAGGGATCTAGAGACTTCTGGATGTGAGTTTGCTCACCGAGCTGGAAGGTTAGTTTCCAGACGTTTCGTCACCTTTCTTTATTTGAAAAAAATATACTTTATTCATGGAATGTACAAAAAAAAACATTTATACACCTACCCAGCAAGCCGCTCCGGGTTACTCTGGGGGTACGTACACCAACTAAAGGCAAAAACAAACAAAGAAGAAAAAGAAACAAAGCAAAGAAAATACCCCGGCAGTCGTCACCCCGCACAGTCCCAGTTGGCCCCCTGACCAGTTGGGGAAGGCGCCAGCTGGGCCCAGTTACCAGACAGGGCCCTTTTTTCTATTCTGGATGAAGAGTTTCATACCGTGGTCTTTCCCCACCGCGCCTTGGCGGAGGCTGCCCCAAGCTTTAGCGCGTCCCTCAGCACGTAGTCCTGGACCTTGGAGTGGGCCAGTCTGCAACACTCGGTCGGGGTCAGTTCTTTCAGCTGGCAGACCAGCAAGTCGCGGGCAGACCAAAGAGCGTCTTTCACAGCATTGATGGTCCTCCAGGCGCAGTTGATGTTGGTCTCAGTGTGCGTCCCGGGAAACAGCCCATAGAGCACGGAGTCCTGCGTCACGGAGCTGCTCGGGATGAACCTCGACAAATACCACTGCATCCCCCTCCAGACCTCGTGCGCATAGGCACACTCCAGAAGGAGGTGATCGACAGTCTCGTCTCCTCCGCAGCCACCTCGAGGGAGCGTGCGGTGGCGCAGAGATTCCGGGCATGCATAAAGGATGTCACTGGCAGAGCCCCTCTCACCACCAGCCAAGCGATGTCCTTGTGCTTGTTTGAAAGTTCTGGTGATGAGGCATTCTGCCAAACGACTTTGGCAGTCTGTGTGGGGAACCACACGACGGGATCCACCCTCTCCTTTTCCCGAAGGGTCTCAAGGATACTATGTGCTGACCACTGCCTGACGGCCTTGTGGTCAAAGGTGTTTCCCTTCAAAAATTTCTCCACGAAGGACAGGTGGTACGGGACGGTCCAACTACTCGGAGCGTCCCGCAGCAACAAGGCCAGGCCCATCCTTCGCAACATCGGGGACAGGTAGAACCTCAGTAAGCAGTGACACTTGGTGTTTGCGCACTGAGGATCTACGCACAGCTTGATGCAGCCGCACACAAAGGTAGCCGTCAGGGCGAGGGTGGCGTTCGGTACGCCCTTTCCAACATTTTCCAGGTCTTTGTACATGGTGTCCCTGCGGACCCGGTCCATCCTCAAACCCCAAATGAAGTGGAAGATGGCCCAAGTGACCACAGCGGCGCAGGTCCAGGGAATAGGCCAGGCCTGTGCCACATACAACAGTACCAAAAGCCCCTCGCACCTGACAACCAGGTTCTTACCCTCGATGGAGAGGGACTGGAGCGTCCACCTGCCCAGCTTCTGCCTCAGTTTGGTGATACCCTCCTCCCAAGTCTTAGTGCACGCCCCAGCTCCACTGAACCAAACACCCAGCACCTTCAGGTAGTCTGTCCTGACGGTGAAGGGGATGAAGGAGCGGTCGTCCCAGTTCCCGAAGAACATAGCCTCGCTCTTACCCCTATTGACTTTGGCACCCGAGGCCAGTTCAAACTGGCCGCAGATGTCCAACAGCCTACTCACCGACCGACGATCGGTGCAGAAGCGACGTCGTCCATGTACAGGGAGGTCTTGACCTGAAGGCCTCCGCTGCCTGGGATAGTCACGCCCTTCAGGCTCACGTCCTTCCTGATGGATGCGGTGAAGGGCTCCACACAGCACACGAACAAGGCAGCAGAGAGCGGGCAGCCCTGCCTGACTCCAGATCTGACGGGAAAACTGTCTGATTCCCACCCGTTGATCGAGACTACACTACACTAGCAGCCGGATCCAATTGCGGATGCCCTCCCCGAACCCCAATTTGGAGAGGACGTCCATCATGTAAGCATGAGAGATCCTATCGAAGGCCTTCTCCTGGTCCAGGCTGATGAGGCAAGTGTCCACCCACCTGTCCTGCACATAGGCGATCGTATCTCTGATGAGCGCGAGGCTCTCAGCGATCTTCCTGCCTGGCACAGCACAGGTTTGGTCAGGGTGAATCACCGACTCCAGGACAGACCTGACCCGGTTGGCTATGACCTTGGCCAGGATTTTGTAGTCCACGTTTAATAGTGAAATGGGACGCCAATTCTTAATTTCTTCCCTCTCCCCCTTCCTCTTGTAAATGAGGGTGATGATGCCCTTCCTCATGGACTTGCACATTTCCCCTGCCCAAAGCGCACTATCGTACACCTCCAGCAGGTCCTGGCCAACCAGGTCCCACAGAGCGGAATACAGCTCGACCGGTAAGCCATCGCTCCCGGGAGTCCTATTCCTCTCCAAGGACTTGAGGGCTCTGGTCAACTCGTCCAGGGATATCGGCCGGTCCAGCCACTGCCTCGTGCCACCATCTAAGACCTCTGTGATAGACGACAGGAACGACTCGGATGCCGTGCTGTCCGTGGACTTCGCGTCGTACAGTCCGGCATAGAAGGATCTGCTGATCCTCAAAATGTCGGGCCGAGACAACATCACCGATCCATTGTCCTCCTTCAGCCGGCATAGCACAGAGCTCTCTTTGTGCACCTTCTGAAAGAAGAAACGCGAGCACGTCTTGTCCTGCTCCACGGAGCGGACCCTGGACCAGAATAATATCCTGGAGGCCTCCGCGGCGAAGAGCAAGGCTTGCTGGCCCCTCACCTAGCGGAGGTCCTCCGTGACATCGACCCCCATCAACTGCAGAAGGAGCAGGTTCTGCACCCTTTTCTGGAGTCGCAACAACTTCCCCCGCCTCTCTCTCGCCTTCCGAACACCCTTGAGGACAAAGAAACTCTTGATGTTCTCCTTCACCATCTCCCACCAGTCACCTGGAGACTCAAAGAGGGGTTTCACGGTTCTCCAACCAGTGTACTCCCTCTTAAGCTCCTCTCTGGGGTCAACAGAGTCGTGTTGAGCTTCCACATCCCCTTGCTGGCCTGCTGGTCGTCCTGTAAGTGACAGTCGGCCAGCAGGAGGCAGTGGTCAGAGAAGAACTCCAGCTCGACCCCGGTGGACCTGACTGAGAACGCCCGTGACACAAACAGGAAGTCTACTCTTGAGCGGATAGACCCGTCTGGCTGCGACCAGGTGTATCTCCGCTGCGCTCCGTCTGCAGGGGTGCTGAAGACGTCGAGCAGCTTGGCGTCCTTCACCGTGCCCATCAGGAACCTGGACATGACGTCCAGTTGACTCCCCCCACCTGCTGTCCCCATGCCAGATCTTCCATCTGCATCGATGATGCAGTTGAAGTCTCCACCTAGGATGACTGGCCTGGACGTAGCCAGCAGGGGTGGAAGCTGCTGCAGGACGGCCAACCGCTCACTCCGTACCGCTGGGGCGTACACGTTGATCAGCCTCAGGGGAGCGTTCCTGTAGGTGACATCAGCCACTAGGGAGGCGCCCCCCTCACCACCTCCTGAACTTGAGAGATGGTGAAGTTGCGCCCCCGCAGCAGAATAGCCAGGCCCGAGGAGCGACAGTCGTTACCCCCCGACCAGATTGAAGGACCACAGGTCCAGGCACCGGACCATTTCCCGTACCTGCTGAGATGCGGTATCCCGCACTCCTGCAGAAACAGGAGGTCCGCCTCGATGGTGGTCAGGTAGGCCAACGTGGAC
The DNA here is from genome assembly GCF_030684315.1 of Stegostoma tigrinum. Classification (NCBI taxonomy): domain Eukaryota; kingdom Metazoa; phylum Chordata; class Chondrichthyes; order Orectolobiformes; family Stegostomatidae; genus Stegostoma; species Stegostoma tigrinum. The sequence goes on from NC_081356.1 coordinate 111,223,710, forward strand.
ACACATCTTGCGGTGGACTTGACGCTGCGCACATTAATGCTCGCAACTCGTACCCCCATTGTGGGCAGTGACCACAGTACCCTCCCCAAGTCCAAGGTCCAGCCCCTCCATCTGTCCCTTCATGCCCATTGCCCGGGCTAACTGCTGGACGCTGTCCATGCTGCCTTCCGGGTGGCATCCCCCCCATCGGGGGTACGGAGGCAGGAGAGTCCAGCTCTGGGTCAGGCTGGGGACACGCTGTTTCCGCCTTCCCGCCTGGAAGTTCCGGGGGGCCCTCCAGGGCCCCAGCGGCGCGTGGCTGGGTGTCAGAGGGAGCCTCAGGACGGCTCCCGTCACCTGGAAGCGGGATGCTGCTTTCCTTCTCCCTTGAGATCTTTAGCTTCTGCTTTGGGTGGGCCTCCTCCAAATCTTCCTTGTCAGAGTAACTCTTATAGCCCCCCCGTAGCTGCCTCTTCCCGCCTGATGGTTGTGGTGCCTGGCCGGCCGGTGCGCCTTCCTCCTCACTTTCCGGACCGTCATCCACACCCCTGGGTCACCTGTCGCCTCCTCCATCGACTCCGGGTTGTCGTGGGGGGGGAGGGGGGGGGGGCTGCGGAGCAGAGCCTGCAGGGGCACTTTGCTGGCCTTGGGTCCATCCTGCGGGCTGGGCCCTCCTGCACGACCTGGCCCTCCTGCACATTAGCGGGGTCTTGCAGGGCCCTGGTGCCTTCCTCTCCTCCGGGGGGGGGCGGGCTTGCCACGCATTGCCCCTGCCGGCGACCTGGGCGTAGGTGGTCCCCCGCTGCGGGCTGCCCTATAGAGGTGGCCCGCTTCCCCGCAAAGGTTGCAGCTTTTCTCTTGTGGGCAATCCTTTGCAAGGTGTCCCTCCTCCCTGCAGTTCCTGCAGATGGTGGCTTTGCAGTCGGCCGCCACGTGACCTGACCTACCACAGGCATGGCAGACTTTAGGTTGCCCTGCGTAGGTCAGGTAGCCCTTGCTCCCGCCGATCGCAAAGCTGGACGGTGGGTGTACAATGTTTCCGTCCGAGCCTGTCCTCAGTGTCACCCTGACCTGCCTCTTACTGGTCCAGATCCCGAAGGGGTCCATGATGTTGGTTAAGTCCCCTTCCACCTTCACGTACCTTCCGAGGAAGGTCAGGACATCAGCTGCTGGCACATGCGGGTTGTACATGTGTACAGTCACCATACGGCTCCTCTGCACCGGCATCACAAACAGCGGGACAGCGGTCAGTACAGAGAGGGGGCCCTCACCTCCTTTCTCCTTGAAAACCTCCAGGAAGTGCTCGCAAAGCTTGGCACTCCGGAAGGTCACGTCGTAAAAACCTCCTCCGGGGAAATCCTGCAGGCAGTAAATGTCCACAGCAGTGAGCCCACAACAGTCCAACAGGACCCTCTTCATGAAGAAGGTGCGATCCACAGGTGCACCTTCATCCACCTTCTTCACAGAAACACGGATGGTGTTCCGGACCCCCTGACCTGGGGCACGAGCACTCGCCGCAGCCATCGTTGCAGGTTGGCTGCTCCCCTGAACCAGCGTTAGGCTGAAGCCAGCATTAAGATCCACTGGTTGCCAGGGTGCACAGCCAACCCGACGTCTTCCTTCCACCTCCAACACAGTCGCACTCTCCGCTTCTCGGTCCACAAGAGAGTGGGTCTTTATTTGTTCTGGATGTAAGCTGGTTCACTGAGCTGGAAGGTTCATTCCCAGACGTTTCGTCACCATTCTAGGTAACATCATCAGTGAGCCTCTGATGAAGCGCTGGTGTTATGTCCCACTTTCTATTTATCTGTTTAGGTTTCCTTGGGTTGGTGATGTCATTTCCTGTTCTTTTTCTCAGGGGATGGTAGATTGGCTCCAAATCAATGTGTTTGTTGATGGAGTTCCGGTTGGAATGCCATGCTTCCAGGAATTCTCGTGCATGTCTCTGTTTGGCTTGTCCTAGGATGGATGTGTTGTCCCAATCAAAGTGGTGTCCTTCCTCATCTGTATGTAAGGATACTAGTGATAGTGGGTCATGTCTTTTTGTGTCTAGTTGATGTTCATGTGTCCTGGTGGCTAGCTTTCTGCCTGTTTGTCCAATGTCGTGTTTGTCACAGTTCTTGCAAGGTATTTTTTAAATGACATTCGTTTTGCTTGTTGTCTGTATAGGTCTTTTAAGTTCATAAATAGAAAGCGGGACATAACACCAGCGCTTCATCGGAGGCTCACTGATGATGTTACCTAGAATGGTGACGAAACATCCGAAAACTAACCTTCCAGCTCAGTGAGCAAACTCATATCCAGAACCTCAACCTGAGCTACAAATCTTCTCAAAACTTGCTATCTATAGGCTTGTATACCAGTGTCCCTTTGTCCCCAGTACTATTCAAAGACCTACCATTTATCATGTATATCCTTCCCTTATAAGGCCTCCCAAAAATGCATCACCTCACAATTATTGGGATTAAATTCCAACTGCCATTGCTTTGCCCAATTTACCAGCTGATCAGTACCAGACTGTAGCCTGAAACCATTCCCTCACTATCAACAACACCAACAATTTTGTGTCATCTGCAACTTACTAATTATAGTTTCTACATTCTCACCCAACTCATTGATGGGGACACAACAAGCAGCAAAGGCCCCAGCACTGAAACTCGTGGTACATTGCTGGTCACAGGCTTCCAATTACAAAAACATCCCTCTACCAACACTCTTTGTGACCTATTTGCAAGCAAATTTTGGATCCAGTGTACCAATTTGCCGTGGATCTTATGGGCTTTTGCCTTTTGGACCAGCCTTCTACATGATGCTTTGTCAAAGGCCTTACTAAACTACATACACCACATCAACTGTACTACCCTCATCAATATATTTAGACCCCTTTTCAAAAACTGAATTAAATTAGTCAGACAGGATCTCCTGCTAACAAATCTGTACCGATTATCTCTGATCACTCCCTGCCTTTCCATGTTTTGATTAAACCTGTCCTTCAGAACTCTTTCCAGTAATTTCCCTCTCACTGACATCAGATTAACTCGTCTATAATTACCTGGCCCATCCCTGCTGCCCTTCTTGAACAAAAGAGCCCCATTAGCTTTGCTCCAGTAATTTGGTGCTTCACCTGTCACCAGCGAAGTATTAAATATCTCCACCAAGGCCCCAGCAATCTCCTCCTTTACCTGCCACAGTAGGCTGGGATACATCTCCTCGGGCCTGGGGATTTATGCACCTGCAGGCCTGTTAAACATCTAATAGCTCCTCGTTATTGATCTTAACATGTTCTAGAAACTCACCATCCCAACTGATATCCCCGCCCACAATGTCTTTCTTCTTTGTGAATACAGATGAGAAATATCTCATTCACATTCTCTGGCTCCACGACCAAGTTGCCTGTTTGATTCCTAGTAGGTCCCACTATGTCCCTGGTAATTCTCTTACTCTTAATATTCTTAAAAAAGCCTCACTGTTTTCCTTGATCCCACCCTCCACATATTTCGTGGCCCCTTATTGTCTGTCTAATATCCTTTTTAAACAACTCTTACACTTTGTACTTTTGAAGGACCTCCTCTGTATTTTATGTGCTGTACCTGACAGCTGGTTCCTTCCTTTCCTTTATCAAACTCTCAATACTCCTTGACAACCTACCCTGAATCTGCTGTCCTTACCCTTCACTCTTAGAGGAACATGTTGGCCCTGAATTCTCACTGTACTGCTTTTAAAAGACTCAGAGATAATGGGAACTGCAGATGCTGGAGAATTCCAAGATAATAAAATGTGAGGCTGGATGAACACAGCAGGCCAAGCAGCATCTCAGGAGCACAAAAGCTGACGTTTCGGGCCTAGACCCTTCATCTCTGATGAAGGGTCTAGGCCCGAAACGTCAGCTTTTGTGCTCCTGAGATGCTGCTTGGCCTGCTGTGTTCATCCAGCCTCACATTTTATTATCTTGCTTTTAAAAGACTCCCACTTTCCAAATGAAGACTGATCCACAAGGAGTTGCTCGTAGGCTACATTTGTCAGATTCTGTCTAATGGTGTTGACATTGACCTTTCCCCTAGTTTAGATATTTCTGCACTATCCTTATATGTTGGGTAGATGTTTCCATTGGTAGGAGAGACTGGGACCTGAGGGCACAGACTTTGAGTAAAGGGAAGACCTTTTGGAACAGAGCTAAAGAGAAACTTCTTTCGCCAGAGAGTGGTGAATCTATGGAATTCACTGCCACAGAAGACTGTGGAGGCCAGGTCTTGAGTATATTTTAGTCAGAGGTAGATTAGTTTTTGATTATCAAGGGGATCAAGGGTTACGGGGAGAAAGTGGGAGAATGGGGTTGAGAAACTTATCAGCTGTGATTGAATGATGGAGCAGACTCATTGGGCTGAATAGCTTAACTTCTGCTCTTATGTCTTATGGTCTTATGATTTTTCCATGATGGCTTTGAGACTTAGAGTATCCCCAAAATGCTCATCCACTGACACTTCAACCACTTGATGGACTTCATTTCCTAGGTCCAGCACTGTGCCATCTCTAGTAGGATTATTTAGGATATGGCACAAAAAGCTTTCATGGACAAATTTTAAAAATTCTACCTCATGTAATCTTTTCAGACTAAGGCAATTCTAGTTAATGTTAGCAAAGTTGAGCTTCCCCACAATTATATGCCTGTTTCTCTCAGACCTTTCTGTAATTTGCCTATCTATGTACTCCTCTATCTCTCTCAGACTGTTGGGACGTTTGTAGTATAATCACTGCAAAATAATCTACCCTTTTTCATTTCTAAGCTCTACCCAGATGGCTTCATTTGAAGACCCTTCTAGGGTGTCCTCCTGCATTTCTGCAGCGATGGGTTCCTTTATCAATAATTAAACATCCCCATGCCATATTCTTTTCTCTCTAGTCTGATGAAAGAAGTGAATTTGTTCAAGAAACGTCTGTCAACTCTTTTTCATCAAGTGTTTTCTTTTAGAATGCAACCACAGTCAACAGTACAACTGTGCAAGGATATAATATTACGATTGAAAGAATACCTCCAAACCAATATCATGTGATCCAACCAATTGACACACTCGACAATGAATGTGTCTTCATCGTTTCACAAGCATCTTTCAAATTCCAAGTGTCTGCCTACAATTCAGCTGGATCCTCACCGGCAAATGAAATCATTATCCCACCTTTTTATCAAATTAGTAAGTATCATCTAACAGGCACTTAATTCATCTTGTTGTGAAAAGTTATTCAATGCATGATTTCTGGATCTAAAATGTAATACTTCAACTTACTGCAGGTCTAAACAACAAGATTAATGCCACTCCCTACGGGAACGACAGCATTTTAATTAGCTGGGATTCGGAAATGAATAGGCGGATAAAAGGTTACATTGTTGATTGGGGTCCTGTCCTTGGGAATGAGATGCATGTTGAAAGGTCAGAATATATAAAAAGGACACTTCATAGTTACATTCTGAAAGGTGAGCTTTCATCAGACTCTCTCCAGTCTTACAAATTTTGTTACTAATGCAATGATCATTCTGAAAGACTGAACTTGCATCCACATATTGACACGGATTCAATTTTTTTCTGCTGTTGGTATGTCTGTACTCATCTAAACTGGAGTTAACGGTAGCAGGAAATTAAATTTCATAACGTGCAACAGAATGAAACAAATTTATTGTCAATTCCAGGAGATATCAGACAGTTTGGTGCAATGCAGTGTTCAGGACATGTGACTCAATCTCAAAGAATTGCTTCAACAGAATCTTATTGTTTTGTCACATTGGGTTCTACCAGTGCAATGAAGGCACCTAAAGTAAGCAGGCAGAATGAATCAACAAAGCTTAACAGCTTGGGCTAATGGAAACCGAATATAGATTAGAATTGATAAACCCAATTTATTTAGCAGCCTCACCATAGAAGCAAACAGCCAGCCTTGTGTTTGAAGTGAATCAAAATCCTTGAATATCCTTTCTTCCCAGAATGATCGATAATGCAAATAACTGAGTAATATATTCCAAAGAACTCAGAGTCACAGAATGAGAATTACAGACAGAGGAGGCTTTTCACCCCTTTGTGTCTATACTGGCTCTCCAAATGAGCATCTCAGTTTCTCATTGCTAGAACTATTCTTGTAAACATCTTCTGCACTCTTTCTCGAGTGTGCTCACATCCTTTTTGAAATGTGGTGCCAGAACTGTATACAAAATTTCAGCTAAGGTCTAACGAGTGCCTTCTACAATTTCAGTATAACCTCCTTGCTTTTGTACTCTATGCCCCTATTACCTTGTTGTTTCGACCTGTCCTTCTGCTCATTAACGTTGCACCCTTCATCTTATCTTGTCTCCCCATGATCTTTCTACTAAAATGAATCACTTTGCATTTCTTAGAATTGAACCCGAACTGACACCAACTTGTCTATGTCCTTTTAAAGTTCTATGCTATCCATCTCGCGTATCATAATGATTCTAAGATTTCTATCACCCACAAATTTTAAAAATATGCATAGTCCACCAAGATCCAAGTAATTGATAAATGTATCAGAGTATACAAAGGTCAGAACATTTTCTCCAGCCCAATTTCACACCATGTTGTTACTGCTCTTTTATTCCATCTCTGTCAGTGCAGCACTCCCTTAGTACTGAACTGATTCATCAATTTACGTTTTACTACTTAAGCCCCTGGGTGAGATTTGAATCCTCAAGCTCATTATGCAGAGATATGCTACAGAGCAGTGGCAGACATTTTGGAACAGTATAAATCACTGTGTCATCATTTTCTAAAACAGGAGAGCCTAGGAGCATTATATTTTTCCCAACGTACAGAATGTGTGAAATCAAACAAAATAAATTCCCGGGCTTCTTGAGAGCTGTTGGGTGCCAAGGTGGAGATTACTTTCCTTGAATCTCTTTTTCTGCAATGGAATGTGAGAGGACCCATGAAATTTCACCACTATGGTGAAGAGTATTGAGACTGGGGGGAAATTTAAGAGTCTTATAATCATTAAAAGGAAGCTCACTGGACAGTGGGGTGATCCCAGAACAAGAAACCGGGGCACATGGTGACAATTTGCCGAAAGGTTGTCAAAGCAATCAACCACACCAATATTCTAATCAAAAACAATGGAACTGATTAATATGAATAAATTCAAAGATTGAAGATTCAAAGATTGTGCAATGGTAACATTGTAAATAGCAGTCAACATAAATTTGGAAAGGTGAATCCTATTTGTCCATCCCCTTGTGTTTCTTTGAAGAAGTCGCAAGTCAAGTGAACTATGGAAATGTTACAATGTGGTGTTCATGAATTTCCAGCAAGCCACTGTACATGGAAGGCCAATAACAGCTCAAATAAGTGGAAACAGGTATAAAAACCACATATGGGAAGTTTGGTTTGAGTTGATTTTATTGTTGTCACATGTGCCTAAGTACAGTGGAAAGCTTTGTTTGTGAGCAGTACAGGCAGATGATAGTAAGCAAGGACATACAGATCATTGGGTGCTGAGACAGACTGACGTACATGAAGGAAGATCAACATTACTTGAGGCTAGAGAGTCCATTCATCAGTCTAATAACAGCAGGGACGAAGCTGTTCTTGAACTTGTTGGTGGGTGTGTTCAAGCTGCCTGTCAGAAGAGATTGTAAGATAGCATTACTGGGGTGGAAATGGTCATTGATGTTGGCAACCTCTCCATGGCAACGAGAAGTGTAAGTGATGTCTGTGGTTGGAAGGTTGGCTTCAATGATGATCTGGGCAGTGCATAGCCTTCTGTAGTTTCTTATGGTCCTGGGCAGAGCAGTTGCCATATCAGGCTGTTATGCACCTGGATAGTATGCTTCCTATGGTGTATCTGTAAAAGTTGGTGAGTGCCCATATGGACGTGCCAAATTCCCTTAGCTGCCTGAAGTGGAGACATTGCAGTGCCTTCTTAGCCAATGCATCAATGTGGGAAGTCAGGACAGGTTTCCAGTTATTGTTACTCCTACTAACTTCATGCTCTCAACCCTCTCAAACTCTGCTCTGTTGATGTCAATGTGGGCATGTCCTCCCCCTCTCATTCTGAAGCCAATGATCAGTTCTTTTGTATTGCTGACGTTCAGAGAGAGATTGTTATCATTGTACCACAAAACCAGGCCCTCTATCTCCTTTCTGTAAAACAAAAAATATTCATAAGCCATCTTCCTATAGTTTTGTATAAAGATGCAAGGAATGCAGGAATCATAGCAGACTGAACATTAAATATTTCTGAACTCAGAGGATCAGCAATTGATAAAGGTAATACAATGCTGCATTGTACAACCAAAATATGGTAAATCAGGTTCAGACTGTAAAGGACAATTGATTATTACTGTCCCACTCTGGTCATAAATACATGGAAGTGCTTGAGGCAGGGCTGAGAAGAGCCATGAGACTGTTCTTTATGTCTCAATTACAGGTGGGGTAAGGGTGGTGAGGTCAGGTGGACGTGCAGTTTTGCACTGTCAACCAGTATGGTTACTGGGAACAATGGTTACTGAGCCACAAGTAGGAGGCACCTGGTTAAGCTAATTTTAAGGCTCATGAGGCTCATTAGCAAAATCTGACTGGAATTCCCCAGCTGGTCTGTGAGCCTCCCACAGCATTGGCTACAGATTAGCAGATTTTTCAGAGGCAGCTCAAAATTAAGAGGCCCTCCCACTCTCACAACTGCAAGGTTTATCTGAAGCCTCTTCACTGGAGAGCCTTGTAATGGCCCTCCTGTTCAATTTAAACAGCCTGAAGCCTTAATTGGTTCCAAGCACACACTCTGGTCATTAAATATCCAGTTTGGGCAAATCCCCTGCTAGTGACTGTTCCCCATACAGTGTAGGTTCTGGACCCTGATTAACCTTGACTTCAGGACCACAAACCCAAAGGCAATAACTTGCTCCTTTTGTTAAAGGTAAAAGTTGTAGAAGCATAGAATTTTGCAATATAGAAGGAGCCCTTTTGACACATCATGCGTGTGAAGGTTACCTCAGTGCAACGGGACCTTGATCAGATAGGTCGATGAGCTGGGGAGTCGCAGATGGAGTTAATCTAGATAAATATGAGGTGCTGCATTTTGTTAGGGCAGTCAGGGCAGGACTTCTGCACTTCATGGTAAAATCTTGGGGAGCATAGCCGACCAAAGGGACCTTGGAGTTCAGGTTCATAGTTCCGTGCAAGTGGAGAACCAGTCGACAGGATAGTTAAAGAGGTGTTTGGTATGCTGCCTTTATTGGTCAGTGCATTGAGTATACGAGTTGGGAGATCATGATGTGGCTGCAGGATATTGGTTAGGCCACTTTTAGAATACTGCATGCAGTTCTGGTCTCTCTGCTATAGGAAAGTTGTTGTTACACTTGAAAGGTTGCAGAAAAGATTTATAAGGATGTTCCCACAGTTGGAGGGTTGAGCTACAGGGAGAGGCTGAATAGGTGGGGGCTATTTTCTCTGTAGTTTCAGAGGCTAAGGAGCGACCTGATAGAAGTTTATAAAATCATGAAAGGCATGGATAGGGTGAATAATCAAGGTCTTTTCCCCAGAGTAGGGGAGTCCAAAACCAGAGGGCTTAATTTTAAGGTGAAAGGGGAATGATTTTAAAAAGGACCTAAGGGGCAACTTTTCCATGCAGAGGGTGGGACGTGTGTGGAATGAGCTGCCAGAAGAAGTGGTGGAGGCTGGTACAATTATAACATTTAAAAGGCATTTGGATGGGTATATGAATAGGAAGGGTTCAGAGAGATATGGGTCAAATGCTGAGAAATGGGACTAGACTAATTTAGAATATCTGGTTGGCATGGACAAGCTGGACTGAAGGGCCTCTTTCCAAGATGCATGTCTCTATGACTGTGTCTGTACTGGGTCCCGAAAGAGCTATCAAGCTGCTCCCATTCTTCAGCCCTATCTCTGTGGCCCCCTAAATCACTTTTAATATATATCCCCCAGCTCTGTTTTGAAATCTTGTATGGAATCTGCCTCCACCAGCCTCCCAGGCAGCACATTCCAAATCGTAACAATTAGTAAATAAATATCTCCTCATTTCATTCCTAGCTCTCTTACTGACAATCTTGAAATTGTGATGCCTTGTTACTGAGATGATAGCTAGTGGAAACAGAATATCTTTCAATATCTTGTCAAAATTGTTCATAATTTTGAACATCTCAGTAAGGCTACATCTTCTTCTTCTCTGCTCCAAAGAGAACTTTTGCTATCTGTCTTTATATTCTGTGCTAGTTTTTTCTCATGTTCTATCTTGCTTTTTGTGGCTTTCTGTTGATCTTTAAAGTTTTCCCAGTCTTCTAGTTTCATGCTGTTTTTGGCCACTTTGTGTGCCTTCTCCTTCAATTTGATAGCCTCCCTTATTTCCTTAGACATCCATGGCAGATTATCACTTTTTGTACAATCCTTCCTTTTCACTGGAATATACTTTTGCTGAGCACTTTGAAAAATTGCTTTGAAAGTCCTCCACTGCTCGTCAACTGTCCCACCATAAAATCTTTGTTTCCAGTCTACTTTAGCCAAGTCCTCCCTCATGCTATTGTCACCTCCCCTCCCCTTGTTCAAGCATAGGATCCCGGTATTGGATTTTATCTTCACACTGTCTATCTGTATTCTAAATTCAACCATACTGTGATCACTCCTTCCAAGAGAATCCCTGACTATGAGGTCATTAATTATTCCTGCCTCATTACACAGGACCAGATTTAGGATAGCTTGCTCCCTCATTGGTTTCATTACATACTGTTCCAGAAAGGTAGGGACAGGAACAAATTCCAGAGACTGGGCATTGACGCCTGAAGACATGGCCACTAAGGATTATGTTTTGGGATGAGTAAACAGTATGAATTAGAGAGTAGCAAAGATTTGGAAGGCAGTGGGGATGAGGGAGATCTCACAGATAGAAAAGGTTGGGACAACAGAGGGATTTGAAAAGATGAAGGTTTTTAATATCAAGGAGCTGCTTAAGCAGAAGTCATTGTGATTCTGCGGGCACAGGGGAAATGGGTAATCGGCACTGGTGCAAGTTAGGACACTGGCTGCAGAGCTTCAGATGAGATCAAACATCTGGGGAGAGAACATGGAAGGATGGCCATGAGAGCAATAGAGTAATGAAGCCTGCAACAGGTAGGTTGTTTCAGAGATAGGAGGAACTGCAGATGCTGGAGAATCTGAGATAACAAGGTGCAGAGCTGGACGAACACAGCAGGCCAAGCAGCATCAGAGGAGCAGGAAGGCTGGCGTTTCAGGCCTAGACGCTTCTTCATAAATGGTGGGGGAGGGGTGCGGGATAAGGGAATTCTGAAATAAATAGGGAGAGAGGGGGAGGTGGATAGAAAATGGATAGAGGAGAAAATAGCTGGAGAGGAGACAGACAGGTCAAAGAGGCAGGGATAGAGCCAGTATAGGTGAGTGTAGGTGGGGAGGTAGGGACAAGTTATGTCAGTCCAGGGAGGACGGACAAGGTCAAGGGGGTGGGATGAGGTTAGTAGGTAGGAAATAGGGTTGGGGCTTGAAATGGGAGAAGGGGATAGGTGAGAGGAAGGACAGGTTAGGGAGGAGGGGAGGAGCTGGGCTGGTTTTGGGATGCAGTCAGGGGAGGGGAGATTTTGAAGCTTGTGAAGTCCACGTTGATACCGTTGGGCTACAGGGTTCCCAAGTGGAATATGAGTTGCTGTTCCTGCAACCTTCAGGTGGCATCATTGAGGCACTGCAGGAGGCCCAGGATGGACGCATCATCTGCAGAATCAGGGGTGGAGTTGAAATGGTTCGCCACTGGGAGGTGCAGTTGTTTAGTGCGAACCGAGCGGAGGTGTTCTGCAAAGGGGTCCCCAAGCCTCCGCTTTGTTTCCCCAATGTAGAGGAGCCACACTGGGAACAGCGGATGCAGTATACCACATTAGCAGATGTGCAGGTGAATCTCTCCTTAATGTGGAAAGTCTTCTTGGGGCCTGGGATGGGGGTGAGGGAAGAGGTGTAGGGGCAGGTGTAGCACTTCCTGCAGTTGCAGGGAAAAGTGCCACATGAGGTGGGGCTGGAGGGGAGTGTGGAGCGGACAAGGGAGTGACGGAAAGAGTGGTCCCTCTGGAAAGCAGATAAGGGTGGGGAGGGAAAAATGTCTTTGGTGGTGGGGTCGGATTGCAGATGGCAGAAGTGTTGGTGGATGATGCGTTGGAGCCAGAGGTTGGTGGGGTGGTGTTTGAGGACAAGGGGGATTCTGTTTTGATTGTTATTGCGGGGACGGGGTGTGAGGAATGAATTGTGGGAAATGCGGGAGACACGTTCGAGGGCATTCTCGACCATTGAAGGAGAAAAGTTGGAGTCCTTGAAAAACAAGGACATCTGAGAAGTACGGGAGTGGAATGCCTCATCCTGGGAGCAGATGCAGCAGAAGCAAAGGAATTGGGAATAGGGGCTGGAATTTTTGCAGGAAGGTGGGTGGGAGGAGGTGTACTCTAGGTAGCTGTGGGAATCAGTGGGCTTGAAATGGAGAGAGATAATGGGAACTGCAGATGCTGGAGAATCCAAGATAATAAAGTGTGAAGCTGGATGAGCACAGCAGGCCAAGCAGAAATGGATAAGTGGTTGTCGGAGATGGATACAGAGAGGTCCAGGAAGGAGAGAGAGGTATTAGAGATGGTCCAGGTGAACTTAAGGTTGGGGTGGAAGGTGTTGGTGAAGTGGATGAACTGTTTGAGCTCCTCATGGGAGCACGAGGCGGTGCCGATACAGTCATCAATATAACAGAAGAAAAGGTGGGGTTTAGGGCCAGTGTAGGTACGGAAGAGGGATTGTTCCATGTAACCTATAAAGAGGCAGGCCTAGCTTGGGCCCGCATGGGTATCCATGGCCACCCCCTTTGTCTGTAGGAAATAGGAATCGAAAGAGAAGTTATTGAGGGTGAGGATGAGCTCGGCTAGACAGATGATGGTGTCAGTGGAGGGGGACTGGTCAGGCCTGTGGGACAGGAAGAAGCAGAGGGCCTTTAGGCCATCTGTATGGGGAATGCAGGTGTATAGGGACTGGACGTCCATGGTAAAGATGAAGTGTTGGAGACTGGGGAATTGGAAGTTCTGGAGGAGGTGGAGGGTGTGGGTGGTGTCATGGATGTAGGTAGGGAGTTCCTGGACGAAGGGGAAGAAAATGGAGTCGAGATAGGTGGAGATGAGTTTGGTGGGGCAGGAGCAGGCGGAGAGAATGGGTCGACCAGGGTAGGTGGATTTTGGGAAGGAGATAGAAGTGGGCAGTGCGGGGTTGGGGAACAATGAGGTTGGAGTCTGTGGGTGAGAGGTCCCCTGAGGTGATGAGGTTGTAGACGTTTTGGGATATAATGGTTTGGTGGTCGGGAGTGGGGTCATGATCCGGGGGGGGCGGTAGTAGGAGGTGTCGGAGAGTTGGCGCCTGGCCTCAGCAATGTAGAGGTCAGAGCACCATACCACAACTGCGCCTCCCTTGTCTGTGGGTTTTATGGTGAGTTTGGGATTGGAGCGGAGGGCTGCCAGTTCTGCGGGGGAAAAGGTTGGAGTGGGTGAGAGGGGTGGACAGGTTGAGGCGATTGATGTCACGATGGCATCATCGGAGATGAAGAGGCTGAGGGACAGGAGGAGGTCTTGGGGTGGTGTCCAGGAGGAGGCGGTGTGTTGGAGGTGGGAGAAGGGGTCAGTAGAGGGAGGGTTAGGCTCACAGTTGAAGAATTAAGCGCAGAGGCGGTGGCGGCAGAAAAGCTGGTATTTGTTCATGTGTGGGTGGAGGGGAACAAAGGTGAGACCTTTGTGGCAGGCTCAAAGTCAAATGATACGATAATGTAGTTAGTGCCAGGCATACCATATGGAAATGACTTATCCCTATTCTTCTGGAGTAGCAGTTTAACTATTCCTCCTGTGAACTCTAGCTGTTCCAAGCTGACATTTAACACCTGAACATTATTAGCATTTAAGTTTCCTCCCATGATTCTTGGCTTCCATTTCACAGCATCAGAGAAGTGTCAACATTATTTATAATTTTTCCACCAAGAGGCCTGCGAATTTCAACCAGACAAGAGCAGCCAGCAACTCCTGCTGGGCAATATGATTGAAGGATTATTGAATTTCACATAGGTAACCAATATCTCACACGGAGGGCTAACAAATCCTAAGTCCTGACCTGCTGGAAGTCATTCTGTTGCACCAAAGCCTTATCCATCAGAATAATCAGAACAAGAAAATGTTTTATCTACTAGTGATTTTAATGAAAAGGAGTTTAGAATACGGTCTCTGGAACATTCAAATATAACAGGATAGAAAACAGGTCATACACCCCATCCAAAGGAAAACCAAGCATTGCGCACCAGGCTGGCTGAAATGATATTTGTGACACCAGGCCAAAGTTGAAATTCTGCGGTCTGTCTACTATAATCGTGTTCCCCATGCTGAGTGGTTAAAGAAAAAACACAAGGGTTCAGAATGCAAAACAAAAACTGAATGATGAGTATTGTGATTGTAATGAGATCAGTTTGGTGGACCTCATAAAATGTGAGTGGGGTTGTTAATCTGGTCCAATCAGGGAGCCCTGGCTGACACATTAAAAACAGGAATGTCAGACATCCTGACCCCCTGAGAGCTAGCTCTGGGGTAGCTGGATCAGTGTCAAGAAGTCTCCATGTGTAAATAAAGTGTGACTTGGTGACATGACACTGGCCTTTGTGGAGTTTTTGTCAAAGGGAAACCATAGAGTGATGTGAAAGCTTCATGCTTGGTTTAAGTCAAAACTTTAACTTGTGTTATTCCTTCAGATGCCAGCTAATATAATGTGTTTTTAATATAGCAGGAGCTGTTTTTGAGGTTAAATTAAGAATTTCAGTAGGTAACACAGTGTGCAGCTGGAGGAACACAGCAGGCCAGGCAGCATCAGAGGAGCAGGAAAGTTGATGTTCCCAGTCGGGACCCTTCTTCAGAAGTGGGCATTTCTTTCCTGCTCCTCAGGTGCTGCCTGGCCTGCTGTGTTCCACCACCTCCACACACTGTGTTATTTCCAGCATCTGTAGTTATTACTATCTCCTAAGAATTGCAACAACTTATCTCTGGAGTCCTCACTGCTGATGATCTTTAACAATACCCTAACATTCCTCATCCTCTGCCCACTCCAGAGGAAGTGCCTGCATTTGGCACTCTTTATCGATAGCCAGAGTAAGACTGGCAGTCCATTATGTGGAAAATTAAAACGGGATCTCTCTTCCACAATTTTGTGTGCACAAAGCTCTTGCATTTAATCTGTTATTTGATTTTTTTTAATGGAATTTCTGACTCTTCATGACATGAAACTGTTTTCAATTATGCAGATTCCTTTGAGCCAAAGCAACGCTACAGAATAATGTTACATAGTAAAACAAGAAAAAAGGCATATGTGAACAATACAGAGATGACCATTGGGATGATTGATGTTTACACATTAGAAGGAAGTATGTTGAATCAAATTTACGATATTTTGTATTTCTATTATATCATGTATTTAAAAGAAACAAGAATTCTAAATAGATGTACATTTGATTTTTTTTTCTTGATTCCAGCACCAAGAATTGGTCCCAATAATGTTATTGTCACCAATATTTCCAAAACCTCTGCAATAATAAGATGGGATCGAATACCTGAAGATGAATGCCAAGGTTTTCTTCAAGGCTACAAGATTTTCTGTTATGTCGGCAAGGCTACTATCACAAAAACTAATACATGTAAGATTAAAGTATGTTTCAATTGAAACTTTTTACGTATTCTTACCTTTAAAATACTGAACTCTTAGTATTCATGTATATTATGTATTTAATCTACACAATAAAGCCAAAACTGTCAGAATAGTTTATGGTGTGGGAAGATCATCAAATAACATTTAACAGTGAAGGAAATCGGTAAGCAAGAATTTAACCTGAAATTTTCTGATTCTTTGGCACAAATTCATGTAATTAGCTTTAAATTGAGGGGTGAAAGATATAGGACAGATGTCAGAGGTGGTTTCTTTACTCAGAGAGTAGTAAGGGAATGGAACGCTTTGCCTGCAATGGTAGTAGATTCGCCAACTTTAGGTACATTTAAGTCGTCGTTGGATAAGCATATGGACGTACATGGAATAGTGTAGGTTAGATGGGCTTGAGATCGGTATGACAGGTCGGCACAACATCGAGGGCCGAAGGGCCTGTACTGTGCTGTAATGTTCTATGTTCTATGCTCTATGTAATCTGGGCAATGGAAAGTGGAGGAATTTGGAATGGGAACTGCTTCCCTGAGGAATGGCCCATTTCTGACCTTGATGCTGATTTCAGAATGAGCTAGATGCTTTTTCTGACCCCTCCCGCCATCTTGAAGTCACTGTAAGAGGCAGGACTGGAGGAATGGACTTCCACTAGTTTCACCTACGCTATTGTTACTTTGGATGATTCCAGGTGTACCAGAATGTCATTTTATAATGGTTATTGATTGAAGAACCATTCATCACAGTTAAAGATTTGGCAACTAAAATGAATTTCAGCCCTGCTGTAAAATCTCTACCAGTTTAGCTGCGCTGACTTTGCATACCACCCCTCAGTAACTCTGATATTCAAAAGCCTGTGGAGCAGATGGTCTGGCAATGGTTATCTATGGGCTATAAGATCATAATATGTCCTGAGGACTTGGGATGGTGTAAGCAACAAGCAAAGCTGATGGGTTAAAGAATTAATCAGCCTCACTGGTGACTCAGACCGTTCTAAGCTGTTGTCTTGCTAATCCTTTGTCATTTTGTACTTTGTAGCCATTTCAGTGAACTCTTCTACAACGTTTTACGTGCTCACAGGACTTACGCGAAAGACAGTCTATGCTGTAAAAGTCTCAGGATTTACGAATGCAGGAGAAGGAATCAGAAGCGAAGCAGCGTCTTTTATCACGAAAGAATATGGTAATGCTTATAAAAACACATTGCTAAGTTTACGAATACAGCACTTTAAGGTATCAATTACAGCAAATTTATTTTCCCAATTATCCCATCAAAATATAACATGCAGTTTGAAAGCAGTCATTGATTCTTTATTCCACTGGCATCACATTATTTAAACACAGAAATGAAAATTAAAGTTAAATAAAGGGTATTTTCAGTGAACAAAGCCTGTGGTTTACGTTGAGTTGAAGAATTCTTTGTAGGCCCTTCTTCCTCCAAAGACACTTTTTTTTCCCAAGAGGGTGTCCATTCCACTTGTCTTGCCTTTCCTCACCATGACTTGAGCTCCCCTGCTCACTGTCCTTCTTCACTGTTTCTATATGCTGTTGGAGGTAACATTACATTTCAAATAATCCTTCATTCCCTTGTCAATCAAAATTCTAAACGTAAAGGTCCAGCTTCCACCTTCTAGAGAAGAGAAATCCAAAGTCTAACGATCCTCTGCAAGAAAAATAATTCTCCTTATCTCTGCCTTAAAAGGGAAACATTTTATTTTTAGGCCATGTCCCATCTCTATTCTCATAAGAAGAAACATCCTCCCAGTGTCCACAGTCTCCAGTTTTGTCTAGATCTGACATGTTTCAAATATATCATCTCTCGTTCTTCTAAACTGGAACTAAACTTGTTCAAACTCTCTTTGAAAGGCATGCCCTTCATCCCAGTAAAGTGCTGCGTTCATGAGAGAAAGGTCGGGTGTTGGGGGATAATTTGGGTGATTCAGAAGTAATTTTACACAAAGTCGGGGGTTTCAAGGGATTCAAAAAGCTCTCAAAAGGGTGGCACTTAATAAACATCTGATATTAATGCTATATACAATGAATATTAATGAATACAGTAAGCTGCTGTTGCTTCTACAAACTATTTCACTAAATGTTTTAGCACTTTCCATTCACTATTTCAGTTATTTCTAATAGAAGGAATGGGGAGATGCTGGCTCTGTGGTAATGTCACTAGGCCAGTAATCCAGAGGCACAGGTTAATGATCTGGGCGCATGGTTTTAAACCCACCATGGCAGCTGGTGGAATATAAATTCAATGAATGAAATCCAAAATTTAAAGCTAGTCCCAGACACAGTAACCATGGAACAATCATTAAAAACCCCATCTGGTGCATTCAGGAAGAAATTCTGTCATCTTCTCCTTGTTTGGTCTGCATGTGACACCAGATCTACAATAATGTGACTGATACTTAACTGCTGTTCGGAATGATCTGGCACGTCATTCAGTTCAATTAGGGTCAGGCAATAAATGTTGTCGTTGGGCCTTGTCAATCACACTCACATCCCATTACAATATTAAGGGAGCTCCTATGCGTGAACTCCATCTAACCTGCACGCTTCACAGCTCAATCAAAATTTAGGCAGATTCAAACAAACTAAATGATTCACTGATGTTCTGTAAATATCTGGAAGCCATTTTTTGCAGAACCCTCCCTAATTGTTTTGTTTCTTTTAACTCCAGACGATGGTGAAATGAAAGCAATTGCTGTTGGTGTCAGCATTACAATCATTGTTTTTGTGTTTCTGGTGATGTGGAGATGTTTGTTTCTCCTTACAAGGTGAGAAATTTTATGAAAAATAGACTTCTAAAGATGCTTCATTCTCATCAGGATATTACGCACGCTATTCTGATTTCAATGAATCGAAATGGTCTTACAAACTTGGCAGATTACTGGGGATAAAAAGATCAAAATACTTTTTACAGTAAGCTCACTCAGTGAAACAATATGCTCCTTTCAGACTCCCCCCCCCCACCCCCCCCCCCCCACCGCCCCCACCACCGTCAGTCCGCAACACTACAGTCCATCTCAGAATATCACTTTTGCAATTGCTAATGTTGATAATTGGATAAAACCACAGCTGGTTGGCATGGAGCAAATTACAGTTGGCTCTTTCAATCTGGTTAAATTGTGTTGAATGAATGCTACTATGGATACATCTTCTTCCTGAACCTCCTGTGGTGTGCCTGTTCCTAAGCCAGAAGATACAGGTTCACATCCCAGCTACCCACATCTGTCATAATGTGCCTGAACAGATTGGTTAAAAACATCTATATATCCTCCCTTCACTTTGAAACAAATGATAAAAGCTTTCTGGATCCATCAGACCAGGCAACCAGAGTTTTGCATCGCATCCCATCAGAAAGTTGGCTGTCCCCAGTCATACAGCACACACTGGATTCGACTATAAAACATCAGCCTCAATGATGTGGCGAAGCCCTAAATAGGTCTGAGCACAACATTCTGAATCAATGGGCAATGACCTGCCACGGGGTCAATCTGATGCTGAGATAGTAATCATTAATGTTCCCTGTGGAACAGAGGGGAGAAAAATCTTTTGAAATTGTTTGCAGTTGCACATTGTAGTTTAGTGATTCATTCATGAGTGCTGCACCTGAAAGCAGGTCATTGGCTTATTGGCAGCTGGCCCTTCACCCTGAGCTGTTTTCTTGGCAGGTCTTGTAGTTTTCATTGCTTTCTACTTTTAGGGGCAGGGTGAAAAGGCAGATCCTCAGTCTGCCTCAGCCAGAGGAGGATGGAGATGAAGAGAAATTTCTTCTCTCAGACGGTTGTGAATCTGTGGAATTCTTTACTGCCCAGGGCTGTTGTGTTGGTTCATTACATGTATTCAAGGCCAAGAGAGACAATTTTTTTTAATCAGTGAGAGAGTCAAGGGTTATGAGGGAAAAAAAGGCAGGACAGAGGAGATGATGATTACCAAATCAGCCATGATCTCATCGAATGGCAGAGCAGTCCCAATGGACTGAATATCCTTTTCTCTCCCTCTACGTCTTATGGTCTTATCTGCCATCACTACACACCGAATGTTTTTGTCATTAATTAACAATGCGGCTTAGACTTTTTGGAACCCAATAGCTGACAGTCGGGTAGATAAGCCATAAAAGCTATTTCCTTATGAAAACTACAGCATGTGGTAAGATCAAATTAACTTGATTGCAAGAGGGAAAAGACATTTTAACAGTCAGCATTTAGATCTTTCAGGCATGATAGATAGGGATATTAAAAAAAATGAGGGAGTTATGTTACTGATTAGGGAGAATATGATGGCTGTTCTAAGGGAGGACAGCCTGCAGGCTCCTCCAGTGAGGTCATACGGTAAAGTTCTGGAATAGGAAGAGTGCAGTCACAATAATAGGATTGTACTACAGGCCTCCCAAAAGCAACAGGTATAGAGATGGATCACAGGTATGTGGACAGATTAAGGAAAAATGTGAAAACAAAATGTGTTGATGAGCTGGGTGATTTTAACTTCCCCAAACGTTGACTAGGACTCACTTAGTGCCAGGGGCTTGGAAGGGGGCACCTTGTTAGGTGTGTGAAGGACAGGTTTTTGAAGCAATACGTGAATAGTTCAACTAGGGAAAGAGCCATTATTAGACCTGGTATTGGGGAATTAGCGTGGCCAGATGATCAGAGATTCAGTGTGGGAGGATTTCAGGAACAGTGACCATAATTCTAAGTTTTAAGTTACTTATGGATAAGATAAGTGTAGTCCTTAGGTAAACGTACCAATTTGAGGGAGGACTAACTACGATAATATTAGACAGGAACTGGGGAATACAGAGTCAGGGTGGCTATTAGAGGATAAATCCATGTGTGGCATGTAGGATATTTTTTAAAGGCCAGTTGATTAGAGTTGAAGACCAGCATGTACCTGTGAAAATGATGGCTAAGGATGGCAAGGTTCGGGAGCATTGGATGACAAAAGAAGTTGTGAGCTTAGCCTGAAAGAGAAAGGAAACAAATGTAAAGTTCAGGTAACTGAAAATGGACATAGCCCTTAAAGAGTACAAAGGTAGCAAGGAAGAACTTAAACAAGGACTTAGAGGACGGCTAAAAGTGACTTGGCAAACAGGATAAAGAAAAATTCCCAGGACTTTTCATTAAGGAGCAGAAGGCTAGCTAGGGAAAGGGTAGATTGCAACTGAAACTAGTACAGCTTTATCCATGACTAGCCAATGGTGAAAAATAGAAGTAAAATATCCTCACAAGATTCATCTAGATGGTGGCATACTATACAAATAACATGCTTGCAACCCACATGATTGGTGCCTGATCCAACACCCTAAACATTTATTCCCAGCACCACCAATGAATGGTGACAGCAGTGTTAATCATTTATGAGATGCACACAGCAATTCACCACGGCCCCTTGAACAGCACCTTGCAAGTTCACAAGCTCCACCACCCAGAAGAAGACAATCAGCCACCATCTACAAATGGCCCTAGAAGCCACACACCATACTGACTTAAAAACTATATTGCTGTTCCTTTACTGTCGCTGTGTCAAAATCCTGGAACTTCTTACTGAGGAGGACTGTGGGTCTGCCTACATCATATGGAGCAAAGTGAGCCCAGAAAGCAACTCAGTGCCACTTTCTCAAGAGTAATTAGGGATGATAATGGTCCAGCCAGTGATGCCCACATCCCTTGAGAAAGATTTTTTTTTAAAAAATCTGTTGATTTGCAGCCTTTGTAAAAATAAATTTAACTTTGCAAATAATTCTAATTTTAGAATAAAGGGAATGTTCTGGCCAAGTATTCCGAACCCTGGAAACAGTCATGCAATTCGGATTATAGGAAGAAATTCCTTGCTGGTATGTACCATTTTATATACCCACACCCATGAATCTGCTATCACCACTCACCTAGTTTTTGTTATGTAAAGTCCTCTGATTCTATTCAATTTCAATGGAAATATTTCCGATTCCTTTGGGGAAAGGTGTACCACACACCACCTAATAAATGCCTTCATCAGGCACTCTTATCATTGGTACTGTGCGAAAAAGGATTCTTCCCATGTGAAATATACTTGAAAGGCTGGTGATACTTGTAAGCTTTATGCCAAGGACCAGAAATCACATAAAAGGCACGACCTGCAGTTAATAAAATGTGAGGCTGGATGAACACAGCAGGCCAAGCAGCATCTCAGGAGCACAAAAGCTGACGTTTCGGGCCTAGACCCTTCATCAGAGAGGGGGATGGGGAGAGGGAACTGGAATAAATAGGGAGGGAGGGGGAGGCGGACCGAAGATGGAGAGTAAAGAAGATAGGTGGAGAGAGTGTAGGTGGGGAGGTAGGGAGGGGATAGGTCAGTCCAGGGAAGACGGACAGGTCAAGGAGGTGGGATGAGGTTAGTAGGTAGCTGGGGGTGCGGCTTGGGGTGGGAGGAAGGGATGGGTGAGAGGAAGAACCGGTTAGGGAGGCAGAGACAGGTTGGACTGGTTTTGGGATGCAGTGGGTGGGGGGGAAGAGCTGGGCTGGTTGTGTGGTGCAGTGGGGGGAGGGGACGAACTGGGCTGGTTTAGGGATGCAGTAGGGGAAGGGGAGATTTTGAAACTGGTGAAGTCCACATTGATACCATATGGCTGCAGGGTTCCCAGGCGGAATATGAGTTGCTGTTCCTGCAACCTTCGGGTGGCATCATTGTGGCACTGCAGGAGGCCCATGATGGACATGTCATCTAGAGAATGGGAGGGGGAGTGGAAATGGTTTGCGACTGGGAGGTGCAGTTGTTTGTTGTGAACTGAGCGGAGGTGTTCTGCAAAGCGGTCCCCAAGCCTCCGCTTGGTTTCCCCAATGTAGAGGAAGCCGCACCGGGTACAGCGGATGCAGTATACCACATTGGCAGATGTGCAGGTGAACCTCTGCTTAATGTGGAATGTCATCTTGGGGCCTGGGATGGGGGTGAGGGAGGAGGTGTGGGGACAAGTGTAGCATTTCCTGCGGTTGCAGGGGAAGGTGCCGGGTGTGGTGGGGTTGGAGGGCAGTGTGGAGCGAACAAGGGAGCCACGGAGAGAGTGGTCTCTCCGGAAAGCTGACAGGGGAGGGGATGGAAAAATGTCTTGGTTGGTGGGGTCGGATTGTAAATGGCAAAAGTGTCGGAGGATAATGCGTTGTATCCGGAGGTTGGTAGGGTGGTGTGTGAGAACGAGGGGGATCCTCTTGGGGCGGTTGTGGCGGGGGCGGGGTGTGAGGGATGTGTTGCGGGAAATACGGGAGATGCGGTCAAGGGCGTTCTCGATCACTGTGGGGGGAAAGTTGCGGTCCTTGAAGAACTTGGACATCTGGGATGTGCGGGAGTGGAATGTCTTATCGTGGGAGCAGATGCGGCGGAGGCGGAGGAATTGGGAATAGGGGATGGAATTTTTGCAGGAGGGTGGGTGGGAGGAGGTGTATTCTAGGTAGCTGTGGGAGTCGGTGGGCTTGAAATGGACATCAGTTACAAGCTGGTTGCCTGAGATGGAGACTGAGAGGTCCAGGAAGGTGAGGGATGTGCTGGAGATGGCCCAGGTGAACTGAAGTTTGGGGTGGAAGGTGTTGGTGAAGTGGATGAACTGTTCGAGCTCCTCTGGGGAGCAAAGGGCGGCGCCGATACAGTCATCAATGTACCAGAGGAAGAGGTGGGGTTTGGGGCCTGTGTAGGTGCGGAAGAGGGACGGTTCCACGTAACCTACAACCCCTGGATACAACGCATTATCCTCCGACACTTCCGCCATTTACAATCCGACCGCACCACCCAAGACATTTTTCCATCCCCTCCCCTGTCAGCTTTCCAGAGAGACCACTCTCTCCGTGACTCCCTTGTTCGCTCCACACTGCCCTCCAACCCCACCACACCCGGCACCTTCCCCTGCAACCGCAGGAAATGCTACACTTGTCCCCACACCTCCTCCCTCACCCCCATCCCAGGCCCCAAGATGACATTCCACATTAAGCAGAGGTTCACCTGCACATCTGCCAATGTGGTATACTGCATCCACTGTACCTGGTGCGACTTCCTCTACATTGGGGAAACCAAACGGAGGCTTGGGGACCGCTTTGCAGAACACCTCCGCTCAGTTCGCAACAAACAACTGCACCTCCCAGACGCAAACCATTTCCACTCCCCCTCCCATTCTCTAGATGACATGTCCATCATGGGCCTCCTGCAGTGCCACAATGATGCCACCCGAAGGTTGCAGGAACAGCAACTCATATTCCGCCTGGGAACCCTGCAGCCATATGGTATCAATGTGGACTTCACCAGTTTCAAAATCTCCCCTTCCCCTACTGCATCCCTAAACCAGCCCAGTTCGTCCCCTCCCCCCACTGCGCCACACAACCAGCCCAGCTCTTCCCCCCCACCCACTGCATCCCAAAACCAGTCCAACCTGTCTCTGCCTCCCTAACCGGTTCTTCCTCTCACCCATCCCTTCCTCCCACCCCAAGCCGCACCCCCAGCTACCTACTAACCTCATCCCACCTCCTTGACCTGTCCGTCTTCCCTGGACTGACCTATCCCCTCCCTACCTCCCCACCTACACTCTCTCCACCTATCTTCTTTACTCTCCATCTTCGGTCCGCCTCCCCCTCTCTCCCTATTTATTCCAGTTCCCTCTCCCCATCCCCCTCTCTGATGAAGGGTCTAGGCCCGAAACGTCAGCTTTTGTGCTCCTGAGATGCTGCTTGGCCTGCTGTGTTCATCCAGCCTCACATTTTATTATCTTGGAATTCTCCAGCATCAGCAGTTCCCATTATCTCTGATACTACCTGCTGTTATAGCTTTTTAAAACTGCCCGTCAGTCTCAGATAAATGGAACACCTACAATGCTGAGGCATATTACAGCTCAAAATCAACCACACATTCATAACTGTCACAGTTGCCCAAACAATACAGTATTGTAAGATTGAAAGGTAAAAGGGTCTTCTATTTGATAGTGTCTGTCAGTCAATGGATGGAAGCAGATGGTTAGGTGTTTTTTAAAGTGTCAAGGAGAAGTACTGTTACACGCGAAAAATGACACCAATCAAGGAGCATAGCAAGGAAATGGCGACTTGCATGCTTGTAGGCTCGGAGAGGGACCCCTCATGCAAACAGCCTCAATGTGGCAGCCAACGTTGGGAAGAAGAGGGGGCCTGGTATTGAGGAGGGCAAGAAAACTGCTAAGAGGCAGATCCCATCCCACCATCTCCCACTTTGCGTACCCCCCACTGCTCATCCTTGCTGTTGCAGCCCCCATCCTGCTGCCACTCACTTCTGGTTTGGGATTCTGTGCTCATTCTAGGCCTCAGATTTGTATTAAACAGACCATAGCCACCTGCTTTTCAATAGAACTTCAACTTGTTGGCAAATCTTGGCCAGTGGGACTTCTAACCCCGGGGGAAGAGCTTGTCAAGCTCCTGATTGACACATAATGTTGCTGGCTTCCTGAAGCAACTCTGAGCCCTCACTGGCTCTCACTTTGACAAGATTTATCCCATTAGCTACTTCAGTCGAGAGAAGAGATAATGGGAACTGCAGATGCTGGAGAATTCCAAGATAATAAAATGTGAGGCTGGATGAATTTGTGCTCCTGAGATGCTGCTTGGCCTGCTGTGTTCATCCAGCCTCACATTTTATTATCAGTCGAGAGAAGATGCCTGGCCTGCTCAGCATCTCAGAACATTTTCTGATTTTTTTTATTATTTCCCTACTTTTATAGCCTTATTCGAAACATAGATGAATACATCAATAGAAAAATGTACATAAGCATGAAAAAAATGATAATTAAATGTTAAAAATTTCATTTTGGTGCCTCCAAAAATAGTGTTTTCAGAAAACATTAATGCTGTTCTGATCTCCAGCTATGATGGAAGAGCTTTCCATATTTCTCTGATTCATGAACATCACCACTCCAAGATTCTGGAATGCATTTTTAGCATCAATATCTACACTCATACCATATTTCTGATCAATCACATTTGCTACAGTTTTAATCATTCCTAATTTAAAGATCAGTTAAATTTGTGAAGGACCTTGTGTCTTCATATTTAGACAGGAGGTTTATGTGAGCCTAAGTCTGAAGTGGCATAGGAATAGAAAAAAAAGCCAATCAGCCCATCAAGCCTCCTCCACCATTCATTATAATCATGGTTGATTATCAAACTCTGCAGCCTGTTCCTAATTTTCCCCCACATCCTTTAGACCCAAGTGCTATATACAACCCCTTCTTGCAATTATACAAATTTTGGCCTTGACCGCTTTCTGTAGTAGCAAATTCCACAGGCTGACCTCTCCCTGGATGAAGAAATTTCCCCTCATTTCAGTCCAAAATGGTCTACCCCAAAATCTTCAACTGAGACCCCTGGTTCTGGTCTTCCTCGCTATCAGCTACATCCATCACACATCTACCCTGTCTAGTCCTGCAAGGATTTTATAGGTTTCCATGAGATCCCCCCTCATTCCTCTAAATTCTAGTGAATATAATTCCAACCAATTGAATCTCTCCTCATGCGTCAGTCCCGCCATCCCAGAAATCAGTCTGATAAACCTTCATAGCATTCTCTCTATAACAAGAACATCCTTCCTCAGATAATGATGCCAAAACTGCACACAATATTCCAGGTGTGGACTCACCAATGCCCTGTATCTTTGTAGAAAGACATCCCTCCTCCTGTACTCCTGTAGGTAATAAAATTTAGAGCCCATTGAATTGTTCTGCTGCAGTGTTTTGGCTCAGTGGGGAAACATTTGCCTTTGTCATGCCTTGCACTTTGGATTTTAAAAAAATCAGTACAGGTGAGACCAACATTTTTTGTTCATGCGTTATCTCAGGCCTCATCTCCCTTGAAAGTGTGTTCCCTGCTCAGATCGGAGCTACTCACTTCCACATGTCCAAAATGTGTACTTGAAACAGGCATTAGGCACCTTGAAAATGCAAATCAGGACCCCGTCACAATGACTTACCATCCATGGCTAGGGATTACCATCCACTCTAATCCTAGCAGCAGAATAGCAAGACTGGAACTTCTGCATCTTAAGTAAACGATTAACAAAACTACTTATAAGCAGAGATAATAAAATGTGAGGCTGGATGAACACAGCAGGCCAAGCAGCATCTCAGGAGCACAAAAGCTGACGTTTTGGGCCTAGACCCTTCATCAGAGCACAACTTTATAACAGCAGTCAGGAAATCAGGTTAATAATTGTTTATTTCATACATACACAGGGGGAGATTGACCTACCATCATGAAGTGTAAAACTGACTTTGATAGGTTACAAATACTTCCAAGCTTTGTACAAAACTTGTCAACATACATATTACATTATGTATTGTTTCCCCAAAGATTTTCCACAGATATTGCCTGTATTTCATTTCAGGCCAGTGCTATTTTTCTGATAGCATGACTCCTGTACTCCTTTGCACATCTGTGGTTCCCATTTGCTTTTATAATATGACCGAAAATTTAACCCTTAACTAACTGGAATTAATTCAACTCTTTCACTTTTGGTGTTGATGTTTAAACCTTGAGTTTATGCTTTGAAAATAAATTAATGTTGTCAACTGAAAAGAAATACACATACAAACCATATAATAGGCACAGAGATCTTACTTTTAAATAATCAGTACTTATCCTTTCTCTCTTCTCCATCAACTCTGAGGCCACATTGCTTTCTCACCCTTCCATCTACTCAGCTTCAATATTGATACCACCTTGTCTGCTTCTCCAGTTCTCAATAAAAACATGGCTTGGAATTTTATTGCCACTATGAATAAGCATTGTACCTTTCTTCTTTCGAATTAACAGCCAGACATGGATAATGAATTATCAACTCTCAAAACAAACTCACCTCTAATGGAAACAGAAGAGGAGCTTGAAAGTCTTCACATTATTGAAGAGGTCACTAGCACACCCACAGATTTTGAGCTGCAAGACAATGAACAAAATGATATAACAGATCAGGAATCTAACAACAATCTCACTGACCAACTAGCACTTGTACAGGTAACCGACTACACAACTATGGAAAACTTCCGACAGATAATGCCAACCATTGCGAACAGTAATACTGCCAGCCGGCCAAACAAATGTGAAACAGAACATAACAGTCAACAGAATGGCTGTTTAATTCAGAGCTATATGAAACAACAAGTCTATCGAACGGGCATACAGACACCAAAATGTACTGGGATTGCTGGCGACTGAAGATCCAGAACTGCTTAAAAGTCTTGATCATATTAAAGTCATTCAGATCTGCATTTCCAGTAACTCTTGGGAATGAATTTCCTGAACTGGGACATTTGGTTACAGTTGTAACTATTGCAGAATCTGCTCAAGTAACTGATTGAAAGGTTGATCCTTGAAATATGTCCAGTTGAACTACATTCAGACAGTACAATGCTGTTAAAGTGTCTGTGGGATGTATGTAGAAAAGGAAGGTTTGGGTTTGTTTTTCGCTGTCTGCATTTAAGGCCAGTTCTGTGATGTCACCACTCCTTGATGACATTTAATGACGACAGTGCAAGCGAATGATGTTTAAAGTCACACAGAGTGTGCATTCTCAGTGACTCTTAGGAACAATTTTCCTGAGCTGGGACATTCCATTATGGTCAGGCCTATGGCAGAATCTGCTCAAGTAACTGATTGAAAGGCTGGTCTTTGGTGGTCCTGAATGGTGTTCAGTTTTGTGTATGTTGGTAAGGGGAAGTGCAAAGTTCTGGCAGGGCTCAGTACTTCTACTTTAGGTATGAGCCTGGGGCTGTCTTTCTCTCTCTCACTCGCACTCTCACTCTCACCCTCTTCAAACTCTCTCTCGCTCTCTGTCTCGCTCTTGTTCTCCTTCTTTGCCTGTCAGTTGGGAGGGGAAGGAGGAAAAATGACTGATCAGGCAAAACAGCTCTGTGTACACTTCAACAGAGTGGTGCCAAGAGATGGGGCTTATTGGGGGAGGAAATTCACCCCTTCCTCATTTCCCTCCCTCACTCATCGTGAAAGAAGAGATGTTAGATTGGATGTACTCTGACAATACATTAACCAAGCTAGTGAACCTCAGTGATTGCAACCATCAAGCCAAGGGGCAAAAAAATAGAGTTTGGAAATCTCTGCGATCTGACCAGCCACTGCTCCTCCCTGTTAGATCATTTGTTTAGATTATTATCTCCAGATCATTTAGTTTTGCATGGGTGAGGAATTTTCCTGATGTAAAAAAAAATTTATTACTGTTTGTCAGTGTTTTCTCAAGTGTCATATTAAGTGCAATTATGGCAGAATGAATGGTTTTGTTTGAATTTGAACATAAATTTTGGAATTGAAGTAGGTTCATTGTCACATCTACTCACATGATTACCGTGAAAAGTTTACAAGTCACCGCTTAAGGTGCCATCTTATGTACAATGGTACCTAGGTACAGACTCTTAGGTATACATAGTACGTTTGTGGATGGCACCAAAATAAGTGACATAGTAAACAGTGAAGAAGCTGTTCTAAGATTGTAAAGGGATCTTGATCAAATGCATCAATGGGCTGAAAAATGACAGATGGATTTCAATCTGGATAAATGCGAGGTATAGCATTTTGGTACAACAAACAAGGGTAGGGCTTAGACAATTAATGGTAGGGCCTTGGGTCATGCTGTAAAACAGAGGGACCAAGGGGTTTGGGTACATAATTCTTGGGAGTTTGTGTCACATATAGACAGAGATGTTGAAAACTTGTTTGGCACACCTTCATTGTTCAGTCCTTTGAGTATAGGAGTTGGGAAATCATTTTAAGGTTGTACAGGACATTGGTGAGCTTCTTCTGCAATACTGTGTCTAGTCCTGATCGGCCAGTTTAAGGGAGGATATTATTAAGCTGGACTGGGTTCAGAAGAGATTGACCAGGATGTTGCCAGGTGTGGAAGGTTTGAGTTATAAAGAAAGGTTGGATAGGCTAGGACTTCTTTCACAGAGGTATAGATGGAGTTAATGAGTTGTCTTTTGGGGAATTTCAAGGCTAGGGATCACATTTTTGAGGTGAGAGGAGAGAGATATAAAAAAGACATGGCGTGCAAAATTATTACACTGAGGGTGTTTCACGTGTTGGATGAACTTCCTGAGGAAGTAGTGGATGTGGATACAATTACAACATACATTTAAAAAACATTTGAAAAAGTACATAAATAGGAAAGGTTTAGAGGGATATGTGCCAGGTGCAGGCAGGTGGGACTAGTTTAGTTTGAGATTGTGTTCAGCATGGACTGAAGAGTCACTTTACCTGCTGTCTGACTCTATTTGATCACTCTTAGATGAGATTGTGTCTGTTTTATGCAAAATGAACTCTCCTGTCATTCAAAAACATTTGGGACGGAAGAAAATAACAAAGTATAGAGATTGAGGAGCGCTCACCATTATCACATAGAGGGATTCAATAGGTTGGGGATTGGTTAGTGCTGGAAAAGCTGAAAAATGGTGAGCAGCACTGGGAAAGAATGGAAGTATATGGCTAATGAAGGGGATGTACCTGACTTCCAGTGTGAATCCAGCACCAAAACCTTTCAGCTCACCTTCATCTCTTTATGCAGCAAGAACAGGGCTGTACAGAGATGTAACTCTCAACCAACAACTTCCAACTGTATTTGAGTCCAATACATTTTTACAGAGGGCTTTTGCAATAGGTCACCACACATTTGCCCAAATATTTACTCATAAATATGATGGATATAAAAATAATATATCATAAATATAATACAATGTAGCTGAATCCCAAGATAATTTTGCTCATCCCTGTGAGGACAGTGTGCTCCATCTGGTGGAAATGAACATACAAGAGCTTTGGGAGGCAATGGGGCAGCATGGTGGCTCAGTGGATAGCACTGCTGCCTCACAGCACATGGGACCTGGGTTCAATTCCACCCTCAGGCAACTGTCTGTGTAGATGAATTGGTTAAGAAGGCATACAGGAGATTTACCTTTGTTAGCTGGAGCTGTGCAAAAAGTTGGTAAGGTCACAGATGGACTATTGTGCGCAGCTCTGATCCACAAAACCTGAGGGATTTGATTGTATTGGAGACAGTGCAGAGAAGATTTACCAGGATGTTGCCCCTGGACTGGAGAGTTTTAGTTATGAAGAGAGGTTGCACAGGGCTTGTTTTCCTTAGGGCAGATGAGACTGACGCGAGCATGAGTTGTATAAGATTGTGAGGGCTAGACAGGAAGGAGCTTTTCACCCCGGTGGAGGCATCAATGACCACTGGGCATAGATATAAGGTAAGGAAGAGGAGGTTTAGAGGGGATGTGAGGAATTTTTTTTACCCAGAGGGTTTCGGGAATCTTGTACTATATGCCTATAAGGTTGGTAGAGGAGGAAAGCATCATAACATTTTAGAAATACTTAGATACACACTTTTGACTAGAAGGCATATATTCCTGTCGTCAAATCCTGGAAAATGGATGACAATTTTTTTACTGGTACAGGATCACTGGGTCAAAGGGCCTTTTGCCTGTAGACCTCCATGATACTGTGAAACCAGTACTGTTCTGGTTTGAATCCCACACCAGGACTTGGTGGCCAAGGATGTTAGGTTCACAATGTGTCCAAACAGCGGCAGGCAGTAAAAACAGCGGAGATTCCCTGTTAACCATGTGATTGAAGGACTTTGGGGTTTCTGCCATTGCTAGCCATTGCTCCAAAGGTCACTATGGATGTACAGTAACGTGACCTCCCTGTGTGAACTGCGACACATCACGAGGCAAAGGTAGCCTCATCCTGATTCCACAAAACACCCCCATTTGCTGATGATCCATCCAAGGTATGCTCAGTTATCATCTATTCCCCCAGATCTCAGGCTGTCTCCAGATTGCACTAGAGAGTTGCTGATTCTCCTGCTATCCCCTCTTGACAGTCTGCCCATTAGCATTGAATCGACATCAGCCCTTTCCCCAATTTATAATAATGAGATCCAACCACGATAGCATCTTCCAGCAGCTACATCAGGTGGATAGCACCAGCAATATCCAAAACAGGACAATTTGAAGTATCACCTGACCTCTTAAACTTGCTTGACCTGTCTGCTATGCCTCTGCATTTTAGATTTTCAGTCCAATGGAAGCAATCTCACTATCTACTCTATGGCTACAAATTCTTCTATGTTTCTTTCAAACTCCCAGAGAATAAAGGGTTCATTTATGCATTGTCTCATCATAGGAGAAGCCTCTCACCCCAGGCACTTGTCTAATGAACTTTTACTGCGCCACCTCCAACATAATATCCTTCCTTAAAACATGGGGATACAGTATTCCAGATGTGGTCCTATCAAATCTCTCTACAATTGTAGCAAGACCTGTTTACTCCTGTTTACCAAACATGCCTACCTGAAGGCCAATTTGCCATTTGCCTTCTTAATCACCTTTCAAACAAACACCAGTTTTTGATATTGGTTGAAATACGATATTATCACTTTTTATAGGATTCGAATGTAGAGCGTGACAAGCTCTTTTCCTTTCCCTGTAACCCCCTCATCATGTACGAGATGGGTCACGTCAATGCAGCACAACCACTAGTTACACTGTAGAAACCTGCAAAAGGCAGCGTCGGGTCGGGCAGAGCAGCGAGCAGTTGAGGGAAGAAGAGGGTCAAGCAACACACAAGAGGCAACAACTGGGGGATCAGTATACTTGTAGACAGCGCAGCTACCTGCCAAAGCGGTAATGGTTAGAAGTGGCTGTGGATGGCATGAGATACCATAACTCACACATTCCAGCTTCACCAAGTAGAGCTGTGGCTGGGTGGGTGGGAAGAAATCCAATGCTGGCAACACCGTAGATACCTTTGGCATTGAACATCTTTGCCACTGGCTTTTTTTTAGGGCTGCGTTGAGCGATGTGTGGAAGATCAGTTTGTCACTCGCAAATGTTACCAATATCACAAGGTCACCAATGCCCTGTTCAGGAAAGCAAATTAATTTCTAAATTTCAAAACAGACCCAAGCTTCCAGAGCTGTGGGATTGGCTGCCATCACAGGTACACATCCATGGCGATGACTGCTTCCGGGAATCAGCCATGATTGATATGGGTTTTTATTCTGGATTGAGGGCTCATGAGCTAGGAGTTCAGAGTTAAGATTCCCTGATCCGTCAGTGAAGGATTTAGCATATGAGAGAAAGTAAAGCTCACATTCATGGATGTACCAGCCTCACCACATCATCATGGCTAATCTCTGATCCACTTCCAGTACGGTTCAACTCATTAATGCTGCGCATTCAATGCAGTGCTGCTGCAAGGGCACCAGGCACCATTTTGGGACAGGCACCCAGCTCATGGACCGACCCAGTTTGCTTATCAAAACTGCTCACTGTTAAAACCTCCTTACAACCAATTGTCACCCGTGCCACCTATGAACATTTAGAGGGTCTTCATCACTCTTCCCCTCTCATTATGTCACAGGGTAGTCTCAGTTCTGCAGTCCCAGGGTAGAGGCGATCTGCCCTGCTACTGAAGGCCGAGTAGCCTTGGAGTTTTGGTCGGGTGACCCCAGGGCTGTTTGTGTCTGGAGGGCCCAGACACCAACCATAACCTGCCCAGAGGCAGGGCGCCATGCTTGGTTTGAACTACTAGTGGTCTGAGGGGAGTAGGCAGGGTGGAGGGAGAAGACTGGCCCACCTTTGGAGAATTCAGGGGGAGTACCTGTGAGTGGCCCTTGCCTCACCTGTGAGGAAGGGAGCCTGGAGTGAACTCGAGGTCTCTCATCCCTCTGTCATCTTGTTCCTTGGTACTGCTGAGCACCTGTAAGTGCACAGGCCCATGCATAAATCCACCTGAATCTGAGAGGGTTGCGAAGGCAATAAGATGACAGCATGCCTGAGGCAGCAGGCTCCCAACCTCACTGCTGTAGTCCTGGGTCAGGGTACTCAGAGTCCCTAACAACCTGCCTGCTGTTGTCTCATTGTGCCTGATGATGAAGTCCTGAACTATTAACACATTACTGGAACCTCTCATGAGATTGAGCAATGCCAGCTGCGGACCTTGATCAAATGGGTCAATGGGCTGAAAATGGTAGATGGAGTTCAATCTGGATAAATGCAAAGTATTTTATTTTGGTACAACAAACAAGGGTAGGGCTCATACAATTAATGGCAGGGCCTTAGGGAGTGTTGTAGAACAGAGGGACCTAATGGTTCAGGTACATAATTCTTTGAAGTTTCTGCCACATATAGACAGATTGGTTATAAAGGCATTTGGCCATCACACCACTCACCCCTCATACAGCATCACTTGTCAGCACAGAGCTCATGTCCCTGACAATGTGACACCACACCAATTACTGCAGCCAATCACACACTCTGTATGCCTTGCCAAACCTAAACAATGGGAGGCAACTCACCCAATTCTGTCATTGTCACACATGATCTGGTCTCAACATGAGCGAATATCAGAGGGCCATTAAAAGATTTTGAGGAGATGGTCCATTGAATCATCAGCACCGATGCCACAGACCCAGTCGCTGCTGCCTAGTATTGCCAAGGCCATTGAGCATGATGCTAGGTTGTTGCCTCATGCAAGTAATCAACTCACACCCCACACTTACCCTGAAAGCTGCCATGACTTGGAAACTGCGTATGTAATAGCTAAAAGGACATTTTGCAATCCTACTGAATCCCCCTTTTATCATCCGTCTCTGCCCGCATCCACAGATACCCCCTCACCCCCACCCAACACCTGGCAGTTGGTAATGTCACTGGTCTAGGAATCTAGAACCTCAGATTAATGTACAGGAGACATTGATTTGAATTCCACTTTAGCAGATGGTAATGATTGAATTTAATAATATCTGGATTAAAAGCTAATTCCTTATCTATTCATTTTGTGGGACGTGGCCATCGCTGGCTGGCCAGCATTTTTTGCCCATCCCTAGTTGCCCTTCAGAAGGTAGTGGTGAGCTGCCTTCTTGATCTGCTGCAGTCAACCCACTGTAGGTTCACTCACAATGGTGACTATGTAGTTATTGATAGTTGTCATAAAAACCAAAATGGTCATTTGCTGAAGGGATAGAAATCTGCCATCATTTCCTGGACTGATCTATGTGTGACTCCAAACCCACAACAATGTTATTGATTTATAACTCCCCTCTGAAATGGGCCAGCAAGCCATTTAGTTGACTCAACCTGGTGCAAAGACTAAAGAAAGAATGAAACCAGACAAACCATTTGCAATGACCTAGGAACCAGAAACGCAAATGACAGAGACCTTTTAACTGTGCTGTTATCTTGGGGTTTATGACAAAATTGAGGGACCTCAGTAGTCTCACAGAGTATTCAAGCAAAGGCCCGACATAGTCATACTCATGGAATCAAACCTTACAGTGGCCCAGACAATACCACCACTGTCGCTGGGTATGTCCTGTCCCACCCAGCAAAGGCATAATCAAGAGAGATTGTGGCACAATAGTGAACAGTTGGGAGGGAGATGCCTTGAGAGTCCTCAACATTAATTAAACATTCCATGAAGTCACAGGTCAAACATAGGCAATGGAAGCTCCTGCTGATTATCATGTACTGTCCAACCTGGGCTGCTGAATCAGCATTCCACCATGTGGAACATCGCTTAGTGGAAGCAAGTAGGTGGCAAAGGCACATGATGAACTCTCGATTCAGGATCCATCAGCAAGAGTGGCTCAGCAGCAGCACTCCTGACCAGGCTGGTCAAGTTCTAAATTGTATCAGTGATAATGGGAACTGCAGATGCTGGAGAATCCAAGATAATAAAATGTGAGGCTGGATGAACACAGCAGGCCAAGCAGCATCTCAGGAGCACAAAAGCTGATGTTTCAGGCCTAGACCCTTCATCAGACTCTCTGAGTCTGATGAGAGAGCATCAGACTCAGATGCTCTCTGAGTGGTGAGGAAACTGATGAGAAGGAATACCTCCCATCATGGTGTGTGGCTCTAACACTGTGCTAAATGGGACAGACTTGAACAGATTTAATTATTCAATTGTATGAATCCGTAAGTTGCTGTGAATGATCAGCATCAGCTGAATCGCATTCGGTCACAATCTATAACCTCATTGCCCAGCACATCCATCATATATACCAGTGATCAATAGGGTTAATTGATCCCACAGATCTAAGGTTGTAGACTTGTTCGCCGAGCCAGTGTGCTTGCAAATGTTTCATCACCCTGCTTGGTAACATTGTCAGTGCGCCTTCAGTGAAGCGTTGGTGTTCTGTCCCACTTGTTGTCTGTATGCCTCAGTTTGCAGGGGTGGTTGGCATCACATCCAGTTCTGTTTTTCAGTGGTTTGTATATTGGGTCCAGTTCAGTGTATTTGTTGATGGAGTTCCAGGTGGAATGCCAGGTTTCCAGGAATTCCTGGAGGCACACTAATGATGTTACCTGGCAGGGTGACAAAACATTTACAACCAAACATACTGGCTCAGCGAGCAAGTCTACAACCTCATCCACAACCCGAGCTACAAATCTTCTCAAAAACTTTGAACCCACAGATCTAAGTTCTATAGTCCTGCTGCTGTAGTTCAGTCATGAATGATGATGGACAACCAAACAACTCACTGAAGGAGGAGAATTCACGAATATCTCCATCCTCAACGTACATTCATGCTAAAAACAAGGTCGATGCATTTGCATTCACCTTCAGACAAAAGTGTTGAATGCACGATCCATCTCAATGTATTCCTGGGGTTCCCAGCATCACAGTTCAGTTCATTCAGTTCTTTCCATATGATATCAAGAAGGGTTTTAGTCACTGGATACTGCAAAGGCTACAGACCCTGTAAACATTCTGGCAATAGTACTGAAGATGTACGCTCCAGAACATGTCAATACAGCTACACACTGGTGTCTACCTGATAATATGGAAAATTTCCCAGGTATGTTCTGTGGACAAAGCAACAGGTCAAATCTGTACACTCAATTGTCAATAAAGTGATGGCAGGGATCTTTCAAAAGTACCATTAAGCAGTGTTTGTGAAGGAATTACTGATCACTAACCCTCAGATTGTACTCATGACAGCCTTAGTCCAGATGTCGAATCAAAGAATCCCCTTAGTGTGGAAGCAGACCATTGGGCCCAATGAGCCCACACCGATCCACCGAACAGCATCCCACCCGGACCTATCCCTGTAACCTTGCATTTCCCGTTGCTAACCCACCTGGCCGGCAGACCCTGGACACTACGGGAAATTTAGCATGGCCAATCCACGTAACCTGCACATCTTTGGACAAAATGTGGACTAAAGGACTGAAATCGAGAAGTGAGGTGAGAGTGACATCAGCATCTGACTCTATCTGGCAACAAGGAGCTCTAGCAAAACTGGAGTTAATGGGAATCAGTGGCAAATTCTCCTTTGGTTGGAGTTATATTGAACACATAGGAAGACGGTTGTAGTCATTGGAGGTCAGTTGGTTCCGCTCCAGGACATCACTGCAGGAGTTCCTCAGGGTTGTGTCCTAGATTTAACCATGTTCAACTGCTTTATCAATAACCTTCACTCTATCATAAGGTCAGAATTGGAGATGTTCACTAATAATTCACAATATTCAACACAATTCACTACTCTTTAGATACTGAAATAGTGTGTCCAAATATGACGTGACCTGAACAATATACTTTAGTCCCACACAAGTGCCAAGTAATGGTCAACTCCAGGAAGAGAAGACTGAACTTAATCGCAATTTACATGCAAAGACATTACCATCAGTGAATCCCTGACTACCAACATCCTGGGATTACCATTGACCAGAAAATGAGCTGGTGCAGCCATATAAATACTATGGCTACAAAAGCTAGTCAGCAGTTAGGAATTCTGCTGTGAGTAAATCACCTCTTGGCTCCCCATTACTTGTCAGCAATTTACAGAGAGGGAAGTGTTGATGTAGTGGCTATGTCATTGGACTAATAATCCAGACTGCATAAAAACTAAATGGGAAAGGTGACCCAACCATGGCTAACAATGGAAATGAGGGAAAGTATTAGATCCAGGAAGAGTGTACAAATTGGCCAAAGAAAGCTGCAGAACTGAGAATTGTGAGCAGTTTAGGTTTCAGCAAAATGGATAGATTAAGAGGGGGATAATGGAATAGTTAAGTAAGCTTGCAGGGAACATACAAACCAACTATAAAAGTTTCTATAGGTATGTGAACAGAACAAGATTACTGAAGACAAATGTAGAAACAGAGGAAGCTATAATGAGGAACAAAGAGATGGTAAACCAATTAAATACATATTTTGGTTCTGTCTTCACAAATTTCATCCCAAAAATGTTGGAGAATACATGGTTTAGTGAAAGGGAGGAACTGAGAGAAATCAGTATTAGTAGAGAAATGATATTGAAGAAATTAATGGTTAATAAATCCCCAGGGCCAAACAACCTATATCCCTCACTATTAAAGAGGTGGACTTTGAAATAGTGGATGAACTGGTGGTCAATTTTCAAGATTTTGTAGTCTCTGGAACTGCTCCTTTTATTTGGAGGGTAGCTAATGTAACTCCACTATTGAAAAAAGGCTGTAGGAGAAAATGGAATCATAGACCAGTTAGGCTGATATTGGTAATGAGGAAGATGCTAGAAATGAATAATAGCAGAACACCTGGAAGACAGTAGCAGGATTGGGCAGAGTCAGCATGGATTTACAAAAGGGAAATCATAGTTGACAAATCTATTGGATTTTTTTGGAGAATGTGAGTAATAGAGTAAGTGCTCACTTCAGCAGCACATATATTAAAATTGGAACACGACAGAGATGATGAGCATGGCCCGTGTGCAAGGATGACATGCAAATTTCTGAAGCGTTCTATATTTTATGGTGAAAGAACAAATGCTGGAGATTACAGTGGGTCAGGCAGCATCCATGGAGAGAGAGCAAGCCAATGTTTTGAGTCTAGATAATGCTTCCTCACAGCTGAAGAGAAGGCTCTGTAGTGGTGCAGTGGTAGTGTCCCTACCCCAGGACCGTAAGGCTTGGTTTCAAGTCCCATTTGCTCTGGAGGTGTGTAATAGCAACTCTGAACAGGTTGATTAGGGGGAAAAAAAACAGGTGTATGTAGTACAGGTGACAAGAGAATATGGTTTACTTGGACTTTTAGAAAGTTTATGATAAGGTCCAACATAAGAGATTAGCATATAAAAATAAAGCACATGGAATTGGGGGTAATGTACTGACATAGAAAGATTGCTAGTTGGCAAACAGAGAATGAAGATAAGGAATAAATACCTCTTTTTCTGAGTGACAGCCAGTGAGTTGCAGAGTACTGCAGGGATCAGTGCTTGGACGCTAGCTATTTATAACAAATAATTTCAGTGAGAGCTATCACTAAGTTTGTAGATGACACAAACTGGATTGGGAGGGTGAGCTGTGATGATGATGTAGAGTTGAGACAAGTCAAGTGAGTGGGCATATGCATGGCCAATGAAGTGTAATGTGGACATATGAGGTTATCCATTTTGCTAGCGAAATCAGGGAGACAGATCATCTGAATTGCAATGGGTGGAAAAGGGTGGAGGTGAAATGAGACCTGGGTGTCATTACACTCCAGTGGCTGAAAGTAATTATGCAGATGCAGCAGGTTGTGAAGAAGGCAAGCAATAGGTTGAGTATAGGATCAGGGATGGCTTGCCATAATTGTGAGTTGACATCTAGAGTATTCTGTGGAGTTTCAACTTCTTGGTCTGAGAAAGGATGTTCTGGCCACGGAGGGAATGCTTGAAAGTTTAATGTGACTATTTTCTGGATGATGTATGAAGAGAAACTGGATAGACAAACATTGACAGTGCCTGGAGCACCATCAACTTGGTGAAAGATGCTCTTTAGTTTGCCTGAAATTTCTTGGTTTTCCAGGGCAAGGAGTTGGCCTTGACCAAGTGTTGCAGATTGGCACATCGCAAGGTTCAGTGCATGCTCAGTCATGTAGTAAAACTTGGGGCGGCTGCTACCAAGGCACAGTGGGAAAAAAACCTCCATCTAATGTCTTTCTGCCAAAGTTAAATGGGTCTCCATTCGGTTATCTGGACCCTCCCAAAAGTCTTATATAAGTAAGAAATGCCTTTGGTTTGTTTGTTGGATAAAGTCAAATTCCAATGTTTGTTTCTTCATATTGCTATTATACAGAACTAAACTGCTTCAGTGACTATGTATGTGTAGAAAGATATTTTTTATGAATAAAGTATATTTTTGAAATCTAAAAAAAAATTTAGGATTATAGTCATTGAAGTTTAGAAGAATGAGAAGAATCTCAAGGAAACCTATAAAATTCTAACAGAACTAGACAGGGTAAAAGCAGAATGTACCTGATGACCAGAGAGTTCAGAACCAGGGGGTGATTGTCTAAGGATTTGTAAATCATTTAGGACTGAGATGAAGAGAGTTTTCTTCACCCAGATTATACTCAGGAGGTCTGAATGAACGATATTTTAAAAGGACTCAGGAAGATTTGCACCAATATAGCAGGGAAAAGGGAGCCTGCAGAAATACTGAGAGGGATTTGGAACTTTAAAAACAAGACAATCTTTCTGATAAAAATGCAATGTAATGTAAAAATATGGTTTGGGGCTTTTGGTTAAGATGTTGAGAAAAAATGCCACTTTTATAGTTCAGCTTACTCATTGCCCACTAAATAATATCCAGTCAATGTTGATTTTTGTTGGAGTTAAAGCTTTAAAAGCTGAAATCTTGCACAGTTCCTTTATGTCAAACATTGTGAAATGACTAGCTCTTTTTAAAGGCTTTCTGTATGAGAATGACAACAATAGGAAGAACAGCTTTAGTGTATCTCTTCAGTTTCGTGAGCATATAAAAGAGATTAAAATCCAGTAAGTGTAAAGATTATCTTAAAAGCCAGCTATTTTCATCATTTAGCATTTAACTCACACCTCAATAACTCAGTGGTCTTCAGAACAAGGAAGAAAGAAGCCATGTGTTGGTTTGGGTGACAGACCTAAGTCTCTGGGCAAGAATCCAACCAATACTAACATTAAGATTCAGATAAAGCAACAGCCCTTTCTTTATTAACAGTAGGTAGAATCATTTCTACATTGTGCACCTGCCGGAAAACAATCTATTTTTCAATCTTACGCTCAGTAATTAATTTTCCAAATCTAAAAGTCATTCAACTATTGATGAGACAAAAATAACAGTGCATTAATTGATACACATTTCAGATTTCTGTTTATCTCTTTTGGAAGGCTTCCTACAGCACACATGTCTAGGCTTGTTATAAACTCTAACTGACCTTCCTTCTGGGTAGATGCCAAGGATTCCAGATCCTGGCACCGTGACAGTGTGCTTTCTTTGTGTTTTACAGTTGATGAGCTCAAAGGTAACAGCATGCTTGCACATGGAATGATGTGAAAGCAACAACCTCAAAACTCAAGATGCACTGTGAATAAGGCCCTTGATATAGAGAACAACTACCACTTGAAGACTGCAGGATGAAGCCAAAAGCCTATTAGCAGATTCTGGGCAGTTAGGGCTCAGGGAGCTGTTAGATGCAGCTAAGACTTCGGGTCAGGGCTAAGGAGAAGGCCAGCAAGCCCAGTTGAGGCACAGAAGAAGGCATCAGATACTGAGAGGGTAGTAGAACATTGCTGGCCCTATGCTGCTGAATGCTGCGACAAAGGCAGACCTTTTGACTAGTAGTATTCCGATCAGAGTAGCTAAAGAGTCAGAATCATGTCTGAGAGTTGGTGCTGTAGCGCAGCCTCAGAAGTCTGGGGTGTGGGACCGAATCACTGGGAGGTGAGCAGTCACTGAGACAATCCAAGTCAGAGCAAATTCAG
Organism: Stegostoma tigrinum; assembly: GCF_030684315.1. Lineage (NCBI taxonomy): Eukaryota > Metazoa > Chordata > Chondrichthyes > Orectolobiformes > Stegostomatidae > Stegostoma > Stegostoma tigrinum. The sequence goes on from NC_081356.1 coordinate 111,265,156, forward strand.
AGGATGGATCTTTGGAAATAAACAGCTGAAATTCTTCAGGAAAAATCGTGTTAGCAAGATCTTTTCAACTGATTGTGATTACTGATATCCACTGTGGTGTGCTTAAACACAGTTTTTGTTGTTGCACATTTATGTCAGGTAACTCTGGATGCTAAAGCATAAAAGAGATATTGTAAATTGTTATACCTTTGAGAATTTATATAATAAAATTTGTTTATTAACAAAGTATCCAGGATTTCAACTTTAGCATCTTACTAAACAAAATGTTACTGGCCCTGATCTAGAACAGGAATCTGGTCTAGGGTCGGAATACCCTACCTCTAACTCTTTAGCAGACAAGTTTAATGCTTCTGTCTCATTTGCTAATATTGTTCAGTAAGCCAGGATCAAAAATAACCCTCTGCATTTTTTCTTTAGTAATGTCTATATAACCCACCTCCCCTGTCACTCCATTCTTTTATCCAATAACACACGAGGACTCATGGCTATTTTTGAGGCTATCGTTTGAAACATTAAATCAAGGAGGCCTTTCAGCCCCAAGTGGCTGTTCCACAACTAAATGGAATCCAGATTAATCTTAACTCCATGTTCCCACATTCATTCCATATCTCTTAGTTACTTATGCCTTTTTTTGGAGATGCAGTATCTCTCCACCTATATATTCTGTGCCTGTGTGCCTCTCTCCATTTCACCTGACAAAGGAGCAGTGCTCTGAAAGCTTGTGATTTTAAATAAACCTGTTGGACTATAAATTGGTGTTGGGTGACATTTGACTTAATTAAATGTAGGCTGCCTTCTGGAACCCTAACCCAGACCCTATCACAGTCCTTGTAACAGTTGATGTGTCAACCTTTTTTAAAATTTTAGCAGAAAACACTCAGTTAAAACTAGACTAATGCAAATTGTGCATGGAAAGTGACATTAATTTATTACCATACATCAAATAATTCAAATATAAGCCATTGGCATGTTTGCTATGATAGGGGATATTGTGCAAGTGCACAACATGCCACTCATTGCAAAAGTGCAGCAAATGGTGATACAGACAGGTCACCTCAGCAAGACAGATGGGCTCAGGAGAACAACTTAACATAGAGAGGGGAGAGAAGTGTAACAAATCTTAATGCAACTATCACTGCTACAGTACTGACGAGTACAAAACAATATGGATAATGAGAAGTTCAATCAAAGAAGGTGGGGTAAAAGCAGCGATGTTGTAATGCGTCTAAACAATCCAAATCTGAAAAAATTAGGTAATTTTTACTTCTAGTTTCCATATTAAAAAAAAAGATTAATAGGTTTGGAGAATTACAAACAAGTGTCAACTGAACTGAAGAACTGCCAACACTGTATGGGGTCCTCTACTTATTGTCATTTATAGAAATGTTCTGAAAGTTATGGTCGGTAAGTTTGCAGATGACACCAAAATTGGTGGTGTAGTGGGTAGGGAAGAAGGTTATCTCAGAATAAAACAGGACCTTGATCATATGAGCCAATGGGCCGAGGAGTGGCAGATGGAGTTTAATTTAGGTAAATGTGAGATGTTGCATTTTGGTGAGGAAAACCAGGGCAGGACTTATACAGCTGATGGTCAGGTCCTGCAGAATGTTTCTGAACAATGAGTCCTTGAGTGCAGGTGCATAGTTCCTTGAAAGTAGCGTTGCAGGTAGAGAGGGTGGTAAAGAAGGCATTTGGTAAGCTTGCCTTCATTGGGCAGTGCAGTGAGTATAGGAACTGGGATGTCATACTGCAGCTGTACATTATAATAGTGAGGCCCCTTTTAGCATTCAATTCTGGTCTCCCTGCAATAGGAAATGTGTTATTAGACTTGAAAACATCCAGAAAAGAATAGGGTTGTAAGGTTTGAGCTACAGGGAATGATAGGCGAGGGCTTTTCCCTGAAGCATCAGATTGAGGAGTGACCTTATGGAGGTTTATAAAATAATGAGGGGTGTGTATAGAGTGAATAGCCAAGGTCTTTTCCCCTGAAACTAGAGGGCACAGGATTTAGGTGAGAGGGAAAAGATTTAAAAGGGACCTCAGGTGCAACCTTTTCCAAACAGAAGGTGGTGCATGTATGCAATGAGATGCCAGAGGAAGTGGTGGAGGATGTTATGTCATAACATTTTAAAGGCATCTAGCTGGGTAGATGAACAGGAAGAATTTAGAGAGATATAGGCCAAATGCTGGCAAGAGTGTCTAGATTAGTTTAGGATGTCTGATCAGCATGGACAAGTTGGACTGGATGATCTGTTTCTCTGCTGTATTTCTCTATGACTCTATGCACCACCTCCATCTTTTTGGACTACCTTTGAATACTTCGAGAATGTATGTGACCAAATTATGAAGGGCTCAAACACAGAGTGACTCACAATGCTAGGGACCCAGGTTTGCACATTCTCCCCGGGTCTGCAAGGGTTTCCTTCAGATGTTGCGGTTTCTTCCCACAGTGCAAAGATGTACAAGTTTGATGGATTGGCCATGCTAAATTGCCTGTAGTGTCCAAGAATAGGCAGGCTAGTGAGGGGGGAGTTAGCCATGGGAAATACGGAGATAGGGTAGGGGCGTAGGTCTGAATGGGATGCTCTTCAGAGAGTTGGTGTGGACTGAATAGGCCACATGGTCTGCTTCCACACTGGAGGGATTCTATGTAATGCTGAGCAACGCATCATGCATTTTGTAGCATATTGCTCATTACTCTTATTTTTCATAGGATGCATGAATCGCAAACGTGGGCAGCATTTGTTATCCATCCCTCATCTCTGTGGGTTTCTTCACAATTTAGGCGGCAGGTTGGAATTTCACATTGCTGTGGGCCTGAGGTCACATGTAGGCCAGATCAAAAAAAGAAAGCAGGTTTCTCCTCCTAAATCACAGTTCTGAAGCAAATGTGTTTTGTTAAATAACTCGAGGTTATGGGATAGGTGCCAAAAGTGAGCTAAATTTAGGTTTGGGTTTGGGTTTGGGTTGAAGTCAGGAACAAGAAAGGAGCAATCACTTGAGAGAGATAATGGGAACTGCAGATGCTGGAGAATCCAAGATAATAAAGTGTGGAGCTGGATGAACACTGTAGGCCCAGCAGCATCTCAGGAGCACAAAAGCTGACGTTTCGGGCCTAGACCCTTCATCAGAGAGGGGGATGGGGAGAGGGTTCTGGAATAAATAGGGAGAGAGGGGGAGGCTGACCGAAGATGGAGAGAAAAGAAGATAGGTGGAGAGGAGAGTATGGGAGGTAGGGTGGGGATAGGTCAGTCCAGGGAAGACGGACAGATCAAGGGGGTGGGACGAGGTTAGTAGGTAGGAGATGGAGGTGCGGCTTGGGGTGGGAGGAAGGGATGGGTGAGAGGAAGAACAGGTTAGGGAGGCAGAGACAGGCTGGCTGGTTGTGTGATGCAGTGGGGGGGAGGGGACGAACTGGGCTGGTTTTGGGATGTGGTGGGGGAAGGGGAGATTTTGATGCTGGTGAAGCCCACATTGATACCATTGGGCTGCAGGGTTCCCAAGCGGAATATGAGTTGCTGTTCCTGCAACCTTCGGGTGGCATCATTGTGGCACTGCAGGAGGCCCATGATGGACATAGAACATAGAACATAGAACATTACAGCACAGTACAGGCCCTTCAGCCCTCAATGTTGTGCCGACCTGTCATACCGATCTGAAGCCCATCTAACCTACACTATTCCATGTATGTCCATATGCTCATCCAATGACGACTTAAATGTACCTAAAGTTGACGAATCTACAACCGTTGCAGGCAAAGCGTTCCATTCCCTTACTACTCTCTGAGTAAAGAAACTACCTCTGACATCTGTCCTATATCTTTCAATTTAAAGCTATGTCTCCTCGTGCTCACTGTCACCATCCTAGGAAAAAGGCTCTCCCTATCCACCCTATCTAACCCTCTGATTATTTTATGTGTTTCAATTAAGTCACCTCTCAACCTTCTTCTCTCTAACGAAAACAGCCTCAAGTCCCTCAGCCTTTCCTCGTAAGACCTTCCCTCCATACCAGGCAACATCCTAGTAAATCTCCTCTGCACCCTTTCCAAAGCTTCCACATCCTTCTTATAATGCGGTGGCCAGAATTGTACACAAAACTCCAAGTGCGGCCACACCAGAGTTTTGTACAGCTGCAGCATAACCTCTTGGTTCCTGAACTCGATCCCTCTATTAATAAAAGCTAAAACACTGTATGCCTTCTTAACAGCCCTGTCAACCTGGGTGGCAACTTTCAATGATCTGTGTACATGGACACCAAGTTCTCTCTGCTCATCTACACTACTAAGAATCTTACCATTAGCCCTGTACTTTGCCTTCTGGTTAGTCCTACCAAAGTGCATCACCTCACACTTGTCTGCATTAAACTCCATTTGCCACCTCTCAGCCCAGCTCTGCAGTTTATCTATGTCTCTCTGCAACCTACAGCATCCTTCGTCACTATCCACAACTCCACCGACCTTAGTGTCGTCTGCAAATTTACTAACCCATCCTTCTATGCCCTCATCCAGGTCATTTATAAAAATGACAAACAGCAGTGGACCCAACACCGACCCTTGCAGTACACCACTAGTAACTGCTCTCCAGGATGAACATTTCCCATCAACTACCACCCTCTGTCTTCTTTCAGCAAGCCAATTTCCAATCCAAACTGCTATATCTCCCACAATTCCATTCCACCGCATTTTGTACAATAGCCTTCTGTGGGGAACCTTATCGAACGCCTTGCTGAAATCCATATACACCACATCAACCAGTTTACTCTCATCTACCTGTTTGGTCACCTTCTCAAAGAACTCAATAAGGTTTGTGAGGCACGACCTACCCTTCACAAAACCATGCTGACTATTCTTAATCAATTTATTCTTTTCTAGGTGATTATAAATCCTATCTCTTATAACCTTTTCCAACATTTTACCAACAACTGAGGTAAGGCTCACTGGTCTATAATTACCAGGGTTGTCTCTGCTCCCCTTCTTGAACAGGGGAACCACATTTGCTATTCTCCAGTCGTCTGGCACTATTCCTGTAGACAATGACGAGTTAAAGATCAATGCCAAAGGCTCGGCAATCTCCTCCCTGGCTTCCCAGAGGATCCTAGGATAAATCCCATCCGGCCCAGGGGACTTATCTATCTTCACCCGCTGTAGGATTTCTAATACCTCCTCCTTGTGAACCTCAATCCCACCTAGTCTAGTAGCCTGTATCTCAGTATTCTACTCGACAACATTGTCATTTTCTAGAGTGAATACAGTTGAAAAATATTCATTTAGTGCTTCCACTATCTTCTTTGACTCCACACACAACTTACCACTACTATCCTTGATTGGGCCTATTCTTACTTTCATCATTCTTTTATTCCTTAAATACCTATAGAAAGCCTTAGGGTTTACCCTGATCCTATCCATCAACAACTTCTCATGTCTCCTCCTGGCTCTTCTGAGCTTTCTCTTTAGGTCTTTCCTGGCTACCTCGTAGCCCTCAAGCGCCCTAACTGAGCCTTCACATCTCACCCTAACATAAGCCTTCTTCTTCCTCTTGACCAGAGATTCCACCTCCTTCGTAAACCACGGCTCCTGCACTCTACAGCTTCCTCCCTGCCTGATAAGTACATACTTATCTAGGACACACAGGAGCTTTTCCTTGAATAAGCTCCACATTTCTAATGTGCCATCCCCTGCAGTTTCCTTCCCCATCCTATGCTCCCTAAATCTTGCCTAATCTCATCGTAATTGCCTTTCCCTCAGCTATAACTCTTGCCCAGTGGTATACACCTATCCCTTTCCATCACTAAAGTAAACATAACAGAATTGTGATCGCTATCACCAAAGTGCTCACCTACTTCCAAATCTAACACCTGGCCGCGCTCATTACCCAGTACCAAATCTAATGTGGCTTCGCCCCTTGTTGGCCTATCTACGTACTGTGTCAGAAAGCCCTCCTGCACACACTGGACAAAAACTGACCCATCTATAGTACTCGAACTATAGTGTTCCCAGTCAATATTTGGAAAGTTGAAGTCCCCCATGACAACTACCCTGTCTCTCTCACTCCTATCGAGAATCATCTTCACTATCCTTTCCTCTACATCTCTGGAACTATTCGGAGGCCTGTAGAAATCTCCCAACAGGGTGACCCCTCCTTTCCTGTTTCTAACCTCAGCCCATACTACCTCAGTTGACGAGTCCCCAAACATCCTTTCTGCAACTGTAATACTGTCCTTGACCAACAATGCCACACCTCCCCCTCTTTTACCATCTTCTCTGTTCTTGCTGAAACATCTAAATCCCGGAACCTGCAACAACCATTCCTGTCCCTGCTCTATCCATGTCTCCGAAATGGCCACAACATCAAAGTCCCAGGTACTGACCCATGCTGCAAGTTCACCCACCTTATTCCGGACGCTCCTGGCATTGAAGTAGACACACTTCAAACCAACTTCTTGCTTGCCGGTGCCATCTTGCGTCCCTGAAACTTTATTTTGGACCACCCTACTCTCAACCTTTCCTATAGTCGAACTACAATTTTGGTTCCCATCCCCCTGCTGAATTAGTTTAAACCCACCCGAATAGCCTTAGCAAATTTCCCCCCCAGGATATCGGTACCCCTCTCGTTCAGGTGAAGACCATGCTGCTTGTAGAGGTCCCACCTACGCCAGAAAGAGCCCCAATTATCCAAGAACCCAAAACCCTCCCTCCTGCACCATCCCTGTAGCCACGTGTTCAACTCCTCTCTCTCCCTATTCCTCGCCTCACTAGCACATGGCACGGGCAACAAACCAGAGACAACAACTCTGTTCATCCTAGCTCTAAGCTTCCATCCTAGCTCCCTGAATTTCTGCCTTAAATCCCCATCTCTCTTCCTACCTATGTCATTGGCGCCAATGTGGGCCACAACTTGGGGCTGCTCCCCCTCCCCCTTAAGGATCCCAAAAACACGATCAGAGACACCACACACCCTGGCACCTGGGAGGCAACACACCAACCATGAGTCTCTATCATCCCCACAGAACCTCCTGTCTGTCCCTCTAACTATGGAGTCCCCAATGACTACTGCAAATGTTGTCTAAAGAAGGGGAGGGGGAGTTAAAATGGTTCACGACTGGGAGGTGCAGTTGTTTATTGCGAACCGATCGGACGTGTTCTGTAAAGCGGTCCCCAAGCCTCAGCTTGGTTTCCCAATATAAAGGAAGCCACACCGGGTGCAATGGATACAGTATACCACATTGGCAGATGTGCACATGAACATCTGCTTAATATGGAAAGTCATCTTGGGGCCTGGGATGGGAGTGAGGGAGGAGGCGTGGGGGCAAGTGTAACACTTCCTGCGGTTGCAGGGGAAGGTGCCAGGTGTGGTGGGGTTGGAGGGGAGTGTGGAGCGAACAAGGGAGTCACAGGGAGAGTGGTCTCTCCGGAAGGCAGACAAGCGTGGGGATGGAAAAATGTCTTGGGTGGTGGGGTCGGATTGTAGATGGCGGAAGTGTCGGACGATGATGCATTGTATCTGGAGGTTGGTGGGGTGGTGTGTGAGAACGAGGGGGATCCTCTTGGGGCAGTTGTGGTGGGGGCAGGGTGTGAGGGATGTGTTGCGGGAAATGCGGTCAAGGGTGTTCTCGACCACTGTGGGGGGAAAGTTGCGGTCCTTGAAGAACTTGGACATCTGGGATGTGCGGGAGTGGAATGCCTCATCCTGGGAGCAGATGCGGCAGAGGCAGAGGAATTGTGAATAGGAGATGGAATTTTTGCAGGAGGATGGGTGGGAGGAAGTGTATTCTCGGTAGCTGTGGGAGTCAGTGGGCTTGAAATGGACATCAGTTTCTAGCTGGTTACCTGAGATGGAGACTGAGAGGTCCAGGAAGGTGAGAGATGTGTTGGAGGTGAACTTGCGGTTGGGGTGGAAGGTGTTGGTGAAGTGGATGAACTGTTCAAGCTCCTCTGGGGAGCAAGAGGCGGTGCCGATACAGGAGCAATCACATTGTTGGGGATTTTTACAGACCCCACCAATAGTTGCAGAGAAGTGGAGGAGCGGATTGGGAGGCAGATACTGGAAAGGTGCAGAAGTCACAGGATTGTAGTCATGCATGACTTCAACTTTCTAAATATTGATTGGAAACTTTGTATCTGTAATAGTTTGGATCGAGTGGATTTTGTCCAGTGCGTTTCAGAAGGTTTCCTGACACAGTATGCAGACAGACCAACATGAGGAGAGGCCACATTGGATTTGATGCTTGGCAGTGAACCGGGCCAAGTGTTAGACCTGTTAGTAGGAGAACATTTTGGTGGTAGCAATCATAACTCTGTCGCTTTTACAATAATCGTGGAAAAGAATAGATACATAGAGCAGGGTAAGGTTTATAATTGGGGGAAGGGTAATTATAATTCTGTTACGCAAGAAATGGGTAACATAAAATGGGAACAGATGCTGTCAGGGAAGAGCACTATAGAAATGTGGAGATTATTTCAGGGATACATACTGCATGTGATCAATATGTTTGTCCCTAGCAGGCAGGGAAGATGCAGTCGAGTGATGGAGCCTTGGTTCTTGAGAGAGGTCAAACGACTAGTTAAAAGGAAGAAGGATGCTTATGTAAGATTTAGGAAACAAGGATCAGAAAATGCTCTAGAGGGATACAAGTTAGCCGGGAAGGACCTGAAGAAAGGGCTTTGGAGTACTATAAAGGGGCATGAGAAAACCTTGGCAGATAGGATTAAGGAAAACTCCAAGGCTTTTTACACGTATATGAGGAATAAAAGAATGACCAGAGTAAGGGTAGGGCTGAGCAAGGATTGTAAAGGGACTTTGTGCACAGAGCCTAAAGAGATTGGAGAGGTTCTTAATGAATACTTTTCTTCGGTATTCACAACTGAGAGGGAACTAGTTGTAGGGAAGGACAATGTGAAACAGGCTGGTAGGCTATACAAGGTTGACGTTAGTAGAGAAGATGTGCTAGGAATTTTGAGGAACTTGAAGATAGATAAATCCCCCTTGGCCTGATGGGATTTATCCTACGATTCTATGGGAAGTGAGGGAAGAGACCACAGGGCCTTTGGTAATGATCTTTTCATCCTCACTGTCCATGGATATAGTGTCAGAAGATTGGAGAGTGGCAAACATCATTCTCCTGTTCAAAAAAGGAATAGGGATAACCCTGGAAATTACAGGCCAGTTAGTCTTACTTCAGTGGTGGGAAAATTATTGGAAAGGGCTCTGAGAGATAGGATTTATGATCACTTGGATAGGCACAGTTTAATTCATGATAGCACGGATTTGTGAGGGGTAGATCATGCCTCACAAACCTTTTTGAATTCTTTGAAGAGGTGACCAAACATGTGGATGGAGGTAAAGCAGTAGATGTGGTATACATGGATTTAAGCAAGGCATTTGATAAGGTTCCCCATGGTAGGCTCATGCAGAAAGTAAGGAGGTGTGGGATAGGGGGAAATGTGGCAGATTGGATTCAGAATTGGCTGACCCTTAGAAGACAAAGAATGGTAGTGGATGGGAATATTCAACATAGTGCTCAGCTACAAGTGGTGTACCACAAATATCTGTTTTGGGTTCTCTCCTATTTGTGATTTTTGTAAATGATTTGGAGGTAGGAGTGGAAGGGTGGATTAGTAAGTTCGCGGATGATATGAAGGTGGGCTGTTCTAGGTTACAAAGGGACATTGATAGGATGCAGAGCTGGGCTGAGAAGTAGCAGATGGGGTTTAACCCTGGAAAGTATGAGGTGATTCATTTTGGAAGGACAAATTTGAAAGCAGAATACAGAGTTAATGGAAAGATTCTTGGCAGTGTGGAGGAGCAGATGGATCTCGATATTCATGTCCAAAGTTCTCTGAAAGCTGCCACCCAGGTGGATAGAGTTGTTAAGAAGGCGTGCGGTGTGTTAGCTTTCATATATAGAGGGATTGAGTTCAAGAGTCACAAAGTTATGCTCCAGCTATACAAAAGTCTGGCTCGGCCACATCTGGAGTATTGTGTCCAGTTCTGGTCACCTCATTACAGGAAAGATGCGGAAGTGTTGGAGAAGGTGCAGAGATTTACCAGGATGTTACAAAAACAAAGTTTCTGGAAAAACTCAGCAGGTCTAGCAGCATCTGTGGAGGAGAAAACAGAGTTAATGTTTCGGGTCTGGTGACCTTTCCTCAGAATATTTCTGAGGAAAGATCACCGGACCCAAAATGTTAACTGTTTTTCCCTTCACAGATGCTGCCTGACCTGCTGAGCTTTTCCAGCAACTTTATTTTTGTTCCTGATTTACAGCATCTGCAGGTCTTTTGGTTTTTACCAGGATGTTGCCTGGAATGGAGGGAAGGTCTTACAAGAAAAGTTTGAGAGAGCCAGGGCTTCTCTTTAGAATGACAAAGGATGAGAGGTGTACAAAATGGTTAGAGTTATAGATAGAGTGGACAGCCAGAGGGAGCCAGACTTTTATCCTAGGGTGGAGGTAGCTATTACGAGGGGGCATAATTTTAAAGTGAGTGGAGGTAGATGTAGGGGAGATGTCAGAGGTAAGTTCTTCATTCAGAGAGTGGTAAGGGCGTGGAATGCATTGCCGGAGAGGGTAGTGGAATTGGCCTCATTAAGGGCATTTAAGCGGCTATTAGATAGGCAAATGGGTGATAGTATAAGGTAGGGGTGGGGGTTAGGTAGTACTTAGGTTTAGGGTAAAAGTTGGGCACAACATCGTGGACCGTAGGGTCTGTACTGTTCTATGTTCTAAATGTGTGCCAGACATAAATGTACTTATTGTAATTCCTTTACAGGAAATAGTCATTTCCTGTTATTATGACAATACTATGCAGTTTTTTCACTTTTTCCCCCACATATTGAGAAACTCCAATAGTTTAGCATACACATTTCAAAACAGAAACACAACTTAATTCTGAAAGTAATAGCCTTTATGACATGGCTCAGTAAAAATTTGCATAATCTTGCCTTTCAGGAAAACCATGTTTTCTTGTAACATTTAGTGCCCAGGAGACTGGACACTAAAATAGTATGTTTTGGAGATACGCTTATTGAATTCTATCAAGCTATTTTTAGATGTTCTTCCAGTTTTTAAATCTCTGAAATATGTGAAATATTCATGATAAAGCTTAAACCACAGACTTTCAGCTTTGAATATCAATTTTAGCAATAAATTGAGTCAATTTTTAAAAAGTGCCTAATTTTCATCTTTGAAATGCTTTTTTAATTGTTCTCACTCAAGGGCTTTTTCTCAGGTGGAATATCAAGAACAAACCAATTGCAACTCTGATTCATTTATTTAAAAAGCTAAGAAAATACAACTATATTGGTTGTGGTAATTTATTGTATTAGAAAACCTAGGAGACATCTGTTGTTTATATCAGGGGACTGGTATTGAATTAGGTTAAAAAGCCTTGCTTGTGCCTTGCTTTAATGTTTCAATTACCCTGTTTAATTTTAGGTCATTAACCCAAGATAACCACAAAACAGGTTTGAGAGATTAGGAAAGTGTCACTATACAGATATTGGTTTTAGCATTCTTTGTCCTCGATAGCTCGTTGCAAAAACACTGAAGCAGAGTTCATAATTTATCAAACTGCAGCTTTGACATTGATGCTTACAAGCAGGGAAGGATTTTGGGAGTCATTAGGCTGTGGACTCCATTCATTTGTCTTACTAACCCAGGGGAGCACTATTCACACACGTGCAGTACCAGTCACAGTGATACGTCACTAGCCAGCTGTCACACTGTGGGTTGAGTCCACATGCACAACTGTTCCTAAGGTCTTTTCAATAGGTGGCAGGAATTGTACAATGAGGTAAGTTCCAGTTGCATTGCAAGTTTTTTTTAAAAATTTAACCTATTTTTCTAATCGAACTGTTCAGAGAGGTTGTTACACATGTCTGGAGCTGGTGGGACTTGAAACTAGGCCTGTTAGTCCAGGGATAAGGATACTACCACTGTGCTACAACAGAGGCTATCATTGCAAGTTTATTAGATGGAGTAACACGTTGAAAATAATACTGACAGACTAATTGGACTGAATTGTCCAATGTGTCATAGACATACAGCATGGAAACAGTCCCAATGGTCCAAGTTGTCCGGCCAAGCAGACATCCCAATCTGACCTATTCCCATTTGCTAGCATTTAGCCCATATCCCTCTAAACCCTTCCTATTCATTTACACATCCAGGTGCCTTTTAAATGTTGTAACTTTACCCACATACACTACTTCCTCTGATAGCTCGTTCCATACAGATACCATCTTCAAGTCACAGTCATGCAGTATAGCACAGACCCTTCAAGTCCAACCAGTCCATGCCGATCATGTTCCCAAATTAAACTAGTGCCAGCTGCCTGTGCATAGGTTTGGAAGGATATGGGCTTTCTTACTCATGAACTTATCCAAATGTTATATAAAATGCTTTAAAATAAGTACCTGCATCCGCCACTTTCTCTGGCAGTTCATTCTATACACAAACCACTTGCTTTGGATAAAAAGTTGCCCCCCCCATCCTTTTTAAATATTTCTCCTTTCACCTTAAAAATATAACCACTAGATTCGAGCTCACCCACCCAAGGGAAAAGATCCTTGTCATTCACCTTATCAATGCTCCTCATGATTTTATAAACCTCAATAAAGTCACCCTAAACTGCAGTGTAGGAAGTCCCAGACTTTGCAGTCTATTTTTAATCTCAAACCCTCCATTCCCAGCAACCTTCTGAAAAATCTTTTCATAACCCTCTGCAGTTTAATAATGTCCTTCCCATAATGGAGTGACCAAACTGCACACAAAAGAAGTCTCACCAACATTCTGTACAACCTCAACGTGACATCCCGATTCCTATACTCAAGGGCAACGAAAGCAAGCATGCTAAACACCTTCTTAATCGCCCTGTCTACATGTGATGCAAATTTCAAAGAATTATGTACCTGAACCCCTAGGTCTCTACAACAGAGCCCAAGGCCCTACAATTAACCGAATAAGCCTTGCCCTTGTTTGTATTACAACAATGTAATATCTCAATGCAATGTGCTATATAAAAACCTGACTGGTTTTCTGGTTAGAAAAAAAATCAATGGTGTATTTAGCTTGATGAACAGAAACTCAGCAGAAAGTGATCCGTTTAGATGTAATCACTGCTCTTTAGCTAAAACCGGCTGTGATTCAGATCTGTGTCATTTCCATGCTTTGTTGTTGATTTGTTGTGAACATGCTTCTGTAACAATTTCATATTAAAGAATTCCACCAAACCACGTGCAAAACAACAATTCATCATGATGCTCTTGGAAAATTATTTTTGTATTCATGTCAAAAATGCTGAATTTGTTTTCAAAGCACATCAGAAATTATGGTTTTCATTACATCACCTACCATGATAAATCATGGGAAATAAATACAATACGTATTGAAGATGTTGGTGCCCTTCTCCCCCCACGTCTGCACCTGTGGGAAAGTCCCTTTAGCACTCTCTCTCTCTCTCTCGTGGTCTTTCTGTCTCATTTGGCACCTAATTTTTTCTGTCCACTTTCCCTGTTTTTATCAGGCTAAATGGAGATTCTCTACTAGTTCTGGGTTTTTTTAAAAACCCATTTTGATCCATTAAATTTTAATTATGGTATGTAGCCTGAATCTCTCAATATATATTCTTCCAAAAAGTCGAGACAATTTCTTAGTCTTAAGAGTTGCAATTCAGCACTCGACAGTTGCATAGTCAAGTAAAAAAGGTTTGCGTAATAGATTACCATAATAATAGATACACTATCCACGTACCCTAAGACAACAGGGTGGGTCAACACAGCGGAGGATGTTTCTTAAATGCAAACGCATAAATGGCACAATGGAATAAAGGAATATCGAGTGATGGGAAGGTGACTTCGGAAAGGAATCTTTGTACTGACAAGAACACACCCTGGTAAAAACGGAGTAAGTCACCCAGAAAACAATTGAATTAATTTATCCAGTGAAGATGACAGACTGATTTTGTTTTAATCCTGATTATTTAAGGAACATTCTTTGTTTCTGTGATAAATCAGTGGAAATCCCCAGTAACAGCATGAAGAAAGATTTAGAGGAGTATTAGAGAGTAGGGTTACCAAGCAGTCTTTCACAGACCTTTGAAAAAGGAGATAAACATTGACATGTATTAAAAAGGAAAATCACTGTGTGGTATTAATCTCTTTAGAATAAAACATTTTCTTTAAATGCCTGCCTACAAAGTGAAGCTTCTCTCAAGAAAACTAAAATCTGATTTCAATGTGTGAAGAACTGATGAAGGAAACCACGATATGTCATGAAATGAAGGTGCTTAGTAGTTCATTATGAAAAGGAAGATATTATCAAATTTATTTAAATATGGACTTTCCCTATAACCAGTTTTCAGAGCTGCAAGTTTGAATGTTCAAACTTTTATCTATGTTCCATATTTTCATCTATGAATAACAGTACAACTTTCTTACTCTGTAGACTAGGCAGAATTTGCTACTGAATTTCAACACCAGTGTAATTGTGGATAATCTTTTAATCCATGTCAATCATGAACAATGAACTGAATAAAGAGAAATATTTAATTTGATCAGTTCTGTGAAATAGGGGCAAAACTTCCTGGTTGGTATTAGCATAACCTGACATCTGCACAAAATTCAACAGATAACATTTATCTTGTATTGAATCTAGAATCAACAAACGAGCGTGAAATATCTTACTTGCTTGCTTATTGTCAGCAGTGCAAACATAGCGTCTGCACAGATGTAAAGATTTGACAAAGCTAATTTAAAAACCCTGAAAACTGAAGATGTATTTCTTCATCGTTTGCAGTTTTCTGTTCAAAATTTAATGGTTTGCACTGCGGTGGCCAACTCTGTGTAAAACATCATCTGATATGCCTCAGGAGTTCCACTCAAACACAGCAGTGTCTGCTGCAAGCGAAGACGATGGGCTGACAACTTGCGAGGTTAGCTGGGCCCTTTTCAACCAGCTAAGCTTTAAATAGCTGCTTGTCTCAACCAAAATAATTTTCTTCCTGTCAGCGAAATAACCTGTTCTAACGGTAAAGCTGTATTCTGTATTATTTTTAACTCACGGACAAAAACAAAACGTTTCAAATGTTATGATACAGATTTCCTAGAAGTATGCATTCCTGCAGGGATAACATATTCTCTGTATTGTGGGAATGAACCAATGTAGTCTAATATTTTGCATGGTCATACAAATCAAAGAACTTACCAAAGGAAAACAAAGTTTAACTGATGCATGGAGTTTTTTTTAAGAAGGAGGATGTAGCAAGTAAGGTAGATAAAAGGGGAAGGAGTAGAAGTTCAGGTATGGTCCATCTAAACTCCATTTGATATCACACAAAAGACAAGGGCTCATGGAAGAGGATTAGGAGGTAATAAAATAGCGTGGAGGATTTGTTCATGAGCAGCAAGAGAATTGTAGCCACAAATATGGTAAAAAGTGCACAATAAGATGGCAGATGTCGGTGCACTTTGATTATAGAAAAAACAAAGCAATTTTTTTAAAATTTAGGTGTAAAATTTAGAAATGCTTGTACAAGGAAGTCAGAAAGTTAGCATGGCAAGTAATTATGACAGTAAATATCAAATTACTATTTATTGCAAGAAGAATGGAACACAGGAAATAAAGGAAAGGAATAAAGAAAAACATACAGGTGGCACAGTGGCTAGCACGGTTGCCTCACAGTGCCAGGGATCCAGGTTTGAGTCTACCCTCGGGTGACTGTCTGTGTGGAGTTTGTACATTCTCTGTCCTTGGGTGCTCTGGTTTCCTTCTACGGTCCAGAGATGTGCAGATTAGGTTTTCTGTCCATGGTAAATGCAGAGTTATAGGGTAGGGGATGTCTGTGGGTGGGATGCTCTTCAGAGGGTCAGTACAGACATGATGGGCAGATTGGCCTGCTTCCACACTTAGGGATTCTATGAAATGACACCAAGTTACTTTGCCTCACAAAAGTTACGTACAATATATATACAGTTCTGACATAACCTCCCTGTTCTTGAATTCTATATGCCTTGGCTAACAAAGACAAGTATTTCGTGTTGCTTCTTACCATTTTATCTACCTGGCTCGCTACCTTAAAGGGCATGTGGACATGCACACCAATGTCCCTTTGATCCTTGGTGCTCCCCAGGATCATACTGTTCATCACATATCCCCTTACCTTCTTTTTCCTGCCCAAGTGCCTCACCTCAATTATCCAGACTGAATTCCATTTTCCACTGATCAAACCATCTGACCAGCCTGTTTAAATTCTCCAGCAATCCAAGGCTATCCACCTATTTAACACACCATCAATTTTTATACCATCTGTGAAATTACTGATCAATCCTCCTACGTTTAAATCCAAATCATTTATGAATATCATAGTCAAACTGGACCCCCAAAACCATTGGACACAGGCTTTCAGTCACAAGACACACTTTGACCATCACCCTCTGCTTCCTGCCACTCAGCCCACTCTGGATCTAATTGGTCAACTTTCCTTGGATCCTGCCGGGTCTTATGTTCACTATCAAACTTCCATGCAGGATCTTATCACAAGCCTTGCTGAAATCGGAGTAGACTATGTCAAATGCATTGCCCTCATCTGCACACCATGTCATCTAAAAATTTCTAAGCTGGTCAGACATGATCTCCCATAACAAAAACATGTTGACTGTTCTTGATTAATCCCTGCCTCTTCAAGTGCAGGTTAACTTGTCCTGCAGAATTGCTTCCAAAAGCTTCCCCACCACTGAGGTTAGACTGACTGGCTTGTAGTTTCCTGGTTTACCCATACCTCCCTTCTTGAATAACAGTATTACATAGGTGGCTGGAAGACAGCCTCTTTTCTGGCCAGAGGGGAACTGAAAGCTATTGCCAAACACCCTTGCTATTTCCCCACTTGCCTCACTCAAGAGCCTGGGATATACTTCATCCAGTCCTGGTGTTTTTTTTTTTAAATCTTGCCGGACCAGTCAGAACCCACTCTATATATGTTGATTTCTTTAAGTACATCACAGGTTTCTCTGAATTCTATACTCGCATTCATCTCTCTCACTAGTGAACACTGACACAAAGTATTCATTTAGAACCCTATCTACATCCTACAGTTCCATGTACAACTTACCACTATAACTTTCACTAATTATCCTTTTATTCTTAATGTAGTAGTAAAATAACAGTTAGTTTTTCCTGGACTTATTTTCTCAATTAGACTGTTTGGTTGTACTTTAGTTTTGAAATCTTTTATTCGGTCCTGCAGTGTAGGGTATCTTTAAGTAAGATCATAAACCTTGTAACTTGAGTTTAAGTCACATCTTACCGCAGGCTCTGTGTTTTAATCTTAAATTCCCTAAGTATCATGATGGCACAGAGTAATGCTTTCAAAGAAAAAGAAGTCAATTCATTATAATTCTTCTCTTTCAGCTATTAAGTATAGTTCAGGTTGGTTATCACAATTAACCTTAATGGATCTTCTCTTTGGTGTCTTAATATCATATCATCCTCATCTTTAATGAGACATTCAACTGGAGGCAGAATATATTCAATGGTTTTGATGACCTGTTAGCTAATACATGCCTCTTTATTGAATCAAGAGAATTCAGTGTTTAAATACCAGACACTGCAATTAATTTTTAGTATTATTTTCACTGATGCCCCACAAGGCAAAGGGAGAAGGCAGATGAAAGACTGTCAAGTAGTAGCCAATAAACATTATTTGAAATAAATTACAGTTTAACCTTTTATGCCTCTTCTATGTCTTTCAAACTGTATTACTTGACCTAATTGCAGGCATGCATTTATCCCCACTCTTTGTAAACTTCGACCAGGCTCTACTGCATGCATGCAATTCTGTAAATTATACTAATACTATTCTGCACTGTCCAGCTCATACATCTACATTTATCTCCCCTTCACCTTTGAGCGCCACAGCAAGGTAGGCAGGAGCAAATTACTGCAGATGCTGGAAAATGAATGAAAAACAAAAAATCCTGGAGATCATAGCGCGTCAGGCAGCTCAGCTCTGATGAAGAGTCATCTAGACTCAAAATGTTAGTTTGCTTTCTCTCCATGGATGATGCCTGGCCTGCCGTGATCTCCAGCATTTTTTGTTTTCAGTCTACAGCAACATAGCCCAATACCAAATGCAGTTTTTGGAAATCGGAGATAACTTTGGAGAAATGCATCAAGTCTGGCAGCATCTGTGCAGAGAGGAACAGAGTTAGTATTTTGAGTCCTATTTGACTCTTCTTTAGAACTCATTATCCTATTCTTTAGCAGCTATGCTTTAAACTTTACAGGTTCAATGCTTCTGGAACTCGTTTGTTAATCCTTTTGACATCTTTACATTTACTCCTTCCTTCAAAGCCATCGCTTAAAGTAAACCGGTTCACCGTTCCCCATATCATCCTTGTTGATGGTGTCCATTTTGTTTTCTTTTCATGCCTCGGGGTATTTTCATTAAACACACAATATAAATACAACTTAACACTTGCTAGTATTATTTTTCCAAATTTTATCTATTCCTTCTTCTAATTTACTTTTCAGTTTTCACCTAATCTCTTCTTATTTCTGCTTTATAAATATACATCTTGGAAAAACAAGCATTAATTAAGGGTAGTCAGCATGGCTTTGTAAGAGGAGAGATCAAGTCTAACAAATTTCTAGATGAGGCTAGGGCAGTTGCTGTTGTCTACAGGGACTTCAGTAAGGCTTTTGACAAGATCTTGCATGGCAGACTGGTTAAGAAATTAACAGCTCATGGTAATTTGCCAAATTAGATCCAAAAATGGCTCAGCAGCAGTAAACAGAGGGGTTGGCCAAAGGATGCTTTTGTGACTAGAAGTCTGTGTCCGGTAGCACTCTGCAGGTTTTCACGCTGGGTCTCACTGTTCATCAATGATCATGAATGTAGCACATCTGATCAGTAAGCTCGTATGAGACACAAAATCAGTGGCATAGTAAATAGCAAAAAGCAAAAAGGGAAGCCTTAAAATACAGGGCAGTATAATTGGTCTTTTCAGATGTGTTAAGTGATGCATCAGCGGTGGGGCTGGGGGGAGACTTAAAAAGCAAGGGAGTACACTTTGAGCAGTAGGTCTCAGGAAACATACAGGATCTGAGGGACTTTGGTGTAGATGCCCATAGATCCTTGAAGGTAGGTAGATCAGGTGGTTAAGAAGGCATATTATTTAAGACTATAATGAATAGAAACAAAAGTAGGGGCCATTTGGCCCCTCGACCCTGCCCAACCATTAAACAGGATCATGGCTGATCCAACATTCCTCGTCTACTCTTTGTGCCTTCGCCATAAACCTTGGTTCCTCTACTAATCAAGAATATCTCTCATCCTCAAATATATCCAAGGATTCTGCTCCCATTTCTGGTGCTTTTAATTGTGAGACAATGCCCTCTAGTCCTCAAGTCTCCTGTGAGGGGAAACATCCGGTCAGCATTTACTCCATGAAGCCCCTTAAGAATCCTGTATGTTTCAATGAGATCCCTTCTTCTAAACTACTTTGAGTACTGTGCCAAGCCAGTCAGTCTTCACTCAAGACAATTCCTCTATACAGAGATCATCCTAAGTCAGCCTTCTCTGAACTATCTCCAATGAAACAATATTTTTGCATAAATAAGAGGATTGAACCTGCTCATAGTACTCCAAGTATGGTTTTCACCAGTACAGTTGCAGTAAGACTTCCCTACATTAATATTCCAACTCCCAAAATTACAGCCAACATTCCCTTAAGCCTTCTGATTACCCAGTGCACCTTTGTGCCAGCTAATACCTCCAAGTCCCTGTGTGATGCATCTTTTCTGCAGCTTCTTTCCATTTAAATAACATTCTGTTCTTTTGTTCTCTCAACCTATTAATATCACTGTGAACTGTTTATATCCATCTCACAACCTGCCTTTTCACTTATTTTTGTGTCATCTGCAAACCTGGCCACGGTACATTCACTTTCTTACTCCAAGTCAAGTTATTCCATGGGATATTTGCCTTTATTACAAGGGACTGAAATCAAAACCAGAGCTTATGATGGAGCTCATTACGTTATTAGGCAACCGCTGGTGTTCTTTGTGCAATTCTGATTACCACACTATATGAAGGATAAGACTGCAATAGACAGAGTGCAGAAGAAATTCATCAGGATGGTGCCTGGACTGGAATGATTCAGCTGAGGGTGGGTATCTATTTTAAGTATACAAAGTTCTGAAGGGCATAGACAGGGTAAGTAGGAAAAACGTTTCCCTTAAAACTGTGCCCCCCCCACCACCGCCCGTTATTGATGCCTCTCATAAAGGGAAAGAGCAGATGGTTTAGAAGAAATTGGAAGAAACTATTTTTCACCCAGACGGTTGTGGGCATCTGGAACTAACTGCCTGAAAAGGGTGCTAGAGGTGGGACATTTAAGAAGTATTTAGATGAGCATTTGAAGCACCATAACAGACAAGGCTACAGGTCAAGCGCTGGAAAATGTGCTTCGAATTGACAGATGTTTGATGACTGGCATGGACACAATAGTCTGAAGGGCCTCTTTCCATACTGTAAAAACTTTTATGACTCTATAATCTTCTGCATTATTCAGAGATGACTATACAACCAACAGACTTAAATATATTGGCAGTTACCAAAAATTAATATTTCAATAAATAAAACATTAGCCAATATTGCTTTGTTTCCTTTGGTCATAGTCCCCATCATGCTTGAAGGATATTTCTAACAAACAGGACTCCAAAGACAATAATGACAATAGAAATTTAGCTAAGCTATGCTCTATTAGAAAAAACAATAGCTGATCAACTAGTTGTCTTATTAATAGTTTAACTATATTTATTATATAACAATTAAAAAGAAACAGATGTACTAAATAATCACATCAGCAATCTGCAACAATTTGTAAAATGGATATCACACAACTATCTTTAGTGCCACAAAGATGACTGATCACATTTTCTGAGGATACACTGTAATTAGCAACTAAGCAATTTGCATGTTTTGTACAATGGTTCTTCTTGTACTATAAACTTTTAATAGAAAATTGCACTTCACAGTTTAACACAACATAACAATAGCATCTTCGCAGACATTCAGAGCCTTACACATGCCAAATATTCCAAAATATAAGCAAATACCTTACTCTCTTCGCACAAGTATCTTTCCTAATGTAAGCAGTACATAATAAATGGAGCTTATTTAACATGAACTATTAGCAAAAGGAAACAGACATTATTCACTTTTATGTTATTAGATCAACCAAGAAATAACATATCATGTGGCATTCTGTAGAAGTGAGGAAAATATTAATTGGATTATGAATGGTAGTGTTAAGTGTGCTAACTTGTGTGTTGGTAAGTACAATATATCATGGTACAGTACTTGGGTGCCATTATAGGTCTTTATTTCAGAAAGGAGTTCAAATCCCCACTCTCTTTAGAAGGAATGCAGTTGTGTACGGAAAAAGTGTCAGATTCCTACTAAGTCAAATTAATCTATCAATATTTTAGAATAACTTATTACTCAAACCAGACAAATTATGGCTTCTAAGCAGATTTTGAGATACATATTATAGTATACTGGGCCATGAAATACAGTAATACAGCTTTATCATTCTTTCCTATTACACCAAAACAGTCAATTGCCACTGAAAATAACAGATTTAAAGAAAGAGATAATAACACTATTTTCAAAAAGTGTTGAAGTAACTATACTGCATTTAAACGTTCTTCACTATGTTACAGCACTTTCGCCTAAAAATGCAAATGGCAAGATAACATTTTCTTGTTATACACCATACCGGTTTCTTAAATGTAAGAAATTACTGCTTCTTTTGCTGATTCGATTTTCAACCCTCTCACTGTTCATACCACAGTATGGTTTAACCAACAGTCACTGTGCACTTTTATACAGCCAATCTTCATGCGTAAGCAATACAGTCAGCCCTTATCCTTATCATTTAATATTTATGTGCTCGATTAGTTGCAAGGATCACAGATAACACTTATAACCAGAAATTCTGGCTGCCTGATCCCTTTCTTGTCCCACAGAATTGCAGAACCTGTCATATCCTAACTGCCATTTCATTGCTAAAGCAACCCTGGCAAATCACTGAATGTGGAATCTTCTCGAATGCTACAGTTTGGTATCACTGGAAATGATGCATCCAATCACTAAAGTAATTGTAGGAGATCGAGTCACAGAACAGTGAGCCACCTCCTCACATGTCTCGTTTTCTTGGTATCTATGTTCACAAACTCATCAGAGTTTGTCAGTATGAGTCCAGTTCGTGATAGCTGCTAGACTGAATAATAATGAATAATGGCCATAGTTTGAAACTCTCAGGGCAAAAACAATTTATAGCAACAATTTGATTCACATCTTCCATAAACTAGATAATAAATTAGCAGTTCCAAATCTTAATCAAAGTGAATAAGCCAGTCTTATTAAATAATTAGAAAACCACCTGGATAAATTGAATACTGACACTATAATTTCAGTGTAAGTATTGGTACCACTGCAATGCTGTTACATATCAAATCATAAGACTCTCCCGATTGCTGACGCTCACAGAGAGCTTGATTTCATTTAATTGCCAAAGCTATAAAGTACAAATAGAAAAATTCACAGAGATTGGAATCATTAATTTTACTTCATGTGAAAAACAGACACTGTAATAAAATCTTGTTCCATCTAACTGTATTTTTCTATCTCAACTCTCAGTATCAATACATTTACAAATGGTTCAGTCTATAACTGCAAGGAGGGGATAAAAGATCCATATGAAAAAGATATATGACACTGTTCCCTCCCCTCATCAACATCAACAAAATAATGTCCGGACATCTTACGGGCTTAACAACATTCTGTGAAGGCAAACATGTGCATTGAGAGAGTTTAAGGAAAGTAGTACATATATTTACAAATCTTTTATGACAAAGGCACTGCTTTGTCATTTTCAGTCTGAGTGACATCACTTATCCACCCATTCTATGCTCACTGGTTCATGCAAACTCAAGTTAAGCTTTTCATTACAGATTTCTCACTTTAAAATGCTGAAGCATCATCCAGTTCTGAGAAACATCAAAGATAATGTCACACAGATATGTAATCAGGTCAAGCTGCTAAGGACATTCTACCTCAGCTGAAGAAGCAGGCTTGTTTTGCAAATCATTTATGTCTGTAGTTAGTGTTTCTTGTTTTTCTCCATTTTCTTCTTCAGCACTAACTACAGGTATATTCTCAGACTTCTCGGACTTAACTTCTTGTTCTTCATCTTCTGTGTTTTGGTGAATTGTGTTGTGGTCTCCATTTTCTTTAACAGTGGCCAAGATTTCACTGCTAGTTTCAGTGTTTTCTTTTTTGTCTTTGTTTGCATCATTAATATGCCCTTCTTCATTATTGCATTCTCCTTCCACCTGAAAAATATGAAATATCTGTTAAAACTCTTCACAAATATTGTGATTGATGGTAGTAATCTAAATATAGTATCACAACAAGTTCAAAAAGGTTGAAATGAGGCTAACTGGAGAGATCTTTACAAATCCATAATCAATACTGACGAAATGATTGCTCTTTGCCTTAGTAGTTCCTACTATAGGGCAGTAATTGTTAATACTTCGGAATTCGTAACCCAAATCAACATTACACAGCCATACATTAAAACCTCACCAAAGAAGTGACCAATGAAATAATGGATCAAGAATATGTGCAAGTTGACTTTAAACTCTACATCTCTATTTTTGGAAATCTATAGCCTCGCAGGCATGCTGTTCGTCAAAACCTGGCTTACAATTTGTGAAACCAATATTTTAAAAAAGTGTTTAAATGTAAGTCTGAACACTTTTTAAAAATATTGGTTTCACAAGTTGTAAGACAGGGTTTGACTAACAGCATGCCTGTGAGGCTGAACACTTGTGTTAATAATGGCAGACTCTTAACCCTACCTAGACCTCTTAATCCTAGACCCAAATTATATGATTCTATGATAGATGGACTGCTGTCAAGTGTCTACCAAAGACACTCAATGCCAGCTACTGAAAGGAACATGATAGTGTCCCAGAGATGTCAATATTTCAGCATTATTAAAAACAGTTTCGTTATACAGAAAGTTTACTAATAAAGCTATCTATTTCTGTCAAATTGAATTGGATTAAAAAAAACCATAGACCCCAGTGTGACAAAATAAATTAGATGATAACATCATAATCATGGGTTACTTTGCCTGCTGCTACTTTTAAATATCAGGTGTATTCAAAAGCTTCACAATACTTGAATTATACTTATGTCATGTGCTATATAAACTGAATAATTACAATAAAAGGAGGTTGTGGTAACATCACTGGACTTGTAATTCAGAACCCCTAATTAGACCCAGGCTAATGCTGTGATCACATGGTTCAAATCCCACCATGGAAGCTACTTAAATTCAACAAATGAGTGTGGCATTAAAAGCTAATCTAATAGTGACCATGAAAACAATGTCAAATGTTGTAAAAACCCATTTTGCTCACTTATGTCCTGCACGGGAGGAGACTGGATGACATTACCTGGTCTGGGCCATATGTGTCTTCAGACCTACAGTGAAGTAGCTGACTTCTAAATGCATTAGGTGTCCTGAATCACTGCATTATGGATCTACCAGAAATGGTACAGGACAGTGGTAAACAGTTGGGAAGACATTGCTTTGGAAACCTTTAACATAGGGGTAAAAACGGATTAGGCTATTCAGCCATTCAATATGATCGTGCCTGGCCATCCAACTCTGTACCCTGTTCCCACTCTCTCCCCAGATCCCTTCCGCCCCAAGGACTATATGTAACTCTTTCTAGAAAACAGTCAATGTTTTGGCCTTAAATAATTTCTGTGGCAGAGAAATTCAGAGGCACACCATACTCTGGGATAAGAAACTTTTCATCTAAACCGCCTACCCCATATCGTTAAACTGTTACTCACAGTCCTGATTTCCTCAGTTATTTGGACCAGCCTTT
Organism: Stegostoma tigrinum; assembly: GCF_030684315.1. Lineage (NCBI taxonomy): Eukaryota > Metazoa > Chordata > Chondrichthyes > Orectolobiformes > Stegostomatidae > Stegostoma > Stegostoma tigrinum. The sequence continues at coordinate 111,290,119 of NC_081356.1, forward strand.
CTGCATAGTCCTGTTAGAATTTTATAGGTTTCTACGAGAACCCCACTCCATTTTCTTTCAGATTTAAGATTTCTAAGGCTAGCTCAGAAATTGGCATTTACAACGGCCTCTGGAATCTTCAACAAATAGGAGTGAGCACAACATTTAAAAGAATTAATGCAGGATGCCACTTTATGTCAAAGTTAGCTAATCAAAACATAGCCACATCATTCAAAGGTTGCAGGAAGAGCACCTCATATTTCGTTCAGGAACCCTGCAGCCCTATGGTATCGGTGTGGACTTCACAAGCTTCAAAATCTCCCCTCCCCCAACCGCATCCCAAAACCAGGCCAGCTTGTCCTCACATGCCTAACCTGTCCTTCCTCCCACCTCAAGCCTCAACCCCATCTCTTACCTACTCGCCTCATCCCACCCCCTTGACCTGTCCATCCTCTCCAGACTGACCTATCCCCTCCCTAACTCCCCACCTACACACACCTTTACTGGCTCCATCCCTGCCTCTTTGACCTGTCTGTCTCTTCTCCACCTATCTTCTCCTTTATCCATCTTCTAACAGTCTCCCCCTCTCTCCCTATTTATTTCAGAATCACCTTCCCCTCCCCCGTTTCTGAAGAAGGGTCTAGGCCCGAAATGTCAGCTTTCCTGCTCCTGTGATGCTGCTTGGCCTGTTGTGTTCATCCAGCTCTACACCTTGTTATCTCATAGCTACATCAGGAATGTCTTTCCCATTGGTGAAAAGTAACTCCATAATGCTAACAACTGGGTGTTCCTGTATCACTATTTTGCAAATCTGTCCTTCGTGAGTTAATAATAGAACACTAACGTCAATCAATTTACAACCATCAAATCAGATGGTTCTTACTACGGCACCTTAAGTCCCAACTTTTCTGGTTAGGAACAGAAATCTGACTCTGTCTCACAGATCAGTGATTCCAATTTGGGCAGCATTATATTTTCAGAGTATCTTAAAAGCAACAAACTAGATTTATAACCCCCTGTATACAAAATCAAGTAAAGGGATTCCACTTTGCTTTGGACTTGTTCTATTTATCTTTACTGAGTTTAGGAAACCTGTTTCTCATTACTGAATAGGGTTTTTGATGTACACCTACAATGTGTTGCCTGAACCGTTTTTCAGCTGCACTGAAAATAAGATGTAATTTATGGTACAGTTTTAAATTCTGAAATTCCTTTATAAAATACCACCTTGATATCAGTTTTGTCCAGCTTGATTTTGCCTTCTTTCTCCTTATCTTTCTTCTTCTTAGAGGTAGAATGATCTCGTTTATTCTTATCCTGACTCTGGCCACTTGAATTTTCTCTGTTCTCAACTCTATCTTTGCTGTGCCCTCTGTCTTTGTCTTTTCTTTTCTCTTTCTTATTTCTGATCAAAAAAGAAACAAACAATTTTAATTACAACCTTTACTCAAACAGTGTTAAAACAAGTGAACTGTTAGTATATAATTTACAACAACTGCATTAATAATCGATTGAGCTGGGTAACTGGAACTTGCACGATGAAGAGGACCAAGGAACGAGGGATATAAAGGCTAGATAAGAGCAAGAAAATGAAAGAGAGAAAGGAAATCATCCTGAAGCAATGTAAAATCAATGTAGCACATCTGAGAGGACTCACTGTTGCCACGTATGAAATACCAGTTGGTACATAACAACCTCCCACAGAACAAAATGTGATAAATGGTCAGATAATCTGTTTTGCTGGTGTTAGCTGAAGGATAAACATTGGCTCATGTATCGAAAAGAACTCTACTACTTTTTTCCAAATTAAGTGGTTTTGCAATATGGTTGTGAAGGAATTCTATACAGTCAATGAGATTGCTTCTCATTCTTGCAAATTTTAGGGAATATCTGCATATTTTATCCAATTACTCTTTGTAAAACAATCCCATTTTTCCAGGAAACAGTCTATTCAGCCTCTGTTGCACCGTGCCCAAGGTAAGTATATACTGCACACTATGAAACCAAACTTATACTCTAAGACCTGGCCTCATTGCCCTAAGTGCAATAAAACTTCATTCCTAGAATCAGAGTCGTACAGCATGGAGCATAAGGGGCTGAGGGATGGCCTTGTAGTGGTTATTATAAAATCACGAGGGGCATAGATAAAGTGAAGAACCAAGGTCTTTTCCTTAGGTGGGGAAGTTCATAGCATACATTTAAGATGAGAGGGCAAAGATTTAAAAGGGATCCAAGGGGCAACTTATTCACATACAGGACGGTCTTCTACCATCAAGCCAATTCTGCATGCAAATGGCTAGCTCTCCTGGAATCCCATGTGATCTAACCTTACTAACCATTCTGCCATGTGGAACCTTGTTGAAGGTCTTGGAAAAGTCCATGTAGAAAACAGCTTTGCCTTCATCTATTTTCTTGCTCACCTCTTCAAATACTCAATCAAGTTTGAGACACAATTTCCCACACATAAGAGCATGATGAGGATCCCTAATCAGTCCTTGCTTTTCCAAATGCATGGAGATCCTGTCTCTCAGAATCCTCTTCAACAATGTACCCACTACTGACATCAGGCTCACCAGTCTGTAGTTCCCTGGCTTCTCCTTGCAGCCCTTAAATAACAGCATAACATTAGTCACCATCCAGTCTTCCAGCATGTCATCTGTGGCTGTCGACGATACTAATATCTAATACTAATATATAAATGTGAGGGGCCCTGCAATTTCTTCCCTAACTTTCCATAATGACCTCGTATACACTTGTTCAGGTCTTGATTTATCTACCTTTATGCATGCTAAGGCATCCAGCACCTCCTCTTCTGTAATTTGGACTCTTTTCAAGACATTGCTATTTATTTCCCTAGCTTCCTTGCCTTTCTCCACAGTAAAAACTGACGTGAAATATGTGTTTAGGACCTAACCCATCTCCTGTAGTTCTACACATAGACAGCCTTGTTCATTTTTAATGGAACCTAATGTCTGCATAGTTACTCTTTTGCCTTAATATATCTGTAGAATCCCTTTGGATTCTCTTTAACCTTATCTGCCAAAGTTTATTCATGTCTCCTTTTAGCTCTCCTGATTTCCCTCTTAAATGTACTCCTACATACCTATGTTCAAGAGATTCACTTGACCCCAGGTGTCTATATCTGACACATACCTCCTTTTTCTTGACCGGAATGTCAATACCTCTCGTCATCTTGTGTTGCTAAAGCTTTGCCCTTCACACTAACAGGAACACGCAGTCTCTGAACCCTCATCATCTCATTTTAGAAAGTTCTCCACTTGCCAGATGTGTCTTTACCTATGAAACAACTCCAATCAACTCTCCTGTCTAATACCATCAGAACTGGCCTTGCCCTAATTTAGAAGTTTAGCTTGTGAATCAGGCCTATCCTTTTCCATTACTATTTAAAAAAAAAAACTGACAGAATTATGGCCACTGGTCCCAACGTGCTTTCCCACTAACACTTCATTCACTTGCCCTACCTTTTTCCCCAAGAGGAGGTTGAGTTTTGCTCCTTCACTAGTAGGGCGATCTACATATTGACTGAGAAACTTTCTTAAAAATGCTTAACAAATTCCTCACATTTAAGCCATTAACACGATGGCAGTCCCAATTTATGTTTGTAAACTCAAAATCCTCTATAATAACTTGCTTATAATTCTTACAGCTATCTTCCCATCTCTTTCCTATAGCCTCTGTACTCTGGAACATTCAGTTGCCAGTCCTGTCCCTCCCTCAACCATGTCTCCGACATCCCAATTCTGTCAATAAAGCGTAACAAGACCATTTGTCTTCCTAACTGCTTACTGTACCTAAGTTAATTTTATGCTATTTTACAAGTGAGGTATCGTTGAATATCAACATTTTCCAGTTTCCCACTAAAAGATGATCAGCTTTTCTATTTGTCCTTCCACTTTAGAGAGGTTTATCTTATGAAGATGGAAGTTTAGTTCGATAGTCTGGAATTTATAAGAATGACAGAAGATCTAATTGAGGTATATGAATGCAAAAGGGGATTGATAAAAATATAGAAAGGATATTTCATGCGGCGCAATCTAAAACAAAAAAAAAATCACAGCTTGAGGATATGAGGTTAACAAGATTTGAAACAGTACAGAGGAGAAATTACTTTTCTCAAAGGTTTGCAAATCTGTGGAATTCACTTCCCTAGAGTATGCTGGCACATTGAGTAAGTTTAAGGCGGAGACAGACTGATTTTTGATTAGTTAAGAGACTATTGACAGCAGGCTGGAAAGCAGAGTTGAGGTCGACATGAGATCAGCCATGAGTGTATTAAATGGTGGTGTAGGCTTAAAGAGCCTGGCTCGAGCTCAGCTGGATCAGCAGTAGCTGAAGCAGAGTGGAGGAACCTGGGGTGAATGGCAGCAGCAGGAATGAACCTGATAAAGCCTAAGAAGTGGGGCCTGCGTTGGACTCTGACATGTGGGAGTCGAAAGAGAAGAATGGCAAGATTCAGGAACCTGAGATGACAAGAGATATTGAAAGTTTAGTCAAAAAAAATGAAGCACATAAAAGTTTCGGAAACTGAAGTCAGACAAGGTCTTTGAATATAAACGGTGCAGAGAAGAGCTTAAACAAGGAATTAGGAAGGTAGAAAGCAGCCATAAAATATTCTTGGAAAGTAGGATTAAGGAGAATCCTGAGGCAATTTTTTAAATGTACATTAGGTAGCTAGGAAAGGCCAGGTCCACTCGAAGTGAAAGGAGGGAATTTTGACTGCTTCACATTATTATTCACTAAGGAGAAAGTGGTGGATTATGGTAAGATTAGGGTGAGGTATGCTGATACTCCAGGGCATGTCAATATTAAAGGAGGTGGTGCTATTGGGTGTCTTCAAAAATGTTAAGGCAGGTCAAGTCCTAAGGGCCTAATGAGATATATACCAGGATACTAAAAGAGGTAAGGGAGGAGATTGCTGGGACCTTAACAAAGACTTTTGCATTCTCTTTAGGCGAAGGCAAGGTCCCAAAATAGCTAATGTTGATCTTTAGTTTCAGGGCAATGGGGATATAATCCATTATGGGCCAATGACCTTAGTTCAGTGGTAGGAAAATTATTGGAGAAGATTCTTAGTGATAGCACTTACTTGCATTTGGAAAAGAATTGCGATATTAGGGAGAGTCAGCATGGCTTTATCAGCCGGAAGTCTCCTCTTAGAAATGTGACTGCATTTTGAGGAATTGAGGATGATTGATGAGGGTAAGGCAGTGGATATGGTCTACACTGACCTCGTCAAATGCCTTAGTAAAGCTCCTCATGATAGGCTGGTCCAGGAGATTACATCACATGAGACTCACAATGAATTTGCACGTTGGATCCGAAATTGTTTGGCTACACAAGACAGAGGGTAGTTGCAGAAGAGTGTTTTTCTGGCTGGAGGTCAGTGGTGGGACACTAGTGGTGTTCCACAAGGATCAGTGCTGGGACCTCTGAACATATTATGACTTGGATGAAATACAAGTCGTCTGCCGTGCAGATGACATGAAATTGTGTCGGGTTGTGGATAGTGAAGAAGCTTGTCAAAGGATACAAGTGGCTACAGATCAGTTGAAAAGTGGGTAGAGAAATGACTGAAGTATGAGGTGATGCATTTTGGGAGGTCAAATGCAAGAGGAAAGCATGCAGCAAATGGTATGACCCTTAGACGCATTGATATACAGAGGGATCTGTGATATAAGTTCTTAGCTCCCTGAAAGTGGCAGCATAAGTGAAAAGATGTATGTCACACTTTTGGCACTAATTATACAAGTTGGTAAATCCTGATGCAGCTGTATAAAACTTTGGTTTGGACACATTTGAAGTGCTGTGTGCAGTTCTGATCACCACACTATAGAAACAATGTGGAAGCCTTGAAGGCACAACAGGTTTGCCAGGATTGGACAGTATTAGCAATAAAGGAGTGGATGGACAAACATGGATCATTCTTGCTAGAATGTCAGAGGCTGAGGAGTGACCTGTTAGACAAATATAAAATTATGACATGCATGGATACGGTGGATAGTCAGAGTATTTTTCCCAGGGTGTAAATGTCAAATACAAGGGGTTCTAGGTTTAAGGTGACAGAGGAGACGTTTAATGGATGTGCGTGAGCAAAGTTTTGTTTTTAGACAGAAGGTGGTATGTGCTGAGAATGCACTGCCAGGGGAGGTGGGGTAAAAGCAGAAATGATAGCAACATTTAAGAGAAGCTTATACGGACAGATGAACAGGCAGGGACAAGGGAAATACGGACCATGTGTAGATAGATAAGATTTGTTTAGAGAGACATCATGGTCGGTACAGTCATGATGAGCCAAAGAACCTGTTTCAGTGCTGTTCTGTTCTACTTTCAAGGGTTGAATTGCTTACACCCGCTCTACTTCTCATGTTCACTCACTTATTTGTAACTCTCTGCAACATATTTTGCATCCTCCTAACAGCTTCTTTTACCAAGCAAATTTTCCTTGCCACCAAACTTCAATAGGCTATATTTGGTCCCCTCATTTATATTACTGATACAGTGCTATCACCATTAAGACTGTTTCTAAATGGTTTTGTTCGAGGTAAACAGAACTTACTGAAATTTTTACTTGTTTAGTGGTTACGGGATTGAATGGTGTGAAGATACACTGAATTCAACATGGCAACAGATCCATGTGACAAGATCCCAGGTCACAAGTTTTCACCTGACCTTAAGAAAGAGTTAACATATTGACAGAAAATGAGGAAGCAGCCGATTCTGATGCTGGGGACTTGCAGATTTACACCGTCAATAAGACCAGTGGAGGTAGGCACATCATATGGTATGGGTTAATCACCAAACAAACAGCTGGTGAAGGTGGAATTCACGCAAGAAAGAAGGAATGTGAAATGTTAGTGGGTAGAACCACCAATCAAAAACCTTGCCACAAGGAGACAATTCAACTTTAAGACTACATCGATGGAGAGTGCAGGATAATGGAGAAACACAGGGATTTCATTTTTTACTAGGTGGGGTTGGGACAATGGCGTAGACCTATTTTGTAATATACTGTAATAGGTTCCCACTAAAGAATGCTTCCATGACGTTGATCTTACTTTGTTGGCTACAGTAAATGTCTTGAAACATGAAATTTCATAACATGATTCTTTGAGGTGGTCACTGGGGAAAGAACTTATCAAAGTCCTCACCTAAATGGGGATCATAAAAAATCGTTTGTAAAAAGCTTAATCACAACCATTGATCATTGGAGAATACACAGCCTACAAAACATTACCCATTAATTCCTAACTTGTGGTCCTTTAGCCAATTGGAAATCCACATGAATATATTACCTCAAGAGGGCTAAGTGTATGCTTTGCTAACATCTTAAGGCAGTTCTGCTAAATCAAATTAGGAGCTAAATTTAACGGTACTCACTAATTCCCCTTGCAACCTTCTTTGTATAAAAAAATTCATGCTCAGTTTAGTTGTCTTTAGGGAGAAGAATATCAACTGGTAAATGCTGAAGTTTAAGTTGCCATTGTCCCAGAGGACCAAATGCAGATGTCACCCTAGACGGAGATGATATAGAACCCTACAGTGTGGAAGCAACCCATCAAGTCTGCACCGATCCTCCAAGGAGCACACCACCCAGACCCACCCCTCAACTCACCCCTGTAACTTGGTATTTCCCATGGTTAATCCACCTAGCCTGCAGAGCCTGGACACGTTGGGCGATTTAGCATGGCCAATTCACCTAAGCTGCACATCTTTGGGAGGAAACTGGAGCACCCGGAGGAAACCAATGCAGATTCAGGGAGAATGTGCAAAGTCCACACAGTTGTCCAAGGCCAGAATCAAATCTGGGTTCCTGGTGTTGAGAGACAGCAGTGCTAACCACTGAGCCATTGTGCTGTCTCTAGTGGTAGGGAGTTTAATCAGAGTCACCACACCTAAGGCATGGGTTGGGGGGAAAAGACAGGTTATGCTGACTTCAGCTGGTACACGAAAGTGAGCCCAAGCATTATAGTGCATCACAAGCCAGCCACTTAACGAACTGAGTTAAGCAGCTCCCCAACTGTGTTTGCTTAAACCCAACAGATTCCATTTATCACAGTAATCCATGTTCGACAGTGATTCTAAAATGATGTATATGAAAAAAAATTATGTGCCGAACACTTACAATAACAATATCATTTTGTAGCAAAGAATGCTTTCATAGGTTTTCGTTTGCACAATAATAGCACGCTTGCAACCTCAACAACGCTGATGGGAAATGATGAGCAAAATAGGTTTCAGAACACAAGGAGAACAAAACAGCAGTCAGATCACCACATGCTACTTCAAAAATGGTGGCAGGAAAAGTCATTCATGGTCTTAAGATAATCAGGCTTAGAAGTGATTGCACCACACTGTATGACAAAATCTTTGTAGCAGCATTATGAAACAAAATGTTATCTCCATTGTACAAATACTCCATTTAAACAAAAACACATTTAAGTCAGGCAGTCACTCTACGCTACAAGAGGACAGAATAATAAATGACAAACATTTTATGTGTTGGTCTATGGTCTAATGACAGCTACATTTTAGAGTCAACAGTCCAGCCTAAATGGCGGAAACAAAATGGTGGCTTGGCACTATTTGTAGTTTGCTGACTTAATTTCCAGGTTTTAGTAGCTGCAAAGTCTAATTCTAAAGCTGTCAGCAAAAGCTAAAACTACAGTAGATCGACGGCCTGAAGTGGCTGAGCTCAGTTATTGGGGAAACCAAGCGGAGGCTTGGGGACCGCTTTGCAGAACACCTCCGCTCAGTTCGCAACAAACAACTGCACCTCCCAGTCGCAAACCATTTCCACTCCCCCTCCCATTCTCTTGATGACATGTCCATCATGGGCCTCCTGCACTGCCACAATGATGCCACCCGAAGGTTGCAGGAACAGCAACTCATATTCCGCCTGGGAACCCTGCAGCCATATGGTATCAATGTGGACTTCACCAGTTTCAAAATCTCCCCTTCCCCCACTGCATCCCTAAACCAGCCCAGTTCATCCCCTCCCCCCACTGCACCACACAACCAGCCCAGCTCTTCCCCCCCACCCACTGCATCCCAAAACCAGTCCAACCTGTCTCTGCCTCCCTAACCGGTTCTTCCTCTCACCCATCCCTTCCTCCCACCCCAAGCCGCACCCCCAGCTACCTACTAACCTCATCCCACCTCCTTGACCTGTCCGTCTTCCCTGGACTGACCTATCCCCTCCCTACCTCCCCACCCACACCTTCTCCACCTATCTTCTTTACTCTCCATCTTCGGTCCGCCTCCCCCTCTCTCCCTATTTATTCCAGTTCCCTCCCCCCATCCCCCTCTCTGATGAAGGGTCTAGGCCCGAAACGTCAGCTTTTGTGCTCCTGAGATGCTGCTTGGCCTGCTGTGTTCATCCAGCCTCACATTTTATTATTTCAGTTAGTGTTAACTTTTTTTTGGAAGGTTCTGCTCCAACCAGCTACCATGTTATTACCAGTAGCAGTTGGGTAGGAGTCAGTAGCATGTATTGTCAATGTCAGTCAGCCGGTGAACTGAACCAGACTGAAGCTGCCACGCATCCTCATCAAACTAAGCACAAAGAACAGTCTGGCAATATATTACATATTGCAAGCCAGGCGTCCCAAAGAATTTGATTGAAGTGGGAAGAAGAAAAGACAAAGGCAAAGCAATAACTGGAGAACAATTAAGCAGACGAATGAATAGGTATGATCGGTGCATTGGGGACACAAAAGTACAGGCCACACGAAGAACAGGAATAAGTTCATAGGACAGGATTATGACAGTTCACAGCTTAAGTATGCAGCTTAAGCCTAATCATTATTAAAGAAACATGTACTACAATGCCAAAAGATGTAGCAGCAGAAGTAGAACATTCATCCCATTGGGTTTGTTCCATTATGCAATGAGATCATGTCTGATTGTACAATCCTCAACTTCACTGTCCCGCCCTTTTCCCCATAACCCTTGTTTCCCTTACTGATTAAAAACGTTTATCTCAGCCCTGAATAAACTTAACGACCCAGAATCTACAGCCCTCTCTGGTAAAGAATTAATCAAATTCAGTACCCTCCAAGAAAAGAAATTCCTCATCTCTGACTTAGAAGGGTGACCTCTTATTCTACAATTTATGTCCTCAGGTCCTAGACTCTGCCAACATTTTCACATCTAACCTGTTAAGTCCCCCTGAGAATCTTCTACGTTTCCATGGATTTGTCCCTCATTTATAGCATTTATACTAGTTATACTATGTTAAAAACAAACTATTTTGCTCATGTTACATATTAGAATGTGTGTAAAGTCACCTTTTTGGAGATGGAGATTTGGACAACTTTCTCTTTGGTGTCCTAGGTCGCCTTCGTGGTGATCTTGATCTCCTTCGTGGTGATCTGGACCTTCTCCTCGGCGACCTGGACCTTCTCCTTGGTGAGCGGGACCGCCTCCTCGGCGTACGGGACCGCCTCCTCGGCGTACGGGACCGCCTCCTCGGCGACCGGGACCGTCTCCTCGGCGACCGGGACCGCCTCCTCGGCGACCGGGACCGCCTCCTCGGCGACCGGGACCGCCTCCTCGGCGACCGGGACCGCCTCCTCGGCGACCGGGACCGCCTCCTTGGAGATTTAGATCTTTTTCTTGATAAACTCCTGCTTTTTTTGCGATATTTTTCTCTGTAAACATAATTTATATAATTTTGCAACACATGCATAACGAGGGACAATAAACAATCCTAATGGCAGCATCACCTGGGGCAGAAAGATATGAAAGACTTGACTGCATGCAGTTAGCTGAAATTCCAGTGCATCACTTAAGTACCACCACAATTTTAGAGGTGTGGTCCTTTAAGTTAGTCATCTACCAGTTAAATATTTGACAGCACCATCTGAAGAAAACAAAGGATTTCTTCCTTACGCAACTCTACCAAAAACAAAATAACTAATCAATCACCCAGGTGCAGTAAAATATTAAAAACAGCACTAATTGGCCAATGCAGTGTTTTACAATAATGATTGTAATGAATGATGTATTCAGAACTGAATGAACAGAAGCAAAAACTGGTGATGTTAAAGAGATGGAAGTAGGCCAGGTACTTAGGTAATGTAGATTATACTTCTAGCTCATTGAGGTCCAGCAAAAATTTAACAGAAAGCCAGTAATCAGCTGAACAAGTGCACGCACTGCACACTTTGGCTAACGTTTCAAATTTCAGAACTGACCAAATTTTTAAACCATCAACTGCTTTCTGTCTCTTTCGCTTCAGTTTTCTCAAACCTAGCTAGAATATTCAAACTTTCCACAATTGCCATAGCAGATTTTCTGTGGTCTACAAATAGTTATGTCAGTTTACGCTCTCTCATAGGTGGACCTTTTGAAGTGTACTGCAGTACTATTAGTAATCTAGTTGAATGTTGGTTTTAAAAAAAACACTTCCCCATGAGTCATGTGTGAACTTATGCAATAATACTCTCAAGACCAAGTTTAGATTTGAAAATCCAAACAGCGGCACGTGTACCTGATCAATGAATAATCCTGAGAACAAAAACAATTAATTTTGATTGGTATATGAGTTCTTAGGGAGTGGAGTGGCTAGAATTGGTTAAATAAAAACCAAAAGAACTGGATGCTGTAAATCAGGAACAAAAACAAAGCTGCTGGAAAAACTCAGCAGGTCCGGCAGTATCTGTGAAGGAAAAAGCAGTTCTGAGGAAGGGTCACCAGACCCGAAATGTTAACTCTTTTTTCCTTCACAGATGCTGCCAGACCTGCTGAGCTTTTCCAGCAACATTATTTTTGTGGCTAGAATTGGTTCTTCTTTTATTTCAGAGAGTAACAAAGTTGATGCTTTGAGTTCACTATGACTTCTTCAGAATCGAGATGGTAAGTAACCTGCTAGAGAACTTGCAGGTGGCAGTGTTTCCATGTGCCTCATGCTCTTGTTCTTCTTGGTGGTCGACACTGCAAGTTTGGAAAGTGCTGTCAAAGAGGTTTGGTGAATTACTGCAGTGCATCTCACAACCAATACAGACTTCCACCACTTTGTGCTGACGGCAGAATGAATGTTTATTTAAGGCAATAGGTAAGAGTGCTAATTAAATTGGCTATGTCCTGGATAATGATGAGCTTCATTTCCTGCCACCTTCATAAATTTATACACCATCATTGCAAAGTTTCCTTTTTTTTCCCAAAATTGTTTCATGTGATGATTGCCAGAAGTGCCAATATTTGCTGCTCGTTGTTCATTTGGCTCGTAGCAAGCCACCTTCTTGAACTGTTACAGTCCATTTCTATCCCTACACCCCTTTTAAAATGTTCTATTTAGCTAATATAGCATTCCTCATTCTTCCGATCAAAATATGTCACTTTGTAATTGTCTGCATTAAATTTCATTTGTTATGTGCCTGCCCATTTATTAACTCAAGATCCCCTGAACAGTTACTCTGGTCCTCAACATTTAGTATAAGTTTGTATCAAGTACAAACTTTAAAATTATTTCCTGGCACCCAAATGCAGACATCTGTAATCTCCAAAAAGAGCAGCAGTCTTAATTTAAAACACTGGAGGAAACTGTACCATACCTTGTTTCAGCTGGAAGGCAAGCATTCATCACTGCTCATTGATTTCTGTCCCTTGCCAGATTGAGTATTGATGCAGCAGTTGCTACTTTAATGCCAATTCAATTATATGGTGCTTTATCAAATGAAAATTCATGTACACAATCACATGATCATCAACAATCCTATTTGTTATTTCCCAAAATAAAATCAAGTCAGTAGTTGAAAACAATTTGCCCCTAATAAATCCAAGGTTACTTCTATCTATTAATCCATACTTTTCCAAGTGTCAATTAAATCTGTACTGATTATATAACCTAAAGAAGTCTTCCTTATCCCCTCTTTTTACAAATGCATTCCTTCTTGCATCATCTTATTATCTACAAAGAAATAGATGATTATGGCAAGAGCCCGTGCAATTTCTACATTTACTTTGCAAACTCAGATGCATCCTAGCTTGAACAGATGACTTTTCTATTTTTAAAACCGTCATCCTTAAAATACCTCATCATCATCCCACTCAACAACTACATTGTATGTGAAAAATGACGTGATCACTTTGGTTGAAGTTTTAACAAACCTTTTCCATGGAAATTCAGTTCTTTTGTTTTGTAAAATATCATTAGGTTATCAAATTGAAGACAACCCTAAATATAAATGAACACATATATGATTTTGTGAGCTCAAGTAGATGCCTTAGTTTATCTGGGAGCCTACCTGCTTGAACTCCTGGATTTCCTAGATGAGCTATTTCTTCCTGGTGGAGTGCTAGACTTCTTTTCTTTCTTCTTCTCAGAATCCCCATCTCCATCTTTGCTTTCTTCTTTCCCTTTGCTGTCACTTTCTGTTGTCTTTTCTCTAATAGTGAACAAGTAATTTGTAACTCTCAGAAACAAACATACATTTTGAGCAAGACCCATTTTGTATGTGCATTTACTCTAAAGATACATATTCTGAAGTACTTTACTGCGGGTCAGAACTTCATTTTCATATCATGTTAATTTTTGCTGAAATATTTAACCTCCTGTCTCACAAGTTTTACAAAGATACAATAACATTTCGTATTAATCTATCTTGTTTTTGCAGGTGTCAAATTACTGTGGCAGCTTATCATACAATATAATAATACAGTATATGTGCTTATAGAGTCCTTCATTAGGTTGTTTAAACATCTCCAAGTATTTCACCAATTAATTAATTCTACAATGCAGTGATATAAACAAGGAAGCTAAATTTCATTTTGAGAGCTACAAAATACCCAAGAAAATCACAAAGCCTTTCTAATATAGAAATTAGATGAATTTCTATTCGCCTACCATAGTAATAGGCTGGTAAGTCTAGGCTACGACAAAGTTCTATAATGCTTTACTTCCAACTAGTATTGTACATATTCTATTCCAGTTACTGAGGGACAAAAGTTAGTCCTTGAATCATAGAAGAAATGCATAGAAAGCAGCAATCTGATGTCGTAACTTCGTGGATAGAAAAATTTAAACTCTTCAGTTGAGAAAGAAAGCAAGTTAGAGATGAGCTTGTAAATCAGTAAAAGAGAGAGGGAAATGAAAAGATTAACCTGAAAATTAATTTGATATGCCTTTTAAAATTGGAACACAAAGGGGTTTAGGTACAAATTAGCAAAATGCAACTGCAGGGCTAAAGCAGCGAGCATCTGTGGTAGTAAAAGTTTGGAATCACCATGGTGCGCTGAGATGGAGAATCAGTAGATTTCTATGGGATGATAAGCATGTTAGGTCAAATCAGTTCTATTAGGGATAAATTAATTACAGAAATGTGGACATGTTGGATGCTTGATTAAGAATTTTAAAATGAAGTAATGAGTAGATTTCTGAAAAGTGGGCAGTTTATTTAAAATGAATAGAATTGGAAGACCTCAGATGCATAGTTAGAAAACAGATTTGCAGAGTTAAGTTAGACAATAGGATGTGCTTGTTTTCACTGCAAAGTCTGTAATTTCTGGAACAAATTGCTATCATGATGAGTATGCATTACCTACAGTCTTTAAAAAGGGAGATAGACAACTTCCTGACAAAGAGAGCAATTCAAGTTCTAACAGGTCATTTGTGAACTAATGAGAGACTAAAGGAGATTAATAAATTAGCTGGCTCCTGGAGAATGCTTGGAGTGTTTTAGGGCATCACAGAAACATTTTCCTATATTAGCCCAAGTCATTTTCTTTTTGTGATCGGAGATAATGGGAACTGCAGGTGCTGGAGAATTCGAAATAACAAAGTGTGGAGCTGAATGAACGCAGCAGGCCAAGCAGCATCTTAGGAGCACAAAAGCTGACGTTTCGGGCCTAGACCCTTTGTCAGAAAAGCTTTTCTGATGAAGGGTCTACGCCCGAAACGTCAGCTTTTGTGCTCTTAAAATGTTGCTTGGCCTGCTGTGTTCATCCAGCTCTACACTTTGTTATCTCATTTTCTTTTTGCAAGGGATACAAAGCCAGGTGGAAAGGTAAGCTATAGAGAGGACACAGACAAGCATCGAAGAGATACAAACAGTTTACGTTATGAGAAGCAAACTGGCAGGTAATGTGTAAGGTAGGGAAGTGTCTGGTGGTCCAGTGGCAGTGTCTCTACCCCTGAACCAGGAGTCCAGAGTTCAAGTCCCGCCTGCTGCAGACATGTGTAATACTGTCGTTGAACAGGTTGATTAGAAAAATGGGATAAATTTAAAAAACAAAATATAAAGAATATTTTTAGGAAGTGTGAAACTTAGAAATGTGGATGTTCAAAGCAACTTAGTCATGTTAATTCAAGGAATGCAGAAAATCAGCATGCAGGTGCAACAAGCAATTAAGGCAGCAACCGACATGTTAGCTTTTATTGCAAGGGATTAAATTGGGAACTGGAAATGCAGATTTTTACAGGGTTTTGGTGAGACCACATCTGAAGTGCTGTATGTAGTTTTGGTCTTTACATTCACAAAATTGCATGTAAAATAAATTAGAAGCGAGAGTAGATCAGTAGACGGAAAGAGAATATACTTGTTGGAGGTGGTACAGCACAAGTTCACTAAATTGTTTCTTGGGAGGAGGATATTGCCCTATGATAACAGGTAGAATAAATCAGGTCTCTATTCTCTGGAATTCAGATGAAGATGAGGAAATCTCATTGAGAGTTGCACAATTCTGAAGGGGCCTAAGGGAGATTGTTTCCCACATTCCCAGGGAAAAAGGTGGGTGCAGTGTCTTTGGGTATGGATCTGATCATTTGAGACTGAAGTAAGAAAAAAAAAACTTATTTCACTTAAAGGATTATGAATTTGTGGAATTGGTCAACCCAGAGGGTTGTAGAAAGCCCACTGCTGAATACATTTAATAGACAAAATTTTGGTGTCACAGGGAATCAGTTGTTAGAAGTAGAATGCACTTTGAAGCTTAGCTAAGACCATAGAAATTCATTAGATTGTTGAAACACTTGATCCCCCACGAAAACAATGTTCAATTGACAACTCTGGTTCTCAAATCTCTGTCAGTTGTATAATAGTTTTGATACAGGGTTAAAAGATTTCAAGTTATTTCAGTTCTTGCTACTGATACTTTAAAGGGCAAGAATGACTGACACTTTTATTTGTTTGCATTAAATGAAACTAATAGTTATGATTAAATTTTAAAGCTTTTTTATAAGTACACAGTCACTAAAAAGTTCATTGCTTCTATACAGTGTACAGTGGGGAAATGGACATAGGAGTGCAATAAATTCGTCTATGGGCCATGGGATTGGAAAGAGAGGCACAGTTTAACAGTAATATTACATGGCAATGGAGAACAGTCACATCCTAGCATGGATGGGGCATGGGTGTTTTGTGGCGCTGTGATGTCAGAGGACATGACAGTTCTATTGTAATAAACAGGACAAAGTCCCACAGTAACAAGGCAAGTCTTTAAAACAGCCTGTCTCAATGCCCATCAGTGTCTGATTACTTCGATCTCATTACTGGGTGCAAAAACAAAGTTGCTGGAAAAGCTCAGCAGGTCTGGCAGCATCTGTGAAGGAGAAAACAGAGTTAACGTTTCAGGTCCAGTGACCCTTCCTCAGAACTCATTATTGGATGGCTAGTCTGATTACAGCCTGCACCCTCAATGAAAATCAGTTGCCAGGGTCGCCTTTTTCTGAGGCAGGTGAGTGAAGCTGGCAACTTCCCAAACCCAGCTACATAGCTCAAAGACGAAAATCTAGGCTTGTAATGTCCAAACTCCATTATCTTCTCAATTTGCTGTCAAAAAATGTAACTTTGTAATCATTCAAGAAGTTGCTGACTGTTTTATTCATAGGGCCACAGTTTTTTTTAAAGCTGCCTGCAAAGCATTGTTTAATTGTGATTTTTGTATCTTTTTGGGAGCCAAAAGTTCCTACAATGGTTCAGTGAATTTATCCACTCAATAAATAATATCAAACCAGACAAAAATCTCTGGACCATTCTAATCTGAGCATCAGTAGTGGTGCTGTGACTAATATGGACAAAAGAGCTGAATTCCAGAGGTGCAAGTTACTGCGCTTGCCAGTGAGGCAGCATTTGACTGAGTATGGCAATGAGGAACCCTAGCAAATCTGGAGTCAATGGGAATCAGATGAAAACTGTCCTTTAGTTGGAATCATACATAGCACACAGCAAGATGGCTGTGGTTGTTGGAAATTAGCCATTGCACCTCCAGGACATCAGAGGTCCTCAGGGTAGATATTTTCTGAGCAACCTGTTGAGAGATGTTTTTACACACCTCTGGAGAGAGTGGATGAACCCAGACCTCCTGGCTCACAAGTAGCGACATACCACTACGTTACACAAGCCTGTTTGTTCCTCAGGTTAGCAGTATCTAGGCCAAACCAGCTTCAGCTATTTTATTACTAGTTTCCCTCCACCATAAGGCCAGAAGTGGGAAAGGTTTCTGTTGATTGCACAATGTTTAGCATCATTCACGACTCCTCACGTACTGAAGCAATCAATGACTGAATGCAGCGACACCTGGACAATATCCAGGCTTGGGCTGAAAAGTGGCAAGTGACATTTGCGCCACATAATTTTATGTAGGTAACAGGTAAAGGATTTTATTTGCATAACTGTTCATGTATTTTGTTAAGTTTCTAATTATTAACTTGTGCAAAAACTAATTTGTACATTGATCCATTCCCTGTAAAGGAGAGTCTGTTACTGTGTCTCCGTGTCATTCCTGGAATGGCAGCAGAAAACTATGCCGCAGTTAAGGGATAATGGGGACTGCAGATGCTGGAGATTCCAAGATAATAAAATGTGAGGCTGGATGAACACAGCAGGCCAAGCAGCATCTCAGGAGCACAAAAGCTTTTGTGCTCCTGAGATGCTGCTTGGCCTGCTGTGTTCATCCAGCCTCACATTTTATTACCGCAGTTAAGGGACGTGCTTTACATGGAACTAATTAAGGGACTGTTCAATTGTTGGAAGAAACAAATGGAATATACATTTATCATAGATGAACCGTGAGCCTTCTTGCTTCTTTCCAGGTAATGTGGAGCAATTAAGGGACAGAAGGCTGCCTATCCTGTGATAAGGGCCCAGATGGAAATTATTCATAAGACATGGGACAACATCCCCTCAACATCCTCCAAACAAGCCATAACATAGTGGAAGAGAGACATAATACTGAAAATGGCCACCATCATTAGATATAAAGAACAAACAGCATTCTGCAACAAATGTACTCAGGCAGCAAAACCATTTTGAGCAAAGAAAAGTGAAATACCAGCATTTTGAAAGATGGATAGCATCAACATTGCAGCTCTGATAGGTGCAGCAATTTTGTTTTGGTAGTAGTTTAGTTATGAACTGCTAGTGACAAACATGAGTACGTTAAAAATCATCAGCACACGTTTGACATGAGTTCACATTCTTCAAGAAAAGTCAAGTAGGACTGACTGAAAGTTAACATCAGAAATTCAGTGACAGTGGTATTTAGTTGCGAGACAGAAACAAAGTTTCAGCCTGTCATGCTTACTGAGATGCTCTTGCTGGAAATCTTTAGATATTTTCATTTGTCAGGTGCTGTGTTGACACCAAATCCAGAAGCATACAAATAAACGAGACTGCAAAGGGACATTTGGTTCCTTACATTTTAAACTATAACAGAAATTTACCTTGATGGGGAACAACTTTTTGAGCGATGCCTGTCTTTTGACCGTGAACGCTTTGTAAGAGGACTCTTAGAATCACGCCTATCTTTGTGTCTTGAAGGAGATCGGTGTTGCGACCTACTCCTGGAACACCTGAAGAATAAAGGTGGGAATACTTTTGTTGTCAAAACACAAATGCAAGAGTTTGGAAAAAATATAAATGCATGCAGTATGTTACATTTTAGTACCTGGCCTCATTAATTTTGATGTAAAACAAGGCTAAACATTTCTTTCAAAGTGCTTAAAATCCCAACTTTAAAATATCCACTTGTGACAAAACAGCCTAGTAGTTTTTAGTACTCTAGTCATCACCATGTGAACTAATATACAAACAATGCTTCTCCTTTGCCAACTACCACAGAAAGCAATATGAGTGGCACTGTACATCCAGGTCTGGGTGTCAGTATCCAATGGATGACATGAAGTTGGTGATGCTGACTACTGGTTAATATTTAAATCAGTAACAGAGCAAACAATGCTTTCAGATTGGAAGAAGAAATATTGTCCACAATCCAGACTCCCAAATGCCATCAATCACCATGTTCGGATGAGATATATTAAAAAACACAGAGAGAAGCAAGTATGGAAACTGGTGAAGTACTGGCTGTGATCTTTCAATTTTCCTTAAAACAGTGGTGGTACCAGGGGAATGTGATGCTATTGAGTGAAGGCTTTTTTAAAGTTAACTTAGGCAATGCCGTTGGTAGAAACATCCCTTGGGAAGGTTGTGGCGAGCATCCTTTTGACCACTGAAATTCAGTGAAAGTACACCTATAGCACTGTGCTGTCAGAAAGAGTTTCAGGATTTTGATGCAGCTACACTGAAGCAATGGCAATGTAGTGCAAGTCAGGGCAGTATTCAGCTTGGGAAGAAGCTTGCAAGTGGTGGAGCACCCATGTATTGGCTGCCCTTGGTCTTCTAGGCTGTGATGGACACAGGTATGGAATGAGCTATCAAAAAAGCCAAGTTAATTGCAGCAGTTCGTCTTATGGATAGTAGATTGCCATTATGCTTCAGTGGTAGATGGAGTGAATGTTGAAGATGGTGGATGTGGCGTCTTTCATGGAAGCTGCTTTATCTTGAATTGTCAAATTTCTTATGTGGTCTTGAAGCTGTGCTTATGGAGAAGATTCCATCACAGTTCTGACATGTACCTTGCAGTGGGACAGCAGGTCTCAAGGAGACAGATGAATTACTTGTCACATTATTTTCAGCCTCTGAGCTGCTGTTGTGACCACAATATTTAGACGGCTAGCCAAGTTCAGTTTCTGATCAATGATAACCCAAAAGGATAGAGACAGTGAGGAATTTAGAGATGGCAATGCCATGGAAGGGCAAAGGGAGGTGGCTAGAAAATGGACTTCCAAAAGGCATTTGATGAAGTGCCACATTATCAAAATTATAGCTGATGGAATAAGGGCCAGTGACAGCATGGATACAAACTTGGCTAACAGGAAACAAAATAGTAGTAAACAATTGCTTTTTTGAACTTCAAAAGAGATTGAATTGCTCAAAAGTACTGGCACTGGGACCACTGCTTCTCTTAATTTCTATTAATGGCTTAGACTTGACTAATTAGGGCACAACCTCAAAAGTTGCAAGTTACACACCAAAATAAGGAAGCATTATGAACTGTGAAGACAGTAACTGGCTTCAAAGAGCATGTTTAGCTGATGGAATGGGTGGGCAAATGCAGATGAAATTTAATGCAAAGAAATGTGAGATAATGTATTATGATTGGAAGAATGAGTAAACAACATGGAAAATGTTACAGCTGAAAAATGTTGGAGAAAAGTGACCTGCGCATCCACCTGCACATATATCAAAGTATAAAGGCAGCTAATAATGCTTAAATCACAGGTTTATAAATAAGGACGTAGAGTACAAATGCAAAGCAGTTTTGATGGAACTATATCAAACAATGGCTCAAATTAACCACAGTACTGTGTCCTGTTCTGGGCACAATTTAGAAAGCACATGAAAGCTTCAGTGAAATTTCAGTAAAGGTTCACTCACAGGAATCATTCCAGAATTTTCAGGAGCTTCAGTTGGAATGTAAAGTTAAAAGTATTTTTGTCAAATCTCATGAGAAGTTGGATAGGGGAGATAAGAAGAAACTGTTCCCATTTGAGAGACGATTAAGAATTTTTCTGGCAATCGTACAGGTCAGCATTCCTAATTCCAAAGCTCTTGCCGATAAAGGGATTGTCAGATGTGCACTACACAACAGAAATGCAAACAACCCCAAAGAGCGAGCTGGAAGTTGTGAAAATCACAAACAGCCACAAAATCTAGACTCAAATATTGATAAATTAGCCGCTTGTTTAAACGCATGTGTTACAACAGGAGTAAATTACTTCAATGTTTTCACAAGCTAATTTAAGAACATTTTGCCTAATACTAATCAAATATTTTTGGCATGTTCCAAATTTAGCCCAATACAAAGGCATTTTGTTTATTACTGTTGCATGTTTCAGTGGTTTTTGCATGCTGTAAAGTTAATATAATATCTAACTGATTCAATACCCAAACAGTAGGTTTCCACCAAATTAAACATGGGAATCAGTAACATACAAGAGAAATGCACTTACGGTTTACATTGAAATCTGAAAATGGCTTTACCTTACTGAGTCAATGCATTAATGTAGGTATGGTCTCAGATGTGAATCTAAGAACTGTGTTGATGTTCAAGGAATTGAATATCTTTTACTACATTTAATGAAAACCTTCAGAACCGCTGTAGGAAACTTTCCAGGACAGAATAGACATACATTCAACAATGCTGATTTCTAGTATACCTTTTAAAAATAACCTTACAAGAATTTCCTCTGAAAAAGGACATATTCAGAATGATCAAATTTGGTGAAAGCAAAATTTTTCCAATTAATGAAGTTAGTAGAATTTAGCATTCACTGGGTCATACTCCTTCAAATGATTGGACTCCAGCCACATTTCTGCCACTAACAATATTTCAGCAATATATCACACAGAAGCACAACTATGAATCCTTACATTCTCAACCATAGGAGAAAAGGAAAACAAAAATAGACATGCAGTGTCTATTTGCAATATGGTTGAAATCAAGAATTAAGGCGTAATGGGAAAACCAAGCCCATCACCGATCTTTGTTTTAAATCAGGATCATCAATATAATGCATCCATTTTGCACAGAAATTAGGTCAGGCACTTAAATTCATTAAATTAAATCATTAAAGTGGTTAGTTCATCCTAATTAACAAAATGTCTTCCAAGTTAGTGTTTCTCAATAAGTGTTAATGAATATCATGTACGCTTTCATGTAGCATTATAATTTTAATAGGCCACAAAATATCTTTCAAGATGCTATTGTTTTTGTATGCAAAAATACTTTCACTTTTGAAAAGTTTCAGTGAGTAGAATCAGCTTTTAGCGCGTAGTTAAACCCACAAACTTGATGAAAGAAATTAACACAAGTGAATGAAATAACTTTTTTGACAATGTTCTAACAATCAAAATTCCTTGAAGTTCAAACTAACTACAAATCTGTCCAGTGTCGTTGAGGTATTATAAGTGCCATTAATCAATGTATGGTAGCAAACTCTGTTATACAAGGTAAGTTAATTGAAATTTTGAATGTTACTGGACTGAATGAGCCCATATCCTTTAAATAAAAAGGTGGACAAGAAATGAATATGGTTGGGTATACTGCTAAATCAGGTGAATACAAACTGCTCAGAAGTCATGTTCAAGCTATTGTGACACAAAAAGTACTCAGTGTTCCAGGTCAAGCCAAGAGTACTGAACATAATTTTGGTTTCCATTAATCAGAGAACTATGCAGGCCCCAGAGAAAATACAAGGAAAGCTATAGGGCTTCTTTCAATGACAAGCAGATATCTCAGTCAAATGTTTTGAAAGACAGAGATCTTCAGTTGCCAAAAAGTGATGTTGCAGAGTAAATCTGATAGTGTTAAAGGACCAGATTAGGAATATATAAATTGTGAATTCAAATCCTAGCGTATTGTAAAATGAAAACGAACATGCAACTTGTTGAATAACTTCTTTCAGAGACTTGCATTTGTCATTGCTACTTGGTTGGCCAATGTGACCCCAATCCCATACTACCCATTCGTATTTTCAATGTCCTAAAGACAGTAATTGCTGCCATATAACTGTCATCCACAGCTGAAGAGCAAATAAGGAGGAAAATAATTACTAGGATTGAGAAAAGTGAACTGAAAATTTTTTATACATCAGGACTAGAACCCAGCATTTCATGGATGAAGGGAAAGTTTAGACCAGAATCAAATATATAGATGAAGATTTTATGGAGGTTGTTCAACTGGTGGGAAGGGTAGCCAAGTTAAGTTAAAGAGGCATCTAAATGTTAAAACAGGGTGATTGTTAGTGCCAAAGCATTATTTCATGTGTACCTCTGGACTTTCCTCACTGTACTGTTGCTACAATCTCTAATTCTGACCAACAGGATTTTCAAAATCAAACAAATCAGAGATCTATTTGTTTCACCAACATCTACATTTTTAGTAACAAGCAACCAAAATGATAATGCTATTAGATTTTTTTGTAATTCATATCTAATAACATGGTAATAAAAATATTTATTAGTAAGCCACTGAAAATGGAATTTATCCCAGTTACGCAGAGATCATACTCAACAGACAGAAGAGGTCACTGGTGCTTCTGGTAAAGAAATGTAGAGCGGAAGAGAGTGTGGGGGTAACAGAAAAGGACAGACAGGCACGAGGAGACCATTTTCACCATCAACCATATCCTTCTACAAAAGATGCACAATCCATTAAGCCATGGACTCCACCTTATTAATCCACTTAATGAAAGCACATTTCTTACAAATAATCTTATCATTTAAAAAATAACATAGGCAAACTCCACAACCCCCATCTAATTCTTCATTCCCCCAATCAAACCAAGCTAGCCAATGTTCAAATTACATATTTAAATCTTATCTTCATTAATTCTTATTGTGATAACATTCAATCGTTAGCCATAATTTTCTGGGAAAAATTCCACATTCAATGGCTTGTAACTGATAGCCTTCTAACAAAAACACTAAGACTTACAAATGTATTTCAGTTATTTATTTAGTTTTCTTAAACCACTCTCTTCTTCATTTTCTCTCAAATCTTTTGTTTTAAGCCCATTTTAAAAGATTATACAGTAAAATCACTTACAAAGGAATTTGGAAGTAAATTTAAAACAATGCAGTTATGTCACTCTTACTGTGGCTACTTCAAGATCTTGAAAAGATAAGAGGAGCAAAAACCTGTAATTTCTCTCACATGTATCATCAGATCAGCCATTCTGAGTTCATGGAGGTAGCCTGCATAACGCCATCGTACTCACTGAGTATCATGTTTCAGCAAGTTACTTCCAGCTGCAGTTAGGGGAAAGAAAATACCACAAAATGGCAGGCTAATTTATTATTTACCAATTAGAGGTACGCTGTACAAAACAGATTTTTAACTTTTTTATTTTTGTATTAATGCAAATCTTCATTCAGGGTTCATTACAAAAAAGTCAGTGAGAAATATTAGGCAGTATTCATTAAACATAATACTCAAGTTTTGTAAAGGGACCAGGAAAGAATAATTACTAAACGTTACAAGTATTAAAAATAAACCTGAGATAGAACTAAAAATCAACCTGATATGGTCAGGAGTGTTGAAACTAATTACAGGAATCACCTTTCCAGGACTGAATCTATTTGGATAAATCAGTCTGCATGCTCAAATTGGGAGAAAGACTTCCGTGCCAATCAGGATGACTGTAGGAGGAAGCAATCATAAGATGGCTAAATGATAACTATGAACTGGATAGATTCTTTTTCCACGCCAAGCCTCGTGCCATTTGCTTTAGAACTGGTCCAAAGCTCAGCTTCTCATTCAAAACCCCAAGTATGAAACATTTCTATGCAAATAATAGAATTTCTAAAAATATATTAAAGGTCTAATAAAAGACGATTATTTAACACAGACTCGTGTAGTACGCTTCCTCCTCTGCCTTTGAAGAGGATACATCAAAATATTCAAGTAAGCATTTAAGATAAATGCTGTCTGACCATTTAATTTCAATTTCAAACAGTGCAAGGTCTCCTTAAATTGAACTCTGCTGATTTAAGCTTCAGCCCTTTGAAAACTGGGTCATTCGACAAATATTTGCTGGTTTTTTTTGCAATTCCAGATCCCATAATGTTAACTCACCGGAAGACTACAGCATCAGTGGTCAATCTGTCAGTGCTCAAAGCTGATCAGTACTTTTCAATCCCTGAATGCTGATCATGAGAGAAAGCTGAACCAGGGTGTATTGCTTCGTGTGACATGCCATTAAACATGTGTGGTAAACCATACTACATATTTACAGATGCCTCCAGAAAATAACATCCATACCTATGTCAAACATTTATGAAAGTTTTATTAAACATCATTCTTTTGCAAGGTCTTACAGTTGCATTTTTGCTTCTCTACCTCCAAAGTACTATACCTTAGTACTTATCATTGAATATGTTTGGTCAACAAACGTTGTAGTTTTTTCAAACCGGTTGCATTTTTTGTGAACAATGTGCAACTATATATAATATTGTATTTATTTTATTATACCTAGTCCCAAATCAAATTTTAATTGGGACAATGTCTACATTTCCATTTAAACAGACATTTCAATATGTATTTTTATTAGGTTTTCATTAGGTAGAAATAGATCAAGAATTAGAACTGCACAGTCCTATACTGCATCACAAGTATACGCTGTAAAACTGTAGACTTCTGAGAAATGGAAACAAGACATGACAGTAATAAAAAGAATTGACAATAAGGAATTTTATGAAAAGGAAATTAAATATGGTCTTCATTTTTAACGTTACTATATGTGGAAATTACCAGTTTTAACAGGTGATTAACATTT
The DNA here is from genome assembly GCF_030684315.1 of Stegostoma tigrinum. NCBI lineage: Eukaryota > Metazoa > Chordata > Chondrichthyes > Orectolobiformes > Stegostomatidae > Stegostoma > Stegostoma tigrinum. The sequence continues at coordinate 111,315,734 of NC_081356.1, forward strand.
TTAATAAACTGCTCCATGGATCCAGATGATAAAATACTTGATGAGACTATAAATCCTTAGACTATTAACATCTAAGGTAAATATACTTAATTTAATGCCTCACCTTTGTTTTGAACTGGAACGAGATCTTTTCTTTCGAGATCGGGAATAGGATCGTGATCTTCTATCTTTCTCATCGTTTTCTTTTTCTGCATCTTTTAAAAAAATGAATAATACTCAGCACGGTGGCTAGAAATAGAGAGTCTGCAGCACAGAAAAAGGCCACTTTATGTGGCTAGAAAATTAGACATCTCTCCCACTTTATGTATTTTTAAAAAATGAAGAGCAGTGATAGTACTAAAATGTCAGTATTACTTTATTGTACTTAAAGCAACTATCATTTTGAGATCAAGTTAAATAAATACTAATGTAATGAGAAATAATGGCCTTGACATTAAGGCAGCATTTGATTGTCGGCGCCACCAACAGCCTTGGCAAATTTTAAGTCACTAGGAAACAGGGAAATTTCTCCACCGGCTGGGGTCAAACCTAGCACGAAGGAAGATGGACATGGCTGTTGGAAGTGAACTATCTCAGTCCCAGGACATCTTTGCAGTGTTCCTCAGGGTAACATGCCAGGAAAATCACTCTCAGCTAATTCATCAACGGCTTTCCCTCCAATACAAGGCCGGAAATGAAGATGTTTACTCAACAGGCAGTACCATTCACAAATCACCCAAGGAAACCTAAACAGATAAATAGAAAGCGGGACATAACACCAGCGCTTCATCGGAGGCTCACTGATGATGTTACCTAGAATGGTGATAAGACGTCTGAAAACTAACCTTCCAGCTCAGTGAGCAAACTTACATCCAGAAACTTCACATTTACATTTATTGATATTACTGTCACTGAATTCCCCTCCATCAGCATCCCAGGAGTTACCATTGTCCAGAAATAAAACTGGACTAGTCATATGAATACTGTGCCTGTAAGAGAAGTCAGCAATCAGGAATTATGCAACAAATAACTCAATTCCTGACTCTCCATCTGCAAAGCACAGGACAAGAGTGTGATAGAATAATCTCCAATTGCCTAGATGAATGCAGCTCCAGTTCTCAAGTAGCTTAACAAATCCTAGTTGAAACAGCATTCACCAACTTAAACATTGACTCCTTCCACCAATTGGACATTGTGAACTTAAGAGATGCACTGGAGCAAAGCTCTTTCTTCAGTATCTTCTAAACCCATGACCTTTACTTATTAGAAAAGAGGCAGTAGATGCATAGCAACTGACCGCTACTTCATTTTCAAGACCCACAATCTTTTGACTTGGAACTACGTTCTTATTATGTCTTGTTGTTGGGCCAAAATCTTGGAACTCCCTCCATAACAGCACTGAGCATGCACCTAGATCTCAAGGATTGCAGCAGTTTAAGGCAGCAGTTCACTGCTATGTGCTCAAAGAAAGTCAGGGATGATCAATAAATGCTGGCCTTGGGTGCAATGCACTCATTTCCAGAGCAAATTCAAGAAATGCTTGCTGTTTGTATTGCTCTTTAGACAACAAACCAATGACAAACTGTAAAGACAATAAACATAATGACAATGCTTCATTAGTTCACTTTTGTGATCAAACATAATCTACATTTTCCTCAGTAAATGAGTCTTGCTCTGACCAGTGAAAACATTTTTCAAGTGAAAATATCCACATGTAGATTGCCAAACTGCCCAGTACTTTCCTCAGAATTGCATTCCTTTGATGAACTTCATTGACAAATTTATCCTAAGTGCTGAATTAGACTGTTATGATCCTGGACCAGACTGCCAAATTTATGTTGCAATCTGGTCAGGGATCAGAAACTTCGATTTTTGAAGTGTTAAAAAAAATGAAAGATCCATGGGACTGGCTAGGATATAAAGTCACATGGTTCCACGATTTTGAATGAACAATAAAGTTTACTAATAAAATCAAAATCCTGCAGACACTGGAAATCTCAAACAACAGTCGAGAAAAATCAGCAGATCTGGTGGCATCTGTGAAGAAAGAAAGAGTTAGTGTTTTGAGTGCGTTATGACTCCTCTTTAGAACTGAAAGGTGCTATAAAAGGCTGCGTTTGTTGACACTGACAACTGTGGACAACCACACATGTATGCTCTCTGAAGGACACATGTTCCAAGCACTGTCACTAAATGTAAACTTTATGGGTGTTGTCATGCGCAGATGTATTACTGCAGGTGTGCAGAGGAGTGTGCACAGTTTTGAAGAGTTAGCGAGAGGGTGCATGGAGTTAGGGAGGAAAACAAGTGAGAAATGTGAGATACTGTGTTATGGTTCTCTTAACAACTCACTCACAAGTGCACAATGTTAACATACGTTAAACAGGATATTGTAAAACTGTACTTGGGATTCCATTGTCACCTTGATGATGTTACTGCGGATGCTCAATAAAGAGGATATTTTTGCCACGTGCCAATTTTGATCGTTATTGAAACATGATCCCATAGAAGAGGGTAGTGCCCTCTCACTTGCCTTCCTTTCATGCTCTCCTGGCTTTCCACACAACCCATCCTTCCTTTCCATGCTCTCCTATCACACCAAACCCTGGTTCTCAATTCCACTTCATCACCATCCTCAACCTCCCCAACTCTCTATTTGGGTCCACAATGACCTCTCCCCTCTCCCAAGAAAGAAACGCCTTGTCTCGAACTCTCCCCTGCCTTCACCAAAGTCTGATCACGTGTGATGTAAAGTGACACACAACGCATTCAGAGTTAGCAAACACAATCACTAGAAAATTAATTCTTTTTTCTACTTTGTTAGAGTAACATTATCAGCAAGAGAGCGCAAAAGATAACGGGGCTGTTAATAGTAGAGAGAAAAAAACGATGTAAAATGGGAGTAAATTAAGGTGTGAAAGGGAGGGAACAGTCCTCTCCACTTTGTGCAAAACAAGTAAGTCACAAACACAGCATGACTACGAACAGTCCACTCATCAGAACTGAAATAAAATGTACAACTTTTTCTAACACTGAAATAACATGGTAAACATTGGTAATGGACTGCAACTGAACTGCCACAGTGCACATCAAATAGCAAATGCAATTAAGACAATTCCCAAGGATTTCTCAGCAAATTCCCAAGATGTTAATGTCTCAGTGCACCATCAAATTTCATTAAACTTCACACAGATTCACCAGTCTGATTTGCTGATATGGCCTTAAAACTCCCTCTCAAGAACTGCTCTGCCACTTATTAACAGAATGAGTTAATTTGGTTTATTATGGTTATCTGGTCTATCATGCTCCATTCTTTGCTGTATTTTTGCCTGGGAGTGAAAACTACACCTCTTGTACTCATACAAACAGCTATCATCACAACGAGCTTAAAAACTGCCCTGAACTTTCACAGATAACAAAGTGTGGAGCTGGATGAACACAGCAAGCCAAGCAGCATCTTAGGAGCACAAAAGCTGATGTTTCGGGCCTAGACCCTTCTGTGTTCATCCAGCTTCACACTTTGTTACCTCAGATTCTCCCGCATCTGCAGTTCCCATTGTCTCTGAACTTTCACAGCCATGCAGCCTCACCCCCAAAGCAATTTTCAAAACCTGTAAATTCCATGAGCCCATAAGCCAATATTAACCTGCTTACTAATTCCTAGAATTTCTTTCTGAGTTCGACAACACTGCATCATCCAGCTGCTCTTAAATTCTCACTGACTCTTTTATTACAAAAGCCACATAAGTTCAGTTGCTTTCCCTGCATTTACAGCCAAAAGAAATTCAGCAAACTTTGTTTTAACTGGCAGCTTATGAACTTGCACTCTCGATGAGCCAGAAAAAATTACATGCTTGAAAAACCAGAAGTTTAGTGGATCATCATGAGCTCCAAGTAGGCAGTTGAGAGTAGGAGTGAGAGAGTTCTCTGTCGATAAGTTTTAATTAAGGCAAAGTTGTTTTATTATTTAAGTGATATATGCAGTAAATAAAGTATAATAGCAATGTGTACACCCCTGTATTACGCTTCTATAACTTAGTGTTTGGTTTTACATTGACTATATGGGCCTTTTGATCAACCAGAACTTTGATCAATCGGCACACTCCTGGTTCCTTGTGCCTGGTCAATACAAAGTTTGCTTTACTCCTAATATGGCATCTACCAGCCTGTCCGAACAATGTTTGAATTCCTCTTCAGTGATCTCCAAACTTTCCTGAAAACCATCAAAAATCTGGCATCAAACCCTTCCTTTAGTGCTGGGCAGAACTGAATGTTGTCCCATGTCAACTCTTGGAACTGCCAGTTCCATAAGTATTACCACTCAAAGATCAATGGTTTACTCAATACAAAAACAATGGAAACATGCTGTGATTTATATTTATTCATAACTGCCAGTAACTGTGAGAAAACAAACTACAGTGATATTTTATTGGTTGTTGTTTCCTGATTTCCCACCATTCCTATGTGCAATACACAAACATAATAATTCAATATAAAGCTCTATACCTTCAAGGTAAGTCTAATTTTGATACTGTGCACTAACTGCAAAACTGAACAGTGAATAATTAACCAAATATTTTTAGCGGGGTGGGGGGGGGAGGAGAAGGAGAGATGTCAATTCTAGTTATGAAAATCTGATATTTACAGTTTCACACTCTCATTTGTTATACCTGGTTCAATAACTGCTGATATAAAGGACTGGGCTTCTCTCACTCTTTTCATCACTTCTTCAAGTTCTTTGGCAGCAGCCTGTGGTGTCATCTCAGGAGGCTTCACAATCGCATTATTTGAATGATTGATTCTAAACACCAAAAAAAAAGACAGAACCTTTAAAACATGCAGAATTTTTCACGAAGAGATATATTTGACAATTACCGGTCTAAATATTCACCTGTTGATTCAAAGTGGAAAACATTAATAAACTTTATAGATTGTTCTGACTTTACATAGAACTTGACCAATTTGGGGCAGCATGGTGGCTAACACTGCTGTCTCACACTGCCAGGGACCCAGGTACGATTCCAGCCTAGGGTGACAGTCTCCCTGTGCCTGTGTGGATTTCCGCTGGGTGCTCTAGTTTCTTCCCACAGTCAAAACGTGTACACGTTAGGTGGATTAGCCATGCTAAATTGTCCATAGTGTTCAGGGATGTGTAGGTTAGGTGTGTTAGCTATAGGAAATACAGGGGTAGGGTTATGGGATGGTTGAGCGTGGGACGGTCTTCAGAAAGTCTGTGTGGACTTGTTGGGCTAAGTAGCCTGTTTCCATACTGAGCAAATTCTACAATGATGTAATTTAGATGGGCAAAGTGAAAACACACCTGGAATCTTCGTATGTACTCGAGAGCAATTTTCCCACACTGTTTTGCAGTGCCAGGAAATGATTTTCTGACATGTTTATACCTTCTCACATTTTTGTTGGTGAGGCTTCAGAGAACAGATGGCAACCTGCCACAATAAAGTAATTGTGGAGGCAATTAGCAGGTATTTTTGGAAGGCTATGGCACATACAATATCTGGCGACTGCATTTCATTTCATTGCATGGTTTCTTAATTCATCCCTTCCAGGAAGATTGTACTCAATATCACACCACATACAATTCTGTGTTCATGAGCAGCAAGCTAGTCTAACGTCAAATCTGTAGGTTGAACAGAAAAGCTGAGCACTTAAATATCTCCATAAAAGACCCAACCATTTGCTTGTCCAAAACTAAGACCCAAAACTAACCTTTTATAACAATCAAATGTTCTCAGATTAGTGGTCAGCCATGCAATTATAATCGTATCCCCCTGTTTCTGGATTCAAGGCAACTAAGTGCTATAAATAACATGACTCACCAAATACAAATATGGCAAAATTCTCCTGGTGCAGTGGTAGTATCCCTACTTCTGGGTTAAGAGACCCAGGTTCAAGTTCTATCTGCTCCAGAGCTGTGTAATAACATCTCTGAACAGGTTGATTAGAAAAATAAGGCAAAAAAAAATCAATAAAATGACAGAGAATAGATGGGCTCTTATGACACATTATCCGCATACCTAGACCTGGAGGCTTGGGTTCAAGTCCCACTTGCTTTAGGTGTGTGTACTAACATCTCTGAACAGGTTGAATAGGAAAAAGAATTCAAGCATAGTGGTGTCCTCTTGTGGCAAAGTGGTAGAGGCCCTTTCCCTAGACTGAGACCCGAGTTCAAGTCCCATGTGCTCCAGAGATGTGTAGTAACATCTCTGACCAGGTTGATTTGAAAAATAGCTTAATTAAACAAAAAACCTCACAGCATAGCCCAGTGGCAAAAAAACACACACAACTACAGTGGGGGCCTCTTGAAGCAGAGTGGTAGTGTTCTTACCCCTGGACTGGGAGCCTGGATTCAAATCCCACCTGCCCCAGAGGTGTTTAATAAAATCTCTGAATGTTACTGGAAAAATAGTTTAAATAAAAAGTTAGAAATATATTGGGCCTTCTTTTGGCACAGTGGTACAACCCTATCCTTGGACCAAGAGACCCAGGTTCAAGTCCCATTTGCTCCAGAGTTTTTTTTTTAACATTTCCGAACAAGGCTGAGCAGTAAACTAGATCTCTTTATAATGGACCTAACAAGCACTTCTGAAAATTTTCAATTTCAGAATCTACTTCCTTACAGGATATTCTGTACTAAGTTTAAAAGTGATGTGGGACTTGATCGCTTTGTAAGGTTGAACAATAGGAACATTAGAACTTTCAAGGTCATCTGTCAGTGATATAGGCTGAGTTCATTGTTAGGTGGGGAGCTTTGCTCGACAGGTACGCATTTCTGAATATTCCTGTGCCGTATCCCTCATGCCAAACAAGGCTGCTGCTGAGAACACTAGATTTTTCCTGCAGTATGAGCTTGATACTTGTACTTGACTTGGAATTTGAACATTCATGCCCAATGACATGTTGGCATTCCAATACAGCAGCAAGACAGTGCTGTGTTGTTGGTCATTTGGTCTTTAAGCTGAAACGCTAAATTAACAGTCAGTCTTCCTGTTCAACATGTATGCTAGAACAAACAGGGGATTTTGCTGTGTCCTGGCTAGCTTTCATCGAACAACCAACATCACCAAAAAAGATTTTTTAATCTCATTGTGACCTGTGGCATAATGCAGGGCCCATTTATTACTGCAACAATAGTAGTCTCGAATTAGTTAGTCATTCGCTCTACTTTCATATCTTTGGTAAGTATATATAAAGTATGAAGTTTACATTAACTCGAAGAAACTTAAAATCAGTTTAAGAACAGTAAAGATTCTCCTTGCTTTTCTAAAGGCATCAGAAAGACAACAAGAAGGTTAATGAAAAATTCAAACAGCTCACAGACATTTTCACATACAACACAGGAGTAAAATTCCACTTTGGCATAGGCACAGAAATGACAGCAGCAGACTGTTGTCCATTATACTCCTGCCTGAATTTCCTCCACAGTGATGTCAAATTACTCATTTTCAGTCCCCACTGATGCTGAATTTTCCTTGTTTAGGATTTGCAAATTATGAGACAACCCAGAATAGTTCTCTTTTATACAAAAGCATAAATGGAAAACAATACACAAAAAATACATAGGTCTATATCAGACACTTACTGAAATATCACTCAGCAGTTAACAAACCCAGGTCATAGCAGAAGTAACTACAAAAACACAATTTGCCATTGTAAACATCATCTTCTAGGCTTTAATGTATTAGGTTTTTATTGTAATTACTGAGAAGATATATTTTCGATTTTGTATTTAAAATGGAATGAACTGCTGGTATTTGATTTTTTTGACTATCAAGATTAGAAATCTTTTCACTTTGTGTTTGCAACTCTCAACTCAAGTGATTCGACTAATATTTCTGTGAACTATTTTAGTTTAACATAGGAAAGCGGAATAAAGGACGTAAATGAAATAGGAAAGAGGACAAGCATCCATATAAAGACCAAATGGCAAATTCACGGACAACCACTAGAGCACTTGAAGTTCTATTTCTAGACATATTTTAGATGAGCAGCAGGCTACTGTTTAAAAATCAATAATTGAAACAAGTAAAAACTTACTTTAAAGGTCTGTCCCCAAACATGGCTCCGTTGAAGGCCAAAGCTCGTAGTACAGAAGGTTGTTCAGCAAATTCAACAAAGGCAAATCGGGTTGGCTGCGTCTCGTCTCCTGCCATACGTACAAACTTGACCTCACCAACCTGGCTGAAAAATTCTAGTAACTGGTCTGCTGTTGTTGTCTTTGAAGAAAAATGAAGTAACATAATTATTGTCACCACTAGAGAGAATAATGCATCTATTAACATTCACAATGTTGCATGCATAACAGTTTATTTGGCAATCAGACTGCAAACCCATTTTGGAGCACAATTCAAACACTCTAAGGAACAAAAAATTGATCCAATAGTGCTGCAGGCTTAACAGAGATTTCAAAACTCTGAGCTGGGATTTTACTAAAGATCTTAAAATGAGAGATAATGGCAAATGGGTCCACAGAAAGAAAATAAGAACACATAGTGGCGGTCTACGAGATGTCAGTGTCAAGGAAATGAGAGCAGGAGAAAGTTGTAGAGTTAGAAAAGGTTAAGCAGGCAGGAGATGGGAAGTGGGGTCCTCTTGCCTCCTTTATAAAGGTACTGGGCACTAAGCCTCCTTCAGTAGCACATTTCAAACCAAAAACCTCTAACAGCAGATGCATGGGAGTCCCACAACCTACAAGTTTCCCTCAACCCTAAAGACCATCCAGACTTATTGTTACTGCATGAAACAGTAACAGCACTGTGGGTTTACCAGACTCCCAAAAACATCAGCAACTCAAAAATGTGACTTACAACCACCTTTCTAGGAAAGTATTGAGAACCAGAGGGTAGTTTAAAAGTGTTTTTAAAAAGTCAAATGCAAAATTGTTTTCACGTACTGAATAGTAACGGTGTAGGATGCACTGCATGGAAGTGGTGCAGTGAGGAATTCAGGAGTCTTTTGGCAGATTCTTAACAGAAACATTGTACAGAGTTAAAGGGAAAAGGCAGGAAGCAGGCACTAAAGCAAAAGACTGACAGCCAGTGCAGATACAATGGCCTGTACATTTTCCTTGAGCGCTACAACAATTGTGATTCTGATAGAAAAGATGGGAAATAAATGATGGTCTAGCTCGCAATGCTCATATCTCACAAACAAAAACAAACAGCCTGGACTCAGGATTAGCAATTTATAATTTCAAAATACGCAGTTAACACCAAACCTGAATGGAAGAAGAGCTCATCTACTTAATACAGATGAGAATAACGCCACAACACTGAAAGACGTTAGCAAACTTGCAAAACGGATACATAATAGGCTAATCTAAGTAAGTGCAACACAGCAGCAGTTTGTGGAAGAATAATCTTCCTTTGGAACACAAGTATCTAAATGGAATGGAGAGATCTTCATAAAGATTCACAATTTACTAGAAGTAAGTTTATTAGGTACATTAAAAATGAAATTAGTAGAGTTCATTTCTAGAATTTTCAAATGAGAAGCAATGTCAATGTTGTGTAGAATTTTGATCGCATTTTGGCAGGGTGGGAGAGGAGAATTAGAGGTAAAGGACATGAATGGTAATTAGCTGCAGATTGAAATTTAGAATCTCCACCACTGACAAACAACGCTCACAGCACATTTACTTCAGGTTTCTTATCCTGAGGGGAGGAATGACTGTTGTTTTCCAAAGTGTCATCTTCTCAGTCTTCTGATCCAAGTGTTACTTATAGGCTAGTTACTGTACCTTCACTCTTTTCTCACTGTCAAAAATAATAATGAAGCATTGATCACATTTGCTCCTTCTCTCAAGTTTGGTGTCCAGGCTGCTCCAATTCCTAAGACCACATGCACTCTCTACCCTAGTTTTAACTATCTGGCTTTAACTGTCAGCTTTAACTCTGGAGTTAAGGGAAGCAGGAACCTGTGATTGGTGAAGCTGGAGCAGCCAACATATGGGAGAGAATTTGAAATTGGAGGTGCTGCTGTCTCTCCTATGCTGGCTGTTTCTCCAATCACAACTTTTCAACTGTAACGAGCAAAGTTTTGATTGTTTAATGACTGGTAGAAATGTTGGAATAGATATTTAATATGGTGGATTTCTGAGATGTCAAAGTTGGAAAACATAAATTTCTCATTCCAGATTGAATACTCATATAGACAGCAAACTGCAAAGTTAGAAAGAACTGCATGCCTTTAACTTTTATTTCAAATCTCAGGTGGCAAAACATGAACAAAGAACAATTGTTATTGTAGCAGCTGTAATTAATATTGAAACTAAAATAAAAAAACACTTTCATCTGAACTGTGACTTTTAAAAAATATAGTGAAGAAATTTTATGTTCTGTATTTACAAAATTAACTTTTCAGACAGAGCTAGCGAGTACGTTTAGCAGTAATTCTGAAGTTAATACACTATTGAAAATCCAGTTACGCCACATCGAACAACATGCTCAGATTTCTTGTTTTTACAGTAAGACGCACTGCAGGGTGGAAATTCTCAACAGTTGAAAGCTTTTCCACTGATGGCAAAGTGAGGAGGCCTCAATCTCTGGAGAAGTGCAGATATATTAACAACAAATTCTGAAGCTCCACTGTACTTGAAGTCCCTGCAAGTTTCAATGCAGTAATAACAGGGAATGCTGAAGGTCTTACTGTCATTACCACAGAAATCTCCAGGCTAAATCAAACTTTGATGTACTTGATTTCAACATCTATGTTTAAATAATCACAACAGTCAATTTGAACTCCTCAGTAGCAGAATATCTTGACAGCAAGATGAGAATACAACATCCATTTATAAAATTAAGTCAACAAGTCAACAAACTAAATTACCTGTGAATTCAAGTTTCCAACATAAATGGTTCTTCTGATTTCTTCAATCTTTGAAGGGTCCACATTTCCCATTGCTGGGGGTTGAGAGTTTATTCCTAATGCTGTTAGAGTAGGATCAAGTCCAGCTTGTAGTGCTCCCAGTGTGGTCAAAGGGACAGTACCAACAACAGCTCCCACTGAACTCGCAACTGCATCAACTGTAGTTATCTGTAAAGAAAATTTTACATTGAACGTAATTGCTTTGTTTAAAACATTACTAGTACCTTTCCAAACATGTTGTATCCATCCAACAATCTGACTACATATATGAACTTACAAGCAGAAAGGAACGCCAAACTGTGAAAGAGACGATGAGGAGAGGGATAACCTTGCTCAAAAGTGTAGGTTGAATGAATGCCTTCAAATAGTTTTAGAGATTTAGAAAATTCAATGAGCCAATAATGTAGTGAAGGGAAATAAGGAAGAGTTCTGCACTCATTTAATACAGCGGTTCAAATTTTTATCTGTTCATCAGAAAATGCATTTATCACTCCACCAGGCTGCATTTCCCATTCCAACTCAACCTTCTATTGGTATATTAACAATAAGAGTTAGAAGTAGGACTAGACCATTTGATTCTTTGAGCCTGTTCCATTTCTCCATAAGGTTACTTACTTCCTTGGCCATCCTGTATAGCTTGAGAGTTCTGTGTTTGCTGAGGCCTTAAAAACAAAATCAATGAGCCAGCCTCCAATGTTCTCCGGGAAAAAGAATTCCACAGACTCTGAGCAATCAAAGAAAAAAAGTTTGCCATCTCATTCTTAAAATGGGAGCCCTCTTGTTTATATAGTGTCCCCTAGATTTAGTTCCTTCTACAAGGCTAAATATCCTTTCAACACCCACTGTCAAATCCCCTTAGGATCTTATGCAATCCAGTGAGATTAGCTTTCATACTTCTAAATTTAAATAAATACAGGTCCAATCTTTTTCAAAAGACAAATCTCTCATCCCAGTAATCGAGTGACTTCTTCTGCACTGCTTCCAATTAAATTATGTCCTCTATTAAATAAGGACACTGAAGCTATTTTAAATGTGATCTACCAATACCTTATACAACAGTGGCAAAGTAGGCCAACTTTTATCTGCTATTCCTCTTGCAATATGCAACAACAGTCCAGTTGCCTTCTTAAACATGCTGCATTTGCATACTAACCTTTTATGATTGATGTATCAAGACGCTTAGATCCCTCTGTACATCAGTTTACCTCAGAGTTCTGCATTCTTTATTTAAACAATATAGTATTATTCCACACATGCTACCAAAGAAGGCAAGTTCACAATTCCTCATATTATTCTTCATCTACCAGATGCTGCCCACTGTTACGATCACAGCTGATGGTTCCACTGGACATGTGTGATACCAGAATGAAATGGGCTGAACAGACCACTTGTTACACCACTTTCTTTTGTTTATCAATAAGGTAATTGCTCACTGAAGCATATTCAGGTAAGGTTTCAGATTTTAAAAAAATAGAATCAACAGTCTATTTCATAACAGGAAAAAAACTGATAGGTTTTTTTTAAACCTCACAGGATGTGGGCATCTCTGGCTCGGCCAGCATTTATTGCCCATTGGGCAGTTCAGAGTCAACCACTGTTGTGGGTCTGGAGTGATGTGCAGGCCTGGCCAGATAAGGATGACAGATTTGCTAAAGGACATTAGTGAACTAGATAGGTTTTTCCAACAATCAACAATGGTGATCATTGGGATATATACCGCTATATTAAATGAGTGCAGAACTCTTCCTATTTCCTTTCACTACATTATTGGCTCATCAAAATTTCTAAACCTCTAAACTATCTGAAGGCCTTCATTCAACCCACACCCTTTCAGCAAGGTTATCTCTCTCCTAATCATCGGACCCAAAATTTCGGACTCTTTATGAATTCAAATTCCACCATCTACCATGGCAGACTTTGAGCCCAGGTCACCAGAACACGAGATGAGTTTCTGCATTAATAGTCTAGCGATAATACCATTAGGCCACTGCCTCCCCTTAATACACAGAGATATTACAGCTATACAGACATATTGCTATAAGAAATATCAAATATTATGCACTCAAACATTACAACATAATTTCAACTCAAGTCTCAATACTGTACAGCACTGTCCTCTCCTCTCATAGTCCCATGGCATAAGCCTTTCACATTCTAGCAAGTTGAAGAGCGCAAGTTCTCCTGACTTGGAAGCTGTGCTGACTGATTTCCTCTGAACTAAACTGAAACAAAACTTACAAAGAGCTAAACTAAATGCTGCTTCTGAACTCAATTCTTAATTTCTTTCAGCTTTAAGTCTGCTATTTACTGAACTGATCTGAACTGAAAACAGAACTAATAATAAAGCAAAATACTGCAGATGCTAGAGGTCTGAAATAAAAACAAAGTGTTTCAGAAACTTAACAGGTCTGGCAGCATCTGCAGAGAGAGAGAGTGTGAGAGACAGAGACAGAGTCAATGTGTTGAGTACAAGACTCACTGGAGTCAAAATGTTAACTCTGTTTCACTCTCCACAGATGTTGCCACATTGCTGAGTTTTTCCAGCACTTTGCTTTTATTTTAGTTACATAACCTTCTCCATCAATAGTCGAGGGATGCCCTATGACTGCTTCCATTAGTCATTTAGGTCACTGTTCCTAGATGGTTTTCAGACCATTTAAAAAATCCTTCACAGCACTAATGAGTTGGGCGGCACAGTGGCTCTGTGGTTAGCACTACTGCCTCACAGCACCACGGACCAGGGTTCAATTCCAGCCTTGGGTGACTGCCTGTGTGGAGTTTGCACATTCTCCCCGTGTCTGCATGGGTGTCCTCCGGATGCTTCAGTTTCCTCCCAGAGTCCAAAGATGTGCAGACAAAGTGGATTGGCCATGCTAAACTGTCCGTAATGTTCAGGGGCGTGTAAATTAGGTGGGTTACAGGGGAATCTGTCTGTGTGGGGTGTTCTCAGGGTCGGTGTGGACTTGCTGGGCCCAAGGGCCTGTTTCCACACTGTAGAGATTCTATGATTCTATAACCCTCATTCATATGCCTCTTTTAAATTAATTCAACTTCCAAAGATGATTATATATTTTACACATCTTTCATGATATCACTCATGGCCTATACTCCTCTTTTGCACTCTCTCCATGCACTATTCATAACCCACTTTTCAACTTATCTTTGGTCATAAGCATATTTAGCCAGCATACATTTGGCTCCATCACCCAAGTCATCCAGGACTGATCCCTGTAGCAGCCCACTTGTTACGTTTATTCCTTTACTTATTCATGGGATGAGGGCATCGCTGACCAGGCAGCATTTATTGCCATCCCTAATTTCCCAGAGGGCAGTTGAGAGTTAACCACATTGCTGTGGGTCTGGAATCACATGTAGGTCAGACCGGGAAAGGATGACAGTTTCCTTCCCTAAACGACATTAGTGAACCAAATATGTTTTTCCGACAATCAACACTGAATTCAAATTCCACAATGTGCCATGGCAGGATTCGAACCAGGTTCCCAGAACATTATCTGGATCTCTGGATTAACAATCCAGCAATAATACCACTAGGCTATGGTCATATTGATGCGAGGGAGAGACAATTAGCCATTTATATCTCTCTGCTTCCTCTTAGTTAACCAGCCCTCTATTCATACTAATACGTTAATGTCCTTGCTCACAAGCTAGCTTCCACCTCAGACAGCCCTTACTCCTTTAAGAGGTTTAACACTGAATTTTACAAAGAAAACTATCAGGTCATATAGCTTCTACACTAACTTCAAATATTATATTTAATCAATAATATTTCCAACTTCACTAATTTTGATATAAAAACAAAAGAATGATGTACTGGTACATAAAAGCATTACTTACAGAAGCAAGGGGGTTTGAAGTAGGGACTGGGAGCAAGCCTGCACCAGGTATCAATCCTGTAGTACCAGCAGGAGCTAAAAGGGACACGGCTTTGGCTTCTTCTGGGATTTTACCTGTGAAAGAAACAAATCAATTACTTAGGATAATGGAATAAAATTTTCAAACAAAAAAAATGAGTTTCTTCCCATCTCAAAAGCACAGATTGACTAATCTGAGAGCTCACTTCTAGATCCTTCCAAAAACATACAAACAAAGATGTCTTTTTAACCTACTCTGTAATAAAATTAAAATAAAGTGCAAAACTGTCAAAACTGTAAGCAACCATATATTACAGGAAAAGTTGTTTTAATAATTAAAAATGTAGACAATAATTTAACACTTTGAGCTATGGTCACCTGTACTTGAAACTTATTGGTCATGTACCATACGATATCAAGCATGGACGCTTTCCCCAGGCGATCACTCTCAGTGTTCGAAAGTTGTGTTACACACGACAACCGTTCATGTTGGCTGCATCACTACTAGCACACAGAACATCAGATACAGAAAAGAAGAACATTTTTTAAAATTCTTTTTTTAGTCCCCATAAAATGACATAGCCAAAATCGAAGAACTGATTTTCTTTTTTTTAAAAAAAAATTAAAAACCAGTTTAACAGTTGCAGCAAGACACCATAATTGTTCACTTGAGATTATAATGTGTCATGTAATTCAATTTGCCCTGAATACCTTGAAAATTCACATTACCTTGCCTGTGTAACCATTATATGTGCACCAGCACAAATGATTTTACAGTCAACTGATCACCAGTTACTGCGCTATAAAACTGGGGTTGGAGATGATTGGGGACAGGAGAGAGCTCAAAATGCATGCAGCCCTTCTGTGGCTGAAATGCAACTGTTTTAATGAGTTACTTAACTATCCTTCCTAGCCCAGCTAACTATAAAATTGGAATTAGTTGATCTTCTGTAGCACTGTTTGGAGTGAAGTCATCATGTCTAGTTGCTTACAGCTCTGTTCCTTAAAGGTTACTGTTAAATTATTCTCTTGGAAAAGCAGGGTAAAATAGGCAAATACTGAATAGAGTTTCTTTAGATTAATAACCGCTTGTGGCGCTGCAATTACTGTCTATAGGTAGAAGCCAGTTAATCAAGATCAGAAAGACTACATGGAAATTGGCATTACCTTAAAATTTTTGATAATTTTGAGGCACAAAAGGCATGAATTAATTCAAGAATTTTGCATCCAATGATAATTAAAACCATTGCTTAACTAAATAATTTTATTCAACAGAGGGATACAACAAAACCAATGGTCTTGCATCCTCCAAAGAGCAAGAAAAGGGTGGACTGAAGTAACGTGAGATACTGGGACTACTGCCACAAGCATATCCTTTTAGTTCTACAAGCTTCTGCCAGACCAGTTTTCTGTTCAACTATGTGCTATGCAAGTTACAGAGACTTAATTGAGTAAACTGTAAAATAAGAGACAATGCAAATAAGTAAGCAACAAGTCAGAAATGTGTGTGTGTGTGTGTGTGTGTGAGTGTGTGTGAGAGTGTGTGAGAGAGTGTGTGAGAGAGAGAGAGAGAGAGAGAGAGAGAGAGAGAGAGAGAGAGAGAGAGAGAGAGAGAGAGAGAGAGAGAACGAGAAAGAAAACTGACAAGTACAAGAGAGCAGAAAAACACCATTACTAATTATTAGAAAGTAATAGGTCATCAGGCAAAATACAGAAAAAGAGAAAAGGAGAAACAGCAGTTGGAATGCATTAAATGACAGAGCAAAAGGATCATGCAGATTTCAACTAAGTAGTTCAATGTACGGCAAGCCATACATTAGCAGTATTTGGTGTGCGGCTATGTGTCACTAAGTAGTAAACATGTTGTTAATAAACCAGTTCACAACTTGTGTGTGTGCTGCAAATGGAGTCAATACAATTTAAATTTCTTGTTTTGAAAAGCAAAGAGACTATCAAAGAGGTTATTAGTATGTTATTTTTAATTAAATTTCTGCATCCTTTGTTAGTACACTTTTAAGAAATTTATTAGTTGGTCGACCCTTATTTTAATTCTGCTATTCATTCCGATGCTTCACTAGATCCAATAATGAGTGACTTTTTAAAATGCCGATATTTACGGAGGGAAGAAAAAAAAAGCTGGAAAGTTCGTGAACATGGATGCCCTGCCGAACTCAACTACAGGACCTCATTATGGTCAGTGTCCTAACTACAAGGTAGTCAAACAGACAACCTAATCAGTAGTCAGGAAGAAAAGCCAGCTGCAGTGGGTACAGCTGTACATCCAAGAACAGAACATAACAATCAGGAGGAAAGGATTGATGGTGAAGATCAGTTCACGATCAAGAGCTGAAGGTTTCCTTGCACAGGTAGAGAAAGCATTCTGCTTCCCAACATGCAACAGTGCTGAGAAAGGCAACGAACTTGTGAATTCAGTACTGTCTACTTCCTTTTACTGCCAATGTTCCTTGCCTCCTGGGAAACCACACTGCAAAGTCAACTTTAAAATAAAGCTCCCAATTGTACCAAGTTCCAATTTAAATATATGCTCAGCACATCCATACAGGATACTTGGATGTCAAAGAAACTGTCATCCTAAAAAAAATGACAATGGAATCATATAATATTAGGGTTGCATTTCAAGCATTTTTTAGTTTAAGCCACAGCTTATTAAAGAGGGGCTAATATCAAAGGCTGAGATTTAGCTGCTCACAATGTGACAGCTTAGTGATTTTTCTGCTTGACAGTCTGATCATACATGACAAAAAAAAATACACCATTACCCTGCAATGGACTTTTTAACATTCAGGGTGATTTGACTGTAGCGATAACAAAATTTTGAGAATGGGTTAAGATTTCGCTTTAGTCAGATACCGCAGTCATCTGTAACAATTCTCTTGCTTCGGGGGCCTGGGAAGAATTTCTGACAGTTCAACATTAATTTGTTCAGGTTTACCACAGGATCCTTTCACTGAGTGGAGTGGATAGCATATGAAGTCTCTACAGGGTCAGTTCATATTTCTCATGTTACTGTGTTTAAAAAAAAGCAAGCCAAATTTCAATGCCACTTTTAGATGCTGGGCTTGGGAGAACACCTATACTATGAATGAATGCAGCTGAACAAGAAGCACAACTTAACCCAAAATTGTTACAAATAATCAGTCTCCAGCAATGGAATAATGTGAGTCTTGTAGTATGGAAAGAGATCCCTCAGCTCATTGTTTCTGCATTGGTCATCCAGTGCCTACTTTAGTCCATTTTTCAGGATCTGGCCTGCAGCCTTGCATACTATGGCATTTCAAGTGTTAAATCTAAATGCTTCTTAAATATTGTGATGGTTCCCAGCTCGAATACGCTTCCAGGTGGTATATTCTAAATATACTGAGCTCCTTGTATATTAAAAGGACCATTTCCCAAAAGATGCTTTGTGGACATCATTGAAATGATAAATACCTCTAAATTTTAAAACATCAGAAATGTTTTTAAGTTAGGTGAACCCAACTCAAATACTTTCCAAAAAGAATCAATGAAAGATAAAGCTTAGTGAATAAACATGATTATGATTTGTTAGTCATATCAAGTTGAAAGGCCACAGGTTTATTCATTTCCAGTTGAACCGGCCACAGAAGGCCAGAATAAGGGTAACAGCTAACAACTTGCTGCTTCATCCTTTAAATAGTGGGGATAAAAAGTTAGATAGGGTTCATATTTCTTAAGACATTGATTTGTATTAAAAACCATACATGTTCGAATACTGGATGAGAACAAAATGCAGACTTGCCGTAATCTTTTCTTATAGTTCAAAAGACAACCGGCAATGCTAAACTAACTTCATCAGTCTGAAATGTTAACTCAGCTTCTCTCTTCATAGGCACTGCGTCTCTTGTTCAATACTTCCAGCAATTTCTGTTTTTATTAACCAGGTGACATTTGTTGTCAGAGCACACACGAAAACTAATTAGTTTTTCAATAAGAAACCAAAGAGCTATTGGCATCCAAGCAATTTGTACACCGATAACAAATTACAACAAAGGTTTGGGAAAAAAAAAGTTAAACTTGGATTAAAAAGAACAGAAATGTACTGATTCAGGCAAATAGAAGAAATGTTTCCAAACACTGCCATGTTTAAGAACTGCATCAAATATTACCTTATAAAAACAATACCAACGTACCACTAGCTTTTTTAATAAGAATTTCTGTGTGCCTGAATGCTTAACTATCATAAACTACTGGTAAACAAAGTACAAATCTTGTGGGGGAAATGGTGAAGATCATGCAGTACACTGCACTTCACTGTTTTCAAACGCATGCTCTGTTTTCTACCACACAATTAACTTATTTTAATAATGGCAGGATGGGGAGAACATATAACATACAGAGTATAGCCAATAAGGCATGACTACATAGAATACAGGGGGAAATTCAGGTTCACATTATATTAATGACTGTACATGATTTAGTTAAAAGACTACATATTAACGCACACGGCTTCTGATCATGAACACTGCCAGATGTGAAAGTGATGTGTGGTATAAAACTGATTGAATTTTGTTATACCCACCAATCTTTATCTATATTATCTACATTGTTCCTAAACATGGTTTTTTGTTAACACATAAGAGCTCAAACTTATAGTTACCATTTACTAAAATAGAAAAAAAGAGATTTCACTACAGCAGTCACAAAATTGTGACGAAAGCAAAAGAAAACGGCATCATATATAAAGTTAAAATTTCAAAGCTATACAAAAAGCTTTCAAAGTCTTGCTGGAATAAACAAACTGTTTTAAACATTATAATAGCGGTACAATTCAAAACATCTTAAGAAACAATGGCAAAAATTTATCTCGTCATTTTAAAACAAGATGATATTATAAACCACATATCTAAATAGAATTCCACTCCCCGATACATACATGCGCACACACACACACACGCATACATATAAACATGCACATCAGGAAATGATTTATTAAACAGCATTTTAGTTAGAGAACATTTACAAACAACACAGTATGAAAACAGAAAGGTTAAAAAGCTTAAAGAGAAGATGTATACAAGGGACAAATAAAAAAATAAAGACAGGGTATCCATCTTGGAAGATGTCGACGGGCAGCCTCCAGTCATTATTCCCCCCGTGAAGGTTTTGCTTGGTGTCAGCATTAGTGGCATGGCAAACAATGCCTACAGTAGGCAAGTGCACAGGTCTGCCTTCGCCAGTCTAGTCATCTACTAATGCACACACATCACAGAGAAAACATACAAAACCAAATTAATATTGGTACTGGGATTCCATCAACCATTAAATATGGTTAATAAAGAAAAATCTTAAGTTAATTAGGACATATTTCAATTACTTGAAAACATGATATACCTGCAGGAAAAGAACCAGCCACTGTTTTGGCTAATATATGAGATAATGCAGCCACTTGTACTTAACAATCCCACTAATAGTGAACCAGCTTTTAAAATTGGAAGGAACAGTTGACAGCAATTTAAATGAATTAAAAAATGTTTCAGATGACTTAATGCTGCACGTAAGAGATCTGTACATAGTCTATCAATTGAGTAAAAACTTGTTCATTCCTACAAGATTATAAATGCTGTTATTATTGAAATGGCACATAAAGTCTCAGAGAATATAAAATTTGTTTGCACAGGTCAAGCACAGAAATTATAAATGAAATATAACAAGAACCACCCTTACCAAGTTCTATACAGCAATAATGAGAACTTAATAAATTTTGTTTAACTCCAATTCTGAATAAGCATTTTAAGGTGAACCTTTATCTGCCATGACTTCTTTTTCAGTTCAGGTCATAAAAGCAGTAGAACAGCACTAAATTATTAGCTACCCATAGTTACTGTGTATGTTATAAAGTAACTCCATAGAATACGTTTTCAAAGCTACAACTTAGAATTGTTCGTCATCGCTGCAAATGTCAAGTTAAAATAAAGGCTGTGAGAACAAGGCCAAACTGTAAATTCTGGTGTCGTCTTTCTACTGGAAAACTTTGTGACAGATCCATTTACACTTAGGTTTTGCAGTATCGAAAAAAGGAGTTGGAACACATTATTGATTTCCAGCAGGACACTAAGAACTCTAAGTAAATTAGCTAAGGTGAGTAGTGAGTAAAACCAATTAGCATTATGACTAATTTGAAGGGTCAGTATGGAAATATGCCAAAACGTTTGATAACATTAAATTAGATGTTGATATTATCTAGATTTCTCTCTTCCATAGCTACTTTTGTATACCCATCTCTGTGTGCGCTAAGCTCCATAGAAAGAGCTCAAAGGAGTGTGGGCCCATCCTCTCCCACATCACATACATTTATTGCTTCCTTGCCAGGAGTACAATACCAGTTCCATCAAACTTTCAACAGCACATTGACAACTGAGTGCCTTAAAAACTTGTACTCAGATGAATGGATTCACCACAGTAAATCAACTTAATAGACTAATCTATAAATTTGTTCCAAAACAATCACCTGGTTTACTGCAACAAAATTAAGACACTAGCCCAGAAAATGTAGTTAAAATTGTGCCATAAGTGTCAGTGATTGTCATCAGTATGTGTGAAACCAACAGCAGCTTCTGGCATCCGTAAATGCACTTAAATTTGGACACTGCTGAAAATCATATGCTGCACCCCGCTCAGATGCAATCAACACAGAATTTTGACATCAGCTCTAAGCTTTGGTAATCTCACCATAAAATATTGAGCATATCAACCCATATTGAATAAGATGAATGTGGATTTTTACTAATTCAAAAAAAAGGGGAAAGATTCCGCTAGTCCTGAAAACGGAGTGCCATTCACTCAAAATATTATTTAAAAACATTTTCATGTTCCAACTAATTTCAAGGGTATGGCACAATCTTTATATTACTTCCTGTAAAATTCCTGAAAAGTGAACTCTAATCCATGCAGAAATAGTAAGAACTGCCGGTGCTGGAGTCAGAGATAACACAGTGTGAAGCTGGAGGAACACAGCAGGTTCGGCAGCATCAGAGGAGCAGGAAAGCTGACATTTCGGCTTGGGACCCAAACATCAGCTTCCCCACTCCTCTGATCTTGCCTGGCCTGCTGTGTTCCTCCAACTCCACACTGTGTTAATTCTAATCCATGCATTTTACTTCCTGGTTTGACGTCGTGATTCTTCAATCTGAATGGGTGATCAGATTGCTTGAGAATTTAACTGAACGGATGCCAATGGTCTCTTAACGCTTGGATCAGATTAAAAGTTAAATTGGAAAAAACCACTTACTCTCTGCGGACAAGTTTTTATTAATTTATTTTTCAGCTGTGAGAACATCCTTTTGGCAGATTGCAAAATCAACACCAATGTTTTCGTATACATCACAGCATTTATGAAATCTTACTGTTAACAAAGGATTTAAAGCAAAGCTGATCATAAGCCAATTAAGAACAAAGTGTTACTAACACTTGTGAAAGTGCTAGAATGCTATCTTAATTTATATCTTTTTGAAATTAATATTGCTTTAGTATTAAATGGCCTGTATAATGTTATTAACTTGGAACAAATTGCATCCAAGCATTTCATTTAAAACAAAACACATGGATAGTATGTACATAATTAAGCTTCACATCAACTGCTTTAGTTATTTAGTTGTGGTCACACAATGATTTGTTGAATACGTGTCTTCCAACAAATCTTGTGCTACACTGCACAAACTGTGTGTCATTTAACATAGCCCAATAGGTGAGGCTGCTGCAAAATGCTTGCGCACCACTAAAATCTGTGGGGTGTTAAATTTCAATGGACAAAATAAATATGCAAGTTAACTGATTCACACAAATAAATTAATGTCCTGCAATGCAGAATTGGTAATTAATGCACATGTAAAGTCACGTGCTTATTTTAGCTTAACTGTTAACTAATTTTAGAGATAACTAGTTTAACATCTTTGTTAAAAAATGGAGCATAATAATTACTAATTCTGCACAGTACAATTTCTGACCTACGATTTCTTTTATATTCAATGCGAATTCCATTGCTCCACAGCAAAGAACAAATTTTGTTTTGCCTGTCATGAGTTTTGATCTGTGCTTTCAATGTAATGTTCAGAGTTATAGAAAACAGGCCTATGCTCAATGCAGTAATGGACATTCCAGGCAATGGAGTAACCTGTGTTAAAAAAAGACCACTGTCCAACAAGAATCCCAAGAAACTCTTTCACTGAGTTAAAAAAATAAGAAGTACATTAAAATAGTAACCAGAGAGCTTAAAAATTTGCAACAAAGCCTTAAATACCTACCTTCATTGAAGGGTACAACTATCAGGCCTCTGTCTATAAAAACCACGTTTGTTAGATGCTGGGCCACACCAACACTCACAGGATCGTGATATTTAATGTAACATACCCTTGTCGAAACTGGGATAGGCGAATTGCTGCAAGAACAATAAATAAATTTAGTATATTTAACACAGAATTGCACTACAATATATTCTTCAAAATTACAATAAAAACATGCAATTAGAAGAGGGGAAACAAGTTGAAACTTGCAGAAAGGGAGGTAAAGTCATACAGACAAGCTGGGTATTACATGCCACTCTGAGGTAGTTTGCAGTGTGGCATCATGCAAAATAGAACAGTTTCTAAGATAATAAAGTGTGAAGCTGGATGAACACGGCAGGCTAAGCAGCATCTCAGGAGCACAAAAGGTGACGTTTCGGGCCTAGACCCTTCATCAGAGAGAGGGATGGGGAGAGGGAACTGGAATAAATAGGGAGAGAGGGGGAGGGGGACCGAAGATGGAGAGAAAAGAAGATAGGTGGAGAGGAGAGTATAGGTGGGGAGGTAGGGAGGGGATAGGTCATTCCAGGGAAGATGGACAGGTCAAGGAGGTGGGATGAGGTTAGTAGGTAGGAAGTGGAAGTGCGGCTTGGGGTGGGAGGAAGGGATGGGTGAGAGGAAGAACAGGTTAGGGAGGCAGAGACAGGCTGGGCTGGTTTTGGGATGCAGTGGGGGGGGACGACGATGAACTGGGCTGGTTTTGGAATGCGGTGGGGGAAGGGGAGATTTTGAAGCTGGTGAAGTCCACATTGATACCATGGACTGCAGGGTTCCCAAGCGGAATATGAGTTGCTGTTCCTGCAACCTTCGGGTGGCATCATTGTGGCATTGCAGGAGGCCCATGATGGACATGTCGTCTAAAGAATGGGAGGGGGAGTTAAAATGGTTCGCGACTGGGAGGTGCAGTTGTTTATTGCGAACCTAGCCCACCACCTTCGTACTCACTCGAGTTCACCTCTCAAAACACAGAATAGTGGGTACCGAGATCATCAGCCTGCACACCTTTTTAAATAATGCTAGGTAATTGAACTTATTAAAACTTCAACTGACCCCAATTCAAATCCTGACAAACTCAGTAATATGGCTGGCATGCACAATCACCTTTTCCCCCCAAAATGTTCTTAGAACTGGAGGAAGAAAGAGGACACTATGGAGGGTGTCTTTTATCCAACAGGGACGTGTGTCCCCTCCACATCATTTCATCCTCTCGCAAGGGAATATAAAACCCATCCTCGATGCCCTCTTGAAGCCCAGTCACCCCACCCAATTTCCCTATTCCTAATGTTTCATGGGCCTGCTCAAAATTCTGGTAGCGCTCACCATGGAGTTGGCAGCCAACAGATTGGCCAATATCTCAAGGGTGGGAATTCCTGCTATTGAGGCGTGGACAACCCAGTCTGCTCTAATCTTGCTTACCCACAGCAAATTATGGCTGAGAGACAGACTTATTTTGCATCTTTGAGCTTGTCACCAACTTTTCTTGACTCCCCACCCCAAAACATAGTAGGACAGTGTCAGAAGATTGACATGTCAGTGGAGAAAACAATGAGATACTGGTTTAGTTATGTGGTCAGCCTAAGTCCCACACTACTTTATATTGTTGAAAAAAAACACTTCTGTATCTTAAAAATATTTGTGAATAAATACTAGTCATTTAACAACAGACAAAACATTAAAATAAACAGAAATTATGTTACAGGTATAAAGGAAGACTTGAAGCGGCACTAGTCAGCCCTTGAACAAGAAAGGATGAGATGAGATATAGTAGAGGCATATGAAATGTTGATGGACTTATATAATTGAGGAAAATTATTTCTAATGGCCGAAGGGGCGCGAGCAGGAGGGCACAGTTTTAACAGTGGTTGGGATTTTTTAAAAAATGCAATAAGAAAAGACTTTTAAGATTATACAAATGGTAAGTATTTGGAAGACACTGTCTGTTTCAGTGGTAGAAGTGGATTCCATAATGCTTTCAACTCTTGCAAAGACGACAGTGTGTAAGAATACATATAACAATAGTACTAACTGAAATGATGTCAAACTGTGGCCTAATGTACCATGTCATCCTGATTCCACAATATTGCTTAAACTGACTTCATGTAGTCTTTTCGCAGGCAGAGTGACAAAACTGCAAACTCACTGTGTCACACAACTCTCCTCCCATTCCAATTACCAGTTTAATGCTCTTCATCTGAAGTCTAATGAATTAAACTGCAATTTGTAATAACACCTTAGGGTTTCTTCTGATGCAGTTATTGCATTCCTATCCCCAACCAAGGGGGCCTAAGTTCAAGTCCCACCTGCTCCAGCGCACAATAGCATCCCTCAACAAACTGATTAGAAAATAACATTTTTTTCCATGAATAGTTGCAACTCTTCATACATTATTTAAACAATTATCCTGTTTGCGAGTTTAGACAATGCATGGTAGCGCAAGTAATTCACTTTTCATATTACCACAAAAACTGCAAACACTCATCATTATAACCCAATGAGACTTAGAATTTTATCCACAAATCTTTCAACAATCTATATCATTCCTAATTACATTTCACCACAAATTACTTTGGAACAAAATTTCCACTTCCAGACATCTGTGTGAAAAATACAAGTATGAAACAGAAATTACAGTGAACGTCAACAAACCTTTGCCGGAACTAGTGCACTGCACCCATACATTATATTTTAGAAATGTGGGAGCACGTAGAGAAAATCTACCAGAATGGTTCCAGGAAATTTAGGTCAAATTTTAGGTTGGAAAGGTTTGCTTTGAAGAAAAAAAGAATTGAAGGAAGTTTTGGTAGAGTGCACATGATTATGATAGGCTTAGGTTATGTTGATAGGAAAACCTCTTTCCCACAGTTGATGATACAAGGTGTAGGGAACTAGAGATACAGAGGGGGAATGTGCGGGAGAACTTGATTTTTAAAAAAAAAATAGACAATTGAGTGATAACGACCTGGAACTTGTGCCCTACGAAGGTAGCAGAAGCAGAAAAAAATTAATAATTTCAAAACGAGAGCAGATGGGCACTTGAAGGAAGTAAGCTGTGGTACTCATGACATCTGACCAGTCCGAAAAGCACCTAATTGCTCCTACAGTCTACCTCCTGTGAGGCAGGCAATCCTTCATGCAGACCAATATGTTAACGCCCATACCGTGAAACTTGTCTTTTCTGCAACATGGGACTGTTTGATGGGGAAACCTTCTGCAACAATGAAGTGCTTGTTGGGGCACCTTATGCAGCAGCCTTCTGCCAATCTAAGCACAATATTCCCACTGGTTCCCCTTTATTGATAGCATAAGCTACTTCCTCAAAGAACTCGAATAAAATTGTTAAACAGGAGTTCCCACTGATAAAACAATGTTAGCTCTGCCTGATTAAATTATTCAAGTGTCATATTATAATGCCTTAAGTAATAGTTTCTAACAATTTCCCTGTTACTGATGTCATGCTTAGTGGCCTCTAGTTTCCTGCTTTATGCCTCCCTCCATTTTTGAATAAACAAGTTACAATAGCTAACTTCTAATCTAAATGAACCTTCTCTAAAGCCAATAAGTTTTGGAAAATAAAAAGAAACAGTGAGATATTTGTGTTAAATATCCAAAGATGAAATCCATTTGGACACAGGACTTAGAACAGTGCAAAGTACAGGCCCATAGGCCCACGATGTTGGGCCGTCCTATTATCCTACTGAGATCAAACTACCCTGCATACCCTACATTTTGCTATCATCCAAGCGCCATTCCAGGAGTCGCTTACAAGTCTCTAATGTATCTGACTTCACTAGCACTGCCGGCAGTGCATTTCATACGCTCACCACTATGTGTGAAGAACCAATCTCTGACATCTCCCCTTTATCTTCCTCGAATCACCTTAAATTTATGCCCCCTCATAACAGTCACTTCCACTCTGGGAAAAAGTATCTGACTATCCACTCTATCAATGTCTCTCATCATCTTGTACACCTCTATCAAGTCACCTCTCAAATGAAAAAAACCTAGCTCCCTCAATCTTTCTTCATAAGCCCCGTCCTCCAGTCCAGGCAGCATTCTGATAAATCTCCTCTGCACCCTCCCTAAAGCTTCCACATCTTTCCTGTAATGAGGTGACCAGAACCGAACACAACGTTCCAAGCCAGAACTGAACACAATATTCCAAGTGTGGTCTAACCAGAGTTTTGTAGAACTGCAGCATAACCTCGCGGCTCTTAAACTCAATTCTCCCGCCAATGAAAGCCAACGCATCATACACCTTCTTTACAACCCTACCAACTTGGGTAGCAACTTTGAGGGATCTATGCATGTGGACCCCAAGACGGCGCTGTTCCTCCACAGTGCCAGGAATCCTGTCATTAATCCTGCATTCAAATTTGACCTTCCAAAATGAATTACTTCACACTTTTCTGGGTTAAATTCCATCTGCCACTTCTTTGCCCAGCTCTGCACCCTGTCAAAGTCCACTGCAACCTACAACAGCCCTCCGCGCTGTCCTCAACCTCACCAATCTTCGTGTCATCGGCAAACTTGTGAACCTACCCTTCCACTTCCTCATTCAAGTCATTTATAAAGATCAAAGAGTAGAGGTCCCAGAACAGATCCCTGTGGCACACCACCGGTCACCTAGCTCCAGGCTGAACACTTTGCAATTACTAGAACCCTCCGTCTTCTATTGGACTGCCAGCTTTGTATCCAGACAGCCAAATATCCCTGAATCCCATGCCTCTTTACTTTCTGCATGAGCCTACCATGTGGAATCTTATCAAATGTATTGCTAAAATCCACATACACCACATCCACTGCTCTGCCTTCATCAATGTTTTGCCACAACCTCAAAGAATTCAACATGGCTTGTGAAGCATGACCTGCCCCTCACAAAGCCATGCTGACTGTTTCTAATCAAACTGTGCTTTTCCAAATAAATCTTAGGATCCTCGCCAATAATTTGCTCACCATATAAGACAGACTGGCTGGTCTGTAATTCCCATGATTATCCCTATTCCCTTTCTTGAACAAGGGAATGACATTTGCCACCTCCAATCATCTGCTACTACTCCAGTGGACAGTGAGGACACAAAGATCATTGCCAAAGGGGCAGCAATCACTTCCCTTGCTTCCCGTAGTAACCTTGGGTATATCCCGCCTGGCCCAGGGGTCTTATGTATCTTCACGTTTTTCAAAATTTCTAGCACACCCTCCTTCCTAACATCAACCTGTTCGAGCATATCGGCCTGCTTCATGCTGTCCTCACAAATGTCAAGGTCCCTCTCACTGGTGAATACTGAGGCAAAGTATTCATTAAGGATCTCTCCTACCTCCTCTGACTCCAGGCACAAGTTCTCTCCATTATCCCTGATTGGGCCTACCCTCACTGGCCATCTCTTGTTCCCCACGTTTTCCTTGATCCTACACACTAAGGTTCTCTCATATTCTCTTCTAGCTCTCCTAAATCCATTCTTGAGTTTCTTCCTGGTTACCTTGTAGACCTCTAGAACCCTGTCCGATCCTTGCTTCCTCAACTTTAAGTGAGCTTCCTTCTTCCTCTTGACTAAGTGTTCCCCAGTCTTGTCTTCTAAGATTCCTTCACCTTACCATCCTTTCCTTGCCTCAGTGGGACAAACCTAACTAGTACTCATAGCAACTGCTCCCTAAACAACCCCCACATTTCTGTCATGCATTTCCCCAAGAACAACTGATCCCAATTTATGTTCTGCAGTTCTTATCTAATGTATTGTAATTCCCCCTCCTCCAGTTAACTACGTGCCCCTACCGTCTGCTCCTATCCCTCTCCATGACTATAGTACAGGTCAGGGAGTTGTGATCACTATCACCGAAATGCACTCCCACCAAGAGATCTGACACCTGGCGTGGTTTGTTGCCCAAGCACCAAATCCGATATGGCCTCTCCACTAATTGGCCTATCTATGTAAGGATTGAGTCATGAATCCTTCCTGGGCATACCTGACAAAATCTGCTCCAGCCAAACTGTTTGCACTTAGGAGGTTCCAGTCTATATTAGGGAAGTTGAAGTCACCCATGACAACAATCCTATTACTTCTACGCCTATCCATAATCTGTCTCCCAATCGGTTCCCCATGTGCAGCATAATTATATAGTATCTAATAATGATATCAAAGCCATTACCAAAAATATAACTCATTCTTGGCTTCATGTACCTCCTTGCAGTGTAAATTGAGCAGTATTGGCAAGCTTCGGAATCAGAGGGTCAATTATAGTACTACCATTCTGAATAGAAAAGGTAAATTATTCACTTTCAAAAAAAAAGGACTTAGATATTTTTGCGAATCCAATCAGAAAAACATCACAATTCTCTCCATATTACAGTCAATGCTTCATAGTGTTTTTTGCATGTCCAATAAATTTTATTCAGTGACATTCTTTCCATTCTAAAATGAGAACAGTGAGTGCTGGAAAGACTCAACAGGTCTGGCAATCTTTGAGAAGAGAGAGAGAGAAGAGTTAACACTTCAACTCAGTGATCTTCCATCATCCTTGAATTCGAAACATTCTGTCAGCAAACAGGAAAACGAGATGAATTTAAATTATGATTACTTTTCCACTCTCAAATCTGACACAGCAGGGCACTGTCTAATGACGCCTTTCCTTTTTCACTCCCAGCCCATCCCAAAGTAGGCCGAAAGGAGTTTCCCAAACACTGGTTTTTCGATCTTTATCTTTGAAATAAACCCACAGAAAAATGCTTTCAGGGTGAAGCTGAAGCTTATGAAAACATTTAAGACATGGGGGAATTGCTCTGTCGCCTCAGCCACACTCACATACACACAACAGGGGGAGGCACTGGACTAGGGGTATTATCTCTGGATGTTGAAACCCAAGTAATGTTCTGGTCGCTCACACTCAAATTCCAACCACAGCAGATGTTGGAATATGGAATTTGATAAAAATCTGAAATGATGATTACGAATCCATTGCTGATTGCCAGGGGGAAAACCCATCTAGTTCACTAATGTTCTTTACAAAAGGGAACTGCAATTCTTATCTGATCTGGGCTTCATGGGTTTCCAGACCAACAGCAATGTTGTTGACTCTTAACCTCCCTCTGAGAAATTAGGGATGGGCAATAAATGCTGGCCTAGTCAGAGATTCCCTCATCCCATGAATGATTTTTTGAAAAATCTCAGGAAATTAAGGAAAGCAAAAGAAAAGAAATACATTGTAAATGACAAACTCTGGTAAATTCAGAAATATTAAAAATCTGTGCATGAGAGTTACAACTTCCCAGAGGTCAGCAGCCAATAATAGCTTCAACAATTAGCCAGAAACAGTATTTTTTATCTTCTTGAAGGCCAAGAGTAGATCTCTTTACATCCAACAACTTAAGGATGGACATGGATGGACTGAGGTAGGCTACCATCTCAGCCTTGCTCTCCCTCTGGAAGTCAACCTGAGCACTTGTTAGCTCACAATTCCAATAATTTAAATCAGTAAAAGGTAATGCTAAAAATAATCATAGCTCTATTTCAGGGATGCAACTCGTATCCTCTCTCGCAAAGACCAACACAAAATATCGTTTCAATTCACCTACTGTCTATTTATCCTCTATTAATAATTCCTCAGACTTATTTGATGTAGTACCAACACTTAATTTGTTAACTCTGCTTTTTTAAATGCTTAAAGAAACTTTTCCAGTCTGTTTCTATATTGTAACTTTCTCTCATACTCTAACATTTCCCTCACCAACCTGTTAGTATTTCTTTGCTGTTTTTCCTCAAATTCTGTCCAATTTTGTCTCCTGTCACCGACCCTCATAAAATTATGTCTTTTCCTCGAGTTTGATACTACCGTTGACATTCTTTAAGTTAACCATGGATGGTAGCTCTATCCCTTAGAATGTTTCTTATTCGCTAAAACGTACATATTCTGTGTTTTCAGGAATATCTTCTACAAATATTTGCTACTGCATCTCTACTGACCTCCAGCTAAATTGCTAGTTCACCTTCACAAGGTCTGCTTTCATACCCTCATAACTGCCCTTGTTTAAATTCAACATAGTCATCTCAGACTCACAGCATTTCATAAAAAGTATGTAGAATTCAATTATATTATGGGGTCACTGCTACCACTTAACAATGAAGCCAGCAATTAATCCTAATTCACCAGTCAATATCAAACCTAGTACAGTCTGCTCTCTCGTTGATGCCATAACACTGCCGGTCTAAGAAACTACCCTGAAAATGTTCACTGAATTCTTCATCTAGGCTACATTTCCCTCCACGGCAATCTGACTTTTCTGGTATATTTAGAAGTTATGATCCCCCTATGAAAACTGCTGTACCCTTTTGACAAACTCCTATTAGGTCATCTTTGACACTCTAACTTACCTTATTGTTTCTGGGTGCAACCCCTACAAGTCACTTCTTGCCTTTATCATTATTCATCCTTAACCAAACCAATCCTGGTTTTCTAAGTTTAGGCCATCCCTGATTATCCCAAGATTTGCTACTAGTGCCTCGCGAACTTGATCCCACTTCTCCCACATCCATTGTTCAGCTACACATTGAGCTCATTCACCTTGCTTACCCTGGGCTAATTTGAAAGCAGCTCAGGTAATAATCCAAAGATTATTACATTTGGAGGTTCTTCCTCTTAATTTGGTGCATAATTCCTCATGCTGGATACAGAGCCTCGTTCCTAGTTCTATGTCACTGATCTATATCTATATCTATATAGGCCACAACAACCTGATCCCCCACCACAAGTTCTTCTTCAGGCTGATGTCTAGACCTGAGCCCTTCACTGTTCATTTATCTTGGGCTCTTGAAATGTTCATTTTTGATCATTCCTAACAAAGACAAGGTGACGAGTATGGAGGGCACTGATCATTTGAATATTTATCTGATTGTTGCTGTTTCACTTTGTGCAAAAGAATGAGTAAAAACTCTGATTAATTTATTCTTTCCTTTATGATATACCTCTGCTCAGATGAGCATCAAAAAGTCTAAATTTGAAAAAGGAACCAAAAAGGCAGGGAAAATAATTAGACAAAAATAATCAAAATATATTTGAAATACTTCTGTTTAACTTATGAAAAAATATGCAAGGTAAAATATAGAAAAAAAAAGAAAACAAACAATTAAGCTAAGAATTCCCAACCTGGCTTACAATAAATTACATATTCTGAGGAGGTGGTGAAATGAAAAAATAATACAAAAGCCTGTTTTCATAACAAAGCTGTAGAATAAAAAAAAATCTACCAATTGGAACAGAAGCATTCTAAACAAAAAAGCTTCTCCAACAACACATTCTTCAAACCGGGAAAATCAGCTAGAATTCAGCATTTATTGTACTGATATAACGTTGACTAACAGATATAGAATTTTTGGCACTTTTTAACATTTATAACATTTTTAAACTATGAGCAAATCCACTGAGCCACCGTGCTGCACAGCGCCCGAGACCCTGGTTTGATTACACCTTCGGGTGACTGCGTGGAGTGTGCACATTCTCCACATGTCCGCATAGGTTTCTCTGCATGCTCCAGTTTCCTCCCACAGTCGAAACATGTGCAGGCTAAGTGGATTGGATATGCTAAATTGCCCGTAGGGTTCAGGGATGTGTAGATTGGCTGAGTTATAGGTGGATGGGTCTGGATGGGATGGTCTGAGGGTTGGTGTGTACTTAACTTAAGAACATAAGAACTAGGGGCTGGAGTAGGCCATCTGGCCCCTTGAGCCTGCCCCACCATTTAATAAGATCTTGGCTGATCTTTGAGACTCAGCTTCACTTACCTGCCCACTCACCATAACCCTTAATTCCTTTACTATTCAAAAATTTATCTAGTCTTGCCTTAAAAACATTCAGCAAGGTAGCTTCAACAACTTCACTGGGCACAGAATTTCACAGATTCACAACCCTTTGGGTGAAGAAGTTCC
The DNA here is from genome assembly GCF_030684315.1 of Stegostoma tigrinum. NCBI lineage: Eukaryota > Metazoa > Chordata > Chondrichthyes > Orectolobiformes > Stegostomatidae > Stegostoma > Stegostoma tigrinum. The sequence continues at coordinate 111,348,701 of NC_081356.1, forward strand.
TCCTGACCTCAGTCCTACATCTGCTTCCCTTTATTTTGAGGTGATGCCCTCTAGTCCTAGTTTCACCTGCTAGCGGAAACAAACTCACTGCCTCCACTTTATCTATTTCCTTCATAATCTTATATGTTTCAATAAGATCTCCCCTCATTCTTCTGAATTCCAATGAGTATAAGCTCAGTCTACTCAGTCGCTCATAATCCAACCCACTCAACTCTGGAATCAACCGAGTGAATCTCCTCTGCACACCCTCCAGTGCTAGGATATCTCCTCTCAAATAAGGAGACCAAAACTGCACACAGTACTCCAGGTGTAGCCTCACCAGGACCCTAATCAGCTGCAGCACAGCCTCCCTGTTTTTAAATTCCATCCCTTGAGCAATGGCAGACAAAATTCCATTTGCCTTTTTAATTACCTGCGACACCTGCAATACTACTTTTAGTGATACAAGCACAAGGACACCCAAGTCCTTTTGCACAGCAGCATGCTGCAATTTTTTTACCATTTAAAGCATAGTCCATTTTGCTGTTATTCCTACCAAAATGGATGACCTTACACTTGTCAACATTGTATTCCATCTGCCGGACCTTTGTCTACTCACTTAGGCTGTCCATATCCCTCGGCAGACTTTCAGTGTCTTCTGCACACTTTGCTCTACCACACACCTTCGTGTCATCTGCAAGTTTTGACACACCACACTTAGTCCCGAACTCCAAATCATCTATGTAAATTGTTAACAATTGAGGTCCCAATACTGATCCCTGAGGCACACCACTAGCCACTGACCGCCAACCCGAAAAACACCCATTAAGCTAATTGGCCTATAGTTCCCTACTTTTTGTCTACTTCCTTTTTTAAACAGTGGCGTCACATTGGCTATTTCCAATCTGAGGGAACCACCCCAGAGTCCAGTGAAGTTTGGTAAATAATTACTAGTGCATTTGCTATTTCCCCCAACACCTCTTTTAGTATCCTGGGATGAATTTCATCAAGGCCAGGAGACTTGTCTACCTTTAGCTCCATCAGCTTGCCCAGCAAATCCTCCTTAGTGATAATGATAGTTTCTCGGTCCTCACCTGCTACTTGTTGGGCCAAAGGGCCTGTTTCCACACTGGAGGGATTCTATTCTAATTCTATCTTATTCAAGTTGTCATTACTTGAATTAGCTCTTAAATAAATCAGTATTTAAATATATCTGTACCATGATAAATATTATTTATGCTTCTCTATCTAACTTGTACTTCAAAATGTCAAGGGTTCTTAAAACAAAATATTTATGACACCTTTTACAATAACTTGCAGCCATATATTATCCTTAACATTATTAATTTAACAATGCTAAGGAGTTTTACAGGAACATATTCAGATCAAAATTCACATCAAGCCGAAGGTAACATTCATGCAAATGTTCAAATCTTTAAACAATTGCTAATTTTTAAAAAGCTTAATGGTAGAGACAAAGAGAGTTAATAAAGACATCACAATCTCACACCAACAGCCAAAGACATGGCCATCGAACATGAATCCAAGGATTTCAGGGATTACAAGAGTCCATAATTGAACAAAGAGTTCTTGGAGGTTTGAAGAGCTAAAAGGCATTTATAAAGATTTGGCATAAAATCAGAGAAGAATTTGAATGCAAGAATGTGAATTTTGTATTAGAAGAGTCACTGGACTATATTTTCAAATCAGGACAGTTTGTACCATGGAGGAGAATTTTTAAGTGCTGGTGTTTTCACATGCCTGTTGTTCGCGATATCCTAAGGGGAGACACTGCAGATTTTGAAGTGCTGCTGAAAAACATCTGGCAACTGCTGCAGTGCAAATTACAGATGTTAAAACATGGCACCATTATGTGCTGGTGTCAATGGAGTGAATATTTCAGGTGATGATGAGCTTTGTCCTGAATTATGTCAAATTTAGAGCATGGTTGGGATTGTACTCATCCAAAACAAATAAAGAGCATTCTGTCACATTCTTTGGGAATTAGATGAGCTACCCATAGCAGCAGACACAACCTTTGACTTGCTCTCTCAGCTCTAGTATCTCACTAAAGCTAGACTTGGACTACTTCAAAAACCATACTAATCTCCAAACTCTGAGACCTATGTCTCTGCTATGCCCTCGGCACCTGGATCCTCTACTTCCAGAGGCACAGACCACAACCAGTGAGAATAGACGCCAATACCTCCTCCACCATAATCCTCAACACTGGTGCCCCAAAAGGCTGCGTACTCAGCCTCTTACTATACTCCTTATACACCCATGACTGGGTGGCCAAATTCCACCCCAACTCCATTTACAGGTTCAATACAGTGTGAAGCTGGAGGAATGCAGCTGGCCAGGCAGCAGAGGAGCAGGAAAGTTGATGTTTCAGGTTGGGAGTCTGAAGAAGGGTCCCGACCCAAAATGTCAACTTTCCTGCTCCTCTGATGCTCCTGGCCTGCTGTGTTCGTCCAGCTCCACACTGTATTATCTGTGACTCCAACATCAGCAGTTCTTGCTATCTCCATTTACAGGCTTGCTTACGACACCACTGTTTTAAGATGGATCTCAAACAAGAAGGAGACAGATACAGGAAAGAGATAGATTGCTTAGTGCCATGTTGTAAAGACAACAATCTCTCCATCAATGGCAACAAAATGAAGGAGCTGGTCATTGACTTCAGGAAGCAAAGTAGAAGGCATGCCCCTGTCTGCACTGATGGTGCTGAGGTGGAGACGGTCAACAGCATTAAGTTCTTGGGGGTGATGATCAATAACTATCTGTCCTGGTCCAGATATAAAGATTTGTACACACGTACAGGTCGATTCAAGAGCAGCTACTTCCTCACTGTTATTAGACTTCCGAACGGACCTCTCAAATTTTTGATTTAATGGTGATCTCAATCTCTGTGCAGCTTCTCTCCAGCCATAACACCGTTTTGTTTACTCTGATCCATTACCCTGTGCATTTTGTATGCTATTATCTACATGCAAGACAAAAAAAAGCTTTTCACTGTAACTAGTACATGTGATGATAAATCAAAATCAAACGATAGAATGAGATATACAAAGTTTTGTTACAAGCACCTGCACTACATTCAAAGGTGAGCTCAGTTGGCTGGACAGCAAGCTTGTAATGCAGAGTGATGCCAACAGTGTGGGTTTAATTCCTGCACCAAGTGAGGTCACCATGAAGGACTCTCATTCCCAACCTCCCGCTGGCTTTATACTAAAGCACCACTCGTTGTCTCTCGAATTAAAAACAGGCGTGCGGTCCAATAGGACCATGGCGACTTTACCCTTTGTTCCATGTTCATGGTTTAGCATCATGAACCTCATTTCCTTGATGATCCAGACGTTTCTTCAGTGCTCAATTATTTAATTATGGGATTGCATGACTTATGATACGAACACAAAACCTTTGATTGCGCGTACAATAATGTGATCTCACAACCACCCCGTTTGCCTGTTGGGGTTGAAGATCAAGTTGACTGGCCCAAAAGGCACGTGGGCCTCTTCCGCTTCTAATTCTACGTTCTCGTCTGAGATGTGGGCAACTTTGAAGTGGTTCACTTCACGCGATTTTGCAGGGCTGCCTAAATCGCCCGCATCACAGAGGTGAATCTTCATTTTTAACGGCGAGCAGAAAACAAGCGGTAACGGATCTCCCGTCGGTTTTACACGGAGCCTGATTTTCGTTCGCACATGAGAAGAACAAGGGTGTTAAAAGTAGGCGGAACAAATGAACTTTTGTCGACACCAGAATATAAGGAGAAACCAGGAAATAGTACACGACCCGCGCCACTCTTCGCAACGTTAAAAGATCAATCATGATCCAGTATTGTAATCAGTGTCGATGGGCTAAGCCGCAGTCAGGGGGCGGGCCGAGGAGGGGGACGATATTTTATAACAGTCTTAATCAGAGAGGGTGGTCAAGTCGGGTCTGCGATAGGCTCTCCTCCATCTGCTCCGCTATCGGCTTGAACTCATGTCTCTACTACCCGAGTTGGAGTAAGAGGGAAGAGAAGAGAGCTCGGCGCCAAAAGCAAAACCTGCGCAACGCTCCCTCTGCGTAAAATGGCGGCAGCGCCGGGAATGGGAGGTGAAGGAAGAGAGATAGATCGCGACATCCGCAAAACCCAACCACCCCGATCCCCTCCTCCAGGCCTCAAACCACTCACTTACTCGGAAGGAAAGACGCGGAAATCGTCGATATCTCCCAAGAAACTGAAGAGAGTGGTCAGCTGCTCAGCGCTGGCCACCGGGGAGATGTTGGTGACCTGGACCACAGAGGTGGACATCATGGTGGGTCGCTGAACGGAGTCTGCGCTCGGATTCTTTCTGCGGGTGATCCGTCGATTGGCTTCTCCCGTCTCTATCTCTCTCGCTCTCACACGCCTGATCGGAAGGCTTCTTTTCTCGACAGTTTTCTCTCGAATTTTTTTTTCTCCCTTCCCGTTCTCTCTCCGCGTTGGCAAAGCGTCTCGCTAGGCCCGTCTCCCGACAGCCTTTGCCGTACTAGTGATTGACAGTTCTCCCGCCCCCACTGTCGGCGTCCTCCAGCTCCTCAACCGATGACTGTCATCCGGCCCCGCCCCCGTCCATTGGCTCCGCTGCCGGTGACTGAGTCCTCCAACCCCGTCCCCACTAGCTCCGCTGCCGTTGGGAACCGCGCTGGCAGGGTAAGCAGGGAGATGAAAGGCCTAGGTAAACAAGGAGTTTGTGGATTACAGGCCAGCATGGAAATTGCCTGAGCTAGGCTGAATGCAACCCCTATTGTGTGATAATGCATTGAGTATAGAAGTTGAGCCATCATCTTACAGCTGTACAAATATTGGTATGGCCATGTTTAGAGTACTGCATACAATTCTGATAAGTTTGCAGATTGATTTTTATTGTCACGTGTGCTAAAATACAGTGAAAAGCTTTGTCTAAAAGCAGTGCAGGCATATCACATCACGCAAAGGAGACACAAATCAAAAAGATTTGGAGGTACAAAAGTGACATTATTTGAGATAGTAGGAATTGCCGATGCTGGGTAACAAGGTGTGGGGCTAGATAAACACAGTAGGCCAGGCAGCATCAGAGGAGCAGGAAAGCTGACGTTTCGGGCCTAGACTCTCTTGGGTCTGGACCCTTCTTCAATAATGGGGGGGGGGGATGGGGGCTCTGAAATAAATAGAGATGGAGGTGGTGATAGAAGGTGGATGATGGAGAGAAGACAGCCAGATCAAGGAGGAAGGGATGAAGCTAGTAAAAGTAAGTAGAAAGTGGGAGTGGGGGTTGGTCAGTGAGGTGGGAGAGAATATGGACAGGTGAAGGAGGTGGGACAAGAGGGAGGCTGGTCTTGGAATGAGGTTGGGAGTGGGGAGATTTTGAAGCTTGTAAAGTTCACTTTGAGAACCCTACAATACAATGGTCTAAGGTGGAATATGAGATACTGTTTCTCCAGTTTCTTGGGTGGCTGGCTTGTGGCAGCATAGTCTTGGTGGGCTGAAGGGCGTATTGTTTGCTGTATTATTCTTTGTTCAGTATATGGAAAAACGTTTACTCTTTTTGAAAATTATCAACCATGTGCCTCCTTTCTTATCTTTTTATAAATGAGAACTGTCTTCCTATTTACTTTATCCCTCAGATCTTATGATTTTCTGGATGTGAGTTTGCTCGCTGAGCTGGAACGGTAGTTTTCAGACATTTCGTCACCATTCTAGGTAACATCATCAGTGAGCCTCCGACGAAGCGCTGGTGTTATGTCCCACTTTCTACCCAAGGAAACCAAAACAACCAAAAACAGATAAATAGAAAGCGGGACATAACACCAGCGCTTTGTCGGAGGCTCACTGATGATGTTACCTAGAATGGTGACGAAACGTCTGAAAACTATCCTTCCAGCTCAGCGAGCAAACTCACATCCAGAACCTCAACCTGAGCTACAAATCTTCTCAACTTGCTCTCATGATTTTGATAACTGCTGTCATATCTCCTCTTAGTCGCCTTCATCTCCAAGGAGCACAATTCCATTCATTCCAACCTAAGCTCATAGATGATATTTTCAGACCCTAAAACAATTTTTGTAAATCTCTTCCACACTCCAATATATTCACATCCTTGCTGCAGTGTATTCAGAATTACATCTGTGATGAGCTGTGCCTTTTGATTTGGATTTGACTGTCCTGGTTCTCTTGAAGGGTGTGTGGTAAACCTGGTAATGAGGTGTCTGCTCCATAGAAAACGGAGTTAAATAGCTGTTTTGTTTTTTTTCATAAAATATCCAAAGAAACATGAGTGGGTGAAGTCAGGGATACATAGACCCAGAGTTTTAGATTTTGCATTCAGTTGTTGAAGTTGGGGTTTTGTAGTTGAAGCTGCTAAATACATCTCTCTCTCTCTCTCTCTCTCTCTCTCTCTCTCCTGCTAGAGTCACTCTGTTAGTGTCCTTTTCTCCTGGGCTGGAGGAGACAGCAAGTGAAGGAAATCTGTTTTGCTGATTCATCTTTGCCAAGGGTGTGTTTATAGAATGCTGTTATATTGGAACAGGTGATGAGTAGTTGTTAAATTATATATCGTTTTAAGCGTTTCAATAGAATTAAAATTCTGCCAATTTTTTGTTTGTATTTTTACATTAGTGTAAGAATAAAGTGTTTTGCTTAAAGACTAATAGCGTAACCAACCAAATCACAACTGGAACACAGTGCCTTACACATGCCTTTTAATTAAAGGTATGGTCCAGGCTAACTCTTTGATATATTTTAAGGGGGCAGGTCTGGTCCATAACACATGCAATAAGTCAACTTAGGCCCAGCAATTATCTTGTAGCAGTTCAGCATCATATCCTTGTTCTTGTAAGGTATACCCCTATTGATATAATGCCCAGGATTCTGCATACTTTATTTACTGCATTGTCTTCCTGTCATTTTACTTTCAATATCTGTGCAGATACACACCAAGGCCTTTTGCTTCTGCAGCCGCCTAATAATTGTACCCCTTGCATTCATACTCTTGTCAATGTTCTAATATTCTGGTACTATTTTTTTCTTACATCTCTGCCTTGAGATTGAGGAAAATGGGTCTATATTTTCTAAAGTTTTGAAGAATTAAAGGTGATCTAATTGAAATTAAAGTCCCATAAATTGTGGCATGTTTGTTTCCCTTTGCTAGTGAGTCTTAAAATGGGGCCCTGGATATTAGATGAGACAAGTGGAGTCAAGGGACTCGGTCATCCTCCCTTGTGTGCATTCTGCGGGTTCCCTCAGCTCATTCATTCCACATCTCCTCATACTCCCAGGGCACCTTATCATGCATTCACAAAAGGTATAATATCCACCTGTTTACCTCCTCCCTTCTCACCATTGCAAAGCCCCTGATGGATCTTCATTTAGGTGCACTTCATTTAATCCAGTCCACAGTATTCACTGTTCACAATGTGGTCCCCTCTAACTGGGGAGATGAAACACGGGTTAGGAGACTGATTTGCAGAACATCTACGTTCTATCTACAAAAATGACACCTTCTAACACCTTTTGTCCTTCACACGCTGCCCCTTTGTGACATTATTGTAAGGTATAAAGTTGGTCTTCACACATCAACTAGATCTACCTTTCCACCACCTCCCAAACCCTCATGTGCTGCTATTACCACACTTCTGATCTAATATTAAATATTCGAAAGGCAACAACTTCTCCCAAACTGAAGCTCAGAAACCCTGAAGCTACTGTTTTTCATTTCCAACTCTGCCTCCTTTCTTTAACTATCATTCTTCATTAGCTGGATAACAATATCTTGAATAGGACAGGAAGAGACAAAGAGCACAAACAGAAAAACACCAGTAAGTAGGATCAATGGAGAAAACAAAACCATAAAAGGGCAAAATTATTGGATCTTGTGAGTGTAGTATTTCGAATAAACTAAATGAATTAGCAGCACAAATACAGATTAATTGGTCTGATGTTGTGATACATGGTTACAAGGAAATCAAAGCTGGGAATGAAATATTCCAGGTTGAGGCTTTCCAGAAGGACAAGCAGGAAGGAGAGCATGGTAGGATCGCATTGTTACTATGGGATGGAATAAATGTGATTGCAAGAAATGATCTTGGATCAGAAGATGTAGAAACCATTTGGGTGGAGGTTTTTAAAAAAAAACACTTCTCACAGTAGCTGTAAGGTTGAACACAATAAATCAGAAGATTGAGGAAAATAACAAAGATCATACATTAATCATGGGTAAATTTAATCATGTAGATTGGGACAGTCAAATTTTTCAGATGTAATTACAAGGAACAATTTACATTCATAAGTGTTCTGCAAATCAGTCACCTAACCTGCATTTCATCTCCCCAGTTTAGAGGGTACCACGTCGTGAACAGTGAGTACCGTAGACTAGATTGAATGAAGTGCACGTATATGGGACAGATTCCAAGGACAATACATTCAGCCAGGGATCAGGCTATTTTAGATTGGGTGATGTGCAAGGAGGCAGGTTTAATTTTGTCAGAGTAAAGAACCCTGAGGAAACAGTGACCAGGATAGTAGAATTTGGCACTCAGCTCATTAGGAAGGAACAATGGTCGGAAACAACTGTGCTACACTTGAATAAGGATAATTACAAAGGAATGAGGTTAGAGCTTGCTGGATTGGACTGGGAAAGGCATTTAGCAGCAAAGATGTTTGAGGATCAATGGCAGATATTTAAGAAGTTAGATCATGGCTCACAGCAAAGATATATTCAGGAGAATTCTAGGAAGAGGATAAGCCAACCATGGTTAATTAGGAAAGTTGAGCATCAAATTGAAGGAAAAAACATGCAATGCAGAGGTTATGAGCAGAATATGTAAAGGGAAAGCATTTGGTTTTTCAGAAAGTACTTGACAGACTGCCACAAGTTAATCTGCTTTGTAAGACCCCATGATATTAGTGATAGTATATTAACTTGAATAGAGGACTGAATAAGTAGTAAGAGACAGAGGAAGGATAGCAGGGGTATTTTCAAGATGGTTATCTGTGACTAGTCGAGGGGCATAATTATTTACAATCTATATTAATGACTTGGATGAGAAAGTCAACGTACTATAGCCTAATTTGCAGATGATACAAAAATAGGTGAGAAGGCAAGGATGACTCAGAGGAATATAGACAAATGTACAGAAACCTGGCAGATTTAATGTAGTGTGGGAAAATGTGAGGTTATGCACTTTGGCAAGGAGAGGAGCCAAATATTATGTAAATGGAAAAATACTGCCAAAAGTTATTGCACAGAGATTTGAGAGTCCACATGCATAAAATACAAAAAGCTTGTATATAAGTTTAACAGGTAATTGAGAATGCAAATAGGATGTTGGGCCTTATTGCTAAGGGAACAGAATATAAAAATATTTAGGTCTTGCTAAAACAATACAAGTTACTGGTCAGACTGCAGTTGGAATACTGTGAACAGTGTTGGGGCAGGCTCTTATCTAAGGAAAGGTACACTGGCAGTGAAGGCAGTATGGAGGGACTGTATTATGAGAAGAGGTTGAGTAGATTGAGCCTGTACTCATTGGAATGTAGAAGAATGAGGTAACCTTATAGAAACATACAAGATTCTTAGGGGACATGCCAACATAGATGCAGAGAGGTTGTTTCCTGTTGTGGGAGACTTTTAGACTACAGAGCATAATCTGAAAATGAGGTTGTCCATTTAAAACCGAGATGAGGAGGAATTTCCTCTGAGGGTGGTGAATTTGTGGAATTCTTTACCATAAGAGTTGTCAAGGCTCAATGGTTAAGTACATCCAAGGCTGAGATAGACAGATTTTTAAACTCAAAGGAAATGAAGTGAAATGACAATAAGGCAGGGAAGTGACTTCTAGGGATCATCAGATCATCATGATCTCCTTTAAATGGCAAAGTAGACCTGATAGTTTGAATTCCTTCCATCTGTCTCAGACTTACCTTCTCATCCATTGTCCCTGGCAAAAGTCTGAGATTAAGCCGGTCTTCTTGAACTGTTGATGTCACGTTTGATCTGGTGATGAGCTCCCGACATCATATTTATGCCTTCACTGAAACTGCCTCTTTGAACCTCAGTAACATCACCCAACTTCATTCCTGCTTCAGCTCATGTGCTGCTGAAACCCTTATTCTTGCCTTTGTTACCTTGAGACTCACTTATTCCAACACATCAAATGTCTGGTTTCCACATTATACCCTTCATGAACATGAGATCATCGAAGACTCTGCTGCCTATGTTTAGAAAAAGCCCTTGCAGTTATATGGTGCCTTGCTAAAACCAAGGACACCCGACGTAATTCCTAGCCAATGAAGTACTGTTGGGGGATGGTAAGACCAGATGGCCAGTTTGTGACACATTGACACCAACAGTGCAGATTCAATTCCCTTACCTGATGAGGTTACCATGAAGTTTCCAGCTCTCAACCTCATCACTTGCCTGAGGCATGGTGACCCTCAGGTTAAACCACCACAAGACATCTCCCTCTAAGCGAGCAGTCCTGTGGACCTCCAAGACTATGGCAACTTTATTTTCACTTTGTTACAGTGTAGTCACTGTTGTAGAAGTACTGTAGCACCTATTTTGGGCACATCAAGCTCTCAAAAAGTGAAGACATGTTTGAGAATATACAGTGGCTGGTACAACTGGTTTTCAAATCACTTATGTCCATCTGAGGGACCTTCAACTTAATGCCTTATTCAAGAGTCCTTTTGACAGTGCTGCACATTCTCACCAATGCTTTGGAATGCCACCCCCAGATTTTCAGGTATTTAAGTGCTGTAGTGGGACGAAACCACACAGTCTTGATACAGCTGTATATTACCAATAAACCATTGCTAATACTTGTTTACCTGCAAAGTTTGTGAGAGTTATGGTGTTGTTTGCGTGACCAAAATTTCAATACTTCCAGACTGTCTACCACACTCATTTGTTCCTGTGCTTTGGAACCTACTGCACTAACATTTACACATGGGTGAACAATGGAATACAGTAAATAGAACAATACAATAACAATCTGCATAGTATACTCAGCTATTCCCTTGTTGAATGTGTTTGAAGGAAAGCAAAAAGCACAGCTGTGGGTTTGTCAAAAACAGAAAACAACTGCTGGATTCGGTCAGATTTTCAGAATTTGCAGAAAACACAAAATTGGTGATCAGTTTCAAATACATTGAAGGGCTTAATTTCCATCTGTTAGGAATGAGGTCTCCTAGTAGGAACTGGGAAGTGTGACATTTGCACATTGCATTGATACATACAAATATTCAGTGAATTTTTAAAATAATGTAATATTAATATTGCATGTATAATTTAAAATGTATGTAGTTACCTGAAGGCTAATTCATACTCGGGACTGTCAGGAGACCTTCTCAAGAGCAATTACGACTAATTATAAATGTCCAGCAACGCCAAAAATGGTTTGTATCCTGTGAATGCGTAGAAAAATGCAGTGTTGTACACTTGGGTATGGTGGGCTGTCACTTTAGAAGTCCAATCACATGACTTAATGATACGATAAGACATTTTGCATGAATAAATAGCTCTATAACCTTGATGACGGTTGAATGAATGTATCCATAATAAAAGCTGCTGGTGTATAATGTTTTGGTCGCCTGTGAACTTAACACTGCATCTCCTTTTGGGAATAGCAGGGAGTTTTGTTTAGAGATAATGGGGACTGCAGATGCTGGAGAATCCAAGATAACAAAGTGTGAAGTTGGATGAACACAGCAGGCCAAGCAGCATCCTCTGAAGGGTCGAGGCCCAAAACGTCAGCTTTTGTGCTCCTGAGATGCTGCCTGGCCTGCTGTTTTCATCCAGCTTCACGCTTTATCTTAGTTTTGGTTAGAGACCTGTTTTGTTGTTAAAATGTTAATTGTTCCAAGACAAGACAATGAAACTGTCAATTAATGGAAGCCCTTCAGACAGAAGAATACCTGCATGACCTAATTATAGGCATCTATTTAGCTTTTAATCATTCCTGGTACCAATGTAGTAAATCTCATCTGCAACTTCTCAAATGCCTTGGCATCCTTCTTAAGATAGTAAGAACTGCTGATGCTGGAGTCAGAGATAACACAGTGTGGAGCTGTAGGAACACAGCAGGCTGGGCAGCACTTGGAGCAGGAAAGTTGGCGTTTTGGGTCAGAATCCTTCTTCAGAAATGGGGGAGGGAGCAGGGAGCTTGGAAATAATTTTACTAACACCCTTCGCCCCAACTTCAAGTTCACCTGGACTCTCCCTGATACCTCTCTGTCTCCATCTCTGGTGACCGCCTCAACCAACATCTATTTCAAGCCCACCGACTCCCACAGCTAAGTAGACTACTCTTCCTCTCACCCACCTTCCTGCGAGAATCTGATCCCCCACTACCAATTCCTCCACCTCCGCCACATCTGATCCGAAGATGGGGCGTTCCACTCCTGAACATCCTAGACGTCCTCTTATTTCAAGGACTGCAACATCCCTCATTCAGTAGTTGAAAATGCTCTTGACCGCATTTCTTGCGTTTCCCTCACATCCTCATGCCCCAGCAAAAATACAGAATCCCCCTTGTCTACACATATCACCCCACTAACCTCCATATCTAACATATCATTCTCTGCCACTTCTGCCACCTGCAATCTGACCCCACAACCAAAATATATTTCCATCCGCGTTTCATCTATCTGCGTTTCATAGGGACCACTCTCTCCTTGACTCCCTTGTCTGCTCCACAATCCCCACTGGCCCCATCACCCCCGGCAACTTTCGCTGCAACCGCAGGAGGTGCTACACCTGCCCCTACACCTCCCCCCTTCACCTCCATTCAAGGCACCAAACAAATCTTTCACATCCGTCAATATGGTCTATTGCATCTGCTGCTCCCGATGTGGCCACTTCTATATTGGTGAGACTAAGCGGAGACTCGGAGACCGCTTTGTACAGCACCTGTGCTTAGTTCGTGACAAACGACAACACCTTCCAGTTGCAAACCATTTCAACTCCCCCTCCCACTCCCTGGGTGACACGTCCGTCCCAGTGTCACAATGACGCCACCCAGAAAATGGAGGAGCAGCACCTCATATTCTGCCTTGCGAGCCCACAACCCAGTGGTCTCAATGTGGAATTTACCAGTATCAAAATCTCCCAGCCTCAATCCAGGACCAAGCCCCTCCCCCTCATCCACACCTCCTTGACTTGACACAACCTGTCCATCTTCTCTCCCACCTATTCACCCTTCCCACCTCACTGATCAAACCTACCACTGCCTACCTGCACTCACTTTTAAACATCCCACCTACCTTGCCCAACCTCACCCCCCCCATTTATTTTCAAGCTCCCTTCCCTATCCCCCATCTCTGAAGAAGGGTCCTGACCTGAAACATCAACTTTCCTACTCCAGCAATGCTGCCTGGCCTGCTGTGTTCCTCCAGCTCCACACTGTGATATCTTTCTGAGTATGTGATGGCCAGAATCAAACAGGGATGAAAAGCATTTAACTAAGCTGAGGCCTAACCAGTATTTTTTTCCTTCTGACAAGATCCTGTCTAACTAAATTAAGGTTTGTGAAAGTGTGATCAAACATAGCAATGAGGCTAGTGCAGCGGATATGGTTTTGCACACTTTAGTAATATCTTTGACAATGTCTTACGTTGAAGGCTGGTCCAACAGGTAAGAGTCCTTGGGATCCAACGCAAGTTGGAAAATTGGATCCAAAATTGGTTTAGAAATTGGAAGCAAAGGCGGACTGACCTATCCCCTCCCTACCTCCCCACCCATACTCTCCTCTCCACCTATCTTCTCCTCTATCCATCTTCGGTCCACCTCCCCCTCTCTCCCTATTTATTTCAGAACCCTCTCCCCATCCCCCTCTCTGATGAAGGGTCTAGGCCCGAAACGTCAGCTTTTGTGCTCCTGAGATGCTGCTTGGCCTGCTGTGTTCATCCATCTTCACACTTTGTTATCTTGGATTCTCCAGCACCTGCAGTTCCCATTATCGCTGATGGGACCCTCGCTGTTTGTTATGTACATTAAAACTTGGCTGTAAATATAGAAGGTTTAAGTAGTCGGTCAGGTGTTGATAAGAAGTATGGACTCAGGCTACAGTCTGATATTGATCAGATGATAAATTGGTCCGAACAATTGGAGATTTCAAGTTTGCAGACGACACAAAGGTCGGAGGTGTCGTTGACAGTGTAGAGGGCTGTTGTAGGCTGCAGCGGGACATTGACAGGATGCAGAGATGGGCTGAGAGGTGGCAGATGGAGTTCAACCTGGATAAATGCGAGGTGATGCATTTTGGAAGGTCGAATTTGAAAGCTGAGTACAGGATTAAGGATAGGATTCTTGGCAGCGTGGAGGAACAGAGGGATCTTGGTGTGCAGATACATAGATCCCTTAAAATGGCCACCCAAGTGGACAGGGTTGTTAAGAAAGCATATGGTGTTTTGGCTTTCATTAACAGGGGGATTGAGTTTAAGAGTCGTGAGATCTTGTTGCAGCTCTATAAAACTTTGGTTAGACCGCACTTGGAATACTGCGTCCAGTTCTGGGCGCCCTATTATAGGAAAGATGTGGATGCTTTGGAGAGGGTTCAGAGGAGGTTTACCAGGATGCTGCCTGGACTGGAGGGCTTATCTTATGAAGAGAGGTTGACTGAGCTCGGTCTCTTTTCATTGGAGAAAAGGAGGAGGAGAGGGGACCTAATTGAGGTATACAAGATAATGAGAGGCATAGATAGAGTCGATAGCCAGAGACTATTTCCCAGGGCAGAAATGGCTAGCACGAGGGGTCATAGTTTTAAGCTGGTTGGTGGAAAGTATAGAGGGGATGTCAGAGGCAGGTTCTTTACGCAGAGAGTTGTGAGAGCATGGAATGCGTTGCCAGCAGCAGTTGTGGAAGCAAGGTCATTGGGGTCATTTAAGAGACTGCTGGACATGCATATGGTCACAGAAATTTGAGGGTGCATCCATGAGGATCAATGGTCGGCACAACATTGTGGGCTGAAGGGCCTGTTCTGTGCTGTACTGTTCTATGTTCTATGTTCTATGTTCTATTATATTTAATCCCAATAAGTGCAAAATGATGCATTATGGGATGTCTAAGGAGGTAAGGATATACACAGTGAATGGTAGGTCCCTGGGGAGTACTGAGGAACAAAGGGACCATGGTATATAAGTCTATAGATTCCTGAAGATGTCAGCACATATTGTGTAAATGGAAAAATATTGCAGAAAGTTATTGCACAGAGAGATTTGAGAGTCCTCGTGCATAAAACACAAAAAGCCTGTATACAAGTTCCAAAGGGAATTGGAAATGCAAATTGGATGTTGTCCTTTATTGCAAAATGGGACAGAATGTAAAAATATGTAGGGCAGTAGATTGGGTGAAGGAGGAGGCAAAAGGGATGCTTGGCTTCATTAGCTGTGTGTAGAATATAAGAACAAAGACGTTTTTGTTACAATTTTATAAAACATTGGTTAGATCACAGATTGCACAGGCAAGGACACAGAGGAGATTCACCCAGCTGTTGCCTGGGTTGAAAAGTCTCAATATAAGGAGAGAGTGGACAAACTGGGTTTGTTTTCTTTGGTGTGGTGGCATGGGGATGATTGAAGTATACAAAATTTTGAGACGCATAGCCAGAGTAGGTTGTGAGAATTTCTTCCCCATGGCAGACATGTCTGAGACCAGAGAGCACAAGTTTAAGATGATGAGCAAGTGGTTTAGAGGAGATCAGAGAAAAAAAGAATTCCGAACATGCTGTTTGAGAGGGCAGTGGGGGCAGGTACTAATGCAACATTTAAGAAGCATCTAGGTGAGCGTGTTGGTGGGGATAGACATGATGGACCAAAGCTGTATGTGAATATTGAGGGAGGGTGGGATTCGGGTATTAAGCACAATGATCAGCCACGATCATATTGAATGGCACAGCAAGCTCGAGAGGTTGAATCACCTATTGCTGCTAAAAACCTCTGTTTCCAAACTGAATTATAGATATTTTCCAATTGACCTGTTCAGAGATGTTATTATACACCTCTGGAGCAGGTGGGTCTTGAACCTTCCCCTCCTGGAGATAAAGACACTACCGTTGCACCACATGGGCCCCCAAAAATGGAATTATGAGCTGGTAAATTCAGGAATGAATTAACTGACCTGATAACCTCAGCACTCAAAAATCCAAGGCTCTGTAGAACAATGTCAAAGATGTCATCAACCTCTGTGCAAAAGAAAATAGACATAAACTGCAATTATGACCAACTGAGCAATTTTTTTAAAAAAAAGTCACTTAAATGGAGAATTCTCAAAGGATAATATTTTCAATACTATTCAAAATCAGTCTCTGGATAAAGGCTGAAATCTGTACCAATCCTGCATCCATTTCCTCAGTTAGAACTTTGTTTTACATATTGATCGTATTCAGCTGTCTAAACATTGTATTGAATTTTGTTTAATACGCATTTAACTGATCCTACAAGAAACAGTTAATGCACAGGAATTCCCAAATTCCTTGTTCATACACAATTGTTTGTGAGGAGCATATTTAACCTGAACCAATTTTGGATACTGAAAAAACTTGTGCCTCCACATCAATTCCATACTGATCTGTGCTTGAAAAAGTGTTTCTCTGATTAGTATCCAAGACCTCAGCCTGGATAGTAGATTTTGGATAAGTTTATTCAAAAACAATCTACTGCATACTGAGCTCACTTACCAAGCAAATTTAGCAATTTAGACATACGGCCAATTACCTGGAAGCATCTATGATATTCCATATGATTCTTAAATGTACAGCTGCCATCAAATAGAAGTCAATAATAAATGAAATGAACATACATTTCCTCATAGACTAAGTAACTTGGCAACAAGTCTGCAGATAAGATCATGTTTTCCTAAATCACTAAAGATTCACCAAAAGGCCCACTGTGGTAGTGTCCTTACCCTAGACTGGGAAACCTAAGTTTAATTTCCACCTGCTGCAGGATTGTGTAATAAGATCTCTGAACAAGTTGTTAGAAAAATAGATTCTAAAAAGTACCATATAACTCGGCATTTTATTAAATTAAGGGGCTTTGCCAGTATGAGGGTAATTTTAAAACTACTCAGGGGCAGAGACAACAGAAAGGCTATTACAGGCACGTGAAGTTCCGTAAAAGGATACCATTTTAGTCTCCACGTGCAAATGGAAAATTGCATCCAGATTTTTACAATTCTAAAATTTAGCAAGTGAAAAGGAACTTGAGATTCCCTCTTCTTTCCATGTTGGTGTGAAGAAGAAATATCAGAAAGATTCTGGCATGTCCAGCAATACTGCTTTTCATCACACTGATTGCTACTCTACAGAGGCTCCTTGAAACAAGGTATACAGGAATTAAAAGTTTGGAAACAAAATGAGAGGTATTAAATCACCGAGAGTTTATTTCCTTTATGGGTTACACCCAAAAAAGACTTTAATATTCTCCGAATACTCTCAGAAGTCTTGTAACTCAATTTGGTCCCCAGTAGCAGGTTTTCACATTGCGTGAAAACCCCGAGTTTTGTATTGAATATAAAATATAAATATTGTTAGATCTTACAGAGGTAGCATGCTGGGAGTCAAGCCCTACTATTCCTGGTGTTGTCACAAAAGTCAAAAGTTTAAAAAGATCTACAAAATTCCACAATTTGTCTATCTTTTAGATTCATGTTCACAAAAAGCATGGATCAGGTTTCTGTACTTAAAAGTTATGATTTATTGCTACAGGTTTGGCAAGTCTGTTCCTCTTATAAACAGCCCCTTACACACACACAGAGACAGAAACATGATTAAAATGGACAGAATGAAGACTGGGAAAGCCGATTAGTGGTCTCTGTTCACAGGATCTGCTAAAATGGTTCTTATACTGATCAGAATGCAGCTTCTTGGGCTTCCTTCTCTGGATGCACCCATTTGCTTTTAGGATGCACAGGATGGCATCTAAGTAACATATCTATTCCATGTGACTGTTCAGATGTCTCTGATTTGTTAATCAAAAGTCGCAGCTTATAGTATCTGCTGGAAGGAAGATAACCGGTTTACTTAAAGCTTAAAGTGACTTTTACTGCAGAGAACAGAGAGCAGTCCTGAGCTGGTTGAGCAATATAGGCCTTGTCTGTGTCTTGTTCACAGCTAAAAGCTATTCATTTACCCAAGAACCAATCACATAGTTGTTAGCAGGCAGAAGGTATTTGTCACTGGTCTGTGGACTAGTGACCAGTTAACAATCAGCTACTTGCACCAACCAAAGCTCTGCATGTACAAATCATTTGTCCCAGTTCATCTGCAACCTACACTTAAATTACTACTGGAACCAGCTGCTGTGCAAACAGTATTCAAAATGAGTGTCAGGCTCTTTGCCTTCAAAACATGCAGCAATCCTCCAGCGATCTTTGGTTTTAAAAGAAGTTATTTTCTAATTTCACTTGTAATTAAAAATACAGAAAAATAAAAGACACAGATTTCTCCATACGGAATAGAAGAGTTTGTCCTCACTTCTGACTTATGATCCTTCACGCCCTCTTTTTAGAAGTGATGGTACAAGCCAGCAAATGTCCCTTAACTTTGTGATGTTATATTTTGGAACTCAGCAAATAACTTTAAAAGGAAAGATAGTATTCCTTTTCTCTGAAAAGGATCCAGATGTCCAGCTGGATGGGTTGATCAAAAGAATGGAAGTGTTCTACCATCTTGGGTAGTACAATCTCCAAAGTGAAAAGAAATGTCCCAGCTATGCCAAACAAAGTCGCACAGGGACTGTGATCACCACTAATGCATGCAGCATGCCCACCTCAATGACTCCTGTACACTTTCTGCTCCCAAACTAATCACCTTGCCTTCCCTCTGCACTTCCTATTCACCACTACGACACCTCACCACCTCTCCTACCTCTACATCCTCTCCCACCCACTTCCATTCATACTCAATTTCTCCCTTTGTTTCATTACAGGAAAAACTGTCGCACAACAGGCTAAGAGGGCAAGGACATTAGGATACTCATGCTGTAGGAGGAAAATTGAGGGGTTATCCAGGAAACAGATCAAGAACAAAACTTGGCATTTGAATGTTTTGATGAATAATGGCACTTTATTGGCAGTAGGGTCTTTTCAAAAGGGATGGCGATGCCAAGACCTCTTGAGTATTAACCAACTGAACATTATTCTACTATGCTACTCTCCCATTAATGCATGATAACTCACTTTTACCCCAAACAAGCCTTAATCCTTTTCACAACTAAAGTCATCAACACCGATGTACCGATCCAAGTCCAGCATGCTCAGTACCTCCACAGAGATCTGCACTCCTTCACTGTAGCTATTGGTGTTCAGCATCCATGGGAAGGCAAGAGGGGGACAAGGGACCTTAACCTCAATCCAGGCTGTTAGGTTCATTTTCGGAGATGCTCACAGACTTGAAGCAATAACAAGACACTGACCTGTTTAGAAAAACACAAATCCTTTATTACAAAGCAAGTACAAGCTGTGGAGAATCACTGTACTCAACCTGACACAGAGTGCAGAGTCTCGTAAGCAATTCTTCCCAAGCAGCAGACAGTCCCCACTTTTTATACTTTACCAAGTGCGTAATACATAAAGCAATTTTACATCTCACAATGGTAAAATACATGAAACTATTACTACAACAGACAAAGACATGATGCAAGACAGTTATTACATCAAAAACATAACGAGACCAGGATATAGTATCGACCCTTCGCTAAGTGACTGCTAACGACAGGAGGCGGATTTCAAGTTGCCAAAGTGACAGAATGTAATTTGAAGAGGCCGAAGTGTCTGGCTTGAACAAAAGTCAGTGCCCTGGCCCCTTTGTCAGAGACAGAAGTTACATACTTCAGAAGTCTCACACCTTGACAAATGCTCCTCACAACTTTATTTGAGACAGTTTCCACATCTTCTCCCCCCCTCCCCCCGGTGCAGGAAGATAAAGATTTGCACAGTTTAACTCTAATTCTATTCAGGCAGGAAGCTTAAGGCAGTGTCTGAATACCTATGTGTAGGAAGGTGAGGAGTTAATAAGTTTTACACCTAATTTCTAGTTGGGCAGGAAGTTTTAAGGCAGTGTCTGCATACCTATGTGTAGGCAGATAACAGACATTAGTTTATAAAAATATAGAAATCAATGGGATGTTATCCCAATAACATCTCAAGTTGTCCCCTCCCCATACTGGGAAGGAAAGAAACTAAAACCTTTGAGGGTATTTAGGTGGCATGGGTGATACTTCAAATGTAAATAATCTTGAACTTCTGTTAAAAGAAATTAAAAAAAAGACAGTTCTCACCATATGGAATTGTCTTGAAATGTGTTTCCTTGTCGCTGTTAGACCTGGTGAAGTCATGTTCATTTAATCTATGAGAAACCTTTTCTGACATCCTCAGTGATGTAAGAAGCTACAATAGACAGATATCACTGATCTCTCACAAGCAACCGACTCCTTGAATGTGGATATCCAAAGATGCGAGGGATTGTTAAACCATCATATTGCCAACTGCAGGCAAAGTGTTTCACTTTGCTGTGGATAAAAGTAAGGTGTGTGTTAGGATTATGCCTACCCAACACAGCTCATCCACACTTACACCTACCCCATGAGTGAGAGACAAAGTCAG
Source organism: Stegostoma tigrinum (assembly GCF_030684315.1). NCBI lineage: Eukaryota > Metazoa > Chordata > Chondrichthyes > Orectolobiformes > Stegostomatidae > Stegostoma > Stegostoma tigrinum. The sequence goes on from NC_081356.1 coordinate 111,369,292, forward strand.
CAATGATTCTACATAGCTCTCAGACAACTTTGCATTCTTTCAGCTTTTCAAGGGGGCACACTGTCGTTCGAGGTGAGGCAGTGGACAATGGAAAATTCATAGTTCCACTCTCCCTTATTACGCAGTAGTCTGCCAAAAGAAGCTGCATAGAAGTACTACCCACCTCAGGTGAAAAAGTATCCTAGAGGATGCTTAAGCATTTCAAGGTAATTCAACAGTGTGTGAACTCTGAAACATTGAAGGCCAATCAGTGATACAAGTGTAAAGGAGATAGCTTACAATTTGCTCTCAACCTTCTGCTGGTTGTAGCCTTAAAAGTCACACCACTTCAATACGATGTGACATTCCTGCCCTGTCTCACTGACTGCTGTTGTCTTCCTTGGCCCTGTAAATTGCAGCTTTATGATGAGACCACACATATAATCATATGGATAACAAAGCATTTAATCATTTGCAGAATTAAATAAATCCAGATGTACAGTGAATTGAACACAGAGAGTGCTTGTTATATAATGAATAGAAAAGAACAATGAAAGAAGTTCAAATCCTTGGTGCAGATCCATTGCCTTTAGAAGTGGGTCTCAAATGAGAATTTTAAATGTAGTCTGCATAGCTTTGTGTATCATATATGACAGGGGCCAGTTGCTGCAAAGTTAGCAGGGTCATAATTGCTTGGGGTCACCATTTACCACACGTTCATGATTGCTGAAAGAATAAGCTGCCAAGTGAACCCTAATTTGATGGCAGATGGCTGGCAGTTGAGCTTCAATGGATATACAATTAATATAATTGCTGTGAGAGGACCTCACACGCAAACTGCAACACTAGACTTGAACATCCTTCTTTTCTCAGGACTGCATGAACTGCCTGATGAGTCTCATGACTGTCAATACACAACCAGTAGTCCCCCAGAATGTCTGTGATCCACTACCAAGATGAACAGGAGAGATTAGCCCTGAAACAACATCTCCACAACACCCTGACTAATATGCCTGTGACCCCAGATGAGTAGTACTTGACTAGCAGAACTGACTGTGGCCCAAACCCTTAAATGCAGCACACTAATCCTTGGACTCTGTTTTAACCAAGCACATGACTAACTGTGCCCAAATTCCCTGGACAGAAATTGTCAAGATATTTGAGCAGTCCCTGAATGACCAGGGCCCTGATTTACTTTACTAAGGACTGCTACCCTTTGACTTTCAGACAGCTATTAGCTTAAAGTACGTGCATAACCTGCTGTTTTACAAGGTAGGTGTGAGATTGAGATAACCCAGTACCACTAAGTAACATGTCTATTCCATTTGACTGTTTAGTGCAAGCAACGTTGATAAGCTGCTACCTTTCTGCCTATGCTAAATAATAACGCCAACCAGAGAAACCAAAAGCATTCAAGATGTTGTGTGCTTATAAGCAACAGTAAGCCACGTCTTATTATCAGTCTAATTGTGAATGAGTGCAAGTTAAGAAACATCCAGCATAGGTGCATGAGATGTGTGTGTCCATGCATGTAAAACAACCTGGCAACAGTCTTCAAGGTATAAGTGTACGTGAGCTCCATGCTGAAGTCCTAAAATGGAGGGTGAGTTGTTCCAAAAGTAGCCATAATGATGTACACAGGCGATGCCGACGTGCCCGGATGGAGGAGGATGTTGTCCATACAGCCAGCAAGGAAATGGTGGTGATAGTGGGGCTAGATAAAGGCCTGAAGAAGCAAGCAGCAAGCTGTGGCACCAGCTATTCACCTTGATTCTCATGTTGGGAATTGGCGCTGTCTTTTTATTCTGAGGGGAAAATGTGAAGCTGCATGGAAATGAGGTGAAATTAGCCAATAATGAAAACTCCATGAAAAACAGGCAGTTACTGTCCATTCGTGAAATTTAAAAATTGCTTTTCAAACCTCAAGAGGAAATGTCACAAAACATTTTCTTGATTTTGAGTGTCTGCTTTTTAAATTCTCTCCTTGCTGTATCTTCCCAGCTTTAGACCAATGCCCATAATCGTTCCAGACCAAGAAAAATTTAACCACTGTCCTTTGCTTGGGCAGGATAGAAGCAGTACGTCAAAAAGTAGGAAACAACACAAACTGAAAATTGGAGGCCAAAATGTGTTTGTTGGATAATATAGAGCAAAGCCACTGGAAGATTTGTAAACAATATTAAGGAGTTGAATAGAGAGGGCAACACTGAAAAATTGGGTCTATATGGTCATACAACATGAGAAGTTGGCTATTTAGCCCACTGATTCTGATCCACCATTCAGTGACATTATGGCTGTTATGATAGTCCTCAGCCCCATTATCTTGCTTTTCCCTACAACCCTCAACTTCCTTACAGATTAAAAATCTTATCTCAGCCTTGAATATATTATTTAACGACCCAGCTTGTACAGCCCTCTGTAATAAAGAATTCCGCAGATACACTACTCACTGAGGGAAACAATTCCTCAAGTTTGTTTGAAATGTGCAGCTCCTAATTCTGAGACTATACCCTCTGGTTCTAGAGGTTGCCAGACATAGAAACCACCTTTCCCCATCTATCTGGTCTAGCCACTAAGAATTTTGTATGTTTCAATTACATAACACATTTTCCATTGAGTACAAGCTAAAATCTACTCAACCTCTCCTCAGAAAACAGTCCCCTCCATACCTGGGATCAGCCTAGCTAACTTTCTGTGGACAGCTTTCAAAGCCAGTGCATCTTTCTCATGTTTAGGGGACCAAAACTATACAGTATATTCCAGCTGTGGTCTAATTAGTGCTTTGCACAGTTTTAGCAAAATCCCTCTACTTACATACTCAATTCACTTTGAAATAAAAGGCCAATATTCCATTCATCTTCCCTATTCTCCAGTGAATTTGGATGTTGGCTTCTGATTCATGGACAAGGACTTGAAGTCCCTAAATTCTGTTGATTTCTTCAGTCTTTCTCTGCTTAAGTAATACTGAGCTCTTCTATTCTTCCTGACAAATATGCATATCCTCAAATTTCAGATTTCTCAGATGACATTTCATCTACCAAGATTTTCGAGAGTCTGTCAGCCTCGCCACTTGCCTTCCCATGTACTTTATATCTCAAACTTGGCTAAATACATTCACTTTCCTTACAGAGTATTGCAGCATTGAAACAGGTCCTTCAGCCCAAACCCACCCATGCTGAACATGGTGTTCAGTCAGCTAGTTCCAACTGCCTGCATTTGGTCCATATTCCTCCAAACCCTTCTCATCCATGTACCTATCCAAATGTTTCTTAAATGTTGCTATTGTACCTGCCTCAACCACTTTCTCTGCAGCCCATTCGATATACGCACCACTCTCTGCATGAAGAGGTTGCCCCTCAGGTCCTCCTTAAATCTTCTCCCCTCTAACCTTAAACTTATGCCCTCCAGTTTTCAATTCCCCCTTCCTGGGAAAAAGACTATATGCTTTCATCCTATCCATGCCCCTCATGATTTTATATACCTCAATAAGGTCACCCCTCATTCTCCTTATTCCAAGGAATAAGGTCCTATCCTGGCCAACCTCTCCCTATAACTCAGGCCTATTAGTCCTGGCAACATCCTTGTAAATCTTCTTTGCACACTTTCCAGTTTAACTATGTCCTTCCTATATCAAGGTGACTAAAACTGTACACAATATTCCAAGTGCAGCCTCACTAATGACTTATACAACTGTAACATAATGTCCTGATTCCTATACACTATGACTTGACTGATGAAGGTCAACATGCTCAATGTCTTCTTCACCACCCTGTCCACCGTGATGCCACTTTCAACAAACTGTGTACTTGTACTCCTAGGTCCCTTGTCCACAAAACTCCTCAGCACCTTACCATTTACCGTACAAGTCCTACCTTGGTTTGGCTTTCCAAAGTGCAACACCTCACATGCATCTGTATTGAATTGCATTTGCCAATTCTCAGCCCACTTCCCCATCTGATCAAGATCCTTCTGTAATATTTGATTACTTTCCTCGCTATCAATGATACCTCCTAATTCTGTATCATCCGCAAACTTACTAATATGTTGTACGTTCACATCCAGATCTTTTATGTAAATAACAAAGGTCGCAGCACCAACCCCTGTGGCATGGCACGAGTCACACAGCTCCAGTCCAAGAAACAACCTTCAGCCATCACCCTCTGTTTCCTACCATCGAGCCAGTTTTGAATCCAATTAGCAAGCTTTCCATGGTTCCCGTGCAACCTAACCTTCTTGACTAGCCTGCTACGCAGGACCTTGTCAAAGGCCTTACTGAAGTACATACAGATAATATCCACTGCCCTACCCTTATGTATCCTCTTGGTAACCTCTGACAAAAAAAACAAAAGATTTGTCAGACGTGACTTCTCGTGCACACATGCAAGCTCACTATCCCTGATCAGATCTTGACTATCCAAATGTTGATTGATCCTGTCCAACAGCATCCTCTTCAATAATCTGTCTACTACTGATGTCAAGCTCACTTGCCTGTGGTTCCCTGGCTTGTCTTTGCTACTTTTCTTAAACAGTGGAACAACTGTGGCCACTCTTCAGTCTTCCAGAACTTCACCAGCAGCCAAAGGTGAAGTAAAAATCACCGTTGAGCCTCTGCAATTTCTTCCCGAGCCTCCTGCAATGTCCATTAACATACATTGTAAATTGAACTCCCAGCACTGATCCCTGTGGTCATCCACTAATTATAGGTTGCATCCTGAAAATGGTCCCCTTAACCAAATCTGTGCCTTCTGTTAGTTAGCCAATCTTCTTTCCATGCTATAGATGTATCACAGTGTGGAGCTGGAGGAACACAACAGGCCAGGCATCAGAGTAGGAAAGTTAATTTTTTGGGTCGGAACCCTTCTTCAGAAACGGGGAGGGGGAGCGAGAACCCAGAAATTAATAGAGAGTAGGAGTGGGGCTGGGGAAGGTCGATGGGATGGTGATAGGTGAGTGCAGGCATTGGTCAGTAAGGTGGGAGGGATATATAGGCAGGAGAGAAGATGGACAGATTGTATCAGGTCAAGGAGGTGGAGACAAGAGGGTTGGACATAGGATGAGGCCAGGCGTGGGGAGATTTTAAAAGTATCCATGCTAACACATTGCCTCCAATACCATGGGTTCTTACCTTAAGTAGCCTAATAGAATCATACAGCATGGAAACAGATGTTTCAGTCCAAGCTGAACAGAATCACAAACTAAACAAATATCACGTGCCTGCTCCTGGCCCATTTTCCTCCAGTCCTTTCCTATTCATGCATCTATCCAAATGTAATTGTACCCACATCCACCACTTCCTCTGGAAGTTCATTCCACATGTGAATCTCCCTCTGTGTAAAAGATTTGCCACATGTCTTCATAAATGTCTCTCCTCTCACCTTAAAAATATGTCCCCTAGTCTTGAAATCACCCATCCTAGGGAAAAGATAACTGCCATTAACTCTATCTATACCTCTCATTGTTTTACAAAGTTCTATCAAGTCACCTCTCAACCTCCACACTCCAGCGAAAAAAATCCAAGCCTAAGCAGCCTTTCTTTATAACTCAAACCCTTCCATACCTGGCAACATCCTGGTAAATCTCTCTCTCTCCAGCTTAATATCCTTCCTATAACTGGGAAACCAGAGCTGGAAACAGTATTCCAGAAGTGGCCTCACCAATGCTGAGGTCCTACAGGACATGAGTTTCCAACTCCTATATTCAAAGGACTGAGCAATAAAAGCAAGTGTACCAAACACCCTTTTAACCACCCTGTCTATATGTGATGCAAATTTCAAAGTATTATATACCCGCACCTCTAGGTTTCTCTGTTCTACAATACTACCCAAGGCCCTACCATTAATTGTATAAGCCCTACCATTTGTTGTACCAAAGTACAATACCTCACATTTATCCAGATTAAATTCTATGTGCCATTTTTCAGCCCATTGACCCATTTGATCAAGATCCATCTGTAATCTTAGAAAACCTTCTTCAATGTCTAATATGCTCCCACTTTTGGTGTTGTCTGCAAACTTACTAACCATGCCTTCTATCTTCTTGTTCAAATCATTTATATAAATGACAAAACAAAGAGGACTCAGACCAATCCCTGTGGAACACCGCTGGTCAGAGGTCTCAAGTCCGAAAAGTAACTCTCCACCATTACTCTGTCTCTTACCATTGAGCCAATTATGTATCCAATCGGCAAGCTCATCCTGAATCCCACATGACTTAACTTTACGAATTAGTCTCCCATGTGGAAACTTGTCAAAGGCTTTATTAAAATCCAAATAAACAATGGCTACTACTCTGCCATCAATCTTTTTGGTAACTTCCTCAAAAACTCAATCAAGTTTGTGAAACATGATTTTCCTCACACAAAACCATGCCCAAAATTTTACCCACAACTGGAATCAGACTCACAAGTCTATTGTTTCCAGTTTCTTCATCTTTATCTAGGCTGCCTTGACAAATTCTAATATGCAAGAACATAAGAACGAGGAGCAGAAGTAAACAATTCCGTCTGCTCCACTGATCTCAACTCCACTCTCCTGCCTGTTCTCTATGACATTTCAACACATTACTACTTAACCTCTTGACCTTAAATTTACACAATGTACCAGAATCCATCTCACTCTGGGGTAGTGAATTCCACACATTCATGACCCTTTGACAGAAGTAACTTATCCTCATCATATGACCTCTTGTTCTTGAGTGCTCTACATAAAGGGGGCATCCTTTCTGCACCTACTTGGTCAGAGCTCTTTAGCATCTTATATTCTTCATTTAGACCTCCTCTCATTCTTCTAAACTCTAGACAGTGTAGGCCGAAACTGCTCAACCTCTCTTCACAAGAAAAACTCATCTCTTGAATCAGTCTAGTGAACATCCTCTGAATTGCCTCCTCAAGTAAGGGGGCCAAAACTGTGCCCAATATTCCTGGTGCAGTCTCATCAATGCTTTGTACAGTTAGAGCAACACTTCCCTACTTTTATACTCTATTGCTTTAGCAATAAATGCCTAAATTCCATTTACCTTCCTTATTACCTGCTGTACTTGTGTACTAGTTTTCTGTGATTCATGCAAAGGACATCCAGATCCCTCTGCATTGAAGTACTCTAAAGTTTGTCTCCATTTAGATTATAAGTTCCATTTTTATCCCTCCAAAGAAAATTGATAACTTCACACTTATCCACATGAACTTCCTCTGCCAAATTTTAGCCCATTCACCTAACCTATCAATTTCTCTTTACGAATTTCCTATTTCTCCATTGCAATTTCATTGCCGACCCATTTTAGTGTCATCTGCAAATTTGACTATAACACTCTTATTATAGTACCAAGTTATTAATACAGACTGTAAATAGTTGGGACCTTGAGACTGAATCCTGTAGCATCCCACTAGTTACATCTTGCCAACCAGAAAAAGACCTCTACTTTCTATTGGTTAGCTAATCGTCTATGCAAGCTAATAAGTAACCTCTAACCCCATGTGATCTTACTTTATGTATTAGCCTTTTGTACTGCTCCTTATCAAATCCTTCTGGAAGTCCAGATATACTACTTCTATAGAAATCCCCATTATCCACTTTGCTTGTCATATCTTCAAAAAACTCTAGAGCAAATTAGTCAAACACAATTTACCATTCACAAAACTAGGCTGATTCTGATGGATTGCATTTTAACTTTCCAAACATCCTGTATGACTTCCTTAACAACAGATTCTAACAATTTCCCAACAAAAGCTGTTAAACTAACTCTCCATGGTTTCCTGTTTTTTGCCTCCTTCCCTGATTGTTTTTAAAATAAGGGTGTTATATCAACATTTTTCTAATTTTTTCCATTGGAATCTTTCCCGCATCTGGAAATTTTGGAATATTAGAACTGATAAGTCCCCTTCCTCTAACACCTAGGATGTGGGTCATCATGCCGTTGGGTCTTCTCCATCTTCAATCCCAATAGTTTGTTCGATACCTCTTCCCTGATGTTGTCCGTTACTTTCCTCCCTTTCTATAACCACTGCATTACCTGTTGTTACTATTGGGATCGTACTGGTGTACTCAACTGAGAAAACTGATGCAAAAGAGATAATGGGAACTGCAGATGCTGGAGATTCCAAGATAATAAAATGTGAGGCTGGATGAACACAGCAGGCCAAGCAGCATCTCAGGAGCACAAAAGTTGACGTTTCGGGCCTAGACCCTTCATCAGAGAGGGGGATGGGGGGAGGGAACTGGAATAAATAGGGAGAGAGGGGGAGGCGGACCGAAGATGGAGAGAAAAGAAGATAGGTGGAGAGAGTGTAGGTGGGGAGGTAGGGAGGGGATAGGTCAGTCTAGGGAAGACGGACAGGTCAAGGAGGTGGGATGAGGTTAGTAGGTAGCTGGGGGTGCGGCTTGGGGTGGGAGGAAGGGATGGGTGAGAGGAAGAACCGGTTAGGGAGGCAGAGACAGGTTGGACTGGTTTCGGGATGCAGTGGGTGGGGGGGGGAAGAGCTGGGCTGGTTGTGTGGTGCAGTGGGGGGAGGGGATGAACTGGGCTGGTTTAGGGATGCAGTAGGGGAAGGGGAGATTTTGAAACTGGTGAAGTCCACATTGATACCATATGGCTGCAGGGTTCCCAGGCGGAATATGAGTTGCTGTTCCTGCAACCTTCGGGTGGCATCATTGTGGCAGTGCAGGAGGCCCATGATGGACATGTCATCAAGAGAATGGGAGGGGGAGTGGAAATGGTTTGCGACTGGGAGGTGCAGTTGTTTGTTGCGAACTGAGCGGAGGTGTTCTGCAAAGCAGTCCCCAAGCCTCCGCTTGGTTTCCCCAATGTAGAGGAAGCCGCACCGGGTACAGTGGATGCAGGATACCACATTGGCAGATGTGCAGGTGAACCTCTGCTTAATGTGGAATGTCATCTTGGGGCCTGGGATGGGGGTGAGGGAGGAGGTGTGGGGACAAGTGTAGCATTTCCTGCGGTTGCAGGGGAAGGTGCCGGGTGTGGTGGGGTTGGAGGGCAGTGTGGAGCGAACAAGGGAGTCATGGAGAGAGTGGTCTCTCCGGAAAGCAGACAGGGGAGGGGATGGAAAAATGTCTTGGGTGGTGGGGTCGGATTGTAAATGGCGGAAGTGTTGGAGGATAATGCGTTGTATCCGGAGGTTGGTAGGGTGGTGTGTGAGAACGAGGGGGATCCTCTTGGGGCGGTTGTGGCGGGGGCGGGGTGTGAGGGATGTGTCGCGGGAAATGCGGGAGACGCGGTCAAGGGCGTTCTCGATCACCGTGGGGGGAAAGTTGCGGTCCTTAAAGAATTTGGACATCTGGGATGTGCGGGAGTGGAATGTCTTATCGTGGGAGCAGATGCGGCGGAGGCGGAGGAATTGGGAATAGGGGATGGAATTTTTGCAGGGGGGTGGGTGGGAGGAGGTGTATTCTAGGTAGCTGTGGGAGTCGGTGGGCTTGAAATGGACATCAGTTACAAGCTGGTTGCCTGAGATGGAGACTGAGAGGTCCAGGAAGGTGAGGGATGTGCTGGAGATGGCCCAGGTGAACTGAAGGTTGGGGTGGAAGGTGTTGGTGAAGTGGATGAACTGTTCGAGCTCCTCTGGGGAGCAAGAGGCGGCGCCGATACAGTCATCAATGTACCGGAGGAAGAGGTGGGGTTTGGGGCCTGTGTAGGTGCGGAAGAGGGACTGTTCCACGTAACCTACAAAGAGGCAGGCATAGCTGGGGCCCATGCGGGTGCCCATGGCCACCCCCTTTGTCTGTAGGAAGTGGGAGGAGTCAAAAGAGAAGTTGTTGAGTGTGAGGACGAGTTCAGCTAGGCGGATGAGTGTGTCGGTGGAGGGGGCCTGGTCGGGCCTGCGGGACACGAAGAAGCGGAGGGCCTTGAGGCCATCTCCATGCGGAATGCAGGTGTACAGGGACTGGACGTCCATGGTGAATATGAGGTGTTGGGGGCCAGGGAATTGGAAGTCCTTGAGGAGGTGGAGGGCGTGGGTGGTGTCACGGACGTAGGTGGGGAGTTCCTGGAACAAAGGGGAGAAAATGGAGTCCAGATAGGTGGAGATGAGTTCGGTGGGGCAGGAGCAGGCTGAGACGATGGGTCGACCAGGACAGGCAGGTTTGTGGATTTTGGGAAGGAGATAGAAACGGGCCGTGCGGGGTTGGGGAACAATGAGGTTGGAGGCTGTGGGTGGGAGGTCCCCTGAGGTGATGAGGTTGTCAATGGTGTTGGAGATGATGGTTTGGTGCTCGGGTGTGGGGTCATGATCGAGGAGGCGGTAGGAGGTGGTGTCGGAGAGTTGGCGTCTGGCCTCGGCGATGTAGAGGTCAGTGCGCCATACTACCACTGCGCCACCCTTCCCTGGCCCCCAACACCTCATATTCACCATGGACGTCCAGTCCCTGTCCACCTGCATTCCGCATGGAGATGGCCTCAAGGCCCTCCGCTTCTTCCTGTCCCGCAGGCCCGACGAGGCCCCCTCCACCGACACACTCATCCGCCTAGCTGAACTCGTCCTCACACTCAACAACTTCTCTTTTGACTCCTCCCACTTCCTACAGACTAAAGGGGTGGCCATGGGCACCCGCATGGGCCCCAGCTATGCCTGCCTCTTTGTAGGTTACGTGGAACAGTCCCTCTTCCGCACCTACACAGGCCCCAAACCCCACCTCTTCCTCCGGTACATTGATGACTGTATCGGCGCCGCCTCTTGCTCCCCAGAGGAGCTCGAACAGTTCATCCACTTCACCAACACCTTCCACCCCAACCTTCAGTTCACCTGGGCCATCTCCAGCACAACCCTCACCTTCCTGGACCTCTCAGTCTCCATCTCAGGCAACCAGCTTGTAACTGATGTCCATTTCAAGCCCACCGACTCCCACAGCTACCTAGAATACACCTCCTCCCACCCACCCTCCTGCAAAAATTCCATCCCCTATTCCCAATTCCTCCGCCTCCGCCGCATCTGCTCCCACGATAAGACATTCCACTCCCGCACATCCCAGATGTCAAAGTTCTTTAAGGACCGCAACTTTCCCCCCACGGTGATCGAGAACGCCCTTGACCGCGTCTCCCGCATTTCCCGCGACACATCCCTCACACCCCGCCCCGCCACAACCGCCCCAAGAGGATCCCCCTTGTTCTCACACACCACCCTACCAACCTCCGGATACAAACGCATTATCCTCCGACACTTCCGCCATTTACAATCCGACCCCACCACCCAAGACATTTTTCCATCCCCTCCCCTGTCTGCTTTCCGGAGAGACCACTCTCTCCGTGACTCCCTTGTTCGCTCCACACTGCCCTCCAACCCCACCACACCCGGCACCTTCCCCTGCAACTGCAGGAAATGCCACACTTGTCCCCACACCTCCTCCCTCACCCCCATCCCAGGCCCCAAGATGACATTCCACATTAAGCAGAGGTTCACCTGCACATCTGCCAATGTGGTATACTGCATCCACTGTACCCGGTACGGCTTCCTCTACATTGGGGAAACCAAGCGGAGGCTTGGGGACCGCTTTGCAGAACACCTCCGCTCAGTTCGCAACAAACAACTGCACCTCCCAGTCGCAAACCATTTCCACTCCCCCTCCCATTTTCTTGATGACATGTCCATCATGGGCCTCCTGCACTGCCACAATGATGCCACCTGAAGGTTGCAGGAACAGCAACTCATATTCCGCCTGGAAACCCTGCAGCCATATGGTATCAATGTGGACTTCACCAGTTTCAAAATCTCCCCTTCCCCTACTGCATCCTTAAACCAGCCCAGTTCATCCCCTCCCCCCACTGCACCACACAACCAGCCCAGCTCTTCCCCCCCACCCACTGCATCCCAAAACCAGTCCAACCTGTCTCTGCCTCCCTAACCGGTTCTTCCTCTCACCCATCCCTTCCTCCCACCCCAAGCCGCACCCCCAGCTACCTACTAACCTCATCCCACCTCCTTGACCTGTCCGTCTTCCCTGGACTGACCTATCCCCTCCCTACCTCTCCACCTATCTTCTTTACTCTCCATCTTCGGTCCGCCTCCCCCTCTCTCCCTATTTATTCCAGTTCCCTCTCCCATCCCCCTCTCTGATGAAGGGTCTAGGCGCGAAACGTCAGCTTTTGTGCTCCTGAGATGCTGCTTGGCCTGCTGTGTTCATCCAGCCTCACATTTTATTAAACTGATGCAAAATATTGATTTCACGACTCCGCCATTTCTGTGTTTCTCCACTATTACCTCTGCAGCCTCATTCTCCGAGGGACTAATAGTAAATTTGTCAGGCATGATTTCTCCTTCCTGAAGCGTGACTATCCTTATTTCTAAATATTTTGCAATTATAGCCTTTACAACAGACTCTAGCATTTTCGCAGTAACAAATGGTATGCTAGCTGGTTGATAGTTTTTTTTGTCTTCTCCCCTTTTTAGAGAGATGTTAAGTTTACAGTTTTCTAATCTTCTGAGACTTTTCCAGAATCCACTATCTCTGTCGCTAATTGATTTAATATCTTGGGATACATCCTATCAGGTCCATGGGACTTATTGGTCTGTAACCTCCGTTAGGTTCCCTCACACCTTTCTCTGGTGATAGCTATTGCATTAATTTCCTATTCATTTGCCCCTCTGTTATTTAGCCATTTTGAAATGCTAACAGTGTCTTCTACTGTGAAGACCGATAAAGTATTCATTCAACTCCTGTGCCATTTCTTGGTTCGCAATTATTATTTCTCCAGCCTTGTTCTCTAAGGAACCTATGTTCACTGTGATTCTCTTTTCCTTTTTATATATTAAAAGAATTCCTGGCTGACTGTCTTGATATTACATCCAAGTTTATCCTCAAAGTTTACCTTCTCGCTTTGTTCTTCCTGGTAGTTTTCAATACATTCCTGATCCTTGCGTTTATCACTAATCTTTGCCACATTGCAATTTTATTTTCTTTTAATTTGATGCTATCCTTAACTTCCCTGTTTAACCGTCATTGGCTTATACCCTTCCTAGAATCCTTCTTCCTCACTGGAATCTGTCTTTACTGTGAGTCATGAACTATTTTCTTAAGGTCAGGCAATGTTCCTCAGCAATCTTTACTAGTAAACTCCTTTTTCAATCTGCTCCAGCCAGCTTTGCACTCAATCCTTTGTAATTATCCTTAATTAAGCTTACCACAGTGGTTTCTAAACCAAGTTCCTCCATATCAAACTGAACCCCACCATGTTGTGGTCACTGTTTCCTAAGGCACCTTTTACTCTGACATCATTTATTAAATGTGCCTCATTACTTAGCATATCATCACATCCAAAACAATCTGATGCCGGCCGCAACATCCCTCCGGGAGTGGTTGAGAACGCCCTCGACAATATCTCCCGCATTACCTGCAACTCATCCCTCACACCACGTTCCCACAATAACAACCAAAAAAAACTTCCTCATCCTCACATTCCACCCCACTAACCTCCAGATACAACACATCATCCTCTGACACATCTGCCATCTGCAATCCAACCCCACCACCAAACACATTTTTCCCGCCCCATGTCGGCACAACATCGTGGGCTGAAGGACCTGTTCTGTGCTGTACTGTTCTATGTTCTAACCTTGTCTGCTTTCCGGAGGGACCACTCTCTCCGTGACTCCCTTGTCCGGCCCACACTCCCCTCAAGCCCCACCACACCCGGCACTTTCCCCTGCAACCGCAGGAAGTGCTACACCCGCCCCCAGACCTCCTCCCTCACGCCCAACTCAGGCCCCAAGACAACTTTCCACATCAAGCAAATGTTCACCTGCACATTCGCCAATGTGACATACTGCATACGTTGTACCCGTCTCTACATTGGGGAAACCAAGCGGAGGCTTGGGGGCCACTTTGCGGAACACCTACGCTCGGTTCACAATAAACAGCTGCACCTCTCATTCACGAACCATTTCAACTCCCCCTCCCATTCCTCAGACGACATGTCCACCCTGGGCCTCATGCAGTGCCACAACGATGCGACCCAAAGGTTGCAGGAACAGCAACTCATCTTCCGTTTGGGGACCCTGTAGTCCAATGGTATCAATGTGGATTTCACAAGCTTCAAAATCTCCCCTCCCCTACCACATCCCAAAACCAGCCCAGCTCGTCCCTGCCTCCCTAACCTGTTCTTCCTCTCACCTATCCCCTCCTCCAACCTCAAGCCACACCCCCATTTCCTACCGACTAACCTCATCCTGTCCCCTCGACCTGTCTGTCCTCTCTGGACAGACCTATCTCCTCCCTACCTACCTACACTCACCTTTACTGGCTCCATCCCCACCCCTTTAACTTGTCTGTCTCCTCTCCACCTACCTTCTCCTCTATCCATCCTCGATCAGCCTCCCCCCACTCCCTATTTCTTTCAGAACCCTATCCCCCTCCCTTTTTTCTGAAGAAGGGTCTAGGCCTGAAACATTCAACTTTCCTGCTCCTAAGATGCTGCTTGGCTTGCCGTGTTCATCCAGCTCCACACCTTGTTCTCTTTGATGCCTGGCTGGATTTGCAACATATTGTTGGAAACATCCCAAATTCACTCAATGAATTCTTCCTCATGGCTACCTCTGCCAATCTGACCATTCCAATCCAATGTAGGTTACTACACTATGCTTATTACATGCCCTTATTAAATCCCTATTTATTCTCTGTCCCACCGTAAAACTACTACTGACCAATAATACCAGTGTCCTCTTTAAAGCTCGATAGATTGAGACAATCGCATGTCAAATAGAGTCTGAAATTGGTATACCTTTATAACTCATACTTTAATTAGTAGATAGAATTAGTCAAGTTGATTAGCCAAGTTGGCCTTGAAATGAAATTATCTAAGATATGCACATTTTACCTTACTTGAAAAACACCTTAAGATTTTAATAACTTTTATCAATGTTCACAGAATACATTTGGGTATGTCTTACGGTCAATATTAGAGAGCTAGTGATTTGATTAGGAATAAACAGGTCATTGTACATTAATAAGATCGAATGCAAGTTTACTCAGCCAGCAGAGAATTTAATGAATATGATAAACCCATGTTCGCACACAAATCAGTATAACATTTACTGCTGGGTAATCATATCAAAACCAGAATTATTTCAGTCTGTTTGGTGATGCACACTGTTGCCATCTTCCCAGGCTGTCTTGTATTTGTTCACTGTTGTAACAGAACTGTAACAGCAAGATATTATTTCAGTGTGGCATGTACCAAAACAGAGTTTAACAACTTATCTTTGCATTGGATTAAATGTTTACTGCACCTTGAGAACTTGGACATGAGCACTAGATGAAGCAAAGCCAAAACAAAACGTTATAAAGTAGTCATTATATGTAATGGATGGAACAGGCAGGAAGCAATCTTTTTATTAAATATATTGTTTAACGAATAAAAAAAAATCCATGAACCTGACTGCAGGGAACATATCATTTTCTGCTTGAGATTATATTAAACATTAAACTGTGAGATCTAATAAAATATAGTTTAAGATAATAAACCCCAAATCAATAATGTATTAAAAAAACTGGAATTTGTAAGTATAACTGAAAGGCAACTTGACTTCAAAGTTGTTGTTTTAGGAATATGTTTTTAACTGACAATAATGTTTATGGAGGACATTTCATATAGTTAATGTAACAATGAATCCTATTTGGATAAGAATGCAAGCATGAAGCGCTTTTGTGTAGTATGGAAATTACTTCAAGATTTAGGAAAAAAAACACAATATGTGGTCAAATAAAGTGAGTGACTTTTTTTAATAAATCACAAGAGGAACATATAGAAGCAGTTTGCATTTTTGTAAATTAAGTGGATTTATAAATGAGTTTCAGTTGTCAGTGGGACACAGCAATTTTGACTGACCAGTTAAGATTTCACATACAACAGGCTGCCTTCATTAAAACTAAAACTGTACAAATAAATCAGAATACAAACACATTAGTTTAGCCTAATTACCACAGATTATGTCAGAAACCATCTAGTTATGTACAAAATGTGGAATGTTGAACAAATGCAGCTTTTTTCAAACATTACTGTTCTCCTCAAATATGAAGGCAATGTTCAAAATATAATCAATGTTACTGTGGGGACCGAGTTAAGTACAGTGGCTATTGCTGGTTCATTTTCAATTGGTTCTAATCAAGGATATGTTCAACTACATACAAACTTTTCAAATCTGCAGTCCATAAGAAACCTTCTAAAATAAATAGGTTATATAATAAATATTAGGGAATGTTCAAGACTTTCCAACTTATTTCTGGTTTACATAGGCAGCTAATTTATACCTTTCATGGATTGACCATCCACGGTGATCCACTGGTTGCTTTAGATGTGACTGGCCTAATATCAAGCTTTGCTTTGTAAACCAGTGAACAGAAATAAGACATGTTTTTTGAACCTTTATGTTTAACAAAGTAGAATGGAAACAGAAACAAATTGCTTTGAAATCAAGCTCTTCTATGATATTGGTTACAAAAAAAATCAGTGAGAATTTGCCTTACTTTTGTCAAATAGTTGGTATCACATCTATTGCTTTGATCCAATCTAATCAATGAATTTACTGGCATTGTTTTAAATTTGACTTCAAAATCATTTCTACAGGTTCCACATAAATCAACCCAGAATATGAAAACTGCTCAAGTAAATGTGACATTAATAAAGGTCTTTTGACCCAACAAGTTAATAATTTGAAAGTGTACATATAATGCAAAGATTTCAAATGGTGCTTTTATGTTCACTAAGTTCATGAAAGACAATTCTAGCTTGAAAGAAAACATTTCAAAAACTTCAATTCTTACTAATCGGCTATTTCATTGAAATATAATTTATTCTTTCAGTATAAGTTCTGTTACAGTATTATCATGCAGCTGAACAGTATCATTCCCCCATCAGACCAAACAATTTTTTTTACTCCTTTAAAGCTGTTTCCACACTTTTAAACACCATGCCTAAAACTGTGGGTAAAAATCTTTTAAAATGCCAAGTTAGCAATCAACGCAGCTTGTGACCTGGTGTCAAATTTTATAAAAAAAAGATTTTTTTTTAAAAACTTTCAACACACACAATCAACTTTTATACAATTTACCATATGGGAATGCTGCTACAGAATACCAATGATCAAGAAAAATGAAGCCATGGGCTGTTGCAAAATACAGAAGATACCCAAGAGGTTTTCATTCTGCTGACACATACAAATATTTCTGCTATACCCTTAGAGCAACTTTATTGATCAATTTGATTCCAACATAACGAAAATAGCCTTTAGCACCATCACGGGAGCATTTATAGGGTTTCATTCAAATAGTCTTGCGTGTACATTTGATAAAATAAATCAACTCATTTAATGCTTAAGTTGGTATAGAAATTTTACAGGGAATTGAGATTAAAAGACAAGCACAGTACTAAATTCAGATTTTTCTCTTCTAAATATACAGACAGTATTGCTTCTTTGCATGGGTAGAATCTGTATTAAAAACTTAATTCTTGGTCTCCTATGGCACTTCCACCGTAATACACAAGATCAACCAATATGCATCAGTATTGTTAATGAAACCCACTTTTAGTAAAGATAGAAAGGTTTTGTTTTTTTAAAATGTTGGCCAAATGTACTAGAAATGATAACAGTGTAATAAAATAACATTCTCATACAGTAATAGACAGCATAACCACAGTCCCCACTTTGTAAAAACACTAAGAAACCTTGAATAACTGTTCCTTACGAATCCGACCATGTTTCAGAACATATTTTTTGTAACAGACCATCTCAGACAGACAGGTTTCATTTGCTGTTCCTTTCCCAATCCAACTTTGAATAATAACTTCTCCATCATGTAACCACACTATTGTACACTTTGGCAACCTAGCCCCATATGTAGTTTTTCCATTTAATCATGGCAAGGTCACTTTATTGTATATGCTCAAGCCATTCACCTACCCATTCGTCTAAACAATGCACAAACATCCATTTTCCAGCTCCTGTACATCAAACCCATAGGTTTCAGCGTTTAACAATTATACAAAGGTGATTAAAAATAAAGGCATACATCTATGGAACAGATAGCCCTGCCACCTGTTCGTAAGCTAAAATCAGGCTCACTACTTAAGCCTTGTACAATTTATTTAGTAATGTATAAGATTATCCAAAAATAAACCTAACTTCTGTACAGAAAAGCACACAGGTTTGTTCATATTAAGAGTGATTTTGATGTTTACTATATTAATTCTTCACCCTGCAATATTTGCTTCCACAATCTATTTCAATCCCTGGATCCACACCCTTACCATTACACAGAGTGGTTGTGCCCCTTATACCAAAGCTCTACACTGCCAACAAATTACTTTACAGCCTAAACTTATCTGACCATTTTATAGTCCATTGATCCCTCTCCCAACTCCCAGTAAAAAGTGATATCAGCTGCATTTTGCTACGGAATTACTTAATTTAAAAAAAACTGGTGACAATGGTTGATTTCTTCTTTTTTGTCCATGATTCACATCATTAAGATGCAACTTCTCTCAGGATAATTAAGTCCACTGCATTCTGGAAGGTTTTTAATAGTGACACTGCTTGTCCATGCTCAATTTTAACAAAATTGTATCCATTTGCCTGTAAAAGAAGTATACCCATTAATATATAATCTTAAAAAAAGTTAAAATAGCAAAATCTAAAACAAGTTTTCTAAAATGTATTCATTTGCAAAATTAAGATGCTGCAATTTTACTGAAATAAGACACTGCAATGGGTTCCCCTGTTGTCTGTTTCATTGATCAATAAGTCTATCGCTAAAAGATTTATTCACTATTACAAAGGAGTGGCGTAAAATAAAGTCAAACGTACCACTTGCTTCCTGAAGTGCTTGCTTTACCTGTATGATAACTTACCATGAGTCATATTCAAGGCCACCCAGGTTCCTCAGAATGCCAACATTCTTTGTCACCTACCATTTAAAAATATCCTGCTTTTCTATTTTTCCCATCAAAGTGGAGAACTTCTTTATTTCTCCACATTGTATTGCATCTGTAAAATGTTTGCCCAATCAGTTAATCTGTCTGCATGGAACTAGTCTTCTTTCATTCTCATACAGTTAACTTTCCCATCAGTAAAACCTGTATATGTCATTGTCTGTCCCTTCATATAAATAGCTGAAGCCCAGATGTTAACCAACGTAATAGTCCACTAGTTGCAGCATGCAAGCTGAAAATGAACCATATATTCACCAGTTCCTAATCTACCTTGATTGTCACAGCCTCAAAAAACTGACCGTTGTCAAACATTATTTTCCTTTCATACATGTACAGCCTCTTCAACCATATAATTTCTGTGTGCCTCAGAGATGTCATCTCGTGCTTGGTAAGAGATGCTAGCACTGTACCTCGAACTATACATGAATGGCCCAGAGGTGCTCTCTCTGTTCTCCTTTCAGCACAAGCAGGGCCAGTTAAGCTAATGAATATCTATCTTTCAATGTTGTGGTCCACAGCAGAGGCAAAAGACCAGTTCCATGGAGAGCTTGACATTGCAATCAGCATAATCCCAAAGACTAAAGTCCCATCTTTACCTACTAGGGGATTTCAAGAGCTGCAAAAGTGGACACAAATTGAAGCGTGATCCTCTTGCCTTGAGGATTAAAGTCTTCGAAAGAAAAATAATGGACAGAGATGACTTGAGCTTTGCTGCTACCGTTATTTATGTAACAAACACCTTCTTTCAGAACAAACTACAATACAAGCTTAGCTGGAGAAATCCAAGATCAAGGTACCAAATGGATTTGATCAGCACGAAGAATGAATTTCTGAACAGCATTCTCAACACTAACAGCTAACACAATGCTGACTGTGACATGGTTTGTCATGGTCTCCAGTGTGTATCAGGGTTAGAATGCAATTCTTGAAGTTTTTCATTCTGTCAGTCATAAAAAAAGTTTCTTGACTGAGTTGAACAGGCACTGTTTGGCATTTTCACACACAGCACATAAATGAAATCGAACATAGTTTCTCAAAGTATCTCCAACGCTGCACTCTCAACATATGGAAAACAACATTGTAAAATGCTGACTAGCTAGAGGCCATCATACCGTGGAACCTGTCATCGACGTTAAGTGATGTGTTTTCAATAATTATATGTCTGCATAGTATGTAGATATGGTATGGGCAGAAAGCCTAAACCCATTTAAAAGATGGCTGGGCATGCAGCTAAAATCCCGTAATCTGCAGGGCTATGGACCAAATACTGTGAAGTTGCATTCGTCTGTGTGGCTTGTTTCTGGGCAGTTGCATATGGAACTACCCAAGTGTCCTCTTTTGTGCTGCACACTTTCTGTGAGTCTAAAAGGGCAAGCTGTCTCCTGACAAACATAGAATACAGGAGCAGGAGTAGGCCAATCAGTTCTTTGAACCTACTCCACTATTCAATATGATCACAACTGAAATACTATTCAGTACCCTGTTTCCACTTTCTCCTCGCGCCCTTTAATCCCTTTAGCTCTAAGAAATGCATCTAACTCCTCCTTAAAAACCTCTAATGTTTTGGCCTCACCATTTTCCATGGCAGAGAATACTATAAGTTCACCTGTATCTTTAAACTGTAACCCCTGATTCTGGGCTCTTGAGTTATATTTTTTATTAACTTGTGGAGTGTGGACATTGCTGGCTGGCCAGGATTAATTGCACCCCTAGGTGATCTCTTGCTTCAGAACTGGAAACTCCAACACTGACTTGATCTTCTCAGTCTGGCAGCTGCAACAGATATTCCATGAAGGAAACAGACTGCTTGCAGACTGCATCAATCTCATCAAGGCAGTTGACCACTTCAGGAGCAGTGGTCTGTTTAAGCTAGTAAAAAAACTTACTGCCCAAGTTGTTCAATGTGATCCCCTCTTTCCATGGCAAGATGGTGGGCAGGGTCAGCTAAGATGGAGCAGCATTGATAGCCTTTGAGAGCCACAATGGAATCAAACAGGGCCAGAGGAAAAAAAGACATTACCAGATTGGGGGTCAGAAGTTGTATAAAGAAGGAAAAAATCAAGGAAGCAGAGTACGATCTCAGAAGAGATGGAGAGAGGGAGGGGAAAAAACTGGAAGCATGAGGGGTTCAGGTTTTCTAACAAAGTGGTTAGGAGTGTGTCCTGAGAGATGTAGCAGTATGCAAGCAGTGACAACTTGTGCACATAGTTTTCAATTTTAGAAATCCATGAACACTGGTACTAGAGTGGAGAGAGAAAGTGGCAGGTGACGGACTAAATAAGACAGTTCATCTTTGTCCAGTGAGTGATTATTGGTTTCCTTGCTTTTGTTGGTGATTTTGCACTCTCTCCAAAGCCTCTACATCCTTCCTATAGCATGGCACACAATAACATAAATGTTGTCTAACATTATATACAGTCGCAAATAACTCGCCAACTTTTATGCTTAATGCCCCAAAATGATGAAGTCAAGCATGTGTTAATATGCCTTCCTTACCAACTTATCCACCCTTGTTACCATTTTCAGGGAGCTACAGACTTGCACCCCAGGATCCCTGTCTCAAGGGTCTTGCCAGAACAGTGGAAGAATCAGGGGCAGCAATGGTTCAACATGGCTGAACCAGATGATGACAATAAACAAGATCAGGACATGAACCAAATATGCAAGTACTTTGGAAGAGGCAACCAATAACTTGGTTTTGTAGTATTCAGAAGTTTAAAAATAAAGACAATATTGGAAAAAAGATGGTGTCATGATTCTCAAAGGTGTTCTACGTATATAGATCAAAGCCATTTATATGTAATATGATTTACAAAGTAAATCGAAGTAAAAGGATTCAGAAGAATGCTGCTGATAGATTTGTACATTAATAATCATAGAAAGCATAGCAGGTATAATACAAAATCAGAAATTCAAGTAAAATTATGGATGCCATTTTAAATTAAACAATGCTATAGAGAAGGCCCTTTAGCACTGGTTAAGTTTGTGCTATTGAATATTAATTCAGGATCAAAGTCTTTCCACAACAGCACAAATTTAACAATACAAACATTAAGCTGGTAATATTGGATAAAGTAATCATTTAAGATATTAGAAAAGCAATCTACTACTGACACAGAGTAAATGTTTAAGTAAACAGAACATTGAATCATACAGCACAGGGTCAGCGTCTTTGGCCCAGCAAGTCTGTGCTGACCACGATATAATTTTAAGTTAATCCCATCTGCCCACACATGGTCCATATCCCTCTATTCTCTGCCTGTTCATTTGTCTGTCTAAATGTATATTAAACATTTGCTGTCATAGCTGCTTTTACCACTTCCCCAGCAGCACATTCCAGGTATCCACCACCCTATGTAAAAAAGCTTTCCTCACACAGTTCCATTAAACTTTCCCCCTTCTGCCTTAAACCGACACCCCTGGTATTTGACAATTCCACTGACTCTCCACCCTATCCATGCCTCTCATAATCTTACATACTTCTATTAGTCCATCCCCTGCAATCTAACACTCTAGTGAAAACAATCCAAGTTTGTCGAACCTCTCCTTATGGCTAATACACTCCAAAGCAGACAACATCCTGGTAAACTTCTTTTGCGCTCTCTCCAAAGCCTCTTCATCCTTCCTATAGCATGGCACACAATAACATAAATGTAGTCTAACATTATGTACAGGCGCAAATAACTCGCCAACTTTTATGCTTAATGCCCCAAAATGATGAAGTCAAGCATGTGTTAATATGCCTTCCTTACCAACTTATCCACCCTTGTTACCATTTTCAGGGAGCTACAGACTTGCACCCCAGGATCCCTGTCTCAAGGGTCTTGCCATTTGGTGTATACTTTGCTCTTGCATTTGACCTAAAATGTATCACTTCACATTTGTCCAGATTAAATTCCATTTGTAACTACTCTGTCCAACTAATTTATAACTGATCTGATTAAGTTTAACATTTGGCAATTATTTTAAGGCAAGAAATATGAAGAAAAAAATCTAATTTTAACTCATTTGGAGCACGTGCATGAGAACATGCAAAATAGAGAACAAAATAAATCATGTACAAAAATGTGGAAAAGTATAAATTAGTGCAAGTGTTTAAGATTTCAATTTTTTAAAAAGATGATATCAGGATCAGAGGATCTTGTAAGATTGATGGGAAATTACCTGAACTATTTTATCTCCAGGCTGCAACAGTTTTGAAGCTGGCCCTTCTGGTTGAACTCTAGTTACAAATATACCCTGAATAATGAACAAACAATAACAGAGTTAAATGTATATTTTCTTTAACCTTTAATAATTACAAGGAAAAACACATAAATAGAACTGATCATAATAAACTTATGACACTGAATTTTAAAGACATCACGTGAAATTCTAATCAAACAAGGTTCAGTGATCTTTGTAAACTTACTAAATTACTTAGACTGCCAGAAGTTATCTTGTCTAGTGGAAGTAATAACATAGTAAAATACTCACATTGTCATCAGGTCTGAAAGGGTTTCCTCGACCTCCAATACCTCCAGATATACTGAAACCGAGCTCAGGATTCTTATCTATTCTAACATGCATCTGGAAAAAGGAAATAATTTAAGTAAATTGAAATATGTTACTGTTATTTAACTTGGCATCTATAATTTAAACTGAGGGGGTAGCGGGAAATTGGAAAAACAAAGTAGATTAAAATCTTTTTCATCATTTGTACCTCTGGGATGTGGGCACAAGTCTTGCCTGCTACTAGGAATAGTTTGCATTTCCTCAAAGAAATAATGACCCTAATTATAATACATTATGGAAAATTACAACTCTGAAGCACAAAGGTTTCCCACAACTTTCATAAATATTTCAAAACAAAATACTTGAACTCTCTGTCAGTCTCTCAGTCATGAACACTTCTATATGTTTCAAGCTATCCAGTCACCTCAAAAGATTTTTTTCTACCCGCAATACCAGGCAATTACAATGGGTATAAAGCCAGTACTGAACCTTTATTGTTAAATTGTTTGTTAAATTTTCCTCGCATTCATTTTAAACTTTAAATTTATAATAGCATCTTGAGAAAACTCAAAAGGTCAAGATTTGCATTTCATAGAAGTGCTCACATCTGCACATAAGAATAGAGAGACTGATGTGTGTTCCAGGCTATGGAAGTCCAAGTAAAAACCAAAAAAGCTGTGGATCCTGCAAACCAGAAGCAAAAACAGAAGTTGCCGGAAAAGCTCGGCAGGTCTGGCAGCAATTGTGAAGAAAAATCAGAGTTAACGTTTCAAGTATTTTCCAGCAACTACTATTTATATTGTTTGTGGAAGTCCAAGGTTTATTCACAAGTATGCTATTAGTCAATCTCAGTTTAGGTAATGGTAGGAATGCTATCAGCTTTAATGCTCCTGGACAAAGGGCTGTGAAAGGAAAATATCCAAGATTTCTGAATCTGCGAATCAGTGAATCCAGTCTACTAATTAACAAAGCAAGATAAATGAAGATATTTATGGCCCATGTAACAATGTTCTGGTATCAGTTGTTAGTTTCAGAAGTGGAAAATGTTACAAATACAAAGTTTGTAAGATCACAATATTTGGAATTATTTCAGAGTCAAGTTAAAGAGGATCATATAGCCTGTTCTGAATTGTACCTAGTAAGTGGTGATAAAGGACGGGCCCAGGTTATTATATTGAGAACCGAGTATAAAATGTTTAGGATCTCAACATAAAGATGGTTAGTTGACAGCACAAGCACATGAAAGAGAAGAAAGCATGGGAAAAAAAAGCAGACAGAGATAGCCAGTCTATTGCTTGACAATCCATGTGGGAGGAGGCCTACGTTCAGACTGAAGAGAGAGGTTTCTGAGAAATTAAAGTTGAAAGATTCACCAAGCTTAACTTACCAGGATAACCCCAACATGAAAAGTCAGTGCAACAATTTGAAGTTACCCAATGGAAAAGGGAAATGTTGCAAGACACAGGGAGCTGAGATAGCTTTGAAATGGTTTCTGGAGAATGGAGTGCTATTTAAGGAAAGAGGAATTTTGATCGCTTTAAAAGTTAAATAGAGGACCTTGTCTGTTATATTGAGTATAAATTGCTTATGGAATGGTGGTTAGACATTGTTTCTTTTAGTCAGTTTGTTACAGCAGATGTCTTGAACCTTGAAATTTTGCTGTGTGGACCTTCCACTAATACTGGAGATGCAAATATCTTTTCACAAGGTTTGGGTCTCGATAGAGAATGTAACAAGGGCAAGGGAAAAAAAGACGAAACAGTAGGATTACTAGGAGAGAGAACCTACAATTAGTTCTTACCTCCTGCTGTATAATATCACGGTTTTGTCTCATCAAATGGTTTGCCGATGTGCTTTGTGTTGGACAGTGTGGAGGTTGGTGTGATACTTTTAGCATTAAATAATCAATCAGCTGTTCCCTAGAAGGATGTCTCCCAATGGTTGCTTGAGACATTGTGTGGTGGGGTTGGTTGCAGTTAATTGGAACTCTGGAAGATTGATACGTCTGACCATTTGTCAAAGGCACCTGGGTAGCAAAGTAACAATGAAAAGTTCAACACACTTGCTTTAGTAAAAATTCTAGAAAATTTTTGAATGTATTTGTAATCAAGTAAAAGAATTCTAAGACTAGAACATACAGCTAATCTCTTAGTTCATCATCTTGGGTCTGTTTAGGGACCCAACTGCATGATTTTCATCTTTTTCTATCCAGAACCTATATTTTATAACTCAAGAAAACATCAAATCCCTGGCTAAATTCTTTAACTTTATATTTATACACTAGATGGCAGCATCATAGAGCAGACAATCTTATACAAGACCATATAATGCATGTTTATCAAACAATGAATAAAAAACCCAGATATAATTGGCAGAAGCATACAAAGTAATCCTCTACCTTGACAATGACATGGCGAATTAGATACTCAAACATGTAGATGATCATGGGAACAAACACAGGCTCTTCCAATCAAATGATGTTTTCAGCTTCAATGCACTGGATTAATTTGGTCCACCAAGTTTAGTTCAATATTCCAAATACAGTATGCTGCAAATAACTCAACATTTTGAATACAAAAAGAGCCAAGAAATCAGAACATAAAAATGCAATAACTACTGGCACAGACACATTAAGGCCTGGTGGTATTATTGCTGGGCTTTTAATTCAGAGACCCAGTTAATGTTTTGGGGACCTGGGTTCAAATCTTGCCATGGCAGATGGTGGAATGTGAATTCAATAAGTATTTGGAATTAAGAATCTAATGATAACCATAAATCCATTGCCGGTTGGGGAAAAAATCCATCTGGCTCACTAACATCCTTTAGGGAAGGAAACTGCCTTCCTTACCTGGTCTGGCCTACATGTGACTCCAGACACTCAGCAATGTGGTTGACTCTTAACTGCCCTCTGGGCAATTAGGTATGGGCAATAAATGCTGCCTAACCAGTGATGCCCTCATCCCGTGAATGGATAAAACAAAGAAAACTCAAATTAGAAAAGAAAAGCCTCATTTCACAAGAAATCGAGCAATAAAGGGAAAGCAGTTTGGTGAATTAAGCAGATTGAAGAACTTTCCTTCACAGCAAGGCAGGAACTTTAAAATAGTATTTTATTTAAATTATTTATTATTACTTTCAGCTGCTTTGTCAAAGACATTCCCTCCAGTGTGATTTATTATTATTGTCACCAAGGTGCAATGATAAGTTTTGTTATGTGTGGAGTGCAGGCAGATTTAGAACGTACAAAGGTGATTGTACAGAGCGAGGAATACAAAACTATGCTGCACAGAAGGTGCACAAAGAGAGAGATCAACATGAAACTAGTAACAGCTGTGGAAACCCATTCCTGAGTCTGTGGTTCACGTGTTTAAGCTTTTGTATCTTCTGCCCAATAGAAGAGATTATAACTATGGTGGGAGGGTCTTTGATTCCCAAGGCAGTGAGAAGTATAGATGGAGTCAATGGGTGGAATGTTCACTTGCAAGATGGACTGGGTTGCGTTCGCAACACTGTAGTTTCTTACAGTTCTTGGTAGTGCAGTTGCCAAACTGTGATGCACCTCGCACCTGAATAAAATGCTTTCAACATGCACCTATAAAAATTGGCCTGAGTCTTTATAGATGTGCCAAATTTCCTTCACCTCCTGAGGAAGCAGAGGCATTGTTGTGCTTTCTTGATCATCACATCAACATGAGTGGGCCAGACTAGGTCGTTGGTCATCATCAATCCTCTGAACTTGACACTCTTGGCCGTCTCCACTTCAGCTCCATTGATGGAGAAAGAGGCATGCCCATCACCTTGCTTCCTGAGGTCAATGACCCGCTCTTTCATTTTGCTGATATTGAGAGGGAGATTGTTACCTTTACACCACACCACCAAGCACTCTCTTTCCTGTGCTCTGTCTCATTTAAGATCTAACCTAGTGTTTGAGTTTCTATGAGGTCTGACCTACAGCGGTAGTGCCGTTAGCAAACTTGTAGATGGAGTTAGGATGAAATTTGGCTACACAATCACGAGTGCACAGGAGGTACAGTCAAGAGCCGAGTCTGCAGCCTTGTGGGGTGCCAACAATGCAGACTGTCTCGGAGGTGGTGCTGTTGGCTATTCTCACTGGTTTCAGTCTGTGGGTCAGAAAGTTAGCGTTCAGGTCTCAGAGTTCAGAGATTAGAATTATAATGGTGAATGCATAGGTGTAGTCAGTAATTAGGAGCCTAATGTGGGTATCCATGTTATCCAGATGTTCTGGGGATGAGTGTAGGGCCATGAAGATGGTGTCTGCCACAGACCTGTTGTGACAGTAGGAAAACTGCAAGTGATCAAGACAGTTTGGGAGGGTAGAGTTGATAGCAGCCAGGACTAACTCCTTAAAGCACTTCAATTATGAGAGGTCAGAGCCACAGGGCATTGAGTCATCGAGGCATGCTTCACGAGTTTTCTTTGGTACCAGAATGATGGTGGTCTTCTTGAAGCAGGTGGGGACTTAGATTGTAGTAAAGAGAAGTTAAAGATGTCTGTGAATACTCCTGGCAGCTGATACACGTAGGATCTGACAGCACGGCTGGGGGCTCCCATCTGGGCCAGAGGCCAGTTGCTTCTATGTTCTACTTTCATGCTCATTCATGTTAAACTTAATTTGCCAATATTTGCCCATTCTCTAGGTTTAATAACATTCTCATGTAAAGTATTGTAGTCCTCCTCAGGACTGACTAGTTTCCACACCCCCAAGCCTAAATTTAGCAAGATCTGCAAAACTAGAAGTGTTGTTATTGATTATGAAGTCCAAGCCACGAATATAAATTGTGAACAGCAGTGGCCTCAATACTGAACAATGTGGAACAGGCTTCCCACCTGCTGCCACTTTAAATAAGGACTTGGCATTTCCATCCTCTATTTTTTGTCTTGAAGTCAATTAACATTCCCTGGCCTTGCTAATCAGTCTGTTGTGGGACTCCTCATTGAAGGCCTTTTGAAAATCCAGACATGTTACATCAACTACATTGACAATGCATGTTCTTTGTTACTTCCTAAGGAAAGTGAATAAGGCTGATCAAAAAGAACTTACCCTTTGAAAACTGTACTGACTATTCATTATTATATATATTTTTTTTCTTGACATTCTTTAATACACTCTTAATTGCAATTCTATTATTCTTGCTTCCACTTATTTTAAGGTGACTGGGCTGCAATTTCCTGGGTATGTTCTGTTCCATTTCTCAAATATAAGAATTATGTTAGCAATCAACCAGTATTTGTATACATCTTTTTCTAATGGAAAATTAAATAGTTCTAATAACATGTCTGCTATCACTTTCCTAGTTTCTTAAAATAAATGAATTCAGTTCATCTGATCCTGGGGTTTTCACCTCTTGAGTTTGATTAGTTTATTTAATAACTGTGCACCAGAGTTTTGTTGTCCAAGCTGATTCAGTTTGATTCAGATATATACACAAGAGCTGAATGTCAGTGAACAGAAAAGAGCACCTGCTCCTGATGAAGGGTCTAGGCCCAAAACGTCAGCTTTTGTGCTCCTGAGATGCTGCTTGGCCTGTTGTGTTCATCCAGCTCCACACTTTGTTAACCGGCTCTTCTAATTTATTTATTGAGCAATGGAATGAATATAACTGAAGTCAATGTGAGTTAAAAGGAAAACCTTCTATTCAGTGGAATTGTAGCTGATGCAGAGTAAGATATGGTTATTACAGGGCATCAACAATAGCCATTGGACACCACTTCGAGAGTTCTTCAGAAATGCTTCCTTAGTCCAACCAACTTCAGCTGCTTCATCAATTAACTTTCCTCCATCATGGGATCAACAATTATACCATATCTACATACACCAGTGTTCAGCTCTACTCATGACTGCTTCAATAAAGAAGGAACATAAGTGAATCACATCATGCTTGGGCTGAAAAGTAGCAGGTGATATACCAAATATGCAGAGTAATCATCACCTTAAAAAGAGAAAGGTCTATCATCTCTCTGAGAGCTTGAAGTACTGTCAGTATGCAAATTCCACCATCAAAATCTTGGCAGTCACTACTGACCAGGAGTTTGATCAGATCCAACCACGTCAATGCCACATTTCGATAAAAGCTGGCTATTCTGTGAAAAATGGCTCACTTCCTAATCACTCCATGTTTATACTCCTTCTGATTTGTCAATAGTGGAGTCACTACAAGCCTGAAGAGGTACAGCTGCAACTCTTCAGCTCAAATATTCCAGGACGTAGCAACAGTCTAGTGACAGAAAGTCGATGAAGTGAACATATACAGCCTTCACCATTAGTACACAATTTGACAGAATATACAACCTGCAGCAATGTAATGCTGTAGCTCATTAGTTCAGTGGCAGTTCACGCTGTGATTGCTAGGTCAAGGTCAAGAGCAACAATGCTGTCAGGTCACCATTACTTCTCAGTTTACTTCCAAGTCACAGCACATGAAGACCGACAATATTTCAAAATGTCCCTTGGTGAAGGAAATCTGCCATCCTCACCTGATCTGGTCTACATATGACTTCAGATTACAAATGTCGTTGACTCTTAACCACCCTCTGAAACAGACTAGTAAACCATTCTGTTGTATCAATTGCTACATTATCTCAATAAAGAAATGAAACTGGATTGACAAAATGGCAGACTTAGGCGATGGAAAACACAACAGCCGAAACAGCCCTGCCAACCTTGAAGTCCTCCTTATAAAGATATTGGGGGTGGGGGGTGGGGAAGAGGATTGCCAAAATTGGAAGAGCTGTCTGATAGATTAGTCAAGCAACAGCCTGACATAGTTATCCTCACAGACAATGTCCCAAGCAGTACCATCACCATCCCTGAATATGTTTTGCCTCACCCACAGGACAGATCCAAGTGAGGTGGTGGAGGCACAGTGCTATACAGTCAGGAGTGAATACCCTACGAGTCCTAAAACATTGACTCCAGTCACCAAAACATCTCATGGTTTCATGTCAAACTTGGGCAAGGAAAGCTCCTGCTGATTAACATATACCATGTTCCCTCAGTTAAAGAATCAATACCTCTCCATATTGAATAACACTTGGAGGAAGCACTGAGTGTGCCAAGGGTGCAAAGTGTACACTAGGTGGGGGATTTTGATGTCCACCATCAAGAGTGGCCCAGCAACAGCACTACAGATTGAGCCCAGAAGAGGTAAAAACATACTTGACATCAACCTTACCAATCTGCTGGCTGCAGATGCTCCATGACAGTACTGGTAAAAGTGACCATCACACAGCCCTCGTGGAGACCAAGTTCCACCTTCATACTGAGAATGACCTCCATTGTGTTGTGTGGGACTAGTACTGTACTAAATGGGACAGAATTCAAACAGATCTAGCAACTCAAGACTAGGCATCCATGAGGTGCTCTGGGCCATTAACAACAGCAAATTATACTTCAGCACGATCTAACACCTCATGGCTCAGTATATTCCTCAGTCTACCAATGAGGTTGCTGACTCGCTCGCCAAACTGGCTTGTTTTCATTGATGAATGAAAACAGGCCAGCTTGGCAAGCAAGTCAACAACCTCACCTACAACCAGAGCTACAAATCTTTTCTAAAACCTTAAACTCATTCAACCAAGTTACGGGATCAACCCTGGTTCAATGCAGAATTGAGGTGGGCATGCCAGGAGCTGTACCAGGCATACCTCAAAATAAGATGTCAACCTGGTGAAGCTACCAAACAAGACTACTTATATGTAAAACAGCACAAGCAGCAAGTGAGAGACAGAGCTAAGCAGTCCCACAACCAAAGGGCGAGATCTAAGCTTCACAAACATCCTTATCTTCAATGATGGAAGAGCCTAGCACATTAATGCAAAAGCATTCACAACAACCTTCAGCCAGAAATACTGTGTGGATAATCATCTCAGCCTCCTCCAGAGGTCTGAAGCATCACAGATGCCAGTCTTCAGCCGATTCCATTCACTCCACAAGAAACGGTTGGAAGCACTGGATGCTGCAAAGGCTATAGGTCTTGACAACATTCCGGCAATAGTACTGAAGATTTGTGCTCCAGAATCTGCCTCATTCCAAGCCATGCTCTTCCAGTACAGGTACAACACTGGCATTGACCAACAACGTGGAAATTTGCCCAGATATGTCCTGTACTCAAAGCAGGACATATTTACCCTGACCAATTACCATATTAATCAGTAAAGTGACGGACGATGCCATCAATAGTGCCATCAAGCAGTACCTGCTCAGCAATAGCCTGTTTACTGATGTCCATTTTGGGTTCCACCAGGGCCACTCAGCTCCTGATCTCATTACAGCCTTGGTTCAAGCATGGACAAAAGAGCTGAATTTCCAAACGAGTGACAGCCCTTGGCACTAAGGCTCATTTGGCATCAAGGAGCCCTAGCAAAATTGGAATCAATGGAAACTCTTCTCTGATTGCAGTCATACTTGGCACACAGGAATATGGTCGTGGTTGTCAGCTCCGATGACATTTCTGTGGGACTTCCTCAGCGTAGTGTCTGAGGCCCAACCATCTTCAACTGCTTCATCACAACCTCCCATCTATCTTAAGGTCAGACGTGGGGATGTTTGTCAATGATTGCACAATGTTCAGCACTATTTGGATACTGAAGCAATCCATGTTCAAATGCAACAAGACAATATCCAGGCTTGGGCTGACAAGCGGCAAGTAACAAATGCCTGGCGATGACCATCTCCAATAAGAAACAATCTAACCATTGCTCTGTGACATTCAATGCATTACCATCAGTGACATCGCCGTTATCAATTGTAGCCTGCAGGCTGGACTCACCATATAAATGCAGTGGCTACACACAGCAGGTCAGAAACGAAAGAATACTGCAACAAGCAACACACCTCCTGGTTATCTAAAACCTGCGCACTATCTAAAAGGCACATGTCAGGACTGTTATGGAATATACCCTACATGCCTGAATGAGTGCAGTTCTAACAACATTCAAGCAGCTTGACACTATGCAGGACAAAGCAGCCCACTTGATTGGCACTTCATTGACAAACATCCAGCTCCTCCACCACCAATGCACATTTGCAACATTGTGTACTATCTACAAGATACACTTGAAAAATCCGCCCAAGCTCCTGACTCAACATCTTTCAAACTCACAACCACTACGACCTAGAAGGACAAGGGCAGTAGTTACATGAGTACACCACCAAGTTTGCCTCAAGCCATTCATCATCCTAACTTGGAAGTATATCATGGTGAAAAAATGATCACTTTGTCAATAACACAGTATTCCCTCCTTAAGTGACATTGTAAGTCTAATTACAGCACATGGACTGCAGTGGTTCAAGCAGGCAGCTCACTACCACATTCTCAAAGGGTTGCTAGAGACAGGCAATAAAATGCTGGCCCAACTTGCAACACCCACATCCCACAAGCAAATTAAAATAAAAGTTCACCATGACCTTCTCAAAACAATTAAACTGTATCCATGTCAACGATGCCACATCCAGAGAACAAGTGAAACTTATTTTTTTGAAACCTGTGATAAACTACTTGAGCTATTTGATTGGTACAAAGAACATATATATTTAATTAAAAAGAATACTAATTAAAAGTTAAAACCATGTTCATAGGTTAATTCTTAAATTAAGTAGGAGTTCCTACTTTCACTGTTGCTTCATATTTCAACGTTTTTTGGCTGAATCTTGGAACAGGGCTTAAACTCCAGTCATGGCATTGTTTCGGACTGACAGCTGTTATACTGTGTGTGAAATTACCATTGTAATCTACATATTTTGCAATCACACTCTTTTCAAATTGATCAGAACGGAAATTCACAGCATGTACAGTTCACATCAACCAAAAGATAAACAACACTGATGTCTACAGTTAGTGCATAGGTCTTAAATACCCTAACATGCAAATATACAAGGATGAAGAGAAATGCAGAGCTTCAGTATACTGCCAGTTGCAAGTTTAGTGACATTTTAGTGGTGAGTAGCTCTGAGAATAATACATTTCTGGAAACTTAACTCGGCAACATGACTGCAGCACTAGCATTGTGAAAAGAGATTCAAATCAAAACATAGACCTGATTAAAGAATGTAATTGTACCTTTTAGTAATTCTGATGGACCAATATTAATCACAAGAATGAAAGATTGCAACTCATTCAGGAATGAATAAATTAAATTAAAAAGCAAACTAATTACATGTTAAAACAAATGTTCATAAGTTTATTTTGAATTAAGTTGAAATTGCTGCTTTCACAGTTCAACATTTCTGGTTGGCACTTGGAACAAGGCTGAGACTTGCTTTTTGGTCTAATTTGTCATGTAAAATAGGGCACAATACCAATGCTATCACTGGTGGTAACATTATATGGCTTATGAAATATTTAGATATATTTTTGAATATTTTTACAAAATGAACAAAATTGTAAGCCAGTGAACAGCAAGTAAAATGTATACAATGTAACACTGAAGAAGGTTGTAACCTTCTGTTGAATTGTTCTAAAATACTTTTATGGTAGCTCAGTTGTAGAACACTTACTTTTCTCATATTGTCTGGCGGAATATCCTTCACAACATGTGTGCTAGTTGAGTAATTCTGTTGTCCAACACTGAAGACATCATCTTGACTTGGCTCTCCGATACTGTTACCTTGTGATGGGTACTATTTTGAAAATGTGAAAACATAAAACCATGTTAATCCTAAGGAACTGATTAAAATGACCGGAGGTTTTTTTTAATTACTTCAAAATTTTATTCAAAGAAAATGCTTACAGCTTATGTTTGATAAAATCAAAGTTTGCTCCTATTATAACCATTGTGTCAACTGAAAAGGTTAGAAAAATGAACACACACAAACACTCTCTCACCAACAGAATAGAAACCTTTTGGTTAATAAATTGAATAATTTTCTGTGTATAAATCAAGACTTCAGGAGCATAATTTAACTAATTTGACAAAAACGAAACAAGCAACATTCTGCAAATGTTTATAAGTGGCCCATTTAAGGTACATGTATTTCTCAAAATAATCTTGAACTGAATTGACGCAAAACGCACTGACAAAGAGCCAATGAATGAGACAAGACCATGTGCAGATAGACAGGATTAGTTTGGAACGATTGGCAAAAACTTTGTGGGCCAAAGGGCCTATTCCTATACTGTTGTGTTCGATATACAGAAAAGTTTACAAATTCTATGTTTTCAATACATAAAGATATTCCATATTTATGAATAAAATGTGAAATAAACCTGCAGCTTCGGCCATAAGAAAAGACAATTCAAAAGTCTCTGTTAATCAAATGGTCTCAGAAAACAATGAACACTGAAGCATCCACATGCTAAGATCAAGAAATTCAAAGGAATTTGAACTATCACACAGTAATACTTTGCTTAATATGAATCATTTGAAAACATTTTTGTTACAAGGTTGACAACATAGAAGGTAGGATATATCCTTTTAAATGTCACAACGTTCACTAGTACACTATGTCTGACAATCTCTGTGACCACATAACCACCAGTGTCTCCCAAAGCACTTGCCACTTCATTTCCACCTTGCTCAGTGCTTCTACATCCAGGTAACAGATTCACAAGGACCCATTCATCTGAAGGTACTGGGGCATGCGGGAAGACAGAAACTCGCTAGGATTCGATAGGGTTGGGGTGGAGTGGCAAAGAGACAAGTTTGTTGGGGCCCAGGTGTATCTTGGTGGGTGGAGGGCAACGGCATTGAGACCACCCACTGGGTCCCAGAGTCAAGAATTCCACTGGAGCCCTGGAGTGGGGAGATTTGCGGGGTCCCCAGTTATGCATCAATTCTTACAGGAAAATCTAAATTGCCTAAATGTGTTTCCTTCTAAGTGGCACCTGTAAAGAACAGAAGTGAGATGTTAAGGAAGATTTCTGTAGTTCTCTGTAATTGTCTTTTGTACCTACAGGTCGCTTTATGATTCTTAAGTAAGCTCTAAGTTAATGGTCGGCATAACATTGTGGGCTGAAGGGCCTGTTCTGTGCTGTACTGTTCTATGTTCTATGTTCTATCCTTTGGAAATATGCTCCTGGTATCTGGGATTTAGTTGTTCCTGTGGCATCCATGTGAAAGGCACACTCTAATATGCAATGACCTCCAAACAAAAAATCAGAACTAAGTGGCTGTCAAGTCATTGCAAAATATTGGAAAAATTACTTGCTAATATTAGGGATGCAAATTTGCACAATGTCACAAGCCACATCTATATTTAACAAGGTACTTTTAACAGCTAAGTTTAGTTCTAAAACTCTCTTAGGGGTTGAAGCGAATGGAAGTTTGCTTTTTGGACTTGAGCATTGAACAAAATCTCAGTTATTTTTACAGCCACAGAGCTACAATGATTGTAGGAAAACACTAAATTATACTTAGTTTGGCAGCAGAGAACATCCGGTGGTTTGGATTTTGAGATTGATTATTTCATTTTAAGCACCTTAAAAAAATTTAGAATCCATGTTTTTTCAGACATCTTTATGAAGTAAATAACTGTACAGTAAAATGTAACATTTTTGTTTAATGGCTAAATAGCCATTCAAAAGAAAGCTGAAATATAAAAATGTGAATACAGTGGATATTCCTGAAAGCAAAATAGATCTGTTGTCTATTTCAGAGTAGACTGAGTTCTTCTTGTAATAAAAGTCAGTTTTGGCCATTGGGAAAGATCAGGTTTGATCACTGCTCACTTGAATAAACTGTTTCAGAACAGCAGCAATGATCCTACTACAGGTCTCAGTTCTGGGTGAAGATGGGGGACATCAATCACGACTTTCCATTCACAATTGTTAGTCAAAGATTCCTACTGGAAAATATATGCACGTTGAAATCAAGTAAGCTCGTCCCTTGAAGAATGGTCAGCCCAGCTACTCTTTTCACACTCAGCTATGAACAAAAACCACACGAGTGAGACAGATAAATCATATGTTCGTAAGAGAGGCAGACGAAGTGCAATCATATTGCAGCTGGTGGAGAAACACTGTCAAAAAAAATCACAATTTTTACATAACATGCAATTAATATTTATCATTTTGAAATCAAAGTTATCAGTGTATTGTGTTAAGATTTGCAAAAGCATAAAGTTGCGAATTTAAACGATCAGATAAAGCATTTTCACAGCTAAGCAGAGAGAGGTGGAAAAAGTTTAGTTCAATGTATCCTGAGACTAGCATTGAATTAAAAAAAGTTCTCACAGCTAGGATTGCTCAAGCACTCACTACAACACTCATTCGTGATAACTAGCCCATTGTTGGTACTCACACGGAACATGTGCACTCCAGAATTCCTTCTGTCTGCAACACTCAAGGCAACGTTGCCCTGGCTGTCGTGCAGTTCCCTACAGCTTCCAGAGTGCATGCTGCTAAAAGCAGCATAATTGAAATTAAACGATCTAGACAGCATGCTCTGAATAAAGAGGAACAAGAAAATTCCACAGCTTTAACACAGAGATTAGTGCGGCATGCAGCAGGATAAATTGCAAGAGACAATCTTCCCCAAAAGGCTCAACAAGATGCAAACAGAAATAGCATGCACAACACAAAACATGTATTCTGACCAAACGGCTCTTGTTAAGGTTAATTTGAATGTGCACTCGAGTTCTTAGTAAAGCTTTTAAATACATCCAGCCAATAAGCAAGCAAAGGTAACAACTTTGGACTGCAGGATACATTTTAGAAAAAAGTTAGTTTTTTTAACCAGTATAATACTTTTAATTTACAACATTCTTCTCATGTAAACTGGTCAAATGAAGGTAAAAGTGCGACTGGCTGGTTGTACAACAGTAGGATAAAAGCAAAGTCACTGTAAGACTGTTCGTTCATTAGAGAGGGATGACTGGTGGTAGTTTAACCTGAAGGTCACCATGCCTCAGGTGGGGGGAGTCCTTTATGGCAACCTCAGCCAGAGAGGGAACTGAACCTACACTTTTAACTTCTCTCTACATTGTATTCAGCTGTTTGGCAAAAATTACTTTCAAACCTTGACGTTTACATAAAGCAAAATTGAAAGTTTAGGTGGAACAACCTAGGGCCTTACACTAGAATTATTTCCATCAAGAGATAAAGCAATACAAGCCAAACATAATTGCAGTGAAAGGAGAGGGGCATGTCAATAAAATCTGAAGGTCTACTTAGATGCCATTCGATTCTATTCGTATCAGCTGCAGATGTTGAAGGTGAGCAATCTAACATGCAGAGGGTGTCAAAGCTCCTCACAGCCAAGAGGTTAATGTTTCCAATTGTTAACTCTAAGTGCATTTACTGCAAACTAACATATTTATATCCAGTTACAGAAATGAACTCTAAAAGCATGCAATTATAACATTTAATTAGAGATTTTACCTTGATCATATCTTTTGCATTTAAAGGAAAAGCAAGATGATTTTCTAATTTTCTTTTTGTATCTATACCATTGATTCCCCCAAACACTTGCATACAAATGTTATTTCCCAGAAAAGCAAGGTTAAGAACTATTAAGAGTTCATGCAGTTAACAAGATGGTTTTGTTCAAGCAATGTTTTGGAATAAGGATTCCTGGTAAAAGGATTGTTTCTTGAAATTGCAGTATACCTTTCTCTAGGATATGTCTTGACTTTTGTTTTTTTTAAAAAAATCAATACTAAATGTATGATTCAGCAATTTCAGTAAATGAATGCAGTTTCTCTAACATTGTTAAGCAGAAATATTCATGCCAACAAAATGTGTTACTAAACATAGAAATAACTGCACTATCAATCAAACTTCTGAAAAGGATGCACACAGTTATTACACATCTTCCCTAAATTTCCCTATCCCTGTGTGTCTGGTGCTGTGAATATAGTGTACATATGCAAAGGAATGGAAAGGAGTAGGTTACATGAAAATGAAATTAACTTTTGAATTCAGCATTACTGCGTAATGAAGAGAAAGTTTTAAAAAAAAGTCACATTTGTTCTTGAACAATCACGATTAATAAGATGTTCAGTTAAAATTGTGGAAACAAAGTAGTGATTTTACCTCTGATTTTGTTTTGGAACTAAGGTGGAAATGAAGCTCTCCAGTTTATCTTATGTCCCATAGTTAATATACCTTTATGAGACATAGTATGTCAATGTACCATTAAAGGTAAAA
This sequence comes from Stegostoma tigrinum, assembly GCF_030684315.1. Taxonomy (NCBI): domain Eukaryota; kingdom Metazoa; phylum Chordata; class Chondrichthyes; order Orectolobiformes; family Stegostomatidae; genus Stegostoma; species Stegostoma tigrinum. The sequence goes on from NC_081356.1 coordinate 111,407,793, forward strand.
GCTTAGTGAACTAATAGATTAACAGTTTCTATCTACAAATGCTGCCAGACTGACTGAATTCTTTCAACATATGCTACTTTCAAAAAATTTCAGATTGCCAGCACTTGTACTTTGATCTGTGTTACAACAATATCTTAAAAATTGTTAATCAATCTATTTGGACACGTTATGACACACCTCTGGGGCATATGGGATGTAACCCTAACCTTTTGGGCCCAGAGGTAGGGACGCTACACTTTGTCACAATAGTACCATGCATAGTCAGGCCAGACCTGGTAATAAACGGTTAAATCACATTTATTTTTAAACACACATAAATGTCCATCTTGTGGAGACACAAACAAAGCAGACAGGAGCAGCAGTAATCCATTCAATATGATCATGGCTGATTATTAAGCTCAATACCCTAGTCCTGCCTTTCCCGCTGTCCCTCGATCCCTTTAGCCACAACAGCTATATCTTCTTGAAAGCACAATTTATTTAAACTTCAACCACTTTGCATGGTAGTCAATTCCATTGACTCACCACTGTCTGGGTGTCTCATCTCAGTCCAAAATGGTTCGCCCCTTAACTATAAACCCTGGTTCTGGACTCCCCCAACATCAGGAACGTCTTTCCAGCATCTATGCTATCTAATCTCTTTCAGATTTTGAGGTTTCTATGAGATGACCTATCATTCTTCTAATCTCCAGTGAATACAATCCTTACCGACTCAATCTTTCCTTATATGTCAGTCCAATCAATTTGGTAAACCTGTGTTGCACTCCACGTATAGCAAGAACATCTTTCCTCAGATAAAGTGCACACTATATTTCGAATGCGGCCTCACCAATGCCCTGTATAATTGCAACAGGACATCTTGAGTTCTTGCTTTTGAGTGGACAGAAGAGAATGAAAGATGATAACGTATAATGGTTTGAATGGAGAATAGAGCATCAAAAGGTTGAAATGAATGCAGGGTTTGGCAAATCAGTGACCACAGAAACATTGTGATGAATAGAGGGCCAAACGTTTGACAGTTGGCATATTGAAAATGTAGCTACAAGAAAAACAGGAAGATTCTTTTCCAGGATGGGTTTTGAAGAATTGATAGTTTGTTTGTGGGGGGTGCATGCCACAGAGGATGCGGCTATCACAAAGTGATAGAAGGATATGTCCATGTCCATTGATAGCACCGTGACTGACACAAAAAAGAAGTAATGAGGGCAGATAAATTGGCGAGGTCAAGGGGTTAGCCATGAATACGTGTTACAGAATTTACAAAGAGGGCGGGATTAATGGAGCATGAGGGTGCAGTAAAATCAGAGGTGCAGACAATAAAATAAGCTGAGATATGGATTGACATTACTGAGGATGAGAACTCGATTAGTGAAAAGGGAAACAGTGGACATCACCGAGTGAAAAGCTGACATGGCTCCTGGGTGAGCAACGCAAAATTAAGATTTTAAATAAAAGGTGAGAAGTAGAAAAAAGAAAATTTGAGAAGTTGGGAACAAGCAAGGTGATTTTGGTAATGACTGCACTACACCTCTAAGTCGGGCAAGTGGGAGAAGGTTTAGCCAAATAGTGGAAGTTTCACATAGGGTAAAGGCATTATCACTCATCAGCAAGGTTTCTGTTAAGGCCACTGTATCAATGAAATAATCTACAATGAGTTCATGGATGGTTCACACAAGTAAACATACACACACTGACATGTGACTGCACTGTAGACTGTAGACAATGTCGACAAAATATACTTGCAAATCAGTAACTTTAACAATTGATATTTGCGCACATAATTGCCTCAAAAAGGTGGCTTTGAAAATACTACCTGAGAAAGCAGCTCATCTCTTAACAGGAATACTGCAATTTTAGCAATGTTTTTGAGAATTTTCCAAACTTCCAATTTATGATCATTTACAAACTCTGCATCAAATCTACATTCAATAAACAATTAGCAAAAGATCACACCACATGTCAGATATTAGAATAGGTGGAAAGGCGAAAATGAGAATCTTTAAGTTATTACAGTGCACAGAACTCAGAATTATATCCACGTATTGGCCTGTAAATGTTTCAGTATCACAAATGCCACATAATGATATTTATAATAGCCTGTTCAAGTTATTTTCATCCAACATGTAGAAATTTGACCGCAGCAATTAAAAAAAAAAGTGCAATACCTTTTCTAACTTTTTTGCTTCAATATGACGTAACACTTGCTCTCTCCAATCAGGTGGCACCTTGTTGGTACCCTGTGCATCAAGAAGCGAATGCTCAGATTTCACCCTCACACTGGGTCTTTTAGTTGGACTAGTCCTTGAGTAATTGAAATCGCTGACAGACATTGTTCTCTCTGGAACATCAGTTACATGTGGCCGTGCACTATGAGGCCGAGATGCAGTTGGACCATCAACGCTATAAGTCCTTGCAGACAGAGGTCTTTGTGAGCCCTGAACAATCTGAGGGCCTCTTCCAAGCGTATGTAAATCCCTGTAAGTCATGTAATCTGCTTCAGGTACTGGGACCCGCCTGCAGTGATGGGTTTCAGGAAGAGTGACAGAGGAAGTGGAAGAAACACTACTCTGTCTCTGCAAGGTGGATCTCTGACCGGCCTGAATCAATCTCTCGCTTGGTGGGCATCCCCACATTTCCACTTGTCGAGCTCCAATTCTTGGCTGCATATTGTAGGACATGTTGGACTGGGCATTATTGCGATTGGAGAAGTTCATGTTTGCAGAATGCTTTACATAATTGGCACTGTCAAGTGTTTCAGGCCGCTGATGGTGATGAGATCCTATATTACCTTGCTCTATTTGAAATGCTGGTCTCTGCGGCCACATGTTCTCTTTGGTTATTCCACTGCTGCTATATTGGACATTGTACTGAGGTACTGGAGGCATCTGTGCAACAGCTATAGGCCCTCTCTTTAAACTGATGCCTTGAGGATTGAAGTTTTGATCAAATGTATACACTGCTTTTTTGCAAGATGGAAGATCTGATGAAGAAGAAGAATTTCCAGTAAACGGTTGCAATGACTGGTCACTTAGAAGACTGGCCGATTTACTGCGGATTATATTTTGTCCCTGTCCAGCTACAGGGGATGTCCTTACCATTAAACCTTGCTCATGTGGTCCATTGTCATTGATATCATAAAGTTTTAAACCCCCTGTGTCAATGTGTGTTATACTGTGAGATTTGACGACAGGTCCTTGAGGATATGCCCTCTGTGGAGATAGCTCTTCAGCACTCCCTGAGATAGCAGCATCTGACAACAGAGGTGAATTTTTTTGCTCTGCTTCAGTGTGGAATTCAGGTTGTCTAATTTCCTCTGGGCATCCATTTATTTGATTTTGAGGCAAAACGTTAGGTACTTCGTTTTCATTCTTTAAATGTTCTGTTATTTCTTTTGCGTTACCTTTCACAGTATTTTCTGATGACTGTTCACGGGTGCTCATACATCCATCAACAGTGCTTTCACATTTAGTCACTTCGTCTAATCTCTGAACCACATCATCTGCAGTTATTTCATTCTTATTCACACCAATTTTGAGTAATTTCTGGTATTGCTGTGTATTACTATTCAAATCCATTTCTCTCTGGAGGAGAGCTAGTTTCTCCTCAACATTGAATTCAAATTCCGACAATTTAATGACTTCTTTGTTCTCTGATGGAGAATCAATGGTCTTGTGGGTTTTCACAATGTTTTGAAATTGTGTACTGGATTTTGTTCCATTTTGTAATAGTGGAGATGTTTCATGTAACCCACCTCGATTTTTTCTGCAAACAACATTAAAAACACCTTAAAAACACCTTAAAAATGAAAGCAAAAGGTAGCAAAAATAAAACTAGCCAGTTTTGGTACAGGCAGCATTCAACAAAAAAAAGAAGACATACTCATTACATTTCACAATGATAAGCAATGGATAAACTGCAGAATGCCTTACAAAACTGGCCATCATGAATGAAGAAGTAATTCAAATACTGCAAAATTTGTATTGCATTTTGATGTGAAAGGCTTAAATGGCAAATTTACAAATATCTACAATGACAAGTAATTTAACACCCAGAGCTATTTTATTTAAGACACAATATAAATCTAAGCAATATCTGTTAACAAACTGCAACTTTAATGCAATGTCAATATCATTTCCACAGATAAAAGAAGAATATTTAACATGACAGTTACCAACATTCTCATTTCATATATAGTACTTTCTTTTTCTATTTGATACTATATGTCTGCAGATAATCCATCTTATGTTTCCTCGAAGCAAAGTTAAAATGGAGAAGGGTGAAATGTTTGTCATGCTTTATGAACTGCAAAACTTGAAGGCCTTAAGAATTAGTCTCCTATATCAGAATGTTTCCTTACGTCCCTAGTGGACATTAAGCCTCTCTACTTAATTTACAATATGGATATACTTATAATGCATTAAGCCTGTAACTGTATTTTAAACAAGGTTTAAGAATAATCATTCTTACATAACAAAACTACGTTGTCAGCATCTGATATTGCACAACACTTTTAAAAAGTTTAAGAAGCAGCTGATTACCAACAGGGTAGCGCTTCTCATCAGCATGATTAACCTTGTTATTTTATTTTATTTTAAAATCTGGGAATAAACTCTGACATTCTAGAATTAGGTTAACCTAAACCTGACACCCATCTCTCAAGCAGAAGACAGGGCTGGGGAAGACATCACAGAAGCAGTGTTTCTGTAAGAGCTTTCGCTTACGACCTTCAGAGAGCCCACTGTCATATTTTGCTTTCAAGATACAGAGGAGATTGAAATCCAGTCCCGAGTTCTTGTGTTTTCTCATAGCAAGAGGAACTTGTTCAACTGGAACAGTAAGCCTGTCCTCTACAATTTGTTCTCTTGCATATGCTGTAGAAGTACAAACTTTGATGCAGCGTTGGTATTTACAAGAAGTGAAAATCTTAAAAGGAATTCATGAAAAGAGCAAATAGGAACTGAATAACTCATGGCACAACTTAAAAATAAGACATCCTCATTATTTATGTAAACATTTAAAATAAAACTGTTCTTAATTTAATTTGCTCACCTTTGATAATTCACACATACTGAAAACCTATTTTGAATTTAAAAAAATAGAAGCAGGAGTAGGCCATTCAATATTTTGACCTTGCTCCACTATCCAATACAATCATAGCCATTCATCCAGCTCAGTAACTTGTCCCGGATTTCTCCCCATACATTTTAGCCTGAAGAACTACACCTGAATACTTTTTGAAAACATGTTTTGTCTTGCTTTATGCAGCAGAGTGTTCCATCAGTTCAACACTCTCTGGGAATTTCCTCCTCATCTCAGTCCTAAAATGGCCTACCTTGTATCCCCGGTTCTGAAATCCTCAGTCAAGAACATCCTTCCTGCATTTACCCTGTTTAGTCCTGTGAGAATTTTACCAGCTTGAGAGATCACTCCCTCCTCTCTTCTAAACTTCAGTTAGGATAAAGGTGCAGGCCATTCATGAACATGCCATCCAATTTTTCTTTCATTGTGGCTGTAGGGGTAGACGGTAATTTTTCTTAACAGTCTAGTGGCGTTTACCTTTTAAGAAGTGGGATGGCAGTTTTGTCGGGGGTGGAATGCAAGGTTTCCTGGCTACTTTCTGTGTTGAAGGAAACTGTATCCGATATCCTGGATGGCGACGAACAATTACTGTTGTTCTGATTACTGTTTGGAATTAACTCCTCAAATAAGGAATCAGCATCATCTTTTTCAAGAGAGAAGAAAGCATTCAAATATAATTGAATAAATTACAGATAAACACACACAAATAAAAATGCACTCTATCTCCATGGATTTGATGGCAATGCAAGATTCCTTTGACCGGGAAAGATGTTTTTTTATTCCAACAGAACACAACTACCTGAAGAGAAGGGTTATACATGGAGGAACAAATGGGAGAAGTTACTGAAAAGAAATGTAAAGCATTGCTTTTCAGCAACTTGATTGCTGATGAAGACAATAAGCTGGAGATAGGAATTCAAATCCCAAAATGACAGTTTATGAAATGAATTCTGTTAATTAAGCAAATTTGGAAAAAGCAAGAAAAAAAAAACACTAACGTCAGCAATGGTGACCACAAACAAGAGGTTGTATTATAAACTCAACTGATTCACTAGGGTTAAGGGAAGAAACTTCCTCCTTACAGTCTGGCCTACATATAACTTCCTTCCTACCCTCTGAATTGGCTTAACAAACCATTCAGTTGTATTCAAGGCAGCAGTTCCCCTCTACTTCCTCAACAGTCAGCCAGAAATGTGCAACAAGCAATATCCACAACCACTGACCAAAAAACAAGAAAACAAATATGGAGTCGAACATGAATTGTGAAAAAATATCAGAGTGTAACAACAAAGTTGGTAGCTTCACCAGTTAAAGTCTGCTACACTGATTCAACTCAGTCAGCTTATAAAATCATTTTACTAATTTGACCATTTAACCAAGGCTGGTAAATTCCAATTTCTCCGGCTGAACAAGGTAGTGTTGCACGGCTCTATGTGAAAGAGCAGCCGTGGCCAAAATTTGGAAATCTTAACAACGGATGCTGCCAAGTCTATTTTCAATATTTTCTGATTTTACTTGTAACCACAGAGCCCATTTAATAATTACTTTTTCTCCCTCTCAACAAAAATTATCATTGCTTATGAGCAGCAACTTTCTTTGTGCTTTCTGCTACGTAAAAATGTTGCTAATGGTAGTCAATGTGCTTCACTATGAAGTGCCATTAGAAGCAAGTAATGTTGTGGAAATGACTTAACTCCAATCTGCTGTCCTGTATCAGAAGGCCAAATCAGAGTCTGCATTGACAGACTATTTCTATCAGATAAACAGTATTTACAAACAAATAAAATTGCTGTGGGTTAAAGAGAACCACCAAAACATTAAGATAATAAAATGTGAGGCTGGATGAACACAGCAGGCCCAGCAGCATCTCAGGAGCACACAAGCTGACGTTTCGGGCCTAGACCCTTCATCAGAGGCCCGAAACGTCAGCTTTTGTGCTCCTGAGATGCTGCTGGGCCTGCTGTGTTCATCCAGCCTCACATTTTATTATCTTGGATTCTCCAGCATCTGCAGTTCCCATTATCACCAAAACATTAAATTGGCTTAGTGATAAACTCTCACCTGTATGAGATGGGAATTATTAGTTCAAGCCCTACTCTCAGGCCTCATTAAATATTGGCCAAAAAAATGTAAAGAATACTGCATTTAAGGAGTTGGATATTTCCACCTTTTAAGCCAAGGCTTACGGATACTGTGCTGAAGGTGTCAATCATATCACCAACAATAGCCTTGCTGTAGTAAGCTTTGGCTGTTAACAGAATTTAGACTTCTAAATTAACTAACTGGCTCTGAAGTGTGTTAGGGCATGCCATGAACAAGAAAAGCAACACATAAACACAAGTTGTTCTCCAATTTAATCAACAAGATTAGGTTAAATACGGAAATCAGAACACACACAATTTTAGAGATGAACCAAAACTGAAACCCGTTGTTTTCAGTTGAATATCATATTTACAAAAACTTAATTTCTACCTCTGTCCTCAAGTAAAGTTCTTAAATATGATTTTAAAGCATCTAAGCATTTTCAGATGATGGTGCACAAATTTTCTGAAAACGTATTGGTGAAAGTGTCTTCACATTTACCCACAACCAAAAGATTCTGACTATTTTACCAATCTTTAAGTTGGATGCATGTTCAACCGATCTTAACAAACCTCTTTTCTCTTTACACAGTGCAACAATTTTTGGTTGAGTGATTGGTACATCAATCAAGGGGGGCCTCAATTCTGCCATCTTCATCTCTTCATCAGAAGAAGTGTTTTCAGTATCCTATCAAATCAGAATGAGAAAGGAGGAAAGCTTTTTGAGTTCCACGACCACAAAAACATTTTTCCCATTTCACATTATAAATGTAGACCTTATAAAGAAAACAAAGACAAACCTTAAAAAAAAATGCCCTGCTGTACATAAACTAAATGATTATGCATACTAAACCTTAGCCTAGTTCTTGCCCTCACCCAAATTTTAGCTACTCCTGAAGCTACTGATCTATACCAGCTAAGATTAGTGGAAATTTTATATCATCTGGTCCTTTGAGCCCTCTACACCAAGAGTTATGTGGATCCCACTGAAACCGGCTTTATAAAATGCATCTCAAATTTATTATAAACAAGCCATGTGATTTAGAATAACTTTACGTTCTTAAAGCATCTTTGGGCTAGCTAATTTATTAGGCTGGCTGCTGTTCAATTGATACTTCCTTGCATATCCTTTGGCTACAAATAGATGTTTCTCTCTTTAGATTGTGGGACAATAATAATTCAATCTTGACAGCTTTCCTTGTTCTGAAAGAATGGTAACGTTATAATCATAACATTTCAACTGGAGACAATGGTTCCTTCGATACTACAAAAGTTCTGAATGTGCTGAAATCTCAACAATTCTGAAACAACCCGGGATTTTATCAACATTTTAAGTGACACAAACATTGTTGTACAGAAACAATGTCAATTCTTAATTTGACCAAATTCTCACAGTCACATTTCAGTCAAATTATACAAACTAAATTTGAACACTGAACCTCACAGATGAGCTAAATTGCTGGAACGTATTCAGCTCAGACTGTACAGTGATATACTTCCTTTGACCTTCCATATTTTCTTAATGAAAGATCTTAAATAACTTAGCTGCAGTGCTGTCCATTCACTCGAAATGACAAAATGGCTTATATGATAATAGTGGAGGGGACAGTTGAGAGGCTTTCCTGGTTTCCTGGCCAACATTTATCTGTCAATCAGCTCGACTGAACATCACAACTGGCATCATGTGGTTGTTTCTGGAGCCATTATAAGCACAATACATAACATTGCATTTTTGAATACAATCAAGCATTCATTAGTTGTGAAATAATTTGTAACATCCAAAGGAGGCAAAACTACTATACAGATACATGTTCTCTTTTTCATAAACATCTCAAATGGGGTCAGGAGCAGGCCGTTTAGGCCCTTTGAACTTGGTTGCCATTTATTACGATGATGGAAGATTGATTGTGGCCTCAACTCCACCTTCCTACCTACCTCCAATACCTTCTGGCTTCTTTTTAGTCAAGAATCTGTCTACCTCTGTTTCTTTACCTTGATTGGGAATGTGTAAGCACAGAAATGAGGATTGATCAAGGAAATTCATTTCATGCATTTGTCTTAATTTCCCTTTTGCTGTGTGTACTTATACATGTGGTATGTGGAAAATTGAGATTCCTGCTTTCTTAACGAAAAGCAAATTTTTAAAAAATTGTTTGCATTGTGCACTATAATGCTTTAAGCTTCTGACCAGCAGCACATCACAATTTGTAAACTGACTGAATTGTAAATTTGTCCCAGATCTGGGATCATTTCTGTGAAATGTACAACAGAATTGGTTGTACAACAGAAGTTTACAATATTTGGGAGGGGCAGAGGGGTTTGACTGGCATATGCAAGTAACAAAATGGCACGGGGGTGTAACTGGTGCCAAGACAAGACAGGAATGGTTGGGAGTGGATATGGCACAGAATGGTGGTGGGGCTGAAGGGCCTGGGAGGCGTGGAATTGAGGATCTGATGGAGTTTGTCTTGAGGAGAGTATGGAAAAAAGATGAAAGGAATGAGACAGGCATGGCTTGAGGTGGATAACATGGCTAGAATGATATGCTATTTTAATTAATAAAAGGCAAATCTCAATGTACAGGTGTGGGTCTCTTTTGATACAAAACTAACAGGAATCATAACTGCTTTGCTCTAATCAAAGCAATAAAATCAGACAACTAAAGTGAATAAAACAGTATTAGAAATTTAAATAACGAGAGAAAGTTGAACTAAAAATGTGTAAGTGTTAATTATGATTCAGTTGGTAGTTAATTAATGACTACCACAGGAATGCAGTTGAGGACTCACCTTTGATCACATTTAATGGCAGACTCCAAGTGTGGTTGGACGTTTATGAAATAGAATGTGTTTCTGTATAGGTAAAGCTTATAAAAAGTTTACAAAGACTAGGTTCCAATTCTATTTTTCACCACCTACTATCTGAATTGTAACATTAAAAAGCAAAGGAACAAGTTTAGTATTTATTAAAACCACATGGAAATTACAACAGTTCAACAATGCACTGACATTAGCAAAGTTTTTAAATTTGTGCCTATCCAGTTGTCCCTTAACTTTCATAAGTAATTTAGAAACAAGATTGCAAATACGGATATACTGATATACCTCAAGTGCATCTTCATCATTGGCAGCTGTACTTATATCCTCTGCATCATCATCAACTGCATTTGTTTGAATATTTTCCACATTGTCATTTAGGTCTTGCTTGATGTTTTGATTTGTGCAGTTTTCTATCATATTGGATTCAATATTTTCTGTTGATTTGTTAGATTCTATGGTGCATTCTGTTACCTAAGAATGCAGCATTTTTAGAAAAATTGCAACTGAAAGCAGATCTTCAATTTTCAAAATATAATCTTATCTTTCATGCCATACAGAATAGTGAAACATAACACAATTTTATTTAAATATGTCATCTACAAAAAAAAACAAATTCATTTAGATATGAAGAGTACTATTAACAAATCACGACATGCATTTTGGTAGAGGTAGCATATAATAAATTCTCAGAGGCAAATTAAAATGTTACATTAACAATGTCTAAATTTAAATGTTCTGTTGTCAATGACAAGATTCAATCGAATTTAGAGGAACATAGAACATTGCAGCACAGTACAGGCCCTTCGGCCCTCGATGTTGTGCCGACCTGTCATACCGATCTGAAGCCCATCTAACCTACACTATTCCATGTATGTCCATATGCTCATCCACAGTTCTAAATGCATGTCTGATACATAGGCCCCAGCAATATCAGTGTTTTAGGATGAATGACAAGTTCACCAAAAAGAAATCCAATAGGAGCAAACGTGCTAGCCCCTTTACAAGAATATTGTCTATGCAAGTACAAACACATTTTCAATAATACTTTCTGCATCTCATCAGCAACATGGTGGTTATCTGATTCAAGCAATATATGAAGAAATACTTTTAAAAATCTTCTAACAAATACATGTTGGCATTACATCTTTTCAAGACAAGACAACAGCAAGGAGAATTTTCAGATTTCGGGTTAAGTACTTAAAATTATTTGTCTTTGATGTCAGTAATCCAAAACAGCATGAACAATAAAATACAGAACTGTGTTGTGTGCACTTTTTGCATAAGAATGTGTGAAAGTTTATCTATATCTAATTGGACTAAAACAAATAAATTGAAACTTTTAAAGGATATTGTAAGCATTTTTTGAATGAAAATTATGAATTGGTAGGCTATTGATTGAATGACATAAATTCTAATTACCATGTACTTATTTAGTGCTGCAATTTATATTCTCTCACCTCTACACCAGAGTTTTTCGTTGTAACTGATCGGTCATCATTCTGCTTCATTTCAGTTCCAGAATCATCTGATGTTCCATCATCCTTTAATCTATGTACCACACTCTGTGCAGTTTTAACCATGTTTTTGAGTTCATCAGGATATGGTGTTGGATATCTTTTCAAGTTACCCTCCTGTATGCAAGCAAAAAGCATCATGTGTGAACATTCCATTGACAACTTACTGGTTTTGTTGCAGCACAGAAAAGTTGGTTAACACTTTTCCTGAAGTTCAGGATGATGTCAAACAGATGTGTGGATTTTTGTTGACAATCATTTCTGTTCTGCACATTATGTAACAAATGAACTGTTCATTGGTCATATCAGGATCTTAATTACACATGTTTCTTTTACAGTCCTATACAAAGTACAAATGTTGACTGTCATAGACTTGATGTATCCCATATTACTCACTCTCTTGTAATAATTAAACTTATACATTTGAATACACACTTTTATTCAATTCCTTTAACTATTGTGAATTGAAGGTACATTTTTTCCCCAACATTGATAAACTATTTAAAAGTAAACATTGGAAACACTAAATTGTAAGGAGGATAGTGTAGAATTTGAGAAGGACATAGGCAAGTTAGTCAGTGGGAACACAGGTAGAAGAAAACATTCAATATTGAGGAGAGATGATCATTTTTGTCAGGAGAACCAGAATGAACAATACAAGATAAATGGTACAACTCTAAATGGGTAAAGGAACAAATAGATCTGGGTGTAAATGTGCAGAAATTATTAAAGGTGGGAGGACAGGTGGAGAGTACAGTTAATAAGGCAAAACAACAACAAAAGTTGCAGGTTTGGCAGCATCCGAGAAGAGAAAACCAGAGTTAACGTTTCAGGTCTGTTGACCCTTCCTCAGAACTGATAAAGCATGCCCTTGTGGTGCAATGGTAGTGTCCCTACCTCTGAGCTAAAATGCTGGGTTCAGGTCCCATCTGCTCCAGGGTTATCTAATATGGTCTCTGAACTGATGATTAAAAAAGAAGAATATGACCTATATTTCATGAATAGAGGTTTGGAGTACTATTGCAGGGAGGTTATGGTGAAATCCAGCTGCATGCTTGAGGGAAGATGTGAAGGTACTAGACAATGTGCATGATAGATCCATGGGATAAGGAACTTCAGTTATGAAGACAGATTGGAGAAAATGAGACTGGTTTCCTTCGAGAGAAGAAAATGCTGAGAGGAAATATGATCAATATATTTAAAATCACCAGGGGTTGGAGCAGAGTAAATAGAAAAGAATGCTTATAATTGTGAAGGGATTGAGAATGAGAAGTGACAGATTAAAAGTTAAGCATTTCTGGTGGAAGGGTGCAGGTCTGCACTTGCACTCTCGGCTTCCCCCATCTTTGAGAACAGTGATGTTTGTGGAACTCCTGCCTACTTTTTTTTAAAAAAACTGTTCACCACCATACAGTGTGGAAGTGACACTTCTGGTCTTGGGATCTCATGGCTCTGTCTATTGCATGCTGCTTCCACTGTCGAGCAAGCAAACCTGTCCTGTATTGTGCTGTCACCTTTATTTGAAGGGTCATTTTATCTACTCCTGAAAGCCCTTCTCCATTCTTCTTTGGAAATTGTGACAGATTGTGTTCGAGTGCAATTCTGCAGCTGATCCACAGCACCTCATGGATACCCAGTTTAGAGTTGCTAGATCTACTCAAACACTGTCCCTTTTTACAAAATGGTAGTACCAAAGAGTATGACGGAGGATATTCCTCAACGTGAAGACGGGATTTGATGTACACAAGAACGGTACTGTAGTCACTTATTTCAATACCTTCATGGGCAGACACATCTGTAGCAGGTATATTGGTGAGAATAAGTAGATTTTTCTCTCATTGGATCCCTCACCATCCACAATTGGCCTGGTCAAGCAGCTATGCGCATTCAGACTCAGTCAGTAGTCTTCCATGAAGAATGAACCAGATGGAGTTTGATAAATATTGACACAGAAATATAGAAAATAGGAGCAGTAGTAGGCCTTTCAGCTCTTTGAGCCTGCTCCACCATTCAATAAGATCTTGGCTGATCATCCAGCTCAGTACCCTGTTCCTGCTTTCACGCTATACATACCATTTGATCCCTTCAGCCTTAAGAAATTCATGTACCTCCTTGGAAGCATTCAATGCTTTGGCTTCAAGCACTTTCTGCAGTACAGAATTCCACAGTTTCACCATTATTCGGATGAAGAAATCTCTCCTCATCGCAGTCTTATGTGGCTTACCCTGTATCCTTAAACTGTAACACCGGTTCTGCGCACCCAGTCACCAGGAACAGTGGGAGACGGTGGTTACTTAGTCACTGCTAAGCTAGGCTAGCTTTTAATTCCAGATGATTACTCAAGTCAAATTTCACCATCTGCTTTGATATGATGCAAACCTATATTCCCAGAACATCAGCTAGAACTCTGGATTATAAATCTCGATGACATGAGCACTGCATCACTGTCCCTCTTATTATTTCTTACAGAAGATATCCTAACCTGTGTTTCTCTTCACGAACTGCATTTTGTCCCCACCATAATTCAATTATTTGACTCTAAAGTGCAGCCTTGTGTCCACAACTTAACGAAGCTCAATTATGTTAGAGGACTCTATATATAGCACCCCTAGAGCAGTATAAAGAGTGGCAGGAAGACTTAAAAAGAAACCGTGGAAAGCTATGGAGGAGCTTATGGAGGAAAATCCAAAGGAGAATTTTAAATATCTAAAGAACAAGAAATAACTAGAGAAAGTAAACGGCCCATTAGGGACTAGAGAAAATTGGTGTGTTGACCAGCTAGACATGGGAACTATCATCCATAAATACTTTGTGCCAGCTTTCAAAATGGAAAAGGGCAATGCAGGTATAGATATTAGATGGAGGAGAAGAAATGAATTGAAAGCGAGAGACCGCAAGAGGAAGTATTGATGGGTTTAGCATTCTTACAAGTGGACAAATCCACAGGCCTAGTTGAAATAATAAGAAAGACAGAGGAGGAAATATCAAGGACCTTAACAGTAATTTTTAAATCTTTTCTGGCCATGGATGAGGTGCCACAGGAACGGATGATTGCTAACATTGCCTCATTACTATAAAAGAAGGAAGAGGTAGACCAGGAAATTACAGACCAGTCAAATCTCAACAGTGGATGTTATATCAGAAAGAATTTGTGGGATAGAATACAGACGGGTGAAGAGGGGGATTCATTTTCGATAGTCAGCACGCATTTGTGAAGGGAAGGTCTGGTTTGACAAGTTTGCTCAAGCTTCTGAGGAGATAACTAAGGGTGTTGATGAGGTTAATGTATTTGATGTGATGTACATGGACTGTAGGATGGCTTTTGATCCAAGTCCCTCATGGCTGACAAGTCAAAAAAGTAAATGCCCATGGCAAAGTGGCACATTGGATTCAAAGTTGGCTGAGAAGCAAGAACCAGAGAGCAATGGTAGAGGTGTGACTGGAAGTGTGCTTCCAATCAGGTTCCATAAGACTCAATGATAGACCCTTTAATGTATGTGGAGTACATTAATGATTTGGACTTCGATGTAGGAGGCATGGTCAAGAAGATGCTACGTGACACAAAAATTAGTGGTAAATAGTGAGGAGGATGGCAGTAAACTACAGGAGGATATCAACTGGCTGGTCAGGTGATCAAGGCAGTGGCTTATGGAATTCCACCTGGAAAAGTGAGAGATAATGTTTTTGGAAACGGCTAAAGTATCACACTATGAAAGGTGACGACCCCAAAGTACTGAAGATTAAAGGGACCTTGGTGTGCATATCCATTGACATCAGGGCAGGGTATGTCGGTGGTTAAGGAGGATACTTGAATTGATGCCTCGTCAAATAAATGTAGGAGCAAAGAAGTTTTGCCAGAACTCAAAATGTTGGTTAGAAAACAGTCACTATGTTATAGGAAGAGTGTAATTATATTAGAAAAACTGTAATCTATTTAAACTAAACAGATGTCCAAAGGGCAGAATAAATTCATCCTGATGCCTGGGCACAAAGATCTTAGCAGGGTGAATGGTCAGGTGTTTTTTTCTATAGGGATTAATAACCAGGGGACATTGATTAAAGTGAAAACTAGAGTGTTAAAGGAGAGTTGAGTAGAAAGATTTTCATCCACAGTGTGTGGTGAGCCTAGAAATCACTGGCTGGAAGGGTCGTCGAGTAAGCATCTTTCATAACAGTTAACTGCTATTTAGATAGTTGCACTGTGATATTTTCCAGGGCTATGGATCAAAAACTGGAAAATGCGATTGGTGCAGTCTGTAGAAATGAACAATATTGCTCGACAGTATTTCTAACGTTGCTGCTTTGCAAAATATTCTGTTGTAAACTCCATTCTAAATCATCTATTTCACAAAGAATTAGAAAAAAAGCAAACATCTAAATCGCGTGAACATTTTCCTGTATAACTACATTCAAATGTTACCTAAAGGGTAACTAAGGGATATCTTTCCAAATCGGTGACTTTTACACAAGTCATGTTTCAGATAAGGGGGTGCACTTTCAAAGCAATTATTTCTAAAGCATAACAGTGGTGTCTGAAATACAAGTGATTTGTCAGTATTCTTGTCATGGAGCAGTTACAACAATCAATGTGGCTACATGGTGATGCTGTCATTCTTATTAGTTTAGTTGCCCTTAGTCACATAACAGGCCATTGATGAGTCACGGAGTGCATACTGTAAAAGAATTAACTGAACTTTGTTTTTCCACAGGTAAAATGTTCATATTTACTTGTCAACCCACCAGGCAAATTTGTTTCAATGAACAGTTTTAAATGTATTAAGAAATTAATATATTTCCACTAATTTACTTCAAACCAAAATCAATGTTTATCCATTCCTGTGCATTTACAACTCATACAAAGTTAAGTCTTAGGCTCCCTTCCAAGTTCCATTGAAAACAAACATACAAATTACAGCTGTGCCTCTAGTCTTACTTGGACAAAATGCTTCGGGAATTTTTCCCCTCTTGTTGATTATTTACAGATGTAAATTGCTCAATAAAAGGAGTATTATGCTTCTGTTGTGAAGTTATCATTTAAAAGCAAAGTCTTGTTACTTTTGTAAGCAGGATCCAAGCCAGTTGGTGAGATTGAAACCACAACACAAATATTGTTTATTTTGAAGAGAGTTTATTGACTTCCTCAGGTTTACCTTTCTTACCTCACACCCAGTCTCTCAAATGCGCCTATTATAGATCTGCCCAGACAATTAATAGCCATCACCCGCTACTCTTAAATAAAGAGAAAAGTTAACTGCATGACTTGATTAATCAGACATGAACAATTTTAACTTCAAGGAAAATACTTTTACATTTGAGGAATGAAAAAAATATTAAATGCAATTTGAGAGTTACAGTAATCTATTTGTCAAATGAATGTCCAACTGCTTTGCCCCTGTCCACCACGAGTACCTTCCCAAGGGTAAAGAACAGCCTGAACACTTCCAATAATTCAGTCCAAGGGAAGGCATCAAGTCTGAAAGTGAAGTTATCATGCCCCAGAAAATTCCTTACAGGACTACATTCTACTGCTCAATTTTTTTTTGTCATTTAAATACTGAAGGAAAGCTTTCCTCTTTAAAGTATTTTTTTACAATGACAGCAACATTTAAAAGGCAAAACAAGAGCAATTGAAAATGTAAATGGAGCAAAATAATTATTTATTTTCATCATTAAACTTTTGTACATGAATATGAATGGCTCAGGGTTAATCAGTGATTAGTAAACCATCCAAGGGGAGTGCTAACTTGCCCATTACTGACATTGGAGTCACCACACACAACTCAGTGAAGTGCTTTCATTTGCATATTTCAAAGTAATTTACATAATTAATAGTTTGCCCTGTAATAGCTCAAGTACCCAGATGCAGAAACAGCTCTCTAATACTCTGCAAGCAACCATGAAACCAATAATAAATCTGTTTCCATGTGATAATAAAATGTGAGGCTGGATGAACACAGCAGGCCCAGCAGCATCTCAGGAGCACAAAAGCTGACGTTTCGGGCCTAGACCCTTCATCAGAGAGGGTCTAGGCCCGAAACGTCAGCTTTTGTGCTCCTGAGATGCTGCTGGGCCTGCTGTGTTCATCCAGCCTCACATTTTATTATCTTGGATTCTCCAGCATCTGCAATTCCCATTATCACTGTTTCCATGTGACATTGATACAGTGATAATGGGAACTGCAGATGCTGGAGAATCCAAGATAATAAAATGTGAGGCTGGATGAACACAGCAGGGCCAGCAGCATCTCAGGAGCACAAAAGCTAAGTGTCTAGGCCCGAAACATCAGCTTTTGTGCTCCTGAGATGCTGCTGGGCCTGCTGTGTTCATCCAGCCTCACATTTTATTATCCATGTGACATCAGTTGCCTAGGATAAATCCTTGCAGTTCAAATAGTGATATGAACTATTTAACATTCTTTACTTAACAATTACTAGGACATGTGGTACAAACAGAGAAGGTATCATTTTAATCTTTCACCCATGACAAAGCAGTGTTCCCTCAGTCTTCCACAAGTGTGTAGATAATGCATTCAAGCTTTGATCTTGCGCTCAAGTGCAGAATTTTAAGTCTGAGGCAAGAGTGCTCTGAATGTAATTAAGGCTAAAATGAAATAGCTATCGTTTGAACGCCCCAAATTGATTTTTTGACTTAAAGTGCATTTAATCCGACTGTCTGTTGAGCTCACCCGAGGTGGTGCCTCTCTTTCATCTTTGTCCTCGTCACACTCAAAGGCCACTTGCGCGCGTTGTTTCCTCTGCTCCTCCCATAGTGAAGGGTTGAAACTTTCATTATCCGAAATAAACAACACTAATGAAGTAACAGAATGATTTCCCATTAGAAAGTTTTCTTAAATAGTAGGTAACATTTTTGCTGAAATAAAAACAAATTTCTGGAGAAGTTTTGCAGATCTGGCAGCATCTGTGGAGAGAACGCAGAGTTGATATTTCGAGTCCACTGACCCTCCTCTTCAGAGCTGACGGAAGCTAGGAAACAGTGGTATATATACTGAAGACAGGGACCAGTGGTGAAAAAAGAGTGAGCAGAGATGGACACCCGGCGGGGTGAGGGGTGGGGGTTGGAGAGAGAAAGTGGGGAGGGAAAGAGAGCGCGAGACACAACAACAGTTAGGCAGACAAAGGGGCGGATGATGGTACACCAGGGAGAAAGTAACGCTGATAATGAGGACTTTGCATCAGTTTAAACAAGAGTCCACCTTGGATAAAGCATTAAGTTAAACTGATACAACAGAGACCAGAATAGTGAACTGAATGAAATTGTAGTTCTTTGGTTTTTATTTTGCAGTTCAAATCTACAAAATCCAAGAAAGTCCCTGTCAAAAGGAACAATTTATTTAGGTACAACAAAATTAATATAGGTAGTTCTCCTATAACATGACAGTCACATTCTTGTGTAACCTCGCTACAGAAAATCACTACACATGTACAGCAGAAAGTTTGTATTATAGAAACAGCATCCACTATTCATTGATCGCATTACGGCCAATTTGTATTAATGAAACAGGCATAATAGCAGAATGCCCTGTGCTAATTTTCCATCAGTCAAATTCTGCTGCGGGAGCTGTTGTGAAAATGCAACACCTCTTATGGAATGTAAATATGATTTTTAATGGATTTTCACTTATTTCTGAATCAAGTGACATTGGCAATTTAATACTTTTCAAAAGTGAAACGCATTAGTTGAGCCGTCCACATATCAGAGGAAGGCACAAAAGGCTCTCTGAAAAACTGATTTATAACTCCAAGTAATATTCAAATGTGGGTTAACCGATAACATTTAAACTCCAGCTGCCAAATTTATTTTCTGCCTATAGGGCTCATAAAATCCACCTGTGCTGCGTTAATAGGTGGAGTAAATAAACTGCATTTAATTATCAACAGTTTTCTTTTGGCTCAGAAGTGAAGGGTGCTACTGGGGATAACTGAAATCTTGCCACTCTGTGCGCGTCATGTTTGATGCATCAAGCCAGATTCTTTCCCTCTACTTCTACTGAAACCACTGCACTAGGTTTTTGATCACCACAATTCTCATGCTTTTTTGGAATGGTTTGGCTGATTTAGAGGAAGTTATGTACTGACCCTAAAACCTGGACCAAAACCAGCAAAAATGATTTCAAGTAGTTTTTTTCTCAGCTAGAGCTTTTCATCACATCTGTCTGAAGTGCATTCAAAAGCAAGCAAAAGGAAATAAGCTCACTGTACATGTCAATGTACCAACCAGTCTCCAGGGTCCAATTCAATGCAAACTGTGACTTAACTCAAGGCCACAAAAATGCCTGGTGTAGACAATAGCAGACATATGCAGCTTTCTTTCAGAGGATTGAATTGGAAGAGAAAAAATGAATGTTTTATTCTCTATCGAACCAAGGTAGAATTTTAGTCAGGAATAACAACAAAGCATCATAAGGTGCTCTCTCATAACATGGCCTTGTAAATCACAGCATGAAGAATCATTTACAGCATGTGGTAACTTTACTCAGTTCAAATCTATCAATCACTCAGTCCCCGAAGCTTGGCAAGTCCATTTCCAAGACTAAAGAATACAGCACAGCAACAAGCCCTTTGTCTGTCCAAGCCTGTGGTGACATGTTTTGCCCATCCATACTAAAACTGTCTTCACTTATAGGATCTGTATCTCTCTATTCCCTTCCTATTCATGTATTCACCCAGATGATTCTTGAACGCCACTGTTGCGTCTGCTTCCACCGCCTCCTCTAGCAATGTGTTATAGGCACCCAACATCCTGTGTGTGAAAAACCTGCCTTGCACATCTGTTTCAAACATTCCTCCCCCCCGCCCCCCCCCCCACCGGCCCCATGCACTTTGAACCTGTTTCTCCTAGTAATTGACCCCTCCACCCTGGAAAAAAAGACTCGTACTTTCTGCTCTATCGGGCCATTCACAATCTTATAAACTTGTATCAGGTCACCCCTCATCCTGCTGACTCCGAGTGAAAATAAACCCAGTCTGTCCAAGCTCTCTTCTTAGCTAAAATCTCCAATATGATGTAACACCCTGGTAAACCTTTTCTGTACCCTTTCCAAAGCAGTCACATCCTTCTGGTAGTGTGGTGACCAGAACTGGACACAATATTTCAAGTGTGGCTTAACTAAAGTTCTACAAAGCTGTAGCATAACTAGTCTACCTTTATACTCACTCAACGTCCCTTTCAATGAAGGCAAGCATGCCATAGGTATTTCTTTTTAAACTACCTTATCGACCTGTGTTGCCACCTTCAGTGATCTGTGGACCTGCACACCGAGATCCCTCTGCATATCAATATTCCCAAGGGAGTATTCCTTTAAATGCCCATCCAATTTATTTTTAAAACCATCCAATCTCTCCCTTTCAACCTGCTTTGTATTCAGAGAGTTCAAGGCCACTGCCAAACTGTCAAGAAAACGCTTCCCTCACGTTCCCCTTGCCTCTTTTATCCAAAGTCTTACGTCTGCATCCTCTTGCCCTCGTGGCATTAATTTCCTTGTTTACTTTATCGAAGCCTGTCCTATGTTTGCCCACCTCTATCAGCTCTCCCCTCAACTGATTTAACTGAAAAGCAGCCTCAACCTCACACCCTGATCTTGCAGCTAAAACCTCTGATATCCTGGAACCATTCTGGAAAATCTCCTCTGTACGTGCATAAAAACCTTCACATCTTCCCTAATCTGTGGTGACCTAAATCCAGGCTGAAAAGTTAGAACATGGGGTCATCATCTCAGAATATGGGCAGGATATTTTGAACTAAGGTCAAGAGAAATTATTTGACACAGAGGATGGTGAGCGAATGGAACTCTCTAGCGGAGACTGTGGAGGGCATGTCATTGAATATGTTTATGAAAGATTTCTAGAAACTAGAGTTACAAGGGGTAATGAGAGTGAGGAGGACAACAGTGTTGAAATAGAGTATCAACCATGCTCATTGAACACACTACAGCTAACATGAGATAATGTTCTACTGCTTAATACTTACAACCTAGAATTACTGTAATGTTTAAGATTTAACTTGGTTCTTTTTTTCTACCTTGCTCTTATGACACCAGGTACTTATATCTAAGATAGCATCTTGTGTGGCGACATTTTACACCTTTCACTGTAGTCCTGTACTTTTATACTTGACTGCACATGACAATAAAATCTAAATCTAAAAGTCATCTGTAGTCATAGCCAAACCAGAGCTTTATATATTAAGCATCTGACTCAGTGTAGCATCAAGGACCCTGCCAAAGTTATACCAATGAGAATCGGGGTAGGTGGGTGGGGGGATCCTCTCCACTGGTTGGAGTCATATTCCACACTGGAATGATCACAATCAGGTGGACCTTGCTGACTACGAGATCCTTGACTGCAGTTGTTAACCTGAGCCAATTATGAAGCTCTGGCTGACCTATATAATCAGGAGATTTAGAATCTCCTCAGTCCAGGGAACTGACTCCCAGCTGGCTGGGCCATAGCCAGTGGACTGTGCAGGTGTAAATATAGGGTGGCTGGGTGAAAGGATACCAGCCTCTGTGCTGTTATTTCAAGTACTAAGGAAGATGATCAAGTTTGCTGGAAATCAACCAAATCAGTCCAAGGAAATCACTGCAGGAGTTCGGTAGGGTAGTGCATGAGGACCAATCATCTTCAGTTGTTTCGCCAATGACCTTCTATCTGTTCCAAGATCAAAAGTGAATATATTCGCTGATGATTGCACAACGTTCAGCACCATTTGCGACTCCTCACATACCAAGACAGTCTGTATGCTTATGTAGTGAAACCTGGCAAAACTCCAGGCTTGGGATGATAACATGTGGCAGGCCACAAAAATCCCCAAGAGTTTATCTAACCGCCTGCCCACGACAGTCAATGGTGTTACCATTGCTGAATTCACCATTATCAACATCCTG
Source organism: Stegostoma tigrinum (assembly GCF_030684315.1). Taxonomy (NCBI): domain Eukaryota; kingdom Metazoa; phylum Chordata; class Chondrichthyes; order Orectolobiformes; family Stegostomatidae; genus Stegostoma; species Stegostoma tigrinum. Next base: position 111,430,189 of record NC_081356.1, read on the forward strand.
GGGCTTACCATTGACCAGGAACTGACTTGGATTAAACACTCTGGCCATAAGAGCAGATAAATATGCTAGGAATGCTGTGGTGAGTAACTCACCTCTGTCTCCCAGATATTTCTTCACCATCTACAAAGCAGAAGTCAGGAGTGTTTTGGTATGTATTCCACTTGGCTGGATGCAAGTGATGTTAACAGCACGGAAGCAGCTTTGACATTACTGTAGTCAAAGCAGCCATCAGATTAACAGTCAAACACCGCCAAAACTTTCACCCCTTTCCACCAACACATATCAACAAGCAAAGGACATAGAGTTAAGGCGATTGGCAAAAGAACACAGGCCATGCTGAAACTATTTTGTTAAAAGCAGCAGGTTATGAGGATCCCTAAAAATGTGACAGAAGCACTTTCAATATTAACCTTCAAAAGGAAATTAAGTAAAATACTCAGAGTGATTTCTTTTAAAATAGAGAAAGATTAAGGGAAAAGGGGTTAATTAGATAAGGAGCCGGCCGAGACACTACAAACTGAATTAGCTTTCTTCTGTGCTCCGTCATACAATTGTGGAGATAGGCAGGGTCAGACATTGGAAAAACCTTGCCAAGACACACTAAGGGGTCACACACATGATGATCACTTGGGCAAATTATTGGCTGGTGCTTGAAATCTAAGTGTGAAGAATGCATTAAAATTTGTTTTTCAAGCAAGTTTTTTCCAGTGAGAAAGAAGTTGAAACTGATAACTGGTATTTCCAAAATTGTAGTAAAATTTACCATCTTCCGTCCGAGGCTGCTGAGGGAACATGTAGTTCGTGAGCACTTGTTTCTGTGTATCTGGATCCACCTCTTTCTGAAGAGGAATAAGTGGTTTGGACTGCAAAAGAAAGCTAAAAGTTAATTGAGATTAGAGATAATGGGAACTGCAAATGCTGGGGAATCCAAGATAACAAAGTGTGGAGCTGAATGAACACAGCAGGCCAAGCAGCATCTTAGGAGCACAAAAGCTGACGTTTTGGGCCTAGACCCTTCATCAGAGAGGGGGATGGGGAGAGGATTCTGAATTAAATAGGGAGGGGGAGGAGGACTGAAGATGGATAGAAGAGAAGATAGGTGGAGAAGAGAGTATGGGTGGGGAGGTAGGGAGGGGATAGGTCAATCTGGGGAGGACGGACAGGTCAAGGGGGCGGGATGAGGTTTGTAGGTAGGAAATGGAGGTCTTGAGGTGGGAGGAGGGGACAGGAGAGAGGAAGAACAGGTTAGGCAGGCAGGGACGGGGGCTGTCTCCCCTACCCCCGTTATATCCCAAAACCAGCCCAGCTCATCCCCGCCTGCCGAACCGGTTCTTCCTCTCACCTATCCCCTGCTCCCACCTCAAGCCGCACCTCCATTTCCTACCTACTAACCTCATCCTGCCCCCTTGACCTGTCCGTCCTCCCGGACTGACTTATCCCCTCCATACCTCCCCACCCATACTCTCCTCTCCACCTATCTTCTCCTCTATCCATCTTCGGTCCGCCTCCCCCTCTCTCCCTATTTATTCCAGAACCCTCTTCCCATCCCCCTCTCTGATGAAGGGTCCAGGCCCGAAACGTCAGCTTTTGTGCTCCTGAGATGCTGCTGGGCCTGCTGTGTTCATCCAGCTTCACACTTTGTTATCTTAAAAGTTAATTGATTCTTTTTTCCCCAGTTTCCTCCCTTGCCTGAAGGCAAATAACAGAATCAAATTCCACAGAAAACAGTCTTCGAGTGCTTCACACAACTTGCCATTGCAAACTGAGAGAGCGAGCCATTTGGTCTCAGATTGTCACTGGCAGCTAAGTGTTCACTTCCAGAAAAACTTACAGGATAATCAGAATTAGGAACCTGAGCCAATTTGTCCTTTCTCACAGACCCTCGAGCAAGTTACATTGAAATCATGATTAAACGCATAGTTCAGTTCACAGTCAGCGACATAATAACACCAGGTGAAGACAATACTAAAGCTGTGACAGCAAGAGTGACCAAAAAAAATGTTAGCTGAAGGATTGCAAGAAAGACATCATCAGGGCAGCTTAAGCATGGATACCCAACAGATCGCTAAAGGTAGCAGGGCAGGTAATAAGGAGGTTTATGGGACACGTCGTTATTAACTGAGGCACAGAATACAATAGCAAAATGGCTACACTGGAACTGTGTAAGCCTTGAGCAGCAGAGAAGGGGGAGGACCAGATGAAACAGTAAAGGATACCCAATAGGCAGGTGTGAGTGATAATGGGAACTGCAGATGCTGGAGAATCCAAGATAATGAAATGTGAGGCTGGGTGAACACAGCAGCATCTCAGGGGCACAAAAGCTGACGTTTCGGGCCTAGACCCTTCATCAGAGAGGGGGATGGGGTGAGGGTTCTGGAATAAATAGGGAGAGAGGGGGAGGCGGACCGAAGACGGAGAAAAAAGATAGGTGGAGAGGAGAGTATAGGTGGGGAGGTAGGGAGGGGATAGGTCAGTCCAGGGAAGACGGACAGGTCAAGGAAGTGGGATGAGGTTAGTAGGTAGGAGATGGAGGTGCGGCTTGGGGTGGGAGGAAGGGATGGGTGAGAGAAAGAACAGGTTAGGGAGGCAGAGACAGATTGGACTGGTTTTGGGATGCAGTGGGTGGAGGGGAAGAGCTGGGCTGGTTGTGTGGTGTAGTGGGTGGAGGGGACGAACTGGGCTGGTTTTGGGATGTGGTGGGGGAAGGGGAGATTTTGAAGCTGGTGAAGTCCACATTGATACCATTGGGCTGCAGGGTTCCCAAGCGGAATATGAGTTGCTGTTCCTGCAACCTTCAGGTGGCTTCATTGTGGCACTGCAGGAGGCCCATGATGGACATGTCATCTAAAGAATGGGAGGGGGAGTGGAAATGGTTTGCGACTGGGAGGTGCAGTTGTTTATTGCGAACCGAGCGGAGGTGTTCTGCAAAGTGGTCCCCAAGCCTCCGCTTGGTTTCCCCAATGTAGAGGATGCCACACCGGGTACAGTGGATGCAGTATACCACATTGGCAGATGTGCAAGTGAACCTCTGCTTAATGTGGAATGTCATCTTGGGGCCTGGGATAGGGGTGAGGGAGGAGGTGTGGGGGCAAGTGTAGCATTTCCTGCGGTTGCAGGGGAAGGTGCCAGGTGTGGTGGGGTTGGAGGGCATTGTGGAGTGAACAAGGGAGTCACGGAGAGAGTGGTCTCTCCGGAAAGCAGACAGGGGTGGGGATGGAAAAATGTCTTGGGTGGTGGAGTCGGATTGCAGATGGCGGAAGTGTCGGAGGATGATGCTTTGTATCCGGAGGTTGGTGGGGTGGTGTGTGAGAACGAGGAGGATCCTCTTGGGGCGGTTGTGGCGGGGGCGGGGTGTGAGGGATGTGTCGCGGGAAATGCGGGAGACGCGGTCAAGGGCGTTCTCGATCACCGTGGGGGGAAAGTTGCGGTCCTTAAAGAACTTGGACATCTGGGATGTGCGGGAGTGGAATGCCTCATCGTGGGAGCAGATGCGGCGGAGGCGGAGGAATTGGGAATAGGGGATGGAATTTTTGCAGGAGGGTGGGTGGGAGGAGGTGTATTCTAGGTAGCTGTGGGAGTCGGTGGGCTTGAAATGGACATCAGTTACAAGCTGGTTGCCTGAGATGGAGACTGAGAGATAGGCAGGTGTTCCTGGGGAGAAGATGACGGAGAGGAGCCAATTCATTATTACAACAGTACTTAGTTTGAAAAGCATGACAGCAGCTAAGAATATAAAAGCTAGCTGTAAAATAATGAAAACTTAATCTTTTTTAAATTATTCTGGACACCACTCTTACAATATCGATAAATGTAAGTAATACAAAAAGTATTAACCAATGAGGCTGTTGAGTTGCTCACCGAGCTGGCTTGTTCTCGTTCAGACGTTTTGTCACCATACTAGGTGACCTCGTCAGGGAAGCCTCCGATGAAGTGTGTTATTCTGTTCTGCTTGGAATTTATACTGTCTGTTCCGTTAGGGTCATTACTGTCATTTCTGGTTTTGGTGTGTATGGGCTGTATATCGTTATGCATTTACAAACCTATACAGATCAAAACCAGTAATGACACTACTCACCACAATAGACCAGACAGTATAAATTCCAAGTAGAGTAGAATAACACTGCACGGAGGCTCCGCTGTTGAGGTCACCCAGTATGGTGATGAAACGTGTGAACAAAAACAAGCCAGCTCGGTGAGCGAGTCAACAACTTCACCCACAGCCTGAGCTACAGATCTTTGCTACAACTTTGAGTTTTATCCAATAACATGTAGACCTAAAACATGAGGACTCTCAATAGACATCGAAAACTGCTAGAATGAAGACACCTTAATGGAGAGGCAGGACACATCTATTTTTAACATGGAAATCTCACTGGTCTTTCTTGGAAAACTTGCTGAAAATAAACTTATAGTCCTGTCCTAATTTTCCAGTTGCGCCTTTTAAAATTTGGCTTCCGTTACTCACCTGGTTTTCAGACAGCCACATTGCTGTTAGCTCTTGCAGCTTCGTGAAACTAAATGGCAGATTCTTTAATCTAAGAAAACATAATTAGGGTAAGTCAGTTAACGGGAAAACTGTAATTTAATTCACAACATAAATTACAGGCTGATTCAAATGCTGTGATAATAGTATCCTGAAACTTGCAAAAACAATTTTTTTGTGGGTGGTGCATAATGCTAAGCCGCTATTTAATTACTTCAGAGACATAGTTCTGTCAACGAAAGAATTAATCTAAAAAAAATGTGCAGAAGTGGTAGACTACCTAAAGATTACAAGGCACTTCTACTTATGAAGCTGAGCAATACACTGGAACTTAAAGGTTGTGTTTCTAAAGATTGTAGGATCAATTTGCATTGATTGAATAGGTAAAGCAGCACAACAACTAGGATTTATTTCATATACTTCGAATAGCAAGTACATTTGTCACTATCCAAATTAGACCCATCATTTGAGGATAGGGAGAGCAGGATGAAATGGGAATGGATATCCAAATTTCAAACCATCTTATGCTGTTCTCATTATTAGAATTTCTTAAATTGCAGTTTTTGCAATTTATTCTGTAATAATGTAACTAGTAAATGCATTTGGTCATGGCAGAGGTGTTTCATAAGTACTGTGCTTCTCCCACCAAATAAATGATCAAGCATGATCATCATCTTAAAACTGGAGATGAACTTTTTGCTGCCTTTGGTACAGATTGTGGCTTAGTTTGAACATATGTTGTTTACCAATGAAATCAGTGTTTTTCTAGAAGCAGTGGAACAGAAACGGTTTGTAGGGAAGTGACAAGTTCCCAGAATTGCCATTGTAGCACCAGTAAGAACAGTATACAATGAAGTCAGGGATTAACCTTATTCATCTATCATTATTAGTAAATAGTTTACTTAGAAATACATTAAAACTAAAGAAGATGGTACAACAGAACAAAAGTATGTAACGTGTTCTTGTCTGGCACAATCGTCCGACTGCAAGGACTGCTGAAAGCGTTGACTTCCACCAACCATTGTTTAATTAATCCACGCAAATACAAAACAGGACTTGCTGGAAAAACTCAGCAGGTCTGGCAGCATCCGTGGACAGAAAGCAGAATTAACATTTTGGGTTCAGTGACCCTTCCTCAGAACTGGACAAACATGTTAATTCTGCCTTCTGATCACAGATGCTGCCAGACTTGAGTTTTCCAGCATTATTCTGTTTATTTTACCACCACAGATGTGCACTTGACCAACTCTTTAAAGTGGCAGAACAAGGTTCGTTTGTTGCTTATATTACCATGTGTAAACTCAGGTTAAATTGTAAAATTAATCTACAGTGCTAATTTGTTCCACACTATGTCTTAAAGCATGGGCTTGAGGGTCAGAGAGTCTCTTTACATCTCATGCTTTATGTTCCAACATTTTGTTACTTCACATAAAAATTCGCAAAGTTCAATTTATTGCACACTTTGAAGCATACTTTCAAAAACAAAAGAAAATTATCCATCAACAAGATTCGGAGATACTTAAGTAACAATTGAAAAATTAATTTCCATAAGATTCAACAGATCAAAATCCTCGAAACATGCACAACAGAATTTCACTTGCATTATGGATGGACAAATCTAAGTGTAACCTATTCCAAAAATACTGCAGTCACCCCACTACTCTACAAATTTGCCGTAAAGTTGTGCGAACATTCTATTCAAACACATTTTTAGAAAAAATCAAAAGAAGCTTAATTGGAACATACGTCAACACTGAAATATAAATCATACATAGAAATTTGAAAATTGCAAAATAATGAATCATATAATCTGTTCTTAAATTCTCTTAACTATAGGCAAAAGTAGTTTGAAAATAAAACAGCATTTCTGCCAAGCACCACTTAATTCTGAAATACCAACCGGTTGTCACTGAGATTAATGACTTTCAATTTCTGCATCTCTCCCATTTCTTCAGGCAAGTACTCCAATTTGTTGGAATGAAGGAACAGCACAGTCACATTCTTCCAGTTACCAATCTGAGGTAAATCAAATTGTCACAATTTCAGACATTTGCAATAGAAAAGCATGAATTACAGCACTAGCCTTTAACCAAGACGACACAGGGTAGAATTAAGTTCCTAACCAGATGCTTTAGATGAAATTATAAATAATACTTAAAAACAAACCATTATGTAGCAGAATATTTGAGACAGCATGAAGGCTAAATGATAATAAAGGAGGTCCTGCAGCCATACAGCAAACACATCACTTGTTCTTCAATGTTGGAACTCATTTCAGAAGAACATGAACAACTCAGGTGAGGTACACAGCTGATATGACAGCATTAATTCTATATTGTAAGATGAATTCCTAAAGGTCACAGTTTTGTCTTTATTTGATGACTGCAGTTAAAGCGAGACTAACTCAGAAAGAAATTTACCATGTTACATTGTCCCAAACTAATCTATTTGGATGGGAATTCCATTCAGGCAAGACAGGGCAGGAAGCTCAAATTACCTACAGACCATGAAGATCCGTTCATCATGACTGCCTGTCTAAAGTCAGGAAAAAGTTATATTTCAATATTTCTTTGTCTCCAATGTTTGATAGCAGCAGGCAAAACAGTGAAGATGTTTTCAGTAATGTTGAAATTAATAACGAACAGCTAGCAGGTACCCGTCACCTACTCAATCCCGGATTACTTAAAATTTCCTTAATGAAGAGCATCCAAACAGGTTTTACAACGCTTGCATGGAAATACTGCCACCCAGTTGCAACTACTGATGTAATATATTTCACATAAGGATTGGAGAATGTACTTCCTAAGTGGGAAATCAAACAGAGGTCATTAAAAATTTGATGTAATATCAGGATAAAACTTTGGTATGAAGGCCCATTGAGGATTAAACATAGATAAATGGGTATGAAACTCCGATTGTGGGGGTCACCCTGATCGGGAAAAATGGCTTCGACTCTTTTGTAAAAAGTTAGCAACATTCAAAGTTCCCCAGTAAAAAGTTCTATTTTACTCAGGAATGTGCTGAAAAATAAAAAGTTTACAAATGCCATTTGTTGGATTTCAGTAAGAAACAGTGGTTTAAGTTTTATTATTGTAAAAGACTTCATTTTAGCCCAAAACAAAACATTAGGAGAGATAACCAAGTATGGAGCGGGATGAACACAGCAGGCCAAGCAGCATCGTAGGAGCACAAAAGCTGACGTTTCAGGCCTAGACCCTTCATCAGAAAAGGGGAATGGGGAGAGGGTTCAGAAATAAATAGGGAGAGAGGGGGAGGTGGACCGAAGATGGATACAGGAGAAGATAGGTGGAGAGGAGAGTATAAGTCGGGACTTAGGAAGGGGATAGGTCAGTCCGAGGAGGACGGACTGGTCAAGGGGGCGGGATGAGGTTAGTAGGTAGGAAATGGAGGTACGGCTTGAGGTGGGAGGAGGGGTAGGTGAGAGGAAGAACAAGTTAGGGAGGTGGGGACGAGCTGGGCTGGTTTTGGGATGCAGTGGTGGGAGGGAAGATTTTGAAACTTGTGAAATCCACATTGATACCACTGGGCTGCAGGGTTCCCAAGCGGAATAGGAGTTGCTGTTCCTGCAACTCAAATTAAGACTCAAGCTAAGGTGAAGCAGATCAGCATTAGAATGTTGGGCAAGCACATAAGAGGAACAGCAGTTTTATTAAACGGTTAACAGTCCACAATTAGACACAGGTCAAAGATACAGAATGTGCAAAAAGCAATCGCAAAGGCAAACTGAGCATGATATTTCCTCATCTTGAATGTTTCGCAATTGCAAAATATGTTACTTGTGGAAATTCCACAGAAAACAAGACAGCACTGACAATAAAGTGTGGAGCTGGATCAACACAGCAGGCCAAGCAGCATCTTAGGAGCACAAAAGGCAATCTAGAATGCAAATCCAGCTTCACGCTTTGTTATCTCGGATTCTCCAGCATCTGCAGTTCCCATTATCTCTGATCACAGTACTGACAATGGATGGCAAAGACAATTGTCATGTTAACTTGGATAAGTATATGGTTTATACATTTTGGTCAGAGGAATTGAAAGACAACTTGTTATCTGAATGGAGAGAAACTTCAGAGTGCTTCCTTGTCAAGGGATCTGTGTCTCCTCATGCATGAATCACCAAACTAGTACACAGATCCAGCAGGTAATAAAGAAGACAAATGGAGTTTTGGCGTTTATTGCTAAAGCAATAGAGGACAAAAAAGTAGGCAAGTGTTGGTACAACAAGTCAGCACCTGCAGTAAGTGTAAAAATTCGGTCCCCTTACTTGAAAAGTGGCTAGTTGTACTGGAGGCAATCTGGAAGAGGTTTGATAGACTGATTGCAGAAATGAAGGATCTGCATATAGAGACAGAGAGCGCAAGTGTGATTTTGACCTATCCTGTCTGGGGTTAGAGCAATGAGAGGAATCGAACTGAGGCATATAAGATGCGAAAGGGAATTGATGATGTAAATGCAGAAAGAATGTTTTCTCTATGGGGCAATCTAGGATGACATGTCAGTTTTAGGATAAGGGGTAGATGATTAAAAATAGATGAGGAGAAATTGTTTCTCTCAAAAGGATCACAAATTTGTGGAATTCACTACCCCAGCTTAGGGTGGATGCTGACTCATTGAGTAAATTTGAGGAGGAGACAGATTTCTTAATTAACAAGGGGTTGAAGGGCTATGGAGAACGGGCAGGGAAGTACAGTTGAGGCAGAGATGAGATCAGCCATGATCGCATCAAATGGCACAGCAGCCGACTCCTGCTTCTAGCTCTAACTTTCCAGTGTCTTGTAAAATTTACTACAATTAGTTCTTCCAGTATATTATATTGCAAGGTATCTATAGTCACTTGACAATATTAGATTGCAACATTTTGGAACATCGTGGAGAAGGAGTATGGATTAGGCTAGTCAGCTCTTATACCTGATTTACTATTTAATTAGATCATAGTCGATCTCTACACTAATTACATCATGCAGTAATAAATTACTCCATTTCGTCAACAATGGCTCAGAAAAGATTTACGAGGATGTTGCCAATGTTGGAGGGTTTGAGCTATAGGGAAAGATGGACTAGGAGGAGATGGAGGCAGAGGAGTGATCTTATGGAGGGTTATAAAATAGCCAAGGTCTTTTCCCCAGGGTAAGGGAGTCCAAAACTAGAAGGCATGGATTTAAGGTGAGAGGGGAAGGATTTAAAAAGGTACTTAAGGGGCAACTTTTTCACACAGAGCGTGTTCCATGTGTGCAATGAGATGCCAGAGGAGATTGGTACAATAACAACATTTCAAACACATCTGAATGGATATATGACTAGATTGTAGAATCTCTACAGGGTGGAAACAGGCAATATGTCCACATCTCCCCTCCGAACACCATCTCACCCAAACCCATTATCCCACTCCCGCATTTCCCCTTAGTCGGACTGGAATTCAGCGACCACACAGAAGGCCAAAAATTGTACGTTAAGTAAATGCTTTGTAATAAAATATCTAAGTTATGAATACAGATATGAGCACCAAACACAGTTACAGTAATGTAGCATTTCATCCCGCTGAAAAGTATCAAAGAATTATAATTTGAGAAGGTAAGTTGTTACGAGTGAATTTAGGGAAGTGCACTCTAGTCTCATTACACCACTGGTCACAACATAAATTTAATTTTACCCAGCTACCAAAATAGCCAATCATGCGCTCTCTCTGGTCTGGATTCAGAAGAAAAAAAGTAAACCAGGTTTTTTAATAAACCCAAAATTAATAACCAGCACAGTGAAACAATGGTTAGCACTGCTGCCTCATCGCGCCAGGGTCCCAGGTTTGATTCCAGCCTTGGTTGACTGCCTGTGTGGGAATGTGCATGGTTTCCCCATGTCAGCGTGGGTTTCCATTGGATACTCCAGTTTCCTCCCACAGTCTGAAGATGTGCAGGTCAGGTGGATTAGCCATGCTAAACTGTCCTGTATTGAACAGAAATGTGTAAGCTAGATGGATTAGTCATGACAAATATGTGGTTTATGGGAACAAAAGCAAAGTTGCTGGAAAAACTCAGCAGTTCTGGCAGTGAAGGAGAAAATAAAGTTAACGTTTTGGGTCTGGTGACCCTCCCTCAATGGTTATGGGGATAGGGTACGGGCCTGCATGGATGCTCTTTGGAGGGTTAGTGCCGACTTGATGGGTTGGATCACCTTTTTCCACACTGCAGAGATTTTATGATTCTATTGATGTATGCTAGAAATTCCACTGTGAGTATCTCATCTCCTGTCTCCCCAATGACTGTCCACCATCTGCAAGGCACAAGTCAGAACTGTGGTGCATACACCATTTGATGAACGCAGCTGCAAGCTACTCTAGAAGCTTGGCATCATCCAGCTCAAAGGAGCTACTTGATTGACACCCATCCATCACCATGAAGGCCAAGACTAGCAGATAGAAGGGAACGCCACTACCTGAAAATTCCCCTTCAAGTCACACACCATCCGTACTTGAAACTTTATCACTGTTCCACTACTGTCACTGGATCAAAATCCAGGAGCCTTCCTTCCTAACCGCACTGCTGGTATTCCAACACCCCAAGGACTGCAGCAGTTCAAGAAGGCAGCTCACCACTATCTTTACCAGAGTACTTAGGGGCGGACAACTAATGCTGCCCTAGTCATCAACAGTATAACTCATGAATGAATTTTATAAAAGCACTTATTTGGCAAGGATGCAAGGCTGACTAACTGCTCAAAATATGAAGGTATAAATATCTATCCTTCTAAAATATAGACACACACACACACACAGTAAAGGAAAGGTAAATGAGAATGGAAAGTGCTGGAGAAACTCAGCAGATCTAGTAGCATTTGTGGGCAGACTAACAGAATTACGGTTGAGTCTGCTAAAAGTCAGTTCTGCACTTCTATCTCATTGGGCCAGCAATGAAGAACCTCAGGCTGATGTTCTTGAAACACAGGCTTAAATCCTACCATGAGCACATGATGAAATTTGAATTCATTGAAAAATGTGGAATTAAAAGCCAGCGTAACGGTGACCATGAAATGGCTGTTTTAAAAACATATTTCCCTAGAAATGCCTTGTCAAAATATATGTTCCAATATCTGACATGACTTTCAGAGACCCTTCAAAAGATAAAAAATCCAGGTATCCCAAGAACTGAACTGAGCACATTTTTTGTGCATCTTCAAATCTCAAAAGCTTGAAAAAAAATTATGAGATGTTTTCATGACAACATTAGGAATATCTAAAAACTGGCAGAAATATTCAATTTTTGTTTACAATGCAGCAGTTAAATTTTAAAACCTTACCTCTGATGGAAGCTCTGATATGAAGTTATGATCTGCCGCAAATGTTCTTTGATTTTCTAATTGCCCAATTGTAGGAGGCAGAGCTTCAATTTCATTAAAACTGCAATCAAATTCTTCCAAACATGAAAGCCTACAGAAACACAGGTACACAATTACACAGAGCTAAGAACATAATGGTTTAAACACTTCTGTTCTCAAAACAAAATTCACATGGGCTACACTATGTTAAAGATGTATTATCGACAAAGGTTGCTTTTGATGAGGACTCTGACAACAAACTAAGAAGTTTGCAAAACAATTTCTTACCAAGTTTAATTTAAAATACTGATCTCAAAAACCTACCCTCCTACTGAATCTGGTAAGCTTAGCAATTGGTTTTCGTCCACTTTGAGAGCAGTTAGCTTCTTGAGAGATCCTGTAACAATTACAATGAATACTTTATCAAGAAATCAAGAGGTAGACATTAGATCCCACAAGAATTTCAGCTCAAACCTTAAAATATTGCCTTTTGTTTTAACAGTATTGAAAACATGCAGAAGAAAAAAAATCCTGTTGAATGCAAGACTAGTGACATGATATTCGGTTTTATGGTATGCAGATGGCTAAAAACAAACATACAAATTAAGAGCACAAGTAGGTCATTCAGTCCTTAAAGTCTACTTTGCCATTCGTTAAGATTATGGTTGGCCAATTGATGTTCCAAATTTCACATTCTTATCTACGCTTATTTGGGCCCCACACCTCAGGAAGGACATACTAGCCCTGGAGCGTGTCCAGTGGAGATTCACACGGATGATCCCTGGAATGGTAGGTTTAACATATGATGAATGGCTAAGGATCCTGGGATTGTACTCATTAGAGTTTAGAAGGTTGAAGGGAGATCTAATAGAAACTTACAAGATAATGTATGGTTTAGAAGGGGTGGACGCTAGGAAGTTGTTTCCATTAGGCGGGGAGACTAGGACCGGTGGGCACAGCCTTAAAATTAGAGGGGGTAAATTTAAAACTGAAATGAGACGACATTTCTTCAGCCAGAGACTGGTGGGCTTGTGGAATTCATTGCCACGGAGTGCAGTGGAGGCCGGGACGTTGGATGCCTTCAAGGCAGAGATCAACAAATTCTTGATCTCAAAAGGAATCAAGGGCTACGGGGAGAGTGCAGGGATGTGGTGTTGAAATGCCCATCAGCCATGATTTAAATGGCAGAGTGGACTTGATGGGCCGAATGGCCTTACTTCCACTCCTATGTCTTATGGTCTTATGGCCTATTACAGTTTGATTCCCTTGCCTGACAGGAACCCACGTACCTCTGCTTTAAAATGTTCAATGACCATGTCTCCACTGCCTTCTGATGCAGGCTTCAAAGTTGCACAACTTTCAAGTGAAAACCTTTCCCCTCACCTCTGTGCTCAAAGGCCAGCCCCCAGTTTTACAACAGCGTTCTCTAGTTCTGGGCTCATCATCCCATCCACATCCACCTGGTCAAGATCTTTCAATCGTCTGAAAGGTTTTAACGAATCACTCCTTGCTCTTCTGAGCACTAGTGAAAACAAGCCTAGTCTGTCCTATCTGCCCTCATAAGACAGTCCACTTATCCCAGGTATTAATCTAGCAAACTTCCTCTGAACTGACTCCAACACAATTATGTCCTTCTCTAAATATAGAAACAAAAACTGTACACCGCATTCAAAATGTCATCTCAGTAGTGTCCTGTGTAACATCCTTAATTTAATATTCAATTCCTCTCACAGTAAAGGAGAGCTTCCCATCAGCCTTTTGAATTACGTGCTGCACTCATACTATCTTTTTGTGATTTGTGCACTAAAAGTATGCATCTCAGAATTCTGCAGTCAATCTCCATTTAAATAGTACTCTGCTTTTTTTATTCCTCCTGCCATGGTGAACAAATTTGCATTTTCCCACATTATTCTCCATCAGTCTGAATTTTTCCAACCAACTTAACCTATCTAAATCAGTCGACATCCTTGCAATGCTGATTTGGCAACAATTGTAACAATGAGACTACCTTGCTTACTATTGAGGATGATACTGGACAGCAGTTTACTCATCTGCATGCACTGAATTAAATGCACAATTTTTAAAAAATTATTGAATTTTTCTTGCTTTTCTATAAACTGCAATACATTGATATCCAACCGATTCAGGTTTAGACATTCAGAAGGATATGATATTGCAGTAATTCCCCAGTAAATTTTCCAGAAAAAAGGTAAGGCTTGTTCATTCAGGTATGCGTTCATTTTTAATGAGTATAAATTATTATTAAATGAGTGTTAAACAAACTCTCTTGCACTGAAAATAAACTTTTATTGTTTTGCTGTTTCGTTTCTCCAAAGTTACTGCTGCAGGAAGTTTTATAAAAAATGTTGCAGCAAAATGCAGAGACTTTTGAAACTTTTCTAATTACCTCTCTAAGACTAAGAGATAAGATTAAATCAAACTTAATAATTTAACTTTCACATCTTGGTTAGACTGTGTTTCTCTGTAAGGATTCTTCAGCGAGAATAGTTGAGGAGACATGCTGTTAACTTGCCGTAATCACCCATAGCTCAGAACCCTGTAGAAGCACTGCCTTCGATAACTCACCAAGTCCCAAAAATTGCCACAGAAACACTCAATAAAATTCTGTGGCCAGTTCAAAGCACAATGATCATTAGCATCATTTGTTCATCACTGATATCAAAATCCAGGCCACTGTGCTCATCCAATAATTACTGTTTTGTTTATAAATTTGTTTCAGACTTATATTTACAGCTGTGTTAGAGAAATTATTAATTGAAGGGGGAAATCAAAAGGTATGGGAGCAGATAGGAAAGAAGTGCTGTGGCTACAATCAGGTCAACCATCATTTAATCAAATGGCAGAGCAGATTGAGGAGCCACATGGCCCATTCCAGTTCCCAACCTGGATGTTGATATATAAACTTGCCTCTTCCTCTGTGGCTGAAATTAAACTGCTACTCTTTTCTCATAGCCTGTTCATCAAACTGACTTTAAATCTTCAGTTGTTTCTCTCTCATTTTATAGTCCAAGCTAGATACGTGTATTATGGACCAGATGAAATCTCCTCAAAATATATTAAGGCAGCAGCCTAGACCCTAACATTTTCTTATTTTAAAAGGTAAGTGGAAGGTGTTTCTTTCCAGATGCAAGTTGATTGGTCAAGCTACTCAACCTTAAGCAAAAAAAAACCTTCATTTTTACACTACAGTTAAAATACAAAATAAAACCATTGGCTTAGCTGTAGCTCTATTGAAATGCTTAATATAATACACACACGCACACGCACACACACACACGCACGTAAGTTTTAGCTTTCAGCAATTGCTGGGGTCTTGAAGCTGGATGTGGAAGCTGTTATTGCTCTCTCTGTCGTAGCAAAAATCTGGGATTCTGTCCCTGCTGCTAGGATTAATGAGAGTCTATGTTACTGAATTTTCCTTATGTCAAGGGGGGGGGGGGGGGGGGCATTAATGGGATGTTGGTATATTGCAGAAATACACACACACATTAAATGTATTAAATCACATTAAATCCTAGCAGCAGGGCCAGAATCCCAGATTTTTGCTATAACAGAGAGAGGGGTAACAGCTTCCATATCCAACTTCAAGACCCCAGCAACTGCAGAAAGCTTAAACTATAAATCCTGGTTCTATGAAAGCTTGAACCCACCCATTCAGACCACTTCCACTGTTCCAACTTTTTTTAAAAAACCAAAGCTTCACAAGCTGTTTGTGTTATCGGCTTTGATCAGACTACTCAGAACCTCTGTCTTAACCTTTCTTCATTAGAAAAAAAAACTGGACAAAATATGCCTCTTAAAGCCATAGTATTGTCATATATATCACAATGCTGCCTTAATATTTAACCAAGGGTTAATACTACTTCCTTAGTCTGTGGTTTCTGTGCGAGTTACAGAATAAGGTTTTACCACACAAAGTTTGGCAAAGCTTTCAGTAATTGGGCAGCAATCACTCTTTAGTGATCAAGTACTTAGTGGACAAGGCTTAAATTTACCCAAAACTCCCATCAATTTAGGATTACACAAAGGCTTGAGTAGGATATAAAACGGTAGGAATAGACTACAGTATTCAAAGCTGAAGTGTTCAGTAAATCAAAAATAAAGTCAACATCCATTTATCCTCTCCAACTGCCAAGATTGCAACTTTTATTATTTCAAGATGTGACCAGAGCAAAGAAACACACTGGTTACTAAGGAGCAGTATTGGGATTTCCTGGCTTTGATGGCTCGAGAGAGAAGGCAGTCAACAGTAAAGGTAAACATAGGTTTAAAGATAATGACATCAACCTAGCTTAATTTTATTGACAATGATTTTTTCTGATTTTCTATCATAAAGACGTTTTGCTTCATAATACTATATTTGGCATTACGTATATTTCTTGGGTACAATTGCAGATAACGTCATTCACTTGTTGATAAAAAAAGGTAAGCCAACATGGAACTTCAGTATGCTTTCGTCATGACCTGGATATTGCTTTGGGTGTCCTCAAAATTTATTCCCTCATCTCAAGACATTAATTTTGGTTCCTAACATACTGGGTTAGGTGATATATATCCAAATTTCAACAAATTTAGGTTAAAATCTTGGAAATGATTTCAGTCATAACTGCTAGGAAAAACATATTATAAACGAGCCCTAGCCAGAATAAGAAAGTTGCAACAAAATGCAAAGCACTAAGCTTTACAAACTAAAATACCCTGCAAAAACTTTTTAAAATAACACAGGAGTGACAGCAAGTCTTCACATTTCACCATAACATATCAGCAAATACCATTGGTTGATCCAAAATGTTTTACAATGATGGCCTTATTCTAATTTATTCAATGAGTTTTGCGAAAGAATCAGCTATTGTCTTGAGCAGAGAAAATGTTACATGTCAAATTCTGTGGCATTAACATTCTAAAAGAAATTTGCGAAGCAATTGACATTAAATTTAGGAAATTGTCACAAAAATTATAAAATTAATAGTTTAACACTGCCCTGCAGCTCTGGCATTATCAGTTTTCTAAACTAATATAAATGTTAATTATGCATTAAAAGAGTACAGAGATGTTGGAAATCTTGGACTAAATTTATATTCGCATTTCAAATGGTTCTCATTTTTCAAATTGTTGTTTCAAATATTTCCTAGTTGATTTAAATACTATTTAAAAATGTCAGACATGGAAATATTCCAGTTATGTTTGTACACAAGTATAATACAGTATTACAAAAACAATACTTTTAAACAGAAAATACTTCCTGTTCAAACATTCATGGATACATTACACACTTAAAAGTAACAAACCGATTGTTTCAGGGAGCTGTTGGAGCACATTGCTAGACAGCAGCAAGTCCTGGAGGTTCTCACAACCTGATATGGCATCGTCAATCATTTCCACATTGTTTTTGGAAACATCCAAGTAAGTCAACTGCTTTAATTTGCCAATAAACTGAAAAGAAAACAAAAATACAGCAGAAATGTGATATTCAGTTACATTTATATTATGAAGATAATACCAATTAAGAGCCCTTTTTTTGCTAAGGTACAGTAGCTGACACAAACACACTAGAAAAGGCTCAGCTTCTGACATCTGATGAGCAGGCAAAGCACACTGAGGACAATGCTGTCGGACAAAAACTGTCCCCGATGTCCTGTAGGGAAGCGAGTTGAAGAGGAAAAAATCTTGCTGGAACTACATATTTCCAAGTATCAGATATGATCATAACCAGCTGTATGTGCCTCCAAATTGAACGACTTGGAACGGTTAGTCACTCAGGCTCACACATGAATGGTGCATTTGTGTGGATATAGTGAAGGGCACCCAGTGCCCATGAAATGTCGTCACTGGAAGGACCCAATATTCTTAAGGAGTGCAGAAAACTGGTAAGACAAAAAAAAACTGTAGAACAACAAGTAAAAATTCTATATTTGCCAAAAAACTATTGGATCTCTGATGCTCAAGTTGTTCAACCACAGCACAGCACTGTATGGATTAGGAGTACTACCCAAAATTATAGCTCAAATTCAATTACTAGAGTGTACAGTAGGTTTCATTTCAACTGTAACACATGATTCCTCCATGGTCAGGGAAAGTACTTTTTAACGTACACATTTTATTCAAATTCAGTTGATGCTGCATCAATAAATTGATACATTTGGTAGAATAGTGATTCAGGTGTAATACCACAGAAATTGTTCAGGAAACATATCTCAGATTCTCACCTCTATCCACTTTGAGTTAATGTGTGAACCTAAATGGTATGGGCCCAAAAAAATCTCCAGTCATCTAACACAAATTTCCCAATATTAATTCAATTGTATGTAAAGAAGATGTATAGTAAAAATGTGCTTCTTTGTGTCACTTTTATGTAAAAGAACTCGCCTTCCAAAAAGAATCCAAAATACATGACCTACATAAATAGAAAATCAGTGACATCTCTTAACTAAAATAGAATTCTTATGGAACCTAAAAGAATAACCACAAGTAAAGAATGCTCGACAACCTCTAAGGAAAGAGAAAGATGCATACACTCTTATTTGGAATTATTACAAACCTTCCATTTCCAATATCATATCAAATGAGTTATTTTGGCTACATTAATATATCTGAAACCAGCCACAATACCCATGGCACTAGTATGAAAAGAGTGCATCGAGAAGTGACAGCTAACAAATGGACAACACTTCAAATGCCTTCTCAGAATCTGGATTTTCTGTAAATAAAATTTATCCTCAGACTTATTAACAGTGGCATTTAAACCTCCTGAAATCTTACTGGTCTCATGCAATTGTAGGAGATCATGTTGGAACACAAGATGATCATTATTTTGACCACCTCAAAAAAAAACCTTTTAGAATCAAATTATCCTGGTTAAATTGGTGCACTGAGATATTGTAACATGAAAATAATTGGTTATACAGATACATTTTGAAAGATACAACCATCTTAGACCCTTACAGGCTCACATGCTTTTCCCAATACTCAGAGATCTACAGCACAGAAAAAGGCCCTTTTGCTCAATGCATCTGTATCGGTCAAAAATGCTGAATTATTTGAATTCCATTTTCTAGCACTTCGCCCCCATAGCCTT
Organism: Stegostoma tigrinum; assembly: GCF_030684315.1. Classification (NCBI taxonomy): domain Eukaryota; kingdom Metazoa; phylum Chordata; class Chondrichthyes; order Orectolobiformes; family Stegostomatidae; genus Stegostoma; species Stegostoma tigrinum. Next base: position 111,449,097 of record NC_081356.1, read on the forward strand.
GTATGACTTGGTATCACAAGTGCACATCTGAATGCTTCTTAAATGTCAGGAGGATTTCTACCTCTAAGACTTTACAAGCAGTGAGTTCCATACTCCCACCATCCTCTGGGTGAAAAGCTTCTTCCTCACATCTCCTGCTACTTACCTTAAATCTATGTCCGTTGGTCATTGATTCCTCCATCAAGAGGAAAAGTTTCTTCCCATTTCCCCTATCTGTGCCCCTCATAATTTTATATATCTCAGTTATGACCCTCTCAATCTCCTCTGCTCCAAGGAAAGCAAATCTATCCAGTCTCTCTTCGTAACTGAAACTCTTCAGCTTAAGCAACATCCTGTTATCGCCTCTGCATCCTCTCAAGTGCTATCACATTCCTTGCCATTTGTCCAATTTCCAACTTCCTAACCACTTTAGACAATTCCTTCTGCACCTCTCTGTCACTGGCTTGATTTAAGTTGAAGAACTAGTTTCAGACTAGAGTTGTTCTCCCTCAAACTCAATCTGAAACAATATCACATTGTGATTACTATCCTAGAGGATCTTTCCGAACAAAAGCTCTTATTAATCTTGCATCATTACACATTACACAATCTAAAGTAACCTGTTCCTAGGTAGTTTTTACAACATACTGCTCGGAGAAACAATTCTTGATGTACTGTACAAAGTAAGTTTCACGTTACCCTATCCCATCCCACTTGTCCAACCAGTATGCAGATTAAGTCAATGAAAATTATCATATCTTTCTAACACACCTCCACTACTTCCCAAATGATAACTTGTCCTACAGTGAGGCAATGCCTCAGGACCTGTAGATGACTCTCACCTATGACTTTGTTCCCTTGTTATCCCTTATTCCTATTCAAACTGGTGCCACTTCACAATCTATTGCATCTATTATCACTAATTACCACTGCACTGATACCTTCTTTTATTAACAAAGCTACCTCCACCATCATTTTCCATCCTCAGTTTCAGAAACTGCTGCCACTGCTCTTCCTCTCTCGTGCTTTTCAGGAGCTGCTAACCGTCTCCGTCTCTGTCTTCACCCCCAACCCCATCGCCACCCTCCAAGTGGTGTTTTAGAAGCCACTAACTTGCACGTTTCAGAGCCTGCCGTGTCCATGATCCAGTACTCTTGACAAAACTCAATTTTTGTGTTTTGAAAACACACCATTCCCCAGGCCACATTTTCACATTACTAACTGTGAACCTGAATTAGCAGAATATTTAAGGGAAAATTCTTTAGTGTCAATCTAGTACTAGTGGTCAAGAACCAAAGAGTTAATGAGTTTTCAATTTCATTTCACCCAATTAATTTTACACAATATTCATTTTCTAACTATGTGGTTAAATTAGTTCAGCATCAATTAACACCACAGCATGACACATACCCCCGGGAGAATTGCAAGTCTATTGCCATCCATCCAAAACTCCTTTAGTCCAGTCAGTTGTTCTAATACTTCAGGCTAATAGGGAAAAAAAAATCAAGACACATTTAAAGAAAAACACATATCAACTCAAAACACTGCTGTGTTGCTAAAAGGGACAATGTATTTGTCTAAACCATTTTAGCAGAGGCTACAATCAAGTTGGCCAATTTAGAAAGAATATCTCTGGTCGAAAATCAAAAATGACAAGTCAAACAGATTTCTTCTGCAATTAAAATAAAACCGGTTACATTGTATTAACAAAAACTAATATAACTTAGTTCTAAGTTTCAAACCAGAAGTATCATCTTGGAAGAATACAAATCTGCACATATGTCAGGATGCAGCAGGTAATCAGGAAGGCTAATGGAACGCTGGCCTTCATTTCAAGGGAGTTGGAGTATAAGAACAGCAAATTATTACAACAGCTATATGCTCCCTGCTATAGAACAGCAAAGGTTAAACAGGTTGGGAGTCTACTCACCAGACTTTAGAAGAATGAGCAGTGATCTCATTGAAACATACAGCATTCCAAAGGGGCATGACAGGGTAAATGCTGACAGAATGCTTCCAGTCATGGAACAGTCAGGATGAGCGGGCATAATCTCAAAATAATGGGGCCCTAATTTAAGATGGAGATGAGGAGGAAGTTCTTCTCTCAGAGGGTTGTGAATCTTTAGAACTCCTTGCCATGGACAGCTTTGGGGGCCAAGTGCCATGTATATTTAAGGCTGAGATAGAATCTTGATGTGTTGGGGAATCACAGCTTATGGAGAAAGGGCAGGAGCAATGTGAGGAATTTCAGATTAGCCATATTCCTATTGAATGACAGAACAGGTTAGAGGTTGGGGAGATGGTGTGGAGCAAATGGTCTTATGACCTTATGGTCTTATAATCTTTTGGCCTAATATTTCTTATAATCTTATGGAAATCTAGTAAGATTTTCAATTGACTGAAAAAGCTTGCCACTGCTTTTAACTTGACCTGTACCTTGCTGACAGTCTTCTCTACTTTGTAAATCCTGACTGCAAACCCTTTGCAGAGTAAGACTGCATTTTTAATTTCTGCTTTGCAAAATAATTTAAAGCATTGGGCTTTTTGTTAAGGCAACCCTTTTCACACCTGAACAAACAATACAACTGTTTTCCTAGAGGCATTTTGTAACTTTTTTTAAAAAGCAAATTACCTGCTTCACAAATAACCAAGATAGGTACTATTGACTATTTTATTCCTGAAACTACTTACCACTTCTGTGAATTCATTACTTCCCAAATCTAATCTCTCCAGTTGGGTGAGTCTGCTCATGGTTCTGTAAAGATCAAGGAACAAAAGTAAGATAAAGAAAAATAAAGCGGTAGACATGAAACAGATTACTGAATACCCAGAGATATTTTGGAGATATTTATATTCCAGATTTAAAAGGTTTTCTATTCTGGGTTGTTCGTTTTTGAACAAAATGAAATTGGTGAGATTTTACTCGATGTACAACTGCTTCAGAACCAAACTAAAACAAAGAGCTCAGGTTGCTGGCAATCTGAACCAAACAGAAACAGAAATTGCTGGAGAAACTCAGCAGATCTGGCAGCATTTGTAGAGAGAAAAACAAAGTTAACATTAGGAGTCCAGTGACATTTCTTCAGTACTGAGAAGGGTCGGGAGAAGGATCCCTAGACTTGAAGCGAAAAACAGTTAATATTTCAAATTGAGTGACCCATCTCCCTTCTTCTGTTTGTTTGCTTCCGAAATTACACAATTGGCTTGTGCGAAATCCAAAATTACATGGTCTTCACGTCCTGCAATTCTGAAACAAAATGGAGTTGGTTTGTTCAAATCAATCACCATAAGAAATGACTATAATGGGTTGAATGCTTTAAAAAAAAAATGAATGGATGTCTATTTCAGACAAGCAAACCACGTTTAGTTACAGCTTAACTCTCTTTAATTGGTTGAGAGATCAGGTTAGTCTGACATTTCGTGTAGGTTGTAATTTGAAACAGATGGCAAGATTTAAAATGATGAAGTGACCTTAATGTGTACATTTTTTAATGGTCACGCAAGAAGAGTAGGGTTGTAAATTCTTTTATACACCATGGAAAATATACAGATACTTCATCGTTCCAATTGTCACAGTTATAGAACCTCTATCAGTAACAGGTTGTTCACTAAAATGTCATTTCAAACGAAGTCTTCCAACTTGCATCAAATGAATATTACAGGAAAGTTTCTGCGGTAGCTAGGTTCAACTCCAAAACAGGCCCTGAACCCGTAACAGCTGATTAGCTAATTACAGTGGGCCAGAAAGTCATGTGAAAGTAACTGAGGGGCAAAGACACTTGTCATTAATGGTGTGTAGATCACACAGCAACTTTAGGCACAAGTCAATAAGTGGTCAAACAGAGAAGCCGCAATCGAGGTATATTGCTCTGCTCTTTGAGTACCAAAAATAGCACCTTACCAATTCCAAATAGTTAAGCAGCTCGAAATGTCTGTGCTTCCACGGCAGGTATGAACTACACTTGCAACAAAATGTCAAAGCTTGCTAATTTTAGTCCAAGCACCCTTTTAATGGTGTGAAAAGTCCAAATTACTGCCAAACTGTCACTCTGGAATAAACAATTACTGGTAGAGTGTAATTCTCATAGTTTTTACTTTTGTTCAGAATGCCATGATGTTTCTTTTTTCCAAAAAAAAGCTTTGTTTTTCTCTTTCATCGGATACAGACATCACTGGCAAGGCTAATGCTTGTTGTCCTTCCCTAACTGCCTTAAATTGAACAGCTCTAGCTCAAGCATTTCAGAGGGCAGTTAAAAGTTAACCTTGAGAGTTTGGAATCACAGGTAGGCCTTACTGGGCAAGGATGGCAGATTAGTTTCCCTGAAGGATATTAGTTAACCAGATGGGTTTTCTGCAATCTGTAACCTGAACCACTGGATTCACTAGTCTGGTAAGAACAGAAAATACGTAAATTGAAACAGCAAAAAATCTACATTAAATATTAGATAATAAAGTGTGAAGCTGGATGAACACAGCAGGCCAAGCAGCATCTCAGGAGCACAAAAGCTGACGTTTTGGGCCTAGACCCTTCATCAACCCTTCTCTGATGAAGGGTCTAGGCCCGAAATGTCAGCTTTTGTGCTCCTGAGATGCTGCTGGGCCTGCTGTGTTCATCCAGCTTCACACTTTATTATCTTGGATTCTCCAGCATCTGCAGTTCCCATTATCTCTGATACATTAAATAATATTTGGCTGGCTGCACAAGGAATGATGTCAGCTTAACATTAGGCCTAGCCTTTGCCCTTTCAAGTTCCATAAACTGCAGTGAAATTGTGACAACACAAAATTTCAATCACATCACAACAGTCAGCCAATCTCATGGGCAGAAGGGAAAATACAACAGAACGCCGCCTGTGACAAGCTGATATTCTGAACTGGTAACTCTAGATTAGTCAAATTTGTGTAAGCTTTCCATGTGACCATATTAATTAATCAGCCTAATTTATGCAGAGTCAACTACGGAATCTTGCACTGGGGAGGATGACGCTGTGCTGTGCATAACAGAGGAGGCAACCACGAAGCAGTATGTTCTTCAACTGAGCAGCTCAAAAATACCAAAAACTCGCTTGACTACACTATTACACAGCAGACAGGATAATAGAATGTGAGGCTGGATGAACACAGCAGGCCAAGCAGCATCTCAGGAGCACAAAAGCTGACGTTTTGGGCCTAGACCCTTCATCAGAGAGGGGGATGGGGTGAGGGTTCTGGAATAAATAGGGAGAGAGGGGGAGGCGGACCGAAGATGGAGAGTGATGAAGATAGGTGGAGAGAGTATAGGTGGGGAGGGGATAGGTCAGTCCAGGGAAGACGGACAGGTCAAGGAGGTGGGATGAGGTTAGTAGGTAGATGGGGGTGCGAGGAAGGGATGGGTGAGAGGAAGAACAGGTTAGGGAGGCAGAGACAGGTTGGACTGGTTTTGGGATGCAGTGAGTGGAGGGGAAGAGCTGGGCTGGTTGTGTGGTGCAGTGGGGGGAGGGGACGAACTGGGCTGGTTTAGGGATGCGGTGGGGGAAGGGGAGATTTTGAAACTGGTGAAGTCCACATTGATACCATATGGCTGCAGGGTTCCCAGGCGGAATATGAGTTGCTGTTCTTGCAACCTTCGGGTGGCATCATTGTGGCAGTGCAGGAGGCCCACGATGGACATGTCATCTAAAGAATGGGAGGGGGAGTGGAAACGGTTTGCGACTGGGAGGTGCAGTTGTTTGTTGCGAACTGAGTGGAGGTGTTCTGCAAAGCGGTCCCGAAGCCTTCGCTTGGTTTCCCCAAAGCGGAGGCTTGGGGACCGCTTTGCAGAACACCTCCGCTCAGTTCGCAACAAACAACTGCACCTCCCAGTCGCAAACCGTTTCCACTCCCCCTCCCATTCTCTTGATGACATGTCCATCATGGGCCTCCTGCACTGCCACAATGATGCCACCCGAAGGTTGCAGGAACAGCAACTCATATTCCGCCTGGGAACCCTGCAGCCTAATGGTATCAATGTGGACTTCACCAGTTTCAAAATCTCCCCTTCCCCCACCGCATCCCTAAACCAGCCCAGTTCGTCCCCTCCCCCCACTGCACCACACAACCAGCCCAGCTCTTCCCCTCCACTCACTGCATCCCAAAACCAGTCCAACCTGTCTCTGCCTCCCTAACCTGTTCTTCCTCTCACCCATCCCTTCCTCCCACCCCAAGCCGTACCCCCATCTACCTACTAACCTCATCCCACCTCCTTGGCCTGTCCGTCTTCCCTGGACTGACCTATCCCCTCCCTACCTATACTCTCTCTCCACCTATCTTCTTTTCTCTCCATCTTCATTCCGCCTCCCCCTCTCTCCCTATTTATTCCAGAACCCTCACCCTATCCCCCTCTCTGATGAAGGGTCTAGGCCCGAAACGTCAGCTTTTGTGCTCCTGAGATGCTGCTGGGACTGCTGTGTTCATCCAGCCGCACATTTTATTACCTTGGATTCTCCAGCAACTGCAGTTCCCATTATCTCTGATACACAGCAGACAGTACTGCATTCACCCAAACACAATGCACCAAGCAGAAAAAGATTACTGTTTTTCCTCAGGTAAGTCTGAACATTTGTCAATGCCTTTCAGTAGACCAGGAATTGTAAGGTGTAAGCGGGAAAATAAATAGTTTTTTTCCCCCTATTTACTCCCTCACTGTTTCAATTTATGTATTTTTTTCAGATAGAGTGTTTGCAGGGTTATACAGTGGTCATTTTCAGCTATTCTGAAGCTCCACTTAACATAGTTTTGTGGGTGTAATTGAACATTCACCTCATCAAGATTTTGCTGTATCTCACTACAAGTTGTTGCAAATAAATACGTGTTTGGGCCTTGGGAGACTTTTTCTTGATTGAAAAAAACAAAATTATTCCATTTAGTTTATTTTTTGGCTTCTTCCAATAAAATCTCTCTTTTCCTCCTTGGGTATTAATTTCAATCTTCTACTCTAATGTTCAACCCTCAATCCGTTTGATTTAAGAAAACGTACAATTGCTTATTAGTTCACACAGGTCGCTATTACCTACTTCTGCAATTTCGTACATCCAGGAAATAAACAGGCAAGGGAGAGTCTAATGAACAGCAGGCATGACTTATTCACCTGCTGTTGTACTTCATTCCATGTGACAATACTTTAGCTCCAATCAGCAAAAAGAACTGATCTTTAATATTAACGCTAATCCCAGCTGCCTTTTAGGAGTTGAAACCAACAGACTTGATTAACTTGAAAATCAGATATTTCAAGATCAAGACAGGTTGGTAACAAGATGAGCTAGGAAAAGAATGCTGATTGTTATTTGATAGATTAATCAAGTGATCAATCTTCTTGGCTGTGCAGTCTGAAAGCTGAACCTTTACTCTGCCTACAGTTAATCCAAAAAGGTCACAATATCCTTGGGTCTTATGAGGTATGAGCCGCAAGCAAATATACTACAGAACTATCTTGACAAGTATATTCAGGAATGGATGAGAATATGAAATAGCCAGTCTATATAGTTATACAATCGCATTAATATACATTTTTCAAGTTGAAAAGCTGAGGTCTTCATTGAAAAATGATAATTCATGATTTTCAACCTGCATTCCGAATATGGATTATTTACTCATTAACACCTGCTTTTAAATCTCAACCTATAGAAATGCAGCCTAACCAACCATACCCTTCAACCCACCAACATATTATGCACAACACAACAGGCAGCACAGTGGTTAGCAATGTTGCCTCACAGCGCCAAGGACCTGGGTTCAATTCTAGCCTTCAAAGGAATCTGTGTCTGTGTGGAGTTCGCAAATGCTCCATGAGTGCACGTGGGTTTCCTTTGGATGCTCTGATTTCCTCCCACAGTCCAAAGATGTGCAGGTTAGGTGGACTGGCCATGCTAAATTGCCCGTAGTGTCAAGGGATGTGCAATCCAGGTGGATTAGCCATGGAGAAGATGGGGATAAGGCGCTGGTTATGAGTGGGATGCTTTTCAGAAGGTCAAAGCAGACTCGAAGGACCAAACGGCCAATATCTGCACTGTATGGAGTCTACAATAGATGACAGTTGTTACTAAGAACCTATACTTAAAAAGAAACAATTCCCAAATTATAGTGATGCAAGGTGCATAGTGTTCGATATCGCAACAGGGGAAAAGGTATTGTAGCAATATTAAACACCATTGGTGTATATAATTAAGATACTCGGCATTGCTATATCATTACACTGTACAGAATAAAAAATGAATTAGTTATTGAAAGTGCTCTAGTAAACTCAAAACAAACTATTCAATATATAAACTGTTGAAATGTTAAGAGAGCCTGTAAATTAAATTTAATTAAACAGATTTGAGTACAGGTTCTGATCAAGTGAAGCCTGGTTCTCCAAATGCCAAAGGTTTACCCAATGTCTAACTGAGGTCTGTATGTCACGCTGCTCCTGGACATGAAATTTAACAAGCACCCATTTCAATGAGACAACTTAATCTTCTGAGTGATTGAAAATTCCTCCAATCCTTTTATAAGTTTGCGTTGCTTGTTTTGCCAATCCCATTGCATTTTCTTCTTGTTTTGCTGTCCAACATTCATACAAACACAAATATCACTCATTTTGAAAAGAAGACAGTGCTATTATGTTGGTCAAACATACTGACCAAATTTTCTGAGAACGTGTCCGTAGGTGTCAACACCTACCTCAGGTGTTCAGAACCATCAAGCCTACAGAAGGTTGAGGCACAACCTTATAGAGATTTATAAAATAATGAGGTGAATGTCTTTTCCCAAGGGTGGGGAATTTCAAGGCTAGGGTGCGTATTTCTAAGGTGAGAGGAGAAATGTTTTAAAAAACGGCAAAGCAGGCGATTTTTAAAATAAAAACCACAAGAGTAGCTCGTGTGTGGAATGAACTTATAGAGGAAGTGGTGGATGTGGGTGTAGTTACAATATTTAAAAGATATTTAGATAAGTACACAAACAAGTTTAAAGGGATAATGGGCCAAAGGCAGGCAGGTGGGTCTAGTTTAATTTGGAATTATGGTTGGCATGGACTGACTGGACCAAAAGGTCTGTTTCTGTGCTGTATAACATTATGACTCCATATAGACATCACGCAAGATCACCTGTTTCAGCTCCTTTTATAAAGATTCTTCAAATCAATTCAGTATGCAATAAGGTATCGATTCACCTTTGTGAATCCCACCCTGATTTTCATGGGTGGGATTCACATCCTTATATTAAGCCACATTCTGGTTTCCTTCTTTACATATCAGAGTTGTTGAGATGCACAGCATGGAAACAGACCCTTTGGTCCAAATTGTCCATGCAGACCAGATGTCCTAAACTAATCTACTGCCATTTGTCAGCATTTAGCCCATATTCCTCTCAACCCTTCCTATTCATAAACCCACCCAGATGCTTTTTAAATGTTGTAAAAGGTACTAGTCTCCACCACTTCCTCTGGTAGTTTATTCTATACACACCATCCTCCACATGAAAAAGTTGCCCCTTTTAAACCTTTCCCCTCTCGTTTTTGACTCACTGACCATGGAGAAAAGGCTTTGTCTATTTACCCTATCCATGCCCCTCATGATTTTGAAAACATCTAGAAGGTCACCCTCAGCCTCCGTCGCTCTAGGGAAAACAGTCCCAGCCTATTCATCCTCTCTCTATAGCTCAAATCCTCCAACCCAGTCAACATTCTTCGAAATCTTTTCCGAGCCCTTTCAAGTCTCACAAAATCCTTCTGACAGCAGGGAGACCAGAATTGCACACAGTATTCCAAAAATGGTCCAACCAATGTCCTATATAGCCACAACAAGGCCTCTCAACTCCTATACTCAATGCACTGACCAATAAAGGCAAGCATACCAAATGCCTTCTTCACTATCCCATCAACCTACAACTCCAATTTCAAGGAACTATGAATCACACTCCAAGGTCTCTTTGTTCATCAACACTCCCAAGGACTTTACCATTACGTGTATAAGACCTGCTCTGATTTGCCTTTACAATACAGCAGCTCACATTCATCTACGTTAAACTCCATCTGTCACTACTCGGCCAATTTGCCCGTTCAATCAAGATTCTGTTGTGCTCGGAGGTAACTTTCTTCGCTGTCTACTACACCTCCAATTTTGGTGTCACCTGCAACCTTACTAATCATACTTCCTAAACCTTTGTTTGAAAGGGCCAAACATAGTTTGTGCCTTTCTTTCATACGTAAAAAATTTCTATGCTCTTTTATTTAAAGTAGATTGAATATTTCAGTGACTGACCTGCACAAATCACAAACAAGAAAAACCAAACTTATCATCTATCAAGTGGGTGTCCCTTTGGGATCTAACTTAACCAGTATCATCCAGCAGCGAGGTTCACAACAATATTAATCTTTTCACAGAGCGGAGTTTGTCTCCTACATTGTTTGATGTTGAGATTTTGAGATTGCCAGTATTCTAACAAAAATAAAGGTTTTGTCATAGTTTTCAGAGGAAGACTTGGGCACCTTTCGTATGAACATACAATTTGCATCAAGTCTAGATGTTCACCCAACAACTTTTGAACCACAACTGCGACAGCATATGTTTTGAGCAAGTACTGTTCTAATACTGGAACTCTGTTCGTGTTCTGTTCGCTCTCTTGCTACATTGTTTACAAGTTCCTGTGCTGCAATGCAGTGAATTGAATGCAGGCAGAGTGCTGTAGACAGCCAACTAGTACCCAGGCTGGCTTGCTCAGAAACCGTTTACATCCAGGACAGTGTAGAGGCTACTGGAACCAGGTGGGAAAGCGGAGGTTAAGGGCCAATCAGATTATTTGGTCTTCTTGAATGGTCACATTTCCTGTCAATCTGTTCATATAAAGTTAACAAACACCTCTGGAGCAGGCAGTACTTGAACCAGGTCTCCTGGCTCAGAGTTAGAGACACTACCCGTGTTTGAGAGAACTCTCCTTTATTGAATGGTGAGGCAGATGCCAAATTAGCTCAGATATGGTCCAATTTCCTATTCAGTGTAAATCTTGGCAACATTTGAATATGCAAGGCTTGAACATGGGACGGATCAGTACTCCTATCAATTGGGAACACATCATTCAACTATCTTGATTGCTTGTTTCAAGTAATCATGGTTTTTAAAAAAAGTTTACATTTTCCTTTTTAAGTTAGCATAACTTCAAAAGAAGATGAGGTCTATTGACTTTCATTGTTGCATTACACACCAGAAGTTAGTGAGCATGTTCAGAGAATGCTAATGTCCACATTAAGACTTTTGTTAGTTATTTGGGCTTTACGACTAGGCAAGTGCTTAAAACTGAAATCTTTCACTGTTTTGAAACATACTGTAACCTAAGTGAAACAATATAGTCAAACTAAATCTGCTGACTTAGCTCATACCTCTGGCCAATGATATTAATTTCAGTTCGATTTGCAATTCCCAGTGCATCATACGGTTATAGGCTGTATTATTAGAGAGATCATGGTTATTGCCGGAGCTCTTTCCAGTGATGTTTATCCAGAGATCTACTACTCTAAGTACTTGGAAAGCAAGCTGAAATTTAAGTTCAGAACAAGTCTCTGCCTGTTTGAAAACCTACTTTCACACAAAGCACAAGTACAAAATGGCAAGCACTCTGAATAAAAGAAAGTATGTTGTCTTAAATGTTTCTGGATATAGAGGCATGGTAAAGTTGCTTGTGGACTGTAGGGTGCTCTTGGAATGCAGAGAAATGATGACTGATGGTGGTGTAACTTGAGGGCCACCACGCCTCAGGCTAGGGGAGTTTGAGAAGGTTGGACCTTCACACTAACCTTAACCAGTACAGGAACTGAACCAGTGCTGTCACCCAAACCAAAAGTCCAGCCAATTGGGCTTTTGTTTTCTGGAAATATCCGAACCTCCACGTTCATGTTTCAAGACACCCAACAAAACATTTCGGGTCTTATATAATACAAAATTAAGTGCGAAAACTGAATGCCACACAGTATGTGAAAACTTCATGTTTGGAAGCAATCATATTTTTGAAATCAGTAACTTGCCACATCAAAATGTAATATTTTAAACAATAACAAGTATAAACCAAAAGAACTGCGGATGCTGAAAATCAGAAACAAAAACAAAAATTGTGAGAAAAGCTCAGCAGGCCTGGCAGCAACTGTGGAGAGACATCAGAGTTAATGTTTCAGGTCCAGTGACTCTTCTTCCTCAGAACTGATGGTAGCTAGTGACCATTTTTTTCATAACTACCATCACTTCTGAGGAACAGTCACTGGATCAGAAATACTAATGCTCATTTCTCGCCACAGATGCTGCTAGACCTGCCTACCTTTTCCAGCGATTTCTATTTTTGCAAACAATAATGATTATGATTCTTAAACAAATTAACTGTTGGCAAATTATGCACAAAATGGCCAAATTTTGGAATTTTTCCCAACAATTTTGAATTACAATGGCAATTGAAATAATGGGGTCGCGTAACAAAGTGGTGATGTTGCTAAACTAGATATTCAGAGGGTTTGGTTAATTATGTGGAGACAGAAGTACAAATCCCAACATGATTGCTGAGAAATTTAAATGTAATGACCAAAATATATCTGGAACAAATGGTTCTTATCAGTAAGCATGCCTGTGGAAGTGCTGGATTTTCCTAAAAATATATTTGGCTCACCACTGACCTTTAGGGAAGGAAATCTGCCATCCTTATCCAATCTAGTTTTACAGTTGACTCCAGACTGACAGCAGTACAGTTTGTTCACAACTGTTCTCTTTTTAAAAAAAGCCAAAGGAGCCATTCTGCTTCAATCATGAAAGTGGCTCATGACTACCTTCTGAATGATAATAGAAATGGACAGAAAATTCAGGCCTTGCCAGAGACACACATCCGAATGAATTTAAAAAAAAAACACAGATCCAATATAGAGAAGGTCAAAGCAAGTCAGGCTGATTCAGAAACATAATGCCAAATGCCAGAGATGGGACATTGTTCAGTCATTTTTATTGCGCTTAGGAATTAATCATGGCAAAGAAAAGGATTCAGTGGGCTAAAGCTGACATCAGAGCGAAAGAAAGAGGCTGCAGGCAATTTTCTTTCAACAAAGACAGCAGTTCTTAAAGCCAGCTGCACTCACTTTGTGTTCTTCTTCATTTAATGGGCTATTAGGCAACAATGTGCTTGACAGAAGTATGGTCAAACCAAAATAGAAGAGTCAAACAAGGAAACAGAAACAACAAAATTGCAAGCAGGAGTGGGCCATTCAATATCATCGTGTCTGATCCTCTACCGCAATGCCAATTTCTTTCTTTCTTTCTTCCCATATCCCTTGATGCCTTCAAGACTGAAAAATTATCATCTCTTTCTTGAATATACTCAGTAATTCAACGTCCACAGCCTGCTGTGACTGCAAATTCCAGAGATTGACTGCCGTTTGAATGAAGATATGTTTCCTCCTCTCAGTCCTAAATGCCCAACGCTGTATTCTGGGACTGTGATCCAACCAGGGAAACATCCCCACTGAAACTAATCTGTCCAGCCCTGGTCAACTTTTTGTCCCTTTCAATCAGATCATCTCACATCCTTCTGTACTCTAGTGAACTCAGGCCAAGTTGAATCAATCTCTCCTCATACAGCAGTTCAGCCATCCCTAGCATCAGCAGAGTGAACATTCCCTACATTCTCTCTATGACAAGTATATCCTATCTCAGGTCAGGAGACCAAAAACTGCATGCATTACTCAGGGTAATAAAGTGTGAAGCTGGATGAACACAGCAGGCCAAGCAGCATCTCAGGAACACAAAAGCTGATGTTTCGGGCCTAAACCCTTCATCAGAGAGCTCTCTGATGAAGGGTCTAGGCCCGAAACATCAGCTTTTGTGCTCCTGAGATGCTGCTTGGCCTGCTGTGTTCATCCAGCTTCACACTTTATTATCTTGGATTCTCCAGCATCTGCAGTTCCCATTATCTCTGCATTACTCAGGGTGTAGTTTAATCAAGGTGCTGCATAACTCATTAAGATACGCCCAACTTTTGAACTCAAATTCTCTTGCAATATACCATTTGACTTCCAAACTGTTTGATGCACCGGTCCATTTACATTCATTGACTGGTGTCCAAGGTCACCCAGATCTCTTTGAATATCCACACTTCCCAATATAGCACCATTTAAACAATGCTCTGTCATTCTGTTTTTATTACACTGAAGTTTATAATTCCTAATTTAACAATATTATACTGCAACTGCTATGTGCTTGCCTATGCACTCAACTTGTCTGGTTTGCCTTGTAGCCTCCTTGCATGCCTCTCACAATTCACAGTTTCACCTAGTTTTGTGTCTTCAGCAAACTTGGGAAAAATGGCCTTTGGTTTCCTCATCCAAGTCAGACTCCAGAACATCCGCTCTAGATAGCTAAAAGTTATGGCTATCCTTGGAGAGGCAGGGTCAGTTCTGGTACAGGAAGCCCAATGCTTTTGTTCATAATACAAGTAACTGATGCATATAACCTACTGAGCATTAAGTTGTGCATGCGTCACATCCAGAATTTTTCCACTAGGTAGCCATTTACAATGCCCAGTGGGACCTGGTTTCTCAACATATGCAAAACGAACTGACAATACAAAGAGAGCAGTGTAGAGAATGAATTTTGGCATCACGTTCCTGAAAACCAAACTACAAGTTCAACTGCTTTAAGAAAGCCAAAATTATTTTTAAAAATTTATTAATTGTTCCTGCTTCAAGCAAGGAGCTGAAGATTTTAAAGATGATTCAACTTAAGCAAGGCTTTAAATGAAGAAGTACTTTAACTCAATTTGCTAATTCCTCTTTCCAAATGGTGACAGACCTGCAGTATATGTTAAAGGGGAGACGGTGGTGTGGTGCAAACGGTGGTGTGGTGCAAATGGCGTTGGACTAGTAATCCAGAAGACCAGGCTAAAGGTCTAGCGATGGGAGTTAGAATCCCACTACAGCGGCTGGTAGAATTTAAATTCAAATGAATAAAATTATTTGTAACAATTGCTGATCACTGTAAAAACCCACACTGTTCACTTCTGTCTCTCAGGGAGGGATATCTGCTGTCCTACATATGATTCCAGGTCCAAAACATAGTTGGCTCTTAACTGCCCTCTGAAATGGCCAAGTAAATCCCTCAGTTCCACAGCCATTAAGAACATGCAACAAATCCTGGCACTGTTAGTGACATCCACGTCCCATGAAAGCATAAAGAAAATAGCAGCAATATGTTGTTCTTAAAATAAATTTGAGTTCAGATTTAATTCTGTGGCCACTATCCAGTCAACGTAAACATAATGACAATCAATGAGGACGTTGAATTTAGGGCAGAATATAAAACAAGATTAACCATTCAGTCAGTCATCCAAGTAACTGTTCTTCATGTGGTAGTGCATATGATCAGTGTGGGGAAGCTATTAGTCGGACTCAGCACCAAAGTCCATTATATTTTCCATTAGAGTTGATAAATAGCAACAATAAATCTTGCTGATTTTTTTTTAAAAACCTTCTTAATCAAAGGATTTGAAACACATTTTAAAATACATCTACGTGTATCAGCTACATTATACAACACCACACATACATGTTTCAGTTGAGAAAGACCCAATAAATTCATCACTGGAGGTCACGTGCACATAGACGTTAAGACTAAATCACTAAAACAGCATAATTTAGAACACCACCAAAAGGTTCCACTTCCGGAATAGAGTAATGATTCACTATCTTGGTAAAGTGAGAAATATCAACTTCAGGACAATGCTTTCAAAATCTTAAATTCAGATAGTTAATTAAAAATTGCCCAAACTATAGTTACAATTTTAGGGAATAAATATATTTTATCCAAAAATAGAAAAGAATTTAATATTACTACAACTACAATTGGTGACTGAGGCAGTCTTTTCTGGCATTGAATTTCAGTCAAATTGATCAACTTTTACTAAGGTAGATAATTTTATCAATAGTCCAAGTTAAATTGAAACCCAGGGTTTGGCAGACAAAAAATGTGGTTGGACCACAAGATTGCATTTTGATTCTCTCCACATTGAGCTGGTTTTCTCATACAGCATTTGGATATGTGCATTATTGGTAACATAATTTGCAAACCTTAAATAAACTTGCAAGAAAATTGGCAGTTTTGCTTCTTTTTCATTTAATAATTCAAGTCTATCTCATATCAGGATTGTAGGAAGAACAACACAGTCATTGTACAGAGATCTTATAAACAATAAAATCAAGAGCAATGACAGTTAATCAAATTTTGTTTTTGTAGGTATTGATCAAGAAATAACATTGGCCTAGGAGATTGGAACAAACCAACCCATCTTGGATAAAATGACAAGGGATCTTTAACATGAATCCACTTCAGTCTACTTCAAGTAGATTTTATAGAAATCTAAAGAAATCATTGAAAGTCTACATAAGTTGACGGAGTGGGCAAATGCATGGCTGATGTAGCAACACGTGGATAAATGTGAGGTCATCCACTTTGGTAGCAAAAGCAGGAAGGTCAACTATTATCTGAACTGCTATAAATTGAGAGAAGGGAATGTGTAGCAAGAGCTGTATATCCTATTACAAACAGCAAACATGCAGGTGCAGCAAATGGCAAAGGTGGCAGATAGTACATTGGCCTTCACAGAGAGAACATGGAGCAGGGATATCTCACTGCAATTGTACAGGGTCTTGATAAGACCACACCTGGAATATCGTGTGCAGTTTTGATCTTATCTGAGGAAGGACATTCTTGATATACAGTGATTGCAAAAAAGGTTTGCAGACTGATTCCTGGGACAGCAATACTCATGGCTAGGGAGAGAGGTTGACTTGGTTAGGAATATTCTCACTGGAGTTCAGAAGAATTCAGGAAGTATCTTACGGAAACTTATAGAACTTTAACAGGACTAGACAGCATAGGTGCAAAAAAAATTGCTCCTAACTGCACGGGAGTCAGAACCAGGGGCCACAGTCTGAGGGGTGAAAACCTAGAACACTGTCCTGAACAACAAACTGAATGTACTGACACCAGCTAGACTGCAATGTTTCGTTAAGTTGGCTCACCATCACATTCTCAAGGGCAATACTCTTCTATAAAGTGATGATACATTTGAAAGGTCTGAATCATTATATTTAACTGTAAACTGGTGAGTGCATTTATTGCACCATCAAGGACATATCTCTACATTAGAATAGCATAGCATTTATTTACAGCACTCCAAAACGCTGTGAAGGAATTACATGAATTACTTGAGCAATCTTTTGACAGAGTCTGATTTTCTTCTTAGGCTTCCACTTAGCTGTTAAATTTTGGATACCTTTAACTATAGACAGTTTCCTGCCAATCTATATTTAACATCCATATTTACAATCTTGCAATGAACTGAACTGTGATTAACTTGGTTAGATTTTATACTTTTCTGGTTCATACTCAAGCACAGTGACATCAAAAGCAAACAAGTGCAGCTGAGATCAAGTGCAAGCCTCTGGAGTTTAGGCAATGGGGAGGTAGGTGAGGGGGAAGATGGTGTTTATTTGCTTGTTCGCATTTGCTTTGCTTTTCCATCCACTTTCCCTCAAGGAATTTATTCTTGCTCCACTACAGTAGATAAGCTACACCTGCCTTGCAACATAGAGTGATTATTTGTGTTTTTTTTATCACTTACAGATAGTAAAATCTCTACTCTGGATTTATAGTTTGTAAAGGGTAATAGTGTAGAGGTCCACAGAAGAAGGGCCCTAGAGCATTTAACAATTTGATTGTAATGGCAGCCCAATGTTTTAATATAAAGGGGCAAGTCATGGAAGGAGAGCTCAAGGCTGTGCTGTGCTCCTGCTGATCTGTGGCGGGCACATTTCCAGTGCATGGGGCCAGAACATGTCAGGAAGTGTCTCCAGCTGCAGCTCCTGCAAGCCAGCATTTTACAGCTGGATCAGAGGCAGAGGGTACTGTGGAGCACTTGCGAGGCTGACAGTATCATGACTACCTTATACAGGCTAAGACTCCACAGGCAGAAAGGGTGACCACCAGGCAGTGCAGAAATCCCCTGCTACCATTTCCCTGAAAAATGAATATCCCACTTTCAATACTGCTGAGGGGAATGGTACCTCAAGAAAGTAGCAGAGGCCAAATTCTTTGCACTATGGTTTGCTCTGCTGCACTGGGGAGTAAGAACAGGTGTGGGAATGCAACAGTAATAGGGATTCAATTGTACGGGGAAGAGATAGATGTTTCCTTCCAGGTGCTATGTCCCAGGGTGTCGACAGAATATCCTGCAGGGGGGAGTGTGAACTGCCATTGCATGTCAGATTGCTACTAACTAGTCAGAGCAGAAATAGCAGGATATATCAGACGAACACACATGGCTGGAGAAATGGTGCAAAGGGGAGGACCTCAGATTCCTGAGGCATTGGTTCTGAGGAGGGACCAGTCCAAACTGAACAGGTTACACCTGAGCAGGACCAGGTCTGATGTCCTCAGGGAGAATTTGCCTGTTTGCTTGGAGAGGGTAGAAACTAAACTGGCAAGAGGATGGGAACCTAAACCAGGAGTCAATAGAGAGGGAATCACAGGCAAAAATGAAGGACAGAATGGGAAATAAGAGAAGTTAAAGGCAAGGACTTCTAGCCACAATGCTAAATAATGTGAACAGGACTAAAAAAATGTCAGGACAGCAACACTTCAGACTTTATCTTTGTGCATGGAGCATTCGCAATAAAGTGGATTAATTGGTTGGTGCAAATAGGTATAAATGGATACAATAAATGGTTGGGATTACGGAAAATACGGCTGCAGTGTAACCAGGAATGGAAACTGAATATCCAGGGGTATTCAGATTTAATGAAAGACAGCCAAAGAGGAAAAGGGTTCAGGTATCATTGCTGGTTGAAAGAGGACTTTAAAGAAATAGTAAGGAAAGATACTAGGTCTAGTGGAGGTGGAATTTGTACACAGATTTCATAAAGAAACATCAAGGAGAAGAAAATAATAGTGGGGTTTTATATGCACTCCAAAACTGTAATAGCAAAATTTTGGAAAGCATTAAATGGCAAATCTGAGCCACAAGCAATAAAAGGTACAATTGTAATTATTGGAGACTTTAATCTTTATGTAAATTGGGCAAATCAAATCAGTAACAATACCATCTCGCAGGAAAGACTGGAGCGTATAAGAGATAGTTTTTCGTACAAATGTACCGGGAGACTAACGAGACAATCAGCCAGTCCTTCCTAGATTGGGTATTATGTAATGGAAAAGAAATAACTGACACTCCAGCTTTGAGAGGCCCGTTGGCAAACAGTAATTATAATACTATGCAATTCTTCAATGAAGACAGAGAGTGACATAGTTCCTTTTGAGACTTGGGTCCTGAATCTAAAAGGAGGAAACTAAGGTGGCAAAAGGTGTGAGCTGGTTCTGGTGAATTAGGAAGCGTTATTTAAAGGGATGACTGTGGATAGGCAACAGCAAATGATTAAAAAGAGTGCATGGGCAAATTGCAACAGTTGTTTATTCCTGTCTGGTAGAAAAACAAACTAGGGATGGTGGCCCAGCCGTGACTAACAAAAGAAACAGAGATTGAATCAGATCCAAGGGAGAGGCATGCAAATTAATTAACCAAAAAAAACGCAGGCTTGAAGATTGGAAGTAGTTTAGATTTCAGCAAAGGAAGACAAAAGCATTGATTAAGACAGGAAAAATATGTTTGAGAGGAAGATTGTGGGGAATATAGAAATGGATGCTAAAAGCTTCTAATAGTATTTGAAGAGAAACAGATTAATGAAGACAAACGCAGATCTCCTTCAATCAGTAACAGAGGGACACATGAAGGGAGGCGAAGAGAAAGCAGATTAATTGAATACATATTTTGGTTCAGTCTTCAAGGAGAACAAAAATAACACCCCAAAAATATTGGGTAACATCATCAAGTGAGGGAGAGGAACTAAAGGCACGAAGGACATGAACATCAGCAGGGAAATGTTGGACAAACTGATGGGATTAAAGACCAACAAATCCCCAGTGCCCAACAACCTACATGCCAAAGTAATTAAGGAAGTGACCCTAAAATACTGGGTGCATTTGTGGTCATCTTTCAAGATTGCAGAGATGCTGATAGAGTTCCTCTGGATTGAAAGGTAGCTAAATGCAACTCCACTATTCACAAAAGGAGTTAGAGAGATAACAGGGCACTATAGACCACTAAGCTGGGCATCGGGAGAAGGAAAAATGCCAGAATTCATTACAAGAGATTTAATAACACAGCCTTTTGCCTAATTGGGAAGCTTTGAACAGTTTGGAAAACAGTGGCAAGATTAGACAGAGTCAGCATGGATCAATGAAATGGGAATCATGTTTAACAAATCTACTGGAATTTTGAGAGAATGTATTGCCTAGAGTTGACTGGAGACAATGACTGAATGTGGTTTATTTACACTTTGAGAAGGCATTTGATAAGATCCCAAATAAGGGATTAGAATGTAAAATAAAGCACATCAGCTTGGGTGTAGTGTACCAACATTGATAAAGAACTGGCTGGCAGCCAGGAAACAAAATATAGAAACAAACAGGTCATTTTCTGAATGGTAGCCAGTAACCAAGTGGGGTACCTCAGGGATTTGTGCTAGGACCCAGCTATTCACAATATTTATGAATAATTTAAATGATGGAATTAAATGCTGCATCTCTTAAGTTTGTAGGCAACAG
The DNA here is from genome assembly GCF_030684315.1 of Stegostoma tigrinum. Taxonomy (NCBI): domain Eukaryota; kingdom Metazoa; phylum Chordata; class Chondrichthyes; order Orectolobiformes; family Stegostomatidae; genus Stegostoma; species Stegostoma tigrinum. The sequence goes on from NC_081356.1 coordinate 111,469,754, forward strand.
CAATCATTCAGTCGATGCCTCCAGTCAAATCTAGGCAATACATTCTCTCAAAATTCCAATAGATTTGTGAAACACGATTTCCATTTCATTGTTCCATGCCGACTCTGTCTAATCTTGTCACTGTTTTCCAAACAGTTCAAAACTTGCCGGTTAGGCAATAGGCTGTGTTATTAAATCTTCTGTAATGAACTCTGGCATTTTTGGTGGGTGAGCTCTGAAGAAGAGACAGAGATGTCTTACTGTAATTTTGACAAGTTAAGAGAGTGGGAAAATGCATGACACTTGAAGGGTAATGTGTATAAATGTTAAGTTATCTACTTTGGGAATAAAATCAGGAAGGCAGATCACCATCTGAATAGTGTTCAATTGGGAAAGGGGGAGATGCAATAAGACCAGAGTTGTCCTGATATGTTAGTCACAGAGTGTGAGCATGCAGGTTCAGCAGGTGGTTAATGCAGCATGCGGTATAATGGCTTTCATACCACGAGAATCTGAGTACAGAAACAAGGACGTCTTGATGCAATCGTAAGAGTCTTGATGAGACCACACCTGGAGTCCAATGTGCAGTTTTGTTCTCCTTATTGGAGGAAGGATATTCTGACTATGGAATTAGAGTAATAAAGGTTTACAGGACTGACTTCTGGATGGCAAGCAGATAGATGAAGACAGACTGAATTTATTAAGACCATATTCACTGGAGTTTAGAAGAATGAGGGAGGAATCTCAGAAACCTGTAAAATTCTAACAGGACTAGACTGGGTAAACACAGGAACAATATTCCCGATGATTTGGTAGTCCAGATTAGGGGGGCAGAGTCTAAAGGGTAGACAATTTAGCATGGCAATGAACAGAAATTTCTTCAGCAGGCATAGTGAGCCTGTGGAATTCTCTACCACAAAAACTGGTTGAGGCCAAAACATTGAATGTTTTCTAGAAGGAGTTACAGACAGTTCTTTGGGCTAAAGGAATAAATGGGTATGAGGGGAAAGCAGGAACAGGGTATTGAGTTACACGAACGGCCATGGTCATATCAAATGGTGGAGCAGACTCTAAGGACCAACTACTCTTGCTCCCATTTTCTAGGTTCACAAGAATTGTAAAAGTTACAAAACCTATCAGACTCAAACAGCTGCAAGAGCAACAAGGATTATGGAATTACTAATTCTGCCATCAAGCACCACTGAAATATTTCCTCCAAACAGTTCTGTTCATGAGGCTACCAACATCATCAAACATCAACAACTCAGAACTCCATAAACGGATAGTAACCAGAGATGGAGAAGGACAAGTTAGGTTAAAAGAAGCGTTAATGATTTCCATTCAAAATGAACTGACAGGAGATACTGAGCTCATGATTTAGATTAATTGAAAGAAAGCACAAACTGGTACTAAATACTGAAATGCTCTTACTTTGGCAACATCTTCAGCTGATTTTCTCGTAACTCTAATATCTGCAATTTGGTCAATCTGAAAAATAAAAGAGAGAACAATGAAACATACAAGAAGTGGTAGCATTTATTAATTAATAGTTACTTAGCACCTTTTCCACAGAATATATACAAAGCTCTTTAGAAAGAAGGGAATGGAAGCTTAATGGCCTGTACAGTATGGAAGGGGAGATTTAGAAGATTCACTGGAGAAATGGACTTATAGAATCCATTTAAGAAATAGGAAATTTTAACACTTTTCTGATGGCAGCTTCAGAAATGGCAAGCTGTAACAAGACTTGGATGTCATGTTGGAATGTCGCTGAAGGTTGGCAAGAAAGTGCAGCAGGTAGTGAGGAAAGCCAATGACATACTCGCATTCATAGTGGGAGGTTCTGAGTAAAGTAGGGATGTCATCCTGCATTTACATAGGGTGTTGGCAAGGTCACACCTGGAGTATTGTGTGCATTTTTGGTCTCGTAATCTGTAGAAGGACATTCTTGCTGTTGAGGGAGTCCAGCAAAGATTCACCAGACAGATTCCTGGGATGGCAGACTGACATGCGAAGAAAGACTGGGCTGACCATGCTTGTGCTCACTGGGTTTCAGAAGCTTTTTTTTTGGGGAGGGGAGGGGAGAATGTCAGAAATGTAGTAAGTTCTGATGGGACTGCACAGGCTGGATATATAAAGAAAGCTCCCAATGTTGGCGAAATCCAGAACTAGGGGTCACGGCATAAGAATACAGGGGAAGGCATTCAGCACTGAAATGAGGCAAAATTTGTGAGCCTGTGGAATTCTCTACCATAGAAAGCTGTTGAGACCAGTTTGAGAGATATATTCAAGAGGGAGATGGACATGGCCCTTGTGGAAAGCGGGAATGGGATCCTGAAACTGCATGATGAGCCAGGATCATACTGAATGGTGGGGGGGGGGGGCTCGAAGGGCCGAATAGCCCACTCTCGCATCTATTTTCTGCATTTCTGTATTTTGTGATGCAGAACTAATGTGGAGCCACGTTGGGTAGTGGGAGGAGGGGATGTACAGATTGGTAGAGTCAGAGAAGCACAAGACATTGGAAGAAGTAGAGAGAAATTGGGGTGGAGGAGTTAACATTTGTTGGGGGAATTTCAAACTTGCTGTTCTAGAAGATCTTTGGGCAAACAAATCAATGAGAGATGGAGAATCGAAGACGACCTGTAAGAAAGGTTTGGAATAGCTTATAAGCTCTGAGGAAGGGTCACCGGACCGAAAACGTTAATTCCAACTTCTCTTCACAAGATGCTGCAAGACATGCTGAGCTTTTCCAGCAACTTCTGTTTTTGTTTCTGAATAAATTACACTGAAGGAATTCAAACAGCAAGTTTCCAGGGGGTGAGGCATGAAACTCCAAAGTTTGAAAAAACATATTTGTGGCCTGAAAAAGGTGGGTGTTGTTAGGTCAGAGAGCAAACTAAAACAATTTGCTTTATTTTGAGGAGGGTGGTGGAGAGATGGAAGAGGGAGATATAATCCTGGAAGTTTTGAAGCGAGGGGATTGATGCTAACTGGCAAGTAGATTACATAGAATAATCCAAAATTCACATTTCCCCCAAATTTATGTTTTAAGGATATGACAGACAGAGAGAAAGAATGAAACTATGAGTTCATACTTCTGGTTGATTGCAGTCGTGAAAATAATTTTAAGGAATATGCTTTCAGAACAAGGATTTCCCTGCTCCTTAAGAAATTCAGCACTGGCAGGTTGTGAGGTACAGATCCAATTCACTGTGGAATAAGGACAACAACAGAAAAAGGGAGAGCAGTCAAGTTGAAAGGAGTCAAGTAGGAAGGGTCTCTGGTTAACAGGAAGTACATATCACTGAAGAGATGAGACGTGAGAGATTGAAGTTGAGATTGCAAAGTTATTGTGTACACTGGGTGAAGAGATTTACAGGGCGGCATTGAGTAGAAGGGTGGAATGAATAAAGTCATGATCTCCTCTGTTCTGGTGTCTGAAGACAAGGGGAGGTGATGGCCTAGTGGTATTATCATTGAACTGTTAATCCAGAGGCCCAGATAATGTGTGGGGGATGCAGGTTCAAATCCCACCATGGCAGCAGGTGGAATTCGAATGGTTCAATGATTAACAATCCATTGAATCTGTGAATCCATTGTCAATTGTCCAAAAAACCCATGTGGTTCACTCATGTCCTTTAGGGAAGGAAACTGCCATCCTTACCTGGTCTGGCCAACATATGACTCCAACCACAGTAATGTGGTTGACTCTTAATTGCCCTCTGGGTAATTAGGAATGTGCAATAAATGCTGCCTGACCAGCGAAGCCCTCATCTCGTGTATAAATAAAGAAAAGAGGACGACTGTATAATTTCTGGGGTGAGTTGTTATTTGCATAAATGATAAAATGTTGCTGCAAAACCACCATTAATAGATATTTGGGAACATCAGCAAGAAGACCAACTGTGTCATCCAGCCTGTTCCAAACAAGGTGATGCTTTATGCTTCACAAAGCAGACTCCTTGTCCTAGATGTTAAGGAAGGCAGTAATGGAGTGATAGCACTGTTGGACTAGTCATCCAAAAGCCCAAACTAACACTTGAAAGATACGGGTTCAAATTCCACTGTGAAATTTAAATTCAATTAATACATCTGGGACTTAGAAACCCATCTGGTTCACAGCTTCCTTTCTCAAAAGGAGGACAGTTATTTCTGCTGAGTGAGCTTAACAGACGACTCTAGACCAAGAGCAATGCAATAGATTTTTAACTGCCCCCCCCAAAAAGCCATGAAATTTAAGGGCAATTGGAGACAGCTAACAAATGCTGGCTGCATCAGGACACCCACATCCCAAGAAAGAATAATAAGAAACAATGTCACGTAGACCCCTCAGAAATCCAACCTGGTCAAAAGTCAAGACTAAGTGAGGGATAAAGCTCTGAAAACAGGTCAATGAAAATCGATCCCAACTACATGCAAATGATTTTACAGAGTAGAATCTGAAATAGTAATAGCTCAGTCAAAACATATTAAATATTTTCAATGGAAGGATATGTATTTGGGGCTTAATACAACTCTGGCAGAGGCTTCCACTTGGCAACATCTTCAGTTGTCACTGGAAACAGTTCATCAGTTGTAACAGTGAATATCTGATAGCTCACTATCCAATGGCCACTTACAGGTTGAAACCTACATTGAAAGCAATGATGCAGAAGGTTGACACACGAGCAATGTGGAAAAATTGATTATTTTGAGATTTAATAATAAATACAGAACAAATATTTTCACTCCCACTTCCCATTGAAAAAGAGGGGAGGTCCAGCTTTTCAGAACAGGCAGTACCACAGGTAACTTCATTGTAGAAAATCAACAACTTGTAACAAATTATGAGGAGCAGGGACAAGCAATAGTCAAGCCAAAGAATGGATTTCATACATATAAACAAATAAAATGCTCGCACACTAATGTGGTTCCATGCTGTAAAAGCCAATAAAATTGCGCAAATTCTATTACACAAGCATTAAAATATTGATGGAGCACGGATTACCTATTATCAAGACCATAAAGACAACTATAAACTTTGCAACCATGTGCTGTGCAAACAGCCTCTTAAATTTTCTATTTTTAGCACATTTACAATCGAGACTAAATGTCACAGCTGTGTACTACTGTAAATATCAGGTCTCTGGTTTTAGCTCTTTCTTAGGACACATTCCCTGATAAGAATTGCAACATTGTTTACTTGTACCCTTACAGAGTTACCTATTATTAACATCTCAAAGTGGAATATACTATATAAGATAACACTGTTGAATTAAACAATGTAACTACACCAGCCAAGTGCAAACTCATAGTTAACTTTTCTGGGCAAGTTACAAGTCATTATCCAATTTACTGACAAGGAGCTGTTGGTGGCGTGGGTGGGAGTCACGCAAAACCTAAGGGCCACTTCATGCAAGACAGTCTCGTCACAACCGGAGTGTACATTTTTATCCCTTCGGCACACTGTCCGTTTAACCAAACGGTTTTCAATCAGCATACCAATTCATAACAACCAAACTAAATCATTATTTATTCTCACACTCCCACGTAATGCATTCTAATATCTCAATCTGAGACTTTGATCAAAACAGCTATTGGAGGTGTAAAACCTCTCTTTTCCCCATGACAACTAAAACTAATCATACGGTACTACAATTGCTATCTTATTGGAACTATCATTCAGACACTGAATTGATAATTCAGAGATCACAAATCCTAATCCTACCATGATACTCTGAACATTATAATTTTGTTTAGACAAAATACACAATCAATTTAGAAATAAAATGTTAGTGCCAGTAATTCCATGTTTCTCATGAAAGCCCACCAGGCCTCCTGGAGATTCCAGCCAAAGTCTAGTTTGGATGACCAGTTAACTACACTCCAACATGAACTTGCTGGTAACAGAGTTGTAACAAACTGTTACAAAGAACAAAAACAAAAAAAAAACAAGGGGGCTCCAAAGCTGACGTTTACATATTAAATCAGCCATCACAAAGGTCAAAACCTCCCCAGAATTTCTGGTCTCGTTCCAAAAAGTCTGAGAAATCCATTCCGTACAATACTCATTTTCAGAACTAGCCACACCCAACTTCCTCTCTCCATTATCATCCCTGACTACAACAGTATCAGGGATTCAAGAGACTAGGGAGAACGAGGAACTGAAGGAAATTAGTGTCAGTAAGAAGGCTGTGTTGGGAGAATAAACGGAACTGAATGCTGACAAAACCCCGAGGCCTAATGTTCCATGTCCCAAACAGTAGACACAGACATGTTAGCGTCTTTTAAGATATATTTGGACAGGTACATGGATGGGCAGGGAGCAAATGAACACAGACCGTTAGAAAATAGATGACAGGTTAGACAGAGGATCTTAATCGGCGCAGGCTTGGAGGGCCGAAGAACCTGTTCCTGTGCTATAAGTTTCTTTGTTTCTTTGAATTGAAAGTGGTTTCTATGGAGATAATGGATGTATTGGTGATCATCTACTAAACATTTCCAGTTTCTGGAATAGTTATTGTATATTGAAAAGTAGCAAATATCACCCCATTATTTATGGAGGAAGGGACAGAGAGAAAAATTGGGGAAGGATAGATCTGATGGGCCTGTCAGCAGGAAAATGGCAGAACTTATAATAAAGGATGTGAAAAATAGACACTTATGTAATAATCTTCTGACTGTACATAGTAAGGATTTGCAAATGGAAAAATCATCCTGAAATTGTTAATTCCCATCAGGTAGGAATCCTGAAGGGTCCTGGCCCAAAACTTAAACTCTTCTGCTCCTCTGATCCTACCCAACCTGTTGTGTTCCTCCAGCTCCATGCTGTATTGACTCTGACTCCAGCATGCGCAGATACTGCTACCCCTGAGCTGGTTAGCAAAACTGGAGCACATGAAATAGGAGGTCCAATACTAGATGGGGTAAGAATCAACTTAGAGGCAAAAAACAGTAAAAAATTAAATGGGTCACTCTCATAAATGGAGGACTGCTCCAAGGGATGAGTGCTCAAGGCCCTAGCTGTTCTCAATATATCTCACATATATCACTGATTTGGATTTCTTTAGCTTTCATTCATGTGCCAGCCTTATTGCTTATGCCAGGTTGCCCTTAAGAAGGTTCTGATGACACGTCTTCTTGAATCACTGCAATCTATTTAGTGTAGATAATCTCACAATGCTGTTAGAGGTGAAGTTCTAAGATGGTGACCCAGCAATATTGAAGGAACTGTGATATATTTTGTGGTCAGGATAGCAAGTGAACTACGTGAAATATGCAGGTTGTCCCCCCTCGTGACTGCTAGTCTTGTCCTTCTAGAGAACAAGGTACGGAGTGTAGAAGTGGAGAGCAAATGCAATATTTCCAAGTTCATTCATGAGACAAAGCCTAAGTCAGAATATACAATTTCTACAGGACATGTACAGACAAAGTGACTTGAAGTTGGAATACAATGTGGAGAAGTCTAAGATTATTCACTTTTGATAGGAGGAACAAATGTGCAGAGCACTTCTAAAATGAGAAATAAGTCAGGGGAAACGGAACCCTGCATTTTCTAATGTTTTTATGAATGAAATGTGATCTCATTGAAACCTACAAGATACTTCAAGGGATACAAAGGATAAATAAAGTCTCGGACCATGGGACACAATTTCAAATTAAGGGGGTGCCATTTAGGGCCCAGATGAGGAGGAATGATTTTGCTCAAACAGCAACAAATCTTCAGAATTTTCTACCTTAAATATCTGTAGAAGTTCTGTCATAGAGACATATATCACAGAAACAGACCCTGTGGTCTAACCAGTCCATACCCAACATAATTCCAAATTAAACTAGTCCCACCTGCCTGCTCCTGGCCCATATCCCTCCAAATCCTTCCTATTTATGCACTTACTCAAATGTCTTTTAAACATTCTAATTGTATCCATATTCATCTCTTCTTCAGGAAATTTCTTTCACACATGAACCACAGTTGTGTAAAAAAAAATTACCCCTCACATCTTTTTTAAAATCTCTCTCTTCTCTCCTTAAAAATGTACCCTCTAGTCCTAAAAGAAAAAGTTACCTATCATTAACCCTATCTATACCCCTTATGGTTTTATAAACTTCAACAAAGTCAGCTCTCAAACTCCTGAGCTCCAGTGAAAACAGTCCCAACCTATCCAGTCTTTCTTTATAACACAAACCTTCCACATCTGGCAACATCATAGTTAATCTCTTTTGAAGCCTCTCCAACTTAATAATATCCTTCCCATAACTGGGTGACCAGAACTGGACACAGTGCTCCAGAAGAGGCCTCACCAATCCTAAACTCAAAGGACAGATTAATGAAGGCAAGCATGCTAAATGCCTTTTAACCATCCTCGTGATGGAAACTTCAAAGAATTATTTATCTGAATCCCTAGGTCCCTCTGCGCTACAACAGTACCCAAGGTCCTACCATTAATTGTATAAGTCCTAACCTCGTTTGTTGCATAACTTGCGTTTATCCAGATTGAACTCCATCTGCCATTTTTTAGCCCACTGACCATGTGATCAGAATCCCTCTGTAATCTTAGGAAACCTTCACTGTCTACTGCGCACCAATTTTGGTATCATCCACAAACTAACCATGCCATCTATATTCTCATCCAAATCCTTTATATAAAATGGCAAACAAACATTGAGAATGTTTAAAAGTAGAGATCCACAAATATCTAAATACCAGTAACAAAAGAATATGGATATAGCGTGGGGAAAAGGCATTGAAGCGTATGCCATGCTCACACTGAATAATGGAACAGTCTCAACAAACTGAATGAACTTTTCCTGCTTTGTTCTAACTACTCGTCCACAAAGGTGAACCACATGGGTTTGCACACATTTGATTGCCTGGCAGCTTCTGGTGAGATGGTACTTCAGCATTGAGGCTTGAGAGTTGCCAAGAAGCTTAGTCAGCTATTAGCAAAATGATTGGAGGTCATTTTGACATACTCTCTCATTGGTGGGGGTAGAGATTCAGTTGGCACTGAACACACTTGCCCCACATTCAGGCTGCAAATGGAAAATCTCAGCCTCAGTAATCTCATTTTCCAAGCGCCACCCACGATGGTATGGTACAAATCATCACCGTACACACCTGATGGAGATTTCACACAATGATCTGTCACTCGATAAAATAATGGCTCTATCCCAGGCCTCAAACCCTTTATCATGCCAGCGCCTCAGAGCTTTCAGCTCCCCAGTATTTTCAAAATCTAGCTCCTCTACAAATATTTTCAACAATCTAAATTTCACAAGTCTCTGGAGTAGCCAATTTGAATAATCAGGAACAAAAACAAAGTTGCTGGAAAAGCTCAGCAGGTCTGGCCACATCTGTGAAGGAGAAAGCAGAACTAACGTTTCGGTAACCCTTCCTCAGAACAGAATGTGTATGAATAATCACTAACCCTGGATAACAAATGCATTAACATCTCAATTTCAATAACACTCTCTTCTTTTGAACTGCTAAAGACATAATGCCAGTGTGCTCTTGTTGGCATCATGCAGCCACACTGAATCAGAGAATTTTAGGCCACCTTTGCCCATCAATAAAACAAACTGACTCAACAGTTTTGCATTCTTGGTTCAGGTCAAGTCAGATGAACATCACATCATGACTTTTTTTCCTTTAAATGGGCAAATTCCAAATTTACAATTTATTCTTAGTCTTCTTCTTAAAATACTGCGCAATATTATGAGGTTGCTTTATATCTAACATGGAGGGAGGGGGCTTAAATTTTGATGGATTGTGGAAAATAATTTACGTCAAATATTCTTGGACATACGTGGAGTGGTTTCTTTAAAAGAAGTGGTTCAAAATTCAGTTAACATTGGAGCATTTTGTAAACAAGTCTTCTAGACATTGCACTGTAGTGGCTGTAATGAAGCCAGCCAGGTACACGAACAATACAAATTCCCTCACTGGACCAAGTTAATAGCCAGGACTCCCTGGTTGGGGCTGACAGCTATAAACAGAAGCATCAGGGGCTCTGTTCACTCTAGTAGCCAACTCTTAAGCGAGCTGAGTCAGTGTCACGTACTATGAATGTATGCTCCTGAAGAAATTCTCTCGCGACAATCTTTTGAATTGGGATAAGCATTTCTGGCATCACACCATTATTTGGAAAGCTTGAGTTGTTGGATCCTGCTGAAGACAGACCCAGAGCTTTTTTATGCCGCCACCCCCATCCCCGCCCCCCGCCCCGCTGAAATGACTTTGGGGCAGGTGAAACTTAATAAGTAATTCTCTTTGTGGCTTGTGGACATGCAGCTTTTTGTGTTATCAGAAGCCCAACTTTCTTTGAAGCACCAGACACTAAAACCTTTTGAGTTGACAGTTTTAGTTAAGGAATGTTACTACCCAATCTTCTTCCAATTCTGAGATGCCATCAGTTTTATTTGGTCATTCGAGAACCGGGGAATTCGAGAACTCGAGATCGGGAGTTTTGATGAGGTTAAGATAACTGACAGAGGGATGTGACTTTGATTTAACACTTAACATGATGCTGAGACATCGTTTGGAATTAATGATATAATCATGTGAAAACACCTACAAGCTGAAGCCCAACTGGACATCAAATAGGCACTACAATTGGCTTTTTCATTCAAAATTGTGGCAGTGGAGCTTATGAGCCACAGGGAAGTATGGAAATTGACACCCTTTCCAGTCTAAATGAGCTTGGGAACATGACTTGAGTGAGGGCATTTGCAATGACATATCCTGATCAGTGGCACTCTAGGTCAGCCCAAAGCAAACCCCAAAACAAAGCCATGCCTCGGGCCAAATGGTTAAAATTTTCTTCAGGATCCAGGCCAGCAAGCCATTGTAGTTGCTGCTGGGATGTGGAAGCCAGACAGCAAAAGAATCCCACTAGATCTACGAAGAATACTCATAGGCTGGTATCCAGGAGAGTGCACACCCTGGAAAATCCACTTACTTCTGGTTCAGAACTGTTAAATTGCTAGCAACATCCAAATCAGAATCAAAATAAACGTCAGGTTAAATTCAGCAGTGGGCTCAAATACTAAATGCATATAATTACAGATAACAAGGTGTAGAGCTGGATGAACACAGCAGGCCAAGCAGCATCAGAGAAGCAGGAAAGCTGACGTCTCGGGCACAGAGGCCAGATCACAGTAGAGGATGGCATATTATTATGGGTAGCAAGAGTGATTGCCCTGATCAAAGGTCATCACCAGACACTGGCTGAACTGCACCAGGGTCATTCAGGCATTTTCAAACTGAAGGTGCTGGCAAGACGTTTTGTCTGGTGACCAGGACTGGATGCAGGCATAGCCTCATTGGTGGTGCTAACAAGGACAAACATTACTGCAGGAGCACCCGCACCCGCACATTTGTGGGAATGGCTGGGTAAACATCGGACTCAGTTACACGTCAACTATGTCCTCATAGCTCAATGTCCTTTGTCATTTTGGACACCCACTCAAAGCAGTTGGATGTGTGTAGAGTTCGTTTGTCAAACATGGGGAAAACAATGGAAAAACTGCATACATCTTCTGTAATACACGGACTGCCAGAAGTGTTGGTCACAAATAACAGGTCACCATTTACTAGCAGGGAATTTGAGTATTTCCTAAGGTTGAATGGTATTCATTGTATAAGGACAGCTCCATACCTTCCATCGTCCAATAGTCTGGCAGAAAGAGCAGTTCAAACTTTGAAGGCAGACTTAAAGAAACAGCTTACAGCTCTGCTAGGTAGCAAAATGTCCCAATTCTTATTTGTTTACGTCCACCCCTCATGTAACGACAGGGATCGCTCCAGCAGATTTCCTAATGGGGAAACACCTCTGCACCAGGTTAAATTTGATCTTTCTGGGCCTGTAGTAGAGGCTAAAATTATATCAGGAATGCCAATGCCAGACACAAAGCTCCGCTAAGTAAGACAGACAGTTGGTGTATGAACCACAGGGATGGCCTTGCATGGGTAAGAAGCGTGATCGACATGAGGTCAGGTCTGGTGCCCTATAAAGTTTGGGTTGGTGCAACAGTCCTGAACAAGTACACTGACCATATGAAAGCTGCACATTCACAAACAGTGTGGGTTCAAAACATGCCCAGTTCTTCTACACCCGTTCTGACTGTTCTGCAACCCGTGGGCTCTCCCTTTCTGTCAAGCATTGAAGAGACCTCAGAATCTGAGATGGACACAGCAGATGTCACTGCCTCAAGGCCTGTGCCACCTGAAGAGGAGCATGAGTTTCTTCCGAAATGATCTGGGCACAAAATGCAAATTACTGTATCTTACACACTGCCCATATCAGAGGCAGAATTGGTGGAACTTGAGCCAATGCTAAAACACCTCAGGAGAGGCTAGAAGAAAAGGAGCCAGCCTACATCCTCAGACTCATTGGCGGACGGCTGTAGTGTTTGTCATGAGGTCATCCAGGGAGGACCTCAGTTTACAAATTCCCTAATTTGGACTGTGAATCTGGTCCAATCAGGGAGCCCTGGCTGACAGACAAGAACAGGAGTGACAGAGGTTCTATTCAGTCCGAGCAAGCTCTGAGGGAGCAGGATCAGTGTCAAAGACTCTCCCCATAAAATAAAGCATCATTTAATGCTGGGATACCAGCCTCTATGGAGTTGTTTCACACATGACGGCTGATAATTGCTTGTTTTGCTGTAGACTCGTGCTAGGGCTGTTCTGTAAAATGACTGGTTTGGAGTCGTGATCAGAGAAAATGGGAACTGCAGATGCTGGAGAATCCGAGATCACAAAGTGTGGAGCTGGACGAACACAACAGGCCAAGCAGCACCTTAGGAGCACAAAAGCTGACGCTTCAGGCCTAGACCCTTCATCAGAGAGGGGGATGGGGAGAGGGTTCTGAAATAAATAGGGAGAGAGGGGGAGGTGGACCGAAGATGGATAGTGATAAAGTCCCTACAGAAAAGGATACCTTAACCCAAGTCAAGATCCATTCAGTAAAAAAAGGTTCAAATGAAAATTTAATTGCAAGAGTTACGCAGCAAAGGACACAAAGTGTGAAGTGGAATTATAATGATAACTAAATGTAAGCCCAGGTTCACTAGGTTGGAGAGAGATGCTGAGCATGACAATCTCACACACTATATTTGGGCTCCCTATGCAGAGAAGGTCACACTTGAGCAGCAGATACAATATACTAAGCCATTCAAAAAACATCAAGTATATTGCAATTTCACCTGGAGGGAGTACTTGGGGCACTGGGTGGTGGGAGGAGAAATGTGAAAAGGCATCGATAATAAAGGTATCTCCTTCTCTTGAGCAAGAAAGTGCTACAAGGAAGAGAAAATGGTGTTGGGGCTAATTGAAAAGAGAAAGTGCATTGTACAAGGACAGAGCAGTATCTTCAAAATATTGAAAGAAAGAGAGGAGAGGGGCTGGGAGGAAGAGGTGTTGGGTAGTAGCATTTGGCTGGAGCTGGTGCACGTAGCCAAGTACAATGAATTGAATACTGTAGTTGCTGCAGAGGAAGGCGGGAATAAAGAGAGCGCTGCTTCTGATCGTGGGGCAAAAGAATGAAAGGCTGAGAGTAGTGGTGTGGGAAAGAAAATAGTCAAGGGTTCTGTCAACCAACGTAGAGGAAAATTTTACAGTCACAGAGTCACACAGCACAGAAGCAGACCCTTCAGCCCACACTGTCCTTGCCAGCCAGGTTTCCTAAACTAGTTCCAATTTCATTTAATGGAGAAAAGAAATACCAACGAGGAGCACTGGTGTGAAAGGCAACATTGTCAGAACTGATGCAGAGATGGTAAAAACTGGGTGAATGGACCAGGGAGTCCTTATAGGAAACAGATTGAGATGAAACATAATCCAGAGAACTATGGGAGTCAATTGCTCAATAACTAGATATCAGTCCATGGGCTATCAGAGGAAAAGATGATAATGAGGTCAAAGAAGTCAGGGGGAGCATGTGAATGTGCAAGTGGGGAGAAATTTGGAATCAAGATAATGGCATAAAAAGATGATTAACGGTACCCGAACTGGGTGCAGAGCTACATGAATAAGAATTTGATGACATCTATCCAAAGGGAGAAAGGACATGCCTGAGAAACTGAATTAAAGGAGTGGCAAATTCAGTCAAAAAGCCCCCAGTATATTAACCGCATTATATGAACCCTATGTAAGCAAATTACATTGTGGATATGAGGTGGTGACCTAAGAAAGAAGCTTTACTCTGTGCCATGAAATTATCCCCATTCTGCAAAAATTGAGAGTACTAAGTAGTAAGCAAAAGAGCCCACTCACCTTATTTCAATAAAACCTTAGCTGTGGTATATGGGTAATTTATTACATTAAAAAAGGAGAGATTCGCTGGCACGCTGTCCCAATGTTTTAAGGAATACAAGTTGATCAGTACTTCAGCAAAAACTCAAGAAAGTCCTGTATATAATTTATATTTCAAATTACTTCCATGGTATATCATAAAAGAGATTTCTCTGCCAGCCATTGTCACAATATATATGGTCATATGACCTTTTAAATATGTGAGGAACTTATCAATTGAAATCTATATTTAGGTAGAATTTGACAATGAGCAGTCAATGCTGAATGCCATGTACACATGCTCATCAGGCGAAAGCCAGCTTCTGACAGGTTCATTATTTAGATAAAAATAAAATATGCCGAGGTGGGTTATTATAGTCCATATTTGCTGTAAGTAGATTATGTAAGCAGCTGTCCACTCATTGCCTAATTGCATTGAGAGTTTCATCTGACATCCATGTTTAAACAGATGAACACTCAAATGCAGCTTTACCTGAGTATTCAAATTAAGTATTAAAAAGATTTTGTTGATATAATTTATTTGTCAGGAGCATTTGTGTCCATTATTTATCTGGAAATGTTTCAATTCACAATATGACAACATTCGGTTAAATATTTAGCAAATCAGGAAAATAACTATGATTCCAAGACTCAGTTCAATTTTAATTTCTGAAGCCGACTGATTTTCCATATACTCCATAACAAAAAGTGAACACTTCATTTACAGAGATAAAACAAATGACTGTGGATGCTGTCAATCTGAAAAATAAAGGGAAAATGCTGGAGAAACTCAGTAGGAAATGGCAGCATCTGGGGCGAGTGAAGCAGAATTAATGTTTCGAATCAAGTATGACTGTTCTGAATGAGAGTTGCAGTGGACTTACAATATTACTGATTCTCTTTTCACTGATATTGCCAGACCTGCAGTTTTTTTTCAACATATTCTGTATTTGTTACTCATTTAAAGAGGATCCAGAACATTAAATAAAACATGCTATCATCATTTTAAGGTGAAGTACAATTAGGCAGTACCAGATATAACTGAGCATTGTTTTGCAAAAGTCATGATGGTATTTTACCAACTTAAAAACATAAGAACAAAAGATACAGGAGCAGGAGTAAGGCATTTCACCCACAAGTCTGGTCAACATTCAGTAAAATCATGGCTCTTCTAACAGTGCCTTACTGTCACTTCCAGTCTGGGCTCACAACACAAAATCCCCTGATTAAATCAACCTTGAATACATTCAATGATCGCAAGTGGAATGATTAATGACACTTGAAAGGAGAAATTCTTATTCTGTATCTTAAATTGGCGACCCTGTGTCTTGAAACTATGCTTCTGAGCTCTACTTTCCACTACAAGGGGAAAACATTCTTTAAGCACTTGCCCTTTTATTCCCCTCACAGCCCTATAAGTTTCAATGAGACCACTTTCTCATTCTTCTGAACTCCAAAAAGTGTGGGTTCAACTTGTAATACATTCCTGATAAGACAATTTCTTCTCTGGAATTAAGGCAGTGACCCACCTGCCTGCTAATGTGAATAACTTCAAGTAAAAATAATGTTCACATGAAATCCACTAAACAGATTTTACAGTTTGCCAAAAAATGGAGGTACAATCTGGTATGATCTTACGGTTATAGATTAGTTTTAAAGCATGGTGTGAATTAAATGGGGAATAGGAGGTTAAAAACAACAGCACAGATTAAAGAAGATGCAGATTTTTGAAGTAGAGAGCCACTACTCCACTACTACACACACACACCTACACACACACCCACCCTTTGCCACATATGTTTGCTTATTTAAAAACTAATACCAGGCAGGCAATGATTACCACTGTTGGCACATGTAACGTGCTGCTTGTATAATAGTCATTGCTTACCCGAACAGAACTGTTACTAAAAGTACATTATGGAAATATGTTGAAATTGTGTTACTAAACACTCAATGCAACTATTGCATATTTAACTCCAACCACAAGAATAAATGGCAAGTTAAAGAAGGGAATTGAGAGGGATAGAGAAAAAGAGTCACATTGGACTGCATGTGAACAGAGCTCTGAAGGTGCTAGGACAGATAAATGAAGAAGTAAAGAAGTCATATGGCATACATTTCTTTATAGGGCAACATATTAAATTCAAATACAGGGATTTAATGTTGGACCTATACAAAACATAGGTTAGGCCACAGGTGAAATTTTGTGTACAGTTCTGACCACCACTTTAGGGGGAAGAATATAATTGTTGTAGCAACATTCAGAGGAGATTTACAACAATGTTGCCAGGGTTTGAAATTGCAGCTATAAAGGAAAGATTGGATAGTCAAGGGTTCTTTTACTTAGAATAGAGAAAGCAGGTACCTTAATTGTAGTGTACAAAATAATGAGGGACTTGGACAGTGTGGACAGTAAAGACCACTTTCCCTTAGCGCAGAGGTCAATTATCAGGGTGCACAGATTTAAAGCAATTGGTAGGGAATATAAAAATAGGGAGCATAAAGAAAACTCTCTCATCAAGAATGTGGTGGTGCAAATCTGGAGTTCATTGCCCAATTTAATGGATGAGACAGAAATTCTCAATCCATTTAAAATGAACAGAGTTCTGCAACCTGAAGTCCTGTAACCTGCAATTTCAGGTGTTTTGAGTACATTTAGAATTAGTGGCTAGTTTATTCAGCAGGCACAGACACAATGGGTGACTGATTGAAAATAAAAACAAAATAGGAACAAAAAAAGGGAGGTGCAGGCAGAACAGGGTTTGCAGTCTGAAACTGTCATACACTGTGTTTACCCCAAGCTTCCAAAGGCCATCAATTTATTCTCATGCTGACATCTCTGTCCTTGTTCCAGTGACGCTCAATGAAAAGTTGAGGAATAGCTGCTCCCCTTAGTCAAGGGTCAATAACAAGGGGCCATAACTTTAAAGTGAAAGGCAGGAGTTTTAGAGAGATTCGAGGAAAAAAATTTTCACACAAAGTGGTTGGTGCTCTAGAATTCAACATGTTCAGAGGAAGGGTCAGTGAACCCAAAACATTAGCTCTACTTTTTTTGCCACAGACTCACTGAGGTTTATTCCATTTTTGTTTCTGATTTCCAGCAGTCAAAGTTCTTTGGTTTATTGTGCTCTAGAATGCACTGCCTGGGACGGTAGCTATGGTGGAAAACCTCACAACTTTAGAAAAATACTTGTATGAGGAACTGAAATGTCACAACTTTCAAGGCTATGGGCCTAGCATGGGAAAACGGGACTAGTGTGGGAGGTAGTGTATTTCTGACAGTACGGAACTGATGGGCTGAAGAGTATCCTCTTTGTTGTATGGTTCTATGAGCAACTCATCTTTCAGTTAGGCACTTTACAACCTTGCAGCAGATTTTAAAAAATTGCAGATCACGCATTCCATCCTCCCCATATTGTTTGCCTTCATTCACATGTCTTGTTTTTTTCTCTTATTTTAACTTGCATTGCCAGGCTGATATTTCAGGCTTGTTCAAGTGTGTTAGGTTTTTTGCATTAACACAAATACTTAGTTGTCACAAACCTGTGCTTGTTCAAAATGAAAGATTCAACTTGAAAGAATGCCACAAGAAGATGATGCATTATCCCACACAGGGATAAACTGATATAATCAACTTGGTTGTTCATGAGCATCTCTAACAGCCTCTCAGAGATCTAGAGGAGTATTCATTTTTTTTTGAAAGGGCACATCATTTAAGTGAGGAAAAGTAAGAAGTGCAAGAGAACAGGAAGGTATTATAGCAGTGAATGAACAAAATTCAAAAAGAGATGCTTCAATCGATTCCAAATAGTTAAAGACAAGTGACTACATTGTTACTGAGACATTATGTATTTGGGAACAAAATAGCTTACTCACCTTCCAAAGTTTGCTGGCAAAAAATCCAAAAAGGCATCATTTAGGTAAAGTTGAGTTAAGTTTAGTAACTGTGTGAAGCCATCAGGAAGCCTTAGAAGGGAAGGGAAAGAAATGGAAGACTGGTCAATACAGTTGCAAGTTTCTAAAATATTCAGACAAGATTTGATAATGTTTCATGCAAGCATTTTTCAACAAAAAATGATAAACAAAAATGACGCAGCTACATTTTCTTTCATTCTGATGACCTGTCTCAAGGTTCTGGGATAACCCTTCTGGATGCTTGGAATTGCTCCTTTCTATTTCCTTTCTCAAACTCTTTCAAAGGAAATGGGTAATGCTGACTTGGCCAGCATTTACTGGCCATCCCTATTTGCCCTTGAGGGTTTGCAATGAGCCGCTATCTTGGACTGCAGCAGTAGGGTATGGGGATGGTAGTATACCCTGTGCAATTAAGAAAGCAGCGTTTAAGCGTGGATTTGTCTTTTCTGATAAGCTGAAGCCAGTCTGCGAGATCTTCAAACAGTACTTTTGCTGAAAACAGTGTTTATTTACACCATATACATCTCTGCCCTAAGCTACTCAAGTTCCAACCTGCTAACAGAATCTGCCATATGATGACCAAGGTCGCCATTCCATCACAGCATGCCTCAGAAGCTCATTCTTTGCTGTGAGTATCAGGATTTCGACCCAACAGTGGAGCAATGGCAATACAGTTCCAAGTCAGGGCAGCACGTGGCTCTAGGAGGGAGCTTACAGGTACGGATGTTCCCATATGCCTTTGTGGTCCTTAAACTTCTAGGTGGCAGAGTTTATGGACTTGGAAGCAGATTTTGAAGGGATTTTGGTGAGTTATTTCATCCTATTCGAAATCTCAACTGAGACCGGGAGGAATCTGACTTAGAATAGTACGGGCACTGAAACATGCCCCTACTCGATGCAGCAAAGTTTCAACTCAAGCACGTTACCGATGAAAGCAGGTGACTGATTGTTGTCCATAAGACTGGAAAGGAGGACGTTAGCCAAAATCAATAAGAATCATTCCAAATGTTGGGTCACTGAGCCATGAAGTTAGGCCATTTAAAGCAACGAAAGGCAGGAATTCCATGTCAGATTATTTACATTTCAAAATGGGATATCGAGTTACATCAAAACAGGTCTTGCTGCAGTTCACAACATGCCAATAGGATCCTCACAGTGTGGAAATAGACCATTCAGCTCATTGAATCTACATCAACCCTCTGAAGAGCATCCCACCCACACCCACCTCCCCTACTCTATTCCTGTCACCCTGCATTTCCTACTGTGAAGGTTCTGATCGAACGGTCACTGGACCCAAAACATTAACTCTGTTTGTTTTCATAGATGCTATAAGACCTCACGAGATCCTCCAACAATTTTCTTTTTGTTTCCCATAGCTAATCCACTCAGCCTGCACACCCCTGCACACTATGGGCAATTTAACAACGTCAATCCACCTAACTTGCACATCTTTGATGAAATTGATAATTCTCCGCAGACCACACCCCAATACCAATCAAATAAAGTTTGCCGAATAATAAAATGTGAGGCTGGATGAACACAGCAGGCCAAGCAGCATCTCAGGAGCACAAAAGTTTGCCAAATGCTGTTTTCTGCCCCCCCCCCCCCCCCCAACCAATCAAAAGACCTTGCAATTTCGAAAATAACCACGAGTGACTAAGCGAGGTGAATTCCAATTCATTTGAAACATTAGGAAAGAGAACTCCATTAGACAAAGAACAATGGTCCCTGTTAGAGTTAAAAATAAAGTCACCATTTGGGTAAGATAATTGTCATTTTCTCATTTCAAAATATACTCATCTGGGCCATGAATGGATTAACGGCACAGAAAACAGTCAGAGATAATGGGAACTGCAGATGCTGGAGAATCCAAGATAATAAAGTGTGAAGCTGGATGAACACAGCAGGCCAAGCAGCATCTCAGGAGTCTGTGCTCCTAAAATGCTGCTTGGCCTGCTGTGTTCATCCAGCTTCACACAGAACACAGTCACTTGCCTTACTTTCACTAATTTAAATCTAATAGCATGACTGAGCCATTCACAGACTGTCCTGTAATTTCCTTATCTCTGAACTATTTCTTCAATTGCCATTTAAATAAAGGGTGGCATATTGGCTCAGTGGTGAGCACTGCTGACTCTCAGCATCAGGGACCTGGGTTCGACTACACTGTCGGCTGACTGTCTGTGTGGAGTTTGTATATTTTCCCCTTGTCTACATGGGTTTCCTCTGGTCGCTCTAGTTTCCATCCACAGTCAAAGATATGCAGGTTAGGTAGACTGGCTGAGGTGAATGCAGGGACCGGGTAGGGGGCCGGATCAGGGTGGGACCTCTTCGCATAGTCAGTGTGGACTTGACGAGCTGAATGGTCACATTCCACACTGTATGGATTCTAAGATTCTATGAATGCGGCAATGGTTTCTGTATGAACCACACCCTTTGGCATAGCATGCTAAGTTCCAACAACTCTCCCTGAGGAAATTTCTCCACACTTCAGCATATTATTGAGGCCTTTATCACTGGATTCAATCCAGAGGATAAAGTCTTACATTATATTAAAAACTTTTCATTGAATCCCTTATGAACATAACAATCGGGAATAGGCCATTCAGCCCCTTGACAAAATCATAGCTGCTCAGATAGCAGTCTCAACTCTACTTTGCTGGCTGCTTTGACTCCCTTGTTAAGTCTTGTACTCTGTACAAGTTTCCAAACAGGATTTTCCCCATCACACTGCTTATTATTAATTCCTCAACAAATGTCACCATGGGGCGGCACAGCGGCTCAGTGGTTAGCACTGCAGCCTCACAAGCCAGGGACCTGGGTTCGATTCCCGCCTCGGGCGACTGTCTGTGTGGAGTTTGCACGTTCTCCCTGTGTCTGCATGGGTTCCCTCTGGGTGCTCCGGTTTCCTCCCACAGTCCAAAGATGTGCAGGCTAGGTGGATTGGCCATACTAACTTGCCTGTAGTGTTCAGGGGTGTGTGGGTTATAGGGGGCTGGGTTTGGGTGTGATGCTCTTGTGGACTCGTTGGGCCGAAGGGCCTGTTTCCACACTGTAGGGAATCCAATCAAAAAAAACTCCATCATTCTTTTATAAAGGTCAATCATCCATGAGATCTTTCAACAAATTAACACATAAGAAATTAATGTGTAAAGTTAAACCACGTGCAAATAGGGGCAATGTACGGATATTCAAAGAAAACTGCTTGGCAGACAGGAAACAGACGTTTTTAAAACTTTGGATTCTCCAGCATCTGCAGTTCCCATTATTTCTGATCACATTTTTAAAACAGGTCTTTTTTTCGAACAAAGGGCAGTGGCTAGTGTGGCACTGCAGGCATCAATGCTACAACCCCAGCAATTCACAAAACGTAGTAATGATTTAGACGAAGTAACTAAATGTTATATCTCCAAGGCTGCAGGTAGCACAAAACTGGGTGGGAATGTGAGCTGTGAGGAGGTGGCAGAGAGCTTCAAAGAGATTTAGACAAACTGGGCGGGAAAGTACATGGTAGGTGCAGCATTGTGTGGATAAATGTGAGGTCTCCTACTTTGGGTGCAAAAACTGAAATGCGGATCATTACCTGAATGGCTATAAACTGGAACAGGGAAGTGTCTATCAAAACCTGGGGGTGCTTGAACACCAGTCACTGAACGTAAGCGTCCAACTGCAGCAGATGGTCAAGAAGGCAAGTAATATGTTGGCCTCCATAGCAAGGGATTTGAGCACAGAAGCAGGAATGTCTTGCTGCAATTATACAGGGCCTTGGCAAGTCTATACCTGGAGTATTGTGCACATCTTTGGTCTCCTTATCTGAGGATGGATGTTCTTACTACACAGTGATGTGGCAAAGGTTTACCAGGCTGATTTGAGTTAGCAGATGTATGAGGCGAGGTTAAATCGGTCAGGATTGCATTCACTAAAGCTCTGAAGAATTGGGGAGCATGGTAGAGGGTGGAATCTGATAGAAGTCTAAATAACTCTAGGAGTGAGACAGGGTTGATGTGGGAAGGATGTTCCTGACGATGGGAGAATCTAAAACCAGGGTCACAGTCTAAGGATATGGGGCAAGCCACTTAGGACTGAGACGATGAGAAATTTCTTCAATTCGCTACCGTTTAAAGCAACTGTGCCAAAACACTGCACGATTTTAAGAAGGAGCTGGAATGAGCAATTGGGGTTAAGGAGATCGAATGATATTGGAGAAAAACAAGAAGAGACTACTGTGTTGTTGATTAACCTTGATTATAAAGAACAACAGAACTGGCTCAAAGGGCTGAATGACCTACACATACTCCTGTTTTCCAAGTATCTGTCGAAGCATTATTGGCAAAGCCAATGTTCAATGCACATCCTCAACAGCCCCCAATGTCACCTTTTAGCAACTGCAGCAAAATGATAAATGTGCCCCCAGGCACCTTCAGGGTTTCAATGCCATGGGAAAGAAAGGACATCAACAGATTATGAGGAAACTGCAAGTGGTGATGTTCTACCACCTGTCTTTCTAGGTGGTTGAAGTTATTTGTTTTTTTTCGCTGTTGCGAAAGGAGCCTTGGCATTCTGCAGCAGGTGGTACACACTGCTGTAATGTGTCAGGGGTGAACAGAGAGCTGGATGGCATACAAATCAAGTGAATGATCATGTCATGGAGGGATCATTGGATGTTGTTCAAGGTGCACTTGTCCAGGCAAGTGGAAAGCATTTCTATTTCCTGGCAAGCACGTGGTGGAAAGGTTTTGGGGAGACCTGCAACTCAATCTCCATTAAATACCCAGCCTCTAAACTGCTCTTTGAATTTGGCTGACCACTGGTTCCAGGTCTCGTGGATAGCAAACCCTAGGTTGTGATGGTCCGGATTCAGCAATGCCAATGTCAAGGGTGGTGATATTATTCTTTGACTGCATGATCATTGCCAGGCATTTGTGTGCTGCAAATGTTGCTTATCCCTCACCAGCATAAATCTGGGTGCTGTTCTGGTTATGGAGTATGTACCGATATCTTAATAAATCAGAACAGTATCAGTTTAGAGAAAATTCATTCATGTGATGAAGCCACTGGCAAGACCAGCCCTTCATTAATTGCCCAGAAAGCAGTTAAGAGTCAACCACACTGCTTGGGCCTGGAGTCAGGATGACAATTTCGTTCCTTAAAGGATATTAATGAAACAGATGGGTTTGGACAAGGGATTCATTGTTATCTTAGACTCTTAATTTCAGAATTTTTTTGAACAAGTTCCACAATGTGCCATAGTGGTATTCAAACTCAGGCCCTCAGAACATAAGCAGAGTCTCTGAATTAACAGTCTGGCGATAATAGAGCTCAACTGTTGAATTGCACTCATCAGCAGACACTCATTCTTGAGATGTTCTGATGAAGGTAAGATCACTAATGAAACAGCTAGGAAACTGCCCGAAGAAACTATGGCACCATATCCTTGGGCTTAGGTGACTGGCCTCCAGCAACCATAGCTATACCTTTTGTTCATCATATCGCTGCTTGTAAAATGGTTGAATACAAGTAGCTAGCCATGTTACCATAGTGACGACATTTCAGAAAAGTACTTAATTTGTTGAGCAGCACTTTGGAATTTTCTGAGGTCACAAACAAAGTTAGGCAAATGCGCAACCTTCCTTGATACACCCATTCTTGATTGGGCCCCCAAAAGAACATTGCTCACACTTCTATATTAAATTGCGTACACGATGGGTGATTTCTCTAAATAACTGAACCCTTTCAAAACAGTTTTTGTCAAACCCGCATATTTTGCTTGTCAGCAAGTTTAAAGGTCGTACTTTGAGTCCAAACAAAATGAAATCGATGTTTTACATATTACATAACATAAATGCAGGAAAAGCCAATTTTGATATTATCACTTCCAACCGATTATTAAATGGAGAAACAACATATGTTTATCCTCTTACTAATCCCTACATTTTACGTGCATCATTTTCTCCATGATAACTTATTATTTTTCTCTAAGTAGTTCATTTGAGATGACACATTGTATAGAGGACATCGGTTATGGTCCCTTTATATATTTAATCTCTTTCTTGAAAGGGAAAAAAAAAAAATCACACTCAAACATTGTTTGTCTTTATCAAATCTTTGTCAGTTATCCTTGATTAACCCACCCACATCTCAACGCTCATGAATTTAAACTTGAATTATAGTGTGCGTAGTTTTGTACCCATAACTAATGCTAAATGCATTGGTCTATACTTACAGCATCAATCATTCCCTTCTTGATTAACGGGATTCTGCTGGCTACTCTCCACTTCCACACAATAATTTGCAAATTTGAAAGACCAAATATTTTAAGCACAGCTTTCGCTACCACTATTTCTAACAGTCGATGTAGCACTCAGACCATGTCCTGAAGCAATTCTCCATCTTCGGTCCGCCTCCCCCTCTCTCCCTATTTATTCCAGTTCCCTCCCCCCATCCCCCTCTCTGATGAAGGGTCTAGGCCCGAAACGTCAGCTTTTGTGCTCCTGAGATGCTGCTTGGCCTGCTGTGTTCATCCAGCCTCACATTTTATTATCTTGGAATCTCCAGCATCTGCAGTTCCCATTATCTCTGCATGAAACATTCACCTGTTTTTCTTTTTCCAAGTAAAAATTCCTTGCAACTATACAAAAAAAATCTTACAACACAATAAGCCATTTCTTCTATTATGAAAACGGTGGCTTTGAATGAGCTACACAAGTAACCACAAGCCCAACTCTTCCCCCCCCCACCACCCATCCCTAACCCATACATGCACAGCCTCTCCAATAGCTTTAACTTCATGTTTAATTATACATCTGATTCAGCCTTGAAAATTATGCTTAAATCCACCTCCATCAACCTTTCAAAATCATGCATCCCAGGTTACAGTTCTCAAAAACTCTTCTCATGTGCGCTCTAACTCTTCACAATTATCCGAAATTAACGTCCTCTGTTTATCACAGAAGTTGGTGGAAAAGCCCAACAGGTCTGACAGCATCAGTGAGGAAAAAAATCTTGAGTTCTGAGGATGAGTCACCGGACCAGAAACATTAATTCGGATTTTTCTTCATAGATGCTGCCTGACCTGTTTGACTTTTCCATCAACTTCTGTTTTAGTTCCTGATTTAAAGCATCTCCAGTTCTTTCGGGTTTTTTTTAAACTCCTGTTTATCAAATCATTCAGCGGTGAAAATATTAATTCGCGTTGACACTGCCAGATGCTGGTGTCTCTTCA
The DNA here is from genome assembly GCF_030684315.1 of Stegostoma tigrinum. Lineage (NCBI taxonomy): Eukaryota > Metazoa > Chordata > Chondrichthyes > Orectolobiformes > Stegostomatidae > Stegostoma > Stegostoma tigrinum. The sequence continues at coordinate 111,495,145 of NC_081356.1, forward strand.
CATTGCTGATGTTACTCAATACATGGGGCATTCTATCAAATTTTCCCTGCAGCCTTGCGGAGACTATAACATCATTTTTAAAGTGCAATACCCAGACCCAGCCAGGATACAGTAGTCAATGCCTGACTATTGATTTATAATTCTTCGATAATTGCTGTCCTCCACATCTACATACTCATTTCCATTAACAATTTTTAACCTAAAATATCTAAATAATATCACATTACCCTCAACAATGGAACTCATACATCAGGCTGAAATCTTCCAGCCCCCTGAACAAAAGTTGGCAAAGGCAAATCAGTTGGGAAACCACTGCAAGACGAGAAAATAAGACTCTCAATGTTGAAAAAATGAAGTCTAATTTTCTACCAATTTACATATTATTACTTATAGTCATCTCATGGACATGCAGTTTGCTTTTCTCCCATTCACCGGACAGCGTGGACGATGACAACTCCAAACATGAAGGTCTGAGTGCGTACCTGACAGCTCCAGGCCTCCCTCTTGAATTGTACCTCCGGACGTACTCCATGAGTAGTGAACAAGAGCAAACTCCATCCACAGGGGTTGGCATCAGACACACTCCAACTTCATCACATCACTGTGCCCCGTCCCTAACTGACTCAGATACAGGTATCAATTTGGAGCACCCTATCACCTTTCATTATCATAGTGCTTACAAGCTACTCCGTGCCTGAGAACAGACACCCATCTCATGCGTTGGAGCAGGGTCCACCTCAGGTCGTCTTGCTTGCGACTTAAGGTCTTACTCACTTCGTGGCTACTTGGATGCTCACAGAATAACTGTGAGCCTTAAGAACAAAGAACAATACAGCACAGGTGTCCTCCAAGCCTGAACTGACACATTTTGCCTTTCCATATTAAAACGATCTTCGCCAACAGGATCCAGATCCCTCTATTCCCTTCCTATTCATGTATCCACCCAGAGGCTTCTTGAAAGCTGCTACTGTGTCTGCTTCCACCAGCTCCTCTGGCAGTGTGTTCCAGGCATTCACCACCCTTTGTGTGAAAAACTTGCTTCTCACATCTCTTTTAAAGTACCTTCGCACCCCCTACTGCTGGAACTTTGAAACTGTGTCCCCTAATAACTGTCCCCTCCAGCCTGGGAAAACACCTCATACTCTACACTCTATCCATGCCATTCACAATCTTATAAACTTCTCTCGGGTCACCCCTCAAACTCCCGCGTTCTGGAGAAAACAAACCCAATCTAGCCAATCTTTCTTCATAGCTAAAATCCCCCACATCAGGCAACATCCTGGTAAAGCTTTTCTGATCCCTCACCAAAGCAACTACATCCTTCTAGTAGCTTGGTGACCAGAACTGTTCGCAATATTCCAAATGTGGCCTAACTAAAGCCCTAGAAAGCCTGCAGCATAACTTGCCCATCCTTGTACTCAATGCCCCTTCCAATGAAGGCAAGCATGCCACTAGCCTTCTTTTCCATCTTATCTACCTGCACTGCCACCTTCAGTGATCTGTAGACCAACATACCTAGATCCCTCTGCATGAATACTCGAGGGTGCTGCCATTCATTCATCAAATAATTTCCACCTGGGCTTGACCTTCCAAATCGTATTATGTCACATTTGTTTGTATTAAACGCCATCTACCATTTTTCTGCCCATGCCTCCAACTGATCTATATCCTTCTGTACCCTCTGACAATCCTCCTCACTATCTGCAACTCCGCCAGTCTTTATATTGTCTGCAAACTTACCGTTAAGACAAACTATATTTTCCACCAAATCATTATGCAGATTACAAACAGCTGAAGTCCCAGCACTGATCCTTGTGGAACATCACTAGCCACAACCCTCCATTCCAAAAAACATGCTTCCACTGCTAACGTGTGTTTCCTAAAACAAGTCCTGTATGCATTTTACCAGCTCATGCCTCACACCATGTGGCTTCACCTTTTGTATCAGTTTGCCATGAGGGACCTAGTCAAAAGCTTTACTGAAATCCATACAGACATTAACTGTTTTTCCCTCCATCATCTTCATCACCTCCTCCAAAACTCAAAGTCAGTGAGGCACTACTAACCTGGCACAAAATCATGCTGTCTATTGCTAATAAATCAATTTGATTCTAAATGCTTATACATCTTGTGCCTAGGAATCTTTCCAATAACTCCCCTACCATTGTCTTGATGCTCAAAGGCCTGACATTTCCTCAATTATCCCGATTACTCTTTTTATACAATGGGACAAGATTGGCTATTCCCTAGTCCTCTTGGATCTCACTTGCGGCTGAAGAGAATACAAAGATGTCTGTCAACGATCCAGCAATTTGTTCTCTTTCCTCCAATATTCTGAGATAGATATCATCAGAACCCAGGGACTTACCTACCTTAAAACTTTTTATGATGCACAACACTGTTTTCTTATTAATAGTAACTTGGCTTAGATACTTGACACTCCCATCCCTGAGATCATCCTCTGGTGAATGCCGACACAAGGTATTTGTTTAGGACCTCACCTACTTCTTCTGGCTCCACATATACATTCCCTCCCTGGTCCATGAGTGAGACAACCCTTTGCCTGGCTACCTTCCTGCTTTTCATACGTGTATAAAAGGCCTTGGGACTCTCTTTAATCCCATTTGCTAATGGTTTTTCACGACCATTTTTAACCCTTCTAATTCCTTGCTCAAGTTCTTTCCTACTTTCCTTATATAACTTAAGGGCCTCATCAGGTCCCATCCTCCTAGAACTTACATATGCTTCCTTTGTCTTTCTGACCAAGGTCATAAAGACCCTGGTCTTCCAAGGTTCACGTAACTTGCCATACCCATCCTTCATTCTCACAGGAATGTGCCACTCCTGAACGCTTATTAACTGCTCTATGGTCACGACTCCCAAAATGCTTCTCCATTGAAACTTCACTCACCTGGTTGGGCTCATTTCCCAAAACCAGGTCCGCTATCACACCTTCCCTGGTTGGACTGATTACATACTGTGTCAGGAAACTCACCTGAATGCTCCTTGCAGATTGTGCCCCATCCAACACCCGAGCATGTAGTGAGTCACAGTCAATATTGGGGAAGTTAAAATCACCCACCACAACCCTACTGTTTTTACATCTTTCCAAAATCTATTTACATCCCATTGGCTGTTGGGAGGCCTGTAGTACACCCCCAGCATTGTGATTTCACTTTTCCCATTCCTGAGGTCTACCCATATTGATTTGCTGCACAACTCCTCTGATATATCCTCCCGCAGTACATAAGACCATAAGACATAGGAGTGGAAGTAAGGCCATTCGGCCCATCAAGTCCACTCCACCATTTAAATCATGGCTGATGGGCATTTCAACACCACATTCCTGCACTCTCCCCATAGCCCTTGATTCCTTTTGAGATCAAGAATTTGTCGATCTCTGCCTTGAAGACATCCAACGTCCTGGCCTCCACTGCACTCTGCAGCAATGAATTCCACAAGCTCACCACTCTCTGGCTGAAGAAATGTCGTCTCATTTCAGTTTTAAATTTACCCCCTCTAATTTTAAGGCAGTGCCCACGGGTCCTAGTCTCCCCGCCTAACGGAAACAACTTCCTAGCGTCCTCCCCTTCTAAACCATACATTATCTTGTAAGTTTCTATTAGATCTCCCCTCAACCTTCTAAACTCTAATGAGTACAATCCCAGGATCCTTAGCCGTTCATCATATGCTAAACCTACCATTCCAGGGATCATCCGAGTGAATCTCTGCTGGACACGCTCCAGGGCTAGTATGTCCTTCCTGAGGTGTGGGGCCCAAAATTGGTACAGCTGTGAGGTACACCTCTATCAGTAATGCCACTTGCCCCACCCCTTCTACATCCCTTTCTATAACACCTGAAACATCTAAATCCTGGGACATCCAGCTGCCAGTCCTGTCCCTCTTTCAGCCAAGCCTCAGTAATCACAATAATGTCATAGTTCCACATACGAACCAAAGTTCGAAGTTCATCTGCCGAGCTTATTATACTTCTCACACTGAAACACATGCATTTCAGACCACCTCCCGTGCTCTTTTCAAAAGCATTTCCCTGCCTGTTCTTAATCATGTTTGCCCTGGTTTCTACCTCTCCCTCAATTTCTGCATCTACTGCCCAACACCTGTGGTTCCCATCCTGCTGCCACACTAATTTAAATACTCCCCAACCACTCTACCAAGTATCCCCTCGCAAACTCCTCCCCCTCAACCCCAGTCTTGCCCCACCCAGGTGTGATCTGACCAGTATGTACAGGTCCTACTTCCCCCAAAGCTGGTCCCAATGCCCCATGAATTTGAACTGCCACCCTCACACCATTTTTTCAACCACATATTCATGCTATATATCCTGCTGGTTCTACTGACTAGCTCGTGGCACTGGTAGCAATCCGGAGATAATTACCTTTGAGGTCCTACATTTCAACTTTCTTCCTGTAAGTTCTGAATGAACCAATCAAGCACAAAGTGGCAAAGCAATCAGAGACGCTGTCAACATCAAGGCAGGCAACTTCGCCCTTTGGAAGTTATCCACTGTTCCACTATAATATTCTGGGACAATCTTGATTCATAAAACTATACTTCAAACCCATTTCTGTGCCTTCATTTTTCCAAAGATGCCAAGAATATAAACAAACTGAGGTAAAAATAAACAACTTTTTTTTCCCCCTCAATACATCCGATACAACATGAACTTCTGTGAAGGAAGCACTCTCTTGAATGGAACTCTAGCCAGTACAGCATATTCTAATTGCGCAAGTGCTGTCATTAATGGTCAAAAGTCTGGAAAACAAATCACAATATCTGTATTACTCTTCCACACCAGTGTCAAAGCACATATTATCTTGTGTGTAGATGGTTGATCATAAATGAACGAACTAAAGGAAAAAGAAAGTCAGCGGTAACTTACTTTGAAATAGGGTTTACACTGGCTTCAACCACAGATAGGACCTTGCAGTTTTTGATATTTTCTGGAAATTCTTGAATTCCTGAAAGACAGGTAAAATCTGCTTTACAGGCGCAATCATTGTGTTTACGTTACATTTTCTGGGAAAACAAAAGGCCAGTTCAGTAGAACAAAATGAGAATCTATTATGGCTAGAAATAAACACCATGGATAAATATAGAATGACATTTCAGACTTCCTTCTGGAACTTTTCTTTGGTTTAGACTAAAACGTGCTTATTAGCATTAAGAAGCATAGACATGTTTACAGGGTAATAAATCCTTCATGGCCTCTTACACAGCAAGTCTGAATGATTATACTACTGTAAGCTTGTTCTTTCAGTCATTTATGTTCAGAAAGCTGAATTCCTTTTGCTGAACTTTATGGTATAAAATGATTGGATTTTTAAGCAAAGAAACGTTGAGCTGGTGGTTTTTGCTTCAGCGACGATATTCAATGACTAAATAATTAAGCCACTTGTATCTCCATAAAGCAGAAGGCTCTTACTATTTGTAGTTCCATGCAAAGTTTCATCACAGACAACAGGAGCACAGATAAAAATAGAAGAATCTGATATAGCTCAGCAATTTTGATTTGCTGATCTAACGGAATCAACCAAATTTATTCGAATCCCATGTTGCATTATTGTAAATGATTCAGTATCATGCAAGAAAGAACTAAGCAATCTAAAATGGGAATATTCAAGGCTAAAATTCCCTTGCCAAATACGTATTAATGGTTTATCATTCAAAATGACTTACAAAACAATTGTGTTAAGATGTGATTGGCAAGTACACGAGTTATGGTGATAGTATATTACATAAAAATAATTTCCAAGACAACAAATTCTAAGACTGTTAGTGGGACTTTGTGGGATTCAATCCGTGAATGACTTTCCAAAATAAATGTATATCATTGGTCATGATTACCAGTTCTGCAATTTGAGCATATTCAGAGCGAGATAGATGTGAAATCATTTCCAAATTTCTATTCCACACTAAAGGTCTAGGCCCGAAACGTCAGCTTTTGTGCTCCCGAGATGCTGCTTGGCCTGCTGTCTTCATCCAGCTTCAGACTTTGTTATCTCTTCTATTCCACACAGCCTGTTCTCAACTCTGCCTGGCAGAAGCTAATGCTACAGACAAGAAAGACAGCCTTTTTTACTCAATATCATGGCTGTAACACAGTGCTACAGTACAGTGATCTTTTATTCCATCAAAAAGAAAACCTTCTACAGACAGTCTGTGCGCAATCCATTTCAGTTCCTCTTGATAAACTTGACAAAACCATTAATCAAAAGCTGAATTAAAACATTACAGTTTGCTCAGCAAAGCATGTGTCTATGATTATTGATGTATTGTTTAAAGCTCTGCCTCACTGCACCATGTTTAACATGCATCTTGCACAATCTCTCCTAAAAATTACAGGATGAAGAAACAATTGGCGGTGGGGGGGGGGGGGGGGGGGGGCAACACTATGACCACAACCATCTACCCACCCATTAGCCAAAGTGGGATATTTCACTGAGAAATCTATCAAGCTGGCTTGTCTTTCAGTATGAAAACATTAAACTTTTATATCGTAGCAATTGTGCACAACCAGGCTTTTTTTGCCAGTCCTTTATTCAGGCTAAAACAGCAAATGTACAATACTGGGAGCTTGACACAAGATGCTAATTCATTTTGTAACGTTTTAAGAATATCATTAGCACAAATTTTGCAAATACAAACGCATGATTCAATAGGAGTCAACTAAAACCTCTGACTTACATTCAAATATGTGATGATCAAGTTACTCTTTCTTGAACACACAAACAGTAATACTGAACACAGCCATTCAGCTTATTGAGTCTGTGCTGGAAACAGGTTGTGTCAAACTATTTGTTACATTGCAACAGAGCACACAATTAGAACATAGTGGAACAAAAATTACAGACTATTCTACATATGGTAATTCTCTCAGTGAAGTACTTGTTATTTTCTTCTTGCATTGAAAGTTTAATATATATTCTCAATACCTACCAAACCATAGAGTGCATCAATCATTCATTTCTTAAGAGATGTTTGTGCTAAACATAAAAGCAGATCAGGTGCAGTGTGCACGAGGTCAAGATCACCATGAAACGAACAGGGAGGAATAATCACATCTACCACATAATACCTTGGAATTGCTCAAAATTGAAAGCTACAGAACCAAAACAAAAAGTTTTTTGTAAATGTTCTTGAGCTTCAAATGACTGTAGCTTTTACAGAGCCAAGCTCATGGTGGATGTTGAATAGAATGCCACAGCAGGGCAGCGAATAGACTTCACGATGAATCAAGTAGGGTAGCTTGGGGCATGTGTCTGTCAGTAAAGGTGTCAGTGACTTTCTGTTCCAGACATCAACACAATCGATTTCCTGTTACCATATGGTTACACTTGATACTCTGTTTTCAGAATGACTTTTTACTGCCTGTCTCACAAATGAAATGTATTAGACTGTATGAAGATACTGTACTTGAGTCGTACACACATACTATGCTTGCCAAGGAAAGCCTCATTCACTTTCATGTAAGTACACTTCTAATGCCTGTTAATTAAATGCCAGTCAGCTTCTCTAACATTGAAAAGTAACTGTTACAAGCGTGAAGTCTCATTCTTGTAGGTTAATCTGTCGGGCAGGACATAATGTTTCAAATTATTTTTCTGGCGTCTTTTTTGAATCTCTTAATCCAAACAGCCATTTGCTTTTTATTTACCTTTCTGTACTTTGTTTAGCATTAAATTTATCCACTCTAATTTAAACTACTTGAGCTCCTAACCTCACAATCTCTCAATGTGAAGTTACAGTTTCTTGCCCTTCAGGTATCAAATGCCTGCCTCCCTTCACTGTGACAATATCAGATTCCACTTTTGCGCTAATCATTACAAAATATTGTGATGAAAGGGGCAAGGATAAGTCTGAAAAAAGTAGGTACAATCTGCAAAACAAAAACACAAAATGCAGGAGGAACTCAGCTAATCAGGCAGCATCTATGGAGAGCGCGAGAGCACGAGAGCGAGCGCGAGACAGCATGAGAGAGCACGAGAGACTCACACACAGAGTTCACATTTTGAGTCCAGTATGACCCTTCAGAAGACTCTTAAGGGCATTCAACCGGGTCGATGCAGAATGATTTATCTGCCCGTGGGAGGGTCTCAGACCAGAGGACAAAATCTCAAAGACAGGGATTGTCCATTTAAGTCAGAGGACAATGAATCTGTGGACTTTTTTTTACTGCAGACAGCTGTAGATGCTGAGATAACACAGCGTGAAGCTGGATGAACACAACAGGCCAAGCAGCAGAGGAGCAGGAAGCTTGGCATTTCAGGTCTAGACCCTTCTTCAGAAATGGGGGAGGGGAAGGGGATTCTGAAATAAATGGGTGGGGGGGAGGGAGATGGATAGAAGATGGACAAAGGAGAAGATTGGGTGAGAAGAGACAGACAGGTCAAAGAGGCGGGGTTATAGCCAGTGAAAGTGAATGTCAGTGGGGAGCACTGTTTCAGACCCTTGTGATCTTGTTTGCTGGCTTGTTCCCCAGCTCCCCAAACTCTATCCCCAGAACTTACTCAATCCTTTCTATCATTGGTACCAACCAGTAAAAACTACAGCCATTGGCTAGTCGCCCTCCACACTCTGTGCCCTGCAGCCAGCTACATCCTTGAATTCAACACCAGGAAAGCAACATACTAGATTCAGATCAGAGTTTGCATAAATAAGCGCAATGTTCATTAGTGATAATGGGAACTGCAGATGCTTGAGAATCCAAGATAATAAAGTGTGAAGCTGGATGAACACAGCAGGCCAAGCAGCATCTCAGGAGCACAAAAGCTGACGTTTTGGGCCTAGACCCTTCATCAGAGGGTCTAGGCCCGAAACGTCAGCTTTTGTGCTCCTGAGATGCTGCTTGGCCTGCTGTGTTCATCCAGCTACACACTTTGCAATCTTCATTAGCCTCACATTACTTTGACAGCAAATTATGGCCCTATGGCTTTGATCACAGCTAGGGTCATATCACTACAATCATAGCAATTACAAGCTGTCGACAAAGTTAACCAAATCCTGCAAAACTGTTGTTATATCCAATTAATAGAATTAAGCAAAGATAATGAATGGAGTTCATCATACTGACCTAAGCAAATCAGAGCATGAATTTATTTTCCCTTTGCATACATTATGTAGTAACCTTGGAAATGTAGGCAGATACTCACAAATAACAGGAATTCCATTTATAAGACCAAAAGCTACAAACTTCTTCAACTGAGTGGCAATTACCTGAATTGCCTGTTCTACAGCTTGCCTGCAATTTCTGCAGTTTCGCCAAATCCTAGGCATTTATTTACCGCAAAAATTACTCCACAATTAAAATGCGGTTACAGATATGCAATGTTCAAATATTCACACCTCTAGAAAATAATCCAAGATACTAAACATGCTACTCCAAATTTGTTTCCATGTCTGTGCAAAGCACTTTAACCATATAATTTTATTAGAATAAATTAAATCTGCTCTTTCATTTCAAGATGAATCAGCTATCATTAGGAAATAAGAAAATCTCATCAGAAAATCCATAATGTGTCAAGCAAATGAAAAACAAATTCATTTGCAATACAAAAAAGAGAAAGTAGTATAAATGCTGGAGATGAGAAAGAAAACCACAAAAAAACTCAGCAGGTCTGGCAGCATCTGTACAGAAAAAGCACAGTTAACATTTTGGGTCTAGTGACCATTCTTTCGAACTGGCTCTGATTTTTGTCACTTTTAACACTCGGTTTCTTCAACATACATTCTTTGTTTTTCTTTCAAGTGTATATCTGCATTACTTCCTAATCACCTATACAGAGTCTCTGGCTGAGATTTCAAGTGTCAAGCTGAATGAAAGACCAGTTCATAGGCAACGACAATCATTTCAATACAATCTGGTGGGTCCTGGGTGGTCTCAAAAATGCGTGGTCAAAGGCTCACGTTGGAAACCAAGCGCTGATGACTAAACCGTTCAAGAATAGAAGATTGATTGAGCAATCAATTTTTAGCAATTAAGCAATCAGTGCTAGATGAAGTACGAAGCAATATTTGAGTAATAATCCATAACTGTAAGGCCAAAAGGTGTATGAGCAGAAGTAGGCTATTTCGCCAGTGAGTCCATTCTACTAAAGAGATCACGGCTGATTCACTTGCCTGCATTTTCCACGTAGACTTGTAATCAGTGACGGAGTTAAAGTTTATCGCAGAACATACCCAACAGCCCAACCTCTGCAGTAAAGAATTCCACAAATTCACTAGCTGCTGACAGAAGAAGTTCCTCCTCATTTCTGACTAACTGGGCAACCCCTTACTCTGAATTTATGCCCTCTAGACCTGGACTCTCCCACAAGGAGAAACAAACTCTCTGTCTCTAACGTTGTCAAGTCCCTGAAGGATCTCATATGTTTATACCTTACAAATGCTGTTTCCAATTAATTCTACACTTAACAACTGATTCTGTTGAAGCATTATTTTTTTCCAAGGCAAATATTAAAGCAGAACAGTTTAACGGGTTACGCACAAATCACCTGCAAACTCAATGCTGGGCTACAATATTCAATGCAAAGAATTGCTTACTCAATGACAATACATACTTTAAGTTCTATCTCAGTATTGGTGATGAACTACTGGAGTATCAACATTGTTCTTATATACAAATACACTTTGGATAACATGGTCCATAAACAAACTAACTCATATGAGAAGTTATACAATCAACCAAGAAATAATTTGCATGGAAAGTAAGTGCTCACAAGGAGAAAAGTAAATATTTACATATTTTAGTTTGCTTGTACATAACAAACTATAGATAAAAACAAAAAGAACAGTGGATGCCGTAAATCAGGAACTAAAAACAAAAGTTGCTGGAAAAGCTCAGCAGGTCTGACAGCGTCTGTGAAGGATAAAACAGAGTTAACACTTCGGGTCTGGTGACCCTTCCTCAGAACTGAATGTACAAAACGTAGAGTTGGAATTCCAAGTGTGGTTTTTTAAAGATCTGATTCATCATTAGGTACTCAAATGAAAATAGTTTAAATTAGCCACTTGTTGCCAGGAAATGTAGTTTTGGAACTTTAATTAAAAAGATTACAAAACAAACAGACAGCTCAAATGTCTGGGCTACAGATGTACCATGAAGGTCAACCCTGGCAATTGCCGAGATGCTTGTTACAGAAAGTCAGAATGCTACCTCATAGGAGGAGACTATTCGGCCCATCATACCCTTGTCAACTTTTTGAAGCAGCTCTTCGGTTAGTCTGTAATCTCCTGCTCTGTTGGCTTGCAAAATATTTATTTTTCAAATGTCCACCAAATTCCCCCTTTTAAATCACTATTAATTTGGCTTCCAGTGCTTTTTCAGACAGCGTATACCAGAACATAACACTCTGCTTAGAAAATATGACCCATCTCTGCATTGTCTGTTGCCAATTTTATTGCTTGGGATCCTTCAATTTTCAAATCTATCACCAGTGGGAACAATTTCTCCTTTTTCCGTCTAGATCCCTTCATATTTTAAACAGCTCTGCCATATGCTCCCATATGCTTACCCAAGGAGAAAAATTTCAATTCCTACCCAGCTCCCAATGAACTTAGTTCACTCTGTTCTCTAATGTCCAAGCTTAAAGTTGTCAAATCTGCTGACGAGGACAGTATTGCTGCTGTCTGGGGAACTGACCTCTACCATGCAGAGGTGAAATGTTAGATCCTTGACATGTCCTACCCCTGCCAATTCCATAACCCCACTGAACAGCAAGCCAGTGTCTTCAAGACAGCCACTGACCCCCTTTTGATGCCTTCATTGACCCAACCCAAGCCTCCCACCTCTCAGTTCCTTCACCCTGAACTGCCTGATGCTGACTCCCAAGATCCACAAACAGGACTGTTCTAGCACACCGAACATTAGAGCCTATTCCTGCTTCAAATAACTGAACTCTTCATACAAGAATCTTTCTCTACTCTTCCAGTTTCCTTCATGGGTCAAGTTAACATTCCAGATTCCTGACCCTTAACTTTGCCCTCTCCACCATACAAAGCGAGTGACTCAAACGCATGTCACATGAGAACAATTCACATCTCATATCCAAAAAAAGTGATTCACAGAAGCACAATCAGGAGACAACGGGGTGCACAGATGAGGGTCAAAAACAGAATTTGCTGGAGAAGCTCAGCAGGTCTGGCAGCATCTGTGAAGGAAAAAAAATCAGAGTTAATGTTTCAGGTCCAGTGACTTTTCCTCAGAGCTGATCACAGATGCTATCAGACCTGCTGAACATGTCCAGCAACTTCTGTTTTTGTTTCTGATTTTACAACATCCGCAGTTCTTTCGATTTTTATTTTGCACAGATGAATGTAGTGCTCAGTTGATGTCTTCTGCATGAACTTCTGTCAGGATTTTGACAAGGTCTCACATGGAAGACTGGGTAAGAAACTAAGAGCTCATAGGATCCAGGGCAATGTGTCAAATTCAATCCAAAATTGGCTTAGTGACAGGAGACAGGGGGTGGTGGTCGCAGGGTATTTTTGTTACCGAAAGCCTGTGGCATCCAGTGGTGTAACGCAGGGTTCAGTACCAAGTTCCATGCTATTTATGATGTACCTAATAGCGTAGACATGAGCTAAGACCAGAAAGCTTGCAGAAGACACAACAATTGGTGGTGCAGTAAATAAGGAGGAGGAAAGTCATAGACTACAGGACAATATAGACAGGCTAACGAAATGTGAGGCTGGACGAACACAGCAGGCCCAGCAGCATCTCAGGAGCACAAAAGCTGACGTTTCGGGCCTAGACCCTTCATCAGAGAGGGGGATGGGGTCACCCCATATCGCTGCCTAATATAGACAGGCTGGTCAGATGGGCTAAACAGTGGCAAATGGAATTTAACTCTAATAAATGTGACGTCATACATTTTGGGAGGAGTAACAAGGTAAAGGAGCACAAGCTAGAGAAACAGGAGGCTGGAGGAACACAGCAAGCCAGATAGTATCTGGAGGAAAGGAGAAGTCAACGTTTCGGGTATTAATCTTCATTAGGACAGAAGAGATTCACCAGGACTGGAATGATTCAAAAATGAAGACAGTCCAGATAGACTGGGGCTGTTTTCCTGAGAGGAGACAAAGTGGAAGACAGATCTATTTGAGGAGCACAAAGTTTTGAGAGGCATAGATGGAGTAGACAGGGGAAAAACCTTTCCCCATAATATGAAGCCAATAACCTGGGGACAGGGTTTTAAGAGAAAGAGCAGGAGGTTTAGAGATGATTCAACAGAAGAAAATTCATCCAGTGAGTGGAGGAAATCTGAAACTCGCTGCCTAAAAGCATGGTCATGGTGGGAACCCTCAAGACAGTCAAGAACTCTTTAGATGAGCATTTGAAATGCCATAGTATACAAGGCTATGGGCCAATTCTGGAAAATGACATTAGAATAGATGGATATTTGATGACTGGCATGGGCTTAATGGCCGAAGGACTTCCTTCTGTGTTGTAAAAACCGTATGACTTCATTTTGTATCTTTGTCAAAAATGAACTTCAGTTACAAAGATAGATGTTGCACATCAAAAGTCACAAGCTTGAATGAGATATATCAGCTTGAATGCATTATATGTCAGATTCCATACATACATTGACAACATCCAACTCTAAGATAATAAAGTGTGAAGCTGGATGAACACAGCAGGCCAAGCAGCATCTCAGGAGCACCTGAGATGCTGCTTGGCCTGCTGTGTTCATCCAGCTTCACACTTTATTATCTTGGATTCTCCAGCATCTGCAGTTCCCATTATCACTGATACAACATCCAACTCTACTTCACTGTCACCTCTCTCAATCTCTCTAGTGCCTTTAAGCGCAGGCTGTTTGACAGACTGCCAGTACTGGATGAACAGAAACACCCTCCAATTAAATATATAGAAGATTGAGATTTTGTTTCAGTTCCCAAACAAGGTCAATTTTCTAACCACCAATTTATTCCCCATTTCAATCACAGCCATAATGTAGACTGACCATTTCCAGCTCTATGACATTTCTCTTTTCCACCCTACTTTAGCAGATTTGCCACTAAAAACCTCAGCCATTCTGTTGTTAACCTTGGATTTGTCTATTCTAATCCACACTTGGCCAGCTTCCCACATTCTTTCATCATAAATGCATCTGAAACAAACACAGAGAATGCTTATGAAACTCAAACAAACAGACGGCATCCTAGAGGAATAGTTAACATTTCATTACTGAAGGGACTCGTACAGCGACTCTACGAATTCCATTTCTCTCCACAGATGCTGCCAGACCTGCAGAGCTCCTCCAGCATTTCCCATATTTTTTCCACACTCATTGCTCTGTAAACATGAGGTCATCCCAAACTTCGTCTGTTACTTGATGGAAGGTCACAATCTGAAACCTTCTCTGTTTCTCTCTAACACAAGTTGCACAACCTACTGAACATTTCCAACACATTCTGCTTTTGTTTCAGAATTTTAGTCTCGTTCAGGTTTCTTTCTTAGGATCTTCACGAAAACATTTCCTAAATAAGTTCTTGTGTACACTCCCCTATCAAAGTGCAATTGCCAAAAGAATGAGAATCTTGTAAGCTTGTTAGGGGTAGGGAAAAAAAGGCGTTAGGGAAAGAAAAGAGTCAATGAAATTAAACTTGGGAAACCTTTCTGGCAGCACAGCCTCCAGAAATGATCACATTTGTGGAGAAGGTCAATAGAATGGGCAGTAACCATGGTGTGTACGCATGATCAGGAAAAGCACTTGTTATTTGACACGACCTGCAAAACCTGAAACTGGCATGGACCAGAAGTTGAAAACATGGACTGGAATTGAATCCAGTAGGCCTTCACCAACAAGTTCCCCACCACATTTCATATTGATAAAACAGAATGGGTAACTTAAGTAAAAATGATAACTTCAGGAGAACAATTGATTGTTTGATAAATTACTCTAGAAGCAATTTCAAGCTGTGAATTAAACGGCAATCAATTACAGTAGTGCAAGACATCAGAACGAGTGACAGATTACATGTTTGGTATGTTTACTAATCAAGGTCAAAGCCAACTGGATAAAAGGAACTAATGAAGCTGTTCAGAACAAAGCCTGAAGTACACACTGCAGTGGAAAGACCACCTCAGTAAACCGGATGTTCAAGGCACAATGTTATTAAAAGGGATAATATTCCCTGGCAGACCCTTTATTCTCCTTCCTCATAGACAAGTACAATTCTTACTTATGTGAACCAAAAAAAAAGCCAACGAAGGCAAGTTGGTGTTCTGCTGAGGTTTAAAAAAATACGAATCACCAGTGGGGTCAAGAACCAACTCTTGATGGCAACATAATGGAACAAATGGAAATTCCATTTCCTATCACCGAATCAACAGCTCACCATGAAAATTTTACCATGTATGGTAGCATAATAATTGTCCTATTACATGAATGCTCTATTAATGAATTAGGGGCCTGGACTGAACATCAAAGGCAAGGCTTCAAATCCCACAACAGTTAACTGGTTAAATCTAACAGGTAAAACTCATTTCGAGAACAGTTACCATGAAATTATTATTATTGACTCAACTGGTTCATTAACAGCTCTTCAGGAGGTACCTCTGTTGTTCTCTGCTCACATGCCCTCTAAGTGACTACAGACCCTCAACAAAATGGTTGATTCTCAAGTGCTTTGTGAAAAGGTCTAACAAGCAACTCAAGTGCAGCAGTTCACCCACCACCTTCAAAAGGACAACTGGGGTGAGAGATAAAACGTTGCCTTGCCAAAGAATATTGCATCCACTAAGTGAAATATAATCACTCACTCAAAACTGAACATACATGGCTGGTAAAATGCCTGCTCGAGGAGGCGGATTATTATCGCACATCTCTATATGATCTTCCTAACAGAGAGAAGGGCAATCTTCTCTTTTAAGATTACTTGTTGGTAATATGACAATGCAATTTATGAAGCAGTACATTACCTAATCCACTTGGAAACTCATTAAGAGATGCTCATTTTCCAGATTTGAGAAGCCCCCACAACAATGGCTTCATCACAGACGAGCTAATATTTCCACACGTCTTCATCCAAATCTCCTTAAACATCAAAATCTTTTGTTTATAACCTGATGAACAGAAGTTTGCACTGTGTTTACCTAACATCCACAAAACGTAACCACAGGAGACGACCTAGTCGTATTATCACTAGACTAGTAATCTGGAGACCCAGGTAATAATTCTGGAAGGCAGGTTCAAACCTTGCCTTGGTAGATGGCAGAATTGGGGTGGCAGGGTAGCTCAGCAGTTAGCACTACTGCCTCACAGCACCAGGAAACTGGGTTGGATACCACCCTCGGGCAATCGTGTGGAGTTTGCACTTTCTCCCTGGGTTTCTTCGTGGGTGCTCCAGTTTCCTTCCACAATCCAAAGATGTGCACGCTAGGTGGATTAGCCATGGGAAATGCATAATTAGGGGGATAGTGGGTCTGGGTGGGGTGCTCATCAGGGAGTCAGCGTGGACTCAACTGATTGAATGGCCTGCTCTCACACTGTGGGGATTCTATGATCCTATGTAAGTTGCACGGAGCTGAAGGGCTGGGGAGGTCACCCAAAAATACACGTGGAAAATGTTTCTTTGGTAAACCAAACGCCCGAGTAATGAACAAGAACCTGAAGGATGAGCAATTGCAAAGGTGCCCGAAAAGTGACAGCATTGCCAGATTACTGGAAGAAACATCAGGAGTAGATGTGTGAAGCACTGATATGCATTATGACAGTGTTAACTCACAATGAGAAAGTGTCAGCAGATTGGATGCAGGCTAAATAGTTTCAATGGGCAGGAAAAAAAGGTAGTAAACAGGTACAGGAGATGATAGGCAATTAGCGAAGCATCAATTCATTGTAAAATCATGGAATCTGGTATCACATTGTTAACAAATTTGACAGTTTTAAAAGTAACTGTATAACAGTAACGGAGCCAGCAATAGGCAACACAGATACAGAAGGGTTCGAGTCTGCCTTCAAAGAAACGAATGCAGGAAATGCAACCGGAAATTTGTGCTCAGCTAACTCCCAAGTAGCTGCACAACAAAGACGAGCAGTCTGTTCTACTAATTTTAGCTCAGAATTAAACATCAGAACACTGCCTTAGCACGTGAACAACAATTCCTTCAACTTGAAACATTATGGCTTAGACATGTACAAAGAAGGGCTGAATGCCAGAAAATGGCCAGCACCACTGACAGAATTTTGCGTCTGTGATTTTGAGAGGTGGCAGTATTGAGACGGGCACTTTTGAGCTCAGATGTTGGCAGTGGTTGCATTGCTAATTTATTAAAGGATAACATGAAGAAACTCAGTGCAACATTGTTGAATTTGCCCAGGATAATAAATGAGATTATCTAGCAAGATGGATACGAGCAGCTCAGAAAGTACACATTTTCCAATTGCATAAGCTCAGCACATTGGCTCAGTGGTCATCACCAGGGACCCGAGTTCAATTCCACCCTTGGTCGACTGTCTGTGTGGAGTTTGCACATCCTCCTTGTAGGCTGGGTGGATTGGCCATACTAAATTGCCCTGTACTGTCGAGGGATGTGCAGGTTGGGTGGATTAGCCATGGGAAATGCAGGGTTACAGAGGTAGGGTAGGGTGCTAGGTCTGGGGGGCATGCTCTTCAAAGGTTCTGTGCTAACCCGATGAGCTGAATGGCCTGCTCCCACACTGTGGGTATTCTATCATTCTACTGAATGAAATGTGTGAACAGAAAATTGCAGATGAAACTGAATGTAAACCTGACATCAGATAATGAAATGTGAGGCTGGATGAACACAGCAGGCCCAGCAGCATCTCAGGAGCACAAAAGCTGACGTTTCGGGCCTAGACCCTTCATCAGAGAGGGGTCTAGGCCCGAAACGTCAGCTTTTGTGCTCCTGAGCTGGGCCTGCTGTGTTCATCCAGCCTCACATTTCATTATCTTGGATTCTCCAGCATCTGCAGTTCCCATCATCACTGATACAATGTAAACCTGACATGTTAGGAGCGACAACTTTATTAAATATAACACCTTTAACATGCACAAACATTCCAGGCTCATCACAGCTGGATAAAAATCTAGGCAAGTCCAGAAGAAGGGGAAGGGTGTAAAGATGTTTTCCCAGAAGTTTCACTGTAAGGAGCAACTCATAAAGAGACAGCCTATTGGAGAAGCTTAGGAGAGAATTCCAAGCATTGGGTCAAAGTCACTGGAGGAAAAGCTTCCAATGGTGGAAAAGAGGAATGAGGGATGGACACAAGGTCACAATTAGAGAAATCCAGTTCTTAGAGTGCTAATAGAGCAGGCCATAGCCCAGTGGCCCACCCATTAAGGAAATTTAAAGCAAGAATCAAGTATTTGAAATGAGAGGCATTTGACTGATGACTGTATAGCAAGTTAGTGAGAAGACAATGAAATACAGTTATGGATGTTGTAGGATATTAAGCAAGAGAGAAGTAGAATTAAGCAGTAGAGAAGTAGAAGTAAGTGTGAAGTGACATAGGTTTGAACAAAGGCTTTAAGTCGACAGGACATGACTGACATCAAGAAGCTGCTGCTAAGAATTCTTTGTGGAAGAGTTTATTAGAAGAATGCATATTAAACAGTGTTATTAACATAATGAAACTTCACAGATGCATGACAGAATATGCCACATACAAAGTCTGGCCCAGGAGTAAGCTTTTAAATATGTTCTTAAAAGAGGCAAGTGTTATGGAGGGAATGGTTAAATGAAATGAAATTTCTGATACTCAATTTATAAACAAGTAACAATTTATTTATCTAACTCTAACAGTGAACAAATTAGCAGAACTACTAATAAACAGAACCCCTTTAACTACTAACTATTCCTGATTAAAACAAAATTCTAACAGCATGCTGCTCCAATAGATACAAATCCCATTAATATAAACCAAACTGATAACAACTAAATAGACTAAAGCTTAATGTCTCAAAATTACAGCTAGGATAAGTCTTCCAGAATGTTCTTTGCTTTCTCTGCTATCTTCCAGTCAGGAACACCTTCCTCCATCAAATTCTTGTGTTAGGAATATTAACGAAGAGTACTATAGTACTTTTATGCAGATGGCGCTTATTCTGAGATCTTAAAGATTTCTGAGAGAGCCAGGGACTTTCTCTTTCTTTAGAGCTGATGGCTGTTGAGAGCTGTTCTCTTAACAGATGGCAGTTTGTTCTCACACCAACTTTCAAATGGTCTTTTCTTTTAGACCTTTTGTTACAATAGGATTGGTCCGAGGTTGTCAAAGCTATCAGGTTTAAATTTTGCTGCTTGGCCTGCTGTGTTCATCCAGCTTCATACTTTATTATCTTGGATTCTCCAGCATCTGCAGTTCCCATTATCTTTGATTAAGTTTAATTTGGTTTGGTTTCTAGGACCTGGTCTAAATTAATTGGCTAAATTCAAAAACCGGTTCTCTTGGTAAAAATGTTGCATTGTCAACTGTATAACCGTTTGGTAAAATGTTTCAATTTCAAGAACTGTCTCTGCATCTGCCTGCAGACGTTTTTTTTAAATCTCCAAGCCTTAAAAAAAATTTCCTAAAGGGACCACGCACTCATTCCCCCATATCATTTTACAAACAAATTCTAACCTCCTGCCTTCCAATCAACAAACATGTCACAATGTCACAACATAAAAGTGAGAGACAGAGAAGCTGTGAGGTGTAAAGATGGAATGCCAGAGCTTGGTGCCTAGGCAACTGAATACACAGACATAATAGGGAAGAGCTTATGATTCAAACTTCTCAAGAGATCAAAACTGATGGATTGCAAATATCTTAGAAGATTGAATGCTTGGATGAGACTGTAGAGATTGGGAGGAGCAAGGCCATGGAAGAATTTTCAAACAAGAATAAGAATTTTAAAATCAAGATGTCGCTTGAGCAGGAGCCTATGAATGCCAGTGATCAAAAGGGTAACAGGTGGTCAGGACTCGCTAAAAGGTAAGACACGGGGGTGGAGTTTTTGAGATAATGGGAACTGCAGATGCTGGAGATTCCAAGATAATAAAATGTGAGGCTGGATGAACACAGCAGGCCAAGCAGCATCTCAGGAGCACAAAAGCTGACGTTTCGGGCCCAGACCCTTCATCAGAGAGGGGGATGGGGGGAGGGAACTGGAATAAATAGGGAGAGAGGGGGAGGCGGACCGAAGATGGAGAGTAAAGAAGATAGGTGGAGAGGGTGTAGGTGGGGAGGTAGGGAGGGGATAGGTCAGTCCAGGGAAGACGGACAGGTCAAGGAGGTGGGATGAGGTTAGTAGGTAGCTGGGGGTGCGGCTTGGGGTGGGAGGAAGGGATGGGTGAGAGGAAGAACCGGTTAGGGAGGCAGAGACAGGTTGGACTGGTTTTGGGATGCAGTGGGTGGGGGGGAAGAGCTGGGCTGGTTGTGTGGTGCAGTGGGGGGAGGGGATGAACTGGGCTGGTTTAGGGATGCAGTGGGGGAAGGGGAGATTTCTCCCCTTCCCCCACTGCATCCCTAAACCAGCCCAGTTCATCCCCTCCCCCCACTGCACCACACAACCAGCCCAGCTCTTCCCCCCCACCCACTGCATCCCAAAACCAGTCCAACCTGTCTCTGCCTCCCTAACCGGTTCTTCCTCTCACCCATCCCTTCCTCCCACCCCAAGCCGCACCCCCAGCTACCTACTAACCTCATCCCACCTCCTTGACCTGTCCGTCTTCCCTGGACTGACCTATCCCCTCCCTACCTCCCCACCTACACCCTCTCCACCTATCTTCTTTACTCTCCATCTTCGGTCCGCCTCCCCCTCTCTCCCTATTTATTCCAGTTCCCTCCCCCCATCCCCCTCTCTGATGAAGGGTCTGGGCCCGAAACGTCAGCTTTTGTGCTCCTGAGATGCTGCTTGGCCTGCTGTGTTCATCCAGCCTCACATTTTATTATCTGGGGTGGAGTTTTTGTTGTTTTATTCGGAATATGCCCATTTCTGACAGTACCATGCCTTTTGAACAGAGTGGCTTGCTCAGTCATTTCAGAGGACAATTAAGAATAAGTCATGCTGTTGTGGCTCTGAAATCACATGATGGTTTGGCCAGATTTTCTTCCCCAAAGGATATTATGCAACAAGATGGATTTTTCAGAAAAACAATGTTTACTTGTTTATGGTGGTCATTACTGAGAGCATCTTTCTTTTCCAGATGTACTAAATGAATGTAAATTTCACCAGTTGTCCTGGTGGGATTTGAACCTCTGTCCCCAGAGCATTAGTCTGGGCCTCTGGATTACCATCCCCATGACAATATCACTATCTCAACATCTCCCATAATGGAGGGCAAAACATGGGAGATCAATCAGACGTGCATCAAAATAGTCAAGTCAATACATAACAAAGGCATTGATGAGGGTCTCAGTCACAGAGAAACTGAGATGGGCAAAAAGTCAAGTGTTGCTTTGGAGGTGGATATAGATTGCGCGAACACCAAGTTGGAAACTCATTTTGGGGTCAACATCGCACCAAGGATGTGAACAGATCGACAATCTCAGACTGCAGCCAGGAAGTAGGCTGGAGACAATAGTTAAGGAGAGGAGTTTGGAACATGGACTGCAAACAATGGCTTCACAGTTTTCCCAGACGTTACAGCAAGAAATTGCTGCTCATCCAGTGCTGGATATCAGCAAAGCAGTCTGACAACCTAGCAACAAGTGGGGCATCAAGAGATGTTGAGGAGTTGGGGGGGAGGTGGGTGGGGGGGGGGGGGGGGGGGAAAGAGAAGGCACAAAGCGTTTACCAGTCTATACATGAAAACTAATGTCATGCTTTTGGACGATGGAGTCAAAGGAGACAAGCATGTAAATGAGATGAGATGAGCAGGGAAGCAAGGGCTGATCTTTGCGAGACACCAAGGGTAATGGGGTAGGAGCAGGAACAGACCAAACATTCGGATATGCTTCCTTTCCCTGTCACTGTTTGAAGCTAGTTGAGGAGGATAGCCAGGTGGGAGTGATTCACGATGGAGTTCTGGGAACAAGGAAAATGTGTTTGGGAGGCAACATGTTCAAAGACTTGGGCAAGGAAAGTCAGGTTGGAGGTGGGACAGTGTAAAGTACATATATTTTCTATCTTTCTCTATTTTTAATTATAGACTGAAATGGAAAAAGATGACTGTTTGAAAATCAGGGACTGGCAAAGGAAATTGCTGCAATAGTAAAAAGCCAGTCATTGAAACTGATTGCAAGTCGCAGTTATACTGCTGCTTCATCAAGCAGAGGGGGAAAGCTGCCTACAGACAACTGTCATCAGGAGGCAGATACCAAGTGAGATTCGGCCAGCAACAGGTTACTGATTAGTTTGTGGATGCCAAAGGCCATTAGCCAGGCAACAATGATCCAATGGTCCCCTGGCGAGCTCAACAAGCTGTGGGTGTGAATGGGGCTAGCAAAAGACTTCGAACTGCTGGAAGGAGGTATGGAATGTATCTCTCTCTCTCTCTCCAGAAAAATATCTAGATCCTGAACGGAGACAGTGTGTTTTCTCCCAGCAGTTTGTGTAAGCTGTTGCTTTTAACCAACAAGTCACAGACTTTTATAATTCAGCAACCAGTCAGACTCAGCCTCCTGTGAAGTGAAAGAAACGGAATGAAAAGATCAGAGTGTGGGAGGTCTTGGAAACAAAAGGAACACTTCATTCTTAATCCCGAATACCGGTGCTATTAAACTACCTGCCCATTATTTTGTTTTCTTTCTTCTAACAACTGTATGTGTGTGGGCATTTAGAAGGGGTTTACAATTTTAACCAGTAGAGTTAAGCATCAACAGGGCATAGTTGTTTCTGTGTGGTTGGAATCCACTTATTTGTGACAAGCGATGGGTTTTTTTTGCTTTAAAAAGAAACGTAGCCCATGTTTTTTTTGTTAAGCTGAGCCTATCTGACACACAAATTAGGGACTTTGTCCACTTTGATAAATTTTTTAACCTTTTGTGAGGCATAACGACAGTAGTTTATAAAGACAGAACAGTCAGGAGTTATTCTTTTGAGAAGACAGGGTGCCGGCAGGAGATTTTGGAGAGGGAAACAGCATGCGAGGAGGTAGATAATATCAGCTAACATTGGGGTCAGGAGCTCAGCTCAAGTAGGTCGTTAATATAGTGGTTTGGAAAGCGATGCTAAGCATTTGCAGCAGGAGTTCAGGACCATGGCTTTGGTTTGCTTAATATTCAATTTAAAGAAACTGCAGCTTAATTTAGGGTTGAATGTCTGCCAAGTAGTTTTGATAACAAGGGAAAGGAGGGATCAGGAGAGGTGGCAAATATGTTGAGCTGAGTGTTGTCAGATTCCACATGTGTCTGACGATGAGTGTTTGGATTGGGTAGCCATATGGGAGCACATAGATGACGAGGAGGATGATCCTTGGGGCCCTTCTATTAGCAAAAAAAATCCAATAGCTACTCTTACAAAAAGCCTCAGGAATCTTCCATTATTCATCACAGGAGAAATAGAATACGGCTCATGAAAGAAAACTGATGTATTTTGTCAAAATATCCATTAAAGTACGTGAACTCAAGACGGCTTATGGAGCATATTTTACAGACTAGCTACAGGCATGCACATTCCAAAGTGACTGGTATTGTAAGGAACACATTTGCACAGCTGAAATTTCATTGTATCAGAAGCCAAATCAGTTCCGTAACAATCACCATTTTATAAAATGGTGACAGAACAATTCTACAGATAGAAAACATCTGGCTCAATTTATTGAAAATGCATCAATTTTTCACAGACGGAAAAAGTAAATCTTAAAGGAAAAATTGCATTCTGAATTTCAGATTGTGACCTAGATCTGGAGCAGTTCTTTTATTGCAACTATCACGTTGTGACTCCACAAGGACTGCACCGAGTTGGTTTCTAAACTGAATGGCATTTAGCTTCAACTATTGTTCTCAATGAGTTGGGGGAGGGAGAAGGAACCCACAATGTAATGAAAACACTGAGCAGGCCAGGCAACATCCCAACCAGGGAACATCTTGGTCTGCATGGTCAAATGACACAACATATGGTTCTCACTCACCCACTAAAGCACCAGGGAAAGTGAATATTTTAACGTTTATTCAAACCAGATCATGCAGAAAAGAATGAGCCATTCCTAAAGCTAGTGGCTTTTCTAATCATCTTTCAAGTCATTTTACAAAAAACCTCTGCAATCTGACATTTAAAACTCTTGAAAAATACGACAAAAACATCTTACCATTCTTGCTGACATCCAATTCCCTGAGATTGATAAGATTTGCAATGGATGCTGGCAAAACAGTCAGATCATTATCCGGCATGCTCAACTTGTGCAGAGACTGGCAATTGAATAGTTGCTGTATGGCAGAAGTCAAAATGAAATTATATTAGAACAAGATGCTATAAAAATGAAATCAGAACATAAGCATCTAGCAGTGAAGCTCAAAATAAGTAATGAAACCAGTTTTCTTTCACCCACGTCTTAAACATAAAACCAACAAAAAAGTCCACCGGTGAAGCAACAACTGTGCGCACCAACTATAGTGATGCATGAGAAACCCAGGTAATAATTAAACTAAGGTTTAGTTCATCCTTTGGGCTCTTAAAACATAAACTAAGTGTCAACTAAACAACTCTGGAAGACCTACTGAATCTTGCTTTTCAACCATATTGACACTTGGACCTTCACCTCAGATCGTTTTGAAGGTTCTTTTACTTCCATTCCCATTGCTAGGCTGAGTAAGGCATTTTTCACATTTACAAACCTCGATATGAAGTAATTACATTTCAGATTTAAAACTCTAGCTACTTCCTCTTGAGCATCTTAGATAGTTCCAAAAGTGGAGGACTTGCACCCTATGCCCTGAAGCATTCCTGTCAAATTTCTGGGCAACTTTTTGCTTGATCGAAGTTTGAACACATAACCTTTGTTAGCTAAAAATTGTAAAAGAAACAAGAAATATCAGTGTAGAAAGAACAAACACAAGTTCCTAAAGACACCGGAACAGAATGCAGGTGCATCAGCAACATGAGTTCAGATAGCATGTTTGCTTTTCTGTTCCTAAGTTCCATATATCTTCACCTCAGTGTTTCAAACTATCAAAGGACCCTAAACTTTTGTATCACAGAATTGTCACACTGACTCCCAGTAGCTACATAAATTTGGACAGGCCTGGGAAAGACATAACTCTTTTTCGAACTTTAGTGATTGGGTTTTTTTACTTTTGTCTTCACAGGATTCTTCCAGTATACAGAAGGTGGCCAAACAGCTTCAACACAAAATTGTTTCAGATTTAAGATTACTAAACAAATTGAACATTTATAGATTAGATTTGATTAGATTAGATTCGATTAGATTCCCCACAGTGTGGAAACAGGCCCTTCGGCCCAACAAGTCCACACCGCCCTTCGAAGCATCCCACCCAGATCCATCCCCCTATAACCCACACACCCCTGAACACTATGGGCAATTTAGCATGGCCAATCCACCTAACCTGCACATCTTTGGACTGTGGGAGGAAACCGGAGCACCCGGAGGAAACCCACGCAGACACAGGGAGAATGTGCAAACTCCACACAGGCAGTTGCCGGAGGCTAGAATTGAACCCGGGTCCCTGGTGCTGTGAGGCTAACCACTGAGCCACCGTGCTGCCCCTAGATTGAGTTAACAGTAGCAGTAACATAACGTTTCTATAGGAGTTATGCTTCACCAGTTCCTTGTATGTAGAAATAACACAATGTAAACCATATAACAATTAGTTTTAACATACAGCAGTTTTGTTTTGCTGTATTCACTATTGACAGAAACTGAGCAATTTACATACAAACACACAGGAACAGGTCTTACAGCTCAAATGGTCCACGTCAACAATGCATGAAAAGGAAGATTCTCTCACACACACACACGCTCGCGCACACAGTAGAATAGACATGAAATAGTTGACATTTCACTTAAGACCATAGGACTATCCATCCTGATTATTAGGTTGTTGGCTGACGAGATTAGACAGGACGATAGGTCACAGTAGGTAGCTGATTAAATTATCAAACTAAAATGAGAAATAAAATTAGTTTTGATCTCTCTACAATTGGAAACATCAACACCTAGCCTATCAAGCACTTTTCTATCTTAAAGATATTACTCAACTTCTCTCTAAGCCTACTCTTCACAAAAAGAAAAGGCGATCCACCCCCACCCCAGACATTTTAACAGGATCTGTTCTAGGATCATCCCTACAAACACTTCTTTCCCTCTTCTCAGTCTCTCCAAATGCTTTCTCCAATTACTGAGATTAGAAATGGAGGAAATGGAAAAGATTAAGGGGAAGAGGGAAACAGAAAAGAGGAAATAGAAGCTAAAAAAAAGGAATCTGGAAAATGAGTAAGGAAAAAGGAGACTTTGATGCATGTCATATGCTGTTGGAGAGGTCTTCCTGTCAAACAAAAAACTAAATAAGTTAGATTTATCTCTGACACCGAACATTCATCAACAGGGTTTAGGTGGGGCTTTGAATGGAGAAAGACTGCCAGCAGGGAGGATTCCAAGATAATAAAATGTGAGGCTGGATGAACACAGCAGGCCAAGCAGCATCCCAGGAGCACAAAAGCCGACGTTTCGGGCCTAGACCCTTCATCAGAGAGGGGCATGGGGAGAGGGAACTGGAATAAATAGGGAGATTCCCTGAGGTTGGTCCGGAGGGAGGAGGGTAACTTCTTCAGGTTAGGAATCCCTGGAAGAGGCTTCGCAGTGAGGTTAAAATAGTATCAGAGATAATGGGAACTGCAGATGCTGGAGAATTCCAAGATAATAAAATGTGAGGATGTAGGTTAGGTACAGGAAATACAGCCAGTGGTGACTGATGCAACAGCTGGTAGTTGGCTGAAATGTGCAAACTGTGACATGCTGCTCATTTGGTCAAAGGGCAAGCAGGAAAATTCAGTGCTGATGGTATTGAGATTTCACTTTTGCTCACTTTATTCGGTGCTAAGAATTCCACTCTCCACCTGCGGGATGAAATATTCTCCACAGGAATGAGGAGGATTGCCCTTGGATGAAAGGCTGGGCAAATTGGGTCCATATACTTTGAAAGAATTAAAACTCCCTTCATTTAAACATACAAGATTCTGAAAGTTCTTGACAATATTGGTAAGAGAGGTTACCCCCGTAGGTCAGGAAATCTAAAACGTGGGGGCACAGGCTAAAGATAAACAGGCTATCATTTAGAACCGAGGCTTTCTTCATACAGGGGATTGCAAATTCTGAAATTTTCAACGTCAGAGGTTTCCACCATTGTATATATTTTAGGTTGGGATACAGAAGAGACTGTTGGCCTTCCTGGGAATCAAGGCATTCAAGGAGCAAGCAGGTAAGTGGACATGAGATAGTAGGAACTGCTGATGCTGGAGAATCTGAGATAACAAGGTGTAGAGCTAGATGGACATAGCAGACCAAGCAGCATCAGAGGAGCAGGAAAGCTGACACGTCGGGCCTAGGCCGTTCTTCAGAGAAGTGGACTTCAAGCCCTTTATGAGCTATAATTTTCTTGAATGATGGAGCAAACTCGGTTGTCCATCTGATCTACTCCTGCTCCTATTCTTTGAGGCGGATGCTTTTTCCCCCCTCTTTTAAACCTCCCTTACATCATCCATTTTAGATTATTCCTTCATTATTTATGAAGAAAGTACAATTTCTCTCTACATTCTGTTTCTACTTGCACAATTCACACCTGATAAAGTGATTTGTCTTCACCCATACCATTCGCTGATCTACCATTATTTCCAAAAGGCCTATCATTCGGCTATAACGTGTAACAACAGTGAACTAGACCAAATCTTCCATGTCTAAACACCAAACGTTAAGGATAATGGCCACTGAGAGTGAAGAGTTGCTAATGACTGGCTGAGTCATCATAAATTAGTCAAACAGTGGAAAACCAACCAATAAAAATTTTTGGGTGATTATTTGTAGATTTCCATGTCCGACGATGGAATCAGATTTTCACTTTGCTGAAGTAAATCAGTTAATAAAAATAAAGGAAGCAACAGAACATTGATGCAAAACTGCAACACACCTAACGAAGGGCAAGGACAGGAACATTGTAAGGATGCACTGTAATTTGTCAATTACTTTGGAGGTGTTTTCTCAGGCAAAGGGCATAGGGAGTGGGATTATACTTATTGTTTACAGTAAGTAAAGCTTTCCCAAAGAAAGATATCTCACCTTTGGAAGCTCTTCAATCTGGTTAGCATCTAAGTAAAGTTCCTCCAAGGTCTTATCAAAAGGGAAAATCTCTTTGGGAACCTGCTCCAAACTGCAGTGAGAATAGTCCAAAACAGTGACAGCTTCTTCTTCTCCCCTTAGACAGCGACATGGCACCAGCCTTCCAAATAAATTACGCTTTGTCGTCATGATCAAACACTGCAAACAAAACACAGACTCAATAAGGCTTTGTAACTGTAGAAAAAAAAGTCAGTGTACGTTCCATTCCACACCAATAATGTTCAAAAGCAACACTGCAGGCAAATTTTCCAGTTAACTAGAAGTCATTTACATGTTTCTTTGTTCAACTGTTTGCCAGTTCCATTTTCAGTCTCAACCGATATTTAATTTAGAAATCATTACATTAGCAACAAATTTCAAGAAAAAAAGTGATCCCAAAATCCTTTGACGCTATTTAATTTAATGGGCTTATTGCACTGTTCAACGATTGTAGCAAAAGGCGACAGACTGCCTCTTACAAGTCAGTCAATTTGGATCAAGCCCATCACTCAACAATACAATTCGCTGCAAAAATATGCACACACAGTGAGGAGAATAACAAAGTTTTGTTTTACATGACGTTCTTCAAGCCTTTTTCTTCAAAAATCTTCACTTATGTATTAATATAAGAGACCAGCAAACAATTCACATTCCTCAGCCATGATGCACTACAAAACCACAAATCGGCACAACTACAGCAATCCTTTTATCAGCGCCCCCAGTGTTTCATGCCACTCCAATTGTTTGGTTAAGGAAGTTATTTCCAAGGACAGTTGCATGAAATATTTTGGCATATGAGACTGGAAATTAGATCAAGATATTGGAAATATAGGATGATTACAACTTACCATAACTTTGATCTATGCAATACATCAACATGGGTCTTTGTTGGAGATATACTTTGACGAGTGACCATCTATATTCTGATAAACGTGTGACTTTTTAAGAAGAAAAATTAAGTAAGAACAAAATATGGTCCATAATAGGAAGATGGGAGGTGGGGATGGAATTTAAAAAAAACCAGAAAATAAGGAGCATTGTCACTTCATACCTTCCACAAGAGGCTTTACTATATCTAGAGGGATTTCAATCGATGTCTCAGTGACAGCTCACCTGAAGCAACTACTCCATGATCCTTCCAAATGTCACTGGGGACCTGGAGTACGTTTCTGGGTGTCTTTTGGGTGAGGCCTACCCATCCCTGATGCAGACATTCAGCATCAGCTGAGGTAAAGCAACTAATTTAAGGGTAAGCCATGGCAAGGCTGCTCAGCTGTGGTGTGGTCCTACCGTGCAATGAGCAAACTGAGAGACACTTCCAGCATCCAGAACAACCGTGTGTGTAGGATGTTTCGGATTTACATTTTGGACCTGGAACAGCAGTTGGAGTCACTGTGGCTTATCCTTATCTTTATAGATAGCACATACAATTAGATGGTCACACCAGAGGTAAAGAGTGTACAGGCAAAAAGGGAAGGGTGACCACCAGACAGATAGCACAGGGCTGTCTCACTCACTGACAGATTGTGTGTATTATTCTGCTTGGGGTGGTGGGGTAGGCAAGCTTTTTCAGGGGAATACAACACAACCCAAGACTGTGGCACCAGGAGTGGATCAGCTGCATGGCCTGAGGGAGGGGAGAAAATATGCATGAGCACTAGCCTTTAAAATGCTGCAAGAACATCGACAACTCATATCATTGTGGAATTGCTGCAGCATGATGCTGGTAGAAGATTTCTGTCAGAAAGAGAAAGAGATAGATATTTCTGCGGCTGCAGACACAACATGCAAATGAAAAATGTTGGCTCCTGGTGGGTAAGGATGCCAATGAGCAGCTGCAGGAAGAACAATTAGAGGTCATTGTCCACATTAGTACCAACAGTGTGTAGGCAAAAAGCAGGATGCAATCCTACAATCAAAATATGGGGAATTGGAAATACATAAAAAGGCCGGACCGCAAAAGGTCATAATCTTTGGATTGCTACATGCTAACGAGATCAAGAATAAAGAATAACCCAAATGCAGTGTGGCTGGAGGGAAAGAGGAGCAAGAGGAGCAAGAGGAGGAGTTTTCATTTTGATGGTGCCTGTACAAGTTGAAAAGGTTGCACCCAGCAGGACAGAAACTAATACCTTCAAAGGGGCACATTTGCTCGTACAGTAGTAAGGATTTAAACTAGTGGCGGGGGGGAATTGGAACCTGAGCAGGGACACCAGACGAAGGGAAACTAAATAAAATAGAAGCATAGAAAGCAAAAAAAAGATGGACGGCAGAGGAAGCAAGGACGGGCAGCAAAGCATGGGAGGAGTACAAAAACAGACGTGTTAAAATGCAAATAGACAAGTCTAAAGGCACTATATCTGAATGCACAATGTTTGCTACAAAGGTAGATGAATTAACAGTACAAGTCATTGGACAAAGATACGAGATCGTAGCGATGAAGGATTCATAGCTGTAGGGTGCCAAGGCTAGAAACTGTACACTGAAGGATACATAATCTTTAAGAAGGGCTGTCAAAATGGAAAAGAAATTGAGATGGCAACATTAATGAAATCAGTACAATAGCGAGCAAAGATACTGATGCAGGAAATCTTGAGGAATGGACGGAACCAAGAAGCAAAACAGAAAAGGTGGAGAACATTAGTGGAAGATGTCTGAATGTTTGTAAACAGGAGTAATGAGATAGGGGATGGCATTAAACAGGCAATCAGATATGCATGCCATAAGGGTGCTACATTAAGCATGGGCAATTTTAACCCCCATACAGCTTTGACAAGTCACAATTGCAATCACACTGTAGTGGATGAATTCCTGGAGTGTACACAAGATGATTTTTTTAGACCAGTACACTAGGGAACCAATTCAGAGCCATGCTATCCTAGAGTTCACCTGGGCCATCTCCAGCACATCCCTCACCTTCCTGGACCTCTCAGTCTCCATCTCAGGCAACCAGCTTGTAACTGATGTCCATTTCAAGCCCACCGACTCCCACAGCTACCTAGAACACACCTCCTCCCACCCACCCTCCTGCAAAAATTCCATCCCCTATTCCCAATTCCTCCGCCTCCGCCGCATCTGCTCCCACGATAAGACATTCCACTCCCGCACATCCCAGATGTCCAAGTTCTTTAAGGACCGCAACTTTCCCCCCACGGTGATCGAGAACGCCCTTGACCGCGTCTCCCGCATTTCCCGCGACATATCCCTCACACCCCGCCCCCGCCACAACCGCCCAAAGAGGATCCCCCTCGTTCTCACACACCACCCTACCAACCTCCGGATACAACGCATTATCCTCCGACACTTCCGCCATTTACAATCCGACCCCACCACACAAGACATTTTTCCATCCCCTCCCCTGTCAGCTTTCCGGAGAGGCCACTCTCTCCGCGACTCCCTTGTTCGCTCCACACTGCCCTCCACCACCACCACACCCGGCACCTTCTCCTGCAACCGCAGGAAATGCCACACCTGTCCCCACACCTCCTCCCTCACCCCCATCCCAGGCCCCAAGATGACATTCCACATTAAGCAGAGGTTCACCTGCACATCTGCCAATGTGGTATACTGCATCCACTGTACCCGGTGCGGCTTCCTCTACATTGGGGAAACCAAGCGGAGGCTTGGGGACCGCTTTGCAGAACACCTCCGCTCAGTTCGCAACAAACAACTGCACCTCCCAGTCGCAAACCATTTCCACTCCCCCTCCCATTCTCTAGATGACATGTCCATCATGGGCCTCCTGCACTGCCACAATGATGCCACCCGAAGGTTGCAGGAACAGCAACTCATATTCCGCCTGGGAACCCTGCAGCCATATGGTATCAATGTGGACTTCACCAGTTTCAAAATCTCCCCTTCCCCCACTGCATCCCTAAACCAGCCCAGTTCGTCCCCTCCCCCCACTGCACCACACAACCAGCCCAGCTCTTCCCCCCCACCCACTGCATCCCAAAACCAGTCCAACCTGTCTCTGCCTCCCTAACCGGTTCTTCCTCTCACCCATCCCTTCCTCCCACCCCAAGCCGCACCCCCAGCTACCTACTAACCTCATCCCACCTCCTTGACCTGGCAGTCTTCCCTGGACTGACCTATCCCCTCCCTACCTCCCCACCTATACTCTCTCCACCTATCTTCTTTACTCTCCATCTTCGGTCTGCCTCCCCCTCTCTCCCTATTTATTCCAGTTCCCTCTCCCCATCCCCCTCTCTGATGAAGGGTCTAGGCCCGAAACGTCAGCTTTTGTGCTCCTGAGATGCTGCTTGGCCTGCTGTGTTCATCCAGCCTCACATTTTATTATCTTGGAATTCTCCAGCATCTGCAGTTCCCATTATCTCTCCCATGCTATCCTAGTTTTGGTTTTGTGCAATGAGAAAGGGTTATTTAAGAATCTTGTAGTGAAAGATCCACAAACCTAGTCTCCTTTCCCAAGATGATGTACATACCACACAGGAAGTACAGCAAAGGTGCATCAGACTGATGCCTGGGATTGCAGGTTTGTCATGCAAGGACAGATTGCGTCAACTGAGTCTGAATTCACCAGAATTTAGAAGAATAAGGTGGGTGGGGGAAAAAGAGGCAGTCACCGAAACATTCAAAATATTGACAGGGCTGGACAGATTGGATGCAAGGGCAATGCTTCCTCTGGCTTTGTGTGGGGGACAGGAAGAAAGAGGTGGAGACACAAGAGATCACAGTCCCAAGATTTGCAGTAGGCAACTTTGGTCTGAGAAATGAGGGTGGTGAAGCTGTGGGATTCTCTACAACACAAAGCTGGAAAGGCAAGTTCACCAAATACGTTTAAGAGAAAAATGAATAGATTTTTAGAGGATATACCAGCTAAGTGGAATGAGGAGAAAGTGGGAGTGAGGCATTGGGAAAGAGGATCAGCTGTGACCATGTTGCATGACAGAGGAAATTCCATGGGCCAAATCACTCACTTCAGCTCTCCATTTCCTATATTTGTATGTTTTCTGTTCTGAAATTTTATTCCATCAGCGTGCTGAGGTAGAGGAGCAAGTTAAGTTTCCAATTTGCTGCCAAGAGTACTGCCAAATCAGTCATCAATAATCTGATGTTGCAGAACCTACAATTATTGCTTTGCCACCAAAACACAGGTTGGCTCTCCTTTCAGAAAAAGACACATTTTGTAAGGGGATTCAAAAAGTTTTATTTTAATCAAACTTAACAGTTCTTACTGAATTATGGTTCAACCGTCAACTTTTAAAGTAGGGAAAATGGTACTCTTAATTCAATGCATGACAGCAAATAGCATCCCAAACCACTTCAGTGATGGAGTGCAGGTTCATTTTACACAACAAAAAAAATCATTCTATACTGCAAAAAACATCTTCAGTAAAGTCAGCCTTCGATTAGCACATCTTCGCTAAAGCCGGTTCTCCAGCAGCTTGCGGAACTGCACTTACGTTGGGAGAAGTGAAGTGAACCTACTGCAGCAAAATCTTCACTTAGTAAATGGTTGCTGGATTTTACTTCCCAGCTAAACCGTCACATAGATTACGTTATGGAGAGTCAAAATGGAGGAACAAAGATGGCCATAAAATTTGTTTTGAACTGAGCCTGACAATATGTCAGAGTGACTTGGCTACCATGGGGCCAGGGGCCAAGTTGAGACTTACTGGGAGCAAGGTACAAAACAAGCACACCTGAAAACAAAAGCAGGAGCAGCTAATCTAATCGGGCAAAGGCTTGCAGTCTTCAAGTTTTTGGACAGAAAGAAGTTTTGCCAATACAAAAGAATTTAGCTATGTGGTCAACCAAGGGGAGAAGGCTAAGAGTCGTCAGCAAACTACCAGGCAGAACACAGGACAACGGACAGTTTCAGGTCAAATATGGTATATCTCATGGAAATGTCAAGGCTCCTGGTTATTTGTGCTGGTGAAATCAAGAGGAGAAATTAAGTGGGACTTGTGGCCCACTGTAGTCAATTTGGAAATTCTCTAAAAACTGTGGGAGGCACATTCAATGATCAGTCAACATTACTAAACAAAACGAGGAGACGTGACTCATTTGGGGCTGACAGTGGTTATGACTTTTTAGAAGACCCTAACCCATGAAGACTGTGGTAATGGATAAGTATGAAGGGTGAGATCAGTGGTTGCGGCAAAGCACGAATAACTTTTAACTTTCTGTACTTTTGAGTATTAGTTGCCTATCAAGCAATGTGTAATCGGTTCAGAGATAGTAGGAACAGCAGATGCTGGAGAATCTGAGATAACAAGGTGTAGAGCTGGATGAACAAGCAAGCCAAGCAGCATCTTAGGAGCAGGAAGGCTGATGTTTCGGGCCTAGACCCTTCTTCAGAAATAGGGGATGGGAAGGGGGTTCTGAAATAAATAGGGAGGGGGCGGCAGATAGAAGATGGATAGAGAAGATATATGTGGAGAGGAAACAGGCAGGTCAAAGAGGCAAGGATGGAGCCAGTAAAGATGAGTGTAGGTGGGGAAGTAGAGACGAGTTAGGTCAGTCCAGGGAGGACAGACAGGTCAAGAGGGCAGGATGAGGTTAGTAGGTAGGAGATGGGAGTGCGGCTGGAGGTGGGCGGAAGGATAGGTTGGGGTGGGGGGAGACACGATCTGGGCTGATTTTGGGATGCGGTGGAGGGAGGGGAAATTTTGAAGCTTATGAAATCCACATTGATACCATTGGGCTGCAGGGTTCCCAAGTGGAATGTGAGTTTCTGTTCCTGCAACCTTTGGGTAGCATCATTGTGGCACTGCAGGAGAACCAGGATGGACATGTCATCTGAGGAATGGGAGCCAGGGGGGGGGGGGGGGGGGGGGGGGGGGGGGGTGGTGGTGAAATGGTTTGCGACTGGAAGCTGCAGTTGTTTATTGTGAACCAAGCGTAGGTGTTCTGCAAAGCGGTCTACAAGTCTCCACCTGGTTGCCCCGATGAAATGGAGGCCACAATGGGTACAGTGGATACAGTATACCACATTAGCAGATGTGCAGGTGAACATCTGCTTGATGTGGAAAGTCTTCTTGGGGCCTGGGATGGGGGTGAGGGAGGAGGTATGGGGACAGGTGTCGCACTTCCTGCGGTTGCAGGGGAAAGTGCCGGGTGTGGTGGGGCTGGAGGAGAGCGTGGAATGGACAAGGGAGTCCCAGAGAGAGTGGTCCCTCCAGAAAGCAGATAAAGGTGAGGAGGGAAAAATGTCTTTGGTGGTGGGGTCAGATTGCAGGTGGCGGAAGTGTCAGAGAATGAACTTTGGATCTAGAGGTTGGTGGGGTGGTGCATGAGGACGAGGGGGATTCTGTTTTGGTTGCCATTGCAGGGAGGTGGTATGAGGGATGAGTTGCGGGAGACACAGTCGAGGGCGTTCGGGTGGGGTGGTCTTTGAAAAGCGAGGACATCTGCGATGTACAGGAGTGGAATGCCTCATTCTGGGAGCATACGCGGCACAGGAAAAGGAATTGGGAATAGGGGATGGCATTTTTACAGGCAGGTGGGTGGGAGGAGGTGCATTCTAGGTAGCTGTGGGAGTCAGTGGGCTTGAAATGGATTTCTTTACTGGCTACATCCCTGCCTCCTGGACCTGCCCGTCTCCTCTCAACCTAACGTCTCCTCTATCCATCTTCTATCCACCTCCCCCATCTCCCTATATTCCTCCCCCATTTCTGAAGAAGGATCTAGGCCCGAATTGTCAGCTTTCTTGCTCCTCTAAATGCTGTTTGGCCTGCTGTGTTCATCCAGATCTACACCTTGTTATCTCTAATGTTTAATTGATGTTGCTTTCAGTCTGTTTGTTACAGTAAAAGTCTTAGAACTTGAAATTTCACTATGAAATTCCTTTACCTGTGTTATTGGGAATACAAAAAGCTGTTCATTAGTTATCAGTCACTGGTTATTGGGACTGCAACACATGAATGTTGTGCGTTTTCTGGTCATTTATAGAGTTGGCTGTTTCATAAAATGCTGTTCTATTGCATGACAAAGCAGTTTACAAAACCATTTAACCAGGATGGAAGTAAAAGCACAACTCTCAACGTTTAGTCTAACTTCTCTGGAGCAACTACCGAACAAATTTCAATTGTCTATGCCCCAGAATAAAATTCCAAACAATGCACATGTTTTAAAGCTACCCTCCACATTATGAGCAACTGAGCAGAACTACGCCATGTAGAAAAGGGTATTTTATAGTGAAGAGCACTTAGAATTGGTTTTCATTCACTAATGAAGAAAAAGAGCCAAGATGAAATTCTAAATTTAGCAATTCTGAAAACTTCAACAAGATAGTATTATTTACATCCAGAAATCAATAATATACTACATGCCCAATAAACTTTTGATGTATGGAAATATTTGTTAAGGAACTTTCACAGCTGACTGGAATGTTTTACAAATTATGTTCTGTAACAGCAACATTGGCATTGATAAAAGATACCATATTACATTTGTACTATTAAAAATGTTTGAGATATTGTTATTCCAAATATTTTATTTAATCTATCATTAACACGTACTTATTGGTAGATAAAGAAAAAAATCTATTTGAACATAACATCTTTGAAACAAAGGTTTATTAAAAGGTCAGAAAAATTATTTTGAACAGCAAGTCACAAGGACATAAGTTTTTAGGAATAAAAATACTTTGTGTGGTACACTGAAAGTTAATTCACTCATTGTTGCATAACTCATTTCATGGTAATTCTCCCCCTTCCTCAAAGCATTGAGCTCTTTGATACATTTCATCACACAACATCCAATATCTCAGCTGAGCTGGAAGGTTAGTTTTCAGACGTTTCGTCACCATTCTAGGTAACATCATCAGTGAGCCTCCGACGAAGCGCTGGTGTTATGTCCCGCTTTCTATTTATCTGGTTAGGTTTCCTTGGGTTCCAGCGCTTCGTCGGAGGCTCACTGATGAGGTTACCTAGAATAAATGACGAAACGTCTGACAACTAACCTTCCAGCTCAGCGAGCAAACTCACATCCAGAATCTCAACCTGAGCTACAAATCTTCTCAAAACTCGCTAAATATCTCAACAAACTAGCTATCACCTATGCAAAAGCATTCACCTTGAATATTAATGGAATATTTAATCAAATGGTTTTGTTGATCCTGTCCCCACAGATATCAAATGAAGTAGTGGTGACCCTTGCAAATCTCTACTAGCAAGTCAAAGGCTACTTGTAGAACTCCAATACTGCCACATCCAGGTTTAACTAATAGCCAGCTAAACCAATAAATGTCAAAGTTAACATTTAGGATTATTTTTGCTGAACATGGAACAGCTGATCACTGGATAAACTAGTTAAGCCAACATTAGAAATGCAAAGCTTCCATGTTAATTTGTTAAATCAAGTCAAACCCTCGTGCAAATTATTCTAATTTACCTTACAGGCTGTAAATGCCCAAATAGTATTCACTTAGCTATTAATTTTGGCTGACAAGCCCCTCTGTGCTGTAATGACTCTAATTACTCCTACTACAGGATTCCATCCCATCAGCTTCGCTGTGATGATGAGACAAGGTTAATTCACATCACTGTTATCAGTTCAGAACTAGCCTGGCTGTTTCAGTCATCCATAGATCTGTGGCAGATCAGTTTTAGTCTTCCTTGCCTTTTTTCAAGACTTACAGCAGCGGCAGCTTCCTGGTCACGGTGCCATACAGACAACACACTATTAGCCCTCTGCTAATGATTTAGACACTGGTCCCAAGGAAAGCGCTGGCCTTGATTCAAGTGGGGCAATTTTTCCACCTTTTTTCAAAGCTACTAGTCTATGTCTCCAACTTACAAGTTTGTGTGTCAGAAGTAAAAGGGAAAAGATCTTCTTCCTTTGGCACAGTTCTCTTTAGTAACAATATTTTCTGTCACATGAAGAATGTATCTCACAGGCATCTGGGAATATAATCTTCCACAGATAACCAAAGACAGAAATGACTTCATTAGAAACATGGTGCAGCAATAAAATAGTAACAATTAATTAGTACTATTAGTGTTAGGGCTAATTTTTCTCTGATGGCTTAAACTGACAAATGCAGAATGCATTGATGGATAACTGAGACAGCAAGACCCATGTTCTAGACCATAAACATATCAATATCAATTCTGAACCACAATTAGAGAGGATGCAAGTTTAGGAACCAGAAAGAAAGAGTGAACTGATGAGGGCCTGGCAGTGATTGGGTCGTATCCCTACCTTTGAGCCAGAAGACATATGTTCAGTGCCCGTCAACTCTAGTGGTGATTATAAAACAAAAAAAAACTACAAATGGTAGAAATCAAATTTAAACAGAACGTCAAGAAAAACACAGGCCAGTCAGCATCTGTACGAGGGCACAAACAGACTAATCTTTCCAGGTAGCAGCTTAACATTTTTCAAATTCTTAAAACAGTAATTTTAAGCTTGTTAAAAAGCTGCACTGCTCAAGCTAATTTTGAAATAGTTCTCTCACCAAAGAGAGATGCACCAAACACTGATGACAATGATGTTTTCCACAAGTTAAAGTTTGAAACAAAGTAAGAAGACTGTAGAAAATTCACTTCATCAAATCGTCTAAATTGGACTGGTTCCAGAGGACATGCATTAACACCCATTCCCTCAGGAAGAGCAAGCTGCATTTGACAGCAATTGCATACTTCCTGTTGCATTGTACCAAACTATTTATGCAAGCTGAAGTGTTTGATTAATTTACACGCATTAGCGCTGTCTGAAGTTTCATCTTTTAACTATCAAATAAACCAGTCTTGTACAGCAATAAAGACAGAGCATTGAAAAGGTCATGTACCTGTACAATCTGTTTTATGTCAGTTTCCACTCAATAACTGAAATTTTCTTTGAACTCAAATAGCAAACAACCAAAAACTGCATTTTAAATTAAAATTTCTTCCATATTCATTTCAATGGAGCCTCCTTAAACGTTGGAAGGTAAGTTAATCCAAGAGCAATCTTCTGCGTACTAAATCACGCCAAAGATTGACTGATGAGACACAAATTTGCACCAGAAAATGATTAAGCAAGTTACTGCCAGACAAAAGTAGACACAGGACATCTCAATTTTTGACCTTGCTGAACTCAAACAGGCAACAACCTCAACTCATCAAACTCAGCTGACTAGTAGTGTCATTTATCACTCCACGTTCTGCTCTTACAGATACATGTCAGCATTTTCCCTCAACAATCGATGATATCATTATTGTTACAAACGATTTTTAGGCAAAAATGGAAATTTCCCACTCCATGTTTTGTCTCCAGATAATTAATATTGTAAGCTCAAATTAACATTTTACACTCATCAACTGCCAAAGAAGTTTTTTGCAAAAGGATACTAATTGCATCTAGTTCATAATATTGCATTGGAGTAGTCTGGTCAGCAATAATATGCAAATAATATTTCCTCTTCAAATGCCAAAAGATCTAACTCATGAACAAGTTGCTGCTGCATCACGTCACACACAGAATTTAAACACATCTGAGCAATTATCCCAATGCATTCTTTTATATGAATGTGGTTTTCTTTTTCTTTATTCATTCATGTGATAAGGGTGTCACTTTTAGGCAGCATTTATTTCCCATCCCTAATTGCCCAGAGGGCAGTTAAGAGTTAACCACATTGCTGAGAGTCTGGAGTCACATGCAGGCCAGACAAGGTAAGGATGGCAGTTTCCTTCCCTAAAGGACATGAGTGAACCAGACAGGTTTTTCTGGCAATCAGCAATGGATTCATGGTCATCACTAGACTCTTAACTCCAGATATTTTTTATTGAATTCAAATTCCACCATCTGCCGTGGCAGGATTTGAACCAAGAATGTCATCTTGGTCTCTTGGTTAACAGTCCAGTGATAATATTACAAGGCCATTGCATCCACCTTTAAAATATATTATTGATAAGGTAAGTGATGTTTATCAAATCCATGTTTCCATAGTAATGCTGGAAATACTTTTTAAAAAGGTAACAACTTGTGACATTGCCTGAAGTTTCCCAGAATCTTTAATCTTGGAGCTCATGGAGAGAGAGCATCATGGGAACATGGACATCAGGACATTGTCATCAATTTCAGAGTTAACTATAAACAGCTGTGGAAGAGTTGATCAGGGAGCACTATCGTTAGCAAAAGCCTATATGGAAATCAGCTCACAGAAGATAACATGTTGCTACGTTGCTCAACAATGCAGTATTTCAACTTGCAACAAAATTTATAGCAACTCAAAACAAAAACCACGTGATAAACAACATGTACATTTTGTTGGCACAATGACAAAGGTTTGAAAGATTTGCAGTCCAAACAGATAATGATCTACAAAATTTGCCTAGAGGATTTCTGTTGAAATTCAAGGTGAAGTTCTGGTGCAGTACCGCAAGAAAAAGGAAGTTAATAAACAGAACAGGCAAAATGCAACTCGGACAAATTTGCTGCAACAAATGGCTCAAGGTTGTTAAAAAGTTTCATGGCCCATGGATATCAAACAAGATGACAGCTAAGTCTCATTGGCCCATGAAGGGTCAAGGCAGCACAGTGGCTCAGTGGTTAGCACTGCTGCATCACAGTGCCAGGGACCCAGGCACGATTCTGCCTTGGGCAGTTGTCTGTGTGGGGTTTCCACATTCTCCCAGTGTCTGTATGGATTTTCTCCGGGTGCTCTGGTTTCCTCCCAAAGCCTAAAGACGTGCAGGCTAGGTGAACTGGCCATGCTAAATTGTCCATAGTGTTCAGGAATGTGTAAATTAGGTGTGTTATAGCGGGATAGGTAAGGGTGGGATGCTCTGAGGATTGGTGTGGCCTTGTTGGGCTGAAGGGTCTGTTTCTACACTGTAGGGATTCTATAAACTATAACAAGCGCTCTTGTCCCATGTCAGAGTAAGGAAAGAATTACTGGAGTAATGTCAAGTGATTGTTTTGGTCGACAACATAACTGACCCAAAACACAAGGTTCTCATTAACAGCTGCTGGGGACAAAGCAGCACACATAATTAATGTCAACCAAACAAAACCAGGCAAGAACATGGTCCAGCTTCAGAAAGAATTGAACAATGGCAATACTGTGTCTGTGTAGTGATAAACACTGTCCAAACTAATCACATCATCAGAGTGCACTTGCATGAGATTAGACTAAGTCACTCCACTGTAGAGGAAATTTAAAATGAATTGAGGAACAGAATTACATACTTTACGCACAAATGTGCGAAATGCACAGCGGCATGAAATGAATTTTTGCTTGCTTAAAGTGGACTTCAAGCAAATTTGGTGTAATTGCTGACTAAGCAGTGCATTATCTAAGCAATGCACAGCTGTTCACAACTATACTGAGTCAGTCTTGGCACAATTAACTAAAAACAGTGCTATTTACAAGAAAGTATACGTATGGAATAAAATTTTGAACACACTACGGTGAGTTCCTCTGCAGAGTGTCAGTGTTTGGCCCATCCTGCCTGCACCGGCTGTAAGCTTGTGCCTTAGTGCACAACTCCTACGTTTTCGCAATAACCCAGGCCCTCTTAATTGCCTCAACTGAACCTGCCTCCAGCACACTTCCAGGTAATGCATTCTAGACCCTAACCATTCACTGTGAATTTTTTCTTGCCTTACTTCTGCTTCTTTTGAAGAACGCTTTCAAACGGTGTTCTCCACGTCTCCATCTTTTTACAAGCAGGAACAGTTTCTCCCTATCCACGCTGACGAGGCTTATGATTTTGAAAACTTACATCAGATTTCCCTCCCAGTCGTCTCCTCTCCATGGAAAAGAAACCCAACTTCATCTCCATAGCATTTGGCTACTCCAAATAACTGATCTCAGCATCGATTCTTGTGGAACTCCACTAGTTACAAGTTGTCATCTTTAAAATGCCCCCTTTATCCTCACTAGCTCCTGTTAGTTAGCCAATCCCCTACCCATGCCAATATACTTCTCTACGCCATGGCTCTTGTCGTATTAAGTTGCCTTACTAGATGAGAATATCATAATTGAGGCATTTGCAAATCGGGAACTAACGTGGATCACCAAACACAAAAATAAATGAACATGCAGTATATAGACATATTGGATGGGCTCATGTTTAGACGACAGAAGAAAGAACACTAGTTAGGGAAGCACTGATAGTTAACATTAAGAGGTAAAGCATAAATGAGGGTTTCAGCTGCAGTTGAGTTTAAGGAGGAC
This sequence comes from Stegostoma tigrinum, assembly GCF_030684315.1. NCBI lineage: Eukaryota > Metazoa > Chordata > Chondrichthyes > Orectolobiformes > Stegostomatidae > Stegostoma > Stegostoma tigrinum. The sequence goes on from NC_081356.1 coordinate 111,537,519, forward strand.
CATGTATGTTTAAGGAGGCAATGTCATGGAGGTGGAAATAGCTAGTTCTGGAAATTGCCTGGATTTTTTAAAAATTAGCTTCTGTTTAGTGCTTTCCATGACGAACGGAAGTCTCGAAGTATTTTACAGCTAAATGAAGCACTTTCTGATAAGCAGTCACTGTTGTAATGTAGGAAATGCAGTAGCTAATTTGTGCTCAGTGAACTCCCACAGGCAGCAGTGAGATGACGATCTGTGGTCTGTTTTCTGATGTTTATTGAGGGATAAATATTGGCCAGTTCACCCTGCATGACTCCTTTGCAATTCTGTGAAATAATGCCAGAGTCTTTGACATCCACCCCAAGCAGGCGAAAGACAGAACCTCAGTTTAAATAGACAGATGGCATCTCTAGCAGTCCAATGGTCCCCCAGTATGGTGCTGAAGTGTCGGCTGTGATTTTGGTGCTCAAGTCCTGGATCGAAACTAGAATCCAGAAACTTGTGTTTCAGAAGCAAGCATGCCGTTAACAGAGCCATAGCTGATATTCTCAATCTTCAATCTGATTTAAGTCATAGGAATAGATGACGTGAATTTAAAAAAAGTTCAAGCCTGGAGCCATAAATTCCTATACACAGGAAAGCTAAAAAGCTGCAGTTAGGTTTTTGAAAATTACTCGGACTGAAACCTGAAGTGTTCTGCAGCTGGGCAGCACATAGGGAGACACATAAATGGGTGGAGTGGTGCACTGGATCATTGTGACGTGTACCAGGAAGAAAAAGTGAATAAGTTGAGAGCAGTGTCAAAAAAAAGAGCGGACACAGTAAATCTTGAGTTTTCTTGATTCTTTCAACTGGTCTCATTTATTTTGTCCAGAACGTGGCTGGATTTGCGCAAAGAGATACCAGATCTTCATTGGTCAGATGCAGTAATCTCATGGCCTCTTACTTCACATACATTTAACAAATTCTAAAGTACTATAACTTTGGCACATTTCCATGTGAGCCTTGTAATCTACCACATAAGACAGCAATACCCAAGAAAAGAATATTACATTGCTAATAAAACAAGCACAAGTGTCAAACAGCCACATCGTTCAACTAATTAGAATTTCCTTTCTTCAGTGCAACCACCCTAAAGTTCTGAAGTTCTGCAATTGTAGCTTTTATTTACATAACCTTTTAAAATTGTCCCACAGCACAATTACTACAGCCATTTTGAAGTTTCGAATGCTAAGGATAATCCTGATTTCCATAAAGGAACATATAATTTACAATAGGAACCCTACCCACAGAAAGCCCCACATACTGAAAACAGCTGAAAGCACTGGTTTAGTGTGCACCATGATTCCTTCCCCACGAACCACCCCTCCCCCCAGAATCAATGACATTTACTAGATTTACCATTGTACCTCAACCATCTCTCAGGCCATCAGAGTCTAAATGGTACCTCCTTCCACGTTAAAATTATCATATTTCTCGAGGCAAGTTCCATTCCTTTTTCAAGCTTCTGTACTATCCCCCATAAGATGCGCCGCACCATATTTCTTTAACTGGTTTTACACCCATCTGATGCTTTTGATTTGAACAAAAATACACTGTTTTTAAAAAAGTCTGAATGCATAAACACCTATTCAACGTGAACAGAGCACAACAGGAAGTACTGGTTTGTGGTAAACTACTCATGATGTGGCAGACATACTTGTACTGCAACATGGCTTGAATGTCCCACCTCAGACACTTACTTTCTGGAAACAATGCTCCAATTACATTTTCAACATGAATAACCTCATGCAATGAATGCTCACCATTAATTGAGAGTAGCAACTCAATCTAACTGTGTGCACTTACTTTGAAACCAGTGTGATATATATTGGGAAGAACAGTCACTGGGGAAAACACAACATAGTTAAGGTGACCTGCAGATAAACTGGTTTCAAATGCCACCACATATTTTTCTGTTCTTACTCCTGATTAGATGCTGTTTACATCCATGTCATGAATCTTCAGTGAACACCAAAAGAAACCAGATTCATTTTAAAAAACAAGAAATATAAAAGAGACCATTTAACTCTAACATTCCACAAGAGCAATCATTCTGCTCACTGAAGGGAAGAATAAAAATAAGGCGTATTTCATTTTTTTGTAGAGGTACAGAATTTTACAACATAGAAAGAGGCACTTCAGGCCCTCATATCCATGCTGATCATCAAATAGTCACCTATTCTAATCCCATTTTCAAGCACTTGGCCCATATCCCGTATGCTATGGCATTTCAAGCGCTCGTCTGAACACTTCCTCGATGTCTCAAGGTTCTTGCCTTTACCCTCTGCAACAAATTCCAGATACCCACAACCGCCCGAGTGAAAGCAGTTTCCCACAGAGACTCCTCTAAACCTCCCGCTCCTTACCTTAAAACCATGGCCCTTTTAATTGACCTATCTACTCCTTGTCTATGCTTCTGAGAACTTTGTACACCTCAATAAAATTCCATCTTAGCCTTCTCTAAAGAAAATAACTCTAACTAGCCTCTCTTGACGGTTGAATTGCTCCAGCCCAGGCAACATCCTGGTGAATCTTCCCTGCACTCTTTTTATTGCAATCACATCCTTACTAATTTTATGTTGTGGAAGTGTTTGTATTTGCTAATTAAGTAACAAAACCACTAATGCTGGAAGATTTTCACTTAGTCACACAAAATCATAAATCCTGCAATAAACACAAAAGTAATGCTAAATGCAGAATGGGGCTTCTTAATTAACTAACCACTGCAGGACAATGATTTTACCAAACGAAAATATTTTCATGTTGACACAAGATTTAAATCTTCTGGCATTTAAATATCAGCACAGTGCAAGCACAACCAGTAATTGAATATATATAAATATTCATCAGGTCTCAGCAGCTGACAATCATTTACTTTCAATAATTAGCTTCTTTGCAGACAATCGTTTGTGCTTGTAGTTTCAGGTATCAAATAACAGCACGAAAATCCTGAAAAAAGCGTGAATGACAAATGCAAACTTGAGGCACATGCACATAAAATGTTGAGGCCCTTTTACATTATACACGTTAATATAATCGTCAAGAATCTCCAAAACTGCCACCATACATTCAAATTCTGCAAATGGGAGTCAATTTCATGGGCCAGTCACCTCTGAACATCATTACAGCTCTTCCCAACATGGAAGAGAGAACTGCTTTCAAATGGTGAAGCAAGAGTTTATGCCCTGAATATCAGGCAGCAATTGACCAGGTTTAGATCAATAATTCCTGGAAACATTGTGCAAATATTATTTGGAGTATTCAACGCACAAAGGAAGATGGCTGTGATTGTTGGAGGGCAATTATTTCAGCCCAAAACATGGTTGCACTTGATGCTTAGGCATTGTCCTCTGCCCAACTACCTTCTTCATCTTTGTCAGTAATATTACTGCCATCATGAGGCAAAACATGGGGATGTTCACTGATATTCACAATATTCAGCACTATTCAGTACTCCACAGATACCACAACGGTCCAGGCACACATGCATCAAGGCCTCAACTGAGAATTCCCCAGCAATGTCGTTGACAGGGCCCTCAACTGGGTCCAACACAACTCCCTTACCCACAACAGCAATAGAGCTCCCCTTGTCCTAACCCACCATCCCACCAGCAACCCTCTCCAAAAGATCATCAGTTGCCATTTCTGCCACCTCCAGTGAGGTGCACCACCAGACATATTGCCCTCCCCTCCCTTGTCCGCCTTCCGCAGGCACTATTCCCTCCAGGACACCCTGGTCCACACTTACTCCACCAACACTTTCCCACAACCCTTACCGCACCTTCCCCTGTAACCAGCGAAGGTGCAACACCTGCCCATTTACCTCCTCCCTCCCCAGCATCCAAGGGCCCAAACATACCTTCCAGGTGAAGCAGCACTTCACCTGCACCTCCCAGAATCTAGTCTACTGCACTCCTTGTTCAAAATGTGGTCTCCTCTACACAGGGAAAGCCAAGCATAGACTAGGTGACCGCTTCGCAGAATATTTATGTTCTGTTCACAAAACAGGCCATGAGTTATCTGTTGCCTGCCACATTAACACATCACCCTGCTCCCTGACCAACATCTGTCTCTGGCTTGTTGCAGTGTTCCAGCGAAGCTCAACACAAGCTGGAGGAACACCACCTCATTTTCCACTCCGAGACCCTGCAGCCCTCAAATTCAATTTTAGGGCCTAAACAGTCCCATGTCCCAGCCCCCTACCCCACATGCCTTGTTGTCACACAGCCTGCCGTTACACACTACCTATCGCTAGTCACTAACAGTCCCCACTAACAGCTATTCACACTCACAGCCTGATCATTATCAACTCCTTTGTCTATCTAACTGCTCTTCTCTCTCTTTGGGCTCTATCCTATCATTTACTCTATACACAATCCTCCTCCCTATTTTCTGCATACAAACTGACATTTTTCCAGCTACCATCAATTCTGAGGAACGGTCACTGGAGCCGAAACGTTAACTCTGATTTTCTTTGCTTCACAGATGCCACCAGACCTGCTGAGCTTTTCCAGCAACGTCTGTTTTTGTTCCATAAATAACTACTTCTTGTTATCTCTAAAATAAAACAGTTTCCTTAATTCCTTAATTTATATATCATAGATAACACACGAACTACACTATATACAAATATATATATCACGACACTACATACAAACTTATCACCATAGTGCTGTCCATTTCCAAGTTGGTTTGGTTCAGGTACATACAAATTAAAGTAGCATTTTATGTGTGAACTTTAAAATTTCTCAACTCTCCCTTCACCTTTGTCCATCTTGTGGCTAAGGGTCCTTAACATTCAACGATTAGTCCAAAATCTTTTTACTTGAATTTTTACTCTCTTTCATTACACCACTTTCTATATTCAGTTTCTCTATTGTTTATATGTCAACACCTTGATCATTTACAATATATACTTCCATGCTTATCAAGCCATATTAAACGTTTTGTCAAGTAGTTGTGTATGTATGAAATCCATTATGAGGCATTGTTTTCTCATGCACTCTAGCATGTTAGCTACTTCACACACAAGAAACGTTAGCTAATTCATTATGGTTGCACTGGTATCCCAATATTATGTCACACATTCTTGACTTTCAGGCGATTTAATTTTTATTTTGGGGGGAGGGGGTTGTACTCTGTTGAGGTACTATTGTATCCTCCCTGCTGTCCTTGAGGTTTTGGGCGGTGCCAAACTATCAAATTTAGTTCTCTTTAAAAAGGTAACTAGATGAGGACACAAACATCTCAACAGAAAAAGTTGTCAACATGGTAATCTGACCGACACTTTCCACTCACTATCGCATACATAAACACTACACTGATACATTACAATTCTATGTGGTGTCATGTCTTTTTACATTTATCAGTTACCCTCAAACACTTCCTCACATCATTTTACACATGTTAATACTATATTATCTTGTTCACATGCCCTGGAGAAATTTTACAGTCTAATTAAAAATTCTTGTGATAGCCTTTAAACAGAAATCAGACACTCCTCTGTGGCTCCAGGCATCAGCAAATTTTGCTCAATTATTCTTCCTTAAAATATGTGCCATTTGATTTGATTTGATTTGATTTATTGTTGTCACAAGATCAACAGAATTTTAAGTTATCATTCCAGCAAGAGCAGGGAAGAAGCCATTCTTGAAACTGTTGGCGCATGTGTTCAAGTTTCTGTATCTTCTGTCTGATGGAAGAGGTTGGAGCAGAGCGTTACTGGGCTGGGAGAGATCTTTAGTGATGTTGGCAGCCTTCCTGCAGCAGCAAGAACTGAAAAGACAGCCTATAAAGGGAAGGTTGGCCTTTCTAATGGTCTCGGCTGTGCAGATAACCTTTTGGAGTTTCTCACAGTCATGGGAAAAGCAGTTACAGTACCAGGCCATTATACACACTTACAGTATGCTTTTTATGTTGCATCTATACAAGTCAGTGAGGGTCCTTATGGACATGCTGAATTTAAACTGAGGAAGTTACTTCTGTATATGTTTGAATTCCTTACCTTAAAATTATTCAATTTTCAAACAGCTCTGTCCTTTGCTTCATTGGTTTTTAACTAGTGTTCAACTCATTACTTTCCAAAGCAGCTTTTTGTGAAAAAAGTACAAAGAATCATCTAGATTGTTTTACAATTGGCTTTGTTTTTTAACATTGTAACTTATTTATGGTCCTGTTTGCTGCACTTTAAGCTACATTAACAGCAGTTAAACCCCTGCAAATCTTCCTTGCTGCCCTGTAAAACACCGGACACACTGGTTTCGATGGAAAACCAAAAGCAGTGCGTGCATGCCAGACCACAGAAATTGCTAGAGCAGAAACTGTAAGACTGGGGAGGCACAACCTGCGTTAAATTTAAATTCATCAAAATAACAGTGATTCGGTTCTCACACAAACTGTGCACAGTTTGCCTCATCCTGGAATTTCTGCCTTCATATCTAGTGTCAAGGACATTCTGTCCAGGACTAATCCCCATAGGTGATCAGACAAAAATGTCAAATGTTCTTTATTGTTATCTTAGCTCAATAAAGAAATCCTCCAGAGTTTCAAATATTACTGTGCTTTGCAGCCAACACTTTCGATTAACAACGCATTGTTAGAGAAATGATTGATAATGGCCATAACAGGAATATCACCACATCCAAAGTTCAATTGTGGAAGAGCACCTGCACAAGCAGAACAATGAAAAAAAAAATCACCCTGCTGGAAAATTTAATTTCTGCTCAAAAGCAAAAAGTGATCGAGGATAACTTGGTGAACATGTGAAAGCGAACATTATCCTATCAGTCTGTTGCATGAATGCTCCAGATTTCTTTTGCTAATATACACTTCCACAGGAAGAGCACTTCAAGTAACAAATACAAAAATAAGAGTCCAGAGTAGATTACCAGAACTTTGTATGTACAATGGCAGGTCAGCTTGACCCAGACAGACAGAAATCTGATGGCCGCACAGAATCATTGAGATCATCTAATAAGTTGCATTTTAAAAATGATGCTTTTTAAACAGAGAAAGCTCCTCTTTCTAACTCTGGATGTCTAGATATTCATTTGTGCAAACTTTTTCTTTCACATCCAAGTCAGTGGAAGATATACCAAATGTTGGCTCAAAAAAGTAGATCCCTACATTTTATTTATAACAGGAATACAAGTAGCTCTAAATAGAAGAAACGAGAGATTAACTTGACAAAACTGTTTCACAAAATCATACAGCGCAGGGAAACTGAAGCTTGTTCCATGCTCGAATCTGCACCGGTCATAAACAATGGCCCAAAGGGTCCTTTTCTGCTCCATGCACCCAGTGCAACTTTAAAGTATATATTCAGCCCATTGCGCCTCTGCCAGCTCTCTGAAAGAGCTACCCAATGGGTCCACCAGCCTTGGAATACAGCAATAAATTACAAGATTTCTTGTAACTAATACAGTGAGACCAGAACACAAAAGTGTAACAATAAAATCCAATCCACTAGACAAGTTCTTAGGGTGAAAGGGAAGATAGGATATGGGGAGAAAGCAGGCACAGGATACTGAGTTACGTGATCAGCTATAATCAGTCAATGGGGAAGCAGGTGTGAAGAGGTAAATAACCAACTCCTGCTTCTATTTTCTAGGATTCTAAGTTTCAAAGACCATTTATTTGCTTTGCTTACGAGAACTCAACTACAAATGAACTCCGTCCTTTTGAAATGACCATTCACTCTCTTAGCACAAGTAGCAATGAGTCAGCTCCATACAACCCAGTACCACAATTCCAGCAGTTGTTAATTACAAACAACTGCTTCCATTTAAATAGCATCTTTAATATCATGAAACCTCCAAAAGGTGATTCAACAAGTATGTTGCTGAACAAAATGTGACATCAAGCAGCTGTTATTACAAGTGGCAAAAACCTTGGCTAGACAGAGCACATTTAAGGAGCAATTTTAAAAAACGGCAAGAGAACAGACAAAATGTCATTAACCGCCTCAACCTCTCCACCCCTCTCACCCACTCCAACCTCTCCCCCGCAGAACGGGCAGCCCTCCGCTCCCTCCACTCCAACCCCAACCTCACCATCAAACCCGCAGACAAGGCTGGCGCAGTGGTAGTATGGCGCACTGACCTCTACATCGCCGAGGCCAGACGCCAACTCTCCGACACCACCTCCTACCGCCTCCTCGATCATGACCCCACACCCGAGCACCAAACCATCATCTCCAACACCATTCATGACCTCATCACTTCAGGGGACCTCCCACCCACAGCCTCCAACCTCATTGTTCCCCAACCCCGCACGGCCCGTTTCTATCTCCTTCCCAACATCCACAAACCTGCCTGCCCTGGTCGACCCATCGTCTCAGCCTGCTCCTGCCCCACCAAACTCATCTCCACCTATCTGGACTCCATTTTCTCCCCTTTGGTCCAGGAACTCCCCACCTACGTCCGTGACACCACCCACGCCCTCCACCTCCTCCAGGACTTCCAATTCCCTGGCCCCCAACACCTCATCTTCACCATGGACGTCCAGTCCCTATATACCTGCATTCCGCATGCAAATGGCCTCAATGCCCTCCGTTTCTTCCTGTCCCGCAGGCCCGACCAGTCCCCCTCCACCGACACTCTCATCCGCCTAGCTGAACTCGTCCTCACCCTCAACAACTTCTCTTTTGACTCCTCCCACTTCCTACAGACTAAGGGGGTGGCCATGGGCACCCGCATGGGCCCCAGCTATGCCTGCCTCTTTGTAGGTTACGTGGAACAGTCCCTCTTCCGCACCTACACAGGCCCCAAACCCCACCTCTTCCTCCGGTACATTGATGACTGTAGCGGTGCCGCCTCTTGCTCCCCAGAGGAGCTCGAACAGTTCATCCACTTCACCAACACCTTCCACCACAACCTTCAGTTCACCTGGGCCATCTCCAGCACATCCCTCACCTTCCTGGATCTCTCAGTCTCCATCTCAGGCAACCAGCTTGTAACTGATGTCCATTTCAAGCCCACCGACTCCCACAGCTACCTAGAATACACCTCCTCCCACCCACCCTCCTGCAAAAATTCCATCCCCTATTCCCAATTCCTCCGCCTCCGCCGCATCTGGTCCCACGATAAGACATTCCACTCCCGCACATCCCAGATGTCCAAGTTCTTCAAGGACCGCAACTTTCCCCCCACAGTGATCGAGAACACCCTTGACCGCGTCTCCCGTATATCCCGCAACACATCCCTCACACCCCGCCCCCGCCACAACCGCCCCAAGAGGATCCCCCTCGTTCTCACAAACCACCCCACCAACCTCCGGATACAATGCATTATCCTCCGACACTTCCGCCATTTACAATCCGACCCCACCACCCAAGACATTTTTCCATCCCCACCCCTGTCGGCTTTCCGGAGAGACCACTCTCCGTGACTCCCTTGTTCGCTCCACACTGCCCTCCAACCCCACCACACCCAGCACCTTCCCCTGCAACCGCAGGAAATGCTACACTTGCCCCCACACCTCCTCCCTCACCCCTATCCCAGGCCCCAAGATGACATTCCACATTAAGCAGAGGTTCACCTGCACATCTGCCAATGTGGTATACTGCATCCACTGTACCCGGTGTGGCTTCCTCTACATTGGGGAAACCAAGCGGAGGCTTGGAGACCGCTTTGCAGAACACCTCCGCTCAGTTCGCAACAAACAACTGCACCTCCCAGTCGCAAACCATTTCCACTCCCCCTCCCATTCTTTAGATGACATGTCCATCATGGGCCTCCTGCACTGCCACAATGATGCCACCCGAAGGTTGCAGGAACAGCAACTCATATTCCGCCTGGGAACCCTGCAGCCTAATGGTATCAATGTGGACTTCACCAGTTTCAAGATCTCCCCTTCCCCTACTGCATCCCTAAACCAGCCCAGTTCGTCCCCTCCCCCCACTGCACCACACAACCAGCCCAGCTCTTCCCCCCTACACACTGCATCCCAAAACCAGTCCAACCTGTCTCTGGCTCCCTAACCGGTTCTTCCTCTCACCCATCCCTTCCTCCCACCCCAAGCCACACCCCCATCTACCTACTAACCTCATCCCACCTCCTTGACCTGTCCGTCTTCCCTGGACTGACCTATCCCCTCCCTACCTATACTCTCTCCACCTATCTTCTTTACTCTCCATCTTCGGTCCGCCTCCCCCTCTCTCCCTATTTATTCCAGTTCCCTCTCCCCATCCCCCTCTCTGATGAAGGGTCTAGGCCCGAAACGTCAGCTTCTGTGCTCCTGACATGCTGCTTGGCCTGCTGTGTTCATCCAGCTTCACATTTTATTATCTTAAAATGCCAGAGGAGTTTAGGAAGAGAAGTCCAGCACTTAGGGTCCAGGCAGACGAAGGAAGACTGCTGGTGGTGACACAAAGAAAGCAGAGAATGTGCAAGAAACCAAAACTGAAGAAATAAACACCTCGAAGGGTTATGGGATTTAAGAAGATTGCAGAGATGGGGACGAATCAGGTGAAATGTGAAAACAAGAATGGGGATATCAAATTCAAAATGCTAACTAATCAACAGCCAATGGAAATCAGCATGCAAGGGCTAATGGATGAATATGACAAGAAAGAGTATGGGCTACAAATCTTAAGCAGGGGACTACTGGAATAATCAAGTCCAGAGATAAAACTGACATCAGTGAGGGTTGCAACAGATGAGCTGACGCAATGAGAGAAACAGACAATTTTACAGACACAGTAGGTAGCACTGATGATGAATATGGTATTGAAAGCAAACTTCCACATCAAACAGGACATTACCATGAACAGTTTGAGGTAAGAATAGAATTGATGTCAAGAGAATCAGGTTTGTGAAGGGGCCTGAATATTAAATAGTTCAGTCTTTGCAGAGTAGAAATGTTTAATAGTCTGTAACTAAATGTGCATTATTTAAAACAATTGGCAAAATATGATGCAGGTGCAAAGTTTATGTTTCACCAAAGTGCAAGGTAGTAGAAATAGGAAGAGTGTGGTAACAATGTTGGGGCTGTACTATAGGCCTCCAAACAGCGAGCGTGAGATAGAGGCATAAATACGTAGACAGATTATGGAAAGGTATGTAGGAGCAACAGGGTGGTGGTGATGGAACATTTTAATTTTCCCAACATTGACTGGGATTCGCTTAGTGTCAGGGGTTTAGATGGAGAAGAATTTGTAAGGAGATTCCAGGAGGGTCTTCTAGAGCAGTATGTAAAATAGACCAACTCAGGAAGGAGCCATAGTGGACCTGGTGTTGGGGAATGAGCCTGGCCAGGTGGCTGAAGTTTCAGTTGGAGATTACTTTGGGAACAGTGATCACAATTCCATTAGTTTTAGAATACTCATGAACAAAGACGATAGTGGTCTTAAAAGGAACAGTGCTAAATTGGGGGAAGGCCAACTATAGCAAAATTTGGGAGGAGCTGGGGAATGTAGATTGGGAGCAGCTATTTGAGGGTAAATCCACATTTGATATGTGGGAGGCTTTTAAAGAGAGGTGGATTAGCGTGCAGACAGACATGCCCCTGTGAAAATGAGGGACAGAAAAGACAGGATTAGGGTGTTTAACATTTCAAGGGAGCCGTGGGTGACAGGTGAAATTGTGAGGTGAGCAAAGAAAAGGGAAGCATACATAAGGTCTAGGTGACTGAAAACAGACGAAGCTTTGGAAGAATATCGGGAAAGTAGGACCAATCTGAAATGAGGAATTAAGAGGGCTAAAAGGGGTCATGAAATATCTTTAGCAAACAGGGTTAAGGAAAATCCCAAAGCCTTTCATTCGTACATAAGGAGCAAGACGGTGACTAGAAAAGGTTGGCCTACTCAAGGACAAAGGAGGGAAGTTATGCGAGGAGTCAGAGAAAATGAGTGAGATTCTTAATGAGTACTTTGCGTCGGTATTCAGAGGATAGGGACAAGACAGATTTTGAGGTTGGGACAGATGTTTGGTTACTCAAGGTCAAGTCGGCAGAAGGAGGGAGGGAAGTGCTGGGTATTCTAAAAGGCATTATGTTAGACAAGTCCCTAGGTCCGGATGGGATCTATGCCAGGTTACTGACGGACACAAGGGACGAAATAGCTGGGGCCTTAACAGATATCTTGGCAGCACCTTTGAGCACAGGTGAGGTCCGAGAGGACTGGAGAATTGCTAATGTTGTCCCCTTGTTTAAGAAGGGTAGCAAGGATAATCCAGATAATTATAGACCTGTGACCCTGGCGTCAGTGGTGAAGAAGCTGCGGGAGAAGATTCTGAGAGATTGGATCTATTTACATTTGGAAGAAAATGGGCTTATTAGTGATAGGCAGCATGGCTTTGTGCAGGGGAGGTCATGTCTTACCAACTTGATAGAAATCTTTGAGGAAGTGACAAAGTTGATAGATGAGGGAAGGGCTGTAGATGTCATATACATGGGCTTCAGTAAGGCATTTGATTAGGTTCCCAGTGGTAGGCTGATGGAGAAAGTGAAGTCGTATGGGGTCCAGGCTGTACTAGGTAGATGGATAGAGAATCAGCTGGGCAACAGGAGACAGAGTTGTAGTGGAAGGGAGTTTCTCAAAATGGAGAACTGAGACCAGTGATGTCCCACAGGGATCCATGTTGGGACCACTGTTGTTTGTGAAATAGATAAATAATCTGGAGGAAGGCACAGATTATCTGATTAGCAAGTTTGCAGATGACACTAAGATTGGTGGAGTAGCAGATAATGAACGGGACTACTGGAGAATGCAGCAGAATATTTTAGATTGGAGGGTTGAGCAGAGAATTGGCTGATGGAGTTCAATACAGGTAAATGCGAGGTGATGCATTTCGGAGGATCCAATTCAAGAGTAAACAATGCGGTAAATGGGAAAGCCCGAGGGAAAATTGATGCACAGAGAGATCTGGGTCATCGGGTCCATTGTACCCTGAAGGGGCAACGCAGGTCAATAGAGTGCTCAAGAAGGCATACGGCATGCTTTCATTCATTGGGCGGGTTATCGAGTACAAGAGTTGACAGGTCGAGTTACAGTTGTATCGGACTTCGGGCAGAACACACTTGGGATACTGCAACCAGTTCTGGTCACCACATTGCCAAAAAGATGTGGATGCTTTGGAGAGGATGCAGAGGAGGTTCACCAGGATGTTGCCTGGTATGGAGGGCACCAGCTAAGAAGAGAGGTTGTGTAGATTAGGATTAATTACATTAGAAAGACAGAGGTTGAGGGGGGAACCTTACTGAGGTCTACAAAATCATGAGAGGTATAGGCAGGGTGGATAGCAAGAAGTTTTCTCCCCCCCAGAGTGGGGAACTCAATTACTTGGGGTCACGATTTCAAGGTGAGTGGGGAAAAGTTTAAGGGAGATATTTGTGGAAAGTTCTTTACGCAGAGGGTGGTGGGTGCCCGGAATGCATTGGCAGCAGAGGCAGTAAAGACGGGCACGAAAGCATCATTTAAGATGTACCTAGACAGGCACAATGGGCAGGGAGCAGAGGGATACAGATCCTTGGAAAATAAACGACAGGTTTAAATAGAGGATCTGGATCAGCGCAGGCTCGGAGGGCCGAAGGGCCTGTTCTTATGCTGTAATTTGGTTCCAGAAACTAATTCAATGAGAAAGGTGCCAATTAATTCTCATCTGATTGCTAATCAAGTCAAAGGCAGGAAATGAAATAGAACCAAGTTAATGTAAATAGTTTATATTATGATTATTCTTCTCCTGCGTCTGGTGCACAGTCCTTCAAGGTAGTTGAACAGTGTTTAACCCACATTCAGGTTTGAATAGGGGAAAAGTCGGGCACAGAGAGTTGATTCAAGTCATCAAAACTGAACTGGAACTCCCTGGGTACACTGGTTAAAAGCAGCAATGGAAAGTCTCAATGAATTGTGTTTGATTTGTTTGCCGTGGGACAAACACGAAACTAAAATGAGCACCAGGCACTGTGGAGCTCGGCAAACAATTTAGAACATTCAGCACTGCACAATTTATTCTCCCTCAGCAGTTGAGCCATCAAATCACGCCCTGTCTCAGTTCAAGTCAACAGACATGCTGACATTTTATGAAGCAGAAACTGAATTCAACTAATATGAAAATGGCAAAGCTAAACTCTAGTGTGTCTTAGCATTTGGTATAATAAAAAGTGGGATCGTCATTATCCCAGTATAAATGGAATAAATAGGAAAACCATTGTAGCTTACAGCACTCGAGGCTGATATTTTGCCTTTTGAACAGTTCAGTGTCCGAGTCTCCCTGTCTTGCATAGCTGCAAGCCTTTGCTCGATGGTGACACTATATCGTCAAAGTAAGCAGACCACAAATTCAAGCCAATGGTACAGGCATACACAATAACCTAGTCTGAACTCTCAGTACAGCAATGAAGGGATACAATCAGCTATGTCATATTTTGAAGGAGATTTGGGTCTCATCCCCCCCTTCCTAAAGGTTCCTTCTTTTCTGATAACCTCAAACTTTGAAAAGTATTCACAGCGCATGAAATGTCATAAAATGTCGTAAAACTATGGGACTTCTTCTGGAAGGTGGGAGGCATGTAGATTTGGTAGTACAGACTTAATGGTTGAAGAACCTTACAAATCATAGAATCCCTACAGTGTGGCAGCAGCCCACTTAGTCCACCAAGTCCACACCGATCCTCTGAACAGCATTCTACACAGATCTACTGCCCCCACCCCCCCCACCAACTCTATCCCTGTAAACCTCCATTTCCCATGGCTAATATACCTAACTTGCACATCATAGGCAACTTAGCATGGACAACCCACCTAACCTGCACATCTTTAGACCGTGGGAGGAAACTAGAGCACCCAGAGGAAGCCCATGCAAATACAGGGGCAATGTCCAAACTCCATACAGACAGTTGCCTGAGGGTGGAATCGAAGCTGGGTACCTGGCACTGAGGCAGCAGTGCTAAAGCTGTGCCACTGGTCTCCTGTTTGAATCTTTTATCCTAATCAAGCCATTCAGAGATGTTACAGTACACTTCTGGGTCAGCTGGAATCTGAACCTGGGCCTCTTGGTCCAAAGTGGGACACTATCACAGCGCCACAACAGCCCTTACTGTACGATTCTCAAATTGTCTCCCAAGATGCTCTTAAACAGCTCACTGTCAAATATTAACACTCTTGTTTCGTGACTTGTGATGAATTATTATGTTCAAGGCACTGTGCTGAGGTACAGCTAAATTACTTCATCTGGTATCAGTGATGCAACTTTTGTGCATTTTATTTGTTACCAACTTGAACGCTATTGACTCAATGCATGTTTTTTTTAAAAAGTCAGACGTGGGAATCGATGGCTGGACCAGCATTTATTGCTTATTCGTAGTTGCCCTTGAGAAGGTGGTGATGAAATATTACACGTCTTAACATTAAACACTCTATTTACCTGTTTAGTCAGCTAAAGGCTTGATTAATTAAATAGATTGTAGCACCATGGAGGAGCACAACATCATTCATACAAGTTTAAATTGATATTGAGAGTAGCTTGGTTTAAAATGCAACAAGAATATAGACAAGTCACATGTCATAAATGAACTGGCAGAGCTCGAAGAACTTGGACGAAGGTCATGGCTGGATGACTGGTGAATTGGTTCTGAATTAATAATACTTATGTATATAAAGCCATAGCAACTCTCCAAAACTTCAAATGCTGAAGTGGAAGTACTAACTTTCATGTTCAGCTTTTGGGTTGATTTTTATATTCCAACAGTGTACTAACTGGGATGCTCAACAGCAAACACTGTCAAAGTCTAAAAGTCACACCTTGGAAAAAGACAATTTTCCCTTCTCCATTGGGGTAATAGAGATATGTTAAAACTGAAAGTGAGCCTTTAACTCAAAATCAGGTTAAACATGTACACATCCACACACATATGTGCCTGTTTGCAAAAAACAGTATCCAATTCATCAGTCAGCGCCTATCCTTCCCAATACTGATATATAACACTGGGACCAAGCCACATCTGAAAAAACAAATGAGCTATGACAAGTTTGTTTTAACAATCCAGCCAGATACAAGTGGAAATGGATACAGGGTATTGTCAGCAGCTGTTTTTTTTTTCCCTTGAAGTGCTCGGTTGCTACCCCTAATGAAGGATAAAAATCACATTTAAGCATGTTTGTTACCTTGAAAAATATAAACAAACCATTAGAACACATGCCATATTGAGCCCATTTCTGCTCTGTTAATTTGTTAGGTATTTTAATATGCTGTAAAAAGATCACCACTGAGTAAGTACTTCCTGTCATTACAACACTTCATTTCAAATCAGCAACTGGCTTCTCTTCTGAATATGAAGATTAATCTCCAGCATTCCACCCTCCCGATTACCTGCAGTGAGCTTGTAATTACACATTTTTAATCGCTTCCCCCATATACTTTTTAAACAGGTGTGTAAATTATAACCTAATCAAAAACTGGTCTACGTCCAAATATGTAGTCCTTCATTATCAAAATAAACTGAATTAGTAAAGATAAATACAAATAATAGCATCTGCTGAATGTTTCAATGCAACATTTAAACCAATGAAGGTCATCACAATTACAACATCCTTGAGCCCTCAAATATTATGCTGAATTTTAGCAAGAACTAGAAATGAATGTTGAACATAATTAAAATCTAGATGGGTTTTTTGTTTACCAATTAATGAACCTTTAGGGCTGCTCTGTTATGATTTAATGCGCAGTCTAAATAGCCTCATTAAAATTTAAAAATATTTTATAGTAGGAAATATCCTCTGATATGATGTCATAAAACTTTATTCCCAATGTATTTACATTTTACAGAGGAAGTTTATTCCTCTTAATTTTTAATAGGACATCACATGGTTAACTTCCTGATGAGAATTACGTTTTTTTAAGGCAATTCTTCACCTGATCATCATGCTACATAGCTAGTCGAATATCTTTACCTACTAAGGGCAGAAATATTACAATAAAGTGTACAGCATGTTAGCCTGCATCTGGGATGAGAAACAGCTGACGCTTTCCATGCACATCCTTCTGAAGAGCACAGAGCTAATAACTATTGGTTGCCTGTATTTTGGACAGATTCTGTTTGATCTTCAGTGAAAACAAACTCAGCTAGGGCCACATGCAACCTGGGATCCATTTAAAGACTCTGTAGCAGTAACCCAAATCAGGACAATTAATGACAGAAGTAACTTGATGGTGACAAATGGCACATTCAGAGTGTATGAATCAGGAAGCGTTGTGGGTGAAACATGTAGGCTGTAAAAGGAGGGGAGCAGTGGGTGGCTTGGAAGGATAAGAAGGAACCAGAGGTGTAATCGAAACGTGAAACTAGCTTGCTTTCTTTCAATGGATGCTGCTTGACCCGCTATGATCTCCAACGTTTTTTGTCTGTAATTATGTAGAGTCTAAGATGAGGTTACAATGGTATCCAAGAACAGGAGCATTCCTTTCACTTCTAGAGGAGTAAACCAGCATTTTTTCCCTCCCACATGGAAGACTGACTAGGCCACATATTAGGATTCCAGCAGTTAATATGTATTGTACTTACAGCCTTAAGAATCTTCTATCTAAAGTACATATGTACAAGTTATATAAAACAATACACTCTTGCCCACAATCAGCAATTACTCATGTATGTTTTTACAACACCGATGGTTGTCATTCCTTCTGCAATCATCAAGATGCTTACCCTCAGGCATCAGATTGTCAGTGTACTATCAACATGCAACTAGTGGAGGCAGTTCTTTGTTGAAAGACCAAATATGTTAAGAATTAAAATTTGCTTTTAGCTGTCTATTATACAGCAACATGGATATGATAATATTTGTCTTGATAATACAACAGAAATAAAAGCATTAAGCAAGAAGAATTCCTGTGGGAAGTCGCTGATGAATAACTGATGCTCTTGAAACTTTGTAGGATTATTGATGCCACTATTTTTCTTACTGTTGTTGTAGATATTAAACACATCCATTGGAAAATGTGAAGTTTCAATCATCTTCATGAGCCAAATTGCAGAATTAGTATCTTTTGACAATTAGAAATTGCTTTATTTTCCTTTGTAAAGGCAGAAAATACTCAAGCCTTAAACCTACAACTTTAACTCTTTTCCTCTCTCCACAGATGTGGCCAGACTTTGGAGAATTTCCGGCTTTTCCTATTTTCCTCTCAAATTTCCAATAATATTTTGCATTTGCTGTATTTTCCTTTTGTCACATTGAACCCATTTTGCAATTCTGGATTAATGCAGGGATGCAGGGAGAAGACCTCTAAATCAAAATGTTAGTCTTACACAGAGTTGAGTGGTTAATGTTCTTTATTTAAAATATCACATGCACCCACTTGAAACACATCAGGCCATTTCTACAAGTGATTTAATTTTTTGTCCTAACATAACATTAGTAAGAAAATACTTCCCTTCACCTATAACGTTTACCCTACATCCTATGAGAAACGTGGAGTGCACATTTGATCACATAAGAATAGATAATAATGAGAAAAGTTTTAGTGCTTAAACCTTGAAGCAAAAGTAAAGCTTAATTACAGGCACATTTCTACAGTCAGTTCCTTTTAAGTGGGAACATAGAAAATGTGAACCTAAAGTCTTGTTTAATTTTGGTCACCTAAATCTAATGATGCCAAGAACCACCGGGCGAATTTCTTGTCTGAAATAATAAAGGAAGGTTGACAAAGCTAAGAAGATTTAGCTTTGAAATGGGATAGCAGAGCAATTTTGTAGACGTTCATGAGATCTTAAATTACATGGGTAAAATGTATGTTCAGAATACTGCAAAACAAGGTGTGGAGCTGGATGAACACAGCAGGCCAGGCAGCAACTGAGGAGCAGGAAAACTGACGTTTCTGGTCTGGACACTTCAGAAATGGGGAGGGGAAGGGGGCTCTGAAATAAATAGAAAGGGGGGAGGCAACGATAGAAGTTGGATAGTGGAGCCAATAGGTGGAGAGAAGATGGACAGGTCAAGGGGACAGGGATGGAGCAGTACAGGTGAGTGTAGGTAAGGGGTTGGGATGGGGTTGTCAGCTCCCTACCTTCAATCACCTCTGCTGGCTTCATCCCTGCCTCCTTGACTGGTCTGTCTTCTCTCCATTGATTGGCTCCTCTATCCACCTTCTCTTGTCGCCTCTCCTTTGTTCTATTTATTTCAGAGGCCCCTTCCCCTCCCCATTTCTGAACAGCCCAGATCGGAAATGTCAGCTTTCCTGCTCCTCTGTTGCTGGTTGGCCTGCTGTGTTCATCCAGCCTCACACCTTGTTATCTCAGGCTCCAGCATCGGCAGTTTGTACTCCTGCCATTTTACAACATTGACATTTCCACAAACACGGAATCACTTTAAACCTGTAAAACAGGAAAACAGGACACTCATTTCCTTCTCCTTTCAAGATGGTCATTGCAGCTGAGTGGCTCCCACAATATGGCCTGTCCATTACTCTAGACCATTGTCCAAGGGGCATGAAAAATCTCCAGAGACAGAGACACTTGTTACTACCTCAGCCTCTGTGCCAAGCAAATTTCATTTAGGCCATCTACTGCAATATCACCTTTTGAACCTTGGTGTCAAACTGTGCATTTTCTTGCAAAAGGTGCCCTGGGACATTGCAATATTTTAAAAGTGCAAGTAAGTGCGACTTGTTTTTGCTAGCATTTCTACATTTAGAAATTTAAGCAGTAGTCCTCTTGCTACAAAAGCAATTATATCCCATTTTATAATTACGATGGAACTTTCAAATCAAGCGACACCCCAAAACATAGATTCTACCAAAGACACCCAATCTGTTTGCGTGCACACAAAACAAAACACACACACACAAGGTATTGCCATATAGTTCGCTCATCAGTAACCTCAGTGAAACCAGTTTGACCACTATATATTCCATTGCTGATTGGCACAGGCTAAATCTTTAATTTGATGTTCATTAACAAATTCAGTTTCATAAGAACCAGCGCAAAAAAGCTCACCAGTGTAGAAAAATATTCTTTTAAAGTCATGAGGCAGAGTGGAAAGACCTTCTTTCTAGCTAATATTACAAAAATAATGAAAATACTTGCTGTTATCAGTGCGTCAGCTACGTCCCAAATATCCTCTCAGAAGGCATGGCATGGCTACATCTATCGTAACTGACAGATTTAGATATTACCATTTCATTTAAATACATAAAGGAAAATAGCTACTATAATCATTTTAGACATTTCAAAGTAGGATAACTTTTTTTGAACGTAAGATCTGGAAGTTCTTATTTTCAAAAAACATGCAAGAGAAATAGATCTCATTAAGATCAGTTCTGAATGCGAGGCTGCAAAATGTCAATTATCAAGGCCCCCATGCAGTTTGCAAGCCGTAACTTTTGACACTATGTTTCATGGCAAACAGAAAATACATTCGACTCACACGGAAAAAGTGAGATTAATACCTAGCAGGAGCATTTTCTCATGCCATCAAAAATAGGACAGTAAAAATGTTGGAAAGGGAGATTAAAAGACCGGGAAGGTTAGATAATTAGAAACCTCCCTTTAAGTTTAATCATTGTTTAAGAATTCAATTAAACTTCACGGCACAAAGCTATATCGATCAGAAAACCCGACGCCAGTTCTGCCCACCAAAACGATCGAGCTTCCACGTGCGTGCTACTTCAACACATTCCCCGGCCAACACTTCTATCTCAGGCCCGCTGAAGTATCCCAACAAGGATCAGTACAAGCTAGAAGAACAGCACAGATAACAAAGTGTGGAGCTGGATGAACACAGCAGGCTAAGCAACTTCTTAGGAGCATAAAAGCTGACATTTCGGGCCTAGACCCTTCATCAGAAAAGGGGGAGGGGGAAGAGGGTTCTGAAATAAATAGGGAGAGAGGGGGAGGCGAATCAAAGATTGATAGAGAAGGAGAGAGGTGGAGAGGAGACAGGCAAGTCAAAGAGGTGGGGATGGAGCCAGTAAAGGTAAGTGTAGGTGGGGAGGTAGGGAGGAGATAGGTCAGTCCAGGGAGGATGGACAGGTCAAGGAGGTGGGATGAAGCTAGTAGGTAGGAAATGGGGGTGCATCTTGAGGTGGGAGGAGGGGATAGGTGAAAGGAAGAACAGGTTAGGGAGGCGGGGACAAGCTGGGCTGGTTTTGGGATGCAGTAGGGGGGAGGGGAGGTTTTGAAGCTTGTGAAGCCCACATTGATATCATTGGGCTGCAGGGTTCCCAAGCGGAATGAGTTGCTGTTCCTGAAACCTTCGGGTGGTATCGTTGTGGCACTGTAGGAGGCCCAGGATGGGCATGTCGTCTGAGAAATGGGAGGGGGAATTGAAATGGTTCGCGACTGGGAGGTGCAGTTGTTTATTGCAAACAGCATCTCACTTTCTGCTTGGGGACCCTGCAGCCTTCAGGATTCGATATTGAGTTCAATTATTTTGAGGTCTTCTTTCATGTCCTTCAACCATGCTCACACCCAAGGCCATGTCATCACATGGGCTGCTTTCAGTACAGCTGTTTTCACTCAGTTACAGCCTGCTTTAGCAGCTTTTCTTTCTCCTTGGCTTATCATTATCCATTCCTTTATCTGCCTTCTGTCTTTCTCTTCCACTGGGCTCAGTCCTCAACTATCACCTATTTCTTTAACTCTCTCCCCGTTACACCCCGCCCTCCTGCAACCCCTGCTGTGTCTCCATAGACGCTACCAGACTGCTGAATTTCTCCAGCAATGTCTGCTTTTGCACCAAATTCCTACTGTGCTTAAGCTTGACAATCCCAGCTAGAACATTTCAGCTGTCTTCTATGATGACCTCAGGCAGACAGGCAGTGGTGTAGTGATAATGCCATTGGACTAATAAAACAGAATCCCATGCCAAAGTTCAGGGACATGCGTACGGGATATGCGCAGGATTTATTTTTAATTAAAAGAGACAAAAAGAATCAGTCAGGATTCTCAGTAGAGCTCCTGCCATGTCTACTAAAATGTCTGAATTGTTAAACACAACAATTCAGATAGGCAATAAAGTAACACTTCTGCAATTCTGACCTTCCAAAAAGCTGTGATCGATTTTTCAACCATCAGATTTGAAACTTAATCTAGGTAAAGTCTATTTTTAAAATTGTTACTCATCTTTATAGATTGTACCTCAGTTCAATTTTCATACATCATAGTATAATGTTTAACTCCAATTAAGCAGAAATTTCAGATCAATGATAAGTTCTACAATTAATTTAACTCCTTTGAGATTTGAAAGATTGGCTCAATAAATCAATGGTACTCTCTTACCCAAAATATTGATGTGACAAATTTGATTAAATGTTTTGACTGGACTGATTACGATCAAGCATTTCTAAAACAGAAATATGGCACATTTGCTTTCACGATAATTTCAGCTTTGCACACAATCATCTCCCTGTAGGACAAGTTTAACCAAACATGCACTGATAAGATCCCAAATAACTGAAGAGCCCAGAATGCTGGTCTAACTTTTAAGTCTAGCCAGCAAACAATTCAGATTTCCAGGATGTTATATTAATAAACTTTGGTTTTATCTTCCACATAGAACATAGAACATAGAAAAGTACAGCACAGTACAGGCCCTTCGGCCCACGATGTTGTGCCGTGGAATAATCCTAATCCAAAAATAAAATAACCTAAACTACATTCCCCTCAATTCACTGCTGTCCATGTGCATGTCCAGCAGTCGCTTAAATGTCACGAATGACTCCGCTTCCACGACTACCACTGGTAAACCATCTCATGCGCTTACAGCTCTCTGGGTGAAGAACCTCCCTCTGACGTCTCCTCTATACCTTCCTCCTAACACCTTAAAACTATGACCCCTCGTGGCAGTCAATCCTGCCCTGGGGAAAAGTCTCTGGCTATCGACTCTATCCATGCCTCTCATTACCTTGTACACCTCAATCAGGTCACCTCTCTTCCTCCTTCTCTCCAGAGAGAAAAGTCCGAGCTCAGTCAACCTCTCCTCGTAAGACAAGCCCTCCAGTCCAGACAGCATCCTGGTAAACCTCCTTTGCACCCTCTCCAAAGCTTCCACATCTTGCCTATAATAGGGCGACCAGAATAGGACATAATATTCCAAGTGTGGTCTCACCAGGGTTTTGTAGAGCTGCAGCATAACCTCGCAGTGCACTATCCAAAAGGCATTCAGTAAGTTCCGCATTCAAGGTTACCTAATCAAGCAAAAGCCCATGGTAAAGTTGGCACAGTCCCAGAGGACCACTGGGTGGTGGTTTAACCTGTTATTATTAATTAAAAAAACTTCCATCAGACTTCTGAAAAGACCTCTCCAATTTTAAATTTAATGTCAATCTCGCTCTTTGTGCACCTGCTCTGCAGCCGTAACACACTATTCTTTGATCTGACCTATTACCCTTACGTACTTTATACGGCATGATCTGCCTGTAATGCATGCAAGACAAAACTTTTCACCGTACATCAGGTACATGAGACAACACCAAATCGAATAAATAACAGAGGTTCACCATGCCTCAGGTGAGGGGGACTGTTGAGAAGGGGAGACCTTCAATTTAACCTCAGCTAGTACAGGAATTGAACCTACGCTGTTGGCATCACTCTGATCACAAACCAGGTGCTTAGCCACCTGTGTTTGATATGATAGAATGGAAAGGTTGTTCCCCCAAGAGGAAGAGTTCAGGAACACACAGCATAATCTTAGAATAAAGGGTATCACCCATTTAAGCCACAAATGAGGAGGATTTTTCTTCAAAACCTCGGAGTAATGAATCTGCAGAAGTCCTCAACAAATGGGGCTGCCCCGCATGTTCAAGGCAGACACAGCAGACTTTTAATCAGCAGGGGAATCAGACATTATGTGGATAAGGCAGGAAAATGGATGTGCGGATTGTCAAATCAGCCAGGATTTCATCAAACAGCAGAATAGACAGTGGGCTGACCGGACTACGTTTTTATTATATGGTCTTATCCTTCACAAGGTAAGAAGCAAATACTAAACTCAGGAAACCAAAAAGAGTTTTCAATCACAAATCTTTGTATTAACATACAAAGACTATAGGTCACAAAATTTCACATGAGTTCATAATAGTCTAATTTATATTGTTCTGCGCCACCAGACAGGAAGCATAATTTGGATATGTGCCACTAATTATAACACATTTTACTGAGACTTTGAGAACAGAGATAAGAGAGCAATGGCTTTAGTCCACAATACTTCAATCTCTTCACAGAAACTCAAAGACATGGAGTTTCTCCAACAATTGCTTTTTCATTCCACAAAACTGTTTTGTCTCCATTCTTCTTTCTGTATGGCAGCAAGGCTTGGGTCACGTACCAAAAGGAACCTTGAAGCACTGGAGAATTTCCACCGGCAGTGTCTTCACAGGATACTCAGAGTCAGATGGGAAGGCAGATGAACAAACTTCAGCATCCTCACTGAAGTCAACTCTTCCAGCATCTCAGTCATGACCACACAAAGTCATCTCCACTTGCTCTGATAGTACATACAATTAGTGCCAAATATTACCAAATAATCAGCTTCCAAAGGACCTCAAGTGGCAACCAATCTCAAGGACAGCAAAACCACTTTAAAGACCCAACTAAAAAGGAGAAAGACTGACATTAATACGCGGAAGCAAGTTGTTACAAACTACCGCATCAGCAGCACCTCATGCAACAAGCCATGGCCCAGATGGAAATCACATTATGTCTATGGTGCCAGTAATTACAGTGCAATGGTAGACAGCAGAATCCTGGCATGAGAACCAACGCCCGCCTCCCCCATATCTTCATGGCAGTTCCTTTCTGCCCCATGTCCTACGGCTCCAGAATTGTTAGAACATAGAACATAGAACAGTACAGCACAGAACAGGCCCTTCAGCCCACGATGTTGTGCCGTTCTGTTCGGTCACCTGAAATATAAAATTATGAAACCTGGTAGCCATCACTTTGCTTTGTAGGACTAAGAACAATGGCATGAACCTATCTGGATGGAAGTGTAAAACATGAGATGAAATACTCGTGCTTTATACACAGACCTAAAATTTTATCTGGCAATGTTAGAAATGTCCAAACCAGTGATGGGCTTTAAAGGTCAGCATTCCTTCTGACACTATCATTTTACTGGTGTTACAGGAGGGGTCTCAGCAGTAAGTTGCTACAAATGTTTGCAATGTCAGTTAAACAATTACAAGGAAGTACCAGACTTCCCACACTTCATACGTAGTGAAACTGTAAGTGAAACTACAGAAGGACCACTCGCACATCATTTAATATCTGTTATCAAAAAGTGCTAATGAAGGCCATGAGATAAGTACAATAATCAATTTCAAAATGATGCAATTTGGTTAATTATGTACTGTGAAAGTTATTACAGAAGACTATTGTACAATACTAAGTTGCCCTCTATTGTACAAGATTCTGAATTCTTTACTAATGCTTACGAGTATTTTGCTTTCTGTACAGAATTACTTTGATCATCTTTTAGGCACATATTTTTCAGCATATCATTATTCATTTGTACATGTTAATGCAAAGTTAATTTCTTTAGGCTGAAGACTGAAATTAAGTCAAATAACAAGGCGACAAAAGAACAAATCAATAATAACTGTGCTATATAACAAAAAGGGCAGAGAGTCAGGGTTGGAGGCGGGGGAGCGGGAAGAATGGATTTTCAGGATAGCAACCGGCAACATATCATAAACCACAGGATACAGTGCTGAGGTCACAATTATTACAATTTAAATTAATGAATTGGATGAAGAAAGTGAATATACTATATTCAACTTTTTGGAGACATAGAAAAACAGGTGAATAGGACCATTCACATATCATCTAAGGGTTACAGGGAAAAGACAGGAAAGCAGAGATTAGGATTATCAGATCAGCCATGATCTTAATAAATGGAGTAGCAGACTCAAAGGACTAAATGGCCTAACTCTGCTTTTTGAGCCTTGTGTGCTTTTGAAAAAGCAGTCTTTGTCCAATTATCTAAAGCCACTTAGTGTTGAGAGCTCAAAAAGCAAACTGGTGAAGGGTAGAACTTGAGATAACAAATTGTTGAGCTGAATGAACACAGCAGGTCAGGCAGCATCTTAGGAGCACAAAAGATGACATTTCGAGCCTAGACCCTGCATCAGAAAAAGGGGGATGGGTAGAGGATTCTGAAATAAATAGGGAGGGGGGGAGGCGGATCGAAGATGGTTAGAGAAGATAGGTGGAGAGGAGATTGACAAGTTAAAGGGGCAGGGACAGAGCCTGTAGAGGTGAGTGTAGGTGGGGAGCTAGGGAGAGGGTACGTCAGTCTGGGGAGGACAGACAGGTCAAGGGGGCAGAATGAGGTTGGTAGGTAGTAAATGGAGGTGCGGCTTGAGATGGGGTGGGTGGGGGAGATAGGTGAGAACAGTTACAAACTTTAATTACAGAGGCATGCATTACATATCCAGGACATCAAATCCAAAAACTACTGTTTCAGACTGCTTCTACACATAGACACACAGCTGAGCTCCCAGTTAATGGCTAACACAACTTTAATGAACACCAATCAAAATATGATATCATTTTGAATATAGTCACATAAAGAGTCCAACTACTCTCAAAAGCAAACAGTCCTTTATTAATAATGCCAGCATGCATTTGGCCTCCATCTACAGAAACGTAAAAGTTTCAAAATTTCAATCTGCCATTCTTATGTAAAAAACTGTCAATTCTCTGTTCCATTTACTTGCAACAGAACTGTGGGGTACAACAATTATTAAAAGAGCTGAGATTGTTTACATTATTATAGAATCATGGAATCCCCACAATGTGGGAGCCATTCCATCAGCTCATCCAGTCCTCACGGACCCTCTAAACAGCATCCAACCCAGACCTACCACCCACCCTATCTGTGCAATTCCCACCCTAGATGTTATTTAGCATGGCCATTCCACACAAACTGCACGTTTGGACCGTGGGAGGAAACCGGAGCATCTGGAGGAAACCCACACAGACACGGGGAGAACGTGAAAACTCCACACAGTTGCCACCTGAGGCTGTAGTGAACCCGAGTCCCTGGTGCTGTGAGGCAACAATACTAACCACTGTGCCACCACCACATAAATTTACAAATTAGCTACTTAAAACCCAAGTTTTTGAAAAATAAAGTACACCACTAGTACCTTAAGCATTACTTAAAAAGAAAGCACCCCTCTAGACCTTGGCTTCTGTACTCCCATGGTTTCAGTCATCGAAATAGCAGCAAAGAATAGCCATAGTCTCATATTCCTGGTCAGCCTGTTCAGATGATTTATGACACACATCCGGAGCAGGTGGGACTTGAAACTAGTTCTTCTGGCTCAGAGATAGAGGAATACTACTACTCCACCACAAGACCCATCTAGTTGTTGCTGTTTGTCAATGGTGAAAAAGTTACATTTGCAAATTTGTGGTCCATGTTGCTGTCATTGTTAACAAGCTTTGAAAGTTTACACGGAACAAAATTCCTCCTTTGGGATTCATGGCAAGTTCAGAAGTTGGATAGAACTAGCTTGGTTATACAAGAATCAAGGTCATTGTGGAGGGTTGTTTTTCTGACTACAGGTCTGTGACCAGTGGTACTCTGCAAGGATCAGTGCAAGGCCTCTATTTATAAAATACTCAAATGATTTGATGAAAATGTAGGTGCTGTGATTAGTAAGTTTGCAGAGGATGTGAAAACTAGAGAAGTTATAGATAGTGACAAATGTTCGTCAAAGGATGCAGCAGGATACAGATCAATTGAAAAGTAGGGTAGACAACTGGCAGCTGGAATTTAATCTGGGCAAGTGTGAAGTGATGCACTTGGAAGGTCAAATGCAAGAAGAAAGTATACAGTAAATGGCAGGACCCTAAGGGGCATTGATATACAGAAAGATCTTGAGGTGCAAGTCCATAATTCCCTGAAAGTGGGGATACAAAAGTGAATAAAGTGGTAAATAAGACATACAGCATGCTTGCCCTCTTCAGTCAAGAAACTGATTGTAAAAGTTGGCAAGTCACGTTGCGAGTGTATAAGACCTTAATTAGGCCACATTTGGAGTATAGTACGTAGTTCTGATCTTCACACAAAGGAAGGATGTGGAGGCTTTGGAAAGGTTTACCAGCATGTTACCTGGATTTGGAGTGTATTAACTTTAAAGGACTGACCAACTTGGATTCTTTTTGCTACAGCATTCGAGACTGAGGGGTGTCCTGAGAGAATTATATGAAATTATGAGAGGCATGGGTAGGGTGGATAGCCAAAATCCTTTTTTTCCAGGGTGGAAATGTCAATTACAAGGGGGCATAGCTTTAAGGTGAGAGAGGGAGGTTTCAAGGAGATGTGCGAGGAAAGCTTTTTACACAGAGGATGGTAGGATCATGGAATGTTTTGCCAGAGGAAGTGGTATAATCAGGTACATGAGGGAAGTTAAAACAGCATCTGGCATTGGCCGCATTTGAAGTATTGTGTCCAGTTCTGGTCACCTCATTACAGGAAAGGTGTGGAAGCATTGGAAAAGGTGCAGAGGAGATTTACCAGGATGTTGCCTGGAATGGAGAGTAGGTCTTCGAGGAAAGGTTGAGAGCGCTAGGGCTTTTCTCTTTAAAACAACGAAGGAATAGAGGTGACTTGACAGAGGTGTAAAAAATGGTCAGAGATCTAGATGGAGTGGACAGCCAGAGACTTTTTCCTAGGGTGGAGGTATCTGTTATGAGGGGGCATAGTTTTAAAGTGGGTGGAGGTAGATACAGTGGAGACATCAGAGGTAGGTTCTTTACTCAGAGTGGCAGAGGTGTGGAATACATTGCCAGAGGGGGCATTTAAGTGGCTATTAGATAGGCATATGGATGATAGTATAAAGGTAGGCGTGGAGGTTAGATAGACCTTAGGATTAAGGTAAAAGTTCAGCACAATATCGTGGGCTGAAGGGCCTGTACTGTGCTGTACTGTTCTATGTTCTATGTAGCATTTAGATAGACACACGAACAAGCAAGGAATAGATGGATATGAACCTTGCATAAGTAGTTGGAGGACATGCAGGTTAGTTTGAGCTTAGAGTAGGATAAACATCAAGGGCCGAAGGGCCTGTGCTGTGCTGTACAGTTCTATGTTCGAGATGGAATGAGTTTAAAATGGCATAATGGTTGGCCCAGACACAGTGGGCCGAAGGGATGTCCCTGTGCTGTATGGTGTTGTGTTACTATTATTTTTTAAAATCGGAGATGCTTGGATGATTATTGGAAAATAAATTGAATGAAGTCATTTGAATTGAAGCATGAAATTATGACATCCTCCCTAGTTGCAGTGCTTAATTTGACTTGATGGCCAATTCACATGGTTTGATGCAAAGAGTCAAATAATCAGTAGACTAAAATATCATGGTCCCATGGACATTCATTCAAAGCCCCGATAAAGCTCACATTTTCCTAGACTTTCATTCTAATTATCTCCTCAAACACGAGTGCTCCAATATGTCCTCCAGCTTTCAGCCTCATCATCTGAGGTCACAGCTTAAGCTGGGTGCCATTTCCAAAACAAGATTACTGTAATACAGTGACACGTTTCACAATGAAAGACAAATGGTTAAGGATATGCTTTTTTATGGGGGGGCGGGGGGGAGAAACACCTGTACGCCAGCATTTTCAATTAAAGCCTTAGAGTACTGAAGCCAAGAAATACAAAGCAGGGGTGCAAGCTAAAAGATGAAGTTCACGCGCTTCAGAACTTCTAGTGAAGTACCAAGACAAGGCGTGAGAAGCAAGTTGGAAGTCAATCAGAGAAAATAATCAGAATGCGCAGTCTGACTGGCACGCTGCTTTCCTGGGCAATTATGAATGATTAAAATGTTCTCCTAGTCCTTTTTGTTCCCCACCTCCCTGCTTTTCTCTCCTTCTGTAGTCATTCTATCACCCCTACTCCTTTTAACTTAAAAAAACAAAAGAACGGCAGATGCTGTAAATCAGGATCAAAAACAGAAGTTGCTAGAAAAGCTCAGCAGGTCTGGCAACACCGGTGAAGAGAAGATCAGAGTTACGTTTTGGTCGGGTGACCCCCCCCCCCCCCCCCACCCGCCCCCCAACCTCAGAACTGTGAAATGTCAACTCTGATAACAAAGTGTGGAGCTGGATGAACACAGCAGGTCAAGCAGCATCTAAGATGCTGCTGGGTCTGCTGTGTTCATCCAGCTCCACACTTTGTTCTCTTGGATTCTCCAGCATCTGCAGTTCCCATTATGTCTGATCACAAATGTCAACTCTGATTCCTTTTTTCCTTCACAGATGCTGCCAGGCCTGCTGAGCTTTTCTGGAAACTTTGTTTTCATTTCACCCCTTTTAACTGCCTGGTGAAGGAGTCAGGAAGGAGCTGGGTCGTGACCTGGAGTCACATGGTAGGAGCTGAATGGGTGGGTTGTGTTCTGCAGAGGCGGCGCATCGAGCGTGGGTCAGAGCGACGGTGGTGCATCGAGCAGGGCTCTGGTGGAATCAGAATGAGGGATGGGAAGCCCAGAGCGGGGCTCTGGCCAAGGAACAGGAAGTTGGACTCTCTTAAGTTAACAGTGTGAAGCTGGATGAGCACAGCAGGCCATGCAGCAGAGGAGCAGGAAAGTTGACATTTTGGGTTGCTCCTCTGATGCTGCTTGGCCTGCTGTGATCATCCAGCTTCACACAGTGTTATTTCAGATTCTCCAGCATCGGCAGTTCCTACTATCTCTCAAGTCATCTGTTTTCTCTTGTATTATTCTAAGTTAATGAGAATGGCGCCATATATGCACAGCGAAGGTACACCTTTTCACTGTATTTTTTACATTGAACACAAATGACAATAAGTGATTCAATTCAATTCAATTGTCTGTCCCTCTCAAGTGAATATGCAGATTTCCTGCTGCTACTTAAATATATTCAAAGGACTTCTCCTGGGAAATGCTTACTCCTCAACCATAACAAAACAAAACAAAACAGAACAGACATTCTGGTCGTTGCTGAGTTTCACTGGGAGCAAACTGTGTTCCCCATTTCTTACATTTGAACAGCAACTTCACTGGTCTAAGTACCTTGGGATGAGCAGCAGTCAGAAAATGCATCTAAATGGCAACTTTGACACCAAAGCTGTACAATAAGGAAATTTTACAAGTCCTTCAAAATGTTTATAGAACCCATAACTTTTTTTAAATGAATTGTTAACAAGGCTTTGAAAGTGCTTGCATCGACTGTAAAAGGTTCAGGTGCAAGTTTCATGGAGAAGAAATAATGCTGGTCCATGTGAACCGACCCTTGACCTGAAAGTTGTATCAACAGGAAGAAAGATGCTAGAAACTATCTGTACAGCAGCAAAACAGAATGGCAGAAACAGAAGAGAACTCTATTTATTTTTTCTTCATTGACAGGATGTGGGTGTCACTGGCCAGAACAGCATTTATTGCCCATCCCTTAAAGCCTAAAGGGTAGTTATAAATCAACCAAGATAATAAAATGTGCGGCTGGATGAACACAGCAGGCCAAGCAGCACAATCAGGAGTTCATCCAGCCTCACATTTTATTATCTTGGAATTCTCCAGCATCTGCAGTTCCCATTATCTCTTATAAATCAACCACATTGCTGTGGGTCTGGAGTCACATGTGGACCAGACAAAGTAAGGATGGCAGTGTCCTTCCTAAAAGGAGATTAGTGAACCAGATGGATTTTTTCCAACAACTGACAATGGTCATCATTGTCCTCCCAATTCAATATTTTTAAGTGAATTCAAATTCGAATTCCACCATCTGCCATGGCAGGAATAGAACCCGAGTCCACAGACCATTACCTGGGTCACTAGATTAGTAGTCTAGCATCAACACCATCATGCAGGTGAGCTGAAGGGTGAAGCTGATCAGCTCAACTATTGATAACAGGAAAAGGAACAGAGAATTCATGTAAAGCCAGAAAAGCTCTATGAAAGGTCAGCTTTTGGTGTAGCAATGAAAAAAAAGACATTAGAATTCAAGAAACACTTGGGTAAGCGTCATATTGGAAGGGGTGTCTCTCTCCAATTTCCCAACATCCAACTTACGAATGCTCATTACATACAAACTTGATCTCGCACACGGTTTAAATTTAAAGTTCTGACATATAAACATTTCCTGTACCCCCTGCCCTGCATTATGTTCTGACTTACGTACAAATCAACTTGCCAATTCACTCCAGCAGGTATCTATTTGCAGCCCAGAGGCTGCCTTCCAAATGAGCAAAAAGGGATAGAGTCCTAAACTAACACGACAGGTCATGTATGCAAGACAGCAGAGATTTTGAATCAGACAACACAAACACAAAAACAAACTGAGATGTTGGTCGGTGGTAAAGGAACTCTGGAAAGCAACACCATCAGGTCTGACATTACGAGAGAGAGACAGCTGGTAGGTGTACACCATGTCAGTGCTAACCATACACGAAAACCTCACACAGAATACGTCTGCTGGGGTGTGTGACTCAAGTCCTAAAACAACGGAATTAGTGAAACTGCATATTGCATCACATTTGGACAGGGAGTTATGGCGTTGCTTAGTATGATGCAAGATGACTTTTTGTCATCGACAATTTAAAGCAAATTTTACTTTTTCTGGAGTTCCACTTGCCTGTTAAGTCATGTTTAATTTGTATTGTTTCTGATTTAACATCATAAGACATAGGAACAGAAATTAGGCCATTCGGTCCATCAAATCTGCTCCACCATTCAATCATGGCTGATTGGCGTTGAAAAATCTTTCTCCTGCTATCGCCCCAAAACCTTTGATCCCCTTAAGAATCAAGAACCTATCAATCTCTGTCTTAAATATACTCAATGAGTTGGCCTCCACAGCCTTTTGTGGTAATCAATTCCAGATTCACCAGTCTCTGGTTGAAGAAGTTTCTCCTTACCTCCAATCTAAAAAGTCTTCCCTTTACTCTAAGGCTGTGCCCACCTCGTAGTCTCTCCTGCCAGCGCTAACATCTTCTCAACATCCACTCTGTCCAAGCAGTTCAGTATTCTGTACCTTTTCAATTAAATCCCATCTCATCCTTCTAAGCTCCAGTCAGCATAGACCCAGAATCCTCAAACGCTCTCATATGTTAAGTCTTTCATTCCTGGGATCATTCTCACGAACCTCCTCTGGACTTGCTCCAGGGCCAGAGTATCCTGCACGAGGTATGGGGCTCGAAATTGCTCACAATACACTAAATGTGGTCTGACCAGAGCCTTATAAAGCCTCAGAAGGACCTCCCTGCTATCATATTCTCGTCCTCTCAAGACAAATGACAACATTGTATTTGCCTTTCTAACTACCAACTCAACCTACAAGTTTACCTTAAGAGAAACCTGGACAAGGATTCCCAAGTCCCTTTGCACTTCAGACTTCTGAATTATTTCCCCCATTTAGAAAATAGTCTACGCGTCTATTCATCTATCCTTCCTACCAAAGTGCATGACCTGACATTTTCCCACACCGTATTCCATCTGCCACTTCCTTGTCCACTATCCTAACCTAAATCTTTTGCAGGCTCTCAGCTTCCTCAATACTACCTGTCGCTCCATCCATTTTTGTATCACCCGAGAAATTATCCAGAATGCCCTCAGTTCTTTAATCGAGATCTTTAATGTACAAAGTGAAAACTTGTGATCCCAACACTGACCTTTGTGGATCACCACTCATCACCAGCTGCCATCCTGAGAAAGACCCTTTTATCCCCACTCTGCTTTCTGCGAGAATGCAAATCTTCTATCCATGCCAGTATCTTGCCTCTATGTTCCAGTCCTCTGGGATCCTCCCTGCCTCCAGTGATTCCGGAAAGATCACCACTAATGCCTCCAACATCTTTTCAGCTATCCCCTTAGGAACTCTGGGATGTAGTGCATCTGCTCCAGATGGTTTCTCCACCATCGGACCTTTCAGTTTTTCTAGCACCTTCTGCTTGGTGTTGGCACCATACTCACCTCTGCTCCCCAACACTTGAATTTTTGGGAAAATACTCATGTCTTCCTCCGCGAAGACCAAGGCAAATAACTAATTCAGGTCCTCAGCCATTTCTTTGCTCCCCATTACTACTTCTCCAGTATCATTTTCCAGCAGCTCAATGTCGACTTTTGCCTCTCTTTTGTGCTTCTATCTAAAGATAGTTTTTTTTAATATTCCTGGCTACCTTACACTCATATTTAATCCTCTCCCTATTTCTTTCCTCCTTGTCCTCTGTTCATCATTGTAGGCTTCCTAATCCTCTGGCTTCCCACTGGCCTTCGTCACATGGTATGCTTTCTCTTTCGCTTTTATACTATCCTTAGCTTCCCTTGTCAGCCATGGTTGCCTCATCCTCCCTTCAGTATGCTTCCTATTCCCAGCAATGAATTTTTGCTGTGTCTCCTGAATTACTCCTAGAAACTCCTGCCATTGCTGTTCCACTGTCTTTGCTGCTAGGCTTCTCTCCCAGTCAATCCTGCCCAGCTCCTCCTCCATGTCTTTATTTAACAGTAATACCGTTACACCCGATTCCACCATCTCCCTCTCAAATTGCACAGTAAATTAATTGTATTATCGTCACTGCCTCCTAAGGGTTCACCTTAAGCTCCCTTATCAAGTCTGCCTCATTGCACAACACTAAATCCAGTACTGCCTGTTCCCTTGTGAGCTCCATCACAAGCTGCTCCAAAAAACCATCTCAGATATTCCACAAATTCCTTAATATCCACTACCAACCTGATTTTCCCAGTCCAACCTGCATACTGACGTCTCCCATGATCACCGTAAGCTTGACTTTCTTACATGCCTTTTTTTAAAATCTCTTGCTGTATCTTGTGCCCCAAATCCCGATAACTGTTTGGAGGCTTGTAAATAACTCCCATTATGGTTTTTTTTCACCTTAGCAGTTCCTCAACTCTACCCACACAGATTCAACTTCATTTCTTACTGATTTAACTTTATTTCTTACTAACAAGGCAATGCCAGCCCACTGGTCACCCGCCTGTCTTTTGATAGGGTGTATGTCCTTGGATATTTAGCTGCCAACCCTGATCCTCTTGTAGCCATGTCTCTGTCATACCTGCCAATTTTGACCTATGCCAGAGGCTCATTTACTTTATTTAATGTACTACGTGCAATCAGACATAACAGCTCGAGTTCCATATTGACTGTCCTTCTTCTCATTGTCATTCATTTGTTACAAAAGTTAAAAGGGATGAAATCTCATTATAATTTCTCCATTTCTGGGGTCATTCAGTAAGTCTGGTTTATAGTTTCCATAGGAACTGTAATATCTATTATTTTTCCATCAACACAAGGTAATTAATCCAATCAGATGCTTTCAGATTTACAGCACTGGGCTCTGCATTTATCCGATCAGATCCTAGGCAGCATAGAACATTACGGCACAGTACAGGCCCTTCGGCCTTCGATGTTGTGCCGACCTGTCATACCGATCTCAAGCCCATCTAACCTAGTATTCCTACGTCCATATGCTTATCTAATGACGACTTAAATGTACCTAAAGTTGGCGAATCTACTACCGTTGCAGGCAAAGCGTTCCATTCCCTTACTACTCTGCGTAAAGAAACTACCTCTGACATCTGTCCTATATCTTTCACCCCTCAACGTAAAGCTATGCCCCCTCGTGCTCGCCGTCACCATCCTAGGATAAAGGCTCTCCCTATCCACCCTATCTAACCCTCTGGTTACAATACACTGGTTTGTTGCTTTCTTTTCCTGTCTATCTTTGCGTAGGCTTGGATCAACTTAAAAATGAACTGAGACCATTCGAAAATCTTTGCAAACGTTGCTACTAGTCACCATTTTGGTGGTTTGCTATTATAGCACTGCACAGAGTTCCCCACTTACTGCCTAAAATTGTACCAGGTTTCAAGGCCAGGCACCAAGTCAAATAGCCACCAATCTAACTCCACAAATGTATACAGATTTGGTTAAACAATAATTACATTAATTTTCTGCAACCTCATTTGTCCATATATTGTTCATAAATTTTAACAACTACTCCTGAATGAAAGATGACAATAGAAGAGGTTGAAGTGGAACATATTGCGTCTCACCTCGAATGTTCTTTCTGATGACCTTTTTTTCCTGAATTTAGCTACCAGATAGGTGACACTTAATGTAACATGTCAAGCTGATGGAGAAAGACGAAGGAGTTTAATACTGCTTCAAGACATCGTGGTCACACCATGAACTTGTAATGTTATTTTACCCATTGCCTATATCAGATTTCATTTCTGGAAAATGTCTGTTCAGCAGTGTACTATCTGGTGCTCACTGAGCAATGACTAATTAGGGCTTCACAGGCAAATGCATTTCAACTAAGTTGTTAGCAGTCTGCCTCCGACTTATTGTCATGTGACTGCTTTAGTATGTCAGAATATTAAGGGATAAATTGTGCTTTTTATTTTGCTTCCCAACAGCTTATAAAGAATTAATGTAGAAAACAGAAACTGGCAATGGTAACACAGAGCTGAACTAGAGTTTGATTAGACGACACAAAACCACCAACACTAGCACTTCCGTTTCCTTTGCTATCCGAAAGAAGTTAACAGCAACTTCAAACCTTTCGGACAACTTTAACGTCAACAAGCCACAAAACACTTGATTTGATCATCCATTCATCAAGGACCGTAAGAAAGGAAATGGTTAAAATCAATACTTTATTTTTGTTGAAGAAGTAGAATTTAAGCTCTCTCTTTCCACTTTAAAAATCAAAGAGTCATTTTCAACAATATTTAAATGCAAACCATAATTAGCAATTGGCATCCTAAAGCAGATGAAAGTACTTGGAGAAGTAAGATCAAGGAGCAGCAAGTACTGATGAGGCAAAAAGGTCATCTCAGAGAATCCGGTGAACAGGAACTATTTGTGCTACCTTCACAGTCTTTCCCTCCACCCACTGCAGTGGCTGTCTGTGTCAGTCAATGTGAATGCAGAGGGGGCATTTATAAAGGGGGTCAAAAGTTCAACTTAGTAGAATTAAGTCAACAGTTCGTAATTATTTACCTGTAGCAAGAATCTATTGGTGTCAAATTGTAATTCTCATTAAGTACAGAAACCTGCATCTAAAAAGACAGGTAAATTGGGGAATTTTGCATACATTTTATCACATCTTTTAACTTTGGGTTATGATTCCAGAACCTGCGAGGCTTGATTTCTAGTACACTACCCTAATGAGGCACAACAATGCCAACTAAAGCTTATGCGAGAAGAATGGATGTTCAGAGGAAAGGATGGTGAAAGGCTGGAGAGTAAATTTTTGAGGGCAGGAACTAGCTGGCCAATGGCAGAAATGCCCATGACCAGGTAAAGGAAATATTTTAAAAATTCCAAAGCCATTTTATTAGGTGGAGGTGACGGCCTAGTGTTGTTATCACTGGACTGTTAATCTCGAGGTCTAGGTTCAAATCCCACCACAACAAATGGTGGAATTTGAATTCAATGAAAATAAAATCTGGAATTAAGAGTCTAATGGCAACAATTGTTAGAAAAACCCATCTGGTTCAC
The DNA here is from genome assembly GCF_030684315.1 of Stegostoma tigrinum. NCBI lineage: Eukaryota > Metazoa > Chordata > Chondrichthyes > Orectolobiformes > Stegostomatidae > Stegostoma > Stegostoma tigrinum. The sequence goes on from NC_081356.1 coordinate 111,574,962, forward strand.
TAATCTCCTTTAGAGAAACTTGATCTTTAACCTGTCTGGCCTATATGTGACTCCAGACCCACAGCAATATGGTTGACTCTGAACAGCCCTCTGGGCAATTAGGAATGGGCAATAAATGCTGGTCTAGCAAACGATACCCTCATTCCATGAATGAATAAAAAAAATCCCATTAAGATTACAGAGGTGTAGTAGCTCAACGATGACAACTGTGGTATATGAGTATAACCTGACTAGGGTACAACAACTTTAGATGAGTTGAAATTTGTTCTGTTGGAAGTTAAGAAGCTGAGCAGTTGAATATTACAGTCAGTAGATAAAAAGGCATGATCAAGATTTTCAATGAAAAATGAGCCGAGCTGAGAGAGATGGGTAATCTTACAGCGGTGTAAATTAGTAACTTCATGATGGAGACTTTACAGGATTAGAAGCTGTGCTCAGAATTCAGCAAGGTGCAGAAGGAACCACCATTCTGGTTCAGTCTGGGAAGAGGTGACGGGTTAGTGTTTGGCTGGAGGAAACAGCAGCACACCTAAACCGGAGTTGAACATTGCAGAGCAGCAGAGGCTTTGAAACAAGTGACAGGAAAAAATGCTCGGCCTCTCCACTGTACAATTCAAAACTCATATTTGCAAGCGATGCATCTAATGGCGATGTAGCAGAGGAAACAAGAGGTGCCATATTTGGTGATGCTATCACTACATTTGAATAGGCAAGAGTGGAAGTAAACAACCTTGGTGCAAGGCAGGGGTGGCCAGTTTGACGAGAGATCCAAAGAAAAGGCATCAGAAGTTTTTCACAGATTCAGAAATCACTTCATTTAATGGCTTAAGACAAGCATAGGATTGAAAATGGAACTGTTCTTTGCAAGGGCATGAAGTTTATTTGATGACCATTTTGAATTTGAGGTGTTAAGGGAGAAAACAATACAGAAGTGACATTGTAGCTGTAGCCTTAATTTGTGACAAAGAAAGCTATTTTGTCAATAACAAACTTATTTTAAACTTCTTTACTGGGATGAAACTATCACTGACAAGGACAGCATTTATTGCCCAATGCCATTTGTCCTTGAAGATGGTAGTGAGCTGCCTTTGTGAACTGCTGCAACCCATGTGCTTATAAATATATCCACTGTGCTGTGATAAAGACAGCTCCAGGTGTTTGATCCACTGGCAGGGGAGGAACAGTAATTTAGTCCCAGGTAAGCGGGTATAGCTTGATGGGCAACTTGCAGGTGGTGGTGGTGCTCCTGTGCATCTGTTGCCCTTGCCCTCCTAGATGATCGAAGTCACATGTTTGATGGGTTGTGTCAAAGCCACCCTGGGGGAGTTGCTGTCAGAGATAATGGGAACTGCAGATGCTGGAGAATCCAAGATAACGAAGTGTGGGGCTGGATGAACACAGCGGGCCAAGGAGCATCAGAGGAGCACAAAAGCTGACGTTTCGGACCTCGACCCTCTGATGAAGGGTCTAGGCCTGAAACGTCAGCTTTTGTGCTCCTCTGATGCTCCTTGGCCCGCTGTGTTCATCCAGTCCCACACTTTGTTAACCTGGGGGAGTTGCTGCAGTATTTTGAAGGTGGTTCAGGCTGCAGTCGCTAATGCCTTGGCAGTGGAAGAATCTGCATGATTAAGAGGAGAATAAAAGGAGAATTTGGGAGGTCACAAAAGGGGAGAATTTAACTGAAGATAAAAGCTTGGAAAGATGATGCAGAGATAGAGTAGGACCTGACAATGAAGGGATGGGAGTGAAATGAAATTCATATTATAGGCATGGTTCCCAGCTTACAATATGTTTAATGCCCATCGCCAAATGTTATTGAGAAAATGGTGGCGAATCATCTTCATGAACCACCACCCATTCATGAGATGTGCTCACAACAACAGTGTTTCTGTAGTGGTTTGCTACAGTGGGACAGTTTGTCAAAACATTTCAGAGGACAGTTAAGAGTCAGCACATTTTCTTGTATCTGGAGTCACCCGTAATCTATTTAGGTCCATATCAACACAAACTATTTTATCAGTCATAATTTCAATTAAGTACAAGTTACCAAAGCAATTGGTTTAAAGTGTTAAAGTCTGACAGAGACAAAGTGATTTGTGCAGCTATTTATCTTCAGATCTGTTTCCCATTTCAGTTTGAGAAATCCAGGTTGAAGGCCTAACCAGATATTGCGGACTAAATCAAAAAGCTTGAAAAAAAGAAAGAGTCTGTAAAACAATAGCTGTCAAGATTTAATGCAATGTCTGTCAAATTAGAAATATTTAAAATAGTGTAATTTAAGAACTGCTTAAAAGATTTTATGGAAAATACTGCAGTACAAGACTTGGTATTCCCTAAAACCATTTTTGATTGTTCATTCTTAATGTGCTAGCAAACAACCTTCATGCAATTCCACAACCCATATGATGTGTTTTCATTCAAGGTGCTTCTGTAGTGGTTTGATATAATGGAATGGTTTGCCAGGACACTTTTAGAGAGCAATTAAGAATGGCTTGCCATACACTGCTGTGTGCCTAGAGTTATACGCATGTTATGCTAGGTATGAAAAGCGGATTTTGGACCTAGATTAATATTAGTGAACCAGTTTCACCAATAAATTAGTTTTTAATTTAATGATAATTCAGTAGTCTCTGTAATCATTGTTAATGTGAGAAATGTTTTATTCCAGGTTTATAAATTAATCAAATTTAAATTCTATCCAATGCTTAGGTGACATTTGAACATGTATGGGTAGACATCAATTCAGTAACGTTACCACTATGGAACCATTTTAAATTATATTTTTATTGTGGATAAGATTAAAGGAAACCAGTGAGATTCTGGGTCACTGATTATTCATTACTGAAGTCCCTCTTTTAGAGTGTGATTGAAATTTGAGCTTTGTTTGGATAATTTAATACATGAAAAAACCACACTGCAGTTATTCCAAATGCAGACCCTGACATTACAATCAAGCCTACAGACAAGGGCAGTGGTGCTGTTGTCTGGCATTCTGATCTCCATGTTATGGAGGCTCAGATAACCCCTCCTATCTCCCCCAGACCATGACCCCACCATGGAACATCAAGTTACTACATCCACAATGGTCACGAGCCTCACTTCAGCTGGTGATCTCCCCCCTATTACTTCCTCTCAACTGATAACCCCCAAACCTGCACAGCTTGCCACTACCTCCTTCCCAAAAAATCCACAAAAAGGACTGCTTGGGTAGACACATTGTTGACGTACGAAGAGATGAGTTCTGTGGAACAGGAGCAGGCTGAAACAAAGTCTTTTCTCCCCTTGAGCAATCTGTTTTCACTTCGATCTGCAATTCCTCTGACACTTTACGTCAGTTTTGTAATTTCCAGATTACAGGCTCCGGTTGCCTTCTCTTTACCATGGACATGCAATCTCTTTAGGCGTCCGCCCCTACCCCACTGCCGCCAGAATTATCTCAGGGCTCTCCACACATTGTCCTCACCAATCATCCCACTAGCATCCACATCCAGAGGATCATTCGCTGCCATTTCTACCACTTCCAGCAAGATGCTAACATCAGACTTATACTCCCTTTCCCTCCCTTGTCAGCCTTCTGCAGGAGTCTTGCCCTCCAGGGTACCCTGGTCCACTCCTCTTCATTCCCAGCACCCCTCCTTACCACCCCATGCCACCTTACGACGCAAGCACAGAAGGTGTAACAATTGCCCATTTACTTCCACCTTCCCCAGCGTCCAAGGGCACAAACACACCTTCCAGGTGAAACAGTGCTTTATCTGCACTTCACTCAATCCAGTCTACTGCACTCACTGCTCACAACATGGGCTCCTCTACAATGCAGAAATGAAGCGCAAACTGGGTGGTCGCTTCGCTGAACACCTACACATTCTGTCTGCAAAAAAAAAGATACTGAGCTTCCAGTTGCCTACCACTTCAATGCACCACCCTGTTCCCTGCTTGGGAATTTACAGGCTTCCAGACTTAATATCAAGTTCAACAACTTTGAGACACCTTCTTCCACATCCTTACCCCAACCCCACATACCAGAGATAACAAGATGAACACAGAGACCAAGCAGCATCAGAGGAGCAGGAAAGCTGACAGTTCGGGTCTAGACCTAATTAGCTTTCCGAAACATCAACTTTCCTGCTCCTCTGATGCTGCTTGGCCTGCTGTGTTCATCCAGGTCTACACCTTCAGAGATAGTTGGAACTGCAGATGCTAGAGAATCTGCGATAACAAGATGTAGAGCTGGATGAACACAGTGGTCCAAGCAGCTTCAGAGGAGCAGGAAGGCTGACATTTTGGGCCTAGATCCAGAAGGGTCGAGGCCCGATACGTCAGCCTTCCCGCTCCTCTGATGCTGCTTGGCCTGCTATATTCATCCAGCTCTACACCTTGTTATCTCAGATTCTCCAGCATCTGCAGTTCCTACTACCCCCACATACCAGGTCTTGTTGTCACAGTCTGTTATTACACACTACCCATTGTTTGCAGCCGGTAGTCCCCATTAGCTGCCATTCATTCTTCCAGGCTGACAATTATCCACTTCTTTGTCTGTCCAACTTTTGTTCTCTTTCTTTGGACTCTCTCTCCACCTATCATTTACTCCTTACCCTCTTCCCCCAACCCTACTTTCTGCATAAAAATTATCTTGTTTTCTAGCTACCATCAGTTCTAAAGCATGTTCACTGGACCTGAAACGTTAACTCTGATTTCTTTCCAGATGCTGCTAGGCCTGAGGAGATTTTCCAGCAACTTCTGTTTTTGTTTCTGATTTTCAGCATCCGCAGTTCTTATGGATTTTTATTCCAAGAACCGAGTTTATCGGCTCCCCACCAGCATATTCTCATTACAAGCCCAACTAACATTCAAGCAATGCCATCTTCATAAGATATGCTTGCTGGAGAAATTGGCTTGTGACCAGACATAAATAGTCAGGACCAATCCCATTATGCTGCTTGGCACCAGCTAACCACATCGCTCAAATCCTGAATACTGGGTTATTTTCCACTGTGAAGTGAATGTATAGGCAAAAATGAATACAAATATTTGCTGCTTTTCTAAAAGAGTAGTTCAATCCAAGACAAAATCTAATTAGGAAGCAGTTTGTTGCAGCATGATTATTTTGGTGCATTGGAATTTTTAGCCTTTAATTGCACATGGATTTCTAAAATAAAATGCATTTTTTTTAATAACCATGATCCTTTCAAAAGCACTTAGTTAACAGTGAGCAAAAAAGTGTGTTCATTAGTTGAACTAATTGAACTACATTGAATAGTTACCAGATCTAGATCCATGATCTAAGTAAGTTACTGCGAGTACAGTAAATTTCTATTATTATTTGGCTCCTACAGGGCCAAGGGTGTGCCAGTTGATCAAATATTCTGGATAATCAGGAAGTCCACATGATCAATACTAGAACACGCATGAGGTAACAGAAATGAAATGTACGAGGTATATATATCAATAAAATACTTTACTTACAGCATAAATGACAAATAATAATGTAACTTTGGCTTATATAAAACTTACCAGACTTCTCTCTGGCACCGCCAACTCACCACTCAACATTGCAATAGATCACACTATTTGAGAAGAAACTGACTCAACTGAATCAGCTGGTGAAATTTTGTGTGACTACTCGATTGAACAATCGTATTTATATTGAGGTAAACAAATTAAAAAGCTATAACTAGACAGAATAACAGTAAACCTTACTGCATTCAAGGTATACAAGTTTAGGTGGTTTATCGATAGTGTCAGTTAAAACAAAGTTCGCTGTATCACCAAGATTTTGAACCAAGATTTTCAAAGTAAAGAAGACGCAAAACTAATGCAATATCACCAAACCAATGACACCTGCCAATGAAAAATTCTGTAGATGTATCTGTTAGATACATCATGATTAGTCCTCAGAACAACAGTGTAATTTGAACAGCTCTCTCTCAGCAGCAGCATGCTCTTAAGTGGCAGGACTTTTTCCAAACTGTGTGGGTGATAAGCCTGCCATTAGTCTGTTTTTGCTGCAACAGTGGTACTATAGGCCATTTTCACAAATAAAACTTGTGACAATGAAACATAATAAATGATCATTGTACTACACTAGATCAAGTCTACACAGCAGTAAGCTGACATCATCCCAAAGAGGAAATTCACCAGAAGTCACTACCCTTTTAAGGCCACTTATTAGAAGCTCTTCTGCAATTTCCCAAGGTCTTTTGCTTAGTTATATTCTCAGTTCCTCACTTGTACAAAATTACAACAGACCAGAACACAAAATGAGCACCACACAGCAGGAAAAGGTGAGGCCTCTAAGAGCTCTTCAAATACAATGAGACCACTATTGATATACATGATCCAACATTCTTCTATATTCAACTGCACAAGTCATCAGCTTGGAGATGGAAGTGAGCATGTCAATTTTAAAGAGATCTGAACAAATAACTTTGAAGAGAAACCATTTAGGCAGCATCATTAGAAACAATTCCAAGCTGAACACTCTTCATATTCTATAATATTACTACAGCAAAATTAGAATGTTTCCAACACTCCTTTGTTGAATCTGGTATTTCCACAGCTTCATTGCTTCATTTTCCATAATACACATTATGTGCGCATTTCAAAATTCCCCTTTTAACAATGGCTCCAAAGTTCCAAGAAACAGTGCTGAATAATTACTAGTGGGAATGATTCAGGGTTTTTGGAATATGTTGATTCTTCTCACATTCCAGTCAGTGCTTTGTTTCAGATTCATTGGACCTGACATTCAAAAACTTATTAGTCCTTCTAAAAGGCTCTGAAACATCTTCAATCTGTTCCCTAAAAATAACTTAGCTGAAGTAAATTTTTGTAAACTAAAATTAGGTAATTCTGAGAAGCGAGAAGATCTCAAGAATCTTTCGCTGGCAAAAAAAACACAAAGCCGAACATTAGTACATTTTTGGTTATCAATGGCACAAAGATTTGTGGAGTCACTGCAGGTAAAAGGCATCTAGTGTACAATTAGTTATGATCATCTTAAATGTCAAAGCAGGCTTGACTGGCTTAATGGTCTATTTCAGCTCCTATGTTCTTCGAAATGTGAATGCAGGGAAATGACTTTCAGAATTATTATAGCTGTTGCAATAAACAATGGAACAGTTGTTTTCCCAGAATGAATATCCTAAAATACGTAAAGAATGTGATTGATTAGATCCTTTACCAACATAAAGCTAGAATCAAGGAAGAAAAATCTGGAAACACTTGTTTTTAATTAAAACAAAACATCCAGGCCCAGGATGCCCATTGAAACTGGCAGTGAGTACAAAGACAAATGCAACATGCATTTCTTTTTTTTATTTACTAAAAGAGTAATTTAAGTTGTTTTTCACGAGAACTCTTTTCATCTCTGCACACGTGCAATGAACATCAAGTTGTAAGATAATATGTGCAACATCACAGGTAAGTGACAGAAGAAAATAGTTAGCACTTCTCAAGGTAATTGGAACTTCCAAAATATGAAGCCATGATTGGAATTTGGAGAAACAAGTATAATTTGAAAGAAAGCTTAAGTTGTGATGTACAAGTAATTAAGCCAAAATCCTCTGCTGACTCCAAAAGATTTTTGTTTTTAAAATCCCTAGAGTGTAGAAACATGGCTTTCGGCCCAATGAGTCCACACTGCCTTTCCAAAGAGCATCCCACCCAGACCCATTCCCCTAACCCTGCATTTCTCATGTCTAACACACCTAACCTAAACATCTCTGGGCAGTAGGGGCAATTTTACATGGCCAATCTACCTACCCTGCACATATTTGGACTGTGGGAGGAAATAGAAGCAATGGAGGAAACCCATGCAGGCGCGGGAAGAATGCGCAAACTTCACACAGACAATCACCCGAGGTCGGAATCAAACCCGGGTCCCTGGCACTGTGAGGCAGCAATGCGAACCACTGAGCCACGGTGCCACCCAATAAGACGTTCTTTGTCTGGTATTTGCCGACAGACCAAATAGCAGTTCTTCTATGAAGCAGTAAGCCATTGTTGGCCGATGTGAACAGGGCCATTATCTTGCCCAACTCCTGTCAAGTATGAGAGCTTAGGATACAGGAGCAGAATTAGGCCATTTGGCCCATTCAGTCTACTCCATCATTCAATCGTGACTGATGTGTTTCTCAAACCCATTCTGCTGCTTTCTCCCAGTAACCCTTGAACCCCTTACTAATCAAGAACCCATCTTATATAATTATCAAAGTAGATTTATTTAAATTCATTTGTGACAAATTGATTTGTCATATAATTATAAAATTGTTTGCGTCCAGTTAGCCTTGAACAAAGGAAGAATCCAACTCCAACAGGGCACTGATCAACCCTGAATTCTCCACCAACCATGCATACACTAATTTGAAGAAGTGTCCTTAATGCACATGGTGTCTAATACATTTCCTACATTACAACAGTGCCCATACTGCAATGAAGTGGTTTTGAAGCAAAGTGCTTTGAGACATCCTGTGATCACAAACAGTGGTATCTGGATACATATAAACATCTTTTCTTACATCCTTTCGAATCAAGTGAACAAGACAAAATTTTAAACCCTCGCCCCAGAATTTACAGACTTCATCCACTGAATTTTGCACAACACAAATGCAACAATTGCATCCTCCTGGGGAAAAGTTGCAATTACTGTGAAGAAGATCCAATGCTGAAAACAAAGCTTTCCTGCTGTTCTAATTGTCCAGTAGAGCATCCCATGTGGAAATACGATGAACTCAATTATTTTTAGTTATTTGTGCTCCTTCTAAACAGTTTGAAACACTCAAAATCAGGTTGCTAAATAGCACTGTTTGTCAAAAATCCCACTTTCTCATCTCAATAACATTAAATTTCTTACAATCATCTGGGTCAGCACCAGATTTGGTCATGTAGCCTTTAAACATGGGCAACTCAGGAATTAAACTTTGGCCACATTTCACCCAGAAACCACACTGAAGTGCATGAAAAATCTTTTAAAGTTTTTTTAATATAATTTTAAACCAATTAACAGAAATCATACAGCTCAATGAATATCAGATGCATGCTTAAGACACCGGGCATCAAAATTTAGTTATGTTCAGTGCAAAAACATATTACACTTTGGCTAAACATGAAATGTTTTGCCTGTGCGTAAGGAAGAAACAGTGTATTGCTGTCACTCAGTCATCAATTAATCATGTGATAAATGTTGATCATTAATTCTTTAGTGTCATGCATTAATTCTTCAGTGTCAAGTACCAATACAGCTAGTGCTAACTATGTGAACGCAGGAGGAAAAAAAAACAGTACATACAGCCTGGAAGGATTTCAAAGCAGTAATCCTATCTCTGGGTTTCAGACAGCAATAAATTAGTCATATTTCACTGCTATTGTTTATGACCACAATGGTAACCTTGTATTCATATCCAAGTAGCCATTGCTCTTCCTTTAAATCATGCATTTTGTTTAATTAAAATACCACCTTTGATTTTGGATTTATAGTATTATCATCCTTTTATACAGTTACTCCTGTCATAATGGACTTCAAACATAGAACAGTTCAAGTCAGATCTAAAACCGTCAAATGATTGAAGAGGAATGGGAACTGATTAAGAACATGCTCACAAGTGAACTAATACATCATAACAAAAATGCTAGCTGAGAAATGTCTACACAATGGATGTTTAATCTCAAACTACCTTTGGTTGCAGCTCTATATTTCATATCTTTAACTCAGAAACAATCCAGTCATAATAGATAGATGTTTGTGCTCAACAACACAATCGATGCTTATGATGAGAATGGAACATTTTCTATTTTGGGCATTCAGTATTAGCATCAAGTGTGTCTAGGTCAAACGTAGCAAAGTTACAGGCAGCATAAAACTCATTCTTCCCCTCCCAACTCATCTCAAAAGAATTTGATTATCGCTACTTTTTTTTTCTAAAAAGTACTCTGTACCAAATTCAGGTCAATTTCATAATGAGTCTCATAGATCAAATCAGTTTGAAACTACAGTCAAGTCTTCTAAAATAATAAACAGACTTTCTATTCTAGTGGTTTCATTTAATAAGACTAACCTTTAGTTTCTTAAAGTTTAGATCAATCTACAAGTAAAATTAAAAATATTGATCTGCCAAAACAGGTCCCTATATACGTCCCTCGCCCTCAAATAGCATTAAGTGAACAGGGTGGTAAGGAAAAATATCTACTAGGATAACAAAGTCCAGGTTACTTATAGGGGAGTCACAAAAGTTGAAAAAGGGAAAGTAAGAAGAAATGTGACTACTAAAAAACCAAACATTGCTGAAGGTTGCCTGTGACATGTCAAAACTCTGCTGGGGGACTTGTTCTAAATTACTACCAACTATCAGATGGCAATTTATAAAGTTAGAATCAAATCATAATTACCAAAAAGACTGAAACAAATGGAAACACATTACCTTTTTGAGAAACCTGACACTCCACATCTATCCCCAGGATTTGCAAAGGCTAATGAAGGATACGGTTACTTGAATTCTAAACACTAAGACAATACAGCAAACAAGGAACTTCTCTCATGTGCAGCTGCAGTGGAATACAATCAGGTGCTATCACAAAGAGCTGAAGCGTGGTTGAAGTTGATAAGGAGACCAAAACTGCACAGAGAAATTAAGAGTAGGAGTAGGTTAGTCAGTCCTTTGAGCTCACTCACACAATCATGGCTGATCCTGTATCTCAACACCATTGTTCAGTTCTCAACCCACATCCCTTCAGCCTGTAGAAATCTCAACTACTTTTTAAAAACAGTAATAGAGTCATAGAACTGTACAGCACAGAAACAAACCTTTTGGTCCAACTTGTCCACGCCTAATTAATCTCGGCCCATTTACCAACATTTGGCCCACATCCCTCTACAACCTTTCTATTAATATACCCATCCAGACGCCTTTTAAATGTTGTAATTGTACCAGCCTCCATCACTTCCTCTGGCAGCTCATTCCATACACACACCACCCTCCCTGTGTGAAGAAGTTGCCCCTTAGGTCCTTTTTATACCTTTCCCCTCTCACCTTAAACCTATGCCCTCTAGTTTTGGACTCACCCACACCAGGGACCTTGCCTATTTACCCTATCCATGTCTCTCATAATTTTATGAACTTGTATACAGTCACTTCTCAGCCTCCAATACTACAGGGAAAATAGCCCCAGCCTTTTCAGCCTCTCCCTATAGCTCAAACCCTCCAACCTTGGCAACATCCTTGTAAACATTTTATGAACACTTTCAAGTTTTACAGCATCCTTCTTATAGCACGGAGACCAGAATTGCATACAGTAGTCCAAAAGTGGCCTAACCAATATCCTGTACAGCCGCAAAATGACCTCCCAGCTCCTACACTCAATGCACTGACCAATAAAGGCAAGCACAGCAAACACCTTCTTCGCTATTCTCTTCACGTGTGACTTCACTTTCAAGGAACTACAAACATGCACTCCAAGGTCTCTTCGTTCAGCAACACTTCCCAGGTCCTCACCATTAAGCGTATATGTTCTATCTTGTTTGGCCGGTCCAAAATGTAGCACCTCACATTCATCTAAATTAAACTCCATCTGCCACTCCTTAGCCCACTGGCCCATCTGATCAAGACCCCTTGTACTCTGAAATGACCTTGTCCGCTACACAATACATCTCCAATGTTGATGTCATCTGCAAACAAATAACCAGACCTCCTTTATGCACATCCAAATCATTCTTAAATATATTCAGCATGTGCTGAGAAGATCATTCATCTTTAGAAGGATTTACAAGTGTTAAAGATGGCAATAGCCAAAGTTCTCCTCAGCAACCTGTACAGTTCCACTATGAGTTATTTACTCAGGCATCTGTATTTGGTGCTATAACATACATTCAATATTTACAGCCATAATAATGATTTCTGTGGGTCTTGATGCAAAGTCAATGTATTTCATCAATAATATACTAAGCATCAGTTAATTGTTTAATGACAGCATTCACCAAATTGTTAAAATGGGAACAGAGAGGTTCTGAACATCACGGATGGCAGGCAAGACCTTTGCTTGCAAATCCTGCGTAACGCAGAAATCTTGAGTTCCTTGTGTGTCTTAGGAGACCATATGTGCAAGAACAGTCTCCAGCTAATGAGCTCAAATTCAGGGTGTGCAAGCTCGACAGGAAACTGGAGCCACTCAGAAGCAAGGAGGAGGATACGAGTTTGTTGAATCATACATTCTGGCAGGTGCACGGCCAGCTCACAGACAAAGGATGGTAGATGGGTGGCCACCTAAAAAAAGTGGGAGGAGGCAAGTAGTCATGATTACTCAGGGTGCAAGTCACTCAAAAATAGTCACAGTATCAAAGGTTGCTGGGGGAGACAATATCCTTCAGTCATGCATTGCAGATGACAGCAGCATGCAAGGAACTGTACGTGAGGGAATAGCAAAGGATAATACTGATTTTTTTTTAGGAGATTCCATACTGACGGGGACAGACAGGCATTTCTGCCATCATCATGAATCCCACATGCTGTGCTGTGTCCCTGATGACAGGACAAAGGGCATCTGCAGGAAAAAGGGTGTAAGGCATACCTGTTAGTACCAATAAGTTACAGGGAACAGGTATTAAGTTTGTAAGATCAAATATTCAGAAAATTGGCAGGATGTTAAAAAAAGAAATTGGACCTCAAAGAAAATAAACTCTGGATTTTTCGGAGTGTCACCCACTAGAGTTGAATTAGGAAGAGGGCAAGGATTAATGCTTAGGCTGAAGCATTGCCCAAGAGGGGCATTTCAGATTCTTGCAGCATTGGGATCACTTCTCGTACAAAGGCACCTATTCAGAAGGGAAATGTTGCAGCTCAACAGGACTGGGATCAATGTCCTTACAAGGAGGTTCATTAGGGTGGTTAAGGAGCGAATTGGCATTTAGATGGAGGGGAAAAAAAGCATTAACATTGACTGTTGAACAGTGCGAGAAATGGAAGTAGCACCACATTAGATAGGAGAGTCACAAGGGAGGACTGCAAGGAGTGAAAAGACAAGACAATAATACAAGGACATCAATGCACAAAGTGAGATGTACCAAGGCTGGCACAATGTATGAATATGATGCACTGACAACAATGGAAAGTTGCTTAAAACAGTGAAGGTTGGACATTTAAAGTACAAGGATGAAAAGCTGTTCAAAGATAGAGAGTGGATAATAAAATGTGAGGCTGGATGAACACAGCAGGCCAAGCAGCATCTCAGGAGCACAAAAGCTGACGTTTCGGGCCTAGACCCTTCATCAGATGCTGCTTGGCCTGCTGTGTTCATCCAGCCTCACATTTTATTATCTTGGAATCTCCAGCATCTGCAGTTCCCATTATCTCAAAGATAGAGAGTGGCTGAGAGTGGGATAGAGAGTAAAATTAGGAAAGAAAGACGTGGTAGGATTGGAAAGGGAGGATTTCCTGCAGAAAACAAGGACAGCATCTATTTAGGTGGACTTAAGGGGAACAAAAAATTAAGATGATGCTATTTAGGGTATTTTACAGGCCATATATTTCTCAATAAATGCATTTGCAACACAATACGAAAACAGGGGCCTTTTAGCCCAGTTTTATACAAGAAACAAGACATATAATTCCAGGCTCAGTGGTTTATTTACATACTACAGAAGATTTAATATATTATTGAAATATCAGGTTCTGTGCAGTTAATTAAACTGTGTTTGGAAATTCTTAGAACAATGCAGTATCGATGACATAGGTACAAGCAATAACCAGGACTGTTTACTTTACAAATTATCTCCTGGCCACAGAATTCACAGAAGCATCCCAGGCACTTCCAGTGCAACAGTCAGAGTTTTAAGACAGACAACTGATGCACAATACAAACCAAATCAAGTATCACGTTATTGGTCTCCAATTTAATACCAGTCCTCACATTAGAGCATAAAACAAAGTATTAAATTAGGATAAAAGCAACACAAATGGACAAAACCGAGGCGGGTCAGGTCCATTATAAATAGAAAAAGAAAATGCTGCCAATGGACTAAATCAGGGAGCAACTGGGGACAGATTAACAGGTTAGTGCTTTACGTCAAAGACCTTTTCACCAGAATTCATCGCTTACTGACCTGGGTTAAAATCCTGAAGTTTCTTCCCTAACAGGATGGTAGATATCCCTAAACCCCAAATACTGCAGCGGTTTAAGGCACCCATTCACCACCATCTTCTCCAAGGCAATAAAGGTTGGCCCATACAGCAATGCCTGAATTTCATGAACAAATGAAAAAATATGAAAACTTGAATCCAACAAACAAAGGGCGGCACGGTGGCTCAGTGGTTAGCACTGCTGCCTCACAGCACCAGGGACCCTGGGTTCGATTCCACCCTTGGGCGATTGTCCGTGTGGAGTATGCACTTTCTCCCCGTGTCTGTGTGGGTTTCCTCTGGATGCTCAGGTTTCCTCCCACAGTCCAGAGATGTACAGGCTAGGTGGACTGGCCATGCTAAATTGCCCATAGTGCCCAGGGGTGTGTAGGTTATAGGGGGATGGGTCTGAGTGGGAGACACCTTGAGTTGGTGTGGACTTGTTGGGCCGAAGGGCCTGTTTCCACACTGTATGGATTCTATGAAACAAATCTGTAGAACGAACAGAAAGTTGAATTACATAACCAAACAGTTCAACATTACATCAGAAGGCACAATTAAATTCCTGCATACCATGTCTAAATATTTGTCCCAAAACTGGGAAGGTATAAGAGTACAGAAGGCTATCTAATGAGCCACAAGGCTAAAAAGGTAATGCTAAAGATGTGAGTTAAGGAAAGACAGGATTTTACGGCCTGTAAAAATAGAATGAGAATATGAAAAGAATATGAAGTACTTTTCGCGCACATCATCACAGTTCTGCCACAGCTATTGCTGAAAATTGAATTTAAATTTTGAATTTTCTAAGCACGCAGTTATAGTTTAATGATAAGCAGTAAAAATAGTTGCAAAAACCCATCAAGGTAGTTCAATTTTTTTAATGTAATTTGCAGAGTTGAAATTAATCCAAGCAATTTGAAAAAGTCCCAGAAGAAATTCCAAACTGAAAAGTTCAATAGCAACCCTTGCTCGAAAAGTGTGAAAGAACTGATATTCCTGAGTTAGCAGTTAGAACAATGCACTGGATTTGAAATCTTAACTCTGCTTTCTCTCCAGAGATGCTGTCAGACCTGCTAAGTTTCTCCAATGATTTCTGTGTTTGTGTGTGACACTGCCACTATTGGTTGCAAATTAAAACACTGTGTGTAGTGAGCACTGTGGCAATTTAGATTACTACTATTTTGTTGTGCAGAAGTGCTAATATTAGCTAGGAGTGCTCATTTGGTCCGTCCTAATTCATCTGCCAGACCCTCCTCTTCACTCCTTTAACATCATTAAATTGTTTTTGTTTAAAGTGTTTCTAGGGTTTTAACTTTTACCATTCTATTTGAAAGTTTGTTCCAATGTTTGAACAGTGAAAACTTTTCTGCTTTCAGTTTTAAATTTACCTTGAAATATTTTCTTCAGTATCAGTTCTGTCTTTACACAGAAGAGCTATTGCGATTTCACTGTAACAGAAAATCATCTTCACAGCATAGAACCAGAATAAACGTGTTAAATGTATTTATGCAACTTCAGGTAAAGTCTTTTCAATTCAATCACTTAAGTTCAACTAATCCATTACTTAGAAAGCTAATCTCAAATTTATCCCACTTGACACACCTAGATTATGAAACATGTATTAAAACATGCCCCTTGATGGTCTAAAGATACATGTCACTCACATACAGCACCATGCGAAAGTCCATAAGAGGAGAACACACCACCATCATTCCTTCTGTCACTTACAACACCTTGTATAATCACAGCATGTGCAGGCAATGTGCCATTATTTGCACTAAAATATAAATATAAGTTAATAAACATGGGTTCTGTTACTTGTACAACATTTAACTGAAAGACAACTTTCAAAATTGGTGGGACTGAAAATAAAGGAAGTCTAACTGAGCAATGAATCCAATGATTCTCTTGCTCGAAACTCAACATCATGTCATCAGTATCTCATCAAAAGGAGTGTCACTCATCCCGCTCATATTAATATGGATTGTATGTGATGACAACATATTGTATGTGCTGCAATGCCAAGCACAAGCAGCTTTTGGTTCTGAGGATGGAGAGTGCAACAAAGATGGACTAGACTGGCTCCTGGGATTGCTGGACTGGCATAAGAGAGACGGATCGATCAGAACAATATTCGCTGGTGTTTAGAAGAATGGGGGTGGGTGGTTTGTTGGTTTCTCTCAGAAACTAATAAAATTCTGAAAGGACAAGACAAGATAAATGGAAGAAAGGCGTTCCTGATGATTGGGGATTCCAGAACCAGAAGCCACTGTCTGATGGATAGGGCATTTAGGACTAAAATGAGGAGAAATTTCTTCACCCAAAGAGTGGTGAGTCTGGGGAATTTTTTGCCACAGAAAGCAGCTGAAGTCAAAACATTAAAGGCTTTCAAGAAGGAGTTAGATGTATTCTTTGGGCTAAAGAGGTAAAATGGTATACGGAAAAAGCGGGTAAAAGGTACTGAAGTGGACGATCAGCTATGGTCATATTGAATAGAGCAGCAGATTCTCATGGACTAAAGGCCCAATTCTGCTCCTACTTTCTATCTTTCGAGGTTTGGTTGGAGTAGTTTACTCTCACCATCCTGCTTCCTTGACTCGCTCCGAGTTTACAGAGTAGATGAAAACCACGAGTGTGTCTTATTGTGAAGCCGCTCTCATCTTAAACAAGATGCAGTTTTTTGAAGGGTAGCAAATCGAAAATTCAAACACTGTTGCTAAGATTCACTGGCCTTCCAAATGAGATCGTTTTCAGGTGAAGATCCAAGATGTTCTGACTCCCGCCAGCCAAGCTCCCTGGACGTCATCAAATGGTGTGGAGTGTAATGCGGTCTCCAATATTAACCCTTTCAAAGTGGCCACACTAAATTGCCCATCGTGACCAAGGATGTGCAGGTTTGGTTGATAAGCCATGGATAATGTGAAGTTATGGGGCAGAGGAGGAGGAATAGGTCTGGTTCGGATATTGTTAGCCGGGTCAGCATGGACTCGATGGGCCAAATGGCCTGCTTCCACACCGTAGGGGTTCTATCAGCCGAACAGGAGCACTTACATAGAGGTTTCAAGAGGAATGGATACCCAAAAAGCACAATCCACCATTAGCTGCATGAAAGACCACAACAAGAAAACACAACACAGCCGGACACACTAGGCACTTACATCAGAGACATATCAGAGATGACCACAAGACTATTCAGGTCCATAGGTATCAGGGTAGCCCACAAACCAACAACCACCCTGTGATACCTACTGATGAATGTGAAAGATCCCATACCCACTACCAATAAAACCAACACAGTATACAAACTACCACGCAACAACTGTTAGAAACATTACTTTGGCCAAACTGGAAGAAAACCGACAACAGGGGTCAATGACCATCAACTAGCCACCAAGAGACACGACCAGTTCTCACTGGTCTCAATACACCTGGACAAAGAAGGGCATGACTTTGACTGGGACAACACATTCATAACAGCACAAACTAAAGAGAAACATGCCAGGGAATTCTTGGAGGTCTGGCATTCCAAACGAAACTCCATCCACAAATACACACTGAACTGGACCCGGTATACAAACAACTGAGAAACAAAACCAGAAGTAATATCAACCACCCGAGCTAACTGAGACATATAAATAACAAGCAGGATGGAACACCAGCGCTTCAGCGGAGGCACATTGACGATGTTACCTAGCAAGGTAACAAAACGTCTGCAATCAAATATGCTGGGCTGCTGAGCAAGACTACAATCTAATTGGGGATATCCAGCCGGCATGGACAAGTTGAACCAAATGCTGTACGGCTCCATGACTCTAACCACCAGCAGCATTATCTAAGGATTACGCCCCCAAACATTTCACAGAGTAGTCATCATTTTACACAGTCAATTCGAGTTCAGTGCATTATAAGCTTCATTTAATAAAATCCACACCGAGACTTGGAAAGCATAGGTTTAAGCCTTTAAGAACCTAAGGGTTTAAGAAGTCACAAAGTGATCAATTTAAAAGCAAAACATTTAAATGGTAACTGTAATTTTGACTCATTCAATACCTTGGCAACTGTGCAGATTATTAATTCAATAATGTTATTAGTATTAGTACAGTAATTGGACCCAGCATTAGAATTAGTAATTCAACCAACAACCTACTAGCATGTTTACAGAAATTCCAAAGCTATGATTATTTGACAAGCATTTCCACAGATTTTAATACATAAAATACTTTATGTAAAAAGAAAACCATTCCTAAACTAACTTGTTTGGTTCAGCTGAAGATTTATAATTTTTGTTATATCAGAGGGAGAGGGAGAAAAGAAGTGGAACTAAAAAGTATCTTTCATTAGTAACAAGATATTTAGTAAGACCTTATAGATTTTTCAACCAAGTTAAAATATACAATTAATTAGCCACAATCATCTACCAAAGCACAGCAAGTGCATGTTATAGGAGTAGCTTTTGGCATCTGACTTTGTTGAAACATGTATCAAGTAAATCACATTTTTTCCGCTCCTGAAGTATTGCATTGATTGCTATATGCATGGTACAAAAGTATCCACTTCAATCATGATTTTCATTCATGGCAATTAGTTATAGCAGAAATAATTATAACAGACATATTTTAACATTATTGGTCTCCCATGGCACAGTTCACAGCACATAAAAGAATATGTCATTTGATAAAATCAGGGGCATTCGTATGCAACGTATTGGTCTGTAATGTGGTACAGCACTTGAAGATCGCAAAGGTCTAATTGTTCTGCCTTCCTGAGATTAGCAGTCAATTGCTCCCAACAGATCCTCAGCTCTTACTATACACTGCTCAGTCATACCACCAGTCTCTGCCAGAAGAGAGATGATTTTGTAATTTATCCTTTTAATCATGCCTAGAGACCACACTGCTACAAACAGCTGGGATTGACTGAAAACACAAAAGGAGTTACCAAAAGAAGCAAAAGGAAAAATCTTTTTATGCAACAGGAGGTAGGGGCCTGGAATGCACTGCTGAAAAGTGTAGTGGAGACAAATTCAATTAAAGCACTCAAAATGAATAATGGGCTGAGTCATGCGGAGGATGACAGAAAATGGCACTGAATGATTTGCTCATTTCAAGAGCTGGGGCAGAAACAATGGGCCGAGTAGCCACCTTCTTGCCTTGCGCTGTATGGTACTGTATGATAGCAATCGGGTATTTCTATGAATTTATATCATAGAACACTACTTGTTGCCTTTTTCTGAAGGAATAACCCTACTCCACAAAGGAAACTGCTGTACAACTGGTCACAGACAGTCTCGGCGTTCTGACTGTTGGTGAGCAGCCAACATTATTGAAAAACAGTACGAAAGCAAGGGCAGTAAAGGTAGCTTTCTTGAAAAAGAAATCTGGTCATTTTACGTGTTCCCTCCCTTGGCCATTGTAAAAAATCTATAGGAAAACAAACACAGCAACAACGCTACTACAAAACACGTCCCACTCTAAGCAACTTAACCAGAAATTGTCTGTGCTGCCTTCTAATTAAAAACACGAATGCACATTTTATTAGAGGACAAATCTAAAACTGAAGACATAAACATATTTACTTATCACCAAGACCAACCATTTCGGACTACACATTACAAAAGAGCATAAATTTGTCCGAGGCAGTGATCTCCTAACTTTTGGTTGTAAACGACAACTACCTTGATGACACTGAACTCTGCCAAACACACGTAGCTCCTAGCGACCACGGCAGCATTGAGTCTTAAATGAAATGGCAGTTCTCTTCCACACAGTTTGGCAGCAAAGTTCCAGAAGAACAGAGGATAACAGGTGCAAAAGGGAAAACTGTCCAATAGGTCATGATTGTAAAGGACAAGGGCAACATCTGCCGTACACAACTACAGAATGCTCCTGCAGCATCATCTCTAGCCTTGCCATTTTTAAGCTCTTTCATTATTTAGCAGCTTTTTAAAATCAACTTACAAAATTTGAACACTATTGCTCCAGCCAGCAGTTATTGCCCATTTCTCAGAGAGCAGCTAAGAGGCCAATGTCCATTTTCAATTTACAAAAATCTAGAATTAAAAGAAAAACTGGCCTAAAAGTTCCCTTCTAAATCCAAGCAGCAACTCTCTACCATCAAGAGAAACTTCAGACAGGCAGTAAATATGGGTCCAGCCAGCGACACATACATCCCATCAACTAACTATTAAAAATCATGGTCAAAATCCTGGAGCTCATTTGTTTATAACACCATGATATACCTACAAGACATGGACTACAACGGTTTAAGAAAGCAGCTATAACTACCACATTCTCAAAGGCATTTGGAAATGGAAAATTATTGCTTGTCTTGCTAATAAAGCCCATATTCCGTGGATGAAAAACTGGAATGCCAGCATGAGGTGTGAAGAACTATCTATCTATAAGTCTTCTGTCACCACTGTTTCCATGGCGTTCCTGTCAGTTGATAAATCCATCCTACATCATTAATAAGACAAATACAGATGAGAAAACACCTGTGGCTTTATAAACTGGATCACTAGGGACTGGAGTGCCATCAAACTTTCCTGGCAGCTGCCCGGGTTCTCCCTACCACATCACAGTTAAAAAGAAAGAAATTAAGAATGCGGAAGCACAAAGTCATAACTGACCAGTCCTGAGTGAATGTTGTTTGTCCCTCTATTAGAAGAGGACATTGACGTAGTCACTGTCACAAATATCTGCTATGTATCACAATCTGAAGAACTACAGACTTTGGCTATACTCTAATCTATACGGTAGCATGACCCACAGAGCAAGATCTGCTTCCTTTTCCTCGCTTCTCTCCCATCAATCTGCCTTAGTTCTCTAGACACTGACTCAAATCAATGTTCCTTGATGGATAAAAAGTTGCCATTTTGAATGAATGGGAGAGAGAGCAGGAAAAACTCAGCAGGTCTGGCAGCAACTGTGGAGAGAAAGCAGAGTTAACATTGCGGGTTGAGTGACCCTTTTTCAAAACTGACTGTAGCAAGGAAAAGGTTGGTACCTTATGCTAAAGTGAGGTAGGGGGAGGGGGAAGGAGTAAATGATAAATGGAGATGGAGTCCAGAGCAAGAAAAACAGTTGGGCAGACAAAGGAATGAGTAAAAGTCAGTCTGGGAGAGTGAGTAGCTGCTAATGGGATCTGTTAGTGGTTGACAATGGGTTGTTGGGAGGTAGCAGCCTATGTGATGACAAGGTGCGTCAGGCAGGTCCCCCTTGTTCTCACCTACCACTCCACCAGCATCCACGTCCAAAAGGATCATCAGCCACCATCTCCAGCAGGCTTCCATCACTAGACAGATATTCCCTTCCCTTGTCAGCCTTCCTCAGCGACCATATCCTTGAGGCCACATTGGTCCACTTTTCCTCCCCTCCCAAAACCTCCCCACATCCCCATGGCACTTTCCCATTGAATCACAGAAGATGTAACACCTACTCATTTACTTCCATTTCCGTCCTCCCTATCCAAGATTCCAAACACATTTGCAGGTGAAGCATCAATCTAAGGTACTGTATTCACTGCTCACAATGTGGTCTCCTCTAATAAAGACCAAAAGAACTGTGGATGCTGCAAATCAGGAACAAAAACAGAAGTTGCTTGTAAAGCTCTGCAGGTCTGGCAGCATCTGTGAAGGCAAAAGAACTATTTTGGGTCCGGCGACCCTTCCTCAGAACTCAAAAAAGGGGCACCAGACCTGAAACAGTAACTCATCTTGTTTGGTGTCCAAAAAACAAAGAGCAAAGTGTCAGCACAGCTCTTGCTCAAGGCTTATCTGTTTAATCCACTTTTCTTTTCTCCTTTCACTTTTTTTGTTTAATCTACATAAAGTGCGAGTTTGTGCAGTGTGGAGAGATCATTGCAGAGGAGATTCGGCCAGCGCGGGAAGAATGCACCTAAAGTCATGGCAAGAGGGATCCCTAGTGTTGATAGCAGTTATGCTGAGGTGGCCGGTGGCAAGAGTGAGAGCAGGCAGCCTACGGCAGCCGGTGGGAGTAGGAACAGGCCGCAAAGCAGCGAAAGCAGGCAGCCTGGGGCAGCTGGTGGGGGTGTGGTCAAGCCTGCAGCAGGGGAGCTCAAGGCTTCAGGACGAGTGCAAGCCTGGCTCGGCCAGAGGCTTGTGAGCTGCAGTGCTGGACTGTTAGCTGTGTTCCAAGATAGCAAAGTGTGGAGCTGGATGAACACAGCAGGCCAAGGAGCATCTCAGGCGCACAAAAGCTGATGTTTCGGGCCTAGACCCTTCATCAGGGAGAGGGATGGGGAGAGGGAACTGGAATAAATAGGGAGAGAGGGGGAGGCGGACCGAAGATGGAGAGAAAAGAAGATAGGTAGAGAGGAGAGAATAGGTGAGGAGGTAGGGAGGGGATAGGTCAGTCCAGGGAAGACAGACAGGTCAAGGGGGCAGGATGAAGTGGTAGGTAGGAAATGGAGGTGCGGCTTGAGGTGGGAGGTAGGGATGGGTGAGAGGATCTGCAGTACCTATTGTCACTGTTAATGGTGTTCCTCTGGTTTTCTATCTTTTATCTAATGTTTAATTTCTTAAAATTTTGTTGTCTTTATTTTTCTGCACTGTACCAAGATTCTGTACCTAGGTACCTTTGCACCCAAGATGGTGCTGAGTGGCAACTTGTAAAATTTGCACTGTATTCACATGAGTACATGTGGCAGACCACCTGCACGCTCAGAAAACAGAATCTGGTGAGAAGGATCTTTTTCAGCTAACTAGAGTGTCAACGTTAGCTTTGCAGGGCCTGTATCTGCAAGTCTTTCCTGTTGATCTTTCCCATCGATCTAGTGAATGCATCAAAGGTCCTGCTGGTGGAATTTCTTAAGTTCTTATTTGTTATGGCCACATACTTCAGGTCTCACCACAGTATAGAAGTGTGGAGACAACAACAGCTTGGAATGCTAGAAAATGTGTTACTTTGACAGGTCTTTGCTGTCAAATGTTCACTGCTGCAGTCTGCAGAACTGACAGCTGAGCCAATGTTGGATCTCCCCAGTAATGATGGTCTTTGAGAGATGGCTGTCTAGGTAAGATGAAGCATTCAACATATTCCAACATCTCACTCTAAGCATGTTTAAGAGTTGGAGAATTGGGCTAACATGGCATGAGTTGATATAGTAGTTTGTTTTGGCAACATTCAAGGACAGGCTTAGATTCTTGATGATAGAATTAAAGAGATTGAGAGTGCCTTGAAAATCTGCTCCAAAGTGAACACTGAGCAGTCGTTCAACCGAACCAAGGAACATAAAGCCAGGAAACTGAAGGCAGCAAGGGAGG
Source organism: Stegostoma tigrinum (assembly GCF_030684315.1). NCBI lineage: Eukaryota > Metazoa > Chordata > Chondrichthyes > Orectolobiformes > Stegostomatidae > Stegostoma > Stegostoma tigrinum. Next base: position 111,598,353 of record NC_081356.1, read on the forward strand.
AGATTACTGGAGCCTTTACAGAGATCTTTCTATCCTCTTCAGCCAGAGGTGAGGTCCCTGAAGACAGGAGAAGAAACAATGTTGTTCCTTTGTTTAAAGGAGGGCAACAGGGATAATCCAGGAAACTACAGGCCAGTGAGCCTTACATCAGTGGCAAGGAAATTATTGGAAGAAGATTCTTATGGACAAGATTTACCCATTTGAAGAAGCAATGAGCTTATTAGGAATAGTCAGCATAGCTTTATACAGGAGAGATCTTGACTCAAACGTTATTCGGGTAGGGAAGTAGATGCTGTTTACATGGACTTTAACTAAAGCATTAATGATGGTATGTTGTCCTAGAAGATTAAATTGCATGGGATCCACTGAGTTAGCAAGTTGGATACATAATTAGCTTAATCATAGAAGACAGAGGGCGGCACGGTGGCTCTGCAGTTACCACTGCTGCCTCTCAGTACTAGGGACAAGGGTTGGATACCACCTTGGGCAACTGTCAGTGTGGAGTTTGCACATTCTCCCCATGTCTGCACGAGTTTCCTCTGGGTGCTCCAGTTTCCTCCCACAGTCCAAAGATGTGCAGACTAGGTGGATTGGCCAAGTTGGATCGGCCAGGTTGGATCACCCATAGTGTTCAAGAATGTGTAGATCAGGTGGGTTATAAGGTCTGGGTGGGATGCTCTGAGGGTCAGTGTGGACTTATTTGGCCAAGGGGCCTGTATCCACACTGTAGGGATTCTAGGACTCTAGGTTAGTTGTGGAGGGATACTTTTCTCACTGGAGGTCGGTGACCAGTGGTGCTCCACTAGAATCAGTGCTCGGACCTCTTATTAGTAACGTATACATCAACAATTTGGATGAAAACGGCCTGATCAGTGAATCTGCAGACAAACCAATAATTGGGGGTGCGGCTGCGGATAGTGAGGAAGGTTATCAAAGGATATGGTAGGATATAGCTCAGTTGGAAAGGTGGATGGAGAAATGGCACATGGAATTTAATCTGGACAAGTGTGGAGTGATGCATTTGTTAGGTCAAATGCAAGAGGAAAGTATATAGTAAATGGCAGGACCCTTAGGAGCACTGATATAGAGGGGGATCTTGGGATCAATTCCATAGGTCTCTGAAAAAGTAGCAACACGAGTTGATAAAGTTGTAAAGAAAATACATGGTATACTTGCCTTCTTTGGTCGAGCCCTTGACTATAAAAGTTTGCAAGACTTATTGCAGCTTTATAAAACTTTAGTTAGTCCATACCTGGAGTACTGTGTTCAGTCTGCCACATTTAGAAAGGGCATGGAGGCTTTAGAGAGGGTGTAAAAGAGGTTCACCAGGATTTTGCCTAGATTAGAGTGTATTAGCTATAATGAGAGTTTATTAGCTATAATAAAACTTGGATTGTTTTTGCTAAGGAGTGTCAAAGGCTGAGGGGGCAATTTGATAGAAGTATACAAAATTGTGACAGGCATGTGTAAGATGAATAGTTGGGAGTTCTTTCCCCAGGGTGGAACTATCTAATACTAGGAGGGTTAGGTTTAAGGCGAGAAAGGAGAAGTTTAAAAGGAGATGGGTGAGGAAAGCTTTTGTTTTACAGAGATGGTGGTAGGTGTCTGGAATGCGTTGCCGGAGGAGGTGGTAGAAGCAAATACAATAACAATGGCTAAGTGGCATTTAGACAGGCACATGAACTGACAGAGAACTGAGGGATATAGGCTATGTGCAGGTCGATGGAATTAGTTTAGAACAGCATCACGGTCAGCATAGTAACGGTGAGCCAAAAGGACTGTTCCTGTGCTTTACTATTCTATGTTCATTTTAACTGCCAGATTCCTATTCAAACTGGTACATAAGTAAAATAGAGGACAAATGAAAACTGTTCTTGAAGATCATATCTTCATAGCACCAAAAATAATAAATGTGATCCCACGGTAATCCTTCAGATTTCAATTCTTTTAAACCTGTACATAATAGGGTTATATCATCAACTTTAAAATGAACTGGCTGTTTTAACCTTTCCAAATGGGAGCTTGGTCCTGTCAGCAATCTCTTCACATGAGCCAGAAGGTTATAGTTTCAGGCAGTACTCCAAGGATAATCTGAGGATATCCTGCAGTATTCTGTAGAACGAACGCTGTATTTTTCAACGGTAAATTTAGGTTCCAGTGTAAGCTCAGTTTAAAGATTCGATGGCACCCCTGAAGAAAGGCAACATGTTACCACTTTCCTGGCCACGTCTCTCAACTAGCACAAAATAAATACACGAAACATGTATCTCATTGCTGTCTGTGGCACCTTTTAGTTTACAATAATGACACTTGTATATACACAAATAATAATCACTGCATTTCTGAATGTAATTCACTGCATGAAGACCATTTAGGAATGCCCTTAAGGCACGATACGCCACCCTATACACGAACAAATTATTTTGTCCTCTGTCAAATTAGATGTTTCTCCAATTTTATTTTCAATTGTGTTTTCCCACTATCATCTTTTATTTATACTGTGGTGATGACAAGGAAGAACCATAGAATCCCTACAAGTGTGGAAACAGGCCATTCACCCCAACAGGTCCACACCACCCCTTTGAAGAGCATCCCACCCAGACCCAGACACCTAAACCTGCATTCCCCATGTCTAAGACACCTAACCTAAACATCCCTGGGCACTATGGACAATTTAACATTGCCAATCCACCTGTACAGCACATATTTGGACTGTAGGAGGAAACCCACACAGACAGAGAAAGAATGTGCAAACTGATGAATCAGATCTGGGGTAAATGCAGAAAGAAATAAACAGTATATTCAAAATAAGAACCAAGAGTAAGGAACTGGCTCTTTAAAACATAACAGTTTCACACAGTAATTTACATCACCAAAATGTGTTATGAAACCAAGGGCAACTGTAATTATCCACAACAATGTAAGGTAGCAATCGAGAAGGCATTTGCAAATTAGTGAAGTGGTTTTCACAGGAAGAATAAATATTAATAAAAGACTTAGCAGGTAACCACAACAATGGGTCTTTTTCCAGTCAAACTAGGGAAAGATCACTTAAATTAAATAGGATTATAATTCCAGATTTATTTCCTGAGAAAAAGGAGCAGGAGTTGCTAGTGTAAACAATTTCTTGTATTTTAGAAAGCAAAACCAGTGATGCTGTCAAGCTATTAAGATACATCCACGCAGATTGAGTTTAACTACTAATGGAAAACAAGAATGTACAGAATCTAGCAACATTCCAGCACAACAGAGTCTCCTAAGCTGTTGTACAAAGCTCTCAAACCACACAGCGTGGGAGGATTTTATGCTAAGTGCATTCACATTTATCACTTGATTTCACAGATTTTTGTAGCAAAGCTAAAATATACACCATTAAGTGGATTGTTTTCAGTATGAAAATCAGACATGTTATATTAGCTTGATTATACCAATTGTTAACTGTGTACAATGCTAGCAACTCTGCAAGAGGAAGTTAAGTTTTGGTTTTGATCAGATAAGTGCACAACCATTTGGTCAGAATAAATTTGCCAATGTTTTACACAATTACTTAATTCTGCTACAAGTAGATATTGCACTGTATAAATTAGTGAAGAGGATGATTGCGCAGATAAAGGCTGTACAATTTGCACACATTAAATCTTGTACCAGAATCCAGGGCAAATTCAGAAAGGAAAGGAAAGCAGTCTCAACTTCTACTAGCCTCAACTTCCTCACACAACCAGCATAGCTAGTTTAGTTTCACATGTGTTTGTAAATCCAAAATTAGGAACTGGACCAACCAGATCAGTCATTCAGCTAAAGCCAGTTCAGCTCATTTAACATTTACATTAACATATTCAACAACACATCATCTACATTTGTGTCCACCAGGAAATGCCAATAAAGTACGCAAACTATATTCACAGATATGAAGACAGATTGGTGAGGATTTTCCTTTTATTTCATGACTGTTTACCTCAGTTAGGCTTGCCAGGGATGTGGGGGAAATGGGGAAAAAGAAACATGTGTAACAGTAACAAAACAGTTATCTTTTGGAGAATCCAGATAAACATACTACCAAAATCCACAATAACTGATACTTTCTGTTTTGACGTTGGTTTGCCAATATAGACAAGTTTTTCACATTACCTCAAAGACAATAAAAATGGAAGTGAATTTTAGGACGAGAGTGGAGCTGATGGATTTTCCCCTTGCCACGTCAGTCATAGAAGGACTGCATGAGCAATGAGCTCAATTGGCCAACTTCCGTTCCTCATTCAGAGTTTTTGTTGTCATTATTTCACAGTGACCTTGTCCTGCATCCTGCCAGAATTAAACATTTTAAAGCAGTGGGATCCTTCTTGTCCTAAAAATATATTCCTTAAAATCCTAGATATCATAGTTTTATCACTTCTACCTACAACATCGTTAAAACTTATAGAGGAATAATGCATTTTGAAGGATACTATATATCCTACTTGGCATTGCTGTCCTGATTCTATCTATATATTAATTTGCAACTTAATTACAAGCCCAGATTAATGGACACCATTTATAACTTTCTGTAAAGTGAACATCCAAATCTCTCAGATGGGTAAACGATGATGCCTTGAATATCTGAATATTGCCTTTTACTTTGCACACGCATTTTAAAAAAATAAAACACTACAGTCCCAGGTGGCAGACCAGTCTGAAAAACTGACACCCATGGTATACAGTGCATCATTGCAAGCTGGATTTAAACTTGATTCAGTGAGAGAAAACAGAGTAATGATCGACAGATGTTTCCAGTGGCAGTCCACAGGGCACATAGGTGGGTCCCTTGCCGTTTGTGGTGTATTTTAATGACTTAGACTTAAACTTAAAATATGGGAGGCACAATTGAGAAACATGCAGAAGACACAAAAACTGTCTGTGTAATTGAGCATGAACAGGGTAACGTCATCTCAACTGCAGGAAGATAAGCAAAATAGGCAAAAAAAAAGCAAATAAAATACAATCCAGAGAAGAACATGCTTATGCAGTTTGAAAGGGCAAAAAAAAACAAGGGAATACATAATAAACAGAAGGATACTGAAAAAGATAGAGGAAGTGAGACATCTTGGACCGCATGTCCCTGGCAGAACAGGTAGATTGAATGTTAAAGGCAGCACACAGCATGTTTTCCTACACCAGATGAAATATTGAATACAAAAATAGGCACAGTGCTGGAACAATACAAGACTCTGCTTAGACCATAGCTGGAGTTTCTCTACAGTTCTGATTGCTACATTATAGGAAAGAGAAACTTGCTTCATAGTACAGAGGAAATCTCCAAGAAAGCAGTAATTTTCAAGTGCTGACAACAAGAAGGAAAGACCGATTGGCTAGATTTGTCTTCCTTAAAACAGAGGAAGCTGACAGGTGACTTAACTGTGGTGCATAAAACATTGAGGAGCTCTATAGTACGGACAGAGAAGATGTTTCCTATAACTGAGAGGGCAACTATTAAAGGGCACAGATTTAAGGTGTCGAGGATAAAGCTTAAAGGAGACATGAGAAAAAATGTTTTCAAACAGACTGTGTTAAGTGTCTGGAATTTGCTGACCAGGACCCTTAACTTATTTAAAACAAACCTGGATCCACACCTGAAGTACATTGCAAGACAACAGGCCAGGACTTTTTTTATTCATTCGTGGAATGTTGACTTTGGTGGATGGGCTCACCATTTACTGCCCACTCTTAATTGTTGTTAAAAGGACAGTGACGAGCTGCCTCTTGAACTGCTTCAGACTGATTACTGTACGTGGACCCACAATGCCATTACAGAGTGTGTTCCAGGGTTGCACCCAGCAACTGAGAAGAAATGGCAAGTTAGTTCTAAGTCAAGACAGTGAGTGACTGGGAACAGAACTTGCAGGTTCCCGCACATCAGCTGCTCTTAACTCTTCTAGAGGGAAGTGGCCATGGTTTTGGAAGGTGTCGTCTAAGGAGCGTTGGTGAATTTCTGCAGTGTACCTTGTAGACAGTACACACTGCTGCTGCTGCTGCTGTGCATCAGGGATGGGGTAAGTGAATGGCACCACATTCACCAACAATCAAGCAGGCTGTTTCGTCTGGGATGGTGTCGAGCTTCTTCACTGTCGTTAAGAGCTGCATTATTTAGGCCAGTGAGGTGCGTTCCAGCGTGTGGATTCAGACTTTGTAGTGGTGGACAGGCTTTTGGGAATCAGGAAGTGAGTAACTTTCTTCAGGATTCCTAATCTCTGACCTGTTCTTGTATTTATATTTATCTGCCACTGTATTTATATGGCCAGTTCGGTTTCTGTTGGTAGTGGGGACATTCAATGATAATACCACTGAATGCTACGGAGTGGTTAGTTTTTTTGCTGTAAATTGTTATTTGACATTTGTGCAGCCTTAAAAATTAAATCAGTTCATAATCTTGTATTAGACAGATACGTAGTTCAGATCAAGAATCATTTCAATTATCTTAGAGCGCACTTCATAATCTCAACAATCACCAAAATTTCCACCATTGTCCTTGGTCTGGATAAATCATATACTCATAGGGGCATTCAAAATATACACATTCTTAATGGACAATTTATCTACAAACAGTCCCTGGTCAAAACTTAATGATTCAGAAACAGCAGCGATTTGTCACTCCTGTCCACTTATGACCACAAATTCCAAAAATTAAGCAACTCTTCCAAATAATGGAAAGAAAATGTATCTGCACTAAACAATGTCCCACATAGCAATGGGATGAATAAATTGTTTTATTTTAAATGATGTTCCTTAAAGAAATCTACAGTCTTCAAATCATGCCATAAATATCATCATGTCCACTTCAAAGGGTAGTTCATGGATCACAGAATCTCTACAGTGTGGAAACAGGCACATCGGCCTGACAAGTCCACACCAACCTATCCCCTATAACCTACGTAAACTCCATATCCCTGAACAGTGGGGGCAATTTAGCTTGGCCAATCCACCTACCCGGCACATCTTTGGACTGTTGGAGGAAACCCGTACAGACATAGGGAGAACGTGCAAACCACTGAGCCACCATGCCGCCCACTTCAAAGCATAGTTATTGTCAATACACCAACAATCCAGCAGTCCCTCAGTACTGCACTTAAAATTACATGCTTAAATCTTATAGCTGGGACTTTCAGACTCCAAAATTAATGTTAAATCGTGAAGCTTAGGTTGTAAAAACTTTTCAAATAATTAAGCTCCACAACTACTTTATCATGAAGCAATTACTTCTGTATTGAAATTACAATGCAAAATAGGAATTTTCAGTCACATGAATTTGCAGATTAACCAAAATCTAGAGCATATAATCAGTGACTACAGTGCAATAAAATGAAATAAAGCTGGGAGCTGGTCATCCATAAAATGCAACCTTTGGCATGATGGAATCAGCATACAAATACCAATGAGGTTTCAACTTGTTTAGACTTTCAAACAACACTGAAATTACATCTTAGTTCCTGCAATATACGAAAGCAGCAAGGTAACTCCAACTGAGTCTCCTACAGATCCTTTATCAAATATCTTGACATTTAAGTCAACACAACAACTCACACATCCTCAACTTAACCTTTTGATTGCTCAACATGGTGAAGTGTACGACAGCAGTAAGTTATAATAGATTGGTCAAGAAAGGTGTTCAATCCCATCAAAAGTGGAGTCCAATCACTAATCATTAATTTGATATCCAGAATGACTGAGTAAGCTCTAGATTAGCTGAAAGGTTAAGCTAAATGGAGAGGGGTGCAATGAGTCAAAAATTATTCTTCAAAAATGCCTAGATATGATAGTCAAGTGGACAGGTTTAAGCTACAATGTGCTGAAAATTATTAAATAGGCAGGCCAGGAACACAAGCATCAGTGTTGTCACAGACTGTGCCACATTGCTGCTAAAGGTTAATTTAAAACTAGGCATAATATTCCAAGTTAACTGACAAGATTTTTGCACTCTATACAGACCTTGAACGTAATTAAAAAATTGTGGCACCTGTCATTTCCTTCACCAATTGTACCCTTTAGGTTTAAAAGATAATCAGATAGAAATATAATTAGTTTCAAATGGTCACTGAGTATCTAAGTGCAATGCTTCACAGCTTTTACTCTTAAAAACAATTGATTTAATTACTGTAGAACAGAAGTCAAATATTTATAACTTTGATTTTGCTGTTTCTATATTGGTGCACTGCATAAAGCAGCATACCACACAAACTGATTCAAAGTAGTTCACTCCACCAACATAACAGTACATTCTCCTTGTTAAATGCCCTATTTAGCTGTTATATAAAAAATGACTTTTTTTCTAGGTCTTTCAAATACAGTGTCACAAGAGAATCAACTGGAACACTGAAGAAAAAACCTCTAATGGAATACTGTAAAAGGGAAAATAAAACACTGAAAAAAAATTTCCCAAGAACTTTACCTGAAAGTTTGCATTTCTAAATTTCTACATGCCTTAACAGTATTGCATCTGCGGCAGTTATCTGATGGCATCTCCTTACTCAAACAATGGAATTAGTTGGTTAAAAAAAGCTGGGGTGGGGTGGGGTAGGGGAGGGGGGGTGCCAAGGCGTAGAGTGCCTGGGTGTCCAAACACAAGGTAAAAGGCTGAACTAGCAACTGATCCAATGGGAAATTGATATGATCGACATACCGTCCTATACTTCTATAAGAAAAATAATTTTTCTCACAAAAAAAGCACTGGATTTATGATTAGTTTCAGCATTCAGACTGATTGAATGAATGGCTTGTGTTCTAGCCTTTACTATTGACAATATTTTACCTCAGGCCTCATCAAAAAGCCAAAAACGGTGGATATTGCAAATCTAAGCAAATCATGAAGCAGCTATGAAAACAGAAAAGTCACTTTTGACAAAAGGCCTTAGCGCAAAATAGTGATGCTTTCTCCCCTCTTGCTCGCTCTACAGTCCTGTTGAATATTTTCATTATTTCCTGCTTCTAATTTCGGGATCACATTTATTTACATGCACCCATTACCTCCCCAGTGGTACATTTCAAGAAACTATAAGGGTTTGTACACTTTCAAAGTGGTGCTGCAAAAGTGAAGACAATTTTGCACTGATAGAAGGCACTTCATTCAAAAAAAGTGCAGTAACAATACTGTGTTTCCAAAGGTAGCAAGTTGTTACAGAGACCAAAACTGCCATAACATTAATGTGGAGATGACAGTTCACAGTGCACCATTCCCATTCTTCTTCTTGCTTAGGAGCAATGACGGGTCAGTAAATGTTGTTGTTGTCGTCAATGCATCTACCAAGAAGTACAAGGACAGCATGCTACTAATCTGCAAGTCCTCTTCCATACCACAAACCATTCCATCCTTGAAATCTAACAGACTGACTAAAACTCCTGGAAGACTATCTTAGCAGTAGTAGGAGCATATATCATGGGGACTGCACTGGTCCAAGCCAATGGCTCAAATCTCAAGGGTTGTAATAGATAAGCCTCATGAGTAACTCCCGTAGTCACAAACTAAACAAAATAAACACCAGTGTCTACATCATTGATCTCAAACATTGTGACACTGAAGCATAACCCAAGGTTAAGATCTTCCTCACCTTTTCCCTGGGCACCTTGCAACTCTGGTATGAAAAGTCACATTTTACTTGTCATGTTTTGATTTTCCCATCACTTTTCTCATTCCACATGCTGTGTTCCAATTTTCCAGGTTTCGGTCCCTTGCATTTCCAAAGGCCTCAATATTCTTACCTATTTCGATGCCATTTTCATCAATGCCTTTTGGGCTTATCACTTGCAGACAAAATGTGTCATGAGGAACAGTAGCATTGTGCCTATCCAAGTTCAAAATCTGTCAGAGGAAATTTGAGTTCAGTAAATTAAATAAATCTACAATAAAAACCTCATGTATCAGTAATGCTGACCACAAAACTACTGGATTATTCGTTTAAAAAAACCCATCTGGTTCACAGATGTGGTTGATAGAAAGTAATCTGTCATCCTTACCCGGTCTGGCCCGAACATGACTCCAGGCTCTCATCAACTGACGAACTTTTAACTGACCTCTGAGACGGCTTGCAAGCTATTTAATCATATTCAACGCTGTGGTTCTCCATCATTTTGATAAAGGCAGTCAGGAATGGGCAATAAATATTGGTCTTTTAGTGGCACTCGCATGTTTTGAAAGAATCAAAGAAAAAGTGATTCCACTTTTAGTTTTGCTTTGGGTTTAAACATGCATTTCCTGATGTCCCTTTTTCCTTTGTGTGGTAACATGTCTGTCCAGGTTTTATATTTCAATTTTGAGTACCATGGCTCAAAGGCCAGATTGTTCAAACTGGCACATGATCTATGAAAAAGAGATTGTCTAAGAGGCTCTCCATCGTGCCTAGTGATATCATCACTGGACTATTAATCCAGAGACCCAGATACTGTTCTGGGGACCCGGGTGTGAATCCCACCACGGCAGATGGTGGAATTTGAATTCAACAAAATATCTGGAATTAAGAATCTAATGATGACCACAAATCCGTCGCCAATTGTCGGATAAATCCATCTGGTTCACTAATGTCCTTCAGGAAAGGAAAGCTTCCACCTTTACCTGCTCTGGCCTATGGGTGACTCCAGACCACAGCAGTGTGGTTGACTCTGAACTGCCCTAATGGGGGCGTGGGGGGGGAGGAAATTAGGGATGGGCGATAAATGTTGTCTGACCAGCAACACTCATCCAGTGAATGACTTTTTAAAAAATTCTCATTCACACTTTCAGAACCTCAAACTCATTGCTTCTAAAGAACTAAACTGACCACACAAAAGGCCTGATACAGTTTAACTGACAACAATCTTTTTATAACCGAATTAATTTTCAGCTCATATATATTAATTGCTCATATATTTTGAACTTTCCTCAAAACTGACAAACAACGTAACAAAAATTAAAATGAATTAAAAACAAAAATTTTGGAAAGCACGGCGACTCATGCAGCATCCATGGAGAAAGAATAAGCGAATGTTTCAAGTCCAGATGATTCTAATGAAGAGTATAATAAAACATTTTAATCACAATTGAAACTGCATTAGATCTCAGGCATTGCTACGCAGGGGAAAGGGTACTTGGAAGTGTTAAAACAATGCAGCAATTTAAAGGTAATTTTCTTAAATAGTTTTGAAATAAAGTTTAGCAGTCACCAAATCATTCCCACTGTGAGCAGCAAAGGGCTATCAATGAATGCTGCTCCCAAAAGTAAATAAAAGGATGAGTCACCAACTAAATATCAAGTTGTCAAGCTGTTTTGTTATTGCATAAAAACAGTTTATAAACAACTATTTTGGATAGACATATTTTGAAATCTATCGTGGTAATAGTGGATTGGTTTGTAAGAAGACATGTGCTAACTAAACAAAATTTGTAGAATTCCTTAATAGAATATAATGAAATGGTCATAAAAAAGTACAAAAAAGTACATAGAGATATGATGGGGAAAAATGTATATACACACACAGAAGATATACACAACGTCACAATATTAAACAAATATTGACAAGCAGCAGCATCCAAATACAATACATTACTATTTGAAACTTGGTGCATTTTTAGTCGGTACTCAGTTGAATGAGATAACATTAGGTTCACTAACCCATCAATCAATCCTACAAAGATCCAGTCTTCGGACCACTTAAATCCAAAACTGCTCTGACATCTTTGAAAAATTATTGTACATTTGATAGAAATGCATATATTTCCGCTTGTAAATGTCAGAAACAAAAAAAAGTTTTGGAAGAATAGCAGAAAATCAAGGGGAAAGGGAGGGAGGAGCTTAAAACAACTATTTCCTTGCCCTTCTTCTGAATGGGTAAAGTTAATGAGATGAAAGGCAGTCCCAATTGCCCGCATCCTGGAGATTTAATGCAACGTCTCTCTGTGCCCACTTCTTTTTTAAGGGTGCAATTTTTCAAAATTTCCTAGATTCTGGAAAGTTCCCAGCTGATTGGAAAATTGCAAGGTCACTGTCTCTATCCAAGAAAGGAGAGGCAGAAAGCAAGAAACTATAGGCCACTTAGGTGAAAATGTTTTATTGGGAAATGCATAACATCTGGCAGGATGGAGAAGAGGGAACTGTGTATTCGGGTTTCCAAAAGATACTCGAAAAGATGTTATAATAAAAGGTTAACACACAAGAGAAGAGCTCATTGAGCCTGGACTAATGTTAACATGGATAAAGGATGACTAGTGTACAGGAAACAGAAAATCAGGATAAATGGGTAATTTTTGAGTTAACAAACCATAAACAGTGGAGTGTCAGAATGATCAGTGCTGTGAAATAAGGTGCATCAAAGCCATCCTGCTGGATAACGGCTAACCTGACTGTAATATTGTACAAATTCATGAACGAGCCGAAGGCCATGACATTTATCATGAAAAGTGCCAAGTTTACCTCAGATCACCCTGCAAAAAGCTGTAGCTGGCTGTTTCACATTGTCACTATGCAGCAGCAACACACGTCGTGTCTGCCACTAAAAGGATGCTGCCATCATGTCAAAAGTCATCTGCCTATCACACAAACAAACACTGCAACAAGCAGTGCACAGACTGTACCCAACAAGCCTGCCCTTCCAAAGCTTATGATGAATAACATGAGATGTAGTTTTGCAATTGGATGGTATTTGTTGGATAATCCTGAGTATGCAAAGAATTATGCCGACAGCTAATTTAGCATTGTCACTTGGGCTTACAGCATGACACACTTATGTGCACTGTATATTAAGATACAAGGCAGTTCTTTGCAAACAGAAATAATGTGCACCCACTGCACCCGTTTCAATTTAAAACAGGGACAGCCGCTCACTAGTTCATTTCTCAGGGCAACAACTTGACCATTCAGTGCCAACATACCTGGTTTAAAATTTCAACAAAGCCTGGCAATTAACTGCCATTCACCATTAACTGGAGCACTACCCATGGTAAAGTCTCTACCCAGAACTGAACTGGACTGGTCATATAAATATTGTGGCTACAAGAGCAGGCCAGAAGCTGGTGGTCCTAAAGTGGGTAATTCACCAATGCAAGTCCACCATTGTCAAGAAATAAAACAGGAATGTGATGGAATAAGCCCCACTTACCTGGATTAGTACAGCTCCAAAAAAAACTGAAGCAGCCTATCTCAGTGGCACAGCATCCACAAACATCCACTCCTTCTATGAATGATGCGAATTAAAGATTCACCAAGGCTCCTCATAACACCTTCGAAACTCACCACCACCTCCAAGCCTCTCACCTTCTATAGCTGGAAATATATTGAGCAACAATGAAAGAATGGCAATCAAAATCCTGGAACTTATTCCCGAACACTGTGGGACTACCTCAAATCAAACAGACTGCAGTAGTTCAGGAAAGTAATTCATCACCATCATCTCAAGGGCAATAAACCCTGGCAGAGCTAATGACACACCCAAGAATAAATATAAAAACAGCCACTTGCTAATCACACAGAACTCTCCTCTCATCCAGTATAAAAAATGTTGGTTTTACCCTTAAGTTGGTGTTCTTACAATTGTACTGATAAGTGCAAGTCAAAACACTGACAAAATGTGGTCTGTCCTAGCAATTCTCCAGTTTTGCACTACTAAATGATAATTTGAACAGATAAGCAGGCTGGCAAAACCTTTACCTGATATACAAGTATAATTGAGGAAAATGTGAGGTTGCCCACAATGGCAGGAAGAGTAGAAAAGCAAATTAGTTAACTAGAGAGAAGCTGCACAATGCTCCAAGAGAGAGAGATCTGGATGTTTTTGTACATGAACCACAAGTAGTTAATAAGCAGGTACAGTCATGAATTAGGAAGGCAAATGGAATGCTGGCCTTTATTCTAAGGGGGTTGGAGTGTGAATGTAGGGAATGCTTACTCCAACTGTACAGAGAGTTGGAAAGACCACACTTAGAATGCTATTATTGTTTTGGCTGACCTATTTAAGATGCAGTACACATGCATTGGAGGCAATTTGTACAAGATTCACTGCATTGATTCTTGGGTTAAAGGAGCTGTAATAAGGAAAGATTGAGCAGGGTGGGACGATACCCACGAGAATTTAGAGGAATAAAGAAGTGATCTTACTGAAACAGAAGAAATACTCAAGAGGTTTGAAAGGGTAGATGCTGTAGTGAGTTTTTCCCCATTGTGGGAATTTTACTTCCACACAAAAGGAGCAGACACGACTATTTAAAATGTCAAAAGATAGCACCTCTAATAATTCCTCCGTACTACAAAGGCACATTGACATTGATTTTTGTGGTAAAGTCACCGAGTAGGATTTGTATGAGCAATTTCCTGACTCAGCAAGCCAAAACATACAGAGGAACACAAAACTGAAAAAGTGAAACACATTAAGACAGAGCTAAAGAACCATGAAACAGGACCAAAATATCAGAAATACAATTGTTATGCTTTAGGGCTGTAAATTTACAATCTAGATTTAGATGAGAGAAAAATGAAGGAGTTCCTACGACCTTGCTCTGAATTCTGCTAAAAACAAACCTGGATGACATAGTCCTTACAGGGCAAAGGGGATTCCAGTTCATTTTCCTGCATCAGCAAAGGACATTCACACCTGTAAACGATGACTAAAGCAACTGCAGACATACTACTCAGCCTGGATTTTTGCTCCGACAGGATATTTCAGGACATCTTTAAAAATCATGGAGAGGCTCCCTCTCAGATTCCTGACCCTATTGCCACGTTTTACAAATTTCAAGCATTTCAACAAACTAACAGATAACTGGACCATTTGCCAAGCCTCATTATGCTAACTTGGCTGCAAGCCGGATATCCATTTGATGTCTGAAACACCTGAGCACCAGGGAAAACACCGTTTCCTGGCCAACTCTGACTTTCTGAACACCTCTGTCAATTTCACAATGTTTATTTACACAAGAATAACAGGTATCAAGTACTTGTGGTTTCTGTTGTTGAGACTTTAAAGCTTGTGGGGGACTGACCATCGATCAATCTAATTGTGGAAAGTAATGAATGCTTTCTTAAAGCTTATTCTTACATTAATATTGCAGGATTCATTGCATGGGCATCAAGTAGCGCAGCTTGTTTGAGGTATATATCCTAGCATGGTTTGGGGAGGGATGTGGGGGAGCCGAGCATAACCAGGGATTGTAATAGGGACCTTACAATTCCTCGTGCCTGAACCATTATTAAATTATCGTGGCTATTCTTCTGTTCAACTCCATTTTCCAACCTGCTCCCTATCCTCCTCGTTTCCCTGAATGACTGAAAAAAAAAATCTATAGACCGTTTAACATACACACTGTCCATCAACAACCCTCAAAGGCAAAGATTCACAATCATCTAGATAGAGAAATTTCACTTTATCTCAGTTCTTACCCTGAGACTGTGCTCCTCTGTTCCATGTTCCTCAGACGGGGAAATCAACCTCTCAAAAGGTACTGTCAATACCCACAGAGGCTGCAAGGATAGAAACATGCAAAATCATGAGGAAAGTAATGTAAACGACAGCAAAAAAAACTGAACCAACACGTGAGGACTGGAAAACCAGCAGAAATTGGCAACTAATAGCTAATGAATCCTTAAGTTGGATAAGTAAAAGATAGTGAGATTTGAACAAGTTGGAATTAAGTGATATATACCTCAAGAGACAATTTTCCGAAGCGAAGGTGTGGTCTAAAAGGGGGACATGGATGATGGCTTCTGCTATAATGAGTGAGGATAGGGTAGAAATGAGGCACTTTCAGAGGTAAGCATATTGCTGATGGATCCTTGAGCCAAGGAGTCACCTGAAGGTGGAGTCACAGCTGGTACAAAGATATGGAGCTGGGCATCTTTAGCCTGCATTTAGGAGCCAAGTCCAAACCTGTCCAAACACTTAACTGAGGAACAGCACATAAGCAAGGCTTTTAAAATGGACTGACGTTGAAGTATTGGTCACTCCCAAAGTGACAAGTGGAAAAGAATTTCCAAAATGATGTGCAGCATGTTATGGGAGATTCAAGGGTGGCCAGGAGCGAGAGCTGCATCACCAAGGGGTCAGTGAAGGAAACCAGAGAGAACATTCAACTCAACCGTCACAGAGAGAATAGGGATAGCCAGCGTTCAGCTGTCACAGCTGTGAAAAGATTATTGCTAGCTTCAAACAGGGACAATGATGTAATGAACAGTCTGAAGGGATAAGAACCTTCATTTATTCATAATCCATATGATTGGCAAAGATTTTGACCAAGAAGAATAAGCCACATATAATATCTGAATATTTTGAAGAAGGTAATGTGTAGGAAACAGACAAAGAAACTTTGCTTTAGTTTATAGAGCACAGTAGTATATCCAATAGGCCGGCTAGTAATTCCTTCGCTCAATGACAGTGTAATTAAATGAGCACCCAGTTATGCTCAAAGTGCCAAATGCAAGTACTGAGACAAGCTGACTTATCATTTACAGATTAGCACCCAATTCAAGATCTGTAAATCACTTATGCACAAGTGTCAAGCAGGAACCACTCCACAGCAAAGCAGAAACGACCATTTTCTAAAACAGCTGGTTTGCTTGGCATCTTTACCACGATGTCAGTGCGGTAACTGAAGCACAGAGAAATTTGACAAATCAGTAGGACCACAAAGGATTTAATCGTCTACTCAATATAACACCCAATAATGGACAAGTTAATAAACATCTCAGCGCCATAGTCCAATAACATTGTGTCAACATCCTTTTGCAAAGCTCCATAAGCACACTAAGACTTAGTCCAAAAAGTAGCAATCTGGAATAATTCATGACATTGCCTCGCAGTCAGAATTCTGTAAAAATAAGTGAAAGTCAGTCAGATATAATTCAAAAGATTGTATCTCACTCTTTCAATGTGCGGGATTGAAAAAGCACTGCATACTCAGATTCATGTCGTTTACTGAGAGCAGACTAATAATAATTTTAAATTGCTATAGACAGGAAAGAAAAGATGTGGAATAATTTCCCTGACTCCTGTTCAGAATTAGCAGGATGTGGGAGATAGAAAGAAGACTTGTACCCAACTTAATCTGATGTAACCCAAAGTATGTAGCCAGACTCTTCTCCCAGCTGCAGGGTGCCTCCTCAGTCCAGAAATGACAAATATTTTATATCTAAACATGCATTTGGCATTGAAAAACGTACAAGCAACAACTGAAGAGGAGAAACAGTAAACTGGATGTATGCACAATTAAATGAGTGGTGAGCTCTCTTTAACAAGGGGAGAAAAAAAACATTAATTCCATTCTGCATAACGCTCTTTCTTGTGAGCTCAACTCGCCATCCACAGCACCATCCCAAAAAAGCACAAAAATAAGCCTCTAGAAATTTAAGTGCTCAATCATAGATTAATTTGGCAGAATAAAACAGCCAGCTGGTTTTGGTTTTAAATGAAGTATCAGTTCACAAAACGAAGGAAAACACAATGCACATATAACTGCAAGGCAGGATGTCCATTCATTCTTCAGTCAAGTGTCTGCAAGTATCGATCAAGTATTCAAATAATTTAGGCTCAATGTTCCTTTGGACTAAACTATTCCATGTCTTTACCTCTGACGTCAACACTCCTTCAAAGAGAGATTCACACAATCTTCAATTGTGAAAGAAATGATAAAGCAGTGCCACAAATAATTTTCCACAAATAAAATCAGTCACTACAGAAACAATATTTTATCTGAGTGAACTATTGGAATCCACGGAACTCTAAAATTAAATTGATTACTCATTTTACAATTAAACGTTTAGTTGGGTCCCTCTGACAACGTTAGCATAATGTTCTTTTCACAACTGGCAACTGATTTCAAAAGTACATCACACTGGAGAGATCAAAGCTTCTTTCTGTCTCCAGTACTTGCAAATGCCCTCACAAATTCAACTCAGTCACATTAGAAATACATATAGGTAACAAAGGAAAACAATCACAAGCACACTGATAGTCTTTATACTCCACATTAACAGAGTTCTAATCAGCTACCCACCCTGTCCCAAACACTTTCAGCCACATTTCCAACCTGAACATCAATGCTCCATGTCAGGATTCCAAATCATATAATTTTAAATCTTAGTCCATTGTACCTTGAGCCTTTTGTTCTTGGCCCCAAGATACTGGAACCCCACTTCGTTATCTTCCCTATGAAAGGACCTCCTTATTTTAAACATTTACATGTGCACTTTGCATGCATGCTCACAGGTATTTATTTAGCATCTCCAAATTTCAAATTTCACATTACTTCCCTAGGTCTATTTACAAATCATATCACAGGCATGGAAAACACTGGGTGCCCTAGAATGGAATCATAAGGGACACCATTAACCACAAACACTCAAAAACCACCCCTACTCTCATCAACACCAAAAAGTTACACCTAACCTGCTTTTCCAGTTCACCCGAAGTGTAAACTGCATTAATCGTGAAATCCCGCTTACCTTGATCTATCATGGAAGCTTTCTGTGTAAGATTTTCTTAAGTCAACAAAAGCAAGAATGAATTTATACAATTTCAAAATAAGAGGTCCTCAGGGTCAACACAAGCTCAAAATACTCAATAATCAGGATGGTGTACTGACTTATTTGAAAAAGCAATGCAGAAACAGATGTTGCACTTGGAGATTTTCCAGAGGCAGTCAAGAAGGACCAAGCAGATAGTGCAGGAGAGTTCCTTGTGTTCTCGAGCAAGTTTACAGTCATAAACACTGGTGAAGGTAACAGTTCTACCTGCATTCCCCACACGAACTAAGTCCACTTCACTTATGTGTCTCAGCTATATGGGGCAGCACGAATACTGAGGAAGACCAAGCGGGAACAGGCAATTATAATAGTAAGTACAATACCAGCAGTAAGGGAGATGAAATCCTACAAGCACATTTAAATAAGGATTTAGATTAGGAAGGGAACTAACAGCTAGGGCTGAAAAGGATTAATCTCCAGATTTTTTCTTGCCACCATAGTTTTGCAGATTGGAAATTGGTTAAGAGGAATCTTAATAAACAACAAGTTTGGCCTCAGCTGGAATATCACTTCCATTTTGAGCAACACTCTGTAAAAACAGATCAAAAGCCAATTATTCCAACTATTGGGAACTTCAGTTACGTGAATGGGTTAGAGAAAATGGGTTACTTTCCTTCAAGGGGAGTAGGCTGCGAAGAGATTGACAGAGGAATCCAAAATCATGAGGAGCCTGGACACAGACTGAACAAAACGTTTCCCTTTGGCAGTGGAGTTGACAACACAGGATGTTCTTTAAAAGAATCAACAGCATACAGTCACACAGAATCCTCTTCAGGCCAACTTATCCATGCTGACCAAGTTTCCTGAACTAAACTAGTTCCACTTGCCTGCATTTGGCCCATATGCCTCTAAGCATCTACCACTTCCCCAGGCAGTTTACGCCAAATACAAATTACCCTGTGTGTGAAAAAGCTGCCCCTCAGGACCCTTTTAAATCTTTCTCCTCTCAGCTTAAAAATGTGTCCCCCAGTTTTGAACTTCCCCACTCTAGGGAAAAGGTCTTTGCAATTTACCTCATCCATGTACCTCATGATTTTTTAAGCCTCTACAAGGTCACCCCTCAACCTCCAACGCTCCAGGGAAAGTCGTCCCAGGTTATCCAGCCTCTCCTAATAACTCAAATCCTTTAGTCTTGGTAACATCCCTGTAGGTCTGTTCTGAACTCTCACCAATAATCACATTCCTATAGCAGGGCGATGAGAATTGTACACAGTACTCTGAAGATGGCCTCACCAATGTCCTGCACAACCGTACCATGACATCCCAAATCCTATACTCAAATGGCCTGAGCAACAAAGGGAAGCATGCTAAATGACTTCTTAACCACCATGTCTACCTGTGACACAACTTTCAAAGAACTAGATACCTGAACACCCAGGTCTTTGTTCGACAACACTACCCAGGGCCCTACCACTAATTCTGTAAGTCCTGCCATCGTTCAATTCACCAAAATACTATACCTTGCATTTATCCAAAATAAACTCCCATGTGGCACTCCCCAGCCCATTGGTCCAAGTGAACAAAAATCCCTTTTGTAATCTTAGATAATCTTCTTTGCTGTCAACTATACCACTTATTTTGTTGTCATCTGCAGATGTACAAACCATTCCTCCTAATTTTCTCATCTGAATTGTTTTATATCAATGACAAATAACAGTGGACCCAGCATTAATTGCTGTGAACGCCGCTAGTCCAAAAAACACCCCGTCAACAATCTCTGTCTCCTACTGTCAAGTCAATTCTATATCCATTTGACAAGCTCTTCCCAAATCCCAGATAATCCAACTTTACTAAGCAGTCAGCCTTGTGGAACCTCAAAGACATTACTAGAGTCCACGTAGATAATATCTACCACTCTGCCTTCATCAATATTTTTGGTTGCGTTTCTTTGAAGACATAATTAAGTTTGAGGGACATGATTTCCCACGCACAAAGCTGTGCTGACTATCCCCAATCAGTCCTTGCCTCTCTAAATGCATGTAAATCCTATCTCTCAGGATTCATTCCAATAATAGAAGGAAGAATTTCTTTATCTACGAAAGAAAGGTGTAGTTAGGATATGGAATAGGTTGCCTGAAAGTGCGTTGAGGCAGATGCAACTGCGGCATTCAAACGGGAATTAGATAAGCGTCTAGGTAAAGAGTATGTCTCTCTCATTTTCCCATGCAGACGGCTAACTTGAGTGCTCAGTCTGAAAAGCTCCCATTCTAAACTGTATCAGAGACAGTAGGAACTGCAGATGCTGGAGAATCTGAGATAACAAGGTGTAGAGCTGGATCAACACAGCAGGCCAATCAGCGTCAGAGGAGCAGGAAGGCTGATGTTTCGGGCCTAGGACCTCCTTCAGAAATTTCTGTAGGGTTTAGGCCCTAAACGTCAGCATTCCTGCTCCTCTGACGCAGCTTGGCCTGCTGTGTTCAACCAGCTCTACATTCTGAACTATAATCATGTTATAATTCTAACAAGCATATTGTAAGTTAACGTCCTGAACTCTTGAAAAAAAAATGCCCTTCCTGTGTAGTTTACAGTGCAATATTTTAATTATTATCTTGAGTTGTCATATTAAGATTAACTTTTGAACAATGAGTCACAATGGACAATTTCAATAACCACACAAATCTGGAGTACAAAATAATACTTTAAAACTAGCAACATACATAATTTTGCTGAGAAAGAAAACAAAGAAGATGAAAATGACAGTGGGACATAACATGCAAGGACTGAAACAAAGAGCAAATTGTTGAGACTCTCTCTCATGCACGTGGTTTTCAGTTCCAAAGTTAGGCAACATCCTTTTTCTTCCCCTATCCACTGTATATTTATTACTGTAGTTTTCACATCTTCAGATATCCTAACTAGCTTTACACTGGTTAATTTTTGATTGAAGGCAGTCAAATATTCAAAACACAAACAACAGATGAATCAATGACAAAATAAGTTTTGCACGGTTAGTAACGAATATCAGCCAGGACACTAGAGAACCCATATTGCTCTTTGGGTTTTGAAATGGGATCTCTTATTATCTAAGAATGGCAAAAAATCTAGAATTTTAAAAAAAACCTCACCCAAAGGATGCAAAAGTCAATAATACAGCTCTCCCTTGGCATTCAAGCTTCAGCCTAGATTATGTGCTTAAATCTTCCCAAAACTATCAGACTACTACAGTGTTTGAGAGAGCAGCTCATTCTATACTTACAATGAGTTATAAAAAGCCAACAAGCTAAACTAAAACTGGAAACCCAATCACACAGCAGCTGGCTTAGAAAAATCTAAGCGAGTGTCCACCAAGCTGCCTTTTCAAAATGTCTCTTTGACAAAGTAATGACAGATTATGTAGCCTGTGTCCCATTAAAAGTGTTCAGGATTTCCGGTATGCCTTCAGACATTCCTCTTCCTTCAAAGAAAATCAGTGCCATTAAAGATGCAAGACTTGAATAGCTTTGTGGAATTTTTTCATATGGTTTCCATTTCTCATAACCAAAGCAAGAGAATTCTGCAATGTTAGCTAACACTAACACAGAGTTAGTCATGCTACTTTCCACCAGACTATTGTCTAAAACCACCAGCATCGTTCTACCACCTACAAAACTTCTGACGCAGCAGTCGAGATAACATAAATCACAAAGGCTGCAACTGAACACATTTTTTAAATTTTGTCCTCTTTAACCAAAGAATTTGCCACCAGCACACTTTAAATTAGAAAAGTGTGCAAGTGCTGCTGGTGGCTGTTATGCAAGTTGCTTTCTGTTTCAAAGGGAATGGAGTATAAAAATAAAGATGACTTGCTAAAACTATACAAGGCACTTGTCAGACCACAGTTGGAATTCTGTGAACAGTTTTGGACCCTCTTACCCAAGCAGAGATATATTGGCATACTGAAATATATTTTTAATCAGTAAGGCAATGAAGCATTATGGGGAAAGGCAGGAAAGTGGAATGAGCCATGATCTCATGGAATGCGACTGCACAGCCGATGGCCTGAATGACCTACTTATATTCTTCGAATTTATGGAAACTGATTCAACTTGAATGTAAGAAATTAAGAAATTTTAGACTGGTTTGCATCATTATGTTATCCATCAATTATAGCTGCATATTAAACCATATTCACTGAAACTAACACTACAGTTTTTGAGAATATTCCTTCCCGTAGTCAAAACTGACACAATGTTTTAGTTTTCAAAGCTTCTACTGTTTAAAATCAACAGAACCTCTAGCAAACTGATTCATTCACAGATAATACAAAGATAGATAGAGGGACAGTTAATATTGAGGATGCAGGGAGGCTGCAAAAGGATTTGGACAGGTTAGGAGAGTGGGTAAAGAACTGGGAAAGTGAGAGAGCATGCACTTTGGTAAGAATAGAAGCATAAACTATTTTCTAAATGGGGAGAAAATTCATAAGTCTGAAGCATAGAGAGACTTGGAAGTTTAGTACAGGATTCTCTCAAGGTACTCTTGCAGGTTGAGCCAATAGTTAGGAAGGCAAATGTAATTTTAGCATTTGTTTTCACAAGACTTGAATATTCAAGCACAAATATAGTTCGGAGGCTCCAAAAGGGTCTGGTCGGGTCACATTTGGAGTATTGTGCGCAGTTTTGGGCCCCACATTTCAGGAAAGATGTACTGGCCCTGCAACAGGTTCAGAGGAGGCTCACGAGAATGGTCCCAGGAATGAAAAGCTTAACATATGAAGAACATTTGATGACTCTGGGACTATACTCAATGGAGCTCAGAAGAATGAGGGGAACATACTTGAAACTTACTAGATTACCAAATGGCCTGGAGAAAGTGGACGTTGGGAAGGTGTTTCCATTGGTAGGAGAGACTAGGACCCGAGGGCACAGGCTTCGAGTAAAGGGGAGGCCTTTATGAACTGAAAGAAGGAGAAACTCCTACAGCCAGAAAGTGGTGAATCTATGGAATTCACTGCCACAGAAGGCTGTGGAGACCAGGTCATTGAGTCTATTTGAACAGAGGTAGTTAAGTTCTTGACTGTCAAAGGGATCAAGGGTGAAGACAGAGAGTGGCAGAATGGGGTTGAGAAACTTTTCAGCCATGATTGAATGATGGAGTAGACTCGTTGGGCTGAATGGCCTAATCTCTGATTCTGTGTCTTATGGTGATAGTCTTGCCCATACACCACTTCACATCCCCAAACACCAATGTCACACAGACATGGCATCTCAACTTCCAAAGGACCAGTAACTCTGTCTTATTTGTGCTTATAGTTCTCATTCAATGGCTTATATCATTTTCAAATTTCACCATACTGTCAAGCTTTTTACAGAAACATTCATAAAACTGTTACTTCAATGATCGATATCATCTAACCTAGAATACGAAGACCTCCTCAGTCTTGGAGTAAATGAAAAGTACTGGGATCAGACTAAAAATCCTACTTTTATTCATTCACAGAATTCCCATCTCTAACCCCCCTTGAGAAGTTAATAAGCTCCTTCTTGAACCACTGCAGTCCATTTGGTGACACAGATTTTTAGATATACAGAATTTCAGGATTTCAACCCAGCTGCAACGTCAGAACAGCAACATAGTTCCAAGTCAGAATGGAACGTAACTCGAAGGCGAACCTGGCCCCAAGGAATCTATGGTATGCAACAATGCAATGCTTAAGAAATCAAAGCTTCAGCACTCCTACTACAGCAGTTCAGCATCAATTTGTGATGCATTAGGAATTCAATGCTTTTGCAATATCTTGTTACTAGCTCCCTACTTTTCATCGAAAGTATGTTTGTTAGATGGACACAATACACACTGAATTTTAGAAAACTGCTCTCAAAACCAATAGATGGATAAATTTTCTTAACTATCAAATTCGCATATAATAATGCTTCTTGAAATTCAACGTTTATCAGTAGCTAAATTTGAGCTATCAGTAACAGGTCTTTTTAAGCACAGGCAGCCTCCTAAATTGGATAGAAAGAAAATATTCATCAGTACTTGCTAGTAAACCAAACTTTTAACCTAACACAGCAATTCTTTCCTGCTTCACTTAAATTTATGAAGGACTAAGGCTAAACCAATAACAAATTCAGGATCTTCTGAATGAGGTGCAGAGAAGGAGACGTTGATTTGCAGACATATTTGGTTGGGTCAGAATCTTGCTAATAGCTAAATGGAAATGAGCGCACAAACAGGCATATCAAATGTTTCTTCAATAAGCCTAGGAAACATTACCCATTTACTAAATGCAAAACATTTGACAAAGTCTAAAAATCAGCCACACATTTCTGATCTACATGTCTTAGCCCAGATGTCTTCCTGCGTTTTCCTTGGTTCAGTCAGAGGTTTTTTGAAACAGAATACAACATTCAGACCAAACAAAACCATAGCTCTCACATTTTGATCGATGAAAATAAGTGTCTCAGTCAAAACCTTCAAGTCACCATTGAACATACAGAAGCAATGTAAGGATATATGGTAACTCCCCTCTTCTTTTCTTAAACAAGGGCTCAAAAGAAAGTTGGCGTCTTGTGAAACACAACCAAGAAAATATATAGTTATGTAAAATGTGATGGCACATACCAAATGAAATAAATAGATTTTTCAGGAAATAAAGCTTCCTATTGACAAATGACAGTTGGAATCCCTGAGCAGCCCATTTCTTAAGATCTCTCACCTGCTCTGAACGGGATTGCTCAAATCTCAGCCAAGTGGAAGTGAATTACGGTCACAGTAGTCAGACAATTAGACTGTGATTGTTTAATTGAATGGATGGGCCCTTTACATTTCCGAAAGACCTTAGAAGTAACTTCTGCTAAAAGAAAACTGAATATTCTTTTGTTTCACCCACTTATTTTCATCAGTCTATACTACACAAATCTGGAAAGGAAACAAAAACCAAACCGAGAATGTCTTCAAATTAAAACTAAAATATGCCATGGCTGAAATACCGAGAGACAAATCAGAAAGCGTACAAAACAGCTTGGATTTTCATGCCAAAAAAAACAAGGCTCTGGGAAGTGGAACAGAAAATTGAAACGAACTAACATCCCGACTGTCACCAGAGTTGAAGTAGTGTAACTGCATCAATCAAATTCAGAGGATCTTTGCTCTGGGTTAAAACTTCAAGCTTAAGAGCTGGAGGGCACAGTATGATATTCACACAAAGTGAAGTGTAGGATCAAGAGAATTACAAAAGTAATGCAAGCCTAAATGGGTTACATCATGGCACAGAAAGCAGTAATCCTAGTGAACTTCTCATGAAATTTTTCTTCAGCTGCTGGACACTATCGTTAATATGGACCTGGAAAAGTATGCACTAATACACATAGCAATGTCAGATACTGAAAGTGCCAACTCAGTACATTACCACAGGGCTTCACATCTGAAGTACTTCGTTGGCAATAAAATACTTTCAGATATTCGGTGATTATGACAGGTGCTATATAAAATTAAGTTTTACTGTATATCCTTCTCAATTATCTGTTTCTAAATGTGCAAATCATCCAGTAAAGCAAAATAAGGTGGCATGGTGGCTCAGTGGTAAGCACAGCTGCCTCACAGCACCAGGGACTCAGATTCAAGTCCACCCTCAGACAAAAATGTAGAGTTTTCACGTTCTCCCCGTGTCTGTGTGGGTTCCTCTCACTGCGCAGGTTAGGTGGATTGGCCATGCTAAATTACCCATGGTGTCCAGGGATGTGCACACTAGGTGGATTAGCCATGCAGAATTACAGGGACAGCGTAGGAGGGGGATCCTCAGTGGGATGGCCTTCAGAAGGCCAGTGTGGAATTGTTAGGCCAAATAACATGTTTCCATACTGTGGAGATTCTGTGAGATTAACGAAAGGCATCATGTGCATAAAAGTCTATATATTTTCTTCGAAAAAGCCTGAACATGCATGATGACACAAAAGCTGCTTCTTTGCTGAACTTATGGAACTCATTACAGAAGGATTTCAGCAAATTAAACAAAAATTGAAAAACAGCACGTAAAAACATTCTCTGCTTAAGGGAGGGAGGCAGAAGACAGAAATCTGGTCAGCCTGACCTTGGTCATTGGTAATATTTTAGAGTCCATTATTAACGATGAGATTGTGGAGTACTTGGAAGTGCATGGCAGTAAAGCTGAGTCAACAGGGCTTTGTCAAGGGGTGGTCCTGCCTGTCAAGTCTGTTTGCATTCTTTGAGCAGGTAATGAGCAACTTAGACAAAGGAGGGCCAGCGGGCTTGACCTATTTGGTTTTCCGGAAGGGCCTTCGGCAAAGTGCTGCACAGAAGGTTACAAACTAAGACTAGCGCTCATGGTGTAAGGGGCAAGGTACTGGAACGGATACAGGATTGGCTGACTAGCTGAAGGCAGAGATTGGGGATAAAGAGGTATTTTTCAGGATGGCAGCCAGTGACTAAATTTCACTGGGTCAGTGTTGGGCCCAGAACCGTGCCAATTATACATTAACAATCTGGATGACACATAGGTAGGTGAAGGGACAGGTAGTATTGAGGAAGCAGGGAGGCTGTTGAGGACTTGGACAGTCTAGGAGAGTGTTCAAAGAAGTGACAAATGGAATACCGTGTGGAAAAGTGTGAGGTTATGCACTTTCCAGGTCCATATTAACGATAGTGTCCAGCAGCTGAAGAAAAATTTCATGAGAAGTTCACTAGGAAATATAGAGGCATAGACTATTTTCTAAGTAGGACAAGGCTTCACAAATAAAAAGTACAAAGGGACGCGGGAGTCCTAGTTCAGAGTTCTCTTAAGATTAAGATGCAGGTTCAGTTGGCAGTCAGGAAGGCAAATATAATATTTGCATTCATTTTGAGGAGGCTGGAATACAAGAGCAGCAACGTACTGCTGAAACTGCATAAGATTCTGGTCAGACCACATTTGAAATACCATGAGCAGTTTCAGGCCCCAAATCTAAGGAAGGATGTGCTGGCTTTGAAGGGGGCCCAGAGGTGGTTTATAAGAATGATTCATAAGAATGAAGAAGGATGCAGGGCTTCTCACATGAGGAGGGGTTCAGGACTCTGGGTCTGCACTCTGAGTTTAGAAGGATTAGGGGTGATCTGACTGAAACTGACTACCAAGAGGCCTGGATACAGTGGACACAGAAAAGACATTGCCACGAGTAGGAAAGACTGGGACCAAGGGCACAGCCTCAGAGTGAAAGGACAGCCTTTAGAACTGACATGAAAAGAAATTTCTTCAGCCAGAGGGTGGCGAATCTGAGAAACTCATTGCCACAGAGGGCTGTGGAGGCTAAATCATCCACTGACAGTGGTAGATAAGTCCTTGATGTGTAAGGGATTGAAGGGTTCTGGGGAGAAGGAGGAGGTGGAGGAGGAGGAGAATGGGGTTGAGCAACAAACTGAATGGCTTAACTTTGCTCCTACACCTTTTGGTTTTATTTGGTCAAATTCCATTGTCTCTTTCAAAGCTGAAAAACTGGTGTTACTCTATTCTGTGACACCTAGTGCTTCACTGTTTGCCTATCAACTCAATGGGCCACAAAGACGATAACAGTTTTCCCATATTACCCCTTAACTTAAATGCAAATTTAGTTTCAGTCATTTCAATATTTGCCACTCAATGATTTGACATGTAAAACGCTGAATATATTACTCCTGTCTTTTTCATCACCTTTAGCTATCTTGCAGAAAATGCATATCATCACTATTTTACTGCTTTCATCATGCCGTACCTTAAAAACATATCCACACTAAAAATGTAACTTTGAATTTTATAAGACAGTCTAGCTTGCAAATCCTCATACAACTGAATACTGCTCAAATTTAACATTAATTGCAAATCTGGTTAAGATGTTTTGTTCAAAATCCAAAGTCACTAGACAGCCACTTTAAGCACATCTTAACCTAGTTCCAGGCCACTTTTTCCCTTCAACTTAATGACTTTAAAGTAAAAAGTACCGTGTTGCAAATCATTGCAATACTTCAGGCTTCACACTTTTTCATGAAAGATTCCTGACCTTTCTTAATATCATGAGCACATGAGATCCCTTAACAACCAGCAACTGGTATGCTGCTTGGCTATACTGATGTTAGGGATTTCAAAAGACTAATTTTCATACAGGGACAATCAAATAATCACTATTTTGGATTTGATGGCTGATTTTAAACAGCTTCATGTCAAATCTGAAAGCTAAAAGCAAGAAACATAATTGACAGGTGACCACATGTAGAAAACAATTGAATTAGACAGTCACACAATCTCTGGGATATTTCTTTCTACATGCAATATATGCTATGGATATCAAGAAAATTTTAATCTTATCTTAAAATTATACTTTCACTCAAAATATGTTTTATTCAATATATTGGATAGATAAACTAAGGTATGGCTGTTTGACCAATCCCCAAGGCAACTGAAAACAAAGAACTACAGTTTTAGGAGATCTGAGACAAACAAAAACAGAAACTTAGAGAAACTGCAAAGACAAAATAGCATTAACATTTTGAGTCCAGTGACTCTGAGGTTTGATCAAGATAATTTGTCAAGATGATGTAAGACAAATCAGTTTATTTCCTGTCAACTATCTGACTTAGAATGTTGGTAATGTTGTGCTTCACATGATACTGATCATGCTATGCCTTGGTTTCAGGTTTCTGGTGTTGTTAGAACTGCACTCTTCCTGGCAACAGGAGGCTATCTCCGTATATTCCCAACATGTGTCCAGTCAATACTAAAAATAATTTCATGATCCAAAAGTTAAACCATTCATGTTGAACTCCCAGAATCTGATCAGCCCCTTCCAAATGTTGATGGTAGGGGAGTACAATGATAGTATTGCCACTGAACGTCAAGAGGAAATGAAGTGACATTCTCTTGTTCCAAATGGTAACTGCCTGGCACTTGAGTCCCGGCTATGTTACTTGCTACTTATCAGCCCAAGCACTAACAAGGACTCAACGTATGTGACCTCAAACTGCTTCAGTAACCAAAAAGTTACAAAGAAACTGAACTCTGTGCATCAGTGTATACCCTCACCTCTAACCTTATGATGCAGAGAAGTTAATGATTTAAGCAAGTGAAGAGTTACAGCTAGAATGTTGCCTCTTACAACTTCCACGATGTTCTGATACTGGGATGATTGGCCTTCCAAAGCCACAACTAACTTTGTGATAAATATGGCTTCAATTTTATTAAGGTTTTCTGATGCAATGTTTGGACCAAGGCTATCACGGGGTATGGAACAAAATGGTCTTAATGCAACCCAAACCAAGTATAAGCAAAACAGTTTATTGCTAAATTACTAAACTAAATGAGACTAAACTGATGAGGTGGCAAATGATTGGATTAAATCTGCCCTTTTTTTTGGGGATAGGACATACCTGGACAATTTTCCACTTTGCTGGATAGATGCCAGTGTTGCAGCTGTACTTGAACTGCATTGTGAGCTATGAAACACAGGGCTTCAGTTACTGTTAGGCTCAACAACAACTGTGCTTTTTCCATTCCTTAACACCAGTAGTATTTGCAATATTTATAGAATACCTGCATTCCCCTCAACAGCCTTCACCAGTCCACATTTAGATACACTAAACTAAAATAACGTCATAACTATGCAAGCTGTTAACCAAAGCACAACTACTACAGAATGGGAAAAAATCTTTCAGACTTTGAACACAATATGTTACTTTTAAAATGCATCAGAAGTGTTGTAAACCTTTTATTACATTTAGCAGTTGGCTTCAGTACCAAGCACTCGTTCCTACAAGTGGCAAAAGCCAGATGCAAGTAACAGTGCTTCCAATTTTCACCAGCTATGTCATCCAACACTTACCTTGTAAGTTAACTCCAGTACAGAAATGATTTTTCACACATCAGCAGGTACTACTACTTGTACACAAGCATATGGATACTTGCTATTCACCAAACTCTAGAGAACTTCACCACAAGTGGCAAAGACAGGTCAGGAGCTTGGATGCTGGATTGCAATGCACACTGACACCAATGGCACACACCCAATTCCCCTACTACTTAAGGTCATCAATGAAGAACTTGTTCCTTCCTGAGGTCACATGAGGCACAAATAGGCTTTTAACAAAAAAAAATTTCATTGGCATTTCTCTGTTGTCACTTCACAAATGACCTGATTTAAATCAACTCAGTAACATGCTATAGTGAACTTTGACCTAACAGCCTCTATACTGACAATACACTACCCAATAAGTGTTCATACCCAACTAGGATCACACTGCGTATTGGGTTATTCAGTGAGATTTCAAGTAGAAAGCATTGTGGATTCAGTGACATGTCTACCCCTCCAGAATTATTCATTCACTTTGCCTAGGTTTCAAATCATTCTGTCTACTATAAAATTCTGACCTTGTTCCAAACCTCCATTGCCAAATTTTTGTCATCGAGCCAGCCTGACATCAAAGAATTCCCAGTTATATTCACCCCAGAGATGATAACTTTAAGAAAATTGGCAATAGCTCTAAGTGGGATCTGTGTAGCATGATTGCCTCCAGCTCATAGGCAATGGATGCAGAAGCATTGACACTGATGGCAGCAGGAAAGCAGCACACTGCCAGGACCTTGGGGATGAAGTCGGGAAGGTGGGGAACAGAGGAGCAGACAGGGTGAAGGATATGGAGAGGGAATAATGAGCTTTTAAAGCTGTTTCAGTCTCAGTATTTTCAATTTAGCATTAATTTATTCAGTATATTACCACTTCTACAATTTAATTCAGTAACTTATTCTGTAATCCAAAATGAGACCAGAACATGGTGACATTATACACTTTTCACCGTACCTAGGTACAAGTGACATTAAACAAATCTAATCTCAACTAGCATGGATAACTTCCATCCCTCTGTATAAAATGTGACAAGTTGGTGGCATGCAATTTCAGCAGCAACTGGCTGTGTTGCCATAACTCATTCACTGCAGGCTTCTGGACTCATGACCTACAAATATACATATATGAGTGTGGTCAGCAGCTCACAGCAGCAGTCATTCATTCCAAACCATAGACTTTCCTCATCAGATATCTGTCTGTCGTCTGGAAGACCTGGTGAATAACTCTCAGTTGACCAGACAACTTGATGTTGTTTCAGAGATAGTAGGAACCACAGATGCTGGAGAATCTGACATAACAAGGTGTAGAGCTGGATGAACACAGCAGGCCAAGCAGCATCAGAGGAGCAGGAAAGCTGACGTTTCGGGCCTCAACCCTTCTTCAGAAAAGGGCCCTTTTTCTGCAGAAGGGTCTAGGCCCAAAACATCAGCTTTCCTGCTCCTCTGATGTTGCTTGGCCTGCTGTTTTCATCCAGCTCCACACCTTGTTATCTCAGACAATTTGTTGTATTGGATATTCCAAATCTCATGCAACATACAGCATGACAGAGTCAAGGAATCCTCAAGCATTCCAAAGGCCATTTCATCCATCACATCTATATTAGAAAATATTTCCAATTAGTCTCCCTGTCTTACTTTATTCCATAGTCCCGCATTTTTTTCCAAACATACATATACTCTAGTACAGTACAGTGATGGGCTTCATTTACAACTTTTTGCATTGAACAAGCACATGTCTGTTTCCAGTGGATCTACAATGACTTATCACTGTGGAGACATTAATGAATAGCTGCCATTCTCTTTTTTTGGGGGATGGATATGTGGTGGTCATGTCACTGGAGTAGCAATCCAAGACCCCAGGCCAACGCTCCGGTAACATGGGGTCAATTTCCATAAAGCAGATGATGAATTTTGATTTCAATTTTTAAAAATCCTGGAGTAAAACCTGCACAACGGCCACCGGGTTATGACTATCAATGTCATAAAAATGAGACTGGTTCACTCATGTTGCTCAAGGAAGGAAACCTGCTGTCCTTACTTGGTCTGGATAAAAGGTGATTCCAGACCTACTGTAATGCAGTTGACTCTTGATTGCCATTTGGGCCCAGGCAGTAATGCTCACATCCTGTGAACAAATAAAAAAAGACACCACCAGGTCTTCTGGCATAGTAAAACCCAAAAGAACTGTGGATGCTGTAAATCAGGAACAAAAACAAAGTTGCTGGAAAAACTCAGCAGGTCTAGCTGCATCTGTGGAGGAGAAAACAGAGTTAATGTTTTGGGTCCCGTTCTGAGGAATGGTCACCGGACCCGAAACATTAACTCTGTTTTCTCCTCGAAAGATGCTGCCAGACCTGCTGAGCTTATCCTGCAACTTTTCCTCTTCTGGCATAGTGGTTAGTGTTCCTGTGTCTAAGCCCAAAAGCTCTGGATTCAATTCCCGTTCCAAGGCTTGATAGCCAAACAAAGTGCATCTGTAATGTTGCCAAACAGATTGGACATTAAACAAAAACAAAAATTGCTGGAAAATCTCAGATGTGGCAGTATTTGTGGAGAGAAATCAGTTAATATTTAGGTGTGGTGAGCCTTCAGAATTGATGGTAGCTAGGAAAAGGATTTGTTTTATACAGAAGGTCGTAGGGGGGTATGGGAGTAAACATTACGTGGAGATAGACCCCAAAGAGAAGGATAAACAAAGACGTGGATAAATACCAGGCTAGGAGAATAAACAGCTGCTAACGGGAACTATTAGTAGTTAAGAATAGATAATGTCTGGTCGCAGCCTATGTTATGACAAGGCCTGGTACATTTTGGTGGTGGAAAAATGAGGAAAGGTGCTCAAGTTGTAAAATTGTTGAATTTGATATTAAATCCAGAAGGCTACAGGGTTCCCAAATGGAATAATCAAATATCAACCTGCAAATCCTTCAAACACATGCCAGTGACAGATGGCAAGGGCGGGGGACATTCCTGGCCGGCCATGTGACAAAGAACAGTGGAACCTCCAACATCATTAACCATTGATCCAGATCACAACATACAGTAAAAGGTACACATTGCCAGAGCAATTCATTAGTCTATGAGAACTGTAACACAGCACCACCACAAACCAACACTGCCACTTCACTCCTCCGTCCCTACATATGTACCTTATTATGAAAGGCTAACTACGGCAACTTGTTTATGCACATGCCTTCGGTTGTATTATAGCACTTCTACAAAGTATATTTCTGGGACTTGTGCATAAGCAGCAAACATTATTGTTTTGAAAGTTTTGATGACAGCTTCACACTCCAGTGAGTAACAAACCACAGAGCACCAAGATTCAGTTCAACTCTAAGGAACTGCAACTCAAAACCTTCAAACATACTTACACTCTTCTGTTAACTCAAAGCTACAGACAGCGACTTAATTTTGATCTCAAACCATTTGGGTAGCTGTGAAACCAACACATGCGTGTTTGCATGTACCTGTGCATCAAAAAGATGGATATAAAGACGGATATAAAGATCGACTCCGCGTATTTTCAACACTAGATTTTTTTCGGACCGCCAGCAGAAATTGAAAAACGAGGTCAAGGTTCCATCAGAAAGGGAGGGTTGGAATATGGGTTAACATTTGCTTCCTGTCATCCAAAAGATATGCCAGTTGCTTCTTCCTAATATCAAGCCACTTATCCGAGCAAGTAAATACAATATTTATCTTCTAACACCGTTACTGTGAACATGCCAGTGTTGATGCAATAAGCTGTTTCGGCTCAAGCCCTGAAGTTAAACAAAGGGATCTCTGTCTGATACGTTTAGACCTTGAACAGCGTCAACTGGTCAAGGTTTAAACACCTCGAATGCAAAACTTCCTTCTCTTCTCACCAAATAAACAATACTTATCTCTCGTTTGGATTGCTATGTTTTACACCGGGTTTGGATGTGTAGGTCATGACTGCTATCCTAGCACTACCTTTTTTTTTGGGGGGGGAGGAAGGTTGGTGTTAGAAAAGAGTGTGTAGGCCTTCCCTCCGAAGGCGAGCAGAAACCAAGCCGAAAACAAATTCCAAGCACAAGCCATTTTACCTTCACTCGCCACTGATCCAGACGGCCCGCTTCTTCATCGGCTTCCGATTTAAACTTCAAAACAATCCAAAGGTTCGATCCGGGGGTGGGGGGGGGGAGAGCTGGGCTTTATGTGGTATTCAGAGCCGAGGCAGGACCAAACACAATTTCTCCTTTTTTTTAAGGGGGGGTGAATATTAAAACAAAAAAGGAAAAACTCGCGAGCTCTCAACACAAGCTCTCCGATCTCTGTCGATGGTAGTTAGACCAATTAAATCTTCTGCGCGCTGAACTTTTGCAAGTCTTTCCCCCCCCCTCTCTTTCTTCCCCCCTCCTCTCCAATGATGCAACCAAGTCTCTCGCGGTTTGTCGTCTCGAAAGTAACTTTCAGATCCGTCGCTGAATTTAGAGGTTCGCACGCAAAATAAAGTAATTAAAATGGAGTAAAAGACGACAGTGGGAGGAGAGGGGGAAAATGTACCAAGTCCTTTCAAAGCAGGAAACGGCGGGCAATCGACAGCATTTCCCAAGACTCGATAAGTCAAGAAGAAAAAAAATGCAACAAGGGAGTCAAAAAAAGTCCCCTATCGCCGAGTTTCACCTTCAGGAAGGAGCTGATGTGGTTCTTCCTCCTGCTGCAGCTTTATTTTATTAAATAACTTGCCCCCCCCCCCCCCCCAACTCCGGCTCCTTTCTTACTGTAAGATTGCCGCACCCAAATCCATCCGAAATTAATTTCTTCACCCCCCACCCCCCTTCCCTCCCCTCCGTGTCTGGCTCTGTTAACGATGCAGACAGGATCACCAACACATCGCTCCAGGTTTTCGCGCAACTCCCCAGAGCCTCAGGCAAATGAAGAGAGAAAGCAGCCAGTAGAAACCACTGCGTCCTCAGCAGACACAGCACACTGACCGAGAAGGAGGGGTGTGTGTGTGTAGTTTAGGGAGGGAGGGGAGAATGTGAAGTGAAACACAGGCAGATATGCACCGACAAGATAAAGCAACAGCGCCAGCTGTCTCCAGCGGCTACAATGTCGCCTGGGCGCCCTGATTGACATTTCAAGCAACCACACGCTGCGGCCTCCACACTCCCCTGTCAATCAGCATCCCCAGTCCCAATCATCTCCTGCTCCTGGGTCAGGGGCGGTCTCTTCCACGTCTCTGCTTTAAAGTTTCCTTTCCTCTGGTTGGGTGATTTTTTTGAAGGGTGGAGGTGGGGGGAGGGAGGTGATGGGATTGAGGATGAGAATAGGGAGGGGCTGGAGGTGGGTTTATTAATATCATTTTCCAGCACACCGCCGTCCTCATTTGCACTAAAGTTGATGCTTTGGGGGAAGTTGAGGCCGCGAGATTGTGCCAAGTCACTTCCATTGTGTCTTTCTCAATCTCCCCTCCTGCCGGTTAATAATTTCCAAAACCGGGCTGGCACGCAAAAAAAAGCAATTTACATTCATACAGTGAGTTCTGAAGAGAATAATGTAATTTTTTTTCCAGTTTGCTTTACGAATCCAAATAAGATATGCCGTTGTCTTATATATGAGGCAAACCGCTTTTGAGAAGGACATAGTGACTGACTGAAAACTCATTCTTTTGGCACAGGCACAGAGTGGAACTTGTCGCACGGATTGAACGCCATTCTGTTTGGATCAGATTCATTGTCTGACTCGGCCACCACAACATCGGTTTGTAACACGGACACCACATGAATTCACTCATTTTATTTAACACTCTCAACTCCGAACTCGCTGTACCGTGCTCAAATCAATTTTTTAAAATTCTATTCAGTAAACAAAGACCAAGAAACAACCAAGTTTTGATCATGTCGGATTTGTGCCACATCTGTGATTTTTATCACCGGGCCATTTATATTTTTTTCTGTGACAAAGTAGG
The DNA here is from genome assembly GCF_030684315.1 of Stegostoma tigrinum. Classification (NCBI taxonomy): domain Eukaryota; kingdom Metazoa; phylum Chordata; class Chondrichthyes; order Orectolobiformes; family Stegostomatidae; genus Stegostoma; species Stegostoma tigrinum. Next base: position 111,634,585 of record NC_081356.1, read on the forward strand.
ATATATCTTAAAGACATTCAGACACGCAGAAACCCTTGAATCGGTATATATTTAATTGATTTCTCCTTTCACAGATGTTGACTTGTCCAACGCGTGGAATCCGCTTTTGTTTAATATACTTCTCGCATGTAAAATGTGAATAGGTATAACGTGAAACTGAGACAAGAAAATCATGAGACTGTGCAGTCCGCGTCGAATTGATTCTCGTCTGCTTTATGAAGGGAGAAACAAATACGCTGTGTTAGTAAATACTGTCGCCTGGAAATGGGAAGATTCAAATGCAGTATCATCTGCTTGTTTGAACTGCTGTGATTCACAAATATATCACAGTGCAGTGCATGTTAGGTTCTGTTTTCCCCCCAGAAATGGAACCCGTTAAGCGTTCGAAGCTGACTGTGCAGCGCAATCTCTGAGGCAGTTGCTTTGGACCAACATGCTCCTTTAGTTTCCTCCGTGTACTATGTCGTGTTATCAGAATCTGTCTTCACAACCGAGACATCGGTGCAACCCTTCCTTCCTGAATACTTTCCTGTCTGCATCCTGCATAAGCTTCTATGCACGCATAATCTCAGATCTTCAAAAAGAACTGCGCTCGTCTTGCCTTGAACCTGCGCCATCGTGTTCAAGCAAGTTTCTGTCTATCGTTTCAATGTAGCTGTACTATGAAAGCATTAAGGGGTTTTACTCCATCATTTTGTAAATCAAAATTTAAAAAGAACTATTTGTATTTACATTATTAAACAGTTTATTTGTCTCAAAGCTATAAAACTGATTTTTAAAATTAGTTTTGTGAATATAGACCAGCACGATAAGAATGTTTTTTTAAACAGTCTGACGGTAATTTCAGAAATTGCCTTTGGGTAACTTAATATTTTCAGATAGAATCTGCTGTGTTCTGTAATCTATTCACAGAATGAGATCAATGCTGACAAAGCAGCTTTTATCTCTATCCCTGCCTTCCCTAACGATATGATCGCATCGTTCTCCTTGAACTACTGCAATCCCTGTGAGGAAGGTGTTCTCGTAACCGTGTTAGACATTTAGGATTTTTACCAGGTAATAAAGTTGGGAGGATGCATTCAAGTCAGGGTAGTGTGGATAAGTTGGAACTATACCTTGGCAGTGATGCAATGCTCTGATTATTCTGCACTTTTCCCAGAAAAGGTTTTTGGAGCCAGGAGGTTCTGTCGAAATAAGCTGAGTGAATGACTGCAATGTATCTTACATGTTGAGCATGATTATATAAATAAGCACAGAAGCACATTAGTGCAGGCCCCACAAATAAAGTCTCATGCTAGTCACTGAGAGGGTGAATTCTGAGCCTAGTTTCAAGGCTGCTGACCAAGCAGATCAGGTGGGGTTGACTTGTTTGAATGGTCTCATGGTAGCAGCCAATCAGATAATTGGTTCATCTTCTTCACAATCATCACTTCAGCCCGATAGATGGTAGAGTGGCTCTGAAGTGTCAAAAGGAGATTTGCAAAGTTCTTGACCTCTGCCTTGTTCTTGTAAGCCCTAGTTTAGTATATGGCCAGTTAAGAGATGATTCAAGGTGATTCCCAAGAAAAAATGTACAGTGAAAAAATAAGATCATAAGACACCAGATCAGAAATCAACCATTCAGCCCTTTGAGCCTGTTGCACTATTCAATCAGATTATCAGGTTGACCTGATAATCTTCAACTCTACCTTCCTGACTTTTCCATATAACCCTTGATACTACTGCATTGAAGATCAAAAGGAGATGGGTGGGCTCTCTCCTGCAAAAACATAGTTACCTGGCTTTTAATTTGTTTTTGCCAGGCCAAGCCCTTTGTATTGCCCAAATCCTGCAGTAAACTCGCCTGGTTGCTTCACAAGTAGAAGGTTTGTGAATGAACAGTGGCACAGCAGCTTAGTGGTTAGTGCTGCTGCCTCGCAGCCCGAAGCATTGGGTTTGATTCCACCCGCAAGCAACAGTCTGTGTGGAGTTTGCACGTTCTCCCCATATCTGTGTGGGTTTCCTCCAGGTGCTCCGGTTCCCTCCCACAGTCCAAAGATGTGCAGTGTAGGAGGATTGACCATGATAAATTGCCTGTAGTGTTCAGGGTATGTTTGAGTCGGATGCTCTGAGGGTCGGTGTGGACTTGTTGGGCTTGAAGGGCCTGTTTCTGCACTGCAGGGATCCTGCTGTGGAAATATTAGCAAATTGTCTTCCTCCTGATTTAATTACAGGAGGAAAATCATTTATGGAATTGCTGAAGATGTTTATGTTGAGAGTACTTTGCCTGAGGAATTCCTGCAGCAATTTTCTAGAGCTGAGTTCTTGATCTTGCATAATCAAAATTATCCTTCTGTGAGCCTGGTATAACTTTGGCAAGGGGAGCACTTTGCCCCAACCCCAGATGATTTGTTTGTTGAGATCCAGTGCCATATTTGGTAACCATATAAGAAATAGTAACAGGAGTGGGTTAGTCAGCCCTTTGAGCTTGCTCCACTTTTCAATAAGATCATGGCTCGTCCAACACTCCTCATGTCAATTTTCCTATCCTTTCTCCATAACCCTTGACTCCTCTCCTGATTAAGAATCCATCTCAGGCTTAAACTGAAATGTCAATGATATTATTTATATATAGGAAGCACACAAATATGGAATCTGTTTGTTGTCCATTAAAAATGGGAATATATGTGATTTTCGCTATATAGTAAAGATAGTTATAAATTCATATGAACCAACAGATGTTATCAAACTTTATTATAACTCATGGGTACTCCAATTACTGTGATATATTGATGTTTCAGTTGGTACAAAGTCAGCAAAAACAGACTGAAAAATACTGCAAAATCTCACTTCAGGCAATGTGACATGAGGTGAGTTTTAAGGGAGTTTTAAGGGAACAACACAAATGTATCAGTACAATTAACAGAGGTGAATCAACAGTTATGAGTAAGTGGAATTGACTTGTATTTTATTTTTACAACAAAGTTCAGTAAACACAATCACACTGTAATCCACAACACCCACTTTTTTTCCTGTAATTGCATAAAATGTTAGAATGTCGAATATCATGACACATTTACGACATTTTATACAATCATGTGTTCTGGATCCAGCCAGGTTTGCTAGCTGGCTGACTGCTCCAGCTTGATTTGTTTGCTGCTGTTACATAGGAAAAGAACATTAGAAATAGGAGTAGCAGTAGGGCATTCAACCCCTTTAAGATGCATGGCTGATCTGATAGTGGTCTCAATTCCACTTGTCCACCAATATACTTACCCACCCTGTCGATTAGCACACTAGAGAAATAGGCCAGTTGACTCAGTTTGCCAGTATTAATGCTCAATACAAGCATCTTACCACCCTACTTCACATAATCTCATCAAAATATCCTTCTCTTCCTTTACTTCTATGCAGTCAGGTATGAAATGTAAATCTGGAACTCTCTCCAAAGAGGTCCATTGCAAACTTCAGAACAGATGTTGATCATTTTTTGTTAAGCAAGCTCTTTAAGGTGGTTAGATTGAGTTAAGCCACAGGTAAGCCATAATGTAATTGAATGACGGTACAGAACAGAGGGGTAGAATAACCAATTCCAGTTTCTCTATTCCCTTTAATTATTTGTATTAAATGCTCACTCTTAATAACAATCTTTTTGTACATTCTTCTGACTCTTATGTGAGGGAGATAATGTGGAAATAATTTATCATGTAAGAAAGAAATAATTTGTACTTATATATTTGCATTTTCACATCTTCAAGATGCTCCAAATTTCATCACAACCAATTAATTACCTTAGAAGCATAAGTAGTGTTTTGTGCACAAATAAAGCTAGCTAATCCATTCACAGCAAGATCCCAAAAACTACATATAGGGTAAATCCAGTTAATTTTAACAATATTGTTTGAGGGATAAATGTTGGAAAGAACAGCAAGACCACTGTTCCACTAGTGCATCCATATAAACTAGGACAAGGGACCCTGGTTTAATGTCTCATCCAAAAGGCAGCACCTCCAACAATGAAACATTCCTCCAGTGCTGTGCCAATGTCAACCTGTATTTGGAGATCAGACTTACAGCCTGACCTCAGCTCAGACGTTCTGAGTTGAAGGAAGGAGTATTACAACTTAAGCTAATTCTATGTAAGCCACAGTGTAAAAATCTCAGATAATGCATTTCCTTTTATGTTAATATTATTCCCATTAATGGCACATTCTCCAAAGCAATGACTCCACTTTGCTAACCAATCAGCACTCTCATGCAACATAAATGTAGGTTTTCCTTGTGAATTCATATTCTAGCAAATTGTCCTGATGAGTGAAAGACAAAATGTTTCAACAGAATGTGTGCATTTATAGCAATTCCCCAACTCACCACTACCAATTTAAAATATATAAAATTTTTTGCCTTCTCTAAATACTACAAACTTGTATGAAAATAGTTGTTAAAAGCCAATAGAGCTGAAGTTGTGCATTTCAGCATTCAATCAATGGACTAACAAATACATCTTAATCACATAGACTGCATCAGAGAATGAGTAGAATCATCACAAAGTCCCTGCAGAGACCTCGTATGCTGATTGTCTAGGTGTTCGACAGATCATGCGCTCACAGTAGATATTTGAGACAGCCAGTGTGGAAATTGATTTGAGGATGGTTATCATGATAAATTTCCAGTTCATCAGGCTTCAAAATAAAACGTTGTCAATCAGATCAGTTCTGAACCAGAATGGTGGAAGATGCTTGTTAATGAGCAACAGACCAACTTTACCCACGCCTTGCAAAAATGTAAACAATGCTCAACTTAACTTCACTTTACAGTACTGTCACCTAGATGGCACAGCATTAGAGATAAAAATTAATGAATTTGTCTTTAAACTCACTGTTATTTTACAACCACTGTATGTTATCTATGCACGGCCATGGATCATACATTTCTGATAGACTTAAATTTGACTTAAAACCATGTATATAAGAAGAGCACTTTCCCATTACTTAGTATATTGGTAATTGTTCAGCTAATTAACAGAAGGTAATAAACTATTGGCATTGAAAGGGCATGTGAATGAGCATTCACCTCATTCTGGTCAGAAAATCTGGTTCTATGGTTGGATATAAATATCTGCATTAGATCAAAGGTGCAAGCATTGAAGCTTTCCTATCTTGAATACATCACAGCTATTTGATTGCTCATAATGTCTGACAGTAGTGCAAGCGCATTTGAGTTCTTTTAATGGGATGGATTTTTCTTAAAGAATTAAGGCCAAGGAGGGTGAGACATCATCAGATGAGATATCAGAGGAATGCAAGTGAACAGGAAAAAGCAGCAATCAATATGAGTTCCTTGTGCAATTTACGGCACACAGGAACAACACAGTAACAAGTAAACACTGTAAAGAACACCATCAATATTGTCCATTAAGGCGCATATATTTATAACAATTACAAATTTCCACCTTTAACACTGTTTAGAAGTATATTAAATACTGACTTTAAATACTTTTTAATGCAGTTTTTGTATGTTAGCTCCCCTGCTATACTCTGGAAATGTCCCTTCACTCAATGCTCACATGTGGTGAAATCAAACAAATTATTTCAATGAACGCAGCCTGGATATTGACTGAAACATTTGTAAGTGATCTCACTAATACCATCAGATCTGTCATCATTCCAGTCTTTGTTCATGTTGAGGTATTGTGTACCATCAGGGGCATGGTCATGGTTTAGTGGGTAGTGCATTTGCCTCTTAGAGGGTTGTGGTTTCAAGTTCCACTTAATATCCATGTATGGAATAAAGGAAATTGTAGCTTTACTCATATGTATACCTACTAAACATGTGCTAAAGATGCTGTCAGATTACATGGATCTGGAGCCTGTGGGACTACATCCTATACTTTCTTGCCATCTTCTGTATACAATTATGTTCAATAAAGCCTATTACTATTTACTCACAAGAGTGTAGATCTCCTTTAGAATATTATGATAATGGTGATGAGAACCATAGACCAGAGACAAGTACTTTTACAAGACTAAAGTGAAGTCCAGCAATGGTACAGTGGGACGAAATCATGAGGCCAGCCGAGCAAAGTGAACACTGAGGTGGGAGAAATATCTGGTGCTGCTTAGCAGTGGTAGGGGCAGGGGAGTGATGGACTTTAAGGCATCTAGGTACTGAATTGTGGGAATGGAAAAACTGAGCAGAAACTAAAGAAACTAAGCAACAGGGAGCAGTTCTACTTCAGCTCCTAGCTCGTAGTTTGTATGATCCTGCAGTCATTAAGATCACCAGTTCTCCCTCTGTGAAACTTCTCATTTCTATCCTAGAGTTGCCAATAGTGATTAAATAAGATGCTAGCCACACCTCCCCCAACACTCACCTCTAACCACCACCAACACCATGTTTCAGCCATTGGCTGAGAACACGCCCATTCTTGTGATGCACTGCCTTTCTATGCCATTTGGAAAGCAAAAATGTCTCATTATCCAATTGGATAATGCTTGTTTGTCAACCAAATAATTCTTCCCTCCACTTTCAATATTTGTATACCTTGTAAACAGAAATTTCCATAGAAAATGACAGAACCCAATATTTATTTACATACAGATGAATATTTCTCTGGCACAGCTTACACTAGTATCCTACAGATTAATCTTCATTTCCTGGAAACTCCAGGCCAACTCTTCTCTGCTACTGCTTCAGATCTTCTGCTGTTCATACTTCCATCCATTTGTTTGTAACTCCATACTTGACTATTTCAATGTTGTCTATTAGACCATAAGATGCAGGAGCAGAAGTAGACAATGCAGTCCATTGAGTCTGATCCATCATCAGTGAAGTCATGGCTGATCTGACAATCTTCAACTAAACTTTCCTTTCGGTCCTCCCATTTTCTAAACTCTCCAATTTTGAGGTCATTTAAAACTCTGTTGCCCATGTTCAAACTCACACCAAATGCCTGCCACTCATCAGCTCTGGGCTGGCTGAGCTACATTGGTGCTCACTGGAACAACACCTTGAGCGTAAAATTCTCATTATTTTTTCAAATCCTTTCTTGGCCTTGGCTCTCTCTATCTTGTAAATTCCTCCAGGCCATGACCCTACAAGATATCTGAGCTCCTGTTTTTTCCAGCCTCTTGAACGTTCATGATCTTAATCACACCATCCTTGATTGTTATATCTTCAGCTGCCTTGACTCTAAGTTTTAGAATTCCTCCCCTAAACCTCACCACCACTCTTCCTTGCCTTCTTCATTCAAAATCCCACTCTTTGACCACATTGTTGCTCATCTGCCCTACTATGTCAAGTGGAACAGTGTTAGATTTTGTTTTGTAAAGCACTTTTGGTCATTTAATTATTGTTGTCAACCAAGGGAATAGACAGCATGCGATGTCAATTTCCCAGCTGCCCCATGTACCAGCAGTGTATGAGGCAAACACATGACATGTGCTGTATGATTCTATGACTAAAATCGGCATGTCTCCAAGTCCTCAGTCAAATCAAAGGAGACACCCTTCAATCCAGGGTTCCTGACACAGTAAGACATGTTCAGCTTGCAATTTCAATCCAGGGATGTGTGTGCCTGTGTAGAAGTCACAGATTCCCTACAGTGTGGAAACAGGCCCTTTACCAAATAAGTCCACACTGACCCTCAGAGCATCCCACCCAGTCCCGTTCCCCAATAACCCACCTAATCTACACATCCCTGAATGCTACAGGCAATTTAGCATGGCCAATCCACCTAGCTTGCAAATTTTCTGACTGTGGGAGGAAACCAGAGCACCCAGAGAAAACCCACAGAGACACAGGGAGAATGTGCGAACTCCACACAGTCACCTGAGGGTAGAATTGAACCCGGATCCATGGTGCTGTGAGGCAGCAGTGCTAACCACTGAGCCACTGTGCTGCCCCTAAATCTGCGCAGGGAAGTCAGGGTCAGGATCCTATCCTCAAGGGGAGCCGAATGTCAGGCATCGCCTCTGCGCCTTGTACCTTCCTGTCCTATTTTAGGCTGTTTTCTCCTTAACTGAGAGGAAAGAAGGGATTGAAAGTGGGTGGCACAGCTCTTGTTTCTAGTGCAGGCAGAATGAAAGGTGTTGAGGTGTCCTGAATGAGTAAGTAGGCAGGACAAGGTTATGCAAGGTTTGTGATGTGGGAATTAAGAAAATAAGAACCAGGAGCAGGAATAGGCAACTCAAGAAGGCATCTTGTACAAACAAGATAGAATTTCCGAGGAGAAATGATATGCTGAAACGCATCTATGCAAGCCATCAAGGAATCCAATCAAATCTAAGGAAGGCAAGTGCCATTCTGGCCAAACACAAGTAATGAAATTAAGGATCATACAAGGCAGTGCAATGACAAATACCAAGTGAAGCAGGCTAAAGAGTTAATTATAATGTAGACATCTTATACAGACAATGGATGAATCTTGGAGTAGACCTCTTCCTAGTTCAGTGGTGAGTGGAGTTCCACAGGGCTCTGTCCTTGGGCCTCTACTGTTTGTAATTTTTATTAATGACTTGGACGAGGGGATTGAAGGATGGGTCAACAAGTTTGCAGACGACACAAAGGTCGGAGGTGTCGTTGACAGTGTAGAGGGCTGTTGTAGGCTGCAGCGGGACATTGACAGGATGCAGAGATGGCCTGAGAGGTGGCAGATGGAGTTCAACCTGGATAAATGCGAGGTGATGCATTTTGGAAGGTCGAATTTGAAAGCTGAGTACAGGATTAAGGATAGGATTCTTGGCAGCGTGGAGGAACAGAGGGATCTTGGTGTGCAGATACATAGATCCCTTAAAATGGCCACCCAAGTGGACAGGGTTGTTAAGAAAGCATATGGTGTTTTGGCTTTCATTAACAGGGGGATTGAGTTTAAGAGTCGTGAGATCTTGTTGCAGCTCTATAAAACTTTGGTTAGACCGCACTTGGAATACTGCGTCCAGTTCTGGGCGCCCTATTATAGGAAAGATGTGGATGCTTTGGAGAGGGTTCAGAGAAGGTTTACCAGGATGCTGCCTGGACTGGAGGGCTTATCTTATGAAGAGAGGTTGACTGAGCTCGGTCTCTTTTCATTGGAGAAAAGGAGGAGGAGAGGGGACCTAATTGAGGTATACAAGATAATGAGAGGCATAGATAGAGTTGATAGCCAGAGACTATTTCCCAGGGCAGAAATGGCTAGCACGAGGGGTCATAGTTTGAAGCTGGTTGGTGGAAAGTATAGAGGGGATGTCAGAGGCAGGTTCTTTACGCAGAGAGTTGTGAGAGCATGGAATGCGTTGCCAGCAGCAGTTGTGGAAGCAAGGTCATTGGGGTCATTTAAGAGACTGCTGGACATGCATACGGTCACAGAAATTTGAGGGTGCATACATGAGGATCAATGGTCGGCACAACATTGTGGGCTGAAGGGCCTGTTCTGTGCTGTACTGTTCTATGTTCTATGTTCTATGTTCTAGTTGTGGGAACAGATTATCGTGTCACTGTCAATTACTATTCCGATTTAGACCAACTTCAAATTCTGCAGTTGTGCATACCGGAAGTGATAGTGCATGCTTTTGTTTTTGTACTTTTGTCATGAAACGGAGGCTGTTTGGTGAATTAGTGTAATGGTTAGCTTGCCCTAGTAATGCAACCTCTGCTGTAACTGTCTGTGCACAGCCTACAGCAATCATTAAAGAGATCAAACTGTGAGAATTAATTTTCATTATCAATTGCTGATGGTTGCAAACAAATTAAACATTCATAAGGTGCAATCATTTTCAGCTCATTTGTGTTTTGTGTAAAGGCAAGTAGGGCCATGTATGTGCAATCTTCAACCCCCCTGTGAAACTTCAGAATGCTGCATTTTCATAAAGTGTAAGTAGCAGAGTCACTCTATTGGTTATGGGAAGGGATTATATTACTTGCTTCAGTGAATGCCATCAGTTTAGTCCATTTATGAACAGCTAATTGACTTTATGAATAATATTAATAGTCATTGTCAGGAATAATTGAAAGCATAAAAGTGAAGTGTAGTTTTGTACCCCTGTCTCTTCCACTCTCAATGACCAGTGTTTTCAGCAGCAAAAGACATAATTGCTGGAATTCCCTCAGAGTCCTGAACCTCTTCTCTTTTAAGACCTCTTCAACAGAGTATTGCCTACATGACACTGTATCTTCTTCTTTGTCTCAGGGTCAGTTTTTACCTTATTAAATACCTTTAATATGCCTAAAGATGTCATATTACATTAAACATGTTGTCTAATTCCAAGTTGTTTTTAACATTGAAAATCTTTGGCAGCAAGGTATCTGTGGACATTTGGCACAATTCTGGCTTGAGTTCTGTTTTATTTTGCAAATCAAGATTAATGCAAAGAAGTAGATGGCGGTACCTGCATGTATGTGCAGATTGGTGAAGTATTATCTGCCTCGTGCTCCTCCATTGGTTTTCTTCTTTGTCAAAAAGTCATCAGGAACATTCCCAAGTAAAACATCGGGGTGGCTGACAGATAGTAGGATTAAGTTTTGCAAAAACATGAAGAAAAAGACAAATACTCTTGTCAATCTTCATATAGGGCTCTTTATATCCAGTCTGTAAACAGCTCAGCCCCAAGAAACAAAGGAAACTTACTTTATGCAAATCAGTAGAAGAATCAGTACAATGCCACTGTGAATGATGGTGGATTGTCAACACAATGCGATATTGTCATTGTAGCCTCATTGTCAAACATCTGTGGGAAACCAGCAAGAATTTCCTTGGATGTTGAAAAATTCCTTCACAAAATTGGACATGATATTAAATGTGATGGCTATTCACTCCGTTTTTTCTATTAGTTTCACTACATTATAATTGATTCCAAAAGCTAGACTTTGGTGTTTCAGTGGCGCACACAATAGGCTGGTTTAATGAGCCATTGAAAAGCTCTGTGTTTTTACAGGAAGCTTCAAAAAATTTCACCAACTTAAAATCAAATGCAACAGAAAGAAAGCAAATGATGCAGTCATTATCACAGAATCAGAGGCAATGATATTGAAGCTCTGTATTGTTTTTTGTGCATTAACATTTAGTCATAGATCCTAACAATTTGAAATTTTAGTCTCACGCACAACAGCTGTGTCTGCTTTCAGGTGAGGAGCACCATCTGCAAATTAATCCAAACCATGGGAAAACAGAAGCTTTTTGTTTCTTTTTCAGCAGTTAAAAGCAATCTTCTGCCTCTGGAAACTATATAAGGCACATTTGACATTATACTTGCTTTATACTCTTGTTTCCTTGACGTGAAACATAAATAAACTGCCATCAGTGATTCATCATAGGGCACTTCAAATAAGTTTTCCTTTCATGCATTGGTTTATGTAAAATATCAGCAGAAACTATAAAAATGAATGCCCTCGATTTGGCAAAGAAAAGGATAAAATGCCATTATCCAAGTCAGATAGGAGAATATGCTGAGCTCTTTACCCAACTCCTGTTGTATTGCTCTTAACCTGTTATTCATGGCCCGAGACAATATTTAACCATTAAAGCAGACACATGCAGTAAAAATGTCTTTAAAAAGGCAATAGACTGTAGCCTGGAAATTCTGACTGTATCCTCTCTGAGAATAAGATCAATAAGTAGCAAGCAAAGGTTTGAACCAAATTCCCCTGGGGAGATTGAACCAATGGCGTTACGTATGAACATTCCATTATCTGTTGTATCCCTTGGCATGAGAAGGAAATGTGCCTGATCAAGGGAAGATAGGAATTTTAGAGGAGAGTAAGGAATTGGCCAGAAGGCAATTAGTGGCATTCAGAAGTGCTATCCTCTCGCTATGTGAGGGACAATGACATAAATAACTCCAAAAGCATAAAGATTCTCTCTGTTACTTTTATAAGATATTGGGACCTCTTGGGAAATCGCCAATCTGTGGATGTGTGCAGCAATCATTTCATATTAATGCAGGTGTTCTACCTACTATCGCTGACTTGAACATTGACATGAAATATGGGACAGATACATTGTTCACACAAGCTGATGAACTCAATAAGGTGGTTTTGGATTTCATCAGAGTGGCAAGAATGCTAACGGTTGTGAACTGCAGGCATGCCTTCAGAGCTCCAGTTGATATCATGATTGCATTACTAAACAAAAATGATTCCGCATTTACTACCAAATGAGCATGGAACTACAATCCTATGTTAACAGAATGTTAGATATTCCAGAAATTGGCATGATGTATTCGTCACAAGCCTGACTCCGTTCTTGAACTTTGTAAGGATGCAAAATTAATGCATGAGTGGTTGTTTGATGATAACCAAAGTAAGAAATGGTTCCACACTCCCTGGGGTACAGTGAGATCTAGGTACTATTTAACATTATTGTTTTGGACAGCATGAAGAAATGATAAGATATTGAAGAAAGTGTATAAAATATTCACAAGAATGATTCCAAGGATGAGGAACTTCAATTAGGAAGGTAGCTTGGAGAAGTTGAGACTGTTCTCTTTGCAGAAGAGAAGGCTGAGAGGAGAGATGAGATAGAGGCATTCAAAATCTGGATGTACTCAGAATGCTGAGGAATAAATTGTTCCTGTAATGATAGGATCAAGGCAAGGGGCATTAAAGTAAATTGGCAAAAGAAGTAAAAGTGATGAGGAACAAGCAGTTTAACACAGAAAATGATTCAGGTCTAGAATATCTTGTAGGAGAGTGTTGCAGATGTAGGTGCATTCAAAGCATTAAAAATAGAAGTAGATTATTGATTAAAAAAGGAAGATTGTGTAGAATTACAGCAAAAGGAGAAGGACACTAAGTGAATTGTTCATTTGGAGAGCAGACGCAGACAAGATGGTTTGAATGGCCTCTTTCTGCATTGTTACAATTCTGTGTTTCTTGCTGTACACACTTTGTGAAAGTTCAAATGTAGCTTTTGGAACTTCAGCAGGGTTAGTGAAGTTCTTCAACATCCTCCATCTTGCATGTCCAGGATAACAATACCTAGCGGCATTTTTCACAATGTCTGTTTGAAGAAGAGAATTCAAATTTCGGAATTTCTTCGTGATAAAGAGGGACCAAAATAGAAAAAAATGGAGTTTCTGCAAGAGTATATTGGTCCTTATGCTGTTCGATCCATTGGTGTTTGGTCTATTCCCTGATCTTAGACTAAGGTAGTGTAATAACAGCTTCAGTCATATCACTTGATTGTGTACAATTTTCTGCCAGGAATTATTTTAAAGGATATATACATTTTCAAATTTCTAATTGCTCATCGAGGGTAAATAGGAGAAAGTTTTTGACTCAGAAGTAACATTCTGATCCACAAGTCAAAGGAAGAAGAGTTCAAAGTCCATTTCACACAGTCCTGGAGAGTGGACGGTAGAACATCAACTTTAAATTCAAATTGGTATCCAGTCAGATACTGTGCCCACAGTTTGTAGGTGGTCCCCATCATTGTATGCATTGTGGGAGTCCAGTAAAACCTCCCACTGCAAAATACTAACCAAATTATCAATTGATATGAAAATATCAGGCATGTTAAGTTATTAATCATATTAATAGACATGTGTCTACATCACACTACTTTTCAAGGGGCCAACATGATTGAAGAAGAACTTGGAATCCTGGCCAATATTTAAACCTTGACCAAAATCATTAAGACAGATTATGTGAACATTCTATCACAACAGCTTGTGGGACCTTGCATGTTGAGATTGGCTGCCATGTTTCCAACAACATATCAGTGACAACACTTCAAAAGTACTTCACTGACTGTGAAACAATTTTTGCTTGAAGTTCTGAAAGTGCTATATAAATGCAAGTATGCTTTTCCTTTGTACTTTTTGATATGGTATTTCTCTGATAACTTTGTTTGTTATTAGTTTCAAAAGTATTATTCTGGCTGGATCACTCTTTGTGCCTTGACAATTGCATCAACTTCCATTCTATATTTTGACATGCTTTAACATCCCACAAAGTCCAGTATAATTTGTTTTTCCAGTTTTCTGACATCACTTATTAATTGTTATTTCAGCATATTCAACTTTCCAATTTATGAGATTCCAGTGTAGTACAGATAGCAAACACTATAGATCAAACATTCTAGCTCGAAGGGCCAAATGGCCTACTCCAGCACCTATTGTCTATGGTCTATAACATTATGAACGTGCCTGTTATACATCTGTCACTGAAGGTGAGTGGAACATGTACCATAGTTTGATGGTTTGCTGCAAACAATATATCTCAGAAGCTAAGGGTCTAGCTCGAAACGTCAGCTGAAGGGTCTAGGCCTGAAACGTCAGCTTTTGTGCTCCCGAGATGCTGCTTGGCCTGCTGTGTTCATCCAGCTTCACACTTTATTACCTCAGAAGCTATTGGATAGGTTTCAATGAATTCTGAAATGTAAATTGGAAACATTCCTAGTTTAAAACTGATTGGATTTTAACAAAGATGCAGATCCACATCTAGATAATAGAATCCCTTCAGTGTGGAAGGAGGCTGTTCAGCTCATAGGGTCTGCACTGACCTTCCAAAGAGAATCCCACCCAGATCCACATCACCCCCAACCCGGCAACCCTGCATTTATTTAGTCAGCACATCTCTGGAACCTACAGGGCAATTTAGCATGGTAAATCACCTAACCTGCATACCTTTGGACTATGGGTGAAAACTGGAGCACCCAGATGAAACCCACGCAGACTTGGAGAAAACGTACAAACTCCACGCAGACAGTGCCAAATCTGGGTCCCTGTTGCTGAGAGGCAGCAGTACTAAACAGTATGCCAATATGCCAATGGACCACCCTAGACTTTTTTTCCCCCTCAGATCCTTTAAAATTGGGAGTTAGATCAAGTAGAATATTTTTGTTTCATTTAGAATGCTGTTGACAGTTTCAGAATGTTGTTGATTGTCTCAGCTGCTGTATGGAATTTGTCATAGCTGTCAGAATGTGATCAGAGCTTTTAGAGCAGGTTGTTGAATATGAATTAGCTTGAAGTCTCCTCAATGAAATGGAAACTCTCAATAAAAAAAACTTTTAGTTTTGTAGTGAAAATGTAATAACATTGAGTTAACACAGCATGGTGGAATCCATACTCTACTGAGTGCTCTCCTTACTGATCATAACATTTACTCATGTCTTTAACATATTATATACAAATAGTGCTTTCAAATAATGTAACTATTGGCACGTAAACTATGGCTACAAATAAAATGTTATTTGGTGGCTGTAGTGAGGAATAGCAACTTCTGTAATTTTTGTGAGTAATACATGTTTCTGTTTTAATATACGTTTTACCTCAAGCAACTATCACAACTGGTGGAAAACTGAAGCAATCTTTTCTTTAATTATTTTCTCAGTTTGAATTTTACATCACAGATCATCTTTTATTATGTTCTTATTCTAGTTTTCTTAATCTTTATCTATTCATGCCATCAACTCATAATGATATAAAATTTCCAGGGCAGCTGCAGGGCATTTTTATGAATCTACCAGGCTACTAAGGAGCCAAAGTAACAGCATTATGAAATACTCCTGGACATTTAGAACAAGTCAGTAAATGATGCATTTCCCTTATTGAAGAAGGATGCCACAGCCAAATTTGCCAACGACATTGGCATGAATCTCATCACAGAAGTTATTGTACATACGGCCAAACAGGCAGGATGATTCACACTATAAGTCTAAATCAGAATATAAGTACTTTGTGGCAGGGCTGGAATTTGGCAGAGTGGAACTTGACGAAGGCCAGTGGTGGTTCAGTGGTTAGCACTACTGCCTCACGGAACCGTGGGCTTAGGTTCGAATCTACCCTCAGGTGACTGTCTGTGCGGAGTTTGCACATTCTCCTTTTGTCTGCATTGGTTTTCTCCCACATCCAAAGAAGTGCATGTTAGATGGATTAGCTGAGCTAAATTGCCCTAAGTGTTCAGGGATGGGCAGGAATGGTGGATTGGCCATGTGAAATGCAGGGTTGTGGGTGAGGTGAGTCTGTGTGGAATGCCCTTCAGAGGGTCAGTGTGGACTTGATGAACTGCTTCTATGCTGAAGGGATTCTATGATTCCAGAGTCACACAGCTAGTTGTTTTGTCTATCACCATGTCCAGAGCAAAGCCACAATAGGAAAAGGACAGCATTCCTCAAAATCTCTTTCATTATATTGAAGTTTTACAATATTCTAGCCAGACATTTTCTTAAATAGAGTTTATCATCCTTAGAAATGCAAAAACACCAAGTCAATATGCATAGGAGCAAGATTATGGAAGGGAATTTTAGCATTTTTTTGCAGTGAGGAGTTCCACTGATGAAACAGATTTCCAGAAAGACTAAGATGTTGGACTCATTTGGAAACAGCCAGGTGTTTTAATTGTATGGTTGATATTCCAGAAAGATAAGATCAAACAACAACAAATATATCCTTCACCTGGACCTACCTCATGACTGACATAGATAGAGTCATAGAATCATAGAGATATGCAGCATGGAAACAGACCCTTTGGTCCAACCCATCCATGCTGACCAGATACCCTATATAAATCTAATTCCATTTGCCAGTATTTGGCCCTTGTCCCTTTAAATCCTTCCTATTCAAATAACTATTCAAATGCCTTTTAAATGATGTAATTGCACCAGCCTCCATTACTTCCTCGGGCATATCATTCCATACATGCACCACCCTTTGCATGAAAAAGTTGCCCCTTAGGTCTCTTTTATATCTGTCCCCCTCACCTTAAACCTATGCCCTTTAGTTTTGGACTCACCCACCCCAGGGAAAAGACCTTGCCTATCTCCCCTACCCAATCGCCTCATGATTTTATAAACCTTTATAAGATCAACCCCTGTCTCCACTGTTCCAGGGAAAATAGTCCCAGCATATTCAGCCTCTCCCTGTAGCTCAAGCCCTCTAACCCTGGCAACCTCCTTGCAAATATTTTCTGAACCCTTTCAAGTTTCACAACACCCTTCCTATAGCAGGGAGACCAGAATTACATGTAATACTCCAAATGTGGCCAAACCAATGTCCTATGCAGCCACAACATGACCTCCCAGCTCCTATACTCAATGCACTGAGCAATCCAGGCAAGCATACCAAACATCTTCTTCACTATTCTATCTACCTGTGACTCCACTTTCAAGGAACCATGAACGTGTACTCCAAGGTCGCTTTGCTTGGCAACACTCTGCAGGGCCTTACCGTTAAGTGTATCAGTCCTGCCCTGATTTGCCGTTCCAAAATGCAGCACTTCACAGTTATCCAAATTAAACTCGATCTGCCACTCCTCAGACCTTTGGCCCATTATATTCTAAAGTAACCTTATTCACTGTCGACCATGCCTCCAATTTTAGTGTCATCTGCAAACTCAGTAACTATAGCTCCTATGGTTCACATCCAAATCATTTATATAAATGACAAAAGCAGTGGACCCAGCACTGAACGTTGTGGCACACTGCTGGTTACAGGTATCCAGCCTGAAAAGCAACCCTCCACTACTACCCTCTGTCTTCTACCTTTGAACCAGTTCTGCATCCAAATAGCTGGTTCTCCCTGTATTCCATGTGATCTATCCTTGTTGACCAGTCGACCATGAGGAACCTTGTTGAATGCCTTACTGAAGTCCATATAGGTTACATCCACTGCTCTGCCCTCATTAATCCTCTTTGTTACTTCATCAAAAAATTCAATCAAGTTAATGAGACATGATTTTCCACATACAAAGCTGTGCTGACCATCCCTAAACAGTTCTTGCCTTTCCAAATCCTGTCCCTAAGGATTCCCTCCAGCAACTCGCCTACCACTGATGTCAGGCTGACTGGTCACAGTTCCCTGACTTTTCCTTACCACCTTTCTTAAATAGTGGCACAACGTTAGCCAACGCCCAGTCTTCTGGCCCCTCACCCATGGTTATTGATGATACAAATATCTCAGCAAGGGCCCCAGCAATCTTTTCCATCACTTCCCACAGAGTTCTCGCGTACACATGATCAGATCCCGGGAACTTTTCCACCTTTATGCATTTAAGACATTCAGCACCTCCTCCTCTGTAATATGGAGATTTTGCAAGATGTCAGTGCATATTTCCTCCACATTTCTATCTTCCATCAAAATTGCCATTCCTCCAATTTAGAACTTTAACTTTTAGATCTGGTCTATCCTATTCCACCACTATTTTAAAACTTATAGAATTATGGTAACTGGCCCCAAAGTGTTCCCCACTGACACCTCAGTCACTTGCCCTGCCTTATCTTCCAAGAGTAGGTCAAGTTCTGCTTCTTCTCTAGTAGGTACATCCACATATTGAATCAGAAATTTTTCTGGTACACACATAACAAATTCCTCTCCATCCAAGCCCTTAATGCTATGGCAGTTCCAGTCTATGTCTGGAAAAATAAAATGCTCTACCTTAACCACACTATAATACTCACAGGTAACTAAGACCTCCTTACAAATTTGTTTCTCAATTTCCCACTGACTACTGTGGGGTCTATAGTGCAACCCAATGAGGTGACCACCCTTTTCTTATTCCTCAATTACACCCAAATAACCTCCCTTGACATATTTCCAGGAATATCATCCCTTCGTACAGCCGTAACATTATCCTTAATCAAAAGCACCACTCCTCCTTCTCTTGTTCCCCTTTCTATCCTGGCTATAGCATCTAGACCCTGGAACATTAAGTTGCCAGTCCTGTCTATACCTGAGCCATGTCTCTGTAATTGCTATGATATCCCAGTTCCATGTTCCCAACCATACGCTGCGTTCATCTGCCTTACCTGTTAAACCTCTGCAATTGAAATAAATGTAGTTTAGTTAATCAGTCCTACCTCATTGTCTGCTTTGCTCCTGCCTGCCCTGACTGTTTGGCTTACTCTTTTTGCCAACTGAAGCAGTCTCAGACTGATCGCTTTC
Source organism: Stegostoma tigrinum (assembly GCF_030684315.1). Taxonomy (NCBI): domain Eukaryota; kingdom Metazoa; phylum Chordata; class Chondrichthyes; order Orectolobiformes; family Stegostomatidae; genus Stegostoma; species Stegostoma tigrinum. The sequence continues at coordinate 111,653,421 of NC_081356.1, forward strand.
TTCAGCATCTCCCTGGGTCAACCCCTCCTCCGCCCCCTCACGAGTTTAAATCCTCCTGAGCAGCTCTAGCGAATCTCCCCACCAGTATATTAGTTCCCTTACAATTTAGGTTCAATCTTCCCTTATTATACATGTCACTTCTACCCCAGAAGAGATTCCAATGATCCAAAAATATGAATCCTTCTCCCCCACACCAACTCCTCAGCTGCTCATTCATCTAATCTATCCTCCCATTCTAAACCTCACTGGCGCATGGCACTGGGAGTAATCCAGATATTACTACCCTAGAGCATCTCCTTTTTAAATCCCTGCCTAACTTCCTATATTCTCTCCTCAGAATCTCATCCTTATCTCTTCCTATGTTATTGGTTCCAATGTGTACAACAACCTCCTGCTGGTCCCTCTCGTCTTTGAGAATATTCTGCACCCTTTCTGAGATACTCTTGATCCTGGCACCAGGGAGGCAAACTCCACTCTGATATCTCGATGTCAGCCACAGAAACATCTGTTTGTGCTTTTGACCAGAGAACACCCCATCATAATCAATCGCTTGGAGACTGATGTACCCCTCATTATATTAGAGCTAGTCTCGGTACCGGAAACAAGAACAGAAGTTGCTGGAAAAGGTCAGCAGGTCTGGCAGCATCAACTGAGAAAAATCAGCGTTAATGTTTTCACTTCCACTCAGTAACAGAAACTTGAAAACTAACTTTACAGCTCAGCGAGCAAACTCTCATCCAGAACCTCAACCTGAGCTACAAATCTTCTCAAAACCCGCTAGCACCTATGGGCGCAATATGCTAAAACTGGCCTGAAGATGGGAAACCAACGCCATCCGACAGAGTGCCACCCGCGAACAGCTGTGAAAACTAACCTTCCAGCTCAGCGAGCAAACTCACATCCAGAACCTCAACCTGAGCTACAAATCTTCTCAAAACTCGCTAGAAACTTGGCTGTCAGTGCTACATTCCCCTGAGAGTCCATCACTCCCTACATTTTCCAAAACAGCATACCTGTTGGAGATGGGGAATAGACACAGGAGATTCCTGTACTATCTGCTTCCCTCTCCTATGTTTCCTGGAGGTTACCCAACAACCAGTTTCTTCAGAAAAGGGCCAGATACCTGTTTCTTCATTTTATCGCCCTTCATGCAGCTGCGATCCACCACATCCTCTTGCTCCTGTGAATTTCTCTTTGCCTCTGACTACCGCTCCAACCAACACATGTGAATCCAATAGGATTTGAAACCAAGCATACTTCCTGCAGACATAATCATCAGTAGCATGGAAACTCTCCCTAATCAGCCTCAGCCAACAGGACGAGCACGAAAGGACATTTTTGCACCTTAACAATCTACAGACCAAGAAAATAGCACAGTCTTACTACTCGATAAACACTGCTCCAAGCTCACTTAGTAGCTTTGTTTTACGTTTTTAAAGCTTAATCAAGGGATCTCCCAAAACAGGTTTCTCCAACGACATCTCTGAATTTTGCTGTTTGTTTATTTTTCTGAGACGAACACTGATCTCCAGAGGTACTTGAAATCAAATAGCAGAGGCTATAGCTGTGAAGTTTCACTACTGGGTCAGACAGCAGGTTAGGTTTCTATTCTCTGTTGATTCACTTCCCACCATGTGATCACTGCCTTTGTCTCCCTTCCTCCTCTTTTTAAATTGCTGCTCTTTCGATCTTTTCTTCCCAAAGTTTCAAAACAATGCAACAGCTCATAAAACAGTAATTACTGCTCCTAGAATTCAAGGAAATCAGCTCCAGCACTGAAAGTACCTCAAAAAAAGCAGCTCTTACAGTCATAAATTTTTCCCATCCTCCATCTCAGATTACCCAGAATCCATCTTGCCCATTTCTCACCAGAATAAACTAACATGAACTAAGTGTGTCTACAAATAGATGAGATTCTGAGGTTGGAAATCACTTATTAAGCAATCCAGACTGTTCTAAGTGTTACACTGGAAACTAATGTAATCTTATTAGTTAAACTTAGAACATAGAACATAGAACATTACAGCACAGGAGAAGACCTTCGGCCCTCGATGTTGTGCCGACCTGCCATACCAATCTGAAGCCCATCTAACCTATACTATTCCATGTACGTCCATATGCTTGTCCAACGACGACTTAAATGTGCTTAAAGTTGGCGGATCTACTACCATTGCAGGGAAAGAGTTCCATACCCTTACTACTCTCTGAGTAAAGAAACTACCTCTGACATCTGTGCTATATCTTTCACCCCTCAATTTAAAGCTATGCCCCCTCATGCTTGCCGTCACCATCCTAGGGAAAAGGCTCTCCCTATCCACCCTATCTAACCTTCTGATTATCTTATATGTCTCAATTAAGTCACCTCTCAACCTTCTCTCTAACAAAAACAGCCTCAAGCCCCTCAGCCTTTCCTTGTAAGACCTTTCCTCCATACCAGGCAACATCCTAGTAAATCTCCTCTGCACCCTTTCCAAAGCTTCCACATCCTTCTTATAATGCAGTGACCAGAACTGTATGCAATACTCCAAGTGTGGCCACACCAGAGTTTTGTACAGCTGCAGCATAACCTCTTGGTTCCAGAACTCGATCCCTCTATTAATAAAAGCTAAAACACTGTATGCCTTCTTAACAGCCCTGTCAACCTGGGTGGCAACTTTCAAGGATCAAGTATGATGTCATATTCTAGTATGATGCACTTGTATTGATGTTCTATAGACTACGTATATAAATGCACAGGACCTTCTTTTGTGTGGGCAAAAGGCATTTGTATTGCACCATTTTCATGAAAAAAAGATCATGGAGACTACATTTCTCTACATTTCCATGGCAACAGCCTGACCAATTAGAGTGGACCTGCCTGGTCTGAGCTATAACTGTTCTTGCTGTATCTCTATGCCAATGATGGCTCAGCCAATCAGCTTCTAATCCCCATGCTGTATAAATGATGCTTTAGAATGCCATACTGTTTCTTGCATTCTCGTCCCAATGAGCACAGGACTAAGCATCAATTTTTTTTAAACTGAGCTGAGTTGAAAGGAAGAACACAACTCTTCCTGGATATAAATAAATAGAACTGCTACAGTTTCTACATATCTGTTGGTGCAGTACATGATATTACCAATCGTGTTCTGTTAAAACACCAGTGGTACTTGTTGGTACTTAATTAAGAAAAAGTCAATATTAGCCCCATCTAGGATTTGTACTTTAGAATATGGAAAATACTGACAAAAGTATTTGAAGTAACAAAGTAATTTTTAAAGTCTTGACTGCACTAAATAGATGGAACAAGGTATATGATAGGAGCTGAATATTATTTAAATAGAGAGGCTAGAGAAAGCCAGGGCAGTAAGTTTTAGGGGTGAAAAAGGTCATCAAAGTTCAGTGGCTGATAAGGGAAGACATATGCAATGATGACCTTTAGTTCAAAAGGTACAGATATAAAAATAAAACTATACAAGGCACCAGTCAGACCACATCTGGAATGCTGTGAGCAGTTTGGTCCCCGAAAAATGATATTGGAGGCAGTCCAGAGAAGGTTCATAGTGTTGATTTTGGGTAAGGAGTGATTTTCTTATGAGAAGATGTTGAGTAGATTGGGCCTACTCATTGGAGTTTATAAGAATAAGAGGTAACCTTATTGAAACATAAATAATTCTTGGGAGTCTTAACAGGATAGATAAGGAGAAGTTCTTTTCCCTAGTGGAATAGTCTAGGGCCAGAGAGCATAACTTCAGAATAAGGAGTCACCCATTTAAGACAGAGGTGAAGAGGAGTTTCTTCTTTCAGAGTAGTGAATCTTTGTAAATCTTTACTGTACAGGCTTGTTGAGGCTGAGTTGTTAAGTCTATTCAAGGTTAACATAGACAGATTTTTAACAAGTAAGGGAATCAAAATTTTGGGGAAAAAGACAGGAAAGTGGTGTTGAGGATTATCAGATCAACCGTGATCTCATTGAATGGTGGAGCAGACTCACTTGGCTGAATGGCCTGCTTCTGCTGCTCCATCTTAATGTCTTATAGTCAATCATTTTAACTGATATTTTTAAATTGACATTCCTCCCTCTTCTCACTCCATCCAGCAGCTTTCTAGTGGCCTGCTATTACCATTATAGAACAGAAGGAGTGAATGAATGTCTTGTTATTTCATGGTTCAGTGGAATTTCATTGCACAGTCTGATCTTTCCTTCCACAATGTTTCAATGGATTCCACATAGACATATCTTCGACTAGAATTGAAGATGAAATAGTCCCTTTTGATATTAATGGGTATTTATTAGAAATTCCATTGAAAGTGATGTGCATTTTTTCCTCTTAGATACATCAGCTGAGACATGAAATAAAAATTGAATTAACTTACAATATAAGTTAGACAAAGTTAACTTCTCCTAAAGTAATTACATCAATTTTGATCAACATAGAAAATTTGGTAATTAACCTACAAACATCTCCATTATGTGGGAAAAGATGGCACAGTACTGTCTGTTTCAAATAATACTTTTTGAAAGTAGGTCAAATCTTCCATAGGGAAGGATGGCCTTGACAGTTTTGCAGTTCATAAACTGCACAACTGACATGTTTGACTTCACACATATTTTTGTCTTTTCACACTGAGGCCAGATTCACAATGCAGTTTGCAAGCCCTGCTGGAGTGATGAAGTTGGACCAGCTGGAAGGCGCAACTCAGTTATCCAACACAGTATTCCAACTCCCAACTGTTTGTGAAGGTACCTTAAACTTCATCATTCACCTTCCTGCTTCCTCCTACTATCCCACGCTTGTGCTTGCCCGCTCAGAACATTAAGTCACTTTAATACTCTTATGCTTACCTTATGCCCCCTCAGATTATCTACACAGCCTCAAAACCTTCCACGTATCTTCCATAGATGCTCCCGCAGTGTGCACTACATTAGTCCTCAGGTTTCTCTCAATATCAATTATAAAAATTTTATGTTCCTTAGAAAAAATAAATCTCTCACCATCCAATACATTGATATGAGAAAAATACATTGTAACATGAAGAAAAATGTAATACTTGTAATCCTATTAGCTTGTGTTGACAAGCCAGAAACGATGTGAAGGGAATGATCAGCAGTCAAGCATTAGTAATGGACACAACTTTTCAAACCACAGTTTGTTCTTTGGCAAGTGAAGGTGGTAATTGCAATTTCAAAGTCAATTACGAAGGATGCAAGTTTTTAAATGTTTTTAAATGTTTTTTCTAATGTTTATCCACTTTAGCTTCAATATTAAAAAAGTTTAAATTTGATACATAGTACCACTGAGATAGTTTGCAACCCTTTCTGTGTTGTATTTCTGCAATAATGGTCAGCAAAGGCAATAATGAATTAAAAGGCAATTGATAATAATCAACCAAAACCTCAGACAAGAGGTAGGCTTTGTCAGGCATGAATCAAGAATTACATTCAGAAAAGATTGACATTAGTTTAATGCGTAGTATTGATCATGTCCTTGGCCATTGAAGGTGCTGCCTTTAAAATGAAACATTAAATGAAGTCTTCCCCTGTCCACTGAGGTGCATTTTAAGGATTCCAACACTCTTCACAAACATGAGTAGAGGAAGTGTCTAGTAAACATTTTATTCATTAAGTAACAATACTTAAAAGAGATTACCTGACTATTTATCTCAATGTTGTTAGTGAGACATTGTTGTGTATAAACTGTCTGACTCATTTCTCCATATTACAACACAATTGCATTTCAAAAGTATTTGACTGGCTGTAGTTTGGGATATCCTGAGATCATGAAGGTATATATAATCTCTTTGTCTCTGTAAAGGCATCTACTTTTAATTTGCTAGTATTTGCAAATCATGAAAGATTGTAACCTTGGTGGATTACCTCTGCTTGTCAATTTCCATATAATTGTGCATTTCACATAAGAAATCATAATATCTTTCTAAATTGTCACATGTCTATTGTCCATCACTGTAACGTCTCCCTTTCCAGAGCTAATCTTCCAAATGAAGCTCACAAATCTCACAAGGCTTCTCCTTCCTTACCTATACAATCACACTGAAGTCTTTCAAGTACCCCTCTTGTCCTTTTTTCACTTTCAAATCTTTATTTCTTGTGTTGCATGAAAGACAGATTTGCCATTAAAAGAGTGAGATCTAAAAGCTATTTTTTAAGGAATCATCCATTTGAATCTTTTTTACATATGGGCATATATCTGTACATAACTTGTATGAAACTATTATATAAAGATCATGATTCACCATAGATTTTATGATGTTGTTACAACCTGCCTTCTTTATTTAAATGCATCAACTGTAGATACGAGGTCAGTTTCCACATTTACAATGACACCAAGCACAGCTTCTCTGCTACTTTTCTGCTTCCCTTTCGCAAGTAGCTTCAAAGTCTTCCACATTCATCATATGGTCTAATCCCTTGTCACTGATTCCACCCCAGGCCCAGTGCCAGCCATTCTCTCAAGCTGTAGAAAACTGTTCAAAACTCATGTTCTGTCCTGTTTTCACCCTCGATTTGACACCCGCAATTTGCAATTCATTGGATGGTATGGGATGTCTTAAGGATGTGATAGAGCAAATTCACTCACAGGAGGGAAGCATAATACCAAGATCAAATTTCTCATTTCTGAGGGACATAGCTTTGTCTGGCTGCAAAACTTGCTTGATGACATTATCATGGCTGGATACTAAGAAATGATACAGCTGGCACCAAAATGAAATTAACATTGAGAAAGGCATAATCCATATTACAAAGCTCATTAGATCTTGCAGCTATCTAATCATCATCATCATCATCACTTTGCCTTTCAAGTGTTGGGGCACATAATTATTTACATATGTCTATATTAAATATTCAATATTTACATATATTAATGACTTGGAAGACAGAAGTGAATGTGCCTACACTACATTTGGTTATGATACAAAAGTGTTAAGGAAGAAAAGTGGTGAAGAAGGCTCATACAGCTGCAGGGAGATATAAACAGGTTAAATTAGTGGTTAAAAAAAGCTTAACAGATGGAATATAAAATGTGAGATTTTGCACTTTGACAGAAGAGCTGAATTTTATTTAAATAGAGAAAAATTGCAGAAAGCTGTAGTACAGAGGCATTGGAGGTCCTGTGCATGAATCATGGGAAGCTAGCATCCACATTCAGTGGGTAATAGGGAAGGAAAATTGAATGTTGGGCTTTATTTCCATAAAGGTCTCAATACTTCACCACTATTAGAGCAATTACAATTGATAATTAACTAGATGATAGACAGCTGAGGATAATTATTTAACTTATAACTTCTTTGTTCTCAAGCGTTAGCACTTCAGTTGTAAAAGTCTAGTGACAGAGCTCATTAAATGCTTATGAAACAATGTGTACATTAACTCTACTATTGTAATTACTATCAAATCATTAAAACTTGTTGTGATAAATCCACTTTTCAATATATAACATGCTCTTGAACTGTTCTGTTTAATTTAGCTTCCAACATTATTTTCTTCAACTGAAGTTCAGCTAACAGCCCACAATTTTATACATTGATAACTCTGACATATAACACTTCCAAAGCCACAGAGACTTTTCATTGATGAAAATAGGAATAACAAATCACAGCAGTTGAAGATCAAAGCTAGTTGTGTTCTTTTCTCTGGTATCCAACTGAGTTAGGAAAAAAAATTGAGGTAGGAATTTTTGTTTCTGCCTTTATTTCTTCAAGACTTAGAACTATTTCTGTTCTTCTGTAAAAGTCTTCAACACATTTTAAAAAAACTATTCATATGCTGACACCATTTATTTCTAACATGAAAACTGCTAAAGTCAGAGGGACATCATGCCCAACAAATTTGATTGCATTTTTTGAGGAGGTGACCAGGTATGTAGATGAGGGTAGTGCAGTTCATAGAATCCCTACAGTATGGAAGCAGGTCATTTAGCCCATCAAGTTCACACCAACCCTCTGAAGAAATCCCATCCAGACCCTCTCCCTGCCTGTATTTCCCAACTGAGATGCTATGGCAATTTAGCATGGCCAATCCACCTGGCCCACACAACTTTGGACTGCAGGAGGTAACCAGAGCAAACCCACACAGACATGGGGAGAACGTGCAAACTCCACTCAGTCACCTATGGCTGGAATTGAACCCAGGTCCCTGGTGCTGTGAGGCAGCAGTGCTAACCATTGTATACCCTGCCACCCTGATGTAGTTTTTATGGATTTCTGCAAAGCCTTTGTCAAGGTCCCATGTGGCAGATTGATAAAGAAGGTAAAAGCACATGGGATTCAGGGTAACTTGGCAAGATGGATCCAAAATTGCCTTAGTGATAGGAAACAGAGGGTGGTCGACAACTGGAGAGCAGTATCCAGTTGTATACGACCGAAATCAGTGCTGGGCCCTTTATTGCTCATTTTACATACTGGCAACAGAGAAGAAAATGTGTGGGGAATAATTAAATTTGAGGATGATGCAAAGATTAGCCAGGTGGTTGTAAATGAGGAAGATAGCTAACAGAAGGATATTGATGGATTGGTCAGATGGGCAGATTAGTGGCAAATGGAATTTTTAAGTGCGAGGTGATACACTTTGGAAGAAGTAACAAGATGAGGGGGTACTCAATGAATGACAGAACACTAGGAAGCTCAGAGTAACAGAGGGATGTTGAGGTACTTATCTAGAAATCCCTGAAGGTGGCAGGAGAGTAGGGTAGTCAAGAGGCATATGGGACACATCTTATCAGTTGTGACATAGACAATAAGAGCATTTGCAGCCATACAGGACCTTTTTTTGGCCATAGCAGGAGTACTGTGTGCAGTTCTTGTCACTGTACTTTAGGAAGGATGTGAGTGCACTGGATAGGGTACAAAGGAGATTCACCAGGATGTTGCCTGGGATGCAGCAGTTTAGCAATGAAGAGGCTAGATAAACTTATGATGTTTTCTATGGAGCAGAGAGGGCTGAAATGGGACCTCGGTAAAGTGTATAAGTGCGTGATGGGCATGGATAGGGTAGACAGATTGTAGCTGGTTCTCCTAGTTGAAGGGTCAGCATTAATGGGGTGCACTTTCAAGGTGAAAGGCCAGTGGTTTAAAGGGATTTTGAAGAAAGGTATTTTTCACCCGAGGATGGTGAGTGTCTGGAACACACTGCCTGGGATGGAGTTGAGGCAAGAAACCACACAACTTCTAAAAAGTGTTTAGATGAGGACTTGAAATGTCATTTACATTCTTGGCTATAGGCCAAATGCTGGAGGTTGGACTAGCGTAGATTTAGATTGGATTTTTGTCAGTGTAGACTTGATGGGCTAAAGAGTCTCTTCTGTACTGCATGTTCCTGTGATTCTACGAGTTCAATCTCCTTATACATTTGTGACCAGATTTAAAAGAGTACCTGGTCTCTGTCGATACAATGCTAAGACAGCTGTAAGAAGGCAAATGAGAATGGTTCGATTTACGTTGAGTCTATGAAGTAGTGTTGAGCAACCCAATGTCACTGAGAAAGTGTCACCTTAGGTAATATATTATGAACTAATTCTTGCTGTGGATTAAACAAACAATGCCCTGGGCTTTGTAATAACTGTGGAATTACAAATGGCTAAGAATGACCCTTCCTCTGATTTCATTTTAATATTTAACAATTTATCATATTATATATTATGATACTATCTGTGAATCTGTGGTTTTTGAACTCACTGAAGATCACTGCAAAAGTGTGAGTCCACAGTGCTTTCAACAAGGTAAATTCTTGTATTCACTCCATTAAATTCTAGACCACAGCCATTTGTGTAGAGGGGCTGATGATCTCAGTTGTCCCAAGTGTGGAGTTTAGAATAATGGCAGTGGGTTGATTCCTATTCTGCTTGTGGTAGGCATGCCGCTTCACTGACCTTGACCCAGATAGTGAAAGGAAATAGCAAACGATAAACAACAAGAAATAGTCATTCAAGAAATCACTTCAACATGAAGCATTAGCAGGCAATGAGCAATGCTCCTGCCTTTGGGCTTAGCGTAAATGGGATCTATTTAGGTATACTTGCTAACCGATAAAGATTAACTGGTGTCTACTCCAACTGGCATTGGAATTCAAATTATCCATTAGTCATAAACTATTTCTAAATCATCTGCAATATGCTGCTCTTTTTAGTTATTCAAGTGAGAAGGAAGGTTCATGTTTGATATTAGTTCCTCACCTGAATATATTTGTTCTAAAACTCACTATTACATGCTGATTTATGATGTACAATTTGATTATATTAGCTCATTTGAAAATCTTAAGTGGAAAGAAAAATTGCTTCCTTATTCTGATCTGACATGAGTATTAAAATTGATTGCTTCTTAAGCTCTCTCTCCTTTGTTGAAAAAAAAACCTACATTAAAATTTGGAGCAAGAGTATGTCATTCAGCCCTTCTAGCCTGATGTGCTATTCAATATGATTATAGCTGGATATTCAATTCACTAATCTATTTCTGCTTTCTCTCTATACCCTTAGCCCTAGGAATTATATCTAATTCCTTCCTGAAAATATTCAATATTTTGACCTCAGCTACTTTTTGTGGAAGAGAATTCCACAGGGTCACCACTTTCTGAGTGAAGAAATTTCTCCTCATCTCAGTCCTAAATGGCCTCCCCGTATACTTAAACTGTAAGTCCTAGTCATCACTTAACATTTTGGGTCCAATGACCCTTCTTCAGAACTTTGGACTCGAAATGTTAACTCTTTCACTTTCCATAAATGATGCTAGACCCTGCTGAGCTTCTTCAGCAATTTGTGGTTTTGTTTCAGGCCCTGTCACCCTCAATTCTTTGTTTTTATATCACCCCTGTTTCAGAGCTGGTTCTATGCATTTTCATTGACATTAGAAATTTTAAGACCACTTTATATATTTATACATTGACCTACAGTCCTTTGAGGTGGCTGTGAAACATCCTCTATTACTATATCTTGTTTATAACATAAATCTAAAAACATGCAGTGCTTAATATTTTAAACCTTAACTGATCAGAGTTCATAGGAAAGGGATGTCAGCAATTTTGAAAATCTCAGTCCAGAGGGATATTAACGAGAACTTCAGCAAAATATGTCAAATTAGGAGGCACAAACATGAATTTAATCTTTGTTTTCAAAAACTTCAGAATTGCTGAATAGTATGAAAAGTGCATATTTCCACACTAATTACATTGTTATTAACAGAAAATAGGAGAGGGAGTTATGGAAACTGAGTTCTGAAATTATATCTAAAACATAACAAGCAATTGATATTCAAATGAAAATGTCTTTTTTCCAAGTCAGATGTCATCTTTCCCAGACCTTAGCATTTCATGGTCTTAAATGCAGACAAATAGCTTTCTTGTTTTGCAGGGCAGTGGTGTGGGCTCGTTCAATCTCCTACTTCTCCTCTCTCCTCTTGGGAAATGGGATGATCTAGCTATATTACTGTTAAACATCACAGCAAACAGTTTACAAATGTGTTATCTGCATTACTTGGCCAATAATATAATATAACTTTCTATCCTAATGCTCTGTCACAAAGTCTTCAGATACTCTTCCAAGTCTTCAGATGAGAGAGTCCTGAACAGAAATAAAACTTCCATTGCTTGTACAAGTTTGTTTAGATTGTCTGTATGACACATATTCAAACATTACCTTCCCTTCACAACAGAGACTGTTTTTTGGAAAAGGCTCTGAAAACATGATACATTTTGTTGCTTTTATTCACTGATTCTGTTTATTTAAACTGCTGAAGTCTGTAACACTTTACAATGTAGCAAATTTTTTTTTTAGTCCAACTTTTGGCAATAAGAATCATTTTGGCTACTATTTTTCAATCTGACACTTCTAAAAGCATGGGTTACATATGTAACACAAATTGCATTTATGTTTTGTAAATTATAGCCAATACCTAAAATGTTTACAAAGCAGCCTGTTTAAAATGTTGAAAATATCTTAAAGCTCAATAACAATTTCTATCAACAAGCCATTTACAATAATTATTTTCCTACTGTTTATTAGTTTAGTTCCCATTCAAATTTTTTGTTTTGAGACAATTTTTACGATTGATTTATGCAAATAATTGACTAAATTCAGCCCCATCACCTTAACAAACTGAAGTTAGTTGTGTTCAGACTGAAAAAGGTAAAAGTGCCAGTTGTCTTACTGGACCATAAGCCTGCTCTCCCAATGGAGAAAGACAACTGGTGGTGGCTTAACCTGAGGGTCATCACACCTCAGGTGAGGTGAGATTGCGAAGCGAGTCCTTCAGTGTAATTTCAGCTAGAGCAGGAATTGAACCCAGGCTGTCGATCACCATTCTGAACTGCAAATCAGCTGTCAGGCAAATGAGCTAACCGTAGCGAAAAGGTTTGAATGCCCCTTAATAATGATGGAAGGGATCCCAGTGGCCTTACAACATACAAATGTTTAAGGTATTGACACCTACATAGTGGCATCTAACCATATTATTTGGGCCCTCTTGCAGTGATAGTGTCCTTGCCCTAAGCAGGGAAGCCCACATTCACGTCTCACTTGCTTCAGGGGTGTGCAATAACATCTTTCATCAGGCTGATTAGAAAAAAATAAGATAACAATTTTAATAAATGCTCTGACTAGAAGAGTTTGAACTGAAATGATGGGGGGAGAACAGGAATATTCTTCTGAAATTATGGCTCAAACCCTTTCAGGATTGGGGTATGATACATATGTTTTTATGTCAGCGTGCCTGGTACTTCACTTGCAATGACATTCCATTTTACTTGCCTGGTGTTTTATACCTTGGGAAACTCTGAGCGTCACCAAAGATGTAAATCTTCACTAAGGTTTTACAAGTAGCCCAATCACAAAAGGATTCATGGAAAATTGCAGTGTGGAAGGCTGTTTGATTGGTCTTGTCTATAAAGAGCATTATTTTTTAAAAATCATTCACTGGATGCAGGCGATACTGGCCAGGCTGACATTTATTACACGTAGGGCAGTTAGGAGTCAGACACATTGCTGTGGGTCCAGAGAGACATATAGGCCATCAGTTTCCCAAAAGACAAAAACAAACTAGTTGGATTGTTCCAGACAATCAACAACAGTATTCATTTGTTTCTTAATTCCAGATTTTTTTTTTAAAGAATGGATTTCCAAGTCAGGATTTGCTCTCAGGTCCCCAGACATTACCTGGATCTCTGAATGAATACCTAACTACCACAAAGCCGATTTATTCTGCATCTTTCAGTCTAATTCTTGTTCATAACCTTATCAGTAATTCATCCTTAAGTACCTGTAAACACTATATATTTTTCCAATTCATGGAACCAGCTTCCACCACTTTTCAAGTCGACTGTTGCAGATGGCAACAACCCTGGATAAAAATATTTCACTTCATCTCCATTCTAAATCTTTTAAAATCACTTTTGAGACAGAAAACAGCTGACATACTCCATAAGAGTCCTTAATGATATTGAAAACCTCCATTAGGTCACTTCCTTGTGTAACTTTTGCAAGTCCATGGAGAAAGACTGTAATTATTCCAAAGTCATATTTTAATATCTTTTTTGAAATGTAGTGTCCAGAATTGTCCATGAGATCAGTGATTTGTATTGTTTGAGCATGATCACTACGTTTTTATATTTTATGCCCTACTTATAAATAAAATTAACACTATTTTTATCAACTGGGCTTGTAACTTTTAAGAATTCACACACATGGATGGGAAGATCTAAGTTCTTATCTACACTTTTCATAATTGCCATTTTTTTGTGTAAGGGTAAAGTCAGCACAGCCTTATCATACCATAAGGCTGCTCTCTCATTTGAGACAGACTACTGGTGGTGCTTTAACCTGAAGGGTTAGGTGAGGGGGGAGATTGAGAAGGTGGAACCTTCATGGTGATATCAGCTGGTGCAGAAATTGAACCTATATTGTTGGTGTCATTCTACATTGCAAACTAGACACCCAAGCTAACCAGCCCCAATGCCAGTTTTCTCTTCTAGGTTCTTGATTCTTCTAGATTCCCTACAGTGTGGAAACAAGCCCCTCGGCCCAACAAGTCCACACTGCCCCTTGAAGCATCCCACCCAGACCCATCCCCCTGTAACCCACACATCCCTGAACACTATGGGCAATTTAGCATGGCCAATCCACCTAGCCTGCACATCTTTGGACTGTGGGAGGAAACCGGAGCACCTGGAGGAAACCCACGCAGACACAGGGAGCATGTGCAAACTCCACACAGGCAGTTGCCGGAGGCTGGAATCGAACCCGGATCCCTGGTGCTGTGAGGCTGCAGTGCTAACCACTGAGCCGCCGTGCTGTACTACATCTCTGTATCAGTCCTCACAAAGTACCAAGGCTTGTAACATCTGCAAACTTGGTCATTTACAAACTTGGTCATTCGACCCTGTACTGACTCTTGGGAAACACCACCTCAAACAATGCCTACTTTGACAAACAGTTATCCACCACCACCTGCTGCATTCTGTCACTGAATCACTTCCTCAATTGCATGGGCTTCCATCTTCTTAATCAACTTTAAACTCGGTCAAACATTTTTGGAAGTCTGTACATATACCTGGCATGCTAGCGGGATCAATTTCTTCTGTTTTGTTTTACATTTTCTTCTCTGTTACCTCACCAAATAATTTAATATAGTTTGTCAGTCATGGTTTTCCTTTAATGGATTCATGCTGGCTCTTCTTCGTTAACTCACGTCTTTAGAAATGACGGTTCGTTTTTTCTCTGATAATAGCTTCCAAACATCACACAGGCTGACTGGTCTGCAGTTTTCTGGTTTATGGTACTATGGTTTAAGGACTATCTCTCAATTGCACCTGTAAATCTCCTGTAAACATCCTCCATAGCTTTAGCAAACAGTTGATTTTTTCCCCAAGTTTAGCTGAGATAGACTATTACTTGAAAATTAATTCCTCCCCAGTTGAACATTTCATTATTGATCTTTTCTGGGCCCTTTACCATTATTCCTCTAATCCAAATTATATTGTGGTTTCTAATCTCCTAAATGATCTCCAACTACAACACATTCTATTTGCCTAAATTCATTTCCTGAAACTCATTCCAACTCTCCTTCCTCACTGGACTGGAGACATTTATTGAGAAAGTTTAATTTATATGTTAAAGGAAAACACCTCTTATTGCCCTAGCAATACTGTTTCCCTATATACACTGACTATTTAAAGTCTCCTAATATTACTGTTCTATTTTCATTACATGCTTTTGAAATTTGCCACCAAATTTGCTCATTGATCTCTCTCTCTCATTACTTGGCACTCTATAAAAATACCCAGCAATGTAACAGAATCACCTCTGTTTCTAATATCAGCCGAAAGATTCGGATTTAGTTTATCCTTTCTATTTCAAATTGTAACATTATCATGAATCAATACTGCTACACACCACTTTTTTTTTCTATCATTCTTGAATACTTGCCAAGCTGGAAAATTACGAATAAATTATTAGCTTTGTTTAAGTCATTACTGTATTAATTCAACTACATCAGAATCGTACATGATAATCTGTGATTGCAACTGACCAACGTTATTTGTTATGGTACTGAGATTGATGTAGGTAAAATTTACTACCACCTCCATATTTTTTCCCTGCAAATTCAAGGAAATTTTATTGTTGTTATATATCTGAATAATCTTATCCTATTGCTGCCCCTTTCTGCTATTTTCTCATTCCATGGCCCCAGCCAAATTAGTTTAAACCCACCCCATTGTATAGTCAACATCTCTCAACAATGGTTCTAGCTTTGTTCGAGTGCATTCTATCCATCTTGTAAAAGGTGCACCATCACTCATAACTGGTCCCAGTGCTCAAGGATCAGTCCCTCCTGCATCATTTAATTCTACAATCTTCCTGTTTCTATATTCACTAACATGTGGCACTACAAGTAATCCTGTGATTACTACCTTTGAAGTTCTCTTCTTAAAATCTTTATCTCTGGCTCTTTAAGCTATCTGAAACACCATAGGACTTTTTTTAACCACATGGTTGGTTCCAGTATGGACCATGTTGACTGGCTGTTCTCATTTTCCTTGCAGCGTATTCAGTACCTGCTCTGGCCCTGGACACCAGAGAGACAATATACCATTCCAAAATCATTCTTACGGTTGCTTAAACATCTGTCTATTCTTCTTAACAAAGTGTATAGCTGGATGAACACAGCAGGCCCAGCAGCATCTCAGGAGCACAGAAGTTGACATTTCGGGCCTAGACCCTTCATCAGAGAGGGGGATGGGGAGAGGGTTCTGAAATAAATAGGGAGAGAGGGGGAGGCGGACCGAAGATGGATAGAGGAGAAGATAGGTGGGGAAGGGAGTATAGGTGGGGAGGTGGGGAGGGGATAGGTCAGTCCGGGGAGGACGGACAGGTCAAGGAGGCGGAATGAGGTTGGTAGGTGGGAAATGGAGGTGCGGCTTGAGGTGGGAGGAGGGCTTAGGTGAGAGGAAGAACAGTTTAGGGAGGCAAGGACGAGCTGGGCTGGTTTGGTGATGCAGTGGAGGGAGGGGACGAGCTGGGCTGGTTTTGGGATGCAGTGGGGGAGAGGGAGATTTTGAAGCTTGTGAAGTCCACGTTGATACCATTGGGCTGCAGGGTTCCCAAGTGGAACATGAGTTGCTGTTCCTGCAACCTGCGGGTGGCATCATTGTGGCACTGCAGGGGACCCATGATGGACATGTTGTCTGAGGAACGGGAGGGGGAGTTGAAATGGTTCGTGACTGGGAGGTGCAGTTGTTTATTGTGAACCGAGCGTGTGTTCTGCAAAGCGGTCCCCAAGCCTCCGCTTGGTTTCCCCAATGTAGAGGAAGCCACACCAGGTACAGTGGATACAGTATACTACATTGGCAGATGTGCAGGTGAACATCTGCTTAATATGGAAAGTCATCTTGGGGCCTGGGATGGGGGTGAGGGAGGAGGTGTGGGGGCAAGTGTAGCACTTCCTGCGGTTGCAGGGGAAGGTGCCAGGTGTCGTGGGGTTGGAGGGGAGTGTGGAGTGAACAACGGAGTCACAGGGAGAGTGGTCTCTCCGGAAAGCAGACAAGGGTGGGGATGGAAAAATGTCTTTGGTGGTGGGGTCGGATTGTAGATGGCGGAAGTGTCGGAGGATGACGCGTTGTTTATGCTCCTGAGATGCTGCTTGGCCTGCTGTGTTCATCCAGCTACACACGTTGTTATCTTGGATTCTCCAGCATCTGCAGTTGCCATTATCTCTGTCTATTCTTCTTAACTGTCTCCTAAAATACTGCATTTATATTTTCATTTGCATGACAGTCAAATCTCTTGCATTCTTGCAAGAAGTCCTCACCCTTCCAAGTATTCAAATAGGTTTGTACATGTCACTAGCTTTGAGGATTTCTGGACTACTCGTGTTTTCTCAAACCCTGTCTGATGATCACACACCTCTTTACCTGTAACACCTCCTGCGGCAGTGGGATCACTTCCTATAATTTCTGATCCCAGGTTCCTGTCAGTGCTAAAACTTGCTATGCAAGTTTCTTACTCAGAGAAGGAGTTTAAGCAATTGGCAATATTTGTCAAACTTACGGTTATCTCGGATGCAAGAGGTGTTCTGATCTTATCACATAGAACCAGACAAGCATAAAAGGAGTAACAAGGTGTGGAGCTGGATGAACAAACACAGCAGGTCAGGCAGCATCAAAGGGGCGGGAAAAATGACATTTCAGGTCTGGACCCTTCT
Organism: Stegostoma tigrinum; assembly: GCF_030684315.1. Lineage (NCBI taxonomy): Eukaryota > Metazoa > Chordata > Chondrichthyes > Orectolobiformes > Stegostomatidae > Stegostoma > Stegostoma tigrinum. Next base: position 111,671,103 of record NC_081356.1, read on the forward strand.
ACAGAAATGGGGGAGAGAGGGGGATCTGAAACAAATAGAGAGAGGGGGGAGGCAGAGACAGAAGGTAGATAGAGAAGCAGATAGGTGGAGAGAAGACGGACAGTTCAAGGGGGTGGGATGATGCCAGTACAGGTGAGTGTAGGTAGGGAGGTGAGATGGGGGTTGGTCAGTGAGGAGGGAGGGAAGACGGATAGGTCAAGGAGGTGGAGATGAGGCTTGTAGGTAGGAAGCAGGGGTGGGGGTTGGTCAGTGAAGTGGGAGGAGTGGATAGGTGAGAGAAGAGATGGACAGGTCATGGAGGCAGGGGCGAGATGGACTGGCCTTGGGATGAGGTCGGGGTGGGGAGACTTTGAAGCTTGTGAAGTCCACATTGAGACAAAACTTCCAATTCCCTGGCCCTTAACCATGGATGTCGAGTCCCTATATACATGCATTCCCCATGCAGATGGCCTAAAAGCCCTCTACTTCTTCCTCTCCTGCAGCCCCGACCAGTTCCACTCCATTGACACCCTTATCCACCTAACCCCAAACTCGTCCTTACCTTTAACAACTTCTCCTTCAATCCTCCCACTTCCTACAGACGAAAGGGGGTGGCCATGGGTACCCACATGGGCCGAAGCAACGCCTACCTCTTTGTAGGATACAAAGAAGGAACAGTCCCTCTTCTGAAGCTATACTGCCACCGGCACCCACCTCTTCCTCTGTTACTACGATGACTTTTTTTTTATTGGGGCAGCCTCGTGCTCCCACGAGGAGCTTGAACAATTATCCACTTTACTAACACTTTCCACCCCAACCTTAAGTTCACACGGACCTTCTATGATACCTCTCTCTCCTTCGTGGACCCCTCTGTCTCCATCTCTGGTAACCACCTGGATACTGATATCTATTTCAAGCCCACTGACTCCCACAGCTACCTAGAATACACCTCCTCTCACCCATGTTCCTGCAAGAATGCCATCCCCTCCTCTATTCCCAATTCCTTTGCCTCCACCACACCTGCTCCCAAGATCAGGCGTTCCACTCCCGGATACCCCTCGTTGTTCAAGGACCGCAATTTGCCCCCCACAGTGGTCAGACACACCTCGACCGCACCTCCTGTGTCTCCTGCACCTCAGCCCTCACATCCTCTCCCTGCAATAATAACAAAGACAGAATTCCCCTTGTCCTCACGTATCACCCCATCAACATCTGGATTCAATGTTTCATTCTCCGCCACCTGCAATCTGACCCCACGACGAATGATATATTTTCCTCCCCACCCTTATCTGCCTTCTGGAGGGGCCACTCTCTGCGTGACTCCCTTGTCTGCTCCACACTCCCCTCCAGCCCCACCACCCCGGCACTTTTCCCTGCAACCGCAGGAAGTGCTACACCTGCCCCTACATCTCACCCCTCACCTCCACCCCAGGCCCTAAGAAAATCTTCCATATTAAACAGATGTTCACCTGCACATCTGCTAATGTGGTATATTATATCTGCTGTTCCCAATGTGGCCTCCTCTAAATCGGGGAAATGAAGCGAAAGCTTGGAGACTGCTTTATAGAGCACCTACGCTCGATTCCCAACAAACAACTACATCTCCCAGTCGCAAATCATTTCAACTCCCCCTCCCAATTCTTGGGCTACATGTCCATCCTGGTCCTCCTCCAGTGTCACAACGATGCCACCTGAAGGCTAGAGGAACAGCACCTCATATTCTGCCTGAGAACCTTGCAGCCCAATGGTCTCAATGTCGGCTTTACAAGCTTCAAAATCTCCCCTCCCCTGACTTCATCTCAGGATCAGCCCGTCTTGTCCCCACCTCCTTGATCTGTCTGCTTTTTCTCCCACCAATTCGTTACCTCACTGACCAACCCCCACCCTTGCTTCCTACCTACTACCCTCATCCTTACCTCCTTGACCTATCTGTCTTCCGTCCCACCTACCCACCCCTCCCTCCTCACTGACGAACCCTCATCCCAATTCCCTACCTACATTCACCTGTACCGGCTTCATCCGTACCTCCTTGACCTGTCCGTCCTCTCTCCACCTATCTGCTCCTCTATCCACCTTCCATCATCACCTCCCCCTCTGTCTATTTGTTTCAGATCCCCCTTTCCCCTCCCCCATTTCTGAAGAAGGGTCCAGATCCCTAACGTCATTTTTCCTGCTCATCTGATGCTGCTTGGCCTGCTGTGTTCATCCAGCCTTACACCTTGTTATCTCAGACTCCAGCATCGGCAGTTCCTACTATCTCCAAGCATAAAAGGGGTCCTTTTTGGTCGCGAATGATAGACAGTCCCCAGTTCTGTAAACAACTGAGGCTGTGATAAATAAAATGCTCGATGTTGAATTCTAATAGTGAAGACTTGTGTAAGACCATGACCTATATATTTATGAAGCTTGCCTTTAAGAACCTTGATCTATAAAACTAAACTGAGAAATTGAAATGATAAAAGTTAATGAAAACACCGGAGTTGATTTTTTTTCACAATTGAGAAATGGAAATTACCATCAAATTATTTAACAACAAGCTGTGAAAAAAAGATTTAACAAAACAAACAAGCTCTTACCTGTTACCCACCAATCAGCTCCCCTCACAGTGTTACATACCTTTCGGATTTCTTTCTCACTGTTCCATGGAAAGCTCATGCATGATTTTCACTGACTCACCCAGTTTCCCTCCAGGTTCCTCTTTCTACTCTCACCGACTCCCTGCCACCACATTTTCTGTTTATATCAGTTTTAATGCGTCTGCATTGTTTCCCTTCAGGCTAGCTATCATTATCTTTCTGCCACATTTATTTTACCTGCTATCATGTAGTTGGCCTCTCAGTCTCCACTGGCGTGTTCTTTCTACTGTTGTTTTAACCAAATCCTCACTTTTATTTCCGTTGTTAGACCATAAGACCATAAGACATAGAAGTGGAAGTAAGGCCATTCGGCCCATCAAGTCCTCTCCACTATTTAATCATGGCTGATGGGCATTTCAACTCCACTTCCCTGCAATCTCCCCATAGCCCTTAATTCCTTGTGAGATCAAGAATTTATCAATTTCCGCCTTGAAGACATTTAATGTCCTGGCCTCCACTGCGCTCCGTGGCAATGAATCCCACAGGCCCACCACTCTCTGGCTGAAGAAATGTCTCCTCATTTCCATTTTAAATTTACCCCCTCTAATTCTAAGGCTGTGCCCATGGGTCCTAGTCTCCCCGCCTAACAGAAACAACTTCCCAGCGTCCACCCTTTCTAAGCCATACATTATCTTGTAAGTTTCTATTAAGATCTCCCCTCAACCTTCTAAACTCTAATGAGTACAATCCCAGGATCCTCAGCCTGAACGTTAAACCTACCATTCCGGGGATCATCCGTGTGAATCTCCGCAGGACACGCTCCAGCGCCAGTCGGTCCTTCCTGAGGTGTGGGGCTCAAAATTGGACACAGTATTCTAAATGGGGCCTAACTAGAGGTTTATAAAGTCGCAGAAGCACATCACTGCTTTTATATTCCAACCATCTTGAGATAAACAACAACATTACATTTGCCTTCTTAATCACAGACTCTACTGCAAGTTAACCTTTAGAGAATCCTGGACCAACACTCCCAGGTCCCTTTGTACTTCTGTTTTATGAATTTCTCACCGTTTAGAAAACAGTCCATGCCTGTATTCTTTTTTCCGAAGTGCAAGACCTCACATTTGCTCACTTTGAATTTCATCAGCCATTTCCTGGACCACTTTCCTAAACTGTCCAAATCTTTCTGCAGCCTCCCCACCTCCTCAGTACTTCCTGCCTGTCCACCTATCTTCGTATCATTGGTAAACTTCGCCAGAATGCCCCCAGTCCCTTTATCCAGATCATTAATAAATAAAGTGAGCAGCTGCGGCCCCAACACTAAACCCCGAGGGACACCACTTGTCACCGGTTGCCATTCCAAAAAAGAGCCTTTTATCCCAACTCTCTGCCTTCTGTCAGACAATAATCCTCAATCCAAGTGTCAATCCTCAATCTAACGTCATGCTGACGTTATAAAATAAAATCTGTAATCACTACATTATGCAAAGGGAAACGTTAAGAAAAAAGCTACTATCATCATCCAAAGCCTTAAAGAGCAAAGTACAGTACAGCACAGGAACAGGCTCTTCAGCACACCAGGGCTTCACCCATATGTGATCAGAGATAATGGGAACTGCAGATGCTGGAGAATCCAAGATAACAAAGTGTGAGGCTGGATGAACACAGCAGGCCAAGCAGCATCTTAGGAGCACAATTGGCCTGCTGTGTTCATCCAGCCCCACACTTTGTTATCTTCACCCATATGTGAAATGTTTCTCAACTAAAAGTCCTTTTGCTTTGACATGGCCTGTATCCCTTTGTTCCCTGCCTGTTCATGTAGCTTTCAAGACACCGCTTAAACTTTGCAATTGTATCTGCTCCTGCCATTTCCTCTGGCAGCCCATTCCAGGCACTTATTGTCCTCTGTGCAAAAAACGTGCTTCTCACATCCCCTTTAAAAATTTCCCCGTTTTACCTTAAAGCTACATCCCTATTAAATGACATTTCTAAGCTGGGAAAAAGACTCTGACTATCCACTTATCTATGCCTCTCATAATTTTGTAAACTCACTCCTCTGACCTTCAAGTGAAAACAAACCAAATTTGTCCAATCTCTTCTCATAGCTAATATCCTCCAAACCAGGCAACAAAGAGGTCAATCTTTTCTGTACCCTTTCCAAAAGCCTCCACATTGTTCCGAAAGTTCGGCAACCAGAACTGGGTGCAATATTCCAAATGTGGGCTTACTAAATTTCGATATAGCTGTAACATGACTTACCAAATTTTATACTCTATGCACTGACCAATGAAGTCAAGCATGCCATACGTCTCTTGACCACCTTACTCACTTGTGTTGCCAGTTCTAGTTCTGTACGCCTAGATCCTTTGGTCTGTTAATGTTTCTAAAAGTTCTATCATTTACTGTATACTTCCTTCCTACATTAAACCTTGCAAAATGCATCATCTTGCTTTCGTCAGGGTTAAATTCTGTCTGCTATTTTTCTGCCCAAGTTTCCAGTCTGTCTGTGGCCAGCTGTATCCTCTGGCAATCCTCCTCACTGTCCAGAGCCCCCCAAATTTTATGTTGTCAGCAAACTTACTAATTAGACGACCTACATTCTCCTCCAAATACATATATATAAAGAACAAAAAACAGGTATCCAAGTCCTGATTCTTGTGGAACACCACTGGTCACGAATTTTCAATCAGAAGAACAACCTTCCACTGTTACTGTCTGTCTTCTATGACCAAGCCAGTTCTGCATCCATCTTACCAGCTCACTGTGGATTCCATATGACTTCACCTTCTGTATCAACCTGCCATGAGGGACCTTGTCACACGTCTTGTTAAAGTCCTTCTAGACAACATCTATCTCATCGATCATCTTTGTCACTTCCGCAAAAGATTCAGTCAAGTCTGTGAGACACTCTACTCTCCACACAAAGCTGTGCTGCCTATTGCTAATAAGTCCATATTTTTCCAGACATGAGTAAATCTTGTCCCTCAGCATCTTCTTTAGTAATTTCCCTACCAGATGTAAGGCTCACTGTTGCCCTTTCTAAATGAAAGAATGGCATTGATTATTTTCCAGTTCTCCTGTAACTAAAAAGGATGCGGAGATTTTGTAAAAGGTCCAAATATTTCTTCCCTCACCTCATTCAGTACTCTGGAATAGATCCCATCAGGTCCTGGGGGCTTGCCCACCTTCATTTTTTCAAAAGACCCAACATCTTTTTATATCGACATATTCCTCTCTAGACTCACCATCTACCATGTCCTCCTCCTCTGTGAAGATCAATGCAATGTATTCGTTAAGGACCTCATCCAATTCCTTTGGCTCCACATATAAATTCTATCCTTCATTCTTTAGTACATCTGCCCTTTCCCGAGATACCTTCCTGCTCCTTATACGTGTATAAAAAGCCTTGGGATTTTCCTTAATTTGTTTGTTTGTCATAACCCCTTTTAGCCCTCCGAACTCCTTGTTTAAGTTCTTTACTGCTCTCTTTATATTCTTTGAGGGCTCTGTCTGTTTTTGGTTTCTTAAGTCTTACATATGCCTCCTTTTTCTTTTTTGACCCAGCTCACAATTTCTTGTTATCCAAGGTTCCTGAATCTTGCCATTCTCTTCCGACATTTTCACAGGAGCATCTCTTGTTCTTCTAAGCAATAGAGAATACAGGCCTTGTCTTCTCATTCGCTTTTTGATAGGATTGTCCCACCATCACAGGAATGCAGCTGGTCCATTCACCTATCGTCATTAATGTACATCGCCTGTGCATTTAAGACTTCTTTAGATTAGATTAGATTCCCTACAGTGTGGAAACAGGCCCTTCAGCCCAACAAGTCCACACCACCCCTTGAAACATCCCATCCAGACCCATTCCCCTATCACCCACACGCCCCTGAACACTATGGGCAATTTTTAGCAGAGCCAATCCACCTAGCCTGCACATCTTTGTTCCAGGAGTGTGGGAGGAAACCAGAGCACCTGGGAGAAACCCACGCAGACACGGGGAGAATACACGAACTCCACACAGACAGTCGCCCAAGGCTGGAATCGAACCCAGGTCCCTGGTGCTGTGAGGCTGCAGTGCTAACCACTGAGCCATCATGCCGCCCTAAAGTCTCCCATTCTCCCTACTCCCCTTGTACAAAAGATCCTTCAAGATTTCATCATGCTGACAGTGGACACAGCCACAGAATTCTGCTGATTCAGTCGCTACCTGAAAGTAAACACAGAAAATAGTGGAGAAATTCAGCACGGCTGGCAGCATCTGCGGAGAAACAAGAGTTAACGTTTCATCTGATATGACATTTCTAACAAACTGAAAGGGGTTGCAACATGGTTTTATATTTTAGACAAAGGTAGAAGAGGAACAAGGGAAGTAGATTATCTGAGAATTATGACACATGCAGCATACTTGTTTAAAAGATCAGCTCCACAAATGATCAGAGATGCGGAGTTCTCAGGTTTTAGTCCTTAGTGTCCAAAATTCCAAGCTATCTTCTACTCCCTTCTAAACTTCTCCATTTCTTACTAGGTCTCTAATCTTTGCTCACTTTTGGTCCCAACTGCCACCTAATGTCAGGTGTTAATTCCAGGAGAGACGTTAAATAATATGTATCCATACTGTCCTCAAGATCAGCACAGAAAAAGGCCCTTCAGCCCATTGAGTCTGCATTAGTGAAAATCTAGCACATAACTATTCCAATCTCATTTTCCAATACTTGGCCCATATTTTTGGCATTGCAAGTGCAGATTAAATACTTCTTAAATGTTATAATGGTTTCTGCCTCTACCACCATTACAGGCAGTTAGTTCTAGGTTCCCACCACCCTCTGGGTGAAAATGTTTCTGCACCCCCCCCCCAACTTCTGTAAACTTCCTGCACCTTCCCATAAATCTACGCCCTCAGGTCATTGATACTGCCAACAATGGGAAAAGTCCCTTCTTATTTACCCAATCTATGCTCGTCATAATTTTATACTTCACTACCATGTCTCCTCTCAATTTCTTCTATTCCAAGGAAAATAATCCCAATCTGTCCAATCTCCCTTAATAATGGAATCTCTCCAGTTGAAGCAACATTCTGGTAAATTTCCCTCTGATATAATGTGGATTCCAAGACTGCACAAAATATTCTGGCTATTGCCTAACCAACATTTCATACAGCTCCAGCATATGCCTTCTTAACCACTTTATCCACCTGTCCTGATAGCTTAAGAGACCAGTGTTCAAGCACACTAAGGTTGCTTTGTTCCTTAATGCTTCCCATGCTCCTACTGTTCATCCTGAATTCCCTTGCATTTTTGTCCTGCCAAAGTACATCACTTCATACTTATCTGGATTGAATTCCATTTACCACTGATCAGATCACATGAGCCTCTCTCTCTTGTAATCTAATGCTACTCTCCTCACTATTTACCATCGCATCAATTTTTGTATGATCCGCAAACTTAATAATACAGTGGATTTCCAATGAAATATCTTTTATTTATTCAGGAATATGGGCATTGCTGGCTAGGTCAACATTTATTGCCCATCCAATTTGTCCATAAGACCATAAGACATAGGAGTGGAAGTAAGGCCATTCAACCCATCGAGTCCACTCTGCCATTTAAATCATGGCTGATGGGCATTGTCCTTGAGAAGGTGGTGTGAGCTGCTTTCTTGAACCACTGCAGTATGTTTGGTGTAGGTACACTCAGTCTTATTGGTAAGAGAGTTTGGGGTTTTGGCTCAGCAATAGTGACAAACAGCAGCAATGTAGTTCAAAGTCAGCATGTTGTGTGGCTTGCAGGCAACCTTGTAGATGGTGGTGTTTCTATGCATCTGCTGTCCTTGATCTTCTGGGTGGTTGAGGTCACAGGTTTGCAAGGAGCAGCCAAAGGAATCTTAGTGAATTATTCAGTAATATTGGACTTGTGATCAATGGCTAATCACTTGATAAACATGTAGTGATGGAAGTAACAATTGTTAACCTTGTGCCTGTCTTTTCTTGTCAGCAGCATAATCTTTATTTACTGTATATGCCAGGATACTTCCTGCAGGCGAGAAACAAACTAAGCGTGACAGAAACTAAAGCAAAAATAAAATTCGATGGATGTATGTACATGGCAATAATTAGAATTGTTTTGTTCAGGTGACCACTTATTTTAATTCCAATGACTACTTTATATAAAAAGTACATCAGTTAACTGGGTTTTTTTGCAAAATGTGAACAAATATTGAGTATAATACACTTAAGGCGTTAACTTGAAAAACAGTATCATTTATCCACATGAATGGGCAGAAAATTATGGCCCTCCCCATTCCTAATGAAAAGAAAGCCATTGGTAAGCTGAACGTCCTGATGAAAACCTGGACCCAGGTCGGTACAGGGCATTGGTTGGGAAGGGATTGATGCTATGAGTGGGATGGGGATAGGGGTGAGGGTGTGGAGTTGTTCTTGTTGGGAGAACTTGTTTAAAATTATACATTTAAAAGGAATGGGTTACTATCTTTTGAAGAGGTGTCCTGATGATGAAAGGGCAGCTTTCAAAGACAGGACCCCACTTCTTCCTATGCTTTTTAAAACTGGCAAATAAAATGGACTTCCCATGCCAACATAATAAAATGTGAGGCTGGATGAACACAGCAGGCCAAGCAGCATCTCAGGAGCACAAAAGCTGACGTTTCGGGCCTAGACCCTTCATCAGAGAGGTGGATGGGGAGAGGGAACTGGAATAAATAGGGAGAGAGGGGGAAGCGGACCGAAGATGGAGAGTAAAGAAGATAGGTGGAGAGAGTGTAGGTGGGGAGGTAGGGAGGGGATAGGTCAGTCCAGGGAAGACGGACAGGTCAAGGAGGTGGGATGAGGTTAGGAGGTAGCTGGGGGTGCGGCTTGGGGTGGGAGGAAGGGATGGGTGAAAGGAAGAACCGGTTAGGGAGGCAGAGACAGGTTGGACTGGTTTTGGGATGCAGTGGGTGGGGGGGAAGAGCTGGGCTGGTTGTGTGGTGCAGTGGGGGGAGGGGACGAACTGGGCTGGTTTAGGGATGCAGTAGGGGAAGGGGAGATTTTGAAACTGGTGAAGTCCACATTGATACCATATGGCTGCAGGGTTCCCAGGCGGAATATGAGTTGCTGTTCCTGCAACCTTCAGGTGGCATCATTGTGGCAGTGCAGGAGGCCCATGATGGACATGTCATCAAGAGAATGGGAGGGGGAGTGGAAATGGTTTGCGACTGGGAGGTGCAGTTGTTTGTTGCGAACTGAGCGGAGGTGTCTGCAAAGCGGTCCCCAAGCCTCCGCTTGGTTTCCCCAATGTAGATGAAGCAGCACCGGGTACAGTGGATGCAGTATACCACATTGGCAGATGTGCAGGTGAACCTCTGCTTAATGTGGCCTCCCACTTCCTACAAACTAAGGGGGTGGCCATGGGCACCCGCATGGGCCCCAGCTATGCCTGCCTCTTTGTAGGTTACGTGGAACAGTCCCTCTTCCGCACCTACACAGGCCCCAAACCCCACCTCTTCCTCCAGTACATTGATGACTGTATCGGCGCCGCCTCTTGCTCCCCAGAGGAGCTCGAACAGTTCATCCACTTCACCAACACCTTCCACCCCAACCTTCAGTTCACCTGGGCCATCCCCAGCACATCCCTCACCTTCCTGGACCTCTCAGTCTCCATCTCAGGCAACCAGCTTGTAACTGATGTCCATTTCAAGCCCACCGACTCCCACAGCTACCTAGAATACACCTCCTCCCACCCACCCTCCTGCAAAAATTCCATCCCCTATTCCCAATTCCTCCGCCTCCGCCGCATCTGCTCCCACGATAAGACATTCCACTCCCACACATCCCAGATGTCCAAGTTCTTTAAGGACCGCAACTTTCCCCCCACAGTGATCGAGAACGCCCTTGACCGCGTCTCCCGCATTTCCCACGACACATCCCTCACACCCCGCCCCCGCCACAACCGCCCCAAGAGGATCCCCCTCGTTCTCACACACCACCCTACCAACCTCCGGATACAACGCATTATCCTCCGACACTTCCGCCATTTACAATCCGACCCCACCACCCAAGACATTTTTCCATCCCCACCCCTGTCTGCTTTCCGGAGAGACCACTCTCTCCGTGACTCCCTTGTTCGCTCCACACTGCCCTCCAACCCCACCACACCTGGCACGTTCCCCTGCAACCGCAGGAAATGCTACACTTGTCCCCACACCTCCTCCCTCACCCCCATCCCAGGCCCCAAGATGACATTCCACATTAAGCAGAGGTTCACCTGCACATATGCCAATGTGGTATACTGCATCCACTGTACTCGGTGCGGCTTCCTCTACATTGGGGAAACCAAGCGGAGGCTTGGGGACCGCTTTGCAGAACACCTCCGCTCAGTTCGCAACAAACAACTGCACCTCCCAGTCGCAAACCATTTCCACTCCCCCTCCCATTCTCTTGATGACATGTCCATCATGGGCCTCCTGCACTGCCACAATGATGCCACCCGAAGGTTGCAGGAACAGCAACTCATATTCCGCCTGGGAACCCTGCAGCCATATGGTATCAATGTGGACTTCACCAGTTTCAAAATCTCCCCTTCCCCTACTGCATCCCTAAACCAGCCCAGTTCGTCCCCTCCCCCCACTGCACCACACAACCAGCCCAGCTCTTCCCCCCCACCCACTGCATCCCAAATCCAGTCCAACCTGTCTCTGCCTCCCTAACCGGTTCTTCCTTTCACCCATCCCTTCCTCCCACCCCAAGCCGCACCCCCAGCTACCTACTAACCTCATCCCACCTCCTTGACCTGTCCGTCTTCCCTGGACTGACCTATCCCCTCCCTACCTCCCCACCTACACTCTCTCCACCTATCTTCTTTACTCTCCATCTTCGGTCCGCCTCCCCCTCTCTCCCTATTTATTCCAGTTCCCTCTCCCCATCCCCCTCTCTGATGAAGGGTCTAGGCCCGAAACGTCAGCTTTTGTGCTCCTGAGATGCTGCTTGGCCTGCTGTGTTCATCCAGCCTCACATTTTATTATCTTGGAATTCTCCAGCATCTGCAGTTCCCATTATCTCTGCCCATGCCAACAATTCTGTTGTTTGGGTGAGGTAATATAGAGGTCAACTGAGCTTTTAACAAGCTCAACTGATGCTTAGTTATTTAATTATACATGGTAAGCCATCTGCCTGCTCTCTATATTATAGGAGGTAAGCTCAGGGATGGTAGGAAGATGGATGGCTAAGTCCTGAACTATTTTAACATACCCCCAACTGAAGAGTCGGTGGGGGAGTGTGGTGGGGGCACATAATATCCAGTCCTATATCTTACTAGCTTTAATGAGAACACCTTCATTGTTTGATCATCAATCCTTTACTCAGAAGAAAAGCATTTGGATTTGGTTCATGTCTAAGGAGGTTTTTGAGCATGTCCATGCCACCCAACGAACCCTGCCACTTTAACATACAGCACTGTTCTCTGGCCAACATCTCTGTCTCAGGCTTGCTGCAGTGTGCCAGTGAAGCTCAGCAGAAGCTGGAAGAACAACACCTCATTTTTTTGCTTGGGGGCCTTGTAGCCCTCTGGACTCATCATCGAGTTTTATAAATTTAGGGCCTAAACTCTCCCATGTCCTAGCCCCCTACCCGGCACACCAGGCCTTGTTATCACATAGTCTGCCATTACCTATTGCTAGTCACTAAGAATCCCAATTAACAGCTATTCACCCTCCTAGCTAGATCGTTACCAACTCCTTTGTCTATCCAACTGCTCTTCTCTCTCTTTGGGCTCTCTTCCAATTTATCATTTACTTCTTACCACCCGTGGCCACCCTATCTGCTGCATGTAAACTTACATTTTCCCAGCTACCATCAGTTCTGAGGAAGGGTCACTGGACCCAAAATGTTAACTCTGGTTTTTCTTCACAGATGTTGCCAGACCTGCTGAGCTTTTCCAGCAACTTCTATTTTTGTTCTGATTTACAGCATGCATAGTTTCCATCCAGAGATCCCCCGATTTAAGGATGGACCTTCTGTACTGTAAACCAACCTAATGATGGAAAAAAAACCTTAACATATTTCAAAAAATATTGCTTCCAAAGTGTCCCAACAACTAATAATCATTTAAAGCTTGCCATCTCCTGGATACTGGAGCTCTGGGATACCTGCTTGTATCAATTAGCCATTACCATGCAGATCAATGAGAATTGGAGTACTGAGAGTTCAGTTGCCACAGAAACCAACAGACGGAAGGCTAAGATTCTGAGAAAAAAGTTTCCTCTAAGATAAACAGTGCTGAAACCTTTGTATTTTTGAGAAGTTCTCCTGTGTAACCACGAGAAACTTGTCACAGCATATATTTGAATAAAGTCTTTAATTTCTGAACTTCATGACTTAAAGGGACTACTTTACCATTGCATCACCTACTTGGAATGTTTGTTGGCAAAGTGTTAGCGACTTGAAGCAGGCCAGGGAAGGCATCGGAAGTAAACGTTGTAAAATCCTTCGCCAAGGAGATGGTTCTCTTCCCACCAAACAACAAATACTTTATGACTTACTCAACCAGCTATGAAACAATTTGATTGGAGTTATTTTAAGATACAAATAACGATCTTCACATTCTAAAATTTATAGTATTCTTGTGCAATCAACACAGTGTAGCAGTACTTCTTTCTAATCTGCACAGCAAAACTGTATTTAAAGGCATATTAAAGAGGTACATCGTGGGCATAGGAGTACAGAAACTTTTCTGTCAGAATTTGAGAGGATGTGCAAAGTGAGTTTAATCAGTACGACTGATGGGCTAAAGCAAGTTCAAACAAATACTGTCGATCACTAACTGTTCTCACAGATAACAATGTTGGTTGTGGATAAGCATAAACAATGGATCTCCGTGTTAGACAAAACAGGCCAGAGATTATGACTCAAATCTTCCAAGCTGTGGCATCACCACCAAATAATTCAGGGCTGAATTTCTGATCTAGAAATCTCTCCTGAAATGAAATGAAGCTGCTTATTTATCATATTGGATTGTCAGATGAAATCAAGCCAGGCACCTTTTTATGTCACTGGCTGCCATTTTCTGGACAGTAATATTAAGTATCTCAATGCTTCTTTGAAAAGCAGTGGAGAAAAGGTATGTGTGTAAGGGACTAGGGAGGGTGAGGTAAGCAGCTAGGAGGGGCAGGATGGATGAGGTAGGAGGGTGAGTACATGACTAAAGAGCTTGGGTGGGTCAGTTGGGAGAGTTAAGTGGTTAAGGTGGCACAGTGGTACACAGGTAGTTAACAGGCGACACGTACATCAAAGACAAGTGACTAAGGTGTCAGAGTACCAGGTGGGCGAAATGTTGATGAAAGACGTTTATGGTTGACTGAGCTGGCAGCTGGGCAACATGGAAGGGTGGCAGACAGATGAAGTGTGGAATGGGTTGGGTGTAGTTGGACTGGGTCAGGCGAGGGAGGCTAGTTAGGTTTAGTCAGAATCTCAAAGAGCTAGGTCAGAGGAGTAGGGGTTTGGTGCAGTGGGGAGTCAAGGGAGATCGACTGCTGGGGAGGATCTGTAAAAGCCATTGAAGAGTGAGTTTTATTGTTACCCAGGAGTAAGACCAGGCTTTTCCTTGCCTAACGTTTCCTGGTAAGTCAGAACTGTTGGCAGTCTCTCAATCTAACAGCGTCAGAAACTTTCTTGGAAGTTCCCATACAGCAGAGAAATTTCTTAAAGTAAATCCTATCTTACTAGGGTATTGCCAAGGAGTGTGTGAATTGTCATTTCCATGGGGGCCCATAGCATCCTGCCAAGGTGCGTCCTTTCTCCAACGATCTGGCCCTTTGCAGTATCAGTAATATTACACCATGTGAAAAAATAATTTTACAGCTAAGAGTGAAAGTCAGCAATGTAATATTCAATAAACTATTAAACAGAAATATCCTAACATTGATTTTTTTTTGTTGATCTATTCAGCATTGGCTATATGTGGCATTACTGGCAAGGTCAGCATTATTACTTACTTGTCCATGAACTGATTGGCTGTCTGAGCCATTTCAAAAGACTGTTAAAAATTGGCCATGAAGACTGTCATGGGTTTGGTGGGTGATGTGTCCTAATTTTGCTCCTATTCCTCATGCACCCCTTTAGAAGGACCAACCTTCAACTGTGTGGCCTTTTAGAAACATAGAAATGTTGAAGAGAGGAGCCATTCAGCCTCTCAAGCCTGCTCTACCATTCTTCACGACCTTGGCTAATCGTCCAACTCAATAGCCTTCTCCCGCTTTCTCTCCATCAATTTTGATCCCATTCGCCCCAAGTGCTATACTTAGTCGCCTCTTGAATATAGTCAATATTTGGCATCAACTACTTCCTGTGGCAATGAATTCCACAGGCTCACCACTCTTTGGGTGAAGAAATGTCTCCATATCTCCGTCCTAAATCACAACCCCCCAAATCCTCATACTGTGACCTCTGGTTTTGTACACACTCACTGTCAGGAACATCCTCCCAGCGTCCACCCTGTCCAGTCCTGTTAGAATTTTATATGTCTCTATGAGATCCCTCCCTCATTTGTCTGAACTCTAGCAAAAACAATCCCAACCTAGTCAATCTTTCCTCATACATCAGACCCATCATCACTGGAATCAGCCTGGTAAATTTTCGCTGCGCTCCCTCAAGAACAAGAGCATCCTTGCTCAAAAAGGAGACCAAAACAGTACAATTGGAAGAACACATCCCTGCCCCTGTACACGAAACCTCTCACAGTGAAGGCCAACATACCATTTGCCTTCTTTACCGCCTGCTGCACCTGCATGCTTATCTTCAGTGACTGGTGCCCAAGGACACCCAACTCCCGCTGCACACTCCCATCTCCCAATTTATAGCCATTCTGGTAGTAATACGCCCTTTTGTTTTTGCTTCTGAAGTGAACAATCTCACATTTATCTAAATTGTACTGCATCTGCTATTGATTTGCACACTCACCCAAACTGTCGAGATCATGCTGAAGGATTTCTGGGTCCTTGTCACATTCACCCTCCCATAGATTAACAAAATATTTTACTTCATTTATACCATAGCCTAAATGAATGCTAGAAATGTTGCTGTGAACTGGCATTCAGCAATGCCAAGGAAATGGGTTGCTGTAACTCTTAAGCAGTCAGCAAGCACTAGTAAATCAGACAATGGTTGACCACAACTAGCAGCTTGCTGAACAGAGAAGAATTCTGTTGTTGTCTTCAGTATTCCTAGAAGCAGCTGAACACACACTGCTGCAGGTGCTCAAAGAATTCAGTGAGGCCATTGAATCACAGACTCACCACTGCACCAGCAAACCCCAGCACCCAGCACTTGTAGTATCACTGGAAATCTAACAAGAGCTTAATATTTGAATTATTAGGCTGAGAGAAACAAACCTGCTCAACAACTTAACACAAAATGGGAGGAAACATTTTGCTTGAACAAAGGAGGTTTTGTCACTGATCACATGATCGTTGGCACTGTGTTGAAGACAGGTTCATCATGCAAATAATTGTAAGAGGTTACTCATCTCCAGTTTTGGTAATGTTTTATGACAAACACTAACAGGCTGGTTTTTCCAGATATTGGGATTCTTGGTTGCTGAAGGGAGAAGAGTCTGATTCATTCAGTAAGTGGCCACTTAAAGGCAATGGAAAGTAGGAGTTCTTCGCCCCAGTTTGCTAAGCTTCAATTTTTACCCCCTTGGATTGATCAATCCTCTTCCTAATAGTCAATGCGATTCCCACTTTTTCTCAAGCTTCAGGTCTGCACTATATACTGAAAGTGGAGTCTCTGTACCCCAGGATAAAGGTCAGGGTAGGGCCCTTGTGGTGTAATGTGAGTATCCCTACGTGTGAGGCTAGGAGGCCCATGTTCAAGTCCCACATGCTCCAGAGGTGTGTCATAACATCTCTCATCAGGTTAGTTAGAAAAATATTTCGAACGCAGGAGAAGGAAGCCTCAGCTTGTCTGGTAGGCCCCACTTTAAATTTTTAGCTCTTTATTGAGCAGAAGAGGTGTCTTCCTTCCACCTCCAGGAGGCTGTACTGCATAACAGAGGCAATCGGAGGCTGGCAGGGCATTGCTCCATCATAATTAGTGGCCAGTGCTGGTACTGCAGGAGGACTGGGAGGAAGTGGAACCTTGGACACCTCCAAATCCAAAAACCTGCTGGGTTAGTGGGGCCTGGCAAGGGAATAGGGACGTGTTGGATACGACGCGCTGAGAACAAGATACAGAGAGACAAGGGTCTCTCCAATTGACATAAAGGACCCTGGAAATTCAGCACTCACTTTCACTTATCAGCACGTGCATGGTTAAACATTTTGGGCTAGATGTTTGGTGCAGGCCTCTTCTGCCTCATGCTAAAACAAGTGAGGCAGAATGATGCTCTAATTATCGAGTCAAAGGCCTCAGTTTGGCCAGGGGTGGCCTGATCTAAAGCCTTCCCATCACCTGTCAAATCAAAGCAGGGTGGGTCGACCAAAGGCATTTCACCCTAATTTATCTGTAATTCTGCTTGATTTTCGAGCAGGGCTGATGAGGAAAAGATATTGTTTTCCAGTGGGAGATAAAGAAAAAGAGAATTTAGGTGAAATTTTATCTTAGAGGGTTGTGAGACTCTCAAACTCTCTTCCTGAAAAGGTAATTGAAGTAGAAATTTTGAATATTTTAAGCAAGAGGGTGAAAGCTTATCAGGGATAAGCAGGAACACAGATTTGAGGTTACTATCAGATTAGTCATAATCTTACTGAATGGTGGAACAAGCTTCTGTGGCTGGATGCTCCATAACTGCTCCTTCCAACCTCAGTGTTGGATCAAACTCTAAATCATTCCTGGACAAAAAAAAACTGCAGATGCTGGAAATCAGAAAAAAAATCATAAATTTCTGGAAAAACGCAGCAAGTCTGGCAACATCTGCGGACAGAAAGCTGTGGAGTTAAGGTTTTGGGTCCAGTGACACTTTTCCAGAACAGTTCACTCTACCGATGCTGCCAGACCTGCTGCATTTTTCCCAAAGTTTCTGATTTTGTTCCTAACCCATTCCTGACTTGCTTTTAAGGTGACTGCTTGCCAATCTAGCCAGTTGTAGTACAGATGTAGCAATGCTTTACAATAGGAAATGTACTTACAGGGTGAGTTTTAGTAACCATCATGAATGCACATAGAATTTGGAATATTCATTGTGTGCTGAACACTAATCACACACATATTTAACTGCAGATTGCACCTGCCAAAAGAAAAAAAATGAATACTGATTCCTTACCGTACTTTAACTAGGCAATAGATGGCCAACTGGAAAAAAGTCATCACAGCATATGGAATAAAAAATTAAACCAAGTGCTATTTTTGCTGATTTAGAAAATGCAGACAAGGCATGATTTACACCTGAGGAAAATCCAGATTCAGCCAGGACATTCAAACTCAGTGCTGATTTCAAACAGACTCCATTTCAGTTTTAGCAAAGGCCTTAGCTCACAATGTGGGGGCATCTAAATATTTTGCGCGTGGTCGTGAATGCACTTGAAGGGCTGTAAGTTCTGTAAAATTGACCAGCTGTGGAGTTAAATCTTCAGCTCTTTGACAAATATTTTTAAAAACAGGCCTGCCTGCGAGAGCTAAGAGAAAATGTTTGAGCAGTTACAATTGCTGATTGTTGGAATTATTCAAAGGCTCTCATTGTGTCGCTACTAATGCCTGGCTGTTTCAACAATGTTTTATTACAGGATCCCATGCTCACAGTTCAATTGACAGCTAAAAAGATTATTTAGGGGGTGGGGGACTTACAAATATTAGTCTGTTTTTCTTCAGAATCAATTACTTGATTGCAATTAAATGCTTTGAAAAGGCTTTCATTTTAATTTAAACTGTCGGAAAAGCTGTAATAAACATGTCGACTATTATTTCATTTCATCTCAACATGGTTCCTGAGGTCTCACAATGGTGTGTACTGGGTGAGTCAACATAACAGTTATTAGGTTGTCATGGTTGAGGCATAGGGATTGGGTGTGACGGGAAAACCTAGAAGTCCAAATAGTTAGCAAAACAACTAGTATGAACTCCCAAAGAAAGACTGGGTTGACAACTCATAGAACTGCTACCAATCCATGTCCAGGAATGGCAATCTTGACTCCAACCCAAATCTGCAAATGTATTCCACCCTCTCCCCAACACAAGGGCCCATCATTTGGTTGAGTTTCTCCTGAGGTGAAGGTAGTGAACCAAGAGATTCTCCAACTTCCTTTATCTAATGCAGAAGGAAAATAATCTGGACCCATGTCTCCTGAATTGGCCACAGTTATCTGATTTTCTTGATTTTCCCAGTTGGGGATCATCAAAGAAAAGATTAATACATGTGGAAGGAATGGATCAAGGATGCGATGATGATGCACGGGCCTGATGGCTTTTCTGTTTCAAGATACATTTTGTCCTGAAGGTTTTATACCTGGTGATGTACATATTACAAGAATATCTTCACAGCATTTGGCATACTCCTTTGCTGTATTAGCAGATAATTTTGAATAAATTGACTGGTCACATTAGAATACCTATTTGGGAAGAAGAAGGGTAACATTGACTTCTTCCAAAATCATGTGGTAAATGATTGGGAATGTGAAAGAAATAGAATTTAAAGTCTGTATTCCTCAATTATCAACACTGCAAATTTAATATTATAGAAGGTGAGCTGTCCTATGACATTTTTCCAATCAGAATATTTTTAAATCATTCAGGGAGGACACTAATTATAACTCTATATTCACAGTTAATTGGAACATTTGCTTTGCTGCCTTTATGGGTCCCTTGCAACAGCAGTGCACAAGAAAAAGGAGAATGATAGATGCAAAAAAGGAAATAAAGAGATAAGGAATAAGAGAAAAGGGAAGGGAACAATGAAGAAAGATAAAAGTAAATAAAAAAAGAGAAACAAGTGTAACAAATAGTTTTAACTTGAATAAGAGAAACACAGAAATGCAAGGAGACAGAGACAAAAGGGGTGGGGGTGAATCATTTTTCTTGACTTTTTTTACCTTTAATACACGGGCTGGGGTCTAAGGTATGAAAAAAAAATTGACAGCTATGTTTAAAAATTATCATCAGCAAATTAAAATAGCCCAGCAAGCATTTAAAGAAGGAAAGTTTGCAGGCTCATGTCTTTCCCACCATTGATTTTCAAATGACATATGTGCCTTTAATCCAATGCTGAATAATGGTTAAATAAAAGCCCCAAAAAACTGACTTATCATTGACACCATGGGTTCTAGTCCCTTTTAGCTTCTAATCAAAGCAAAACAAAACAGTAAAAAAACAGCAGCAGTCAAATGATCCACTGTGTCAGTGTAAACATTTTTCTTGTGCACCCCCAAGTTAGTCTCACTGCCTGGTTCTTTTTCCATTAATAAATGTTTCCTGTACAGGATGCTATGGTTTCTGCCTTCACTACATGTTGTGACAAAGCATTCCATGCTTCAACAATGTTTTACATAAACAAATTCCTCCCACCCACTTCTCTGTTTTAAATCTGACATCTCAGTACTGAGTTTCACCCTGGCAAATATGCAGATTAACAAAGGGCCTTCATAATTTTAAAATTTTCTAATGAATTGCATGTATTATTTATCCACTTGTGTGCTCCTGCCAACTTCTTTGAAAGGGAGTAGATATGCCAACAGAATATAGATTTATGTCACTTACATCAGACCCGACGCACATCCTATCTCCACTAGGTCAATTTATTATAAGACTCTTTATCAGAGCCATGATCAAATTAATATTGATGAGAGCTTTACTAACATCTCTAATTGGTGACAAAGCAGCAGCCCTTTCAATATTTTAACCAGGTAAGTTAATCGCATAGAAGAAGAATAAGTGTTTGTTGTTTGCTTGGGCAAACCAAAAGAAATGCCATTGCAATATATTTCCCAAAAGTCTTCTGTCTTCCTCTACTTCAAATACTTATTCAGTTATCTGCTCCTGTAGAAACATTTCAGTATCTTCAGCATAGAATCCCTACAGTGTGGAAGCATCCTACCCAGACCAACCCCTCTACCCTATCCTTATAATGCTATATTTCCCATGGCTAATCCACCTAGCCTGCGCATCCACAGTTACCAAGGGCAATTTAGCACGGCTAATCTGCCGAACCGGAAAACCTTTAGATTATGGGAGGAAACTGGAGCACCCGGAGGAAACCCACACAGACAAGCGGAAATGTGCAAACTCCACACAGACAGTCACTGAGGGCAGAATCAAACTCGATCCCTGGCGCTGTGAGACAGCAGTGCTAACCACTGAGCCACCAGGCAGCCCTTACTGTTGAACAAAAGCCATTATTGTTGAATAAAAGACACATATTTTCTAAGTTTTGCATTTCATACTTGTCATGGTAATTTGCAAGAATAAATATTTAAGCCACGCACTTTTTTCAGCAATACTCAAATTCTGTAGTATGGAATGAAAATTTATCTGTAATTTCTTTTATTAATCTTTGGTAAAAATTCCGTACATCAATTAGAAATAGCATACTGGATCTTATTAAGAAAATGCGCTTAAAAAAGCCTTTCATATAAAAGAACATAGAATAGTACATCTCAGTACAGGCCCTTCGGCCCTCGATGTTGTGCTGACCTATTATCCCACTCTAAGATCAAACTACCCTGCATACCCTACTTTTTACGATCATCCATGAGCCTATCCAAGAGTTACTTGAACGTGCCTAATATTTATGACACCACTACCACCGCCAGTAGTGCATGCCATGAACCCACCACTCTGTGTACAACGAACCTACCTCTGACATCTCCCCTCTACCTTCCTCCAATCACTTTAAGATCATGCCCCCTCGTAACAGTTATTTCCAACCTGGGAAAAAGTTTCTGGCTATCCACTCTCTCTATGTCTCTCATCACCCTGTATATCTCTAGCAAGTCACCTCTCATCCTTCTTCACTCCAATGAGAAAAGCCCTAGCTCTCACAACCTTTCTTCAAAAACCCTGCCCTCCATTCCAGGCAGCATCCTGGTAAATCTTCTCTGCACCCTCTCAAAAGCTTCCACATCCTTCCTATAATGTGGTGACCAGAACTGAACACAATATTCCAAATGTAGTCTAACCAGGATTTCATAGATTTGCAGCATAACCTCACAGCTCTTAAACTCAATTCCCCTGCCAATGAAAGCCAACACACCACATGCCTTCTTAACAAGCCTACCAACTTGGGTAGCAACTTTGAGGGATCTTTGGACAGGGACCCCAAGATCTCTCTGTTCCTCCACACTGCCAAGAATCCTGCCATTAACCCTGTATTCTGCATTCAAATTCAACCTTCCAAAATGAATCACTTCATACTTTTCTGGGTTGAATTCCATCTGCGACTTCTCTGCCCAGCTCTGCATCCTGTCAATGTCCCATTGCAACCTACAACAGCCCTTCACACTGTCAACTACTTCACCAACCTTTGTGTCATCAGCAAACTTACTAACCCACCCTTCCACTTTTTCATCCGAGTCATTTATAAAGATCACAAAGAGCAGAGGCCCCCAAGCAGATCCCTGTGGAACACCACTGGTCACTGAGCTCCAGGCTGAATATTTTCCATCTACTACCACCCTCTTCTTCTATTGGACAGCCAATTCTGTATAGAGACAGCCAAATTTGTCTGACTCCCATGCCTCCTTACTTTCTAAATGAGCTTACCATGAGAACCTTATCAAATGCCTTGCTAAAATCCATACATACTACATCCACTGCTCTACCTTCATCAATGTGTTTTGTCACAGCCTCAAAGAATTCAATAATTCTTGTGAGGCATAAGCTGCCCCTCACAAAGGCATGCTGACTGTTTCTAATCAAACTGTGCTTTTCCAAATAATCATAAATACTATCATTCAGAATCCTCTTCAATAATTTGCCCACCACAGAAGTAAGAATGACTGGTCTGTAATTCCCAGGATTATCCCGATTCCCTTTCTTGAGCTTTGGAATAATATTTGCCAACCTCCAATCATCTGGTACTACTCCAGTGGACAGTGAGAAAGCAAAGATCATTGCCAAAGGAGCAGCAATCTCTTCCCTCACGAACATATCAGACTGTTTCATGCTGTCCTCACAAATGTCAAGGTCCCTCTCACTGGCGAATACTGAAGCAAAGTATTCATTAAGGATCTCCATTACCTCCTTCGACTCTGCGCACATGTTCCCTCCACTATCCCTGATTGGCCCTATCCTCACTCTGGCTATCTCTTGTTCCTCACATTATTATAGCATGCCTTGGGGTTTTACTTAATCCTACCTGCCAAAGCTTTTTCATACTCCCTTCTAGCTCTCCTAAGTCTATTCTTCAGTTCCTTCCTGGCTACCTTGTAACCCTCTTGAGCCCTGTCCGATCCTTGCTTCCTCAACCTTAAGTAAGCTTCTTTCTTCCTCTTGACTAGATCTTCCACATATCTTATCTTTCAAGGTCCCTTCACCTGACCATCCCTTCCTTGCCTCAGTGGGACAAACCTATCCAGAACTTGTACCTGCTGCTCCCTAAACAACCAACACATTTCTGTCATGCATTTCCCTGAGAACATCTGTTCCTAATTTATGCTCCGCAGTTCTTGCCGAATAGCATGATAATTTCCCCTCCCCCAATTAAAAACTTTCCCATACTGTCTGCTCCTGTCCCTCTCCATGACTAGAGAAAATGTCAGGGAGTTGTGATCACTATCACCGAAATGCTCTCCCACCGAGACATCTGACACCTGGCTTAGTTCGTTGCCGAGCACTAAATCCAATATAGCCTCCCCTCGAGCCAGCCTATGCACATGTTGAGTCAGAAATCCTTCCTGGCCACACCTGACAAAATCTGCTCCATCCAAACTATTTGCACTTAGAACATAGAACATAGAACATAGAACATTACAGCACAGTACAGGCCCTTCAGCCCTCGATGTTGTGCCGACCTGTCATACCGATCTCAAGCCCATCTAACCTACACTATTCCATGTACGTCCATATGCTTGTCCAATGATGACTTAAATGTACCTAAAGTTGGCGAATCTACGACCGTTGCAGGCAAAGCATTCCATTCCCTTACTACTCTCTGAGTAAAGAAACTACCTCTGACATCTGTCCTATATCTTTCACCCCTCAATTTAAAGCTATGCCCCTTTGTGCTCGCTGTCACCATCCTAGGAAAAAGGCTCTCCCTATCCACCCTATCTAACCCTCTGATTATTTTATATGTTTCAATTAAGTCACCTCTCAACCTTCTTCTCTCTAATGAAAACAGCCTCAAGTCCCTCAGCCTTTCCTCGTAAGACCTTCCCTCCATAGCAGGCAATATCCTAGTAAATCTCCTCTGCACCCTTTCCAAAGCTTCCACATCCTTCTTATAATGCGGTGACCAGAGCTGTACGCAATACTCCAAGTGCGGCCGCACCAGAGTTTTGTACAGCTGCAGCATAACCTCTTGGTTCCGGAACTCGATCCCTCTATTAATAAAAGCTAAAACACTGTATGCCTTCTTAACAGCCCTGTCAACCTGGGTGGCAACTTTCAAGGATCTGTGTACATGGACACCGAGATCTCTCTGCTCATCTACACTACCAAGAATCTTACCATTAGCCCAGTACTTTGCCTTCCGGTTACTCCTACCAAAGTGCATCACCTCATACTTGTCTGCATTAAACTCCATTTGCCACCTCTCAGCCCAGCTCTGCAGCTTATCTATGTCTCTCTGCAACCTACAGCATCCTTCGTCACTATCCACAACTCCACCGACCTTAGTGTCATCTGCAAATTTACTAACTTAGGAGATTCCAGTCAATACTAAGGAAGTTGAAGTCACCTATTACTTCTGCACCTTTCCAAAAACTGCCTCCCTATCTGTTCCTCAGTGTCGCTGCTGCTATTTGGGGGTCCTATAGAAAACTCCCAATAAAGTGATTGCTCCTTTCTTGTTTCTGACTTCCACCCATACTGACTCAGTAGACTAATCCTCCTCGACGATCTCCCTTTCTGCAGCTGTGATACCATCCCTGATTAGCAATGTCACTCCCCACCTCTTTTACCTCCCTCCCTATTTCTTTTGAAGCATCTAAATCCCGGAATATCCAACAGCCATTCCTGCCCCGGTATTATCAACTTCTCCATAATGGCCACAACATCATAGCTCCAAGTACTGATCCATTGAGTGAAAGTTTTTTTAAAAGAATAGCTTATATTTTAACGACTGCAAAATTTTTGTTAAGTTCTGAAAGCCTGAATATGCATTCCTTTTTAAAGTATAAGATTTTTTCCAATAACTATTCATATTAAATAATTCTAAAGGATTCTTTATTCAACTGTATTAACTGATATTGAAAATTTAAAAGATGTCCAACTATAAGGCTACACAAGGGATTAGAATTCAGTTCAATCAACATTAAAAAGAAACTGGCAGTAATTAAAGTCTCAGCTTACTGAGATACAAATGCCAATGTGATTATTTGTTAAAACCCATTAAAAATTGTAAGATTAATTCTGGATTATACCCGGAACTATAACAGAGTAGAAAACAAAAAAAAAACTAGTCACATTAAATAAATGTTCTCTCCATATTCGTGCACATGGTGTGAAAATCTCTATTTTCACAGCAAGAATCAAAACAAAGTTTTAAAACAATGTACTCAGAGTACAGTGCCATGAATATGCAATTCATTCATACCCTTGGGCAATGTGTCTTGTAATTTCAATTGATGTACATTTTTATCAAAATTTCATCTCCTATAACAGTTTCAGAAATATTAGAATTCATTGGTGATTGGATTCTTCAATCTACCTCAATGTTGGCGGTTGCAGTTTAGAACAGAGCTTTTTTGCATTTTGCACTTTATTTGCGATATCGGCAATAATGTCCCAAAATGGATTGAGGAGGCAGTGGATTATTAATCCAGAACCACAATCTAATGCTCTATGAACATAGGTGTGAATCCTACCACAACAGATGGTGAAATTTGAATTCAATTTCAAAAATTGGAATTAAAATGCCAGCTACGTAACTAACCATTATTGGCAGTCATTTAAAACAAAATAACCATCGGGTTAATTAATCTGCTTTAGAAAAGGAAATGTGCTTTCTTTACTTGGTCTGGTTATATGTGATTTGAGACCTACAGTGATGTCATTGACTCTTAACTGCCTCCTGAAATGGCACTGGTGGTTAACAGGGGAATTAGGGGATGGGCAATGAATACGGGCCCAACCAGTGATGCCCACATCTCAAGAATGAATTATAAAAAAAACCTACCAGGCTTTCTATTCCCAATGTATGCAAACAACTTAAATTTCGACAGCCGATTTGCAAGTAGATGATTCTTGAAGGATGCAGAAGGAAGCTAAGATAGTGGAGAGATCCAGCACCAAGAATTTCACATTTATCCATGTGATTCTTCTTTCATATTAAAAATGTAACTGGCACTTGCACAGGTGTCAGCTTAAATTATCTATGGGAAACCTGCTCTGTAGTCCATCAAATTGTTTTGGTCCATATTATGTCTATTTTTACTTTCATCTGATCGGTGACCAGCCAAATTTGTCATGGATAAAGTGCCGACTTTATTCTCTGTTTCCATTCTGGTGGCTTGAATCTCCTGTTGAGTTATAAATGTATGCCATCAATTTCCCTCTGTCACTGGCTCTGAAAAGCCATTCTTCATGCAGGAAGCAGAAAATCTGGATGGAAAGGCTGTTCAATGGGAAGGAGTGTGATGGAGGCACAATGCCAAAACTTACACAGTCAGCAAATTTGTTCACTTACAATTCCAAGCAGAGTTACTGGATGTTGATCAAAAGCAGGAATCCTTGCTCGATCTTTTATCATGCTTTCAGACGACATCTGATTTTTTTTTTAACAGGTGCTGCCAGACCTGCGCAGCTTTTCCAGCAATTTCTGTTTTTATCTCCTTTGTTGGATAACCTTCAACTGTGTTGGATACAGTTAATATTGTGTTGCATGGAAAATTAGAAAATCAAATGTAAGGGAGCAGGAAGGCTTGCAAATTAGTGATGGGGCTGATTGTTACTGGAAAATAAAAGGAAGGAATAGAATGTGTGAATGTCACATTGCATCAAGAAAACATAAAAGTGTAGGGAAATTTGATAATAGAGCAATCTTAAGGGCTTTGTATCTTAATGCAAGAAGCATTCGGAATAAGGGAAATCAAGTAAATGAATACAATCTCATAGCCATTACGGAAGCATAAATATAAAACTAGGAACTTAACATTCAGGGATATTTGATCCCTGATAGGGATGATAGAATGGGTGGTGAAACAACACTGTTAATAAGAGATAAAAGCAGGACAGTTGTGAGAGACATCTGGGCTTGGATGAGATACTATCCATTTGAGCAGAGGTTAGAAAACAGCAAGGGAAAGAAGACGTTGGTTGGAATTATGTACAGACCTGCAAACAGCAGCCATACTGTAGGACTATAATTCAACAAGTAGAAGCAGCATGCAGAAATCTTCATGATGATTGGGTTAATCAAATTGCAAAGAATACCTACAATAAATTCATGGAGGGCATTAAGGATAGTTTCCTATCGCAAAATGTCATGGAGTTGGCAATCTTAAATCTGGTCCAGGGTAATGAGGTAGGTTTAAAAATGACCTCAGAGTACTTCTCCAAGGAAGTAATGAACATAACATGATAGAAACTTTGATAGGAAACAACTGTATTTAAATTAAATGAAGGAAATTTGATGAGTATGAATGACAATAAGCAAGCATTGGTGTACATTTAAGGAGGCAATTCAGGACTGTCAATAAAATATAAAAAACAGTAAGAGGTAAAGATTCTAAGAAAACTTCTAACCAAGGAAGATAAAAAGAGTATTAAGTTGAAAGAAAAAGCACGTAAAGAGGCAAAGTCATGATAGCCCCGAAGACTGGGATAAATTCGGAATCCAGCAAAGGAGGACTAAAAAGATACAGAAAGTAAATTCCAAGGCAAACTAATGAGGAAAATAAAAAACTAACAATAAGTGATTATTTAAATATATAAGAAGGAAAAGAGAGGTCAAAATGAACAGAGGCCCCTTCGAAAATGAAGTTATGGAGAACAAGGGGAGTTGAACAAATATTTTGCATCAGTCTTTACAGTGGAAGATACTTTGAACATCCCATTAACACTAAGGAATACAGGAAGAAGAATGAAATACCATCATTATCACTGAAATAGTATTAAACAACTAATGTGGCTAAAGGCAGCTAAATCCCCTGGCCTGATGGCTTGCATCCTAGGATCCTGAAAGATATCCTACAGAGATAGTGGATGCATTGGCTACAATTTTCCAAAAATCCTTTGATTATGGAAAAATACCAAAAGATTGAAAAACTGTGAATGTAACATCCCTATTCAAAAAGGGAGCGAGCAAGAAGCGGGTAACTGTAGGATGATTAGCCTAACATCTACTTTGGAAAAGTACTGGAAATCAATTATTAAGGAAGTAATAGCAGAACATTCGGAAAATCATAATCCAACCAAACCAGTCAGCACATCTTCACGAAAGGGAAATTGTATCTGATTAATTTACCATGGAGAAAGACATGAAGGCTTGGGAACTTGGGGAAGTTGGTGGTGATATTTCGGGGACAGTCCATATCACAGTAGAGGAGGTGTTGGATGTATTAGAATGTATGAAGGTGGATAAATCTCCTGACTGGATAGATCCAAGAGCCCTGCAAGAGGCAAGAAAAGAAATTGGGGGGAAGCCTTCATCAACATATTTGCATCATTGTTAGCCATAGGTGAGGACACAGAAGGCTAGAGGGTTGCAAATATTGTGCCCTTATTCAACAAAGGCTGCAAAGAAAAGCCTTGGAACTATAGGCCAGTCGGCCTAACGTCTGTGGTAGGTAAGTTACTTGAGAAGATTCTGATGGATAAGATATACATGCCTTTGGGAAAATAGGGTTTGATTGGGAGTAGTCAGCATGGCTTTGTGCGTGGGAGATCATGCCTCACAAATTTATTAGAGCTCTTTGAAGAAGTTACCAGGAAGGTTGATGAGGGCAGGGTAGCAGAAGTAGTCTACAAGGATTTCAGTGAGGCCTTTGATCAGGTTCCATGTGGTAGGTTGCCTTGGAAGGTCAGATTGTGTGGAATTTAAGGAGAGCTGGTAAATTGGATACACAATTGGCTTGATGGTAGAAGGTATAGGGTAATAGTGGAAGGATGCTTGTCGGACTGGGGGCCTGTAAATAGTGGTGTGCCTCAGGGGTCAGTGCTCGGACCAGTGCTGTTTGTTATCTATATCAATGATTTGGATGTGAATGTACAACACATAACTACTAAGTTTGCAGATGACAGTATCATGGACTGTGAGAAAGATTATCAGAAATTGCAGCAAGATTTTCATCAGGTGGATAAGTGGGCCGAGAAATGGCAAATGGAGTTTAATATAGATAAGTGTGAGGTGTTGCATTTTGGAAAGTCAAATCAAGATAGGAGTTTCATGATAAATGGTAGAGCCTTAGGGTTCGTAGAGGAACAGAGTGATCTTGGAGTCCAGGTGCGTGGTTCTCCAAAAGTGGAGTCACAGGTAGACAGGGCAGTGAGGACAGATGTTGACACACAGACTGTCATCTGTCAGGACACTGAATATAGAAGTTGGGAAGTCATGTTGCAGTAGTACAGGATGTTGGTGAGGCTGCACTTGAAGTATTGTGTTCAGTTTTGGCCACTTTGCCACAGGAAGGT